>NC_137983.1:51537833-52737833 GCF_963924665.1 Micromys minutus | reverse complement strand
GTATGGTGTGCTATACAGAAAACCTTTAGGAGAAATGTAAATAGGAGGAGCTTTCGGCCGAGCATCTCGACAGTCGAGATGTGTCTTCGATCTGATCTGCCCTGTGTGGTTCGTTCTTCTGCACATTGGCCTACTTGGGCCTTAGCCAGTGAATGGGCCCCTGGCAGGCAGCAATTCACACCACTGTAAGTCCGTCTTTCCTTTACTTGTCTGTACCAATGCCATTTGTCATTCTCCTAATTAAAATAGGCGCGAGTGTCTGGTCTGGACTTTCAGCGATGTCACAGATCTAGCTGTGGGGTCATGTGACATGCTTTACTGCCTATGGGAACTCAGTACCTTCTTTTAAAAAATAATATTCATAGTCTGGAGATGTGGCTCAGCAGTTAAGAGCATGCTCTGTTTTAGCCAAGAACCTGGGTTCAGTTTCGAGCACCACTGATGTCTGGGGACTCATGGCTGCCCATAGCTCTGGCTCTTGGGGATTCAGGACTGGATCTCTTCTGGACTCCTTGGTGCACACACACACACACACACACACACATACACACACACACACACACACACACACACACACCTAGTGATAATATTCTTAGCCTATCTTGCCTGCTTATTTTTCTGCAAGTCAGATTATCCTGCCCATTTCTGAGGAATAATGGTTTATTGAAATTAATAATTTCTAGGCTAATAGTGGCAGCTAGACTCTAACTTCCACATTACCCTGCCAGCATTCGTTTAGTTTTTCATGCACTCAGCATTACTCTGTGCCCTAAAAAGCAGCCACAGCTTCCTTGTGAATTCACCTTCCTGTTCAGTCTTGCATTTCCTCTGGTTGTTATTTGAATGCTCTCCTTCCCAACCCTTGCCTCGGGGCGTGACTGACAGGTCTTCTCAGACAGATGTCAACTGTCCATATTTTACATCCTTGCATTTCCCAAGTGCTTCAGAGACTGAGGCTCTCCCTCACCTCCGCCTGAGCAAGAGCTTGCCTCTCTGGTAGTGGCTACAGACTCTACCCTTTGCCAGCCATGCCTCAGCTTCCTCAAGTCCAGTGGGAGCCTCACTGGCACATCCAACCCAAGGCCTGAAGGCCACATGGGACCCAACATTAAGTCATGAGTTTACTTAAAGTGTTACAGATGATCTCTGTGGCTATTTGTTTAGGAGTGGCTCTTGTGCATGAGCTTTGCAGATGACAACGTGGCCCAGAAAGAAAAGGTGACAACTTGTGCCTGCTCTAAGCGATTCAGTGAGGCCTGCTTATTCACGGTGGCCTGTCTGTCAACATGTAATTACCCATAAAGAATAAGGTGTCACTCCACAAGTGAGGGGGGTTGTCTCTGTGTGTGGGAGGGATGCTGTGTTGCCGTGAATATCACTTTTTTTTTAAGGCAAATATTCAGGTCTACTCACCCAAATTTACTTCCTGTCTCATGATCTCATCTTTCTGCTCTGCAGGCCCAGGTCTTCACGCTGCAGCTAACCGGGATCACTTGGCCAGTGTTGGGGACATGAACTGGCTGCAGCCCAGCTGTTCTCAGCTAACATGATACGGAGCCTGGCACTATCTGCCAGGGTCATTTCACTGAGAGCTGGCAGGATCTTCTCCACATCTTACGGTGGTCCTCAACACACTTGGTATCGACGAGGAAGGGGAGCAGAACCCCAGGACATTTGTAGTACCACTTGAAGTCATGGTGTCTGCTTTGTGTGGATTCCCAGCTTTGGTTCCTGCTCCATGTTGGTTCCATCCTCTGCCACTGAGGCTGGGTGTCTCAGAATGGACTCCACACCCCCATGGGTCACATCTGGTTCCCTAAAAGGAGTTACGTGGCCCAAAAGGCTCTGCCTATGCTAGGAATCAAGACAGTTCCCCATAAATATACCCACTGGCCAACCTGGTCTAGACAGTTCCTCACCGAGAGTCCCATCCCAGGGGACTGTAGGTTGGGTGATCTTGATGATAAAGACTAGCCAACACACTGGGCCTCCTGGAGATACAAATCTGTCACCATCATGGAAGCCTCATATGGAAGAAACCCTAGTCCCTGGAGGGCTGCAAAGAGCAAGGAGTTCTGGGACCTCGGTTTGGGCGGCTCTGAGGACAAATGGACATAGTGGAAATGGCCTTGAAATGTTCAGATGTGCAACCAGGAGGCTTCTGGGAAATGGCAGTAGCAACTGAGGACAAGTTCTAGAGCCTGAACAAGATGAAGGCTGGAAATGGAAATCAAACAATATGGGATAGACCTCTCCTTATAGGCATTCAGGGCTTGGCTGAGCTGATGGGCAACTGCTTCTGGGAACAAATGACACTGGAGATGCTGTCACCACATCATGACTTTGTAGCTGGAGGGGACAGAGCTTTAGGTGTGAGAAGAGCCTAGTCTGTGAAAGGCATGAGCGTCCCTGAAATGAGAGGTACAGGGAGAAGGATTCAGTGTCTTCAGCTTTAGCCATGGTCGAGTTGCATCCTTCATTCTACCTGACCGCACATTCCTGCTCCTGAGGGAAGAAAAATCCCCATGTGGTAGACTTCATGTAATAGACTGGGGGTTCTCTGATGCCAGAATTTGGTGCTTCCCAAGAAGAAAGTCGGACTCTGGTCCTCGAACATCCAAGCATCCTTTTTCTCTCCTACTAAACTCCAAACTATCTGAAGAAGGCAATCCCAACCAGCAGAGTACCAGGAGAGCCACTTGGGTCTCTATTCCCAATGCCATACACAGAACTTTGGCTGCTTCCCTCTTGGAGTCCAAGCCCAGGGACAGTGACATGAGTCAGCATGTCCATACGAGCTCATTTGGATTACAAATTGTCACAGCTATAGAGGAAGGTCTTCAGAGAACTTCATAGAGCACCACACCTGGCAAACAGCCATTTTCTGAAAGGTAAAGCCAGTGCCTTGCGCTCATGATCTCTGGGGAAGTAGGTCTTGGTTCGCATAGGCCATCGAATGTTCTGGAAGTTGCTGGTTTCTATAAGGACCTTGGCGTTATGTTCACAGGACTCACAGCAGTTGGGTTCGCAGAGCATTGTCACTGTGTTGTGTTCTCCAGATGAGAAGGCCTGGGCTCAGGCAGACTTGCCCATGTTCTAGAGAATCTACCTCACAAAGGGAGAGGGCAGACTCACATGAGTGGGGTGTTTTAGGCTGGAAAATAGACTCATGAGGAGCCAGTACTGGGCAAAACCAGATCATATAAAATAGGAAAGTCCGGGATTATGTCCAAGTTGGGTTTTTTTGTTTGTTTGTTTGTTTGTTTTTAAAATTATTTTCAGTAGACCAAAGATCTAGTGTGAATAGAGGTTTTCCTTGGTCTGAGCTGGATGAGAGTCTGGGATGTGTGCTGACGTGGAAACCGTTTTCTGAATGCATAGGAAAGGGTACGTTGATAGAAGAGACAGTATATACTATCTAAAGCCCAGCTCTGGGCTTCCTCTTCCAACTCACTATGCTAGCCTCTGCACCCTAAGCCTCACGGGCCACATGTTCAAGTGGGGGGGTGGTCAGGAAAGGATGATAGCCAGGCATCCAAGGGATGAGGTGGGCTGGGGGAAGTTCTCACTGGGACAGCGTTAAGGTGGGAAGTTAAAAGTGGGTACCTTATGAAACAGTCACAAACTTCCTAGTTCCGGGTTGATGATGACACACTTTCGAAACAGGAAACAGTTACTGGGGAGGTAAACATGGTACCTGGTATGCCGGAGGCTATGGTACGTCCGCAGCCACTCCCCAATCAAGGACATGTGACTTTATGGATGCCGTGACTTTTGTCTATGGTCCCTTGTTCAGGAATCTTTCCTAAGGAAAAATATCCGTGAAAGCGAGCACGGTAAAACACTCGTAAGAAAGGAGAAGAAAGTGCACAACAGTGGTGATGAGGATTCACAAGCACCTCTCAGGACTTGAACAATGTGGAAGGACTGTATGTCAAGGGGCCAATGTGCCATATGTGGATGGCATAGATCCTGGTAATAAAGAAGAAAGCAGGAGATGGGGAAATGTTCTTCATATACTTGACGATTTTTCGAACTTGGTTCTGGGCCCCTTCTTTGGGCTTCCTGTGTGTCCTGAATATGGAGGGCAAGATTCCAGTTGTCATTAGGGTCTCCTGCCCCATGAACCCAGCCCATGTGGCCCTCCATCTGTCTGTACAGAGATGGGATAGCCAACATACCAGGATAGGTGAGGCTGCCTTCAGGGAAGCTTAGGAGCACGCCTTGTTGGTCTTGAAATGTGAACAGCCCTTTGCGAGTCTGAGGAAGCCATCTATGCAGACCCCAGGAAAACAGGGCATTTCAGGGTAAAGCCTGGAGGCACCAGCTTCTCCAACAACTGGCAAGCTTGCAAATGGGCACAAGCCTATGCCATGACTGCAGTCATGCCCCTTGGGCTGCCCTGCCCCTCGGGCTGGGGATGCTGAGTACAGGTGCCACTCTAGACATTGCTTGGTGGTGGGTGTGCATGTGTGTGTGTGTGTGTGTGTGTGTGTGTGTGTGTGTGTTTCTCTCCCCTCCTCATATGGTCTTGGACGAATGGTGCTTTCTTATTTCATTTCTCTCCTTCCAACAACCTAGCTCCCACGAGTTGTTTCTGTCCTTTGGGTAACTAACATAGGCATTAACACAGGAATATGAACTTGTTGCTATGCAGGCAGAGCCCCTTCTCCACTCCACAGTGCCTTCAGAACTCTACCCTGACCTCTGACCCCTCTAGCTGGTAAGCACTGTGCCTTTTCCTTTACCATCCCATCTCCCGCCTAGCCGGCATTGCCTTCCTTCTTTGACAGCACACATTCTGCTGTTTTCTCTAATTGACATACATTGTGCAAGTCAGTGGGTTTTATAATGATGGTTTTGATCAACTGACTGTATTCAGTCCCACTGTTCTCCTTCTCCTCTTTCCTCCCTGAAATCTGTTCCCCATGCTGTTTGTGTATGTGTGTGTGAGTGCAGTATGTGTGTGTCTGTCTGTATATGTGTGTATGCGAATATGTGTATGTGTCTCTGTGTGTTTGTGTGTGTGTCTATGTGCATGTGTCTCTGTTGTGTATTTATGTCTGTGTATGCATGTGCAGTGTGTGCATGTGTGTGTGCATGAGTGTTCCTTATGGTTCCTCTCGGATGAGCACTTGAGCTGATCCCTTACCTTAGCTATTGTGATTAGAGCTCCAGAGAGCATATGTGCTGACTTGGATTTTCTAAGTGCCATTTTGTATCCCTGGGCATCTGGGTATCATCTGACTGGGCACAGCATCTTCCATGGGCAGGCATACTTTGTCAGCACAATGGAGACAATTCTCCATCTCTGGTATCCTTGTGGCAGAGGACCCTGCTGTGGTCACACCCTTAAAGCATTTCCTTCCTTCCCCTATTATTTCTCAGAAATGCTGTCAGTCCTGCCCTGGGCTCTGTTTGTCTGGGCTCTGCTCCTTTAAATTCTTATGCTTGCAGATCATTCTGATCCTTCCATCTTCAGCCTCTTCAAACCTGCAGCCTCCCAGCTGCTCTATCTCACAGGACCCGCTGGTCTAATCCTACCCTGTCCTTCCTCCAGAGAGCCCGGGTCCCTATAAGACACCCGGGGAGGTGCTAGGTCTTCCTTGACACTTGCACCTTCATTTCTCTTTCTGCTTGCCACAGGATGTCCCCAGACCTATCTCTTCTAATCCTGTGACCTGCACTCCCACTGAGCTAACCTACTTTTCAACACAGCAGGGACATTTTTACTTTAGTTATCAGACCTCCTTCAGGAGTCCTGCCTGGCTCTTTCCCCACTTTGCTCACACCTGCCCTTGTAACTCAGATTTTAGGCTCTGCATCTGCAGAGACACAGTAAGATGGCGCTGTTGTGTGTGCATACATCACCACCGCTAACACAACAGCATCTTCTCTCGTTTGATTCTCTCGCTCGGTTTTCATCTCTCTGCAGGAATTCTTGTCTGTTCCTCGGTGTTGATCATCTTTGCCATTGTGCCTTTAACGTATTGATCACAGTCTCTAAAGTCGCTTGTGTCTCATTGTTCTGAATCTCGTTCTCTTGATGGTTTTATTTCCTAATGGCCACAAAACCTGTCTTCTGCCTTCTCTCCTTCCTTCCCCTCCATACTTTCTTTCTTCCACGACTTACCTATCTTCTGTAGAACATAAGGCCAGAGCCAGGCGCGGTGGCAATGCCTGTAACACAGCGCTTAGGAGATGGAGGCAGGAGGATTGGAGGTTCAAAATCATCTTCAACTATGTAGCTAGTTAAAGGCTGCTGTGGGATGCATGGCGTCCCATCTCAACAATGAAACAGATGTGAACAAACTCAAAACCAAACATCAACAACATCAAAGCTGAAATGAGGGAAGAAGCTGAATTAATGGTATGGATCCCCAAGAAGAGCACAGCCTCTAGTTGGCTGATGAAGTGTAAGAACATAATAGGAGATGAGTTTGGACTATATTGTTGCTATGGTTACATTCCTTATACCTCCCACTTCAACTCTTCCTGCCATGCTAGAGGGAGGGGCTTTTGCAAAACCTACTTTCTTCTGAGTCTCAGGCCTTCAGGGTCCACCCTGTCCTGAGTGAGTGACCCCCTGCCATTTTCCCTCACAGAGAGCTGGGCAACTCAACTGACGCTCCCTCTTTGCAGGTGAGTCTAGGTTGTGTCAAGGTGACAGTAAAAAAATGAGCCAGTTCAATCTAGTTGTGAAGGTGATGTCATGCTGCTCTCTGTGACGGCTGCAGAGGGCTCAGGCCAGGTCTCATAGCCAGTGCACTCCCAGCACCCCTGCAGGGCTCTGTGCCGACCGATGCACCCCCACTCCTGAGCTCTCTGGTGACCCACACATCCCCACCAGCCTTCTTGACTCTGTGCTGAACGATGCACCCCCCCCCCCCAGCATCCCTGCTGAAGTCCGTGAAATGAAGACTGTCTGTGAAGCTGCAATTTGTTTTCCTCTCATTCTGAGGTTAGGACTCTCTTCACACCTTAAAGCTCTCTGCATGCACTGCATACAGTTTCCAACAGTGGGGATGGCTGCTCTTGTAACATGTTTATTCTTCATGTCAGTAAAAACAAAGTGTTCTGCGTCCTCTTCTTGAACTGTAGAGGGCTCATGCCAGGTCTCTTGCACCAAACACTGGACTGGCGTGGCCACTGATGCTCCTGGGTTTCTCAGACTGCAGCAGTGTGCCCTTCAACCAGGAAGAAGCACTCTGGTCCTCCTCCGCCTTTTACTAAAGTCTCTCGGTGTTTTCACCTCTAATGACGTGTTATGATTGATTCTTGCCTCCTTATAAAAGAACGATGTCTATTATGAGTTGCCTAAGAATGTCTTTTACTCAAAAAACATCCCGTTTCTCTTACTTTAAAAAAAATGCAATGAGTTCTGCATTTGGGTTGTGAACTCTTTTTCAAGAGGTTGATGGTTACACGAACTATTGGTGTGCATTCTATTTGTGGTTGGCTTCCATATGTACCGCCATTCCGTGGTCTTGAGTCATAGTTTCTATTCACTTGTAGTTAGGTGATCTTTGCAGTATTTTTAGGAGGGTTGTGGGGGAGGGATTTCTGGGGTTCTTGACAGCATCTCTACAAACAATATCCCAGTAGGCAACGGACCCTTGGCTTCTGACTTTTCATCTCAGTGTCCTGTCCTTGCTCTGTGTTATATTTTCACATTAAAACCAATGGCAGCATCTTCCTGTGACTATTTTATAAGCAGCCGCTCCATTGTATGTGGACGTGTTTGATGCTTAGAAGTCAAATTGTCTGGGATACCTCTGCTTGCATGTCTTCCATTGTTACTTCATCTGCTTGGTGTTTAATATGTCATTTTAAGTGATAGACTCAGGTTTTGGCTAAGGGACACTTGCTGGACAAGTCCATTGAGTCTGCATCTCGCTGTGTGTCCGGGTCTGTGACTCCCATTCCCACTCTCTGTCCTCTGAGCCGTCACTCCAGACAGAACTTTCCTCCTCCGCTGTATTCCCAGCTCTTACTTGTGCTCTGCAATCCTGCCTTTCTTGTCCTATAGGGTTGAAAAGTTTTCATTTCTAGCCTTCGATCTTATCGCTGTGTCTTTAAGCCAAGATCATAGGCCTCATGTTGGCTCATGTCTCACAGCCGGCTCAAAGCAGGAGCGTGCTTTTCCACCTTCATCCTACCGTTAAGCTCCTTTCAGAACTATGTTAATCTGTCTGGAATATTCGATTTATCCCTTTTGTATAGAAAAAAATATTTCCATAGATGTCCTGTGATAATTTTGTTCTTTTCCACCCCTTCCGTACACAGCTAGCCTTCCACATCCGCAGGTTAGCGTCTAATTATTTAACCACCCAATGAGAGGAAATATTCTGAAAAGAAAAAAATAACCCAATTACATTGATTCTGAGCACAACCAGATGCATTTCCTGTCCTCATTGCTTACACACACCTGGTAAAGATGCACAAGGCAACCTTGTCACATCAGGTCCCACATGTCACACACAGACGAGCAAAGGTGTGAGAGGAGATATGTTGGATTATAAGTTCCTGGCAACCTTTTCCAGAAGGGATTTGTGCCTCTGCAGACACAGCGTCTGCAGAATGTGGAACAATGCACCACCACTTCCATGGGTACAGAAATGATGACAATCGCTGTGAACACATTAGCCCAGTCATTGCTGCGCGTGTTTTCTAGATGCTTCTACCATTGTGCTTCCCAGCAGCCTGCTTTAAAACTGCCTGTTATTGGGAAACATGGCCATGTGGCAAAGGGAATGGGGGGTGGTGGGGAGAAGTACCCATGACCTCTTTCTCTTCACCCACCTCCCTTGTGCCTACCCAGTGTGCTGTGTCTGAACCCTTGCTCACCTCCATCTCTAGCTCCCAGTGGGGTGTTGACATCTTTAGGACCATTTCTGTATTGTGGTCCTCATGCCGGTTCCTGAGTCTTCAATCATGTTACCCAACAATCCTGATGTATAATGGTGATGAGTTCTGAACTGGAGTCTTGCCCGCCTCTCCTTCAGACTGTGGGCTCTCCCAGGTCTCCGGCCGCACAGCTGTCATTCACGTTGTAACATGGTGCTTTCCTTTCTCACAAAGGCAAGCTCAGAGTTCCACCAGGCAGCACACAGGAGCCCGGTTCCCATTGGAAGCACAGGAAAAAAGATGCCGTGGTACTGCGTGCTATTCTCCCTCAGGTAGCTAGAGTCAAGGATCACACCCTGGCAGGTTGGGGAAGGCTCGAGCAGGGTGGGTTCTGTGCCCTGCCTCTGAGCCTTTGCTGATATGCAGGCACCAAAGCCAGACATTAGGCTTTGTTGGTGAATACTTGAGATGGCAGCTTCAGAGAGCCTCATACCTTGTGCTGTCAAATACCACAGCAGGAGGGGCTAGGAAGGTCTGCGGAGCACAGACTTCTCCTCTTGAGGTGTTTGCTGATTCCTTCTGGTAAAGCTGGGTGGTCTTAGAGAATCCATGTGACAAGGAAAATTTCAAGGTCTATGGGAAAGCAGTGACTGCCCCTCCCCTTCCCCCTTGTCCCCCAGACATCTTATCTATGTCCCATTGGCAAGATTGATTGGAGACCCAAACAAGGTCTCCTATGTGAGGGAACCTCTAAGGATAATGGGACTGATGTGCACACTCCAGGGATTGTTAAGGTCCTGTTCCCTTTGGGACCTAATCACACACTGGCTGGAACATCTGGGGAAGGGTCAGCTCCCTGAGGTGGCCTCATGAGCAGAGCAGGCTAACCCACCCAGCAGTGCCAGAGCCTCTCTGGCCAGCCACCATTGTCCACTCAGGCAGGAGTAGACTCCGACGGCTGACAGATGATCGTGCTTTCCCAAGCACATAGCATTTACAGAGGAACGTGCTCACGTGTCTGAGAGCTAA
The DNA here is from genome assembly GCF_963924665.1 of Micromys minutus. Classification (NCBI taxonomy): domain Eukaryota; kingdom Metazoa; phylum Chordata; class Mammalia; order Rodentia; family Muridae; genus Micromys; species Micromys minutus. Next base: position 52,727,957 of record NC_137983.1, on the reverse strand, counting down.
GCCAGAACATCCATATGTGGGCTTGACATTCCTGCTACCAAAATCTTCCAGGAGGGTCTTCTGCAATACTCACTAGTTCTGCAGCAGATCAGAAGTCAGGAACCTCGAGCTAGGGAGCATCCCTCAACACAAGCATTCAGAAGGTATCTATAAAGAGACAAAGATTCTGGGTAATAAGCCCAAATGCAGTAGAATTCCAGGACAAAATGCATGAGAATAGAAACAAAAAAGGATGGTAGGAAGTATGCCTGAGAGTTTGGGGGCATGGGAGGATATGTAGGTGGAGGAAGGTGTGGCTGGGAGGAAGAGTGGATGGGCTGCAGATAAATACTTAGACTACCTCATGAAGCAAGTTTTGTGGTAGAGAAAGGTCCTCAGATTGGTTCAGTCACCGTTCTGCTAGTGTGAGGCCTATGCCCCATTTCAGCTTCTGTGTGTGAGTGGGGTTGTGTTGATGATTTCTAGAAAGTTCCTAGCTCACAAACTCATTCTGTGGCTAGGGGCTTCATTGCTATGCTCCCCAAGTGTTTCGACATGAGGGCTGATCACTTAAGGAGTTCAGCTGGTATAAAAGATGGCCAGATGTGGCTGATTTAAATATGCATGCTTGACTGCTGTTTTCCCCAGGGCTCTGAGATGTTAAAATTGTGCACGTGGCAACCATGAGCCTGCAGTGTCATGGTCCTGCCTACTTGTCATGCACAGTAGGGCATCGAGGCAGCCAAGCTGGTTAGGTTGGGGGTGGGGGTTGTTTCCTTGAATCTCCAAATTCCTAAAACGGTCCATCTTGTAAATGGAAATTGGAGCCTGTGAGGTGACATACATGGAAGAAGGGGCTTTAACTTCAAGTGTGGCAGTGCCACAGAGTCGGATGCGGCCATTCAGGTGGCGTGAGTTACTGCACATTCAGGGAAGGCTCCGAAATTCAGATGTGTGAACGTTCTGTAGACAACCCAGAAAGCAAGGAGCAAAGCAGCTATTGGCCTGGGGTCTCACAGCCCCCTGAGGACTGAAGGATCCCAATGGGACATTGTGTGGACACAAATGACAACTACGAAAAGAAAACGAGGACTCCTTATCTCCACAGTGGGTTTGCAGAGACTCCGAGACAGTCAGATGGGAAAGGCCCTGGGTCTTTGCTGGCCTGAGCACACTGGAGCCAGTGACAAGAAGCGATGGTCCTATGAGGTGGCGAGGGTGTGTAGTGCTTTCCATGATTGGGTCTGGGATGGAAAGGGGTCCTGACGTCACTGAGGCTGCTGGAATGTGGGGTCTTGGCCGTAGGAAGTGAGCTGTTAAGAGCTGATGTTTGACTCCAGTTGATATTGATGGCAGTTTGGAAGATCATGGATGGTTCCTATGGCAAGTGAAAGGTCCCATGCCTTCAAGATGCAGCTGTTTATTGTTAGATTCTGTCTCTTGGTTTTCACATGTAGCGGGGTAATGGATCTTCCCAACCCTCGGAATCAACAGGGCTCCCAACTCTGTCCACTCCTGAGTACATCTTCAAATAACATCTCAAGAGGAGGGGCTGGAATCCAATCAGGGAGAGTGGGGCCTGCTCTATTGGGATGCAAATAGGCTCTACTAATGGACTGCAGGCCTTCTCCTAACAAAGAGCCTGGGGGCACAAAAGAGGATGGGGAGGTTCCAAAAGGCACTGAGGTGCAAGCCAAAGGAAAATACTCCCCTGGAAAGATAAAGGAGCCCCGGCCACCCAACCTCCATTAAGAAGGTCACCACACATTCCTTGTCAGTTTTCACTGATGTTTACGTGATGTGTAAGTGCACACACAACCATAGCTACATATGTGTGTGTGTCTGTCTGTGTGTGTACCTGTGCCTGTCTGTGTGTGAGAGTGTGTGTATGTATGTCTATGTATAAGTTTGTGTGTGTGCGTATGTGTCTGTGTGTTTGTGCATGGATATATGTCTGTGTGAGTGTGTCTCTGTGTGAGAATGTGTGTGTATATGTATTTGTATGTGCACATATGTATCTATCTGTGTGAGAGTTTGTCTGTGTACAGATATCTATATGTGTGTGTGTGTTTGTGTGTTTGTCTATGTATGGATATATGTCTCTATGTGTCTGTGTTTGGGTCTGTGTGGATATGTGTGTGCCTATCTGTGTGTGGGAGTGTGTGCATGTATGTTTGTCTATGTGTGTGTGCATATGTGTCTGTCTGTGTGTTTGTTTGTGTATCGATCTGTGTGTGTATGTGTGTGTGTATGTGTGAGAATGTGTGTATGTGTGTGTGTCATATGTGTACATATGTGTCTGTCTGTGTGTGAGTTTGTCCAAATGAGGATATCTGTGTGTGTGTGTGTGTGTGTGTGTGTGTGTGTGTGTGTAATCCAGAGGACAGCTTGTGTTCTGTTTTTTAGGAGCCATCTACCTTGATTTTTGAGACAGGATCTCATATTGACCAGAGGCTCACCAAATGGTGAAGCTGCCCAGGGATCTGCCTGCCTGTGTCTGCCTCCCCTGCAAAGGCTGCTATTACCAGACGTTCTTCACAGCTTCTAGGGGTTGAATTCAGACCATTGGCGCTTTCTTGACTGAGCCATCTCCCTAACCACTGACAATGTATGTCTTAAAAAAATTAAGATTTGAATGAGCTATGCACCTGTGGACAATGGAGGGGAATATCTGTGCCCCCTCACCCCCAAACAGATGCCACAGTTAGGCAAGCTCTAGAGGCAGCAGTGAACTTCATACCTGGAGTGGGGGCAGGGGGGGAAGCTGCCTTGGAAGAAAGGACAAGTGGGACAGATGTGGCCATAAGATGGCTTCCTGTGGGATGTTTCCCATGTGGAGATGTTCCTCATCCCCAGTTCCCTGAGGAAGCCCCATCCTGAGCCTCAGCCCCACAGTGCTGTCCCTGATGCTCCGAAGCTGTCACAGCCCTGCTGCTGGCCACTAAGCTTTCTCACACATGAGCAGCTCCGTGTTCTCCTACCTTCCCTGGAGAGCCCTGCACCATCTGGGATGCGCCGAGCCACTCTCTCTGTCCTGCAGGCCTTCCCAAGCCAGGCGTTCCTTTTAGGTTCCAGGCCACTGGGGGCAGCACAGCTGGCACTTCTAGGGATGTCCCAGTCCTGCCCGCTTCACTCAGCTGGCCAGTGCCTGCCAATCCAGGGTAACATGCACGGGCACCTGCTCTAAAACAAGAGGATGCTTACGTGACAGGCGAGCGGGGAAGGAATCCATCCGCTTCTTACTGGTGCTGTGTGGAGCTGCTCTGTGCTTACTTTGTCTGTCTACTTGGGTGACAGTACTGAGAAGTCAGAGAATCCTCAAAAGAGTGTCATAAAAATGTCAATGGTGACTTTTCACTTGAAACCAAAGTGGTAAGAGACTGCTGTGGAGGTGCTGGTCTATGCCCAACTCCCACCTCTTGAGACAGCAGAGCTCAGGTCACGCCAAAGGGCACAGGGGAGCAGGTCCTCACCACATCTGCCTCAGAGAGCATGCACCACATCAGCCAGCACAGTGACATCCTCATGGCTGCAAGGTGAAGTTTAGATTTCAGGTCAGCGAGAGTCTGTCTAGTGTAAGCCTGTCCCGAGGCACATGGCTGCTCTTCACAGGTGCTAACAACCCTAAACGCCAAGGCTCTATTGGAAGGAAGTGTTCTGTGACCCATGGCTTGGAGGTTACTGGGAGCCTGGGGGAAGGGGGTCAGACATGGTAACCAGAGCCAGTCTCCTCAGCAGCTCTCCTAGAAGCTCAGAAAGGTTGAGTGGCTTTGGCTCCAGGTCTTCCTAAATTCCTCTGAAAAGCCTCAGCAATGGAAAGATGCATGTGCGGGTGGGGTAGAGGGCGGGAGGTAGGTGATTAAAGGGGTCCAGGGCTGTTTGATTTATGGTTTGTGCAGAGAGATTTGAAGAGTGAGATAGTCTGATGTGTGTTAATTGTACAATGGCTGGTTGTTCAAAGGCTAACGACAGAGATGAATGCCCGTAAATATCTTTCTGAGCAAAAGCTTCAAAGGTGATTAAACTCTGCCCGGATTCTCAACAATGGCACAGGGCTAAGGAAAGAAAAAAAGTTCTTGGGATAAAAGAGGACTCAGAATTTGGTATATCTCTACCTCGGAGTCTGTCCAGCATTTCATGGTGACCCCCAGCACTTCAACTGATATCCTGTTCTTTCAGCCTTTCCTTTGTGGAAAGTCTCAGCTCTGGAACTCTTTTTGCAGCGGGAACTGAGGCAAGGGATGAAGAAGACATAGGAGGTTCTGCTTCTGAGAGACTGACCTAGGAAACCCAGATTCCCAGGTGAAAGGTTGGGAAGAATGCATGCAGAGGGACAGACAGACATCTGGAGCCACAAGAAAGGCCTGGACATGTGCGAGTGTGGGGCTAGCTCCATCCCACCACTAGCTGTGGGGAGAGAGGAAGAAGCTAGCAGGATTGGGATAGGGGATCATGGTGGTCCTTTGTGGTCCTTTGAGAGATGGTAAAGACCATTGCTTTCTTTTATTTGAGCAAGTGTTTGAATCTTCTGGCTACAAGGCAGACTCCTACAGTAAGTCTCATGGACCACGTCCCATCCAATAGCTATCCAGGCCTCCCTTTTTAAGCAGAGCATCCCTTCTGAGCAGACTGCATCTGGGCCATTCCAGAGAGCTCTACCTGAGACTGCCTGAAATGAAGGAGTGGGAAGGGCAAGGACAGGAACTTCCTGGGTGACTCTGACTTCACCTCCATGTGTTCAAAGCAGGAATGGCCATGCTGTTGAAACACAAGGTGATTGGGAACATGGCTGTTGAAAATCTAGGCTTGGCCTCTTAGGATATGCTCACCGGAAACATCCAGATCAGCATATCAGAACCCCATAGCACGCCCAGTAAGCTAGCACGCCCAACAACAGTCCACTGAGAGCCCTCTGCCCATGACTCAGCCCACTGGTGGTCCCTGACTTGTGCATGCCTTTCTGATGCACATTCCCATGTGTCCTAAGTCATGAGTCCTGTTGACCACATCCCAAACATGCACTGCTCGAGTGCCCCAGGGCTTGGGGACATCATTGCGCAGTGACACCTTTGAGTCTTGGAGTTCTGCTTTACCAAAAAGCGAACAGTCTTCCAAATATTAATTAGTTTGTAAGCCATTTATAATTTATAACATGTATATAAGAATTCAGCTCAGAATAACTATGAATTTATCTGTCTTTTATTTACTGGGTTGTGTGGTTTTTTTTCCTTTTTATTATTATCTGGCACCTATTTCGTTCAGGCAATTAGAATATAAACTTCAAGGCGAAGAGTATATATTAATAATTATAATTACGTTTGGGAAAAGAATTAAAGCCAAGTGAAAATAAATGGCTGCAGCTTTGGAAGGAAATTTACTTCTTTGTTGTTGAGTTGGCGTGGAGTCATTAAGAATTACGGATTGTTCTCAGCCCTCAACACGCTGTCCTAATGTGTGGTCGCAAACATGAGGAGGAAGAGCAAGTATAAGGACGCCCTGCCCCCGCTCTTCAATGAGCATGTTTCTCACCTCGTGTCTAATGTCTGCAAACAGACTGTGCACCAGCCAGTTGGTAAGAAACCAGAGTTGGCACGCTGCAGTTTTGTGGCTCTGTTTCCTGTCATCACACCAACAACATAGTCTTTCTGGGGCCACTGGAAGCAGGTCAGATGGCAGCTGGGTGTTTGGGAAAGAGTGGTTATCCTGGGGGTGGTAGGCAAGACCCCAAGTCTTCGCAATCTTCCTGCCTTGGGAGAGAATGTCCACCTTGGGAAGGGATGTAACTGCGGTTTCATGGAGGTCTCCATAGAGACCCTGAGGGGACCACAGTTCTTCTAAGGTAGGAAGGCAGTAGCTTCGGTGCCCAGGAAGCCCATGCTGGTATTGCCAGAGCTGAAGTTTTTGTTTTCTGGGTGGGTACCAAATCCTGGAAGCTCATGGGAGAGGATGCCCATTTCTCACTTGATGAAAATCTAAATGGCCTGTAAATGCTCATCTGAGTAAGGCAACAAATTGCCACCCTGGGGCACAGAGAGATGGCTGTCATCAGTGGCCACCCATGGGCCATACGGAAGATCCTGGATAGGGACGGAGATGTGGTTTCAGTTCTGCTGTCGCTGGTGATGACAGCATCTCCCCAGGAAGATCACTGTCCTCTCTGTGTTTCAGTACCCTTACTGTTAGGGATGGACTGGGAGGTGCCTCCCCCTCAGGCTCAGGTGTTAAGTGCTTGGTCCCCAGTTGGTGGCATACTTTTGGGAAGTGGTAGAAACTTTAAGAGACAGTGACTACCTGAAGAAAGTGTATAACTTAGGGGGCTTTTGAAGGTTATACCGAGGTCCCTCTCCCTGTTCTCCTCTCTCTCCCATCCCTCCTTCCCTCCCATCGTCCCTCCCATCTTTCCTCCCTCCCTTCTTCTTCCTTCCCTTCCTCCATCCCTGCCTTCCTCACTCCTTCCTCCCTCTTTCCTTCCCTCCCTCCCTTTCCTCCTTCCTCCCCCCTTCCTCCTTGTTTCCCTCCCTCTCCCTCCCTCTCCCCTGTCTCCACCCTGCCCCCCATCCTCCCTCCCTCTCTATTCCTGTCACTGTGATAGTCTACCTCACTGGAGCCAGGGACTGTGGAAACTGTGAGCCAAAATAAATCTTCCTCCTCAGTTGCTTCTCTCGGTGTTTGATCACAGCAACCACATGAGCACCAAGTGGACTGACCCACAGGACGGGAGGCTAGAAAGCCATCTTTTCTATCTCACGTTTCTCAATTCTGAATTTCATGGATGTAAGATTTATTCTAAGCTCAAAACATTTCTACAACATGGGAGCTGGTTCGGACCAACCCCTCAGCGCAACTAGAATCTGAAATTCCGGGCAAGTGTGCCTCTGTCTGTGTCCAGGTCGTAGGAACTCCTCGTGCACATGACTCAGGACAGACAGAAGACATGGCCTGTGTACATGGATCTGGGAGTTCACTACTATACACTGGTCCTTAGACACTGAGGACCTTCTCATTGCATAGCTGGTCTGATTACAAAGAAATAAACTGGAAACTACAATGAAATCAAGCTGATTTTGGTTGCAGAGAATAAAAGACAAAAATCATTTTTTTTAAAGCTGCAACAGCTGTTACATGGTATTATATTTTAAAACCCTTAAGAGGGTCTAGTTAATTAATTTCCACATTGTTACACTTTCTTTAATAGTGTCCCAAAATACCTCGCCGTGATTAATCATGATTGGAATTTTTATCAGTCACAATCTAATACATTTTTCCCAAAAGAAGATTTTGTTGCCCGTTAAAATAACTCTGTTTGAGTGCTTTAATTGTAGATCTTAATCTTGTTTGGAAATAAAATTCTCATCCAATTCAAAGTCTGACAAAGTTAGTGCCTCTGCCTAAAGAAAGCCTCCTCCGACTTTGCCTGGCAATCTCCCTTCCTCCTCTGCGGATCCCGCCGGCTCGTATGCGTTAATGAGTAATTGTTTTCCACTGTTTCTAAGAGTTTCTCTCCCCAATATTTCATTCCAGAATAAAAGGTAATGATCCATAAATTCTTAATGCCATATTTTTATAGCCAGTAAATTAGTCTTTAATGGGTTCAATAAGTTCTGTGATGTATGTCATTAATTGTTAATGGTGTTTTAACTAGATAATTGTTAGGAAGGACTGTTTGTCACTGGGCTGGTGAATGACGGGTCCTCACCATTTGTTCTGCTTCACGACGCTCTGCTCCTTGTGTCTGGCTTTGTGTGCTCAGAGCAGATGGGAAGAAGCCACTGACAGAGGGGTCAGCCCTCTGGGTCCGTCAGCCGGTGGTCCTTCCGGCTGGATAATAAGCCGCCCTGGAACTCAGTAGTGGAAACGGTTCCCTCGTCACTGTGACCTGTGCTTTCATGTGCCCTTTGGGCTACTTGACAGACAGCCACTGTGTATTGTGGCTGTGATACTTGGTCTCATGTCACCCAGTAGAATCCTGGGGCACTCAGTCATTTAATTGTTAGTGACGCTCAGGGCTGCTCTGAGAGCAGTTTACACATGCTAATGTCAACATTCCTGTGATCTGCCTAATGTGAGTGACTCCAGAGTGTCTGTCCACAGTGGCAAACCGTGGGCTTTCCCAGAGAGGAGGGCACTTGCCCCAGCGCCTCTGCATTAACTCCTGCTCGCCTGCCCTTAGGCCGCACCCCAGCCAGCCTCCTCTCAGGCGGAACTCAGGGGAAAGGCCGGTTGTGTTTGGGTTAAACTAGGCTAGCTCCACACTGCTGAAGTGGACATCACTTGGCCCCACTGGAAAGAGCTGCAGAGTCATAGTGCACAATCTGATTTGGAGGAATACATAAAACTTGATTCCACTCCATCTCCTTCATCAAGAAGGGCCGGGGACAGCCTGCAAGTCCTCACAGCCTTTCCGTCCCTGATAGTCTGTGGGACAGAGGGACTTGGAACACCGGGCTTACTAATGGCTCCTTCAGGATTAGGTTTCCAGAGCAAGCCCCTTTGGAAACAGTCACAGGACTGACAGAGGCTGAGGCTGCCCCTGGTCCTACCACATGCATTCTCATTGGCTCATTTGCTTTCCCATTTAGGTAACGAACGGCACACGAGCTGTGGTCAGGTGCTCGTTCTAACATACATTTATTTTTGTTTAAGATATCATTTTAGTAAGTTGTCCAAGCGTGTACTTGCAACCCTTCTGTCTCCGCCCCTCCCCCTACCCAGGCAGCCACCCTGAAGCTTTTGTATTTGTGGTAACACTGAGCAAAGGCAGCTCCTCTCCATCCAAACATCTGGACTAGTCTGTACAGGCTATGCCCACGACTCCCGCCAGGACTGTAGTTAGCGTTTCACGGAGCTGTGGTGGTGAGCATCTCAAAAACCCAGGTGAGGAGCGCAGAGGCAGGAAAAAAGCAGGTTGGTTGGAGTAGGTGAGCCACGCCCAGTTCTGTAGACACCCAGTCAAAATCAGGGCGCACAGGCACAAGAAATGTATCTGTCTAATCCTGCAAAACCACCCTTAGAAACAAATACAAACACACACAGGCAAAGAACACTGCATATGGACACTGATGTGTACACAACTCACCCACGTAAAAACATATATACCACATGCTACAAAACCGTATATACACACCACATATATCCCACACCACATGTACAGCATTAATACACACACACACACACACACACACACACACACACACACACACTTTCAAAGGCTTCAGGACAGCTCCACAGCCTGCAGGTTAGGTAATCTACAATCTCAAGGATGCTGAGGCCTGTCTGTGGCTCACAGCTCTCCATGAAGCAAAAGTCACAGGGAGGCCGACCTATGGAGTATATGAGACTACAAAGGAATTTATCCAGCATTGTGGCTGCACCTGTGTGGCTCTGTTCTGTCATACCAAATGAAGCATCTGTCCTTTCACCCAAACCCACTTAGTTTTACCTGCTTTACAATGAGTCTTAAAATCAGGTGGAGTGAGTCCTTCAGTTCTGTTCCTGTACCTGAGTAGGCCACGTCCCAGGGACTTCCCCTTATGTAGACACTAGTACCATCCATTCTGTGGTCGCACGTCACCTTCGGTCTTGGTCCTTTGGGAGCACTAGACATTTAAGATGGTCCCTTGGTGCTACTTGCACACTAGACAGACAGGAGGTTGGAAGAAAGTCCAGTCCATAAATGAATTAAGTAGAACAAACTTCATTAGTGAGCAAGAAACAGAAGTATAATCGTCTTTTCACAAACACGGTAAGGACTCATTTTTCTGAGCTGGCATTACCCACCCTTAATCCACTTGCAGAAATATCTAAAGAAATGTGGGGGGATACATTTTTGTGGTGTGTGTGTGTCTGTGTGTTAAATGCATTTGTGTGTATGTTAGGGGTGCATATATGCACAGCATCCATGTAGAAGTCAGAGAACAGTCTCAAGGTGTCAGACCTCATGTTCTGAAACCCTGTCATGCAGACCAGGCCTTTGAGCTTCCAGGGGTCTGGCTGTCTCCAAACCCTTCCCACTACTGTAGGGAGAGAATATGGCTCCTAGATTCCCAATCTCAGGTCCTCCTGTGATTAAGGCATCAATCTAACTGCTGGAGTCATCTTTACAGCCATCTACTTACTAAATATTAGTGACTCTAAGGGCTGGAGAGACATTTCCATAAACAGCATCTCAGCTGCTCTTGCAAAGGACTTGGGCCTTTTCCTAGCACCCACGTGTGCCAGCACTTACGTGTGGGCTCACAACTACTTGTTACTCCAGTTCTGAGGGATCTTATGTCCTCTTCTGACTCCACAGGCTCCTGCACTCACACACATGAAGCACATAAATGCACACATAGATAAGTAAAATAAAAATACCTTTTAAAAAAGATCACTAAGTAAGCTACTAGTTGTGGTACATGCCTTTGATCCTAGCATCCGGGAAAGGCACAAGCAGAGGCAGATGGATCTCTATGTGCTCAAGGCTAGCCTGGTCTTTATAACCAGTTCTAAGCTAAACAAGGATACACAGTGAGACTTTGTGCACCCCCCAAAAAATTAGTAACTATTATAGAACACAAATATGAAGTGGGCGTCAGGGATACTCATGTGTCATTAATTATAATTGCAGAAAATAGGAGAGAAGAGATAGAGATGGAGAGGGCGGGGGAAAGGGAAGGGAATGGGGGTTGTTTGTTGTTTGTGTCTGAATGGAGAATGATCAAGTCATGCTGTACAATGTTTTCTTCAGAATACTCCACTCTGTCTCTGCAAAGCACTGGCTAGAGATATCAGAGCCCACTCAGTGTTGGACCATGATCTCCACATATGTGTTGAACTGTTGCTTAACACACAGTGCTTGAGAGTCTAGCCCCACTGCCTCCCCTTACCTCACATAATTGCTGGAGATTCAGGTTCATATGCTATATCTTTAACCCTTTCCCATTGCAAAGCTCTGTATTTTTTTCAATATTCATGAACTTAGACAACATTCACCAGTAACCCCATCATGGCTTCCAATATCCCCTCATGGTCATTAGCAGTCAATGACTACGTCTCTCACTTTCCTGGTTTTATTCCTATAGATATAGTTTCTGTTTCTATAGGTAGGGTTATATTGGACATTTCTTGTAAATGGAACCCTATAATACATGAAGGCTATAAAGTTCACCATTTGTACTGATTATCAATACTTTATTTCGACAGCAAAGCTCTCCATTTGTATGGATGTACCACAGTGGGTTTATGTACTCACTAATTCATGAGCATTTGGCTTTCTTCCACTCGGGATTATTATATACAACTTTGGAATAGATAAGTATATATACATACACACACACACACACACACACATATATATATATATATATATATATATATATATATATATATATATAATTTTGCATACACACATTTTCTAATTCTATTGACTATGCACATAGGTGTAAACTTTCTGGGTCATATAAGTTGGCATTTAAATTCTCAAGAATCTACCAGACTGCTCCAGAATTCCCATCAGTCAAGAATCAGGCTGCAGTTTTCCTCATGACATCAGGACTTCCTGTTAACTCTGCTGGACCCAATGGATCTGAAATCTCACCCCATTGCAGATTTGATTTGAATTTCCCTGACGACCAATGATATTCTGTGTGTTGTCACATCTTCACGTACTTGTTCTTTGAGTATGTTTTTGAGAAATTTCTATTCAAATCCTTTGATCATTTAAAACTGGTCCTTTAATTACTGAATTGCAAGAACGTTTTACATATTCATTTCTAGTTTATTTATTTGCTTTTTCCTTTTGTGGATTGCATTTTCTATGCTACATCTAAGAGGCTTCCAGCTGATTGAGTAAAAGCTGTTGACCAAGTTTTCTCTCAAGAGCGATCCACCTCTTTCTTTCACCCAGGACTTCCATTGAGTTGCTCTGTGGTGAGAGAAGGGGTCCACTGTGCTTGATAGCATGTGATCTCAACCAGCCTGACACATTTTAGTCTGTTTCCAACTACTTTTAAAAGATGGTTCTTTCCCTTTGACTTGCCTAGGCACCCTAGTTGAGGGTCAACCTTCACTGAGAATGTCAGTCTATTTCCAGACTCTACTCTTCCACTAACTCGAACTTGGGTTCTGGGACGGGTGCAGGTTGTTTACTTTTGTTCTGTGGAAAGTTTTGAAGTCAATAGTTTTTTCCTTGAGGCAACCTGGCTACCTGGTTCTTTCGCTCTTCCATATGAAGCAACTCACTTCAATATGTATGGAAAGAATTCAGTCTTTTTTTCCAATCTGAGACAGTGTCTCACTGTGTAATCCCTGGTGGTCCATAACTCAGAGAAATCCTCCTGCTTTATCCTCCCAAATCCTGGGATTAAAGGCATATGTCCAGCCAGCCTGGGATGCTGTTAAATGTTACACTGAACCTGAGGCCTTTCCAATCTCAACATTGTTTCTTCTAATCTGCCTAGGTGAGACATATTTTATTTATGTTTTGTTTAATTCCTTTCTATGGCAACCTGTAGTTTTCAGCATATAAATGACACTTGTTTTGTAAAATTTATCTTTAGTTATTTAATTTGCTGCTATTATAAACATGATTGGATTTATTTTTCATTTTTAGACTCTTTGTTGCTGGCTGTATTCAGCTGACACAATCAGTACTTGTGTATCAATCTTGTGTCTTGGAACACAGATACATACATTAGTTCTAGTACCAGTGTGTATTTGTGTGTGTGCATTGGATTATATGTGCACAATCAGGCTATGTGTGAACCAATAGTATTTCATTGCTTTCTTTACAATATGAACATCTTTCTTGCCGACTTGCTGTGGCTGGTGTCTCCAGTGGGCTGCCCTTCACTCTGCCCTTCATCCTGCTCCTGGTCTTGGGGAGAGTGTAGCATTTTAAAGGTGCTTATTAGATGACTGGCCCACTGACCTGCTTCTGTGCTGCTGCTTGTCCTCTTGGCGTGACTCTGTGAATTCACCCATTTTTACGTGTCCGCCCTTTCCTCCTTTTGCAAGACCCTCATCTGGCTACTGCACCACAGTGGTATTAGTCACAAAGAACAGACTAAAGGTTAAAAGACCTCAACTCTTCTGTGTCTTTTATTCTCTAGCATCAACCCTGGAGACCATTTGGTCTTTGTGGAAATCTTGATCAGCACCTCAGGGATGTTCTGGTGCTGACCTTAGTGGTTAAAGTCCTCTGTGTAAATTTTTAGCACTCTAAAGTTTTTTGGTAGTGTCAGTCTTCTAAGATAAACAGTTTTCTGCTCTGTTAATTTTCTCCTTTGTTTTTTACTCCTGATTTCATTCATTTGCACCTTAATATGTTTTTTTTTAACTTCTTCTTTGTTTTGTATTATTGAGAAAACTTTTTATGTAGCACAGGCCAGCCTTGAACTCCTGACCCTCCCTCCCCCATCTCTCTGGTTCTAGGACTCAGGCACAGCATGTGTGATCCCGCCACTGTGCAAAATGAGCTGCTGTGATCCTGTTGAGCACCGTTAGTTTGCCCTCTCTGCCTCCTTTTCTGACCATTGTCACTTCATGTACTCCAGGGCTAATCTTACTTTTAGCTGTTCCTTCCTCTAGGAAGATTGATCTTTTAGTCCTTCGAAATTGCCTTCTTTGTATAGGGACAATTTTAAGTGTATTTTAAGTATGACTGTGGAAACTTGTTTTTGTTTTTTTGGGTTTTTGCTGTTGTTGTTGCTGTTTGGATAGTATATCTTTTTTCATCTTTCTCATTTTAACTCATTTATGTGGACTAATATATTTCAGTCCATTCGGAAGGATTTTCCGAGCCATTCCTTCAAATATTTGCTCTCCTATTTATGACTTGACCTGGCACTCCGTTGCGTGGAAGTTGATGTACTGCAGAGGTTCTGTGTATAACTTCTTACTTCGTGGAGTTTTTAGGGTGGGTAATGGCCTGCTGTGTGGCTCTAAGACCAACTGGGTCTTTTGTTTTGATCTTTTCCTGCTCAGATCTGCTATTTTTTGTTGTTGTTGTTGTTTTGGTTTTTTGTTTGTTTGTTTGTTTTGAAGCTCCTGGGTCTGTTGTGACAGCTTCGGTGTGGTGAGATGTTCTCGAACTTCTCATTCATTCTGTAGACACTAAGATGTGTGTGTTTGTGTAAATTGCTGGAGTTCCACCCTTGAAGTATGGCCAGACCTTGGGGAATTGCCATTTGGGAAGGTGTGTGCTCTTAGACGGGGTAGATTTCTCTTGTTCTTTTTAGATTCCTTAAACTCTTCTTTCTTTTCCTGTCTCTCCTCCCACTCTAGGACACCACTAAACACAGACTGACTTGAAGTTTATCCAATGTCTTGGCTTCCTTGGAGACAGTTCCTCTAGCTGCTTTCCCTATTCTGTGTAGGGAACACACCTTCTTGTGTGTGTGCGTGCGCGCGCGCGCGCGCGCGCGCGTGTGTGTGTGTGTGTGTGTGTGTGTGTGTGCTCAAGCTGTAGTGTGTGTTAACCACTGAATGTTCTGTATAATACACTGTACCAGCTCTGAGACTCCGACGTCCCTTCCCAGAGTTCCCTTTTGATGCAGTTCACTCTTTGGCCCTTCTATACTAACCCTGTGACATCAGTTTTTGTTGCTGAAGGCTAAGCATCTGCTCAGCTAGGCCAGTCCTTGGTGCATGGTTAAACAAGTCATCTCTCTGTCCTTGGAGTCAAGTTGTCCACTAGCTTCACTGAGGGCTGAGGCCATGTTTTCCTGAGCCACTCAGCTCAGTCTACACCCACACTCAGGAGCTAACTTCTCAAACTGACTGATTTGGGGCTTAACATTTCCAGCTGAAGCCCTGCTCATCCTCCATTACGGAGCCTCTGTTTTTCGTGGAAGGGAGAACGAGAGGGTGAGCCAGAGAGCTTCGCAGTAAGAGACTGAACATTGTGCCTTCATCTTAAATGACGGAAGCCAGGTGAGGTGAGCCCGCCATGCAGGGACCTGGGGCTGGAAGCCTCTCCACCTCACCAAGACTGGGCTACACAGTGGCCACTTAAGTTGATATGGGCCTCCTAGAGCCCCTGCTTCCAGAGTAGTGGGGACACCTTCTGCACGGGGTGGTGACCATGGAGGACAGGTATCTGTGTCACAGAAAGCTCCTTATAGGGGAGAATAAGAGGTTGGCCTCCTGTGCAGGTCATGCCCTGGCTTAGCCAGAGTCCAGCTGTTCATTTGAGGCAAGGACTTGTCCTTTTGTGTCACATATCTGACATTCAGAGAACTAGTCCTGAAGTTAGTAAGGGCCACACGTAACTCACTGTGCAGAGATGGCTTTTGGTCAGCCTGTTTGTTCCGCCATTTGTTTGTTTGTTTGTTTTTGAGAATTTAAATATGGAGGGATTCACTACTAAACCAAAGACGTCCCCTTGTAAAATGTACGCACAAATGCAAGTCCTGCAGAAATGACTCGGGGACTCCCTGTGTTGTGTCCTGGACTGGGCCGCCTCTTCTCACCGGCATTAGTAGAAATGATGGTGTCACATCACGTCACCGTGGAGACGGGGGGGGGGGGGGGTTCTTTGCTCTGCTTCAGCGCACACAGAGCACAAAGCAGCGCCATGACCGCCAGCCGTTGATGACCCAGCAGAAGGAAAGACAAGCAGCAAACACACATGTAAGGGCCGAGTTGGCTTTAGGAAGCTCTTTACCGCAGCAGCTCATGCCTGGCTGGAGGCAGCAGTCCTAGGTCTCTCTCACTTCCAAGGCAAGGTTCGGGGGAGGAGGCTCCTGAGCTGGTTGGGGTCCAAAGACCTGAGGTCTAATTACCAGGGTAATTAGGGTAAGAACAAGTTGATCTCTGCAGAGGGCCTCTGGGAGAAAGTGCTTTTAAGCATTCCCATGGAGTCGCCTGGGAGGGAAGGCGACCCCATGCCGAGCGCCGACTTGGTCTTTAGCTTGTCCTATGTAATTTTGCGAACTGTTTGAATGTGCTAACGAGGCACGTTATTTTTAGCCGTGTCAGCAAAGGGATCCAATTCCTGCACAGTTGTGCCTCTTGCGTAAATGATTTGTTTTCTAAGGACCTTCATGAGAGCCAGAGAAATTTGCCTTCCCTGGAATGAGCCCCTGCTGACCCTGGGCATGCGTGGGGCAGAGGGTTGGGCAGTGGGGACCCTAGAGATGGCCTTCCCTGCAATAGAGGGCCCCACATAGGGTGCTGCTTGGGAGAGAGGTTCAGAAGATAAAATTAACATGGCATATGACTGGTTGGAAGTGGGCGGTTTGCGGGGGGGCGGGGGGGCGTGAGGGAGCCTGGTAGGGTTCTGGCCCTGACAGAAGAGCTTCTGAGATGAGCACTGGGAAAAGTACTGCCTCCGTGTGCTGAGGAGAAAGGTCTGAAGAGCAAGTGGTGGGGGCAGGGGCAAGGGAATGTTACAGCAGGACAGCACTCCAGCCTGGGTCCCAACAAGAGACTGAGGAGAGACTGTCCAGTATGGCTGTCATCCCCTGGTGCAGTGAGTGAAGAAGCAGTCTCCTGGGTGACAGGCAGAGCCATGTGGAAGTTGTTAACAAGGGCCAGTGGCCTGACTTCTGTAGGTACCAGAGGAAGCTGTGTTGGCTACTGAGGAATAGTGACTGGGAAGGGAGTTCGGGGCAGAGAGAGGGGGTGGTGCTGCGGGCTGGTCCAGAAGCAGGAAGAATGGAGCAAGGAATGTGGGATTGAGAGTAAGAGGTGCCCCCATATTAGCTTTCTCCTCCCCAGTCCTGTCTCCTCAGAGTGCATTAGAATCATGTCATGCTTGGGAGAGGAAGCTTTTACTACGTACTCTGGGAGAGAAGAAAGTAGACAGCCTAGATGGTATGCTATAGCAGCTCCTCAGCAGTCCGCCGAGCAGGTGCCAGCTGGACAGATCTGGTCTGACTGCCCGCTCTCAGGAACTGTCAGACCCCCAGTCTCTTCTTCGTGTCATTCATCTCTGAGCTCAGTGACCAGATAGAAACAAGTGTCCAGGCAGGAGACATTTCCAAATAGGAGTTCTGGCTTCGGTTTTAAGCCATTCTCCTGTCAAGAGAGTTTGGAGCCTAGGGAAATGTCCTAAGGTTGTGAGGTCCCTGAGGAGAGAGGAAATGGAAGTGAGGGGTGTCTGGTCTCTGTGTGAAATGAGCTTTTCAACTACAGATCGGAAGCCAACACTGCAGAGAACTCAGAAGCCTCCATAAGGGAAAAGAGGCTTGGGAGGCCAGGCTCAGAGGCTGGGAGTAGGCAAGGAGGCCAGCCCTGAATGCAGAGGGGGGCTTTAAAGACCCTTCAAGGGCAGATTAGTGCCCTGTAGCTCCAGGAGGCCTGGACACCAACACATGATAGCCATTTCAATACAGGTCCATCGAACCTAAGTTTAAAACTGAGAAATACCAACAGAAATGGAAGACATGGGAGGGATAAGTTCTTAAAAGATCGCCGCAGACAGGGAAGGGCAATGGTCGCACAGTGAGCCTCTGTCGCTGGCAAATGATGCTCAGACACATTCACACATGTCACTGATATGTTTGTTAGTATGTTATGTGAAAGTGTGAGAGATGAGAAGCAACCATAAAACCCCACTGCTCTTCTCACGCATTTATAACATATGGTCGCAGTTTGAGGTCAGGTAGATTTCCACTTTTTAAAATAAAACTGGCATCTCGCTGCAGTTTGTTGGAGCTGAGGTTACAGAGAACCAATGATTATGCAATAGAAGTGACAGGGTCAGCCATAAAGCCACAGTGTACCACAAGCACCCACAGGACCAGCCACGGAGCCACAATGTATCACACGCACCCACAGAACCAGCCACAAAGCCACAGTGTATCACAAGCACCACAGGACCAGCCATGGAGCCACAATGTATCACAAGCACCACAGGACCAGCCACAAAGCCACAGTGTATCACAAGCACCACAGGACCAGCCACAAAGCCACAGTGTATCACAAGCACCACAGGACCAGCCACAAAGCCACAGTGTATCACAAGCACCACAGGACCAGCCACAAAGCCACAGGTATGTCACAAACATCTATAGAACCAGCCACAGCAACTGCATGTGTCATAGGCACCCACAAGACCAGCCAGGGCAGCCATGTGTGTCACGAACACCAACAGGATTAGCCATAGTGTGTCATGAGTGCTTGTTCACTCTGGGTGTGGGGCTGAGACAGAAAGGCAGTAGCCACGGGGTCTGGAGACTGTCAGAGTTTTGAGGGAGGTCACTTAGCTATGTCAGAAAACACACTCTAAAATGCTGAAGTTTGTCTTCTGAGAGCCAGTGTTAGCAATGACCTCAGAGATGCATCCCCAAACTGAATAAAGATACAAAAGAAAATGCTCTAGGTTCCTACATCAGATAACTTTAGAGCACTGAGTCCTAGATTAGATATGTGCCCTTCATGTGTGTCCCCTCAAAAGAGAGAAGCACCCTGACTGGCGCAGGGCTCCTTCTCCTCAGTAGGTTGATGGTTTCAGAAGGCTCCTGATTTATCACTCTAAGATGGGAACTCTGATTCCTCATCCCAGCAACAAGGAGCCCACAGATGGTAAGGATGAACGTCCCAGTGTGGCTGTTCATCTGTCCTCAAAGACAGGTGTTTCTGGAACTCCATGTCCTGCTACATGGGAGAAATGAAGAAAGACTAACGTTAAGCTGTGTGACATCCAGGATAGAGCAAGGACCACCGGTACATGATCACCTGGCATTCTGGCAAATGGAAGCATCTGGAACCTTCCATATTAATCCTGATCTGTGACATTACTCCAGAGGTGCTGGTTGTTTTTGTCAACAAAACTTCTCCTTTCAAACTGGGTGTGGATGCCCTTACCTGGAACCTTCCTGATGGCATGCTGGTGCCCTCTGACCGGGTCTCTGCTCTGGACCCATCACCTGAAACTTCATCAGGACCTTCCTAGTGAGTCCAGAAACTCCAGGCCAGGAGAGAGAGGTAGTTGGAAGATGCTGCTCCACCCTTACTGTCCTAGGATGAGACCAGGAAAGGCCAATGGCCCACCTTGGGGACAGCAGGCAGGACTCAGATGTCCTGCTCACTGCCCCTGCATCATTGCCGGTGACCCAGACAGACTAGATGATCTTCTGAGACAAATGGATCGAATGCTCAGCAGATGACATACAGCAGGAAGCTCCTGGCAAAGAAGCAGCTTTCCAATCCCCACATTGTCAGCTTACCCTGCAAAGTTGACCTTTCTGAACAAACACGAGTTTCATTCCCCCCAGAAGGTGACAGCACGTCCCCTGCCCCATGGAAGCAGGGCCCTAATAGGTCCCCCTCTGCCGCCTTTCACACACGGAAAGCCAGGCCGTGTCTCTAATAGGTCCCTTTCACCACGCTGCCTGCTACTGACTGCGGAAAGTGTAGGTTTGGCTGCATTGATGGCCCTCGGTAATGGCTGTGATTACACCCTCTGCATCCTCTTCCCAGTACCAGCCTTTCAGCCGAGCAGCACATTATGCCTGGATAAGACTCAAAGAGCGGCTTAATACCAGGTTCTCGGGGCTGTAATGAGCGGTTCAGGATGAGGCAGACACAGCCGCAGCAGTTGCTCGGGAGCCCGCGGTTCAAACACGTCGTGGCGTCCGTGGGCACCTTTTTAAGTTAAAGCTCGGCTTACACCTTTGCCTACATCCTAGGAAATGAGTGAACAGAAACAGAAAAACAAATGCCTTCCACACAGAGCAGGAACAGCCACTGACTGCTGTCCTGTTAGCCTGGGAAAACAAGCATTCCCGATCAGAGGAAACCGGCTACAGTAAGCCCATGTTTCCCAGAGGTGGTTTTTGTCACTTCCCGTGATGCCATCCAGAACCCTCCTGTGTCTACTGAACTCTTTTGTCTTCATTATTTAAGGGTAAAGTGAGAACATTGCTTACTTAACTCAGCCTGTGTAGGTACCAGAGCCCCAAAGAAGTCCTAAGCGTCAGGATGGCACATAGCTTTGTCTCGTTCCCGTGTGCTGTTCCCAGGGGGTAGCCTGGAAGTGGTAGGTATCCTTTTCCCAGAATGCATGGAGGCCCAAAGGCTGACAGACAGATGGCCGCCATGTCTTATGCTGCCTCTTTCTTACCCCTGTCTTCTTACTGAAAGACTCGAGGCTATATCAGGATTGCACTGTGGGACTAGAATCAAGTCCTAGGGTCAATGTCAGACCTCAGGATAAAGTACAGTCACCAGTAACGTGGGGCTGATGATGATGGCCACAGGCTGGGGTTCCCAGGTCACCTACACTTCTGATAACTATTTATAAACTTGGGGGGGGGAGCATGACCTCTTTCATTTGATAGTTCACCAAAGCAATTTTCAGCACTGAACTCACAACCATGGTTTTCTTATCACAAGTCCAACTCAGCACGAACCAAAAGAAGAAGGAGGTCATCATACTTACAGCTGGGCTCTGAAACACCTTCTCTTCCTGCTGTCAGGGGACTCCTCCTCACATCTTGGTGCCCATGAAGATGCCTTTCACCAAATGCTTACTGGGTAGACACTTCTCATTAACCCACTGACTTGGAACCAGCCTTCCTCTTCCAGTCATGGCTTACATTGCACACCACAGAGCACTTACCTAGGCCATGAGGCTGGTGTCTCAGTGTGACAAGCCCCATTAAGCTTAAGATTTCTAGGGTCTATACAAATCATGGGGGCTCAAAGTTGACCTCTGGAGAATGTGGGATACAGAACAGATATGCTGCACCAGGAGTAGAAAAAGCTGTGTATCACAGCACAAATGGAAGTTATCTTGCGAACCTCGAGCATTCTCAGTCCCATGTGCCTCAGTGACACAGACCTAGAGCACCTCGGTTAAGAGTCAGCACCATGATAGAATAGGGTCCATTTGGCAGATTTTTTATAAACCCATCTAGGAATAATCATCCTGCATGAGCTAAGACACACAGCAACCGGTTTTTGTCAAGCTCTGGGATTTCTGCTGCTTTTCAGAGCAAAACCATTTGTCAGACTCTTAAACTGGTTTTGTTTACGCTGTCCATTACCTCTGAATTTCGAGTGACTGTCTGCTGTGTTTTATGGAAGATTGATTAGTTAGCCCTGGAAACCCGGAGGGAAACCAACACATTCCAACCGCTTTTACAGCCACGCAGCGTCACCTCCAATGGTGCCTTTGAAATCGGTGTTACTTTCCGTGTTTGGGAAATGTTGATTCTGAGGAAGCGCAGAAGGCCGTGCGACCACAAACACTCATAAAGCCGATACGAGATGGAATGTAACAGAAAGGTGCGTGTTCAGAATAAGCCCACTTGGCAGGGAGCAGCTCAGAGAAGCAAGTGCCGCACCTGTCAGGAAGACAGGAGAGCGCCCAGTTGTCTTCCATCGGCCAAAGAGGTCACTTTGGCAGCAACTACAACAGCCGTTGAGGCACCAAGGTGTACATGGGACGGCAAGGGAATTGTGGGATAGTTTGGCCTCTAGATTTTCCACGGAGGTGGTCGAATGATGCATTTACACCAGGAGTGAACAGTTTCAGTCAGTGATGCATGTGGTACGTAAGAGCTGGCTCCATAGGAGACAGAGGGCCTGCTTCATGATGTGCCGTGATGTGACATCTGACAGTGGAGCTAAGGAGGTGTCTGCCGGCCTGGCAAGGTTCTCAGCACTGACTCTCTGCACACGAATTACTGCATCATAATCGCTTTGAATCTGGGCTGCACAGTCATCGGTCACATGCTTGCCGGTGACAACTCTGACACCTCAGAGCTGTCAAAATCCTTAGTGACAGGATGGCAGTGAGGAACATGTCAAAGACTCTATGACTTTATACTCACAGTGTCTTTACTGTGCCTAAGACGCTATGAAAGACCAGCATTGCCAAGGCCTCCAGACTTTGAGCAATGATCTCTGCACAGCGCGTGCCTGACCCAAATTACATTCCTCTCTTCTTGTTGACACATTAAGAAATAGGGAACTCTGGGAATTTTGCAGATAGCTCTCCTCAGGGGTTGTTGGCATGAGAACCGCTGACTCTGTATATCTTGCTTTGATGTCTCAGACACTCTAGCCATCCCTACTGACTTTTATAGAGGTCACTTTTCAGATGTAGGGGCTCCAAACTCAAGAAAGGCTGTGCTAGATGAATGGCAATTCATGAAAAATTAAAATGAGTTACCAAAACCAGGTTAATAACAGGGTCTTTAAGCAAACTCCATGCTCTACTGAGATTTATGGACCCGCAGAACGAGGGAGTCCTGGAGACATGACTAGGTGTGGAGGTTAGTTTTAACCATCAACTTGACACAACCTAGAACTAAGGAAGCACAGAAAGTCGATTGAGGGGTTGCCAAGACCAGGGTGGCCTGTGGGCATGTGTATGGTTGCTTGTTAAATCGTTGTTGATGTAGGAGGG
This sequence comes from Micromys minutus, assembly GCF_963924665.1. NCBI lineage: Eukaryota > Metazoa > Chordata > Mammalia > Rodentia > Muridae > Micromys > Micromys minutus. The sequence goes on along the minus strand of NC_137983.1, from coordinate 52,705,639 downwards.
CCCAGTCCACTGTGAGTGGCACCATTCCCCAGGCTGGGCTCTGGACTGTCTGAGAATGAAAGAAACCGTCTGAGCAGAAACCAGCAATGAGGATGCTTTTATCTTTCTCTGATCTTGATTTTGCATATGCTGTGACTGGCTGCTTTGAGTTCCTGCCTTGATTCAGTGATGGACGGTAACATAGACTTGTAGGCCAAGTTACTCCCTTTTCTCCACCATATTGCTTTCGGTCCAGGTGTTTTAGTACAACAACAGAAATGAAACCAGAACACTGGAGAAACGAAGGACTTGATGGTTCCGGGATGGGTTGGGTGGAAAACATTAGAAGAACCTGGGCCCTCCGTTACTGGAGCAGCCAAGTGTTGATACCAGGATGAAGATTCCAAAGCCGCAGTAGAGCACAGTAAGGTAGATTAGGGAAATGTAGGTGAAGCAGCAGATGAAAAGGAGGCCCCCAAATCCCAGCACCCAGATAAACTGCAGGTAAAACACCAGCAGGGGATAGCATCACAGAAAAGTCTATCCAAACAACACAAACAAAACCTTAATCTTTACATGTTGACGAAGAGCTGGTATCTTCAGAACCATATCTTTAACTGCGTCTGGAGTAACTTCACGTCACTTCCATTACACGAGTTTCCTGTCACACTGGGGACCAGCCTTTCATGTGTATCTGGGTGACAACAAAGTCCAGACTGCAGCCATTAGTCCTGGTCCCTCCAGAAGCTCATAGAAGAGTCCCATATTCCTGTCCTTGTGCCACTACTGTTCTGGGCCTGACTTTACCTAGGCCACAACTCTGACTACACCCCAACTAACTCATTGCAGCAGACAGAGGCCAGGCCAGTTGTTTTTCTCTATTGATCTAACTTCAGTGGGACCTCTATTGTTGACTGTCCTTTGCCCTGTGTAGACCAGATTGTGGGATTGAAAACAGAAAAGGGTTGATTAAAGCAAATAGTCTTCTAATGACCTCAACTGGCCCAATGTGCCCAGAGAGGTTCTTTGCAATGCTGTGAGGATCCTTAAGCAAGGCTGTTTTGTTGGTTGGCTTCCCTGTGCAAGCTATTCCCCACATTTTCCCTCCTTCCCACACCCCCTGATCCTGTCTAGGCAGTGATCTCACAGAGATGACCCATGGATCCCCCATGTCCTGTGGTAGTGGCCAAGATCTCCAGGATGCAGAGATCATTGCTCAAAGTCTGCAGGCGTTGGCCATGCTGGTCTCTAATAGCGTCTTAGACACTATAAAGACACTGTAAGTATAAAGTCATAGAGTCTTTGACATGTTCCTCACTGCCATCTTGTCACCAAGGATCTTGACAGCTCTAAGGTGACAGACTTGTCACCAGCAAGCATGTAAGAAAATTCTTTTCACCAGTACCTGGCTAATTGGCTGTGTTATGTTTGTCTAGTTGCTTGGTTAACAAGATGTGTGGTTGTCAGGGTGGTTGGATGGCACTGTGGTTACAGAGTTGGTTGGCTGGTTGGTTGGCTGCCCACACATATGGCTTGGCTGGCTGGTGCACTGGTTGGTTAGGTACTGTACTGGCTGGTTTTGTGTCAACTTGACACAAGCTGGAGTTAACACAGAGAAAGAGCCTCCCTTGAGGAAATGCCTCCATGAGATCCAGCTGTAAGGCATATTCTCAATTAGTAATCAAGGGGAAAGGGCCCAGCCCTTTGTGGGTGGTGCCATCCTGGCTGAGCAAACCAGGGGAAGCAAGCCAGTAAGTAACATCCCTCCATGGCCTCTGCATCAGCTCCTGCTTCCTGATCTGCTTGAGTTTCAGTCCTGACTTCCTCTGGTGATGAACAGCATGTGGAAGTGTAAGCTGAATAAACCCTTTCCTCCCCAACTCTCTTCTTGGTCATGATGTTTGTACAGGAATAGAAACCCTGACTAAGACAGGTATCTCTGTTGCTGGTTGCTTGGCTAGTTGGCTGGCTGTCTTGTTGGTGGGCTAGTTGGTCATCTGGCTGACGGGCTGGCTGGTGGTCTGGTTATCTGTCTACTTTGCTGTCTTTGGCTGACTGTAGACTACTTTTTAAAAGATAGTATGATAGAATTTGGAATCCCCAGGGTCAATTCTCAGCTTAACTGGAAGAAATCTTTTTAAATCTGTTTTATTTTCTACCTCACATTAAAACAAGTGAGAAATGCACACCACTTAGCGAAAACTATTTGCTCCTGCTCTTTGCAAAGTAGTTCCTGAATATAGCTTCCCTCCTATCTATGAGACAGAAAGAAATTTCCTTAAAATCCCAAACAGCTTGCTAAGTAGCAATATTTTGTCACAGCAAGATATAGATTATCACAAGCCTAAAATAAAGTATACAAATATATCCCATTAAATATAAAGCATAATGCATATAAAATATAAAAATGCATGCTGTGTATTTTTTAAAAGTATTTTTTATGTATATATCTGTCTTGCATGTATGTCTACGCACTATATACAAGCCAGAGGCACAAGAAGGCCAGAAAAAGGACATTAGATTCTCTGAAACTGGAGTCACAGTCAGCTGTGAGCTGCCTCTTGGCTGCTGAGAACCGAACCCAGGTTCTCTGCATGAACAGCAAATTGCAGCTTTATGTAAGCTTATATATACACAGTGTCTTTGATGATGACTTGGGTTTTCTAATCTCTCTACAGCAGTATGTAACGTGGTGTTTAAATGCTTCCTTGACTTTGTTCTGAGAATCTACGGAGACCCTGGTCAGTTTCCCTTCATACACCCACAGAGCACCTGCCCCGTGGTTCTTACACTCTGGGTTACTATCCCTCGCCCTGATCCTCAGAGCCAGTGCTTGACCCCTTGGTACAGCTCTGTACCCCTCAGCCCTGTACCATTGCCCTAAGCCTCAGGTATTAATTAGTTCCTGGGGGAAGGCCTATGTGTCCCTGGCTGATCCTCTTGGGATGCTGACCTCACCACACCAAACTAACAAATGCATGGAAACACAGCGGTTAGCCAAGCCCTCCCTCTCCAGATGAAAGAGCCACAGTGTGTGGTCAGGAAATCTGTTGACCTGACAGAGTTAGAAAAGACCACCACTCCCCTTCTTCCTGTAGCTGAGTAGAAGCTCAGTGGGTACTGTTAGCTGTGACCAGCTTTTCATGAAGGGGATTCTGGGTGCACCCTTGACTCTGTAGCTGACAGTGGAAAGAGGTGAGCCAAGTCTGGGCACCTCCATCTGTGCCATTACTGTTGGGCTCATAGTGTTTCCAACCACAGGTGCTACATCTTGCTTTAAAATCATACCTAGTTCTTTAGTTGCTCCATCTTTGAGACCAATATCTCTCAGTCAAGGCAGGAGTTCAGACCCGTACCTGTGGATGAGCCCCTGGTCTTCTCAGCTTGCATCTGGTACACAGTGGGACTGTGCCACTCACTGGGGTCCCTGTGGTGTGTGGTTCCTGGCATCAGGGGATGCCCTGAAGAAATGAGAGGGCACCAATTTTAGAGCAATATTACCAGGAAAGTGGTACCAGGAGATGAAGGTGGTTTACGTCTGGAAGGTGGCTATGATGGGTAAGAGCAGTGTCATGGGGACCATCCCAGATGGAGGAGCCACTGAGGACCATTCAGGATCCTGCATGGAATCTGGTGTCCTGTGTCCTGAGCCACCTTCCTCTTGCTCTCCTGACTTCAGATATGCAGCCAAACCCTGTTTTCCATCAGGCAGCATCCTCAAACTTCTGACCCAATGTGAGCTGAGCAGGCTTCCTCCCTCCACTGTCTCAGTCAGACCCTCACTTGCTCTACAGTGTGTCTACTGCTCCTGAATAGGACCCGCAGAGCCTTAGAAAGTCATTCCAGCCATTTCATTCTTGAAGGAAAGCCAATTCAGACAAACACCTGGAAACTTCAAACACCCTCTAGTGGGACAGGACAATAACAGGACTCTGCAGAGTGACAGTGATAAATGTGCCTGTAGTCTGCAGGAATGGAGAAGGGGTGGTGAAATAGGACCGAGTCTCACTGGGAAAGACTTCCAGTCCAAAAGTGACCCTGAGCCAGCCCAGTGCACACAAACTTCCTTCCCAGAATCCACTATGAACTGAATTCCTCTACACTGAGGAGTAAAAATAGGGGCCAGAGGACAGGGAGCCTGGCACAGAGTCTAAGGGGGTCTGACTCCCTTCTCTTGGGGGTGACTTTTTATCCCACCCAAACGTCCTGGTGTTCAGCTGTCAGGGAATCAGCTGTTGTTAAAGTACTTGGCCCACTAACCCCACTTTTTTAGGGACTGAGCTGCCTACAGAACTACCTCCCTCAACATCCACAGCTCTGCATCCATGAGAATGTGTCCCCAGACTGTTTCTGTATCATACAAACACTTTTTCTCATAGTTAGCCCGAAAGTACAGTAAACAGCTCCTTGGGAAGCATTCGTGTTTATCGTTGTCTGAAAATGATCTCAATGAATACAGGATGCGTGTCAGTGATGCCCAAATGCAGTACTTTGTATCGGGGATTTAGTGTGCTTGGATTGTTTAAGTTATTGTTTTAATTGTGTGTGGGTATGTGTGAATGTGCACATGTGTGCAAGTACTGGTGTCTGTAGAGACCAGAGGTGTCAGATCCCCTGGTGATGGGGTTTCAGGCTGTTGTGAGTCCCTTGATGTCAGTGCAGGGAATTGCCTCTGGCCCTCTGTGACAGAAATGCATGTGCTTAACCACTGAGCCAGCCTCCAGCCTCCCGTGTGGGGATTCTCTCCTGTGTGGCAGATTCTGGGACCAATCCCCGTGAATGTGAAGAATGGCTGTTTTCAGCCTGTACAGAATCACGAGGCTACGCTTCTTGGAACAGCAGCCCAATGGGTCCCACCTCATCCCAATGATGCTGACTTTGTGTCTGCTGGTTGCAGCTGGGGTGATGTGGGTCCCCAGTGGCCTTGAGAGGGGTGTTAGAAGTCGAGCCTTCGTTTATGTTTGGAGTTTAGGGAGCATCACAGCCAGCCTGAACTTTATTCTGCAGTCTCCCAGCACGCCCCCTGCTCAAGGTCCCATAGCGCTACAGTACAGCTTCTGTTCAGCCCTCAGCCTCTGCACCCAAGTTCCGCTCTAGATCCCATTAGAGAGGCAGCCCAGAGCCACTGGAAGCAGGTTGTCTTCCCCCCCCCCTTCCCCCACTATATCTCAGCCTCTTACTTCCTGGCTGAACTTAGGAGTCAGGATGTAGTTACTAAGTTAATGACTAGTAACGAGATACACTCCAAGTGTTCATACACCCATGTGCATGTCTGTACATATGTGTGTGCATACATGTACTTGTACATACCAGTGTGTGTGTGAACATTTATGTGCATGCATGTGTGCATACATGTGAGAGTGTGTGTTTGCATACATGTGTGTACATTGTGTGTATGTGCATGTGTGTTTACATGTGTGTACGTACACATGTGTACATACTTTTCAGATTCTCTAAGGAAAGTCTTGGCATATGAAGAAGCTGAAAGAGTAATGACCAAAATGAGAGAGCTGACAAAGTGACAAGATGTGTAACGACGGGTGAGGGTTGAAGACACATCACTCAAAACTCGACGAGCTGATGTTCTGCATGTATGACAGGATTTCCCAACTCCACATACAACCTGTCAGGCTTCGGGCAGGCACGCCTCATTGCTCTGGTGTCCTTACTGTGGTAAAGTGTCTGACACTAATGTGGTCCTCAGATTGCAGCACCACTGAGCCCAGAGCCAGAGGGGGAAGCTGGAGGGGAAGAAGCTGGGGGGGGGGATTCTGGGGAATGGAAGAAGCTGGAAAGAGAGAGGCAACCTGAGGAGGGACTGAGGGTTTAGGGAGGAAGGAGAAGACTGAGATGTGATCTGAGAGTAACCAGAGTGTTTGGGGGAGAGCGCTCTAAGCCAGGACTTGGACCTCCCACTTTCCCTCTCTGCCACCCAGAACGAGGCCCAGGAGTCTGCTCCTTAGAGTGCCATAGTCACAGGGTCCATCCTGAGCTGTGTGCCATCCCTCTGTCTTCACCTATCCCCTCTCCTGTCTGTGTTTCCCCCTTTCTGAGACCCCAGCCTTGCAGCCCTGTGGCTTAGTGACCCTGTAGAGCCCCCGTCCCAGGTCAGACAGACACAGCTCACCTAGTAAACCGTGCTGGAACTCCACAGTGAGGGAAGGCAACCTGGGAAGCTGTGTGGTCATCTGCACAAGCTCTTTTTTATTTTAAGGTATATATGTATGATGTGTGTGTGTGTGTGTGTGTGTGTGTGTGTGTGTGTGTGTGTGTGTGTGTGTTGTGGTATATATGTGAAAGAGTTAGTGTGAATGTGAGTATGTTGTGGTATATATGAGAGGGTGTCAATGTGAGTGCATGTGTGTCAATGTGAGTGTGTCTATGTGGTGTATATGGAATTAGTGTAAATGTGAATGTGTGTGCATGTGGTATATATAGAGTTAGTGTGAATGTGAGTGTGTGTGTGTGTGAATGTGAGTATGTATGTGTGTGAATGTGAGTGCGTGTGTGAATGTGAGTATATGTATGTGAGTGTATGTGAATGTGTGTGTGTGTGTGTGAATGTGAGTGTGTGGGGTACATATGGAGTTGCTGTGAATGTGTGTGGTTTTATGAGCGTACTTACAAGAGCCATCACACATATGATATGTAGAGCTCAGAGCCACAGGTATCAATCCCCCCACCCTGTTCTGAGACAGGATCTGTTGTTGAGCTTTCAATATGCCAGGCTGGTTGACTCTTGAAATTCTGAGGACTCCCCTGTCTCTACCTCCCCCCATCTTGTCACAGGTATGATGGGCTTACAGATGTGTACAACCCTGTGCAGCTTTACATGGGTTCAGGGGGATCCGAACTCTGATCTTCACTCTTTTGCTGCAGACACTCTATCCACTGAACCACCTTTCCATCCCTGCATGGGCCTTTTCTGCTGCCAACTCAAGTCGCTGGGGATAAAGAAGCTTCTGGGGGCATTTTCCTCCCCGTCTTGTCTTTCTGTAGAAGCTCTGCTCTGTGATAACTGTGACTTCAGCAGTAATGATGTCACCAGCCTGCGGGAGCATTGCTATAACTGAGCTGGGTCTCCAGGATACATCACCGGCTGACTTCGGGGATGAGTTGCCACTAAGCAGCCAATGGTGGAGGTCCTCGCTGGCTCCCAGCGGGAGCTTGATCATTTAATGTGGGCAGAATTGGACATCTGCTTCACACAATTTACCACATCTGCAGGTACTTGTCGCCCGCGCATTCACGGTCTTGGAAATTAGAGTGGATGTGCTTAGAGAAAGCTGGGACGTAAATCATATATATTTGCTCTTTTTGACAAACAGAAGAGGGGTTATAAAGCTATCCCAGCATTCTCCTCTAGAATACGCTGGAATCTGCTTATGGTTGCAAAGCCAGCAATTGTAACCATCAGGGATCTGCCAGAAGCAGGTACTTCAAGCCAACACCCGCTGACTGCATAGTCCACACTTGACGTTACTGTGTTCTGTGCTGGAGCTAGCCCCCGGCAGCCACTGCCAAGGGACACCTAGTAATCCTCAACTCATTATTGGGGAATATGCAAATTGAGGTAAACAGGATTGGCATTTGTTTTCTAAGCTTTTGGAGTTTCTGGAGATTGCGCAGGCTTTGGAAGTTATCTGTCTGTGTATACACCGTCGCTGTCTTACTGCTCCCTGACCACAGTTCCTGGGGTGTTTACAGAAACGGGTGGGAAGGAGATGTTTGTGCTGAGAAGAGTCACCAGCATGGTTCAGCACACAACCAGCTTCCTCTGACCCAAACCCATCCATGAAAATCATAGGAACCCTAAGAAAATCAGTTCTTGCTGCAGCCCGCCTGGAGGGCCTATCTTGGCCTCAGAGCAGGATGGTTAGACCCATTTTTCAGATGAGTCATTGAGTCATGATGACTTCCATCTGATTGCAAAACTGTCACTCTCCTGTCATCAGAGTCTTCACAACCCTGTTCCTGGATCAGAAAAACCTACACCCACATCCTTTTCCACTGTGCCCAGCTTCTGGCAGTCTGGTGCTCATTGCTAGCTGTCCCTGGCAGGCTCACTTCATCTAGACCCATCAGGTCGGAGAACTGAACTTCAGTTGGAAGTCCATTTAAAGAAAAAGTTTCTATTGATTAACAATTTGAAAGCTGTAGAGTTACAATTTCCTGATTGTTTTCCAACCCTAAGAGACAACCCAGAGCTTCTTCTTGCCTGCTCCCTCCAAGTTCCCCTTTTATTCCAAGGACATCTTGCCTGCAGCCAGAGAAGGTGGCTTCAGAGTGGGACCCTGGGCCAGCTTCTTGCCATATTTGCTCTTCACAGCGCTGTCTGTGTCTCCGGCCCCACGGAGGCCATGCGGTGTGAAGAAGGAGTTCTCTCAACTCCCCCTGCCCCACCTACTGGCACAGCAAGACCCTGGGCCTGCAATGCTAAACCCTGAACATGGAGCTGGCTCATTTAGGGACAGGTTCCCACGAGGACTCTGGTGTTAGGTGTCCAGTTCCCAGGCCCAGAGCTCCATCAGGGACGTATGGGCAGAGCAATCATTCAAATGAGCTGAAACCCATCATATAATGGGGCCCATTTGATACTCATCTTTGGGGAGAAATGAATAAAGCATTGTACCCATCAGGGGACTTAGGCACAAATTGGCCTGGGCAGAGCCACGGTGACACTTTGATGAACAGGCTGTGAGACGGCAGCTATTAAATGATGAATGCCCCTTTCTGTCCTGGCTCACCAAAGTCCCTGGCACCTGTTGAAACTAAACCTAGACCTGGGCACAGGGTGTAGCCAGTAGCCAAAGAAAGGTGGAAGAACAAAGCCATCGGCTTTTACAGTGCTGCTCTGAGGGACTGGCAGACAGGCTGTGACGGGCACAGCACATCCCTGGAGCTCCCTTTTCAGGAAGACAGTCTCTTCCTTTGCCTCCTCTGCTTCCTCATTCCTTCCACTCATGCAGGCTGGTGGAGGGTGTCACACCAGACACAGCTCCCTCCTGGTGGGCCAATAGCACCTTACACATGGTCTTTGGCCACAGTTTGTCCAGAGTGACTGAGGGCATGTGCTCCCACGGCGGCTGAGGACGTGCTCCCACGGTGGCTGAGGACGTGCTCCCACGGTGGCTGAGGACGTGCTCCCACGGTGGCTGAGGACGTGCTCCCACGGTGGCTGAGGACGTGCTCCCACTTCTTGCTTCTCTGGGTCTTTCCAGTTATTTTTCTTGTGCCGCTTCATATATATCATTTGAATCTATAATTCAATTTTATTTTTACATTTTCCTTTGATGAGACTTTTACTCAAGTACATGATATATACTTGTATCTACTTCCTATTTTCCCCCAACTCCTCCTATATCACCCCCATCAAGACCCCTCATGAAATTTCATGTCTTTTTTTTTTTTTTAATAGCTGCTAAATCCAGTTAGCGTTGCGTTTATGTGCACCAGAGTGTGACTGTCCCCTAGGGTGTGGGAATCCTATCAGTGAGCACACTCTTTAAAAACAGTGAAACTCTCTCCCATTAATGAACTACCAACAGCTCCTCAGTAAGCCTGGAAATCACTGGCCCTGTCTATAACAGAATTTCGGCAGACTGGAGTGTGCCATGGCCCAAAGACTGCAGTTCTCAGCAGTCCCCGCTCCCAGTCCTCCGACTGTCACAGCCTGTCCACATCCTCCTCCCTGAATTTCCCCGTCCTCGATTGTGGGTGGGGATGCTGTACTTGTCCCAGAGCACTCAGTCTCCAGCTCTGCTCAGCTCTGCACGTCTCTACCTCTGCCCATCACACTCAAAGGCTTCTCTGACCAGGACTGGAAGCAGCCCAGGTCCATGATATAAATATAAATACATAGGACATAATCTGACAGCATGACCTATAAAGTAACAATGACAGTTCTATGACCTGTGAACTCCTCAGCCGTGAGTTTTGCCTGCATTACAGGAGTGAGCACGACATTCTCTGGTGGGGAGCAGGCTCCTGGTACAGTTTTGATTAGTCATGCATGCTGTGTATGTTTTCTTGCATGGTGGAGCTATAGAACTTAGCTTTGCTTTTCTGCTTACATGAAGAGTTCACCTTGCAGTGGTCTGAAAACTTGATTCTCATTTTTAAGGTGACAGTTACAGGCTATGCTTTCTGCATTCGTCGGGGGATGTTGGGCCCTGCTGCTATAACAAAGAGCTCACATTCTGAGCGCTTACATTGCTTAGGAAAGGACTCTGCAGCAAGGCAGATCAGGCAGGTGGCTCACAGGGGCTGAAGATGTTCTTTGGTGCCTGCAGAATCCTCAGTGTGGGCTTCAGCTCGTCTTATAAGGATGAGATAGTGGAATCAAGCTCAGAGTGAGAGAGATGACCTATGCATAGTGTGCCTCAATTCATTCCCAGCCGATAGCCAGAGTAAGCCACGTGAGAAGCCCTAACTTCCAAGGAGAGAGTTCAGTCACATGCCCAGAAGAAATAGCCAAGCATGTAGATATGAAGAAAGGGTGACCACATTTGAGGTTAAGTCACGTTGACTTATGATGCTGGCACCACGTCTAATTCTCATCCTGACATATGAAGAAACAGATGTAAGAGGGTGTGGGTAGATAGAAAAGGCTTAGAGCCATGCTGCCTTTACTGTATTCTCTCGATCCCCTGGGTTGACCTCTGGAGCTCAGCAGTGTTGCTCACCGGGCCTAGCGGAGTTAATTCCTGGAGATGGTGTACCACACAGAGCTTAGGGATGGTGAGAGGTTCACCTTCCTTTTCAATATTTGAGATGGAGATGGGGAGGTAGAAGAAGAGAACAGCAGATGGCTACGTGTTTCCCAGCACCTGGTCTTGGCAAAAAAGACCAGGACATTGAAGGCCTGGACAGCAGCCACAAAGGCAGCTGGGTTATGGGAGGCTGACACATTGAGCTACGATGCAGTACCCGGTGGTGTCCCTGACTCAGAGAATAGGCTCAGACTTTTTCTTGATCCCCTGGCCCTGCCCTCTACTGTCTAATCAAGACTCCAAACCAGGCAGCACCCAATGACCTTTACCCTAGGTACTAGCAGCATTCGGTGCTTTCCATATTCATATAGAACATTCCAGAAAGCATCAGGCAGAACAAAGGACACAACGCCCCAACTGCAGGACGGGCAGGCCTGCTCTGAGCCCCAAGGCATCACCCAGGACACACAGAGGCACTGCCATACAAGGCAAGAGCTCATAGACTCCACCCTGCCCATCAAGACCTTTGTTGGGACCTGGAAAGGCAGGTGTGTGTACCTGCTCTCAGCCCCACACACAAGCCACAGGACACACCTACAGGCTGCCTAGGAGGACTGTGGCTAGCCCATCCCCAGCCTGAGCAGCCACTGGGCACTGCCGTTTGGGAATCTGAGAACCAGAGGCTTTTCAGTGAAACACCGCTGCTGGCTCTTCTGCTCTGAGGTCCTAGTTTTGATGATTCCTAATGAAGAAACTCTTTAAAACTGGCGTCAGCTGGTTGAGCTATACACAGCCAAGAGAATAGATCCTGGGGCTCTTTTAGGCCTCCACTAACTATAAAATTGTTGGATTCTTCTTTTTTTATAAAACATATTTAGCAAATTTTTAAGAGTATTGGCTAAACATGGCATTTCATAAATGACACGTTGAGGACTGGAGACGTGAACTTCGCAATCACCCGCCTTTGCAGCACGGCAATCTCTCTCCACAAAGTTCAGAGAGAGTGCCAACCTGGCTTCACACATCATGTTGGAAGTGTACTGTTACCGGTAGTGAAACTCACACATCCTGATTACCTGATCACACTAGTTTACGTGAAATTTGTAATTAAATGTAGTTCCATGCATATCGAGTGAGGATCCTTGGGAAAGCCCCCTGACTTGTGTACAGCCAAGAGCAGGTTTGTGCAGGAGCTGCTGGCGGCTCATCCATAAACCCAGCCTCCCAAACACACTGCACATCAGCTAGCTGGGAATACTGGGGTGTGGGCACAAATCCTTGTGTGTGTGGCCTTGATCTCTTGGGGTGGTGGGAGACTGAGGTGTTGTGCGTCCGTGCTGCGGTGTTGGCCGTGCTGTGGGAAGCAGTGGGGGTGGTGCCTGCCTGCACTCTGAACCGTCTTCACTGCAACTTTTTCCCCCATCTTTATCCAAATTCTGTCTCCTACATCACCATGGCAACCTCATCTATGGCAAGCCAGGGACATTAGGATCAACTAGGAGGAGGAGCTCCGCCCTGGACTTGACCTTGAATGACTAATTGAGCCTGTTGTGTACGTTGGCAGCAGGCAACAAGACAGCTCAGTGGCCACGCTAGTCTGTGGAGGTTTCTTGCTGCCGCTTGGCCTCCTCTGACCCCATGATACTATGGATGTCCCAGAGTCCTCTGCCCTGTCTAGCAAAGAAAGATGGGAGAAGTCCCCAAAGCATCTCTGTCTCCCTTCTAACTATGGAGAGACAGTTATTTCTAACGGAGGTACCCCAGACATTCTTGATAAGTGACCCCCAACAGGGCTTCAGAACTGGGCCTTGCTGGCCATTGGTGGACAGTGATAATGTCCTGCTTCTAATTGTCAGTTGCTGTCCATAGCATGAGTATTTGACTCCAACAAAGCAAAACACAAAACTTTCACATTAAAAATAGGGATCTGGGGGTAGGCAAATAGCAATAATCTGGAGGACTGGTTTAGGAGGTCAGTGGGTCAGTGGGGCAATGCCAGCCCCACAAGCTCCCAGGTGAGACTAAGAACCCGAGGGAAGCTGCCCTGCCTCTTGGCCATTGGATTAACTAGCTATTCTCAACACAGTGACAAGATACCTGGGCAAGCTGTTCTTACAAAGGACGCAAGTTCAGTTCTCCAAGCCCACAACACAGCTCACAGCATCCATGACTCCAGGATCAGGAAATCCAACACTGTCTTCCGACCTCCGCAGGTACCAGGCACATATATGTTGTCCATATATACATGCAAGCAAAATACTCAGACATACCAAATATTTAAAATATTAAATAGAAAACCTTTTTTAAAGCAACTTAAGAAAGGGAGGTTTTTTTTGTTTGTTTGTTTGTTTGTTTTTGGTTTGGGGTTGTTTGTTTTGGTTTACATTCCAGCTTGAGGGTACAGTCCACTGTGGTAGACATGCACAGTGGCCGGAGAATGAGGCAGCTGGACACATTACGTCTACAGTCAGGAAGCAGGAAGAAGTAAACACTGCTGCTTGCTCAGGCCAAGCTCCCAGCCCGTGGGATGTTGCCACCCATATTCAGGTCTTTTCTCTCTTGCAACACCCCTAAAGATACCCCCAGATGCATCTCCTAGGTTACTGAAAATCCAGTCTGATTGACATCACATTGACCACTGTGATCGTGTGATCTAGACACCTTAAGTTACTCTCACCACAGAGTCCCAACAGAGTATTGTGACCTCAGTCCTTCATCATTACATGACTGGGACCCCATGACCCTGGACCACAAGCAGAGCCTGCCCTGAAGGCTGTGTCCACCCTGAACTGCTCTAGACAGGGTGGCAGGCAACCTGGAACTCCGGTTTTAGAAGGAGTAGTAGAGTCAGGTGTTCACTTAGGAGGAGAGGGGGGAGGGGGAAACTTGAGAGAGGGAGGAAGATGAAGAGAATGGGGAGGAAGTGCCCCCCCAAGCTTGTTCATGCTTTCTTGTACAGCCCAGAATAATCTTCCCAGGGCAGGAGACGGTGCAGCCCACAGTGGGCAGAGCCATCCAACATCAATGAAGAATCAGGGCAATCCCCGAGACGTTCTCACAGCAAATCAATTCTAGAAAATCCCTCAATAGAATAAGGCTCTAGGCTGTGTGGAGTTGACGGTTTAAGCTGATCAGGACCAAGGATGCTCCTCCTGGATGAGGGGAAGAGAAGGAGAGAAGCCTCTGAGGAAAGGAGCGCAGTGTCTATAAGTCATAGAGACAGCCGGTGATCAAAGGGCCAGGCAACGGTGACTCCTCCTCCTGCGAATGCACAGAGGTGAGTAGCCATGGGCAAGGCAGGGCACTGGGAGGTCCAAAGTGACATCTTCAGTCCGTGGCAAGAGTGGATGGAGATTGGGCTGAGTCTCTGAGGTTCTGAAAAATCATTTAACTGCCTTTGAGGTACAGTCTCTCGGGTCTTAAGAACAAAAACTAGGAACAACTCCTGCCTGGAGGGAAGAGCAGATTCCCTGGAGGAGCCAGAGGAAAAGTTTCCGGAGGCCACTAGCATCAGCATCAGCATCAGCTTATGCACCAGCAAAGCAGGCAGGTGGGAGGACTCCTACCCCGTCTTAGTTACCGTTATACTGCTGTGAACAGACACCGTGACCAAGGCAAGTCTTATAAGGGCTGGCGAACAGGTTCACAGGTTCAAGGCAGGAGCATGGCAGCATCCAGGCAGGCATGGTGCATCATCTGAAGGCTTCTAGTGTAATTCTGAAGGCTTCTGACTTCCAGGCAGCTGGGACTAGGGTGTTAAAGCCCACCCCTACAGTGACACACCTACTCCAAGAGGGCCACACCTCCTAATGGTACTATGCCCTGGGCCAAGCATATGGAAACCATCACACCCCTCAGAGCCGCTGTGCTCCTGACCCATGCCTCTCTCTAGTGGCCTCACAGAGGACCCGCCACACCCCTCCTGTCAGCTCCAGCCTTATCACCATAGATTCCTCAGTTGGCTCTGTTCTTTCTCCAGCTCAGGAATGGATGGCATAACGCTCTCCCAGTGTGCCCTGAAGACGACCACTCTTCCCATCAGCAAACGTAACTATAAGTGATTGATTTGGGGGTCTTTCTACATAACTGGCACCACAGCAGGTCAGCAACCCGTTACTGGTGCCACAGCCGGTGGTTCAATGCCAGTCAAGGAGAACTGTTTGGGGCAGTTCCTACTTGGCAGGCTGAGGACTAGGCCCATGTTGCCCTATGCCCTGAAGCACCTGCTCTAAGGAAAGTTGGCATGAGCAGAGGTTGACAAGGCGGAGCAGCAGCCAGGCTGATGTCATCTGGGCACTCTTCCCAGCAGCTGGCTCAGGGTTCATCCCTTAGCACCTGTCTCCCCACATTGAGAGTAGAGTAGGGGTCCCCTTCACCTGGACCTCTTTCCTAGGATGACCCAGATCTGACTGGTGTCCGGTTTGAATGGAAATGGTGGTGCCCTACTCCTCTAGGGCATTACCTTTCGTTTTAATCCATCATGAACCATTTTCCATAATTAGTAGCAATTTCAGCAGCTAGACCTGGGCCCCTCTGCTATCCTGGGCCCTCCCTGTTCACCCTTTAGCTCTCTTCTCTGGTCATCCTGAACTGTTGGTGAGTTAGAGTCAAGGCAGAGGCCAGCCAGATTCTTCGGTGCTTGTGTGGTTGCCGGCACCCTTGCTCTAGGCCTGTGTTCATGGCTGTCTCTGTGCTTTCCTCCCCGGCTTTGTCCTAGTGCTGCAGGCTGATAGCAGCTCCAGCATCAGCCAGACCTGTCTGCGATGAGCTGCTGACATTTCTGAAGCTCCAGGTGCAGGAGGGAAAAGGACCCCACTGCGTTTCCGAGTCAGACGCCATTGTACAGCGAGCGGCTGATTTCAAAGCGGGGATCAGGTCCTTTCATGCGTTCAGAATATATCAATTTGGAATGCGCAGTTTGAAATTGCTGGTTATAGAATTTGATACATTTGATTGTAGTATAATTTTCCAAGGGCTGTAATATCCAAACCCTAACCTGGGGGTGACAAGCTCATGTTCGGGTTACAGATTCTGGAATCGTCACCTGGTGCCCAGGGACTGTTCTGCAGCAAAATCTGGCTCAATTTTGTTTGGTGCTGTGTCACCAAAGTAGGTGCCCTACTTCCCAGCTTCCAGGACTGTTTTGTGTGTGTTGTTGTTGTTTGTATTTTTGTTGTGTGTGTTGTTGTTGTGTGTATGTGTCTACCTTGTTTATGTGTTTTCTCTCCCTTCCTAATAAGCTCCAGCTTAAGTGCATTTGCAAGTGAACAGAACCAGGTCCCAGGATCTGTGTCTGTCTTTCCAGTTCTATAGGCCAAAGCTCTCGAGACTGTAGCTGGTGCCCTGGGAGCAGCACCAAGGGCAGCATAGAGTATGATCTGCCCAGGGAGCTCCTGCAGCCCACACTGCTAAGCACTGGCAAACAATCGTGTTTTCTCACCCAGTCCAGAAAGGACTGACCAGATTCCTTGCTGCAGAGGTGTGTAAGAATGCTCCTGGAATCATTCGATAACAGAGAGGAAATCCCACCCTCGTATCTGGGACCTGTCAGTCCTGAATGTTTGGTGGACTGGTTTGGCTGGCAAGAAATAGGCACCATGGCTCCTTTCCACCATGCTGCCAAGCACCGTGGACTCACAGTCACTTGCTAGCTCTCTCTGACATTCAGCATCTGTGTTTAAACCACCCTGAAAAGAGAGCTGGGTTCCCAAAGCTGATTGGTACCAAATATAGAGCACTCTATAGATTTGGATGGGCAGCAGAAATACGCATTGAAGCCTTTATCTTAGAGTATGAGTGTGTGTGTTTGTGTGTGTGTGTGTGTGTGTCTGTGTGTCTGTGTGTGTGTGTGAAAGAGACTATATCTTTGAAAGAGACTATATATGTATATATATATATATATATATATGAATGAGACTATATATATATGAGACTATATATATGAAAGAGACAATATATATAGAAAGAGACTATATATATGAAAGAGACTATATATGTAGAAAGTAGAGTATATATATGAAAGAGACTATATATATGAGACTATATATATATATATGAAAGAGACTATATATATGAAAGAGAGGGAAAGAAAGGGGGAGGGAGGAGGGGAGGAGAGAGGGAGAGAAAGCCCTTCTCACTAATAAGTCCAGCTGTTAAAACACCAAAGCTGTGGGACAGCTTAGGAAGGGAGGCTGCCAGCTGACATCCCCAGCAGGTGAGACTTTGATCACCAACTGCAGCCTCGGGTCCCCTCTATATGCGGCTTTTCTCGTTTGCCTCTCCATATTTATTCATAATGTGTGGTTTTTTAAAAGCAAAACCAGAGCCACACTCTTCCATGAGCTTCTCCTCAGACTTTTTAACTAAGCATCCACGGTGGTCGTGCCACACGTATGTCCGCTTTCTGAGGAGTTTTAGAATTTTCTACTTGTAACGAAAAGTTTCCTGGTCAATCACGTAGTTTGGGTGTGAAATGTGCCCCCCCCCCCCGGGAGCCCATGAGTTTGGTCTCCAGCTGACAGTGCCCTTGGGGAGGTTGTGGAAGCTTCCGGAGGTGGAGTCTCACTAGACAAAGTGGCTCAGAGAGCGGCATCTGTTTTCAAGCTGCTCCACACTGTCAGCTCTTCCCTTCCGACTGTCTGTGATGTGAGGAGATGAGGACTTGCAGTGGCACACCCTACCTGCCACCTAACTGCTGGGTGCCAACCTTTCCCCATGCTGCCTGCCCCACTCCTAACAGTCCCATCAAACTGCGAGCAAATCCTTCTGTAAGGTACTTTGTCAGATACTTGGTGACCCGGATAAGAACCAGTACAAAAGTTGTATTTCACTGGGTCATTGTCTCAGTCAGGGTTCCACTGCTGGGAACAGACACCATGACCAAGGATACTCTCATGAGGACAGTATTGAATTGGGGCTGGCAACAGGTTCAGAGGTTCAGTCCATTATCATCAAGGCGGGAGCATGGCAGCATCCAGGCAGACACGGTGCAGGAGGAGCCGAGAGTTCTACATCTTCATGCAAAGGAAGCCAGGAGCAGACTAACTTCCATGTGGCTAGGAGTAGGGTCTCAAAGCTCACACTCACAGTGACACACCCACTCCAACAAGGACACACCCACTCCAACAAGGACACACCCACTCCAACAAGGCCACACCTACTCCAACAAAGCCACACCTCCCAATAGTGCCATTCCCTGGGTTAAGCACATTAAAACCACACGGTTAATCTCTCCAGTCCCTGGCAGCACCAGTGAGCATCCTTCGGTGGCTTCATACTTGTGGAGTATTTCTGTCACATGAACTATTGGGAATAAAAGAGCAACACGTTAACAATGCTGTCACTGTGCCCTGATGTTGGTGCACCTCCTTTTCAGCCTATATCTTACCCAGCAGTCTGATCACTTCTGTGAAACTGGTCACCTAGCCAGAGGGCCCTCCTATCACTTCTGCCTGGACTTCAAAACCTTCAGAACATGCTGCTGGTGTAACAGAGCTGGTGTACCACAGAGAAATAGTGAGTGGTTCTCGTGATCACTACATGGATGGAAGCCAGGCTCCCACAGACCAGCCAGTGTGCACACGGGGTTCAGTTCTCAGCTTGGTGCTTGCCTTTCCTGTCTTTACTTCTTCTCCCATTTGTGGAGCCGGGTGATAGCTAAATTGCAAGCTTTCCTCAGTTCCATCTGTTAAATACAAATCCCCCTGAGTGCTGCCTTTAACGGACTTAACCAGGCGTTCCAAATCAGCTGATGGGCTGGCTTTCTTCTACTGAGCAATCACGGCCCCTTACCATTGCTGTCTTCATGGCACGTCCCGGGTCTGTGCGCGTCAGGTCTGTAGGCAGGAGCCAGGCAGACGAAGACTTAGACAGCATGCCTTCCTCCCGTACTGAGCTTCCGTAATGCACACTGCCTCTTGGGGACAGCATGGGGGGTCAGGTGGAGCAAAGCCATGTGGACACCTTTGCTAAACTCGGGAAGCAGGAGGGAAAACATTCTTACATTTGGGGCGTGCATTCTTTACTCGGGGTGCACTTATCCTGAAGGCTGAAGCCTGCTGACGTGTAATAAAACCTGGATTTGCCAGGATAAAGTGCACTCCCAAGTGAATGGCAACTTCAGAGAGGAGAGCAGGGCTCTCCCGCAATGAGAGGACAGACAGGCAGTAGTCAGGGTGTGAGGAGCCCAAGCCAGATGACAGCAGGGGCTGATAGTGTTACTGCTCTTCCCTCTCATAGCTAATGGAAGCCTTTTCACTGATGCTCAGCCAGTAAAACCTCAACCCCCTTTCATTGGTGTCCCTGCCCCCAGGGGACTTCTCCTCTCCTGAAGTACTACCAGGATGTTCTCCTCAAACTTCACAGGGTCCACTCACAGGAGACCCATTTCCAGTGACGCCGTGGGTACAGGCCTAGCTGCGTTTGGAGGAAGAAGGAGGTCAGAACCTGGCCCTCATATGAGTTGTCTATACCAGGGCCTTTTTCCTAAAGTATCAAAGGGAATAAATTCAAATGGATTTCGTCTCCCCTTCATACAAACTCACACTCTGCATGGTGACTTGAGGCACTGAGCCACCAGAGCCAGTAGGGAAGGGCAAGCCACCTTCTGCTGGATGCTGCCAAGGCCTGGGTGTGTCCTGCAAAATTTTCTAGTGCAGCGTTTCAGAACAAGTGAATATGCCCTGGGTTGGTGATGCTAACTGGAGGGTCTGAATCTGCCCAGTATTTACCTCATGACATATCTGCTCATTTGGGCATTCTGCATGGTCGGGACCTTATTGCTATAGACTAGGTTTGGTGGGTGTGGCCAGGAGCCCCACCTCCCCCTGGCATCCACCAGTAACTTGGTAAAAGAGCCCGGGACTGTACATGTGGAAGCCCCATGCTGTGGCCTATGACCTCTGTTCTGTTCTGCACATATTCACACAGCATCGGCATGGGGTCCGGGGAGGGGGTGGGTATTCCACCGAGTACACAGATTTGTATGCCGCTGGCTCTTTTCTAGGCTGCACGAGAAAGCTAACAGGAATATGTCAGACTTGTGGGTCTCATTGCTTAGCTAAATGCAAAGGAAAATGGGTGAATCTGAAGGACATTCAGTAAATGTCATCGTGAGCAGATGGGTGTGGATAAGGTGGGTTGTTGGCTAGAGAGCACATGGTGCCTGTCCTCCTACACACACCCTAGAACTGAGCTGAGCACCCACACACACTCCCTTTCCAGGCACCTTTCCCCTTGTTCGACAGGACAGGTAGAAGGTTCTACTTGCTTGCAGTTTTCCAGGTATCTGAGCGTTAATCCCAATCTCTTGTCATCTTTCAGGAACCAAGAAATTATCACTTCTAGAGCAGTTTATAATCTGTATACATTTGTGGGTAGTAGAATTTACTCTAACTATAGAACAAACTCACGTTTGTCTAAAAGAAAAAGGCTAGACAGAAACTATACAGTAAAAAGAAACAGCCATTACAGCCCAGGAAATGAAAATTGATTTTTCTCAGCACACACACCCACACACTCACAGACTGTGCAATTGTGAGCCATCAGTGGTGTTCCCTTTGTGAGATTCTCCTATATGTCCAGATTTCAGTGGGCCCCACTAATACCACGGCTTCTTCAGGTTTCCACTCATGACCCCTTTCCTTCAGAGAAATGTTTGCATGGTCTCAGGAAAATAAGCCCATGAAATAGGTACAAAAATCAAATACTTACTGATAATAATTAATAAATTTATTTTAAAATTCCTTTGATGTACATATAACCTAGTCTTTTACCAAAATCCAAATAAAAATGCATACTAATCTGTGGGTTTGCTCATTTGGTTTCATGTAAATAAACCTTGGCTGAATATTGACACTGAAGGATATGGAATCTTTTTTCAACCTTGTTTCAGAGTTCTGCAATGTTTCTATTTGACAAGTCCTGCTGCTGAAGATGCTGCTTTGTGTTAATGAACAAAATCAGACAGCAGAAGTGCACTCCAGGTCAGTTGGAATCACTGGAAATCCTGTTCTAATCCCAAACCAAAATTTACATGAGATTTAAGTCACTACCTGAAATGGCAGCTTTGCAAACTAAACAGCATAAGCCAAATGTATGTTAGTCATTACTTTTCTTATTAATAAACAACTTATAAAAGCTAAAATAAAAATGAAAATATTTTTGTTTTAATATTTTTTTATTTTTTAAATTGTGTGTGTGTGTGTATGTGTGTGTATGTGTGTGGGTGTGTACTGGTTGGTTTTGTGAGTCAACCTGATACAAGCTGGAGTTATCACAGAGAAAGGAGCCTCAGTTGAGGAAATGCCTCCATGAGATCCAGCTGTAAGGCATTTTCTCAACTAGTAATCAATATGGAGGGCCCAGCCCATTGTGGGTGATACCATCCCTGGGCTGGTAGTTCTGGGTTCTATAAGAAAGCAAGCTGAGCAAGCCAGGGGAAGCAAGCCAGTAAGTAACATCCCTCCATGGCCTCTGCATCAGCTCCTGCTTCCTGACCTGCTTGAGTTCCAGTCCTGACTTCCTTTGGTGATGAACAGCAATGTGGAAGTGTAAGCTGAATAAACCCTTTCCTTCCCAACTTGCTTCTTGGTCATGATGTTTGTGCAAGAATAGAAACCCTGAATAAGACTGTGTGTGTGTGTGTGTGTGTGTGTGTGTGTGTGTGTGTGTGTGTATGTTTTGTTCCCATTTAAGTATGTGCACCATATGTCTTCAGTGCCTGTGGATGCCCGAAGAGGGCATCAGATTCCTTGGACTGGGGTTACAGGTGGTTCTGAGCCCCCAGGCGGGTGCTGGAATCTATGCCAAGTCCTCTGAACAAAACAGCCAGTGCTCTGAACCCCTTACAGAAAGCAAGTTAAGGAAAGAAGGGGTTCTCTTGGCTCACGTTTTGGGGGTACAGTCTGTCTTGGAGAGAGGGGCATGGCAGCTGTGGCTCACAGTGCTCTACAGTCAGGAAGCAGAGAGGGGCAGGCACTCCATTCAGCTGACTCTCTCCGATTTCACTCAGCTCAGGATCCCAGACCATGGGCAGTGCCAGCTCAGTTCAGGGCGCTTCTTCTCGCAAACAAACCTCCCTCACAGACATGCCCAGCGGTGCATCTCCTATGTGATTCTAAACGCAGCCGAGGATGAACCATGGCAAACACATTCAGTTCATACTTACATGCTGAGGATGGTGGGTAAATATTAGAAGTATGCACTTGCTGTAATTAACCCATCCCTGCTTGTGTGAGAGCGAACACTTCATACACACGGTTAAAAGACTGCCGTTCAGAACAGAATTCTTGAACCTAAGCCCAGTGTTGCATACAGTGTTTATTGGCAGTGGGTGTGTGGAAGTGTGCACACTGCGAAGTGCCCATGTTGGATGCTCAGAGCCAAGGCCATAGTGAAATCACACAGCACAACACGGATGAGCCCCGGGAAGCAATACTGCCGATTCATTACACGTTTAATTTTGAGGCAATTTTGGTCACTGAGCATTCAGAAATCTTTTAGTCTTGATCCTCCCCCAATCCCCTTTCTTATGAACCTCCCATATTCAGTGACCAGCATATGGGGTTGCAACCCACAGTTTAGGAGGCAGAGTCTGGACTCCATGCTTCCTTCCAATAGCACACTTCAAATGCCAGTTGTGATCCATGAGCCAAGAATCACTATGGGAAGCACATGCAGGGTTCTAGCTCTTTAGCCACCAACATCACTTACAGTGCACAGACAGCCAAGCACACACTGGGTTACCTCCTGTTCTCCACAGATAAGTGAACATCTTTATAAAATAATTGCTTAGAAAAGAAGAGGGGGTGAAGAATCAGTAGTCAACCAGAAATGGGGTTAAGAACCGTTTGATGGGATGCTGTGCTGTGGGGAGCTTGGCATCGTGACTTTTCCTAGAATGAGGTGCAGAAGGTGCTGGAGGAGCAGGTGGAGAGATGCTCCCGGTAGTGGCTGTCACGTCAGAGAACACTAGAATGTCTCCTCCTAGCTTTGAGAGTGCACAGGGTTAAATTCCAGCAGCTGACCCAGACACAGGAGTGTGGCACAGAAAACACACACATTCCGTATCATAAGTGATCCAGCAGGAAGGCAAACACTGCGCACGCTGCGTAATGCGTGCCCACAATGGAATGCAGTAGTTTATTTCTCAGTGTTGCTATTGTTCTAAATTACAGTGCAGGAGATCAATATTGGTAAAATACTAGACTAAATATACCGTTCTTTCTCCATACCTCCTAGCTGACAGTAGGAGAGTCCTTTATGGCATCTCAACAGTCTAAAGGTCACTGAACAATTGAAATCTCCTGTCGATTGCAGAAGGGGGATGGGCAGGGTTGCAGCTCCATGGCCACGTTCTGCAACCGTGAGGACTACCTGAGTAGAAAGGTTCTGCACTGGGTTTTCTTCACAGCCTCCTTCTTCTGTCAGCACATGTGAACACAACTCATGTATCTTCTCGTTGCCTGGGAACCAGGTATGATGCAGAGGATGGCGCCATTAATCAAAAATCTGAACCTTCCTTGATGGAATTTTAGGTGACATAATTTATTCTTTGCTAGGAGCAACAGCACCATAAGAGGGTGTACACACGAGCGCACACACACACATGCACACACACACACACAAACGTTCCCGTGCATACACACACATGCATACATCCTTAGTTTCAACCCACCATGGTTCATTCTGAACTATATATCTGTAAGTAGGAAACTGGCCATTGTGGTTGCCTGTTGGGTGGCTGTTTCTGGTGAGGCATGAAAAAATGTCTATTCTAAATAATGCACAAATGACCTTATGAAAGAGAAAGAAAGAGAGGGAGGAAGGAAGAGAAAGGAGGGAGGGAAAGGGGAAGAGAAAGGGGGGGGGGGAGGAAGGAAGGAGGGATGGAGGGAGGAAGAAAGGACCATTCCAACCATATCCATCTTAATGAGTCACTGAATTTATTTGGGCTACTTACAGGACCATGGGTAGCTCAAAGGCAAATGCTTCACCAAATAGCCCACTCCAGCCCAGCCTGGATGACTCCTCAGAAGGTCCCTCTCAACATGCAGTCATATGTCTGGTGCATCTCTTCTCCTCAGTACTTACTGTGTGTATAATCCAGGGAAGGGGCCTTGAGAACCTTAAGAGTTTCAGAAATTTCCAGAGACTCGTAGATTTTGTTTCATTTCTGAACCTTGTAATTTTTGTGTATTTCCTAAGCAAATTAACAGCTTCCCTTCAGAAGGAAATGCCTACTCTCTGGCATCCCTCTGCCTCACACTGCTCAAAAATGGAAGAGGGGCCGTGGAGGTGAGTGTTTTATTGCTGGTGCAGAGCTGGTTGGGCCTGGACTCTCCATGTGACCTCTCCTGCCTCCATGTCCTCGTACCCAGTGACGGAAAGAGACATAGTTCTAAGCATTGTGTAAGGACTGAGGTTGGGGTTGTGGCCACATCTGACACTTAGAGCAGTTTGTGACATTTTTAAAGAACTCAATAAGATTCAAAAGAATGAGAGGCAGAAGTTCCTGACTAATGCAGCTGCTGGGTCTGCACTTCCTGGTGGGATTCAGGGACCATCTTTCAGCCTGGGCACCTAGACACAGTCATCCTGACAATCTTCTGCTTAGATTCCCAGTAGAAATGTCAGGTGGTTTTTTTTTTTTTTTTTTTTTTTTAACAATCTGTGGCATGCGGGCTGTCAGTGAGCAAGGAAAGAAGCGTATTGCTGTTGGTCTTGTTAGAGCTCAGCAGAGCATTAGAAGCCTCTCTGCTCACTTGAAGTCAGCACTGTTTCATGGAAGCTGACATAGACCTTACTCATGGCTCCTAGTCCACATGTCCAGTGGGCCATCCTGTGAGCAAAGTGTGTGCTCCCCAGTCCTGGGACCAAGTGGTGATTGATTGAAAGTAAACCAGTTGGCAAGAGTCAGAAACATGACCTACATCCACCCTCATTCCACCTCTGCATGTAGATGGCTGGGTCTACGTCTGTAAGGAATATCCAGTACCCGGTGATGATGATGACAGTGATGGTGGTGGTGGTGGTGATGATGATGATGGTGGTGGTGATGATGATGATGAGGAGGAGGAGGAGGAGGAGGATTAGAGGAAGTCCATTGTTTTAGATAGAGACATCACAGCCAGGAGGCAAGTGGCTGAAAATGCAGCTCTCTGAACACCAACAGAGGGTCCTGGGCTGGCCAATGGCTAGGGCCATATTCTCAACTATCTTCATCCTCACTCCAATAGAGTACAGGTCAAAGCCTCTGCCATTCACCATCATGCTCTTGGAACAAGATGGAGGCATAGTCTTATCTCCCGAGGAAAGATAGACCCCTTGGCACGAAAGAGTCAGGTCAAGCTTACCTCTGGGCCACTTCTGCTCTTCAGCTAGTTCCTCTCCTCATCCCTCTTATCAACAATCTCCAGCCAAGATGTCTCTCCCTCTCTTGTTAGGTAACCTTCAGTGCTGTTTTGTGTCTGCTGTTCATAGCGGGCCCTGGGTTTCAGGCTCCACACCCCAACACCAAGGTTGCTATCTATTACACTGTCAGCAAAGTGGGGCGCAGCAAGGCCCAGGTGTCAACAGAAGGTGAGCAAGAAAATCAGCCGCCATCTGAAGTTAATTGCCCTGCCTGGAAGTTAATTAAATACTTGTTGGGAGCAGCGGGGTAGATCCTAATTAAACGTGTCTAATAACAGGGCCCTGACATTTCCTGACACTGGGGATTCCTGGCGGCTTAAATACTTCTGCCTAGGGCAATAAGAGCTGTCAGGTTGGCATATGCAGGCGAACTTCGAGGCACGGGCTCCGTGTTCTCTGTACTAATTTGCCACATATTGAGCATTTCACGTGTGTTTAACTTACACACATTTTAATTTGGGAGACCCTAGATGGTCCCTAATGATTTTGTCACTTTCCCGTCTTTTCCAAGAGGAAGAGAAAGGGAACAGAAATTCAAAAGGCACTTGGGAGTAAACGGTCAGCAGTAGCTGCAGCATTTGGTGCAATTGGGCTAATGACCATGATTAACGCCTGTTTGCTGCTGCCTCTCTTGTGTAAGGTAAACAAAGCTGTGGCCTCTCCCCCTCTGCTTCTGGGTGGTAGGGCTGCTTCCATGTGGGATGGACATGCCGAGGGCCCGCCCACTGTGCCCCAGATTCCCAGCCTCAGTTGGCATAGGGATATGGGTCCATCTTGTTCTTCTTTCTTTGCTCTCCAGCTATGCCCGGAAATGCAAACAACAGGAATCTACCCAGAGTGAAATGATGGGTAACCAGCACGCACTGGCTCATGGGAAGGTGAGGGACTTGGCCCAAGTGCTGAGGTCCCAGCTGCTTTCTGGAGGTTCTGCTCCTTACTCCTTAAGAGCTGAGCACAGAGAAGGTAGAAGAATGCGGGGGTTGTGTGTGGGGAGGGAATAGCAAGCCGAAATCACTGGTCTTATTCTAGGGACAGGGTCAAGTTCTCAGAGTGCCGATACCCAGGGTATTTTCATGTACCCCGGTCTTTCTTAGGTCAGTTTTGAACAGCTGTTTTTGTCTCATCAGAGCATCCAGTGATGCCTACACTCTTTTCCTACCTCCGGAAACACTGAGCTTAGGTCAGGTCCCATTGTCCCAGCTTTGCTCCATGAGCGTGGAACCCAGTCGACACCTTATGACTGCTGGCACACACAGCTTCCCCTGAAAGCCCAAACTAGACTTCTTTTAGGATGATCAGTTGTTTGATGGTACAAAGCCAAACGCCAGGGCTCTGGGAAAGAGTGCAAAGACGCTGCTGCCACCCTTAGTCCCCAGGGCTCAGCTCTGCTGGAAGCTTCCTTCCGGTCATCATGTTCAGCACGTGGAGGGCAGTGTACTCACACCGCGGTTAGTACACACTGCCCTCCCAATCTTCCCTAGAGACAGGGCCATGAAGGAGTTAAGCCAAGCAACCTCTTCTTGCTTGTCACCTTCTCACCAAACAGCGGGAATTAATGAAAAGATGTAAGCACTCAGATCTTTTCTGGCAAGAAAGCTTGTTGAGATAATCAATTAACCTGGGAAGATCAAATTGACGGGGCTTAAGTGCAAAGTCATTTAAGACGCCAGATTATCTAGCCAGATGATTGCATTTGTTGCAATGCGAGGAAGCAGTAAGAATGCTTTTGAGAAATTTCAAGCCTTCAGAAAGATTTAATGTTATTTCCCCACAGAATTAATCTGCCCATTAGAACATACTTTAACCTCTTACGCGTAATACCCTGGGACAACTTTAATTTACCTCTTTCCTTTCTTCGAACTGCGAAAATGATTCAAAGACAGCAAACATATAAATTGGTTTCAAGCTTTTGCTTTCGTTTATTCTTAAATGGGGGGTTTTCTTATAAAAATTAAACAAAATCTCTATTTTGCATGGCAGTTTCCCTTCAGTTTGGGTTTTTTTGAATCACCAAAGTGTCTCTTGGATACCCTCTGTCTCAAAGGAGTCTGTGCCTGCTTGTGACTAATCACCACAAGGAAGCTATGTGGAGACAGCTAGACTGTCAGCAATGCCCAGACCAGTGTGAGCATCTTTACACATATAACTCCACACTGAGACTGTGTCAGCAGAGGCATCCTCAGGCAAGGCGTACTTTGTCCACTGAGGGCAGGCTGCTGCCAAGGATGCTGGCACTCGCTCAAGCTGATGGCAAGGATGCTTTCTTTAAAGACCCCCTTGTAAAGTGTCAAAAGCAGCCAGCTCTCACATAGTGCCTTACTCGCCCTCTTTAAGAAGTCATTCATGGGACATAAGCATTGCTATAATTTGGAACAGTAGCCCAGCATAAAGCATATAATTTAGACTTCCATACTCTGACCATGGTAAGCTCTGTGACCATTTTTTGTTTCTTATGAACAGCCTGCTTGTTGATAATTCCCATAAATAAGGGACTTATTTTCCTAAGTAGTTTTCCTTGATTGTGTGATGTCCTAGCTTCTCCTCTGCGGTGGAAGGAATGCGGATCTTCTTGGTTACTATCTCACGCAACAGAAAAGATGAGAGGAACTCGGGGAATTTTCAACAAGCTGAACTCCTAATTTTTGTGACAGAATGTGAATGAAGATGATGAACTTATTCATGAGAGATGAGGAGTTTGAGATGAATGATTTATGGGCTGAAGCATTAAAATGTATTGGTTTAGCTCAGAGGCAGCAGATCCTAATGTTGGCTTGCAGAAGGGACACACACAATGGTTATTGTGGTGCAGAGAGCATTCACACAAGGTTGTGTAGTCCAAGCAATATGTAGCTAAGAGATTTTGCAGTGAACAAGCCAGGTGCATTCACATAGCACAACAGGATGCTCACCCACTGACCTTGGCAGAGCCTAAGAATGTGAGTACACCCCCAGGAAACATACCTGTGCCTACGGGTTGGGAGGGTGGAGCAAGGTAAGCATTCCATAACAGCGCATGTCTACGGTAGCACATGGCTTCCGCAGCTCAGTGCTTGGATAGTTCTTTGTTGTGTGACCACCCTAGGCTTTTTGGAATAGCCAATGGCCTTCTCATCCTCCACCTATGGGGCACTAGTAGCACATATGTTAATCCAGAGTCAGGACACCAAGGCTGCCTTCCCATATCTCCATATGTCACCTGAAGGCTGGCTGAGTGCTGCCACTGTAACTTATTATCCTGACCATGTGACTACAAGCAGCAGTCTCTCAGGAGACATGCCACAGTGCCATCAAGCATGAGGGTCATGCCCTATTCACAGCCGAGATACACTTATGTGTAGGCACAGGATGCATACAGGCGACTGGCCAGAGCCCTAGCACTACTGTCGGTAACTGTCATCTCTACCATGTTGTCCCCCTGATCTTCATGATAGTCTCAGTTATCTCAGGACCCCTGGCACATCTCCATTCCTAGATATTCCTCCCATGACCCTGATGTCTGGCACCATCTCTAAATGCTTGCAGCCCACAGTGCTGTGAGGAGCCCGTGTGAAGAAGCCCAGCCTTCTTCTTCTGTCCACTTGAGTACACAACCAAGCTGTGTAGTAGTGTCAGGGTGAGCCCTGGGAATCTGACCTTCATTAGTACCTGCTGGGTATTGATTGTGCACCACCTCAGAAAGCTTCCTGTAACCACTACAGGGAAGGAGTCATGATGAGGACAGCGTATTCTCAACCCAAGACCATTATCTGTAGCCCTCAGGGGTACCCAACACCGGCGTGACTGAGGTAGGTGTCTCAGTATCTTGTGTCTAGCTGTGTGAGCTCAGGAGTGTTGCCACCTACCGAGATCCCAATTCTGCCACACCGTGTGATGGACACAATTTGGTTCATAGGTCCTGTGACAGCACAGTAGGTCCCACAACAAGACATTTGCTTCTTACTGACACCTGGAAAAGACTATTTGGGACAGTCACAGGTTCACAAGCTCAGCACTGAGATGACTAAGCAATGACTATACACATATCTGCTTCCTCATTTGTAATACACACATGGGGTGTGAGAGGGTGACTCTGGAAAGATGGCTGCCTATGTGTCAGTCTGAGGGCCATCCTGAGACCCTACCAGCTCCATAGTCCTAGGAGAGTATAGGCAATGCTTCTGTATCAAGCATGAAGTTGCTCCTGTCAGTTCTTGTCTGCTGAGCACCTGAGACCCTTGGTTTGGAAACTATACTTCAGCCAGAGCACCTTGGAAGGAAGCCTTTGCTCTCTCTCTCTCTCTCTCTCTCTCTCTCTCTCTCTCTCTCTCTCTCTCTCTCTCTCTGTCTCTCTCTCTCTCTGTCTCTCTGTCTCTCTCTCTCTCTCTCTCTCTCTCTCTCTCTCTCTCTCTCTGTCTCTCTCTCTCTCTGTCTCTCTCTCTCTAATATGGGAGATTACCTTTACTATAGGAAAAGACAGTCTTGCTAAATAAGGTCACCAAGAATACTTCTCTATCTTGGGACAATCATGAAGAGACAAACCTGCCTACCAAGAGAGCCATTCACATGGTTCACAAGTCTCTTTATTGATAGTCTACCTACATGGCAATGAGCCCCCCATTTTGCTCCTGGTGAGCACATCCCCTGCAACACTCAGTGTGTCCAGTGGAGCTGCTTGTTCAGAAAGTAATCAGCAAACTGTTTTAGCCACTGTCTTAGGATTTCTGCTGCTGTGTACAGACACTGTGACCAAGGCAAGTCTTCTAAAGGACAGCATTTAATTGGGGCTGGCTTACAATTTCAGAGATTCAGTTCATTATCATCAAGGTGGGAAGCATGACAGCTTCCAGGCAGGCATGGTTCATGAGGAGCTGAGAATTCTGCATGTTGATCTAACTGTAACCAAGAGAAAACTGACTCTTCCTCACTGGGCAGAGCTTCAAAGCCCAACCCCAAAGTGACACACTTTTTTCAATACCTCCTAAAAGTATCTCTCTCTGTGGGTCAGGCATATTCAAACCACATGGTCACTGTTCTTTTGCTGTGAAGAGACACCCTGACCAAGGCAACTCTTATAAAAGAAAGTGTCTAATTGGAGCTGGCTTACTGTGTCAGGGGCTTAGTCTACTATCATCATGACAAAGAGCATGGGAGGCACACATGGTGCTGGAGCAGTAGCTGAGAGCTACATCCTGATCATCAGGTAGAGAGAGAGAGAGAGAGAGAGAGAGAGAGAGAGAGAGAGAGAGAGAGAGAGAGAGAGAGAGAGAATGTGCTGAGCCCAGTATGAGCTTTTGGAAACCTCTAAGCCCATTCCCAGTGACACAGTTCCTCCATCAAAGCCACATCTACTCCAAGACCCCCCCCCTTCTATTCCTTCTCAAAGAAGTAGAAGTACCACTCCTGGGTAAACAAGCATCCCAATATCGGAGCCTATGGGTACCAATCTTATTCAAACCGCCACACATGCCTTATGGTGAAGAGCCAGGCAATGCTACCCTGGGTAACTATCTCCTAGAGTAATCTGTATCCAGCCATGGCAGGATAGAGTTCAAGTTCACCGAGTCAGGTCTGCAGGATGGACGTTACCTAGGAGACATGGTGCTGCAGAGGTTGCTAAGGAACCAAGAGTGGGCTAGTCTTGGGTTCCAACCCCCTCCCAGTCACTGGCTACCATGGCTGACATCACTTTTCCTCCTACTGATATCCACCTTTCTGCACAGAATTCCGCAGGGTTCCATAGTTTGCAGACCCAGCAGCTGGCACTCAGAGAATGCTCACAAGTGCCCACAACCACAACGTCT
Organism: Micromys minutus; assembly: GCF_963924665.1. Taxonomy (NCBI): domain Eukaryota; kingdom Metazoa; phylum Chordata; class Mammalia; order Rodentia; family Muridae; genus Micromys; species Micromys minutus. Next base: position 52,674,756 of record NC_137983.1, on the reverse strand, counting down.
TACCAAGAGCCACAGCTGCCACAGGAGTCAAAGCCAGCACAAAGTAATACTTACTAAGGCAGTGAAAGAATACGCCAAATTTTAGGGGGCCGAGAACAAAACAAAATGAGATGGGAGAGCTGTATTTTTTTTTTTTTTTTTTTTTTTTTTTTTTTTCTAAATGAGGAAAGAAAATGAGAAGGGCCAGGCAGCCAGGAGAAAGGAGGAGCCTGGGCTCTGAGCAGGCAGAGAGAGGGAGCCGAGCGCTTGCTGGTGGGTACCAGGGCAGCATGCCAAGTTCTGTAATAAAGAAGTGATTAATTGAGGCAGCCCAGGAGAGGATTAGAACAGAGCGCTTTTGATATTGTGCAGTTAGGAAGGAAGACTGCAAGGAATTTTAAAGCATATTAAAAAAAATAATAAAAGGAGAGGCTGAAAAAAAAATGAGACCATGTTTTCTGCAGGTTCGCTGTTCAGCCCAGTGGTGCCTGCAGCCCAAGACAACCATGGGAGACTCCTCCTCCCTGGTTACACTTCTGAGGGAACTGAGGCCCTCATCTGAGCATGCCAGAGCAAATAAAGGGGAACTAAATTTCAGGGTTGCAGAGTAAGGCTATTGATTGTTCAGACTCCTGAAAGATTCTCATGATCAAGCCAGGAAGGCAAGGTTCTTGTCTTAAGCATTCACGGCAGAGACCCCACTTCTCCATGAAGTGCGTGAATGGCTCTTTCTGCCCGGTCTAAATGTGGATTTGCTGTGTCAGGAATCCTGAGCAGTTGAAAAGGGGGCAGGTTTCCACAACAAGAGGGCCTTGTGATTTCAACATTCAGCTTTTGATGACAATCTGGGATCTCAGTGAAATCAAATTCACGTGAATCTCCCTGTCCCCCAAATGGGGCATCTTTGTGTCTTCATGCAGTGAAAAACATCGGGGTCACTCTGCATGTGAGAATGCTCTGAGCAAGGGGGAAAACTCATAGGAATAAGGGATGAGTCCTGGAAAGTTTGCATATACAGCATGATTAAAATATATCTTATTTCTACTATTCAAAGACCTCATACAGTCACCCTTAGTAGCAAAGGAGATAATATCCAGGACTCCATGCAGGTACCTAAACCCACAATGCTCCAGTAGCAAAAGACAAAGGACATCGCCACATCCTCCTGGCAGCTGAAATGACAGTTGTCAAGCAGTGTGAATGCTGTGCGTGGGGCCCTTACACTCTGCAGGGAATAAGGACACGGATGTCCACACATGCTTAGGAAGGAGAAATCTTTTCTTCCAAATAATTTTCATCCATGTTTGACTGAATGGTACATAAGGAAGCCACAGAGAATAAGAGTTAACTATATTTTTACATTTTTTTTAACGTTACTCTGAAGAAACCTGAGATCTAACCCTGCTTTGTCTACTAATATGGAGCAAGTCAAATTTCTTGAGCTCTCACTTTCCCCCCTCTGTCAAATGTGCACGTTACAAATTTCCCAGACTCCTCTGGGTCTGTCTGCATGACGCACACACACCCTACTTCACTTCCTGCACTCTGGAGTTGTATCTGTCAAGGTCGATGACCCCTGAGACCTTTGGTTTTATCCCAGGCCAACCACATGGGCTCAGATGTTCATGTTAGTCACTCTGGCAGTGATGCAAAACCTGAAGCTGTAAGGAGAGCCGAAGTCATGGGCCCAGGGTACTGCAGACTGTGTCTCGCTCCCCTCTACCCACTCATGTGCAAAAGGTGCCTGGCTCGGAAAAGAGCTGCCGCTGACTGAAGAAGCCCATCCAAACCATCCAACCACTGAGGTGGGGTCAATGGCTTCCTCTCAATGTCAGCCTCTGCCTCAGAACCTCTGACATACCTGACTGATAAGAGCCCTACTATGAGCTCTGGCAGCTACCCCAATGTCTTGTCCGGCCGTGTTTTATGTCTGCATGGAGAAGTAGGAGGGGCTAAGAGTCAGAAAGGCCTGGCCCCACAAACATACAGCCAGGCTGGGATTTGCCTCACAGGACCTCTAGTGTGTCTTGTGCATGCCTTCACTGTTTGTGACTTTCCCACAGGGCATTTGTATTATTATTGTTATTATTGTGGTCTTGGAAAACGGTGTGTTCTCCAAAATGTGAAGACATTTCAAAGAATCCTGATTTGGGAGTGTGTAGTGGTTAATCTTAGTTCTGTTGTGGGATGTAAATAATTTTAAGATGTTCCCTTGAACAGAAATGTCATTTGGCAAGATCAAGCCACCAATCAGCTGCAGGGACCATGGAACATCTGGGAGATTCTGAGGGCTGCAGGCAGAGTGAATGAATGGATTGTATGTGGGGTGAGAGCCTCAAAAGCTGGGGCGACCCTCATGGCCTCTTGCTGGCAGGGAATGTCAGCGCTGCTGTGAGCTGGGGCTCTCCAGTGATGTTCATTTGCTTCGCTGGACTGAAAACTCAGAACATGATGGACAGTGCCTAGATAAGCCAAGCCCACAGATTAGGTGCCTCAGGCCCCTGTTAAGCCCTGGCCTGGGAAACCTCTGCTCTGAAAGGTTTGGCCTCTCCCTCTGTCAAGTGTGCACATTCTTGGAACTCTTCTCCATAGAGATGGAGCATGCTTCCATCTGTGCCCAGCTCTTGATGATCATGGAAGCTGTGCCCCTGAGTGCCAAATGCTGCAAACCAATTCACCTTCTCTCCCTACGGCCCGTAGAATCCTATTCCTTCTTTGACAGTTTTCCTGCAAGCTCTCTTCTAAGCCTGCAGGAATCTCCAACCTAGCCTGCCTCATTTTGTGGGTAGACACAGCTGGCCTGGACCAGGACCCAAAGATAGTAGGCCATTCTCTAGCAAGAAACATATTTAACCAGAGTCAGAGGCTGGGCGCACATTGCAGGGCAGGCACACAGGGAAAGGAAGGGGCCCGTGCTTTCTCTGTTGTGCTAAGTGTGGGAAGAGATTTCATCAGAAGAGAACAATACGCACCAAGGCTGTGGAGTTGCTGATGGCACAGCTCAGCCTCTCCCACAAACCAGGGGCCACTGTCGTAAGGCCGTGCTTTGCTCCTTGACCTGAACAGTTGAACAAGGAAGCACTGCCCGTCCGGGAGGCAGCCACTGCTGAGGTACCAGCTTAGAGACTCCGTGTGGTTTGAGAAACACAGGGGCCCTCTTTTGAGGAAGGACTAGCCTAGGCTACAGGACCCATCCCAATCTCAGCACACGGTGCCCCAAGGCCATACTCAGTGCTTTGAAACCTGTGGTTGCTGTAAGCACTAGAGGTATCCCCCGAGAGGAGAATCTAGAAATTACCAGTAGAGTCAAGACACAGTTTGCACCAGAGAGTAGGATAGATATGATCCAGCCTGTGCTGCCCAGTGGAATGTTCTAGAAGGCCCAGCAGCCAGCCTTCAGGAATAACCTGCCCTGTGAACCATTCCAGTTCCTGGTTTCCCTCACAGAGGAGGGACCGGCTGGGTCCAGCCAGGCCTCGCTGCCCATATGCCAGTCAGCTCCTGTCTGCCTTTTTGTTTACACCAAAGACACAATGGAAGCTATAGTCCCTCCAATACATCATTTATAAGTGTGTTCTACCTCTGAATGTACAGACAGGGCTGGCTGTGGGTGAATAAACTCTGTGAATATTGCCAAGACCCCGGGCTTTGCTAGGCATTCTTCTTCACAATAGACACCACACTTTGGAAGTAATTTTAAAAAGAGAATCAAAATAGTGGTACTTTTAGCCTTTGTTTCTTTTATACCACACTGCATTCTCCGTCCCTCATTCAGCTGCTCCCATTATACTGACAAATTAAATAAACCACTCCATTGCAAAAGGCTTGGGCAGGCAGGACTCCACTACACTGCAGCCCCAGGAAGTCGCAGAAACACTGAGGTGGCTCCGGCTGCAGGTCCAGCTAACTTTAGTCAAGGAGGAGAAAACTGAGGCTGAGGGGTGGGGTTGGGGGGCTCAGAGCCTGAGTCCACAACAAGGATGAACTGGCCTCTGAAGCAAGGACCAACCACCGAGACCTTCCTGCTGGGAGTCTGAAGGGTGAGTCACCCGAGGGTGTGGGCAGAGGGACTATCAGCAAGGCAGGCAGTGATACACACAAGGAGACACATCATCCGGATGCAGTGGGAAACCAGAGTGCACACAACGCTTCACAAGCATTGTGAACTTTCTCTGCTTTTCAAGAGACATACTGCTTCCCAAAGAGAAGCAAAGCAATTCAAAGACTCTCCTCCCCCCCCATCTCTCTCTCTGTCTCTGTCTCTCTGTCTCTATCTCTCCCTTCCTCCCTCCCTCCCTCCTTCCCTCCCTCCCCATTTCTCTTATGTCTCCCTCCCTAAACTATACTTGTACATGTAGAAGTTTTTCATTTGTGCAATCACAACCTAAATTCTAGAATCAAACAGGGAAGAGAGGTGACAAGGCGAACATAATTTTCAAATACGGTGTTATTTCGGGGGAGGTCTTCCGACAGACCAAAAAAATACATTTCCTCAAGAAGAGGCTGCACTGACATGTGGTGTGACCTTGAAACATTTCATTTGTTCCTGTAGGGTTTTGGGGGAAAAAAAATAACCTGTGTGTTTACAGAAGCTCTTTTAGATTAATAACTGATTTTTTTTAAAAAGAGCAACAAAAGAAAAAAGGAGAGGAAGAGCTATTTTCTAATAGGATGATATAAAGTCACTTGGGTTAAATTTCAGACTTGTTGTTGTTGTTGGATATTAAACACCATGGGCTGGGCTTTGATTTCGGGAAGCAGGCGTAACTATCCTAAGAAATCAGACTTGTCAGGACTCTAGTGGGTACTGAATAAAATGGGTGGGATGGGTGGCCCCAGGCAGCGGCTTCCCTTCTGAAAACTGGACTGCAGTAAGAGCCAGTTGGGGTGGCTTTGAAGATGCCAGCCACCAGCTAAGATGGCCTCATCTAAAATGCAGCCGGGGAGGCAGGAGGTGGTGAGAGGCTCTGTGTTCCAGCAGAGGCTTCCCCTGGCTCCGAGTCAGAGGGCACCACAGGCAGAGGAAAATATTGAGCTGGTGTGGTTAGAACAGAAGCACCTGATTCGCCTTTTATTACCAAAGAAAGACTTGAAAGGTCCAGGTGAAATTTCCCTCCATTGTTTAGAAAAACTCTCTGTAATTTGCCTCCAGGGAAAGCCAAGCTCCTTGTGGCCTGGGTCCCGCCCCACCCCTCTGTCACCAGGCCTTGTCTCTGGAAGCAAATGTCTCCAGAGTCCCTGGAGAACTGAGGCCAATGGGGCCACTGAAGGTCAGGGCTGCCCACTGCGGCCTGACTTTTAGCTAAAGAGGCTTCGCTTTCCAACCGCCCTGTCGAGTCTAATTTGGTGGCATTATGTGAAGGGGTGGGCCGCTTCTGACAGGAGGGGGTTAAATGAGATTACAAGCCCGGCAGGCTGTCAGCAGCCACCGCTGGCTGCGATGGCAAATTGGAATTTAATGGTCAGCTTTATCTGTACAGTATCAGTGGAAATCGGCTGTTTTCAGCAACTTAATTGGCACTGTTTGCAGGAGTTTTCGAGGAGGTAGGAGAGTCGACTGGATCTTAATGTTGAATTATTTAGAGAGCAAACTGGCAGAAGGCTGGTGGAGATCTGCGGCAGGTTTTGTTTTTCCGAAACGCAGAAAGCTCATGAATGGGCAAGATGCTGAATTCTGCTGTAGTACCCAGAACTTTCTAAAAATACTCAGAGGGTCTGATACAGTGTGGGCTTATTTATAGAGAAATAAACAAAGAGCGGCAATTGCTTTTCCGATCTGTGTGCATGTCTGACTGTCGAGGGCAGGAGAATACAGGAAGAGGCAGCAGCCGAGGAAGCCACCATGTGTACCGATGAATGGGTGCAGAGTAAAGGCCTGGAGGACAGGTGACCCCGAGAGCATCCCTAGTACAAACTGATGGCAGGGCTATGTGAGCACATGTGTAGGGGTACTCCTGTTTTATGCACATGTACAGATAAGCATGTATGCCAATAAATGTGGGTGAGTCTATTCCAGCATGTGAACACATGGGGGAATAATGTGTGCATATGTGCATGTTTGTATACATATGCCTGCATGTGTATCTGTGAGTGTGTATACCCATATAATGTATAATGTGTGCACGGATATGTCCATATATGTATATGTGTGTTAGGACGTGATGTGTGCATATCTGTGTGTTTAGACATACGTGTAAACCTGTAGGCATGAGTTGTGGGAGTGAATACGTAAGTTTGATATGTGTTTGTGTGCTTCAGTGTGTGAGTTGGATGTATATATTGTGTGTATGTATATGAGGAATCCGAGTCTCTGCAAAAGAGTATAGATGAGTATGTATGTGTTGGATACATGCAACCGTAATATGTGTATGCATACATATGTATGTGTTATAAGTAGGTATAACTATATACATATGTGGGTGTGAAGTGTATGGTGTATGTTGTGTATATGTGTATGAGAGTGTGTGTTGGTATAGATGTGTGAGTGTGATGTGTGTATATATTTTATGTACATGTATGTGAAAAGAGAGGGATATACATGTTGGGTTAATGTGTGTGACATGTATTGTATGTAAATGTGAAATTGTATATGTAGCTATGATACATGTTGTGTGGATACATGTGTATGTTCATGTAGGAATGTATATATGTATATATATATAATGATGTATGTAATATATTTATGTTTTTATATGAGAAAATGTGAATATGTGTGTGATGTTTGTGTATGAATGTATGTGTGTGGATATGTATGTGTGGTGTCTGTGTTGTATATAGTGTATGAGTGTGCATGTGTCTGTGTGTGATATGTATGGTGTGCTTGTATAGTGCATGTGGGTATAAACATAGGACATTTGCATGAGTTTGCATGTGGAATGTTTATAGGAGTGACAGGAAAACACATGGCTTTGTGTGTATGCACGATTATTGGGCACATATGTGGGGTGGGGGCTAGCCTGTGGCAAGCATGATGGTGTGTCCGTGTCAAAGCTACGATAGTGAAGGTTAGAGCATTAAGCCTGCCCAGAGAGCCACAGCTTCACAGGGTCTGCTATACCGATGCTTTGCCATCTGCGTGCACATCTATGAGGAGGATGGTGTGTGGCAGTTCCGTGTTTGCTCACCTGTGTCAAGCGAGGAGTCAGGAATCTGCACGGCAGGGACATGGGCTGGCGGCTGACACTGGGAGTGTGTGGCCCCGTGCACCTGAGGGGTTGCAAGGACAGGAACACGTGTGGTATCCTTGGAGAAATGGCAGAAGGGGGAGAGGAAACAGAGAGCGTCGCACAGGCAGACACTAGCATTGTCTGTTCCCAGTGAGGGGTCAGTTCGGCAAGTTCAGGATTAGTAAATTTAATATCCTGTCAAAATCCTCATGATAATGAACACTGCCTGGCTGGCACAGCGGCTCCACACTGCAGCCGGCAGGATAGCGTAGCTAATTCATGAGCAGTGTTGGCAGAGCAGGCTGGGGCCAGCAATGGAGGGCGGCCCTCCATGACGGAGACCCATCAGCTGGGGTTATCACTGGGGTCCAGTGACCCACAGCACGGGTGACCCTCACTGTACAAACGGTTCTTTGGGGTCCTGGCTTTCCGAGAAGGGTGAGGGAAACGCCTTTGAAAAGCTGATGTAACTCTATCTGCCTACAAGTCCCTGGGTTGTGTTTACCGCCTGAGGTAGAAGGTGGCCATGAGGAGGTCAGAGGCTCACTGCGGTGTTGTGAGGACGGCATGCTGGGAAAAGGGAAGACTGGGGGTCTACCACGACTGGAGCTGCCCGGGGTGGGTCGCAGGCTGCACAGCGATGCAGCCTGCCATGCTCCTCAGTGAGGGACATGCAAACGACAAAGTTCCTGTGCAATTTGTCTGAGGCTCTGCACCTCTCTAAGCAGCTGTCACCGCCGTGCACGATGGTGCATTGAATCTGAATGGGGCTCTCCACATCAAAACCTCGCTTCCATTATGATACCATCTCCCGCTCAGAGTTGTAACGCTTATTAATTCTGCGCCCGTGCTCCCGGCTGAGGCAAATGTATTCCATCAGCCCAGCATTTAATTTAATTAGTACAGCTGGGCTCTCATTCTCCTCTCTGTGTCAGAGGTATTGTCAGCACGTTCTGCCGTAACACAATTACTGATTGCTTTTAGATAGGCAGAAATATGATTAGGGTATTGGGTGACTGTATCATAAGCCTTATTAGATTCATTTGAAATCTGGAGATAAATAGGAAACTTTTATTTGCAGTGTAATGAGATTATGCTTATTAGGCCAAGGCCTCGCAACCTTTTGCAAAGAACACAGAGAACCGGTCGGATTAGACCCTGGAACTACACTTTCTGCTCTCAGCTCTGAGCCGCCACGCCGCCCGGTGCAGACTTAACTGTTGTCACCCTGCACATGGTTTGGATCTCAGATGCCTGGATGTCCTCACCAGATAAAGGACAGGGGTGGCTCTTCTCCTTCTCCAAGTCCGGGGAAATACACCCATCTTGAAATGGAAGAAGAGGGAGCGGTATTAGATTTGGAAATTTCAGTGTGGGGACTAAGAGGAATTATTATTCTCAGTGCGTAGTGTCACTTAGAGACTGGTATGTAGTGACCATCCCGGAAGTCCCTATGCTTGCTCCATCTGAACTCGCCCATGCTGCCTGTGGCTATGATGAGAGGGCGTGAGTCCCACGGTGCTGCATCCCCTGCCCCCAGCATTCATCCGAGGCCTGGAAGCTCCGCTGTGGGCAGGGCTCCTGAAAACACTCCTTCCTGCCCAGACGCATGCGCAAGGATGTGGCAGAGCTGTGCTTGTGGCTACCTCCTGTGTCATGAAGCAACACAGGATTTAAATCAACATTCCCTGAGCTGAGCTGACACCAATGAAGTTACTGCTTGTGAAATACAGAACTTTCACATACAAGGAAAATGGTAACTTTTTTCTTAGTATAAAAAAAAAAAATCTCAAGGGACAACGCATAGCTCTTGCTTTTAGAGAAAAGATTTAAATGTAAAAACTAAATCTGTGAAGTGCCCGCCGTTTCCCTGACTCTTGTGAGATTCTCTGACAGGGTCGCTCCCTACACAAATAGGATTTCAGCCAAACTAAGTAGGTTGTTTCCAGTCATGTGTGAAAGTTGCTGTTAACTTACACAAAATGAGGGACTTTAGTTTATTGTCAAGGTCTTGATTGGCAGATCTCAATTATGCACAATAATGAATTGCACTGTAACATTTGTATTCTTGTAAACACAACATTTCGGTTACAGTCTCTCCTTTAACCTCTTGGGTCACTGTGCTCTAGTCACCTCCTTGTGCTTTCCAGCTGGTCCTTCTTCTACTCTCGTGTGTGTGTGTGTGTGTGTGTGTGTGTGTGTGTGTGTATCTGTGTGTGTGCATGCATTGTGTGAGTGTGTGTGTGAATGTGCATGTATACATGTGTGTATCTCTGTGTGTGCATACATGTGTGAGTGTGTGTAAATGTGCATGTATACATGTGTGTATCTCTCTGTGTACATACATGTGTGAGCATGCATGTGTGCATGTGTGCGGTGTGTGCCTTTTTATGTACATGCATGTGTGTGAGCACGTGATATGCATTCGTGCATGTGTATAAGTATATGTTTTGTAGAGATGCATGCATGTGTGTATGTGTGTGATGTACATGTGTGTCTGTATATGAGCATGCATGTGTGTAAGAGTGCATGTGTACATAAATGTGTGTAAGTATGTCAGTGTGCATGTATGCATGCATGTATATGTATAAGTGTGTGTGTGAGTATGGGAGAGACAGAAACAGAGGGGGGAAAAGACCCAGGGAGTTAGGGCTTTTTACTGGAGCATGGGTGAAGTTAGTTTTACAGGCACATGAACACATATTGGTCACTCCACTACTAAAGTGGATGTCTCTCTCCCCACTTCCCCAGAAATCATGAACCGCCCATAGACCGTCAGGAAGGGAAAGTCTTGTGACGCTCTTCCCCGGCAGTGGGGAGCATCTGTGTTTTAGTTAAATGTATGCTCAGAAAAACCTGTGCCAGCCCCACAGCCCAAAGCAAAGAAGATCGGGGGAGGTCTGAAGGTTGTGGGGAGCAAGGCCTGTGTGGTAGATGAAGAAGCTTTGGGGGAAAGTGATGGGACACCTTTATGGGGGGAATGTACACAGAGAATGGCTCAAATGTCAGAGGTTCGGGTGTCTTCAGTTCAACCTGTGGACAGGAAGGGTCCAGCCGGGCACAGTTCCTCGGTTCCTGACCCTCACTGGGTTCCAGGTTCCAAGATCCTGAGTGGTTCCTCTCATCTACTAGTCACTGGTCATTTGTGATCCATTCAGATAACTCCTGTGAGGACACATGCTCTCCCCAGTCCTACCCCATCCCACCTTGGCCCTGGACAAACCTGCTAGACAGAGGGGGGAGGATGGGGCGGGAGATGGAGGGATGGGAGGAAGAAGCCTGAACAGCACAGGCATCTGGCACTGAACTGGCTCATGTGATGTTGAAGTTCCGTGAAGGACTGAGGAGGGAAAAACAAGAGCTGAGGGACAACCAGGTCTCTCAGGACAGTTAACATCCACCGGTACACAGAAAACCGCAACAGTTCTGGTGCCCTTGGCTGGTGGGAGACCCTAGCTGCCTCTCCTTCCCCAGCTGGCCAGAGATGCCTCCTCAATCCTTCCAGGATATCTGTGACACACTGGCTGTCCTGGTTTAAGTGTCATGAGCCACTGAAACATGAAACATATATCTTTTTTAATGGAAACTGAATTGAGTGTCTTAGAAAAACCATTAAATGCCTCCTCAGGGACTCTCTCAGAGTCATACAGATACAGCTGAGGATGCTTGCAGCTAATCATCAGACTGAACGCAAGGATCTCAATGAAGGTGCTAGAGAAAGGACTGAAGGAGCTGAAAAGAGTTGTAACCCCATGGGAACCAGCCAAACCCTCCACAATTCCCATGGACTAAAACACCAACCTTTGAGCACACATGGAGAGACCTATTGATCCAGCTGCATGTGTGGCTGAAGATAGCAGTGTCTGGCATCAATGTGAGAAGAAGCCTTTGGTCCAGGGAGGACATGTTTTCCCAATGTAGGGAAATGCCAAGACAATGGAGTGGAGAGGGTGGTTAGGAGGGAGTGGATCTTTGTGAAGGCAAATGGAGAGGAAAGGGGGATGGGAGTGGGGTGGGGGGAGGGATAACATCTCAAATATAAACACAGAGTATCTAATTTTAAAAAACTGGAGAAACCATAAAAGCAAGTTGCTTTTTACAACATAGAAATACCCATGTGTTCAATCAGTGTAAACCCTGGGTTTGGGGAACTGTGGTTAGACCCTAAGATCCCATGGTCTTTCCAAGTGGTTCTGCTCAGTTTTCTCACCTTATGGAAGCTTGGGAGATGCGTCTCAAGACAAGAAGGAGGCTTGGTGGACTTCCAGGAGCAGCCCTCCCACTAAGCAGAGACACTGGAACTCCATCAGAAATGTTCTTTCTTGGGAGGCAGAGGCAGGAGGCACAAGAGTTTGGGGGCCAGGTTCACCTGCATAGCTAGCTGGAGGCCAGCCTTAGTTATTTGGCACCTGTGCCGAAAACCAAAACAACAACAAAAGGCTGCAGGCATTGGTCTGAACTGTTTTTGTGAGTCCATTCGCCTCTGAGACAGATCTGGCCACAGACCCATTGTGTGCCGTGGATCTGGAGGACTTCCAGGGTGGAGGAGGCTTGCTTTTCGGGTGGGCACCCTTCTGACCACAGTGCGGACTCCAGCGACCTTCTGGCGTTCTGCTGAGGTTGATGCAGACCGCGGTTAAAGGAGAACCAACAGGCACACGGGATGCACGTCTGCAGCAGTGAGTGTGGATCACAAGGTTTGGGAGTCCGAGGATGGGCTCACAGAAGGGTTGGACCTTTTCAACTTGGGAACAGGGACATGGTGCCCCTGGGGACAATTGTTATACCCCATGCACACTTGCATGTTCTCCACATCCAAACTCCACCCCAGCCTTCTGGAAAGGCAGTTATTGGGTTAGACCACCCTGTGCCAGCGTGACCTCTCCCAGATAGTGCCATCTGCAAAGAGCTGTCTCCCCCAGCCCTGATCCACTAGAACTGGGACTCATGTGTCTTGGTGGGTGTACAGTTGGACCCCAGAAAGAAAAGGTCATCTTCTGCACAGTCCTGACGGTCATACGGAACAGATCCGCACCGGATGTTGCCGTTGCTCCCAGCAGCTGGGAGCTGAGTAGGCTGGGGCTCATCCCTGGAATTCGGTGTCGGAAGCAGTCAGCTTTGCTTCTCCCTGAAACTATTTAGCTGTGTGTCATCATTTTTCCCAGTGAATCAGATGACAAGCTTGCTCCACTGCTGATTCAGGGAGTGGCCCCGTGGTGTCTCTGTAGAACACTGCGGCACACGTGAAACCCAGCTTAGCCTGGGAACTGAGCAGGATGTTGGACGTGGCATTCATCACAGATCTTGGTACACAGCACCCTGGGGCAGACACTGCTGCCTGCCTGCGCCAATAGGGACGAGCTGGCCTCCAGGTTAACAAGGGAGGCCAACATGGGAAACCCCAGCTCCCTAAGGCCCGCTACAAGCATATAGCTCAAGACTGGGCAGTGAGGGTGCCATTGGTGAATGTCTGCCTATGGGAGTCATCTGGTGCCCTGGGTGCTCCAGGACCCCAGTCCTCTATTACTTCCTGTCTTCATCCGTGTCCAGCAAGTTTGCTCCATTAAAACTTAGCCCAGGCACATGTGCCCGTACACATCACCACACACACACACACACACACACACACACACACACACACACACATACACACACATCTCCATCATCATTATCATCATCATCACCACCATCATCATAATTTAAACAATAAATTTAAAAGAAAAAGAAAGCATGTATGTGGAGGAGATGCCTCCGAGGTTGGGAGCCGGTGGCGTACTGCAGAAGGACCAGAGTCTTATTCCAGTTCCCACCACGGGCAGCTTGTAACAGACTGTGACTCCAGTTCCAGGGAATCTGACACCCTCTCCTGGAACTCTGCTGACACCCACATTCGAGTAAACAAACCCATGTACGCAGATATAAATGGACGCATAATTTTAAAGTTAAGTCTTTCTTTAGAAAACAAAAAAAGCCCCAGGAGCATGTCACATGATCAACCTGACCTCGGGTCACATAATCAACGCGACCCTTCTCCTCAGGGAACCTGGTGGTAAGGAACAAGCCAGACTACAGTCTGCAGAGAGAAGGCGTTATAAAGAGCAGCGTGGAACAGGAAATGGAGAGGAAAAAGCACGAGACTAAGTCTCTCTCATTCCACTGTTCACGTCTGTCAAAACTTCACTTAGATGTCTCTAAATGTCTGTAATTTTATTTTTAATTTTTTTTTATTTTTAAAAAATTCTCCATAGTCTGGTGGGGTGGTCAAGAAAGCTGGCTGTGCAGACACGGGGACCTGAGTTCAGCCCCGGCACCCACATCAACACCAGGCGCCCTTGTGGTTCACAGCAGTGGGACAAGCTTGGGAAGCACCACGTCTCCTCTGACTGCCCAGACCTTTCAGGGACGACTGCTGTCCAGCACTGAGGAAGAGACTGTCAGCAGGCATGGGGACACTTCGTACAGTGTCCACTGTGGACATCCTAACAGCCACTTAAGCATGGTGATGTCAGGTAGCCACTGTGATGCTCACTGGAAACGTTTTAGGTGTCGATGGAGTGAACAAAAGAGAAATCTGGTCAGGCGTTTTAGAGTTGCTCAGCTTCTGGCTGCTCTCTCTCTCTCTCTCTCTCTCTCTCTCTCTCTCTGTGTGTGTGTGTGTGTGTGTGTGTGGTGTGTGTGTGTGTGTGTGTGTGTGTGTGTGTGTGTGTGTGTGTGTATACCTCTGTCTCTATGTCTCACTCTGTGTCTCTCTATCTCTGTCTCTCTGTGTCTCTCTGTGTCTGTGTCTCTCTTTCTCTATGTTTCTCTATCTCTGGGTGTCTTTCTCTCTGTCTGTCTCTATGTGTCTGCCTCCATGTCTCTTTTTCTCTGTCGTCTCTATCTCTGTGTGTCTCTCAGTCTCTGTGTCTTTTTTGTCTATGTGTCTCTCTTTCTCTCTGTCTCTCTATCTCTGTGTATCTGTCTGTCTCTCTGTCTCTTGTCACTCTTCATCTCTCCCTATCTCTGTCTCTATGTGTCTTTCTGTCTCTCTATCTCTGACCGCGGTGGCTGGAGAGGTGGCTGAGTTAACGATTCCCATCACCATCTCTTCCGCCGTCCTCAGCTCCGAGGCAGACAGCAGACTAAAACTTTTAGAACAGCTAGCACACGAGACGCCATATAAAGGAGGCCACATCATTAGGTGCTAAATACGTGTTTATAGTGAAATAAAAACAATTTTTATCTCTGGCCTTGCTTTACAAGCAAATGTGAGCAAGTGCAAAATACTGACAGCCAGTCTTCCAGGAGCTCGGATTAATGAGAATGTGATAATTGCTATATGTTTGCTTGGTGTGGATTCAAAGGTAAATCACAGCAGAAGTAATTAGATAATTATTAAAGTGTGCATTTAATCTGCAAGCCCCAGGGAATATTACACATGAATTCATTGGATCCTGCTCTGCTGTTTCCTGTGGGAAGCATGTGCTGCCTCCGGGATCCTGGGAGAGAAGCCGCTTGGGATAATGTCTTTGCCTCGGGTCATGTCTGGCTGTGCTGATCTCTGCCAGGCTGTGTGAGGACACCTTCCCAGAAAAGCCATGCTCCTCAGAGGGCACACTAGTGTGTCTGTCATCATCTCCTTTGGTGTTGTGATAACTCTCTGTTTGCGAGAAATTTGCCCTCAGGCTAGAAAGCCATTTCCCGTGAAAAGCTCCTCTCCTTCCAGGCCTGTCAGAGACAAAAGCCCTTCAAGACAGGATAGCATGGAGTGGTGGAATTTAAATAACTGTACGTGGGAGTCCAGGCTCCTAGGCTGAGAACAGCCAACAGTAGAAAGACCTCACGAGCACAGCTTTGATTTGTTCTTAGCTCACTGAGTTCTGACCCTGTGGTTTCCCTTCAGGCTGCAGTAAGGCCAAGGCAATGTTCTCAACTCCAGAGGCCAAGGGCCGAGGTCTGTGGTCCGTTATTAACGCGTGTTGAAAGGCCACACCCACATCCCACTCCCAAGTTCTGCACTGAGATGCAAAAAGACTTCTTGTCTTTCCATCGCTAGTCACCTGGAAAGGAACTGATTTAAGGACACATGGAGCCCACAGAAGTTCAGCCGGTTCACTCACTCACTAAAGCACCACTCTCCCTATGCTGAGCCCTGGTAGAAATGCTGCCTAAGCTTACGAGTGTGAGGACCACATGAGAGCTGATGTCACAGCCAAGTTGAAGGCTGGGATTGCCCTTTTCCTATACCCAGCCCCGAGGTGACAAACAGGCCCGTGGCCCCCTGTGACTCTTCACACCTGCTGCACAGTGTGGTTAGGAGGAATCAACCCTCAATTAATGGAGTTGCAGGGCCTGTACCTGGAAAAGCCACAGTAAAGGGGAGCCAGAAAGACCTATGACAGTGCCCCAACCGTCGCTAGAGTCGAACTATCAACTGCCAGAACAGAGTCATTCCCTTCCTCCCAAAGGAGGGGCATCTGCAGAGGCTGAGCAAGGAGGGGGGCTGACAGGCACCCCACCATCTTCCTCCAGGGCCCATGATAACACTGCCCTGCACAGTAGTAATCAGCCCCGGCTGTCTGAACTATAACCTTTCTAGGAACATCCTGCCGTGAAACCTGGGCTCCTTAGCAATTCTTGGCACACCCCCTGATCTACCTCACCTACTGAGAAGTTAATTATTTACTCAATGGCTACCAGGACCTCTTCGGGATGGTTTCACTATGAACTTATAGTCCCTAAAAGAGCCACAGAGCTGGTAGCATTAAGCTGGGACAAAAACTGTAATAAGAGGTAGGCGTGAGGGTGGCTGTTAACTCTTACTAGGCTTCTTTTTTTTTTAAATCACCTAACAAAAGCAAGTTTTTAAGCATAACGCCGGGTTTTCCAGTCCTCTTTGGACTGATATTCTAGACGACACCTTGGACACTTGTTCCAGATGTTCTCAGTGTGACTCGTCCGCTGAGTCTCAGACTTGTTGACTTAGTGAGCCCTGGACTCGTCTTGCAGAGAGGCCAGCTTGGCTATCAGGAGGCTATGTCACAGCTTGGACAAAGGTATTTGTCTTCCTTCGAATGCAAACCGTGTTCAAAAATTAACCATCTCTAGTTCCCAGAGTGTGCTGAGCCTACAAAAGCATTAGAAGTTAGGAATAGACCCAGAGTCTAGCAGCTACTTAAAACAAAGATGGCAGGCAATGAACTCCAGAATGGAAGAGTTACTCTCATGAGTAACTGTCCCCAGACTGTCCGTTCCTGGTTGGTCATACATGAATGACTGTCCCTGAGCACCTGTTTCTGCAGCAAGCACTAGGTATAAGTTGGGATCAGCTACTTTGCTGCCTATGGAATGCCCACAACAAGTAGCAAACCAGTTCCTGATGCTCCTGCCTTGCCTCTAACAGTACACCTTATATCCCCAACTATCACTAATGGCTAGAGATAAGGCCAACGCATCTTCTTCTACATTCCTTTTATCACCTCCATGTGTGTCTTCATGGAGAGAGTTTCACACAGAGCTAGAACTCACGACTATCTTCTGTCCTGTTGGAACGTGTCAAAACAGGATCCTCCTGAGAGCCATCCAGATGTCCTAACTGACGAATATGAACAGGGAAAGGGAGGAAGACTAGATCAAGGAAGTCACTGGCAGAATCACCCAAAGGACTTGCTATTCAAATGTGCCACAGAGTGAAAGGGCATCCTGCAGGGTGGTCCTCCCTTCCCATCTTGTGTCTCCCTTCAAACGGATGACAGGGAAGCTATACTTTCCTGCATACACAGAACATGCCAGGGTACGAGACAGAGAAGCAGGGAACTGTGGCCATCTTAGGATCAAGGCATGTGGCTGTGCGTGAAGCACACACGTGAAGCCTGAAGGAAACACCGTCAGCTTGTCCTTGACTTCATGGTCCTCCACCCACGCTCCGTAGTCTGCGGACAGTTATTGTCGGTGTGGGATTCTAACAGTGCCATGGGAACAGCACCTCGGTAAGAAAGCAAGGTCTGCTTTATGGGTGAGCACGTCCTCTCCTTCCGAGTTCTCCCAACACCCACTTCCTAATCACCAATATAGATGTGATGTGGCATCAGGATTGGACCAGAAAATTGAGAGCCACGTGTGTCCATTTGCGGAAGAGCAGGAAATGGATTTGCTCCTCCTCATTGCAATATGATGTTTCCATAGTAAGTTCAGACATCACGCACTCCAGAAAGAGCATTTTAAATCTGTGAAGTCAGGCATCGGAGTGAGCCATTTGCCTGATGAAGATACGGGCTTGGGGTACCCGTGGGCACAGGAGGCAGAAGGCACTGTCCTTACTTTGCATCTTTACCCCGTCTGCCTGACATGGAAGAACAGGGGATTTTATTCACCTCTGCTGTGAGACCAGGTCTGATTATGGAACATTTAGGTCAAAAGATACCTTAAAATGGAATTAAGTACATCTATTCCTTGTTCAAACCTCAGAAACACGGAATAGTTGGTACAAATGGGCAGAAACTACATATGGTTCCTGCCTCTGAGCAGCTTCCTCCTCAGGCTTGGTGGGCTAGGGGACAATATGGCATGAGGGGGCAAGAGATGGCTGCAGACCTAGTTCCTGGGTAAAGGTAGAAAGGGCCAGCTCTTCACTCTGCCTAGAAATCTGGTCTATATTCCCAAGGTAGGCCAACAGATCAGGTGACAAGCCACCCACAGGTTCCAGAAAGGTCTCCTCCATTCGTGAGCTCTCCCCTATGGGCATATGAGGTCAATATGTGTCTTCTGGCCCTGGTCCTTGGGTGACAGGCATGGGGATTAGGTGTCTGTATCATCCCATTGAAGCTTCTGGTTGAAGAATTGGGTTGTTTTCCTTTTAGCCAATTGAAGGATGGATATTTGTAGAAATGAGGCAGATCTGGGGATGTATACACCTCAGGACTACCTGGAACATGACAACATTGGGCAGAGAGAGATGACAATATTCCTATGGAAGAAAAAGGTCAGTCAGAAGCGAGAAATAAGAATGGGCCAACAGGAAGCCAAAAATGCAAATGGACCAACAGGAGATCAGAAGTATGAACGGACCAGCTGGAGGTTAGAACTGTGCATAGCCAACAAGAAAATAAGAAACACAGTCTCCATATGAGACTAGAGATGCGAGCATACCAGTGGGAGATAAGAAACATGAATAGGTCAATGTAAAGGCAGAAACATGAATGAACCAGTGTGAAGTCAGAAGCGTGAATAGCCAATGGGAGATCAGAAACGCAAATGGGCTAATAGCAGGTTGGGAACATGACTAGTGAGCCAGTGAGGAGCCATCAGGACACCATGTGAGGTCACGCACAGAGCCATGCACATCCCTGTCTTGCCTCAAGAAAGGTGACTGTGAAGAGAAGAAACCTTAGAAAGAGAGAGAGCTGTCTTAATCCCCAGGCTACCCCTGCCTTGCCCAGGCTACCCCTGCCTGGATCTCCCATCACCTACTTCATCCCAGGCTACCCCTGCCTGGCCCAGGCTACCCCTGCCTGGCCCAGGCTACCCCTGCCTGGCCCAGGCTACCCCTGCCTGGCCCAGGCTACCCCTGCCTGGATCTCCCATCACCTACTTCATCCCAGGTTACCCCTGCCTGGCCCAGGCTACCCCTGCTTTGCCCAGGCTACCCCTGCCTTGCCCAGGCTACCCCTGCCTTGCCCAGGCTACCCCTGCCTGGATCTCCCATCACCTACTTCATCCCAGGCCTTGCAAGTCTCTGGCACTCGCCGCAGCCCAACTTTTATCCAAAGCTATCCTTTCCTTTAAATTAAATTTCCTCTTAAATCTTAAATGAAGATTTTTCTCAAGTAGAAAGCCCTCATAATCTGAACAGGTATTGTGTCCTCATTGAGGTATTTGTCAAACTCTTGACACTGAGTACCTATCAATCTTGTAAGACCTGCCCTGGAACTCCAGACAATGGCAAGGTCCTTGCTGGACAAGGCCACTTCCCACCTCACTGGAGCCAAGAAGGTCCTTAGGCCAACCACTGTAGATGAGTACTGGCTAACGAGTCTGGGGTTCCCCTTGGAGGAATGGAGGCACCCCAGTAAGAATGGTTCCAATAGCAGGAGAGAGAAGAGTGGAGGAAAGAGAAGCCACTTGCCATGTTGCAGCCTCTACAGCACAGGAGAGACCCAGCTTTGTTCCTGTCACCAACCTTCCATGTCCCCACCCCAATACCTGCTATAGGGCAGGCTTCTCATCTTCAGGCATTTCTGGGACACATGCCCCCACCTGGTGGCTTAAATGTCAGAAACACATGGTCTCTGCTCCTTGAAAGAAGATGAAGACAGAATCTTCAAGGCTGGCTTGTCTGAGAGTTGTGAGGGAAACGCTACCCAAACCTGTCTCCTTGAGTATGAGCCTGTGTTGACTATCTCCTTTCTGTGTCTCCTGATGCCACTGGAAGGTGCTTCTGCTGTCTTTGTGTGGGAACTATCACAGTAAGGAGGTCCACCTACTCTGTGTGGCTACTGCCTCATTACAACTGGAATGAACCTATCTCCAGAGAACTTCACCATCTGGGGCCCAGAGATTAGGGCATTACATAGGAGTTGGGGGAAAGGGGATAGAAGCTAAGTTTAAGACTATACCCAAGTCACCTCAGAAGTGTGTTCACATGACCAATGAGCTGTGTTGAGAGGAGCTAGTGTTGAAATGAGTCTATCGATCACCTTTCTGAATACTAGATACTATCCTTTGAAGTATGAGCAATAGAGCTGGATATGATGGCATGCACTTTTAACCGCAACACTTGGAGGGCAGAGGCAGGCAGATCTCTATGAGGTCAGAGCTAGCCTGGTCTACATAGGTCAACCAGCTCAACCAGGGTTAAGTAAAGGGGAGATTGGGGCTGGAGAGATGGCTCAGCAGTTAAGAGCACTGACTGCTCTTCCAGAGGTTCTGAGTTCAATTCCCAGCAACCACATGGTGGCTCACAACCATCTGTAATGGGATCCAATGCCTTCTTCTGGTGTGTCTGACAGCTACAGTGTACTCAAATACATAACATAAATAAATCTTTTTAAAAAAGTAATGGGGGACCCCTGTTGTTAAAAACAAATAAATCCCATATCTATTGCTTCAATGAGCAAATTTCCATGACTTCCCACTCAACACATTGCCACAGACCCTCCCCGGTCCAGTGACCCTCCAGCCTCATCCATAAAGCCCTTTTATGAAATCTTCACATTTCACGCTTTCTGCAAATCCTAACAACTCTTCACTCTGCACTCAATGTGCCACGTGACTACAAGCTGCTCCCCCCATCACACACACACACACACACACACACACACACACACACACACACGTACACCCTCCACTTTCAGTCCCTCACCTCTGTCAATTAGCAGCCGATAAAGGAAACCTTGATGCCTTTTAATTTCCATCCCAGTTGATTTGACATCCAAGTTTGTGCTGCTATTTTGTGGTACGAGCAACAGGGGCAATTTAAATTCAGAAAATTTCATCCATAGGTGCCACATTTACATTTCATGAGTTGTTCATGGTGAATAGAGTTTATACACTCCCTCTAAATGAGAACAGCGGTGGCTGAGGGGGCAGGAAGGAGCCTGTGAGGATTCCCGGGCCACCGCATAGCAACCGCCAGGTTTCCAAGGGCAGATCACTCCCGACCCTAAGCAACTGGATGAGAACATCAAAACATGCCTGCTACAAGACGGCTAATGCCCATTAGTGTTGGGGACTGTTACCTCGATCAGGAGTGACAGAGCCCTAATTATTAAGGTAATTAGAAGTTATAACACTGCAACATGAAAGGGAGAAGTTCCAGAGCCCATTAACAATGTTACTTTAAGTGATCTGGCTGTGAGCTGTTCAAGTCTCTAATTACATTACACGTCCGTCTTCAAGGGTGATGTGATTACCCGATGGGCGCGGGATTAATGTATAGTGACTACTGTGTAAGCTCTGTAAGTACTATTTTCACAGGAATGGGCTTCACGCATGCCACTGAGTTTTCTTCCACTAAACTGTGTGCATTATGTCAATGCCCCTCCCCCCAAAAAATCCCGGACCTCGATGCATTCATATGCTTTATGCACAAATATTTTGTTATTTTTTTCCTGTCCCAATTAACTTGCTCCTTTATGTCAATGGTACATTCACATGAGTGTAGTTAAAGGGAAATCCAGAAACCTTTCGCTCATAAACAAATGGAGGTGCTATTGATACACACAGAAGGTTAGCAATGGAACTTTCCGTCAACAGCTGGATCTCCCCCACCCCAGGAGTGTGAGGTTACAAAGGAGATCTTATTTGGACTGAGTACTAAATTTTATATTGGATGTATTGTGATGGTTCTCCAGAACAGCTTGTCATGTTCTCCAAACTACTTTTCTTAAGACACAGTGAGAGGGCCAATGAGACAGATCAACAAGTGGAGACGTTTGCCACGAAGCCTGCGGACCTGAGTTCAATTCCTGATGCTCACATAGTCTCGGGAAACAATTAACTCCGGAAAATTGTTCTCCTGCCTTCCCAGAAATGCTTTGGCATGTATGAACACACACACACACACACACACACACACACACACAGGCTTGTGCATTCAAATAAGGTAATTAATTTAATGAAATGTATTAGAAATTTAAAGACCCGATAAGATTTACTAATCATGTCTATGATAATATTTAATTGAATTTTAATTAAAAAATATACTTCCAGAAAGGACAGTTTCTCTGCTTTTAAATTTAATTTACCATTTAACTTAACTGTATTTGTATGTGTGTATGCAGGCGCATGCTACCACATGTGTAAAGGTCAAAGAACAGCTTTTGGCAGTGGGTTCTCTGCTCTAACTTACTTCTGAGCTAGAGTCTCTTCTGTCCCAACCCTATGGGCTGATGGCCTACACACTTTGACCAGTTCTCTAATTTACCATCTGTCTCACATGCACACTGGGACTGCAGTGAACACTGCCATGTGCAAGCTGGGACTGCAGATGCACACATCACAGGCACACTGGGACTGCAGATGCACACCTCACAGGCACACTGGGACTGCAGATGCACACCTCACAAGGCACACTGGGACTGCAGATGCACACCTCACAGGCACACTGGGACTGCAGATGCACACATCACAGGCACACTGGGACTGCAGATGCACACTGGGACTGCAGATGCACACCTCACAGACACACTGGGACTGCAGATGCACACTGGGACTGCAGATGCACACCTCACAGGCACACTGGGACTGCAGATGCACACTGGGACTGCAGATGCACACCTCACAGGCACACTGGGACTGCAGATGCACACCTCACAGGCACACTGGGACTGCAGATGCACACCTCACAGGCACACTGGGACTGCAGATGCACACTGGGACTGCAGATGCACACCTCACAGGCACACTGGGACTGCAGATGCACACATCACAGGCACACTGGGACTGCAGATGCACACCTCACAGGCACACTGGGACTGCAGATGCACACGGCCACATCCATCTTTTCTAGGTGCATTCTGAAGGCTGAACTCTGGTCATCATGCTTATGTAAGTAGCCAGCACTTTTACCTGCTGAGCCTTTTTTTTTCCCTCAATTTGCTTTTATGAGAGCTCGGCTTTTCGTTTTACACATCATTAGTCTTCTGAGAAAAATTATCTGCGGGTGCATGCTAGCGCATGCAGTGTATGGCTACTGAAAACCATTTCCTTCATTCAAAACGGGGCTGTCTCTACTCTGTTCCCAGTGGGCTGGGGTGCACGGCTGACTACCATCTGTGGCTCCCGTAAGTGAGATGATCTCATTCTCTGCGGTCTGACTGAGGTTCAGTGTTTTCTGCAGCCAGTGCTGGAGATGAGAGGCATTGGGGTAGCCTCTCCTCCCTTGCAGCTTGTAGGTAGGTAGCTCCTCCCTCCACTGTGTTCCTCTTTGCTGCATGGGTGGTAGGAGGGTCTCAGTGTTTGGAGAGATACCATGCATCCTAGCTCTTACCCTGCTCTGGCTGACCACGTTCACTGGGCAGGGATCTATGAACAGCTGTAAGGAAAAGCACGGAGCTTCCCATGGGCATCCCGCTGCTGCCCCCACAGGCCCCTGTGGAGCACCGGCCTGACCCATACTTCCCTCATGGATTCCGGGGCTGTAGGAATGACACATAGCTAGTGAGAACAGACACAGGTCCACTCAAGGGCCATCAGCCATCGTCTGGTGATGACAAACAGATGTGGCCAGAGGCTCCAGGAAAGGACAGTTCACCCAAGGACTTGGATTTCCTCCCTCTGTGAGTATAGAGAGGGAATATCAGCATTTGGGTCCTTTCCTCACATAAAAGATCTACTTGATACCCATCCCTCAGCACTGCACCACATTTGTTTATGTAGCTAGCTAGTTAGCTAGTTAGTTAGTTAGTGTGCATGACCAGATTAACCCCTTCCCAGCTGCTCGAAGGCTCACCCTTCCCTACTACCCAACTTTCTATTTTTTTTTTTTTTTTTTTTTTTTTTTTTTTTTTTGACCTTTCTCTGGATCATGGTCAACCAACCAGGGACAACACTCTTAAAGACCGCTGTCTCCTGGCAGCTATCAATTGCCGAAGCTCTTCCAGTCAAGGTGGGATTTCGCGTCTCCCGTCCCTCTTCACGCTGGGAGTTTTTGTAGCTTGAGCTTGCATGAGTCTTGTGCATGTTGCCGTAACTGTGGTAAGCTCACACGTGCAGAGCTTCCCTGCTGTGTCTGGGAGACAGTTTCCTTGTAGTCAGTCACCATCTCTGATTCTTGCTCTTCCACCATGATATCTGAACACCCCAACCCCAACCCATGTTCTCATAAGAATCTACTCTACCTCCATCCAGATCATGAGTGCAAGAGAAATTGCTCAGCACAACTCCAAGAGGGCTTCTAGATAGTCAGCCACAGCCAGGGATTGAGAGAACAAATAAAAATACAAGCAGGAAATATAGTCAGCCACACAAAGGGAGGATCAGTCTGTGGAGGCTGAGTGTGTCTGCAAAGGGCACTCTATTGTGACTTCTTTGCTCACGAGATAGGTGTGTGTCTAGGACACCTGTGACTGGCCTTGCATAGCCCCAGGAACTTGCCTGTACCTGCCCTAGACATCCCCGGGTCCTACCACGAATTGCAGCTTTTCCAAGTGCAGCCCTGGAGCCAGGCGCCCTGGCTCTTATTTCAGCTAAAATAAACATTTCTGAGCTTTGAACAGCCTCACCACAAAGAGGTAGGTGGTTGGTGGGTCTAGGGAGCTGCGCGCGCCAGGCCGCTGAGCCGCGCCGCTTTGTCGTGCCCTAAGATGGCACCGGTGTCCGCCCCCTCTACACAGTAAACACCCTAGGAGCGCATGCGCCTGTATCACGCCACTGTCACACCACATTACGGACCAATGATGCTATGACACCTCAGCTATCGGACGGGCCAGGAGGATAAAATGAGAAAGCCTCCCGGGCTCGGGGCTCTCAGGATCCATCAATGCATCAAGAAGGTGTCCTGAATAAATCTGCTGAGAGAAGAACCTGTTGCGTCTTTTCCTTGTGGGACGAGTCTGGACGCGACAGGTGGGGTGTGCTGAAAAGAAGTCCTGGTGTGTGCACAGTGAGCCACATTGTATTGCGTACCCCAAACATGCACCCTTGCCATATGTCAGGGTGAGTGTACGAAGAGATCTTATAAGTAACAGAACAAGGTATTCCCTTCAGTACTGGAGACACTGTAGTGGGCATCTCTGTGAACTCCTCCTAATACATCCTCCACACCCACCTCCCACGGCACCCTGCTACATCCTTGGCTTTCTTGTCCCAAATGATCTGACTTGGAGAAAGCAGACGGTATTGCACCAGAGGTTGAAGAATGTGAAGCCAAGTGCATACTGATTCTGAGGCATGATGGGGGCCTCATAATGACACTGAAGACTCTTTAGTAACCTGAGAGATGCTGGGGTAGCTGAGGGGCTCTTCTGACATCAGGCTCCTGCCTGGAGATTGCCGTTTTCCTGCCAGCAGTGGGAGGCTCAGCATCACAGGTCTCCTGACTTCCAAGCAAAATAGTATTTTCCATGAATTATGCACCTTGACCAGTATAACAGCCAAGATCATATTCAAGCAGTCTTCTTTTAATAATTCCAACTTTTCTCTTTTCCACACTCATCTAGAAAAGACACCTGTTTAATCCATGTCATTAGTGACATCTGAGCATGGGTGACAGAGCAGGGAAAGCATTCATGGGAAGGACACAGGAAGGACTGGTGTCCCTGTTCACACCAGCTGATAGGGCTCCCAGAGCCACGTGGCCTCTACTCAGTGCCGAATATGTCAGGTAATCCGTGGCCCTGACTGTGGCAGCCTCCCTCCTAAATCCCACTTCATCTTTACCTCAAGCTAAACTGAATTTCTAAGCCCACTTTACTATTGCCTTAGAGAGAATCAAACCTGTGGGAATTGGTGCAGGCTCCAGGAAAGACAGGGCAACTGTTCCGCCTTTCAGCCCCATTTTTCCAGCTCTCCAGTGACCCTTCTGAAAACCCAGGGCAAGAGTCTTAAGAAGTAGTGGGTTTAGGGGAAGGTCTTCTCTCACACATCTGTTAGGTTTCCCTCTTAAAACAAAAGTTGCAATTTTGTAAGGTATGAATGTCTGCTGCTTTGAGTGTTGTGACTAGATATCAGCAAAATACACAAACTGAATACATACAAATCACATTGGATCCCCACCCCTACCCTATCAGATGCACAGGTGATGGTGCAATGGGTATCCAGTTCCAAGTATTCACTCAAGAATGGTGTGCATGACCCCATGAGCAGCCCTGAGATACATCACACGTAGGGGGAGGGGGAGAGAGACAGACAGACAGACAGAGAGACTAAACTGAGCCTTTAAGAGTGAACCGAGTTTTACACTTCTCCCTCAGCACTTGGCAGCTGTTCATGCATGGACGAATCTACACAGGTCAAGAGGGTGGAAGTCACTCCACAAGCACACTGCAGCTACACACCGATGCTCTGGCTTTTCCTCGATGGCCAAAATGGCCTCATGTGGACCCAAGAATCTCTGTGTTAGGGCTTCCTGCCTCCTGTGTTCAGAGGCAAGTTCATTTCTGTTCCCAGTTAATCAAAGGCACAAAAACAGCATCTTTGTGAGCAGAGTGGAAGGAAGTTGATGAGCATCGAGTTTTCCCGTGACCTCAGACCTCTGCTGGCTTATGCTGCCTCTCCATAAACGTAGACACGGTTTGCCAGGAATGAGGGAATAGACAGCCTATGTTCCAGTGAAGACACCCTGGGTGCCTCTCCCCTTGCTTCTCTTGCTACTGAGTATTGACTATGACAAGGTTGCAGACTGAGCCCCAAGGGACCTCCTCTTACACAATGGCCATGCGCATGAAGGTGACCCAAATGGAAGGAAAGAACAGACTCCAAGTTGTCCCCTGACCTCCATGCATGCACCGTAGCACAGGCATTTATGTCTCCGCATCACCTCAACCATTTTTTGAGCAGGTTTTTATGTAGCTTCACCTAGCCTCAGATGGATTCTCTCTATAGCCAGAGATGCCCTTTCATAACCACACCGTGGTGTGTGTGTCTGTGTGAGTCTGTGTGAGTGTCTGTGTGTGTCTCTGTGTGAGTCTCTTTGTATGTTTGTGTGTGTGCCTGTCTCTGTGAGTCTGTATGTGTATGTGTCTGTGTGTATGTCTCTGTGTGTGTCTGTGTGAGTCTGTGTGAGTGTCTGTGTGTGTCTCTGTGTCTGTGTGAGTCTCTTTGTATGTTTGTGTGTGTGCCTGTCTCTGTGAGTCTCTTTATGTGTTTGTGTGTGTGTCTGTCTCTGTGAGTCTGAATGTGTATGTGTCTGTATGTCTCTGTATGTGTCTGTGTGTGTCTGTGTGTGTCTATGTGTCTCTGTGTGTCTGTGTGAGTCTGTGTGTCTGTATGTGTGTCTATGTGTCTGTGTGTATCTGTGTGTGTGACCGTGTGTGTGTGACTGTGTGTGTGACTGTGTGTGTGTGACTGTGTGTGTGTGACTGTGTGTGTGTCTGTGTGTATCTGTGTGTGTGACTGTGTGTGTGTGACTGTGTGTGTGTGACTGTGTGTGTGTGTGTGTGTGTCTGTCTGTATTCATGTGTAAGGATGGGCACATTAGCACCACGGATTGCACCAACCCTCACAGTTGCACTCTGCTTGAGATCGGTATGCCACTGGTAAGCTCACGTAGATGGCCTGCAAGCTTTGGGACACCCTCCTGTCCCCATGCCCCACCTCCCCACAGACACTTGAGGGACTATGTCTGGCTTTGTGGAGGGCTCTAGGAATCTGAACTCAGACTGTCAGGCCTGAGTTGATACCCAGCAGCCATCTCTCCCCGCCTCAGCCATTCAAGCGCTCAGGTCAGGGTATAAAGCACACACCACTATTCTGCCATCGAACCCTGTTCCGCTCAGTCACCATTCTCTCCGGCCCAGCACCTCATGTCCACCATTTTGCTTTTTGTCTCTGTGAAGCTGTCACTCCCTCCACACAGCATGTGTGTCTGTGACTGGCTCACCTCATTTGCTGGAAGACCTTTGAGGCCCATCTTGGTTTTCAGCCCTGCTGACCCTCGTCTGTCTTTGAGTAACAGGTGGTATCTTCCTCTGTCTAGTAACCGTTGTGAATCTGGGAGCATGGATACTGCTTCAAGATTCTCCTTCCTGAGGTCTGGCGCTCTCTCCCTCACAGGAAACTAGCTAAAATGCAGTGATTCTATTCTTGATGCCCTATGTGCTGCCCTAGTGTGCGCCGAGCCACCACTGTGGATGATGCCCCACCTAGGGCACATAGGTGCTCATGTCTCTCTATTCTTGTCTACACTCCTGGTTGATGGGAAACCATGTCTCATTGTGTTTCTGATTCACATTCATGATGAATGGCTAGCGAAGCTGCGCCTCTTTGTATAATGGGTATGGTGGCCATTTGTAACTAATTTGGGAGGAAATGCCTCTTTAAACTCTTTGCCCATGTTTTAGACGTTTTTTTTTTGTTGTTGTTGTTGTTGTTGTTTTATTTTGTTTTGTTTTTTCAGGTTGCTCTTGAGCTGGAGGTGTGCTTTAAATATTCCAGATATTAACCCTGTAGCCATTACATGTCTGAAGAGCATTTTCAAAGCCTTTCAGGAGGTTCTCTTTTTACCCTGTTGACAGTGTTCCTTGGTGCACAGGATTTTTAATTTGCTGTGATTTAGATTATTTGCTTCTATTTCCATTGCCACCTGTGATGTCTTTTGTGTGACATGTCTGAGTAGTTACTAGTGAATTCTGATGGTTTTAGGTGTAATAATGATATCTCCCCAAACTCCTCATCTCTTGGAGATATTTGCTGACGTGACCCTGGTGGACTATAAGGTCCTGGGTGAGCTTTATAACCCGCTATGGGGGGTAACAATTGAAGGGAATGTGCAGGATGTGGCTGAGTGCCAAAGTGAGACTCGGGGGCTGCATTCTGCTTTGGGATTCCTTTGAAATGTTCCACAGTGAAGAGGTAGGAAGCCCAAAGGACCATGCGCACACAGGTGTTCTTCCCAGCTGTATGATGAAACAGGGATGCAGGTCCACAGAGGATTGGTCACAGAGGCCAGAACTAGACCAGTGCCCCTTGAGTTCTGAGAACATGCTCTAGCACGAGTTTCATCTCCCTGGGAACCTGATCTGTGAGGTCAGCCTGCCAGGAGCCCCCGCTTTACAGAGCAGGAAATGGAAGCTCGGGGAGGGAGTCATTTCACCAAGGCCACAAAGACCTGAGTGTGAGGGCAAAGGTCAGAATCCAGAAGTGACTGGACACAAAGGGACTCCCTTGGGCTAATCTCCTGGGTTCCCTTGGCCTCCCCTGCCTAAAAATTCCACTTCTCCTTCCCTCTGGATCTCATTATAAGACAAATCTATGAGGTTGGACCAGTCTTCCTAAGTGTGTGACACAGGACTAGTGCCTCAGAAAGCCATGGAGCCCTAAGGATACATATTGAGTCCTTGATGAGTCCCTTCTGCCCACACATCCCTGGCTAGGAGGACAGCCACATATGCAGGATGCTGCTCACCTGGGGCCATTTCCTATAGCAACACATGTGGATGCCTCTCACCAGCTTTGATAGGAAATGGTGGCCGGGACTTCAGATGTGAGCCTGCTCCAAGTCTCTTCCGGAGCAAAGGGTAAAGAATCAAGCAGTGAATGACCACGTGGGTGGGTACTTGTGCTAGGGGCTGGGTTTATTTTTATTTTGGGGCTATCTCTATTCTAATTAGATTTAGCACATTTATAAAGCAACCACCCATATGGATGAAGTGTGGAGCCACCACACACACACAATTTGCAGTGCACCAATGACATAAACCCACATTGTAAACACATTATAATTACTAGTTAAGATAAAGCCAAGGCAGTCCCTGCTCTAAGTGTTCATTTCATTGAAAGCTCCAATAAACACTAGACTGTGTTTCTGGAGTCTCTGGGGAGGCTTATTACACAGTGATGACATGACCAACCACTGCCCAAAAGTGACCAGTGACCAACCACTGCCCAAAAGTGACCAGTGACCAACCACTGCTCAAAAGTGACCAGTGACCAACCACTGCACAAAAAGGATTTAAAATGTTTTACAAGTAATTTGCAAGGATTCTCCAGTTATGCCGGTTACATGATGTTGGCGTCTTTCGAAATATCAGTACACGTGATCGATGCATTTACTTCCTGGTTTTAGACCCTATTTCTTTCAGTTTAAAAAGGAAAAAAAAAAGCTTATAAAAGACACTCATAATCATATGCACAACCTACAAAACAAACGAGCAGAGAGTCGCTCGCTGCCTTTGGCACAGATCTGAGAGCCTCACGATATTGCGCATTTTCAGCCTAGCTCTGCTTTTTTGCCGGAATCGAAGCCAAAAAGCTTTCAAAACGCTGCGTTCACCAAAACCTGAGGAAACAGCCAAGGCAGGAATTGAATTCTGAAGACATGCCGTGACTCCAGCCAGGCTTTTCTTTTATTGTCTCTGCTTTCATTTAAAAAACTGGGTTTGCGGTCTGAAATGAGGAGGCTGTGTCACTGATACGTTATAAACGGACTCGTCTTCGAGAATAGATGGTTTCTTACTTTCTAGGATATTTTTTATTATTAAACCTGTGTGTTTTCTGCGAGACTGGAAGCTATATTCCTAGTGGGTTTCCTTTTCTCTTCTTTTTAATTGAATTGTGGTTTGGAGAAGAACTAGTTATAAATCTAAATTTCCTAAATTGCAGTTGTGTGGGTTCTTTTGTTCCCTGTGCTTCACGGAGGACACAAAAACGCAGAAGGTTGTAAGCACTCCGCGTGTCCACCCAGCTGGCTCCTTGGAAGATGGAGCAAAGCCCATTTGGGCCCCACCCCAACCAAGCTCAGAGCAGGGAACGGGCCCTGGTCCTGTCTGGATGTGAGGGACTGTCACAGGCTTGCAGCTTCTGCGCAGTAGGAACCGCTGTCCCAGGGCCTGCTCCGAGTCAGTTCACTGTCTCTCAGGTTCCAGAAGATTCTTAGTGAAATCACCAGCTTTTCTTTCTATTCTTTCCTTTTTTTGTTGTTTTAAATTTATGATCAGCAGTTCTTGAAATGTGGCACAGACACCCAGGGACTTCAATCTCCAGAAAGATCTTTGCTGGTGATCTGCATTCAGAACGATGACCTTTGTCCTGTTCCTGTGCTGATACTCTGGGTGATGGGGCACACGGGGTGAACCACTGGGACCAGGGCCACATCCAGACTGAAACTCCAGACAGAGGCACCTGCCAGCATAGTCCTTGAGGCCACAAGTTCACGGTGGGAAGGAAGACGGGGTGCTCGGGGCTGAGAGTGCCATCAGTGTGGCTCTTCTTGTGTGTGTGCTTTCCGTCAGAGTCTCCTGGCCTGGAACCTGCTGTGTGGATGAGATAACTTTGAAATATTGATCCTCCTGCCTCTGCCTACTAAGTTCTATGATACAGGCTTATGCCAACACCTCTGCTTTATGCAGTGCTGAGAACTGTACCTTGCATGTGCCTGGCAGACAATCTACCTGCTAAATTGCATCCCCTGCCTCCTAACTGCCAACCTCATGTGCCTGTCCGTATGCATATAGAGGCCAGAAGTTAACACTGAGGGTCTTTCTCTTCCAGTCTTCACCTTGTTTTTGGACACAGTGCCTCTCATTGAACCTAGAGCTCAGTTTCAGCTGGGCTGGCTGATGGGGGCCCCTGGGATTCTTCTGTCTACCGTGCATGCATACACACACACACACACACACACACACACACACACACACACACACACGCACACGAATACACACACATGCACACAAACACACACACATACATGCACACACACATGCACACACACACAGTGTTGGGATCAAAGATGTCTCTGTCACTCCTGTTTTTCACGTGGATGTTGGAGAGCTGGAATCAGGTTGGTCTTCATGTTTTCAAGACAAGCACATTTCCAGTGTGTGCTGAAATGCTTCCTCGCCTGGAAGGTGACAGTCAAGACATGGCCACTTGACAGACTTTCTGCTGCAGATGAAAAGTGTGCATGTTGTTTATGGAAAGTGGCATTATCTGTGGCAGGTGACAATCTTCACTTCACCACTGGAGGATCCGGAGACTTGAAAACTTATTTCAGCCACAGTGAGGCCAGGGCTCCCTTAATCATAAAGTCTCTTCTGATGAAGTTGGTGGTGTTGTCAGAGAATATATCCTTGAGATGCTGTGCAGTGACTCTTGTGGACGACAGGATCTGTGCCTACTTTCCAAATGGCTGATGCATAATGTCACAAAGTCACAATGGGTGAAGGATCCATTCAAAGTGCAGAACAGGTCACCACAGCCGTCACAAGCTGGTGCCCTTCAAAGGCCCCAGCACCCAGCACAGTGCAGAAGCGATGTGTCCACAGTTGTCTGAGGAGACTGGACAGGCGCACAGTGCAGGACTGCACAGGACTGTAGAAGACTCTACTCTCCTCTTATTTCAGCCAGAGAAATGCATTGCAATAAGCAACATTTGTTTGTTGTGTGTGTGTGTGTGTGTGTGTGTGTATGTGTGTGTGTGTGCACATTCTCACGTTTTACAAAAATCAACAAGAGTTGAAGAGATGGTTCTTTTGACAAGATGCTTAAACCAGGATGAGGACCTGAGTTCAAGCCTAGGCACCACACAAAGAGCTGGCTGTAGCATCTGCTCTTATAACCTGTTTCCTAGAAAGGCAGAGACAGGTAGACACCTAGAGCTCCTAGGACATCCAGCCCAGACTAGTGTGTGCTTCACGAATGTGCACTGTTGATGTACACCTCCCAACTGATAAAGGGCCTGGCAGCCAGACAGGATTAGCTAGGCTGATGGCCAGCGAGGCTGGCTTCCACTCTGCAGGGACCATGCCATTCTCAACAGCAGCCAAGCCCTCTTCTTGTCCCCTCTGCCCCTTTGACTCTACCAGGAGCAGAGCTGGTTACTGTAAGGTTTGACTAGTCTCTGAAAAGACTAAACTCTTGGTTAACCCAGGAGATCTATAGGAAACACCTCCCAGCTGCCAAGGGTTTTTAATTTGGGGTTTTTTTTCTTTGCCCGTAGGTACCATCAATCTTAGAAAAGACCACACACAGACAAGACAGATAATGGGGAGGAAAAGCCATTACACCAGCTGTTCAAAGACCACTGCCCGCTGAGCCTCCAACACAGTAGTGTGTCGTGAGGAACTATCCCCCTCACACACAGCTTGAGTGCTTACCCTCTGCTTCCCAAACAGTTACCCCACCCACAAGACACTGAGACAGTGCCTGTGGTTCTGCACCTTTGTGTATCAAAGGAAACGCTGAAGACGTTTTTATGGTTCTTAGGAAAGAAGGTAGCTTGGAAATTATATCAAGTGCAGATCAGTGTGCTAATAAAATACCCATGTCCAAGTCTTTCCTTGAGAAATAGACTGGTGTCCTTGACCTACCCTTGGGAGGGACTGTTCTCTAATGCCTGTTTAACACTGAGGGCATGCCCCTGTCCCGTGGGTTTTGGGACAGGGTTTTGCTGTTGTCTAATATAGTGCGTTCCTGTGACTCGCGAGTGAGTTCTCCAGCCTTCAACCAGTGTGGCTGTGTATCACGTGACCTGCACTCCTCATTTCCCACCCAACCCTGCCTCTGCTCCCTCTGTTCCTCTCCTCTCTACCTAACTAAGACTGGGTAGTGTTTTTCTCTGTGTGCCTGGCTATTTTACATCCTGTAATGTTTTCTTGGGTTGTCCATGCCGTCACAGGCAACATCGCTGTCCTTAGTCTTTTTTTAGCCTTGAATAGTACTCCACCACATGTGGTACCTTAACATCCTCATTCTTCATCTGCGGCCGGATGCCCAAGTCCCTTTTACCGGTAGCAGTTGTGAACAGAGCCACAGTTGAAATGCTGATCCCTTAGAGATGGTGGGTTTGTCCCCCTTATATCTAGTGGTTATACAATAACTCATTTGCCATTTCTTTGGGAACCTCTGTTGGTTTTTCCATAATGGCTGTGCCCGGTTATATTCCCACCAACAGAATCATGGGAGTTCTATCCTCCCATACCCTGTCTCACTTTCCCAATGATGGCTATCGATAGCATACTCCCATTCATCTTGTGGGAAGACGGCAGTGAGCGAACAAATGAGGAACCTTTCCGTTGTTGTACGGAAGTAACACTTCAGACCAGAAAGCTGAAATTCTCAATGGAGGCAGACTGCCAACCGAGAGAGGCCACTGGCCAGTGTTAAATCTCTGTGTCCTCAGCAGGCCTTCCGGGCCCCAAACAGGAGGCTGTAGCTTTGAGCTTCCAGAAGAGTCTATTTCTGCCCACTTTCAAAACAAGGAGCAGAGTTCTTTCTCCTCTTTCCGCTCTAATGAGAGGTCCAGTCTTTCTCCCCTTTCTGGGAGCCAGGCCCTGCACAGAGCTGTGAGCTGGCAGAGAGCCAAATTAGTGGTTTTATATAGACTACTCAGGATGGCTCTGATTGGCTGGATGCATTTATCCAAATGAGGTGTTCCGTAGGGACCAATCAAAGAAAGCCCGTTGGCCAGGAGAGAAAAACAAAAGCCAACCTAAACAAGGGAGAGTTTTCGGTAATGGCAGCTGCTCTGAGTCTTTTCCTTCAAGGCTTCAGTGGAAGCAAACCAGGGCAACTGGATGTATTGTGGTGGGTAATGTTAATTGTCAAAACAGCAGACTCTAGAATCACTTGGCAGACTGGGAGATGGGCATGCCTGTGGGGGATTATCTTGTGTGTAATTTCATTGAGGTGGAAAGAGTACCCACTGTGGGCAGGACCATTCCCTAGGCTTTACAAAATGAAGAAAGTGAGTTTGACACTAGTGTAAATTGCCTGCTCTTCTGCTTCAAGCTCCTGCTGCCTCGACTGTCACACTGAGTAACTGTGCCTTGGACTGTGTGCTCAAATAAGCCATATCTCCTTTAAGTTGTTTTTATGATGTTATTTTACCACACCAGCAGGAATAGAAAAGTGATATGAGCCCATTTCATTTCTCTCTTGATCATTTTTGTCATTTTGGATAAATGACTGCTCAGGTCTTTTGTCCATTTTAAAGTCATTTTTCATGCCTTGTTGTATAAAGGCTCTTTATAAATTTTATCTATTAACTCTCTGGTCAGATAGATGTATTTTACCCATTCTATGTGTTGTCTTTCTGTTTCACTGTTTCCTTGAAGCAGAGTTTTAATTTGACCAAACCTTTATTTTACACCACACACAAAAATTAGCACACACATGATAATGTCACACACACACACATACACACACAAACACACACACACACATACACACACACAAACACACACACACACACACACACACACACACACACACAAAACCAGTCCCCTCTGTTTATTGTTGTCTTGTGGCTTAAACTTACATCATGAATAAACTCACATCATCAAGACCAAAGAAATGTTGGTCCTCCCTTCTCTCTGGGAGCTGTTGGCCACCAGCCCATGAGAACAAAGGAGACAGAGTCAAAGGACAGTGTTCAGAGACCAATGAGTATGACCAAAATGACAAACTTCAGAGATCATCTTCAGAGAGGCAGCTCAATTTAATTGGGGTGAATCAAGAGCTATATAGCTTTGGGTAAGGGTATAGGGGTTTCCATGATGGGTAAGTATCATTGGCCAGAGCTTAGGGTACCAAAGAATGTCTAGTTTGTATGGAGAGGCAGTCCAGCAATTTCAGATGCTTGCTGGACAAATTTTTATTGAAAGGAAGGAAGTTGAACCTGTAATCTCACTAAGGTTACATGACATTACTCAGGTAGAGGACATGGGGGTCAGGCTTCCCAGATCAGGCAGAGAAGAAGAAGCCCCACTAAGAAAAGGGAGTCCTCCATTTTGAACCAAGTCAAGAGAGCTGTCTGGACAAGGAGGACTACAACCTTTTGCAACAGGATCCAACGCTATCAGTTCCTGGGCCGTCCTCTGGAACTTGTAACTTGTATGGCTTTTGGATTCTACATTGTGGTCTCCTACTCACTTTAAGCTAATTTTTGTGTGTGGTGTAAAATAAAGGTTCAGTGTCATCTTCTGCATGTGGGTTTCTACGTCCCCAGTACAACCTGTTCTGTCCTTCCTCACTCTGTGTTCAAGTTTGCTTTTCTATGACCAAATGAAACTTGAGGAAGAAAGGGTTTATTTCATTTTACAGGATACTGTTCATCATGGATAGAAGTCAGGGCAGGAACTCAAGGCAGCAACCTAGAGACAGAAATTGAAGCAGAGGCCTGGGAGGAATGCTGTTTCCTGGCTTACTCCCTGATTCTCTACTTAGATTCAGCTAGGGGTGGTACTGGCCACAGTGGGGTGTAGCCCTTGTTGAGTATGAGTTGACTGCATGTGTTTAGATCTATTTCTGTTCCTCTGTCCTACCGGCATCTCGCTGCTGTAGCGATGACAGCTCTCTGTGGTTTTAAATCAGGATGTGTCATGCACTCAACTTGATTTTACTTCCTGATTGCTTCTACTGTGGGGTCCTTTTAGAGTTTGGTGCAAATTTTTGGATTTTTTTTTCTTGTATCTTGCATACATTCATTCCAGTGGAGAATACCATTGTAACTATGGCAGGGAATCAAACAAACCTGTATGTCGCTTTGGGTGACACAGATAGTTTCACACCAGCTCTGGCTCAAGCACAGAATGTCTTTCCAATTGTTTGTAGATTGCTTTTCGACTTCTCCCATCAATGCTATGGTTTTCAATATGCAAAACTCTGCCTCCTTATCAAAGTTATTCCCAGTATATTTTGTGTTATAAGTGGGGTGAATTTGTGTTTTCTTCTCAGCCAAGTGATTAGAGGGATCTACTGCCTTTTCTGTGTCGGCCCTGCATGTTGTGACTTTGCTGAACCCATTTATTCGTTTTGTGTTTGTATAAAATCTTTGAGGGTTTTGTGGATAGAGGCATGACATCTTCAATTAGAGGCGAACGATGACTTTCTTTCTGACTAGGACTATTTTCTCTTGCTTAATTGTTCTTGTGAATACTCCAGTGTTGGATCAGTGGAAGTAGAGTAGGGTGGGCATCCCTGCACATGGTGGGCTTCAGTGTGGAAGAAAGCTTTCTGTTCCTCCCCAGTTGGTTATGCACTCAGCAGTGACGGTTTCCTAAGTGTCCTGTTGTGCTAGACTGTTCCTGCCATACCATACTCCTAAGACTTCTTCAGGGAAGAATATCAAACTGGACCAGGTATGTTTGGTCCTCCCTGTGTCAATGTGATCCACCATTTGATTGACTTGCATATGTTGAATCTGCCTTCTGTGCCTTGGAACCTCCCTTGGAGATGATGAATAGTCTTTCCCATGTGCTGCTGAATTCAGTTCACTAATGCCACATTGGGGGTGCTTGCAGCTGTGTCATCATCAGCAGTGCAGATGCAGAGGCACTGGCCTATGACTTCCCTTTATTTTTTGTAATGTGTGTGTGTGTGTGTGTGTGTGTGTGTGTGTGTGTGTGTGCAGGTACATATGTGTATGAATGTATGTGAAGATCAGAGACAACCTCAAGTGTCATTCTTCACGAATGATGTCCAACCCCTTTGAGACAGGTCCTTGATTGGCCTAAAGCTCACCAATTAGTCTAGGCTGGCTAGCCATCTCGCCCCAGGGATCAGCTTAGCACAGAGACCACAAGTGTGCCCCATCTGGTGCAGCAGTTTACACGTGTTCTGGAGATTGATCTCGGGTGCTGGTGCTCGCCCAGAAAGCCCTTTACCAACTGAGAAATCTCCCCAGCTCTGCCTTCCTCTGCGGGTGGTGTCTTCCCTGACTCAGGTACCAACATAGTGTCAGCCTGTGAGATGTGTGTGGATGTGTTCCCTCTTGACTATCCTCTGAGAGTGTTTCAGAGTCATCAGTGGCACAGCGCCTGCCTGTCATGCATGAGGTCCTGGGTCCCTCCCTATCCCTGCACACAACCATGCTGCTTGCAGTGTTTCTGTAAATGCTTATGAGGATCCTGTCCCTTGGCCAGTGGCCCCAGGCTTTTCTTTGTTGGGCTTTTAATTACCACTTCCATCGGTTGTTGGTCTTTTTAGGTGTCCTGGTCCTACCTAATTCTGTCCCTCGAAGTTCTTTCTCTAGGGATTTACCCATTATCCAGGTTATCTGATTTGCTGGCCTGTAATTGTCACTAATGATTCTTTATGATCTCTTCATCCAGAGGCATCTGTCAAAGTGTCTCCAACTTTCATTTCCGAGTTTATTAAGAGTCTCCCCTCTTTTCTCTTAGTCTGGGTTGGGCAACTCTTCACTTTGTTGATTTTTTTTTATATAAATTTTCACTTGCTTTCTATTCTGATTTTTGGTATTCTTCCTCCTGTGAACGTTGGGTTTGCATGTTTTGCTTTTTTAGCTTAGTGTTTTCTGGGCTGTCTGTTAATCTTTTCTTTGAACACAGGCGTTGCTTCCTGTGAATGTCCCTCTTGGAGCAGCTTTTGCTGCATCTTATAGGCTTTGCCACACCCACTGCTGTTTGTCTTAAGGAGTGTGTGTGTGTGTGTTTGTGTGTGTGTGTGTGGTGTGTGTGTATGTTGTGTGGTATGTGTATATGCATGTAGTGTGTGTTAATGTAAGTCTGTGTGTATAGTGTATATGTGAATATGTCTGTGTATAGTGTATGTTGTATGTGTAGTGTGTATGAGTCTGTGTGCAGTGTATATGTGAATGTGTAGGTGTGTAGTGTGTGTAAGTGTGTGTGTAGTATGTGTGTGTGAATATGAATCTGTGTTCGTATAATGAATGTGTGAATGTGTCTATGTGTAGAGTGTGTTGTATGTGTAGTGTGTGCAGATGTGAGTCTGTGTATAGTGTATGTGTGAAGAAGTGTGCAGTGTATGTGTGTATCTGTGTGTAATGTGTGTGTGTGTATAGTGTGTGTAAATATGAGTCTGTATGTGTATAGCGTATATGTGTCTGTGAGTAGTATGTGTTGTGGGTGTAATGTATATGGATGTAAATATGATTGTAGTGTATGTGAATTTATAGTGTATGTAGCATTTGTGGAATATGAATGTGTATGTGCACATTTGTGTGTGTGCAAGAGAGAGAGAGAGACAGAAACAGAGACAGAGAGACAGAGAGAGAGGCCATGTGGATCATTAAGGAGATAAGCTGAAATGTCGGATGTGACCTCTCTTGCCACCATGGTTACCAGCGCTGATTTGGATGAGCTGTCTGTAGGTCCCCTTCCTCCTTCCCTTAGTGTTCCACACTGAGTCCCTCTCCAAGCTCTGTGCTCTGTGGAAGAGGATGGTGGCCTTCTGTGATGTGGAGGATGACCATTCTTCAGGGGCTGACAAGCAGCTGTGTTCCCCCGCTGCGACCTCCAAGCAAGCTCTTGAGAAGAACAAGATTTCGGGCTCACAGTTTGATGACATCAGTGCAGGCCTGTGACAAGTTGCACAGTCATGGGAGCATAGAGCAGAGCCAGGAAGAGGAGGTGGAGCCACAGCCCTCAGTGGCCTGCACCCAGTGATGGAGACCTCCCCTCAGCCCCACCTCCTCAAGGCCCACAGAGCTTCCCAGTGACACTTGCCTCAGGACCTTACCTTCAGCACAGGGCTCTCTACAGACATTCCACATCCAGCCTCACCAGGCTTTTGTTCTTTTTTGCTATGATTGGTGGGGCCTTTTCTTCCTCATATGTTTTGTTCTGTTGTTCGTATCTATGAGATGTTTATTTTAAAACACACACACACACACACACACACACACACACACGTGCTCTGAGTACATGGAGGAACACAAAATCATGAAAACCAAAATAAATAATAAATACATAAGCAGGCAAAAGCAGAACGAAGGTGAGCCGCCCGTGGTCATTGGCCGCTGTGTTTCCAGGGAGCTGAACGCCTGCCAAGCCCGTG
The DNA here is from genome assembly GCF_963924665.1 of Micromys minutus. Taxonomy (NCBI): domain Eukaryota; kingdom Metazoa; phylum Chordata; class Mammalia; order Rodentia; family Muridae; genus Micromys; species Micromys minutus. The sequence goes on along the minus strand of NC_137983.1, from coordinate 52,635,220 downwards.
CCATACAGTTTCTTCTCACTCTCCTGATTTGGAAACCTACAAGAAAATGTGTGGGCTAAGGGCAGATCATATGTGAAGTGCAGAACTGGAAGTCTGTCCTAGGGCACTGTGGCTGGCTGCCAGGAGAACAACACAAGAGGGTGTCAGAGTTGTGAGTGTGTGTCTCACTCTGAAGTGACCTGGCAAAGATGACAGAGAAGCACAGCAGCACGTGTTTAACTAATAAAACACGTGCACATAGACAACATGTACACACCAATGTATGCACTTAGATAGCACATATGTGTACACACAGATAACACACATATGCACACAGATTGGACAAAGATAGCACATGGACACACAGATAATACACATTTGTGAACATAGACAGTATGCATGTGCATATAGATAACATGAGTGCACACGGGTGATACATGGGTACCCAAATACCATTTGTACACACAGAAAACATGAATACACAAGCACATATTAGTAACACATGCACATGGATAACATGTATGTACACAGCACACATGGACCAAATAACGTGCATACGTTCAGACAACACAAGGACACGCAGATACACACACATACCTCACACTGGTACAGGTTTATCAAGAGAGAATGTGAGAATGGAGAAGTGTTACCAGTGGTTGAATATCAAGTATTGATTGCATAATTTGTTTGAATTTTCTGAAAGTCTTCAATTTTTCAAAATAACGCAGTACAAAAACAGAGCATCTATGTAGATAGGCGTGTATCGTGTCTGTAGAGATGTTTACTATGCTGGTTCACATGCCCAGGGAGACAGGAACAAAGGTGGAGACATCCATGCGGTGCCTCCCTCCTGCCCTCACTGTAGGCTCCTGAGTGAGTTGGGCTGTGGCTCCCTCCCTGGAGGTATCTTTAGCCACAGTGTTCCCCTCAGATCCTGGACAGCCAGGAGCAGGAAGGTGCCAATGAACACGGGAACTCTCTCTTTACTCTGAGAAAGGGGGTTCATAAATGTGGTGGAAGAGGTTCTGAGAGGAAAAGGCAGTGGGGAGGGGTGTGCATCAGAGCCAATGGGCAGCTCATGGCCAGCAGCTCCAAGAACTCTAGACCCGACAGTGTCTCTTGGAGGGGGCATCCTGAACCCTGAGGCTCCGACCTCCTGAGGCATGCGTGTCTCCTCTCTGGTCACTTCACTGTGCTCCAGTGCCATCCCCCTTGTGATGCCAACACAGGACTGGGCACCAGAGAATGGGGCAATGTGAGCAGGCATCTGCCAAGAAGCCAACTCCTCACCCAGGGCTCCTAGAAGCAACCGAGGCTTGGAGCTAATATATGGAGTCCAAATTCAGGAAAGGTCCTGAGAAGTCTCCTCTGTGGAGAAGCATGGATCTGTCAGTCCATGGCTGTGTCAAGTTTCCATGCCTTTACCATGAAGCTCCTAGTCTCCCACAAGTCTCTGTGGACTGAGGGGCTCTGGGCCACTACATTTGGTTTCCCTGTTTGGCATCCTGGCTTACGGGATATGGCTGTGAATAGAAAGATGTCTAACTTCTAGAGAAGAAGCCACCTCAGGGTGGCATGAGACTTACTGTCTTCCAGTGTGTGTGGTGTCAGTCATAAGACAGAATTCTTGTTGTGGGGTGTGAACTGACCATCACACCTGATCAACTATATCTACACTGCTTCAGCCACTGGCCAGTGCCCGGTAGTGTGAGATTCAGTCGAACATGGCTCTGCTACCCAGGCCGGCCCTGAGTCTATTTATTCCTCAGATGACCTCACAGTGAGCAGGGAGAAGGCCTGTGGCCTCTGGAGTCAAGCAGATCAAGACACAAGCAGTTTCTAGAACAGGTCAAAGGAACCAAGAGGAACACATGGGACCCACATGGTCAGCACACACAGCCTGAAGCGCTGCAGACAGGGCCCAGCCAGACAGTAAATGAAGTCTGAGGCCTCAGGTCTCAGCAGTTCCTCACAGGTGGAACATCCCTGGAAGGACATCTGAGAACTAATCCCAGTGTCTCATGCTGTTCCCAACGGTCACTCATCTAATTGTGTTGATGACCCAGAGGCTTTCTGCCAGCCCCTGATTAAACTGTGGCCATGGAGGATCACACACACACACACACACACACACACACGCACACACCAAGGACCTCAAATCTCTCTCGAAATCACAAAGATGTGGTCTTACCCATGAACAAGGACAGTTTTGGTTTGGGTTGGGTTTTATAAGAGATCAACAGCGAAGGGGGAGAGACGTGTGAGGAGAACAGACATGGAGCACCTCCTGGATGCATAGCCATGGGGTGGCACAGGTGGCTGTGGAGAAAAGGTGCCCTTCACCTATGAAACTTACCTAAGAATGTCCTCAGACCCCCTGTGACACTGGGGTATATTCAGGCCGCCTGCCATGCAGGGTCCTCGAGACCCTGGAGCGGGATTTGGAGATGTCTATGAAGGCACAAGCACAGATGATCATGTCATCACAGGGCATCAGGTGCCAGAGCGTTTGATGTCGCTTGGAGACCATCTTCAGGGGTAAAATCTCTTTAAGCTCTTAAAGCACTGACCTTCTAAGACACACAGAAGGGCAAGGTTCCCCTTTGTGGATCCCGGGGCTAGTGATGCCTCAGGTGAGACCTGACGGAGCCTGGAGAGAGGAACACGCCTGGAGAGAGGGTCTTGACGAGCATGCCCTGTGTCGTGCACAGAATCTCCGTCTTTTTCCTGTAACGCGTGTTTCCAACTGGTCTCCAACCTCTCTGGGCCTTTGAGGATTCACACATACACACACCCCGCTAAGAAAACTATTTTATCGCGTGGGGTGGGTGTCCATTCCTGTCAGCAAAGCCCTTGTTCTCAAGGAGACAACCTCCATATTGTCATACCCATGGAGTTTCAAATGACGTCTAGGATCAAGCAAAATGCCACTACTGCCAAGCCACGTGAGCTAAAAATCAATGGGTAGCTTCTCTACGGGGCTACACACTGCTTTGTTTTATCACTCTCTGGGTGTTGAGGACTCTTAGCTATCCCCAACTCATGCTGAATTATCACCACCAGGGAGAATGTGGCTCTCGAAGACCCGTCCTCACTCGAAAGCATGGCTTGAGAGAATGGAAATCAACAGTGGGAGATGGGACTGTCTAACAGGGGAGGAGGAAAAGCTACACACACTGATCATCTCAGGAACAGTCTACAGACTGTAGTGGTCGTGGTGGGCTGGGGACTCTGGATTTTCCTGAGACACTGGTTGGCTTTCCTCCTGAGACTACAGCTTTCCTGGGTACCAGTGCACAGCAGGGTTTTGGGACTCAGTCATTCCCAGATGCTGCTCAAAGGCTTTATTGGATCAACCTCTCAGAAGAGTGAAGGGCAGGGCCGCAGGGCAGCTCTGCTGTTCCCAGGTGCTGGGGGTCAGGACGGGTACTCACCTTCACGTCACCTGAGGTCCAGCCATGGTGTTAGATGGCCTTCTTCTGTCATGTCACCTGATAGCCCTTCATCCTGACACCCATCCAACTCTGGGCTTCCCCAGCCCCTCAGCTCCATTTACCCTGTGGACTGTCCTCACTTCCTAAGTAGAACCACTTCTCCATCTTTCTCCATCTTCCTGTAATGTTCACCTGCTTTGTCGATGCTCAGACAGTTGACATCCAAAGCTAGAATCTGTCCACACCGTGACAGCAGTCCCTGGCCTCTCCTCGGCTGTGGGACAGACACTGCAGACTAAGCTGATCTCCACCATACACCAAGCATCACTTTCTCATCCATCACTGCTAACATCAACCCTACTGACTAGCTTCTTCACCAGCTTGCCAACCTGCTTCTCTGAAAGTACCCTCCTCATTTGGCTGACAGATAGCCTTACCATTGGCCAGTGTGTGTGTTTTCCCACCAAACACTGGCTCCATGCCTGTCTGACTCTGATGGTCTCACGGCACCATCTCCACAGCCTGGATGGCAGGCACAGCTTGGGGTGTTCAATAAAGAACATGGAGAGAATTCAGGAAATAGTGTTTTGTGCCCGTAAATATCAGCTGAGAAGAAATGACAGACTGATCTTGTTAGATCCTAGACGTCTTAATTCACATGTTTGTCTGGAGAGGTGCTTGGGACTGAATCTGAACCGTGGCCTCAGGCAGAGTATTCCATCACTGAGATCACAGTCATTTCTGCTGTGAAGCAGGAGACACATGAGCATTGCTCTAGGGGAAGCACATCCTGGATTCTCTTGCTAAGGAATTCACTGTAAACGCGAGAATCATGCCCAGTACAATCTCTAACTACAGTCTTCTATACATATAAATAAATACTTATCCTTATCTACAAATAAGTGTAGCTCCAACCGCTTATCAAACAAGCTCCTAGATGAAACAGAAAACTACAATAGGTTAAAAGGCAGGGACCATGGGGGGGGGGCTATCCCCAGTCGGTACATTTATAACATAACCCCCATACCTAAAGCTCAGAGAACATTGTGGAAGAGGGTAATGGAAATTTTATAAGAACCAGAGGACCAGGACAGGGGCTGTGAGATGCTCTTCTGAGAAAGAGAGGACATGAAATGGGAGAGGGGTGTGGAGGAGGGAGTAGATCTGAGAGGAACTGGGGAAGGGGCAATGGGGACTGAATATAACCAAACTACACAGTATGACACTTCTAAATAATTAACTAAAAGTATATATGACTTTAAAAGCAGTGGACAGCTGGACACACAGCACTTCTGACATTGTAGACAGTGTTTTGAAAGCTGACCTTGAATGATCCTCTGTCTATTTGGGGGAATATCATGGAGTTGCAAAAGAGAGAAAAGAACCGTGTTGTCTTCTTACACCACAGCGGCGAAAGCAGCAGGTGTAAGAAATTCTTTCACTGACTTACTCTGCCCTGCGGCTAGAATCCATGTGGATCTATGTGTGGCACAGACCAGCGGTGAAGTCACTGGGCCTGCGCATTGCCCTGTGGCATGGTCAGTGAGCTGTCCCCTGAATCCACACCGGCCATCGTACAGAGGTCACCATGGCTGACTGAGGGAACTCGACTCGCGGTCTTTAAAGAAAATGTTAGGATGTAATTTGGATTCTATAGGATAACTGCTCCCAGCAAGCTTGAGATTCCCCTCCAGCCCCTCTCCCCCCCACTCTCCCACACCCCCACATCTAACCCCTCAACAGACTTACCACTTCCTCCTCATCCATCCTTAAACATCCGCACTCTCCCCTGCACCTCTCACTGAGCAATCTCAGTGACTTGTCTGGTCCCTCTGCCGTCCCTGTAGCCCCTCCACTCACGTCCACTTCCCGCACCATGGCAACAGAGAGCCCGCCATTATAATCACAGTGTTTGCTGCATGTCTGTAGCATGGCCGAGGCTTGGGGGCTTCTCGGAGGACTTTCATCCCACCCACACCCAGAATGAGCCTGAGTGTACCATCACACATCCCTCACCTCAAACTGACAATGCAAGGGTCTAGCTTGGTTAGCAGGGAGTTTTTTGTTTGTTTGTTTGTTTTTGTTTTTGTTTTTTAATGGCCACTGGGCTGCGCTGGGCTGGGCCGAGCTAGGCTGCGCTCTCTGTATTTTGGCCTGTCTGGATGAGTGTGAAGATGAAGAGCCCTAGCTCCTGTGTCATGGTGTGTCTACTAAAGCCTGGCTCAAAACAATGGGATGTTGTGACTCTGGGGTGAGGCCCATAACCAAACCAGCAGTAGTCTTTCCCAGCTTCATCTTCAGGAGAAAATGTGCCCTGCCCATAAGGTGACCCCTCAAACCCACTGTAGGGCAGTAAGAGTTGCTGAAACACAAATCCTGTCTTTGGAACCCACCACGGAGAACGGATTGCACTGTGTCAGGCAAGGGCCTCCTGCCCCTCGGAAGGAAACTCCTCTGACTGACCTAAGTAAATGTGATTCACAACGGAAGTGATCTGATACAAGGATAACCCCACTGGGTGAAAACTAAAGGCCTGAGAGATGAGCTACATTACTTCCTACGCTCCCTGCCAAGACCTGCGGCCCTCCCAGGCACATCTGTCAGTGGAGGTATTTTGCCTAAGTGATTTGCACTGGGGTCATTATGAGAACCAAGGTTTTTGGTTCAATGTCTCTGCTCTCAGGACCTCACACTAGGAAAACAAAAACAGTATGAACTCGCCTGGGAGTACGCAGAGCAGAAGCATACTATTAAAAGCTTTAAAAAGAATGTAAAGAAAGGTTAAAATTTGAGGAAAAGTAAGAAATTAAGTGGGGAAAAAAGAAAAAAAAACAGACAAGCAAAAAACCCTTGAAACTCCCAAAAATTGGGAGGAGTTCCCAGGGTACTCCTATAAAACTAGATAGAGGCTGAGGCTGAGGAAATCTCTACTGAAAGCAGCTCATTCTCCAGGGTCTCCTGGGATGAGCAATGAGAAGTGGGGGCCATGTGTTCTCTGCATGTCCCCCTAACCCAACCAGGGAAGTGATCGTTCAGGATTCTGTATGTCACACACAGTTAAGGGCAGTTCACGCCTCCCTCTGCCCCATCTGACTCAGCTCCGCTACTGAAGATCTGCTGACTCAGTCACTTCCAGCACCACTGCAGGCATCTCAAGCACTGTTAACTCTACAAGGATCTCTTCGCTGTCACGTTTCAGTGGTTTGTTGTTAGCTTTCCCGTGGCAGGGGGTTGCTCTATCCCCAGCCACTGTGAAGTAGCTACAGTCTTTCTTGTCTACCTCATATTGAGCTCCTTATCTATAGGGTGGTCTGAGGTGACCTGCTAGGTCAAAGCTTCCTGTTAGAAGACCACCTCAGATCCTACCCAATTAGCTGCACACAACTACAATACAAGTGAGACACTCGCAGCTGTCATCGTCTGCTCCTCTGGACGAATTCTGCATCCTTGCCTCCTCTGCCATGGGCAAGCGGTCTCCTGAACATGCAAGAGAAGGCACGAGTGTAACGTGTGTGCAAACAACACATCTCCTTTAACTGAACCAGGCACCAGCAATTTGGAAAGAGGGTCAATCTTTTGTCACGATGATATCTTCAGCTCTTTTAATGAAAGACCAGGTCCTTATTCATTGCCAAGTAACCAAATAATTGATTTCTTGCAGAAAGATGATGGATTTATGACTCCAGCTTACTAATGTCACAATTTAGAGCTATAAAAAAAATAACAGAAAGTAGCTGGGGGTTAGTGACTCATGCCTTAAATTCCAGCACTTGGGAAGCGGAGTCAGGCATATCTTTGCCAGCCTGGTCTACAGTGTGAGTTCTAGAACAGCCAGGGCTCAGAAAGAAAGGAAAAAAGAAAGAAAGGAAGGAAGGAAGGAAGGAAGAAAGGAAGGAAGAGAGAAAGAAGGATAAAACAAAGCAAAATGACAAAAAGCTGTTGATTTTGGTTGATGCTGGTGGAGAAAAAGCATTCTCTGTTGAAAAACAGTGAAGTTGAATTAAAGGGTAAGACAAAGACTGAACCCTCAGAAACTGGGAATCTGGCTTCTCAGTAAAGTTCCACCATGTCGAAGGCCAGGCTGGAATGTGGAGAAAGTCTTTGGGCATCACCTCAGAGCTGGTAAGGAGGAAGGGGAAAGTTGCAGTCCAGCCCTTTCTGACCTATTTATTGTTCCTGTAAAAAGGTCTGAGGAAGCTCTGCCCCAAACCCCTATGACTGTGACTTGGTTTGGAACTGGGGCCTTTGCAGGTACTATTGGTCATGCTCAAGTCATGTGGAAAGGCTGGCTCCAATCCATCATGGCCGGTATGTTTATGAGAACAGGAAAGCTACCCTGAGGAAGCCGACTATGTGGGGATAGATGGACCATGAGAACACCAGGTGACAGAGGGCAGAGGGCCAGAGAAACAAGCCAGGAGGCACCAAGGACATCGTCAGAAGGTAGATGAGGCCAGGAAAGCTGTTGCTAGGTGCTGATGTTGGATGCATCATGACCTTGGCCACCTTGGCTTCAGACCTCAACCCCAGAAGGGTGAGAAAGTAAATCCACAAGGTTCACTCTTGCCCCCACCTCAGTTCTCCCCAGAGGAGAGGGTGGAAGTCAGGGGTGGGGATGAACATACCTACAGAGGTGCCTGTGGGTCCTGTCCCTTCCAGTGTGTAGAACCGCAGGTGTGAGGGCGAGAAGAGGGATCGGGTAGCTTCAGGGTGGGAGACAGGCGTCCTTTCCCTTTCACGGCTACATTAGTGCTGCCTGACATACTGATGTTAAGGCCAATGAAGAAAAAAAGTTCGAGGAGTTAGAGATGGCTCAGTGGTTAAGAGCACTAACTGTTCTTCTAGAGGACCTGCGTTCAATTTTCAGCATTCACACGACAGCTCCCAAGCATGTAACTCTGTCCCAGGGTATCTAATGTCTCGGAGGATACCAGACACGCATGTGGTGCACAGACATGCATGCAGGCAAAACACGCCTACATATAAAATTTAAATTTGAAAGGAAGAAAGGAAGGGAGGAAGGAAGGGAGGGAGGGAGGGAGGGAGGGAGGGAGGGAGGGAAGAATGGAGGGAGAGAGGGAGAAAGGAAGGAAGGAAGGAAGGAAGGAAGGAAGGGAGGAAGAAAACATGAAAAATTCATAGACCAGAGATGTTTTCTGATTTTCCTCAGTCCCTCCTCAGTGCTCAGCCACACAGCTGTCCCATGAAGTTTCAAGTTGAGTCAGAAACCACAGCTGTTCTCCATTTCCTGTTTGTCTTGATAACTGACTACTTCAATCTCTCAACCTCGGCCCCACCCTGCCAGAGCATCCTTCCTCACCTTTCTGGAAAAGACTCCTTGCTCCAGACCATGTCCCCTCTCCAGTAGCCTCACATGGACCATGAGGCTGTGCTAAGACGGACATTGTGAGCAGGCTCCATTGTGATGATCTGGGCACTTCAGAACATCCCATCTCAGTCTGAATCGGCCCTAAGCCCCTCCGCTGATTCTCTTTTTGAGACCAGGTCTCCTGTAGTCCAGGGTAGTCTCAAGGTCACTTACACAGCAACAGATGACCTTGGACTTCGGATCCCCTGCCCTTGTGTTTCATGCTGGGAAAGCATTCTACCACCTAAGCCACAGCCTCCGCCTCTCTGTGGATTCCTAATTGTGTGATCATATTTGTTCTTTCAATTTTTAAAATTTTATATATGTCACACAGCCCGCTCAACATGGTTTCCCAACCTGGGTCTGGTTTCGGTGTCTCTTGCTCCTGACCATTGTCAGTATTCTGTGTCTTTTTATCTGATAATATTGGACTACGGGCTTATAAAGTATGTCTTCATAGCAGCTGAAAACACCCGAGGCCTTGGACTATGTCTTTCTTGAAGGGAACGCTTTAGGCTTCTGTAGTACACCTTGAGAAGGAGTATTCTGGGGCCAGTTGTTCCCCAAGTCTAGCCTTGAAGATGTCCTCATTGAGAGGGACCAGGATTCTGAACCTGAGGGACACTGAGCTATACCAGGGCCCCCACTCCAGTGGTGCAGCCCTATTGACTGAGATGACAGCCCAAAGCTGGAGTCTCAGGCAGCAAGACCCTCAAATTTCACAGCACCTGCCACCATCCAGGTTCTCATACACTGTTTTCCTTTCAGAAATGCCCAAATCCCAAATGGCCCCATGTGCCAGGCTCCTGACTCTGGACATAGTGGCCTCTTTCACATTTGGATGTGGTAAACTTTCTACAATCTGCCTAATTCTCCTGATGCTGAGAGGGGACTGGCACCTATCACTTGTGGGAAACAATGCTATGACTCCCAAAGCCCTTTAGGATTTGCCACGTGATAGCGCTTCTGTGCATCTGCCTAACTACAGCTTCCTGCACTCTTCCGTGGGTCACACTGCCTAATGTGTGCATTTTAAGAACAAGGAAACGGTGTCCAGGAGATAATAGTTCCACCCAGAGCGAGGTAGAACAGGTGTCAAATGGGCTGCTCTGATTTGAACCCAGGCTTAACTGACTCAGACCACAGGCTTACCTTGAAGTTGGGGGCAGGTAGAATAGTGACTTCCACATCTTTTCTGTGAGAAGAGAGGGAGTTGTTCAGGAGCTGAGTGGTTCAGGAGCTGAATTGTAGGTAAAAACAGCCAAGAAGCCAGTGGATCAAACAGGTTCTTTCTGCCTGTTCTATACAGATCACTTCAACCAAAAAATTTGACAACTTGGAAATCGCGGCTGAAGAAATCCAGAGAGAAGAAGAGTAAAGTTCATTGGAGGCTGATTGTTCCGGGTCTGTGGCTGTCTCTGCTTCCCAGCCCGGAACAGCCTTCCACGGATACTTCATTTCCACACTCCTCTCCTCTCCAGCCGCGTCTAATGAGGGAAGCGTCAGTGTGATTATTCATATATTTTAGGAAGTATGTAGACTTGAAAGTGGGTTTGTAGTTTTTAATCAGAGAGAGTAGCTCATGGTTTTTATTCAAGGACACGGCTGCATGGGATGGCAGTAAGTAAGCAGGCGCTGGAAATGTAAATATTGAAAATGTTCAGCTAAGAGATAAAGAAGTCTGACCCCAAAATAACTGAGGAATTGTCTTAGATAGTGGGCTTGGAAGAACATCATAATGCATTTTATCATTATTTTAAAACATAAAACCATCAATCTTTGTGTAAAATGCCGAGTTTAAGCACACATTCCAGAAAAGCATCAAAAGCAATAATTAGAAATTTTTATTCCCTTCTGTTTGGGGATCCGTTGATGAGCCTCCACAAAGCTGCATGCTGCAGAGACTGCCTCTAAAGCTCTTCCAGGAGATATCAGTCTCGGAGGAAAATCTGAAAACCTGTGTTAGTGCCCCTGCCAACACATTCATGGGCACATGCCCACACATGCCTACACACTTGCACACACATGCAGACACATTCGTACACATTATATGCACACATGAATGCATATATATGAGCACAAATAAATGCACATGTGTATGAGCATGCAGGCATCAAACGACACACACACACACACACACACACACACACACGTGTGCACATGCACACATGGTACATGCATGCACAATGTGATTAGAATGAGAATAGAGCCTATAGGCTCATAGATTTGAACATTTGATCCCAGTTGGTGAAACTGTTTGAAAAGGATCAGAAGGTGTGGCCTCACTGGAGGAGGCATGTCACTAGAGATCAACCACTTAGGCACTTATGGCCTTAGTATGTATTAACCTGGGGGGGCTCCACCTGAGGTAACTCAGGTAACCAGAGAGTCCTGAAGATTGCTGAGCAGTTCTGGGAGACAGACAGCACTACACTAGGCCCCACTGCTACAACCTACTCCCATGGGACTCACAGACATGGAGTGCACCACACCACTATTCCAACACATGTCACACTGCACCTGCCCTGGCACAATGAAGAAGCACCATACTGTATGTCCTGTGGAAACTGACCTGTCATCTGTACAGGTCAGCACAGAAACACAAGAAGCATGAAAACGCCAAGGAACACGAGACCTCCAGAAGGTTAACGACACCCGAGGAAAGAAAAGGCAGGCTCCTTGGAACGTAATTAAATTTAGTTATGAACAGAGAACTCAATGAGAGACAAGAAAATTCAGTGAATTTAGTGACAGACTTCACGCATGATATAAGAAACACAATGGAGAATGAAGTCCCGGAAATGAATCAGAGTCTCGGGATAGGGAGTTGGTAAGGTACCTAGAGAACGGTCCCAGTGCTGGATGCGGGAGACAGACAGACCCTGTAGTCTCGGAAACCCTATCTCAAAACAAGCAAACCAAGCTGGGTGCTGGTGGCACACACCTTTAATCCCAGCACTCAGAAGGCAGAGGCAAGCAGATCTCTGTGAGTTTAAGGCCAGTTTAGTCTACAGAGTAAGTTCCAGGGATACACAGAAAACACCTGTCTCAAAAAAAAAAAAAAATCAAGGTAGATGTTGGCCTGAGAAACAATGCATACACAAGATTGACATATGTGCACATAAACATACAATCTTAAAACTAAATAACTCAACTTTTTTAAAGTGTGGTGGGTAGCCTCAACAGTAAACAATATCTAACAGGCAGGATGAAAGAAGTTAACGAACTTCACCGCTAGTCCTTTTAAATGACTCAAACCAAAAGCAGAACAAAAAAATATTTTAAAGAAAATAAAAACTAAATTTAACTTGATAAAGAAAGCTTCTAAAATTTGTGGGATATTTATGAGTGAGCAAACTTTGAAATGATAGCTGCTCCAAAAAAAAAGAAAGGACAGGCCATATAAATGTACAGTAACTTAATCTTATGAGGCCTTCTTATGAACAGAGCCTTCCAAACATAGAAAAGAAGTATTTTGTATCCAGGAAGCTCCAAAGACTGAATCAGACCAAAAGATATCAAGTTTGAGGTATATAATAACAAAGTATTAAAAGCCCAAAACAGAAAATTTTAAAAACAAAAGAAAAATGCCAAGTCTTACATAAGAACTGTAAGGAAATCCCCATTAGTAACTGTGGACTTCTCAGCTGAAACCCTATGAACCTGGGGAGAATAAAGTGGCATGTTCCAACCCCTGAAAGAAATGGGATTGGTAACCAGAATACTATACACAGTAACTATGTCTTTCAAAAATAAAATGAGGAAAAAAAATAACTCAAAGGATAAGCAAACAAAGGGAATCTATCACTACTGGACAATCTTGCAATAAATACATAAAGGATATAGACTCCTCAGAGCAAAATAGATAAAAATTACTATCACAAAAATACATGAAAGAATAAACATTACTAAACAAGACCAGATATACAAGAGAATAAAATCTCATCTGTACAGAGAACCCCTAGACCGAAACATGAACAAGAGAAGAATAAAGGTGCTGGAGAGATGACTCCACAGTTAAAGGCACTAACTGCTCTTCAAGAGGTTCTGGGTTCAATTCCCAGCAACCACATGGTGGCTCACAACCATCTATAATGCTATCTGATGCCCTCTTCTGGTGTGTCTGAAGTTAGTGACAGTGTGCCCATGCAGAAAATAAATAAATAACTCTTTTGAAAAGAGAGAGAAGAAGAAAGATGTGCAACACACACACGCAAAATTAAATTACTGGAGCAAGTCCTTAATATCAATAATAACCTTAAATGCAAACAGCTAAAGTCCCCAACTATAAGAACCAGAGTGGCTGAACACACTGATAGGAAGGGGCCCAATGATACACCACCAGCAAGAAATTCAATCCCCCTGGAAAAGACACACAAATAGAAAGTGAAAGATAATTCTTTACAGAATTTTTTAAAAAGCCATTAGGAACAGCTATTCTTACGTCAGATCAAATAGACAAAGTTAAGACATATATATACACAGTCACCATATAAAAACATCAATTTAGTAACAGAAACTCAACATCATGTATACATACTTCTGATATGGAATACTCAATTGTATAAAACAAGCATTATTAGATCTAAAGGAAAATGGGAAGACAGACTGCTTTCAATGGAACAAATTACCTGAAGAGACAGATACGTGGGTAAAGGAAATGTGGTGTGTACACGCAATGGGAATGTGGTGTGTACATGTAATTAGGATGTAGTGTGTATACACAATGGGAATGGTGTGTATACACACAACAGGAATATGGTGTGTACATACATTCTGCCACAGGAAACACAACACTGTGACAACAAAAACAAAATTAGAGAACACTGCCAAATAAAACAAACTGGGCTCAGAAAAGTTAACGTTGTATGCTTACATCCACATCCTGAAACGCTCAAATGTTGACTTCATACAGGTCTAGAGGCTGGTCACTACAGGAGCGGTGACAAGGAGGCTGGAGGGCAGGACACAAAGTATTTCCACATGGGAAAATAGGCTCATTTTCCACAGCACGGCAAGCTGTTTACAGTTCATGTTATACGCTGGAACAAGGAGGAAAGAGCTCAAAGTTCCTGAAACCAAGAAACTTCCCACGGTTAAGACTGAGATGGTAATTACCCTGAGACTATCACATTGCACTTCAGAGGACAAGCCATTTTTCAAATAAATAATATTGAACAAAAAAATACCTCAAAAGCCACAGTGTCTGTATTCCAATAAATATATCTTCCTTTTTTCTAGGCATCAAAATCAATCATGTAGCTTACTTGCTTTTGTTCCAGGTTGTAGCTCATTTAAAGTAGGAGATTCACAACCAAGACTAGTGAGTTATCCTCTGTGGTTACAGAAAATCTTTATGAGCGATAATGGGAAAGAGGGAGTAAAGAAAAAAGAGAAAAGGAACAGGGAACAGGAGAAACTGAGGATGTCCTCAGTGGGTGTTAAGCCATTACCTTCTTCTTCAATCTCAGGCCATCAAGATGGCTCAGTTGGTAAAGTCACTTACCACTGGGCCCAATGACCCCGGTTTGATCTTCAGAACATTAGTAGACAGAGAGAGCCAGTTCCTTCACACTGTTGTCTGATTTGCACACATACCAGTCCACATGCATACAAAGTAAATAATGTTTTTATTTTTTATTGGTTCTTTGTAAATTTCACATCATGCACCCCAATCCCACTCATCCCCCCTTTCTAGCTGCTCACCATTATCCCCCCTTTCTAGCTGCTTACCATTATCCCCCCCTTTCTAGCTGCTCACCATTATCCCCCCCTTTCTAGCTGCTTACCATTATCCCCCCCTTTCTAGCTGCTCACCACACTTGCAACCTCCCCATCAACAGAGAAAACGGAACCTCATTGTGGAAGCTGTGGTGTGTCACAGTGTGTCCCACAGTGCACCCTTTGTCCACACTTCCTTGCTAGCAAATGTTCATTGCAATGACTTGGTCTGGTTTGAGGCCTCTGGCTTCTGCTACTTTATTGATATTAGAGCCTCACTGTATTGTTGTTGCCCTGTATCCCGGAGATTCTGTAGTTATGGATCTGTAAGGCTTCCTGTATCAGCAGTTCAGTGTGGGGTAGATGTTGGTTGTGGTGAGCCAATCAAAGCCCTGGGCTGAGAGTATCTGACTGGTCAGCTCTCACACCCTTGGAGCAGCTCACTGGCATCCTGTGCAGGGCCAGCTCTACCCTGCTGCCCAGGCTCGGTGTGGGGTCTGCTCTCCCAAGTGTTAAAGCTGCTGAGAAACAGGACCAGTTCTCCTGCTCCTGTGACCCCACATTTCTTTCTTATCTATTCTACCTCTCCGAGTACAAAGGGCAGGGGTAAATACATTTCTTAATATAATGATGTTTTAGATTATAGCTCAGCGGTGGAGCACATGCCTAGTATGGCAGTCTAGAGTCCAGTACTCAGGGCATGCACACACACACACACACACACACACACACGGGGGGGGGGAGAGAGACAGAGAGAGACAGAGAGAGAAGGAGAGAGACAGAGAGACAGGGAGATAGAATTGAAGAGAAACAGAAACAGTGACAGTGATAGACAGACAGACAGACAGACAGACAGACAGACAGACAGACACAGACAGAAACAGGGAGACAGAGTCCAAGTAATGATTCAGTGTGAGATTTGCCCATGAACTTACAAGGCCATGTCCTTAGAGAGCAATGTGAACTGACACGGAACCCATCACGCCTTGTTAAAGTGGGCCAGATGCTCCCCCCCACATTCCCAACCCTTAGGCACTCAAGGACTTGTGGGAAAGTGAGAGAGAGTTAAATCATCTCACAGTACAAGAGAGGTAGGAGAGTCACTTCACTCAGCTCCTTGGCATAGCTAGTTTCTGACTGGAAATGTAACAAGCACTCTGTGTTTAAAAACCTAAAGGGTGGATGCACAGATTCTCTGTGGACTCTGAGTATTCTGGAAGCCCCAGCGCTGTAACCTGTTTGGTGATGGAATGTTTCATTCACCATCTGCTGTGGTTCTGTTCTGGGCTTGACTCTTGCTTGGTGGATAAGAAACATTCTGAGGCTACTGAGCTGAATATTGGCTCACGCTCACAATCCAAGAGGCTAAGGCAGGAGAATTACTGAGTTTAAGGCCAATATGGATTACAGAGTAAGACCCTCTTCCTTAAGACAAAGGAACCAATCGAGCAATTCGTGAGGCCTGGGATTTGACCCACACAGGATCTGTTACCCCCGTTGCTATGTCATTTCCTCCTCTGGGGAAGGGTGTGCCTCAGCTTCCCGTGGTGCAGAGCTGCTGCCTCTCAGTACCGCCAGCTTGCCTAAAGTTGGGCATCTTAACCCTCTTTCCAAGGGTCTTCCATTTCCTGGAGACTTGGTGCAGGTTAATCAGTAAGTGTACCTTTCCTATATCCCAGCTCCCACAGGTTCTTAGGTTGGCAGCTTCTCACTTCCTGCATGCCCCATCTCCCTGGCTGATTTCCTTTGGACCCTGCTTGCGGCTGTTCACCTGCGACACATCTGGTATTGATACTTCTGTCTCTGTATTTTACATGCTCATGCTTAGAGTATTCTTACATAGTCTTGGGATCTGAAAGTTACCTTTCTCATCAACCGAGGCAACTCCATGACAATTATTTTTCTAAGAACTGAGAACCTAGCAGGTCAGCATGCCTCGCTGTCACACATCTACAGAGTGGTGTGTGTGTGTGTGTGTGTGTGTGTGTGTGTGTGTGTGTGTGAGCGTTCATTGGGTTTTTGAGTTCTACCCATAGGTCCCCAAGCTCTGAGCATCACTCTTCATAGGTTTTCTCTCTCTGGATTACGTGCTTTTTCTCAGGATCTTTACATTAGTTGCTCTTACATTACTTTTCTGCTGTGAAGCCTCCCTGTCTGTTTTTACTGAAGCAGCTAGACTTTTTAAAGTTCTGTGCATTCTATTTGGTTCCTGAACCATTTCTTCACCGAGATCCCCGTTCCGTCCTCCTGTTGCTTCTCCAGTTCCCTTCTACTTTCTGAGGATGTTAGAAACATCCACCGTAGTCTCTGCCAAGCACAGCGGCTGTTTGTCCCCTGGCTGGTTTCTGTCCCTTACTCTTTCTTTTCTAACTGTGGGTTATGCCCTGCATCTCTGTCTGATGATCAGAACTCAATACTGATCTTGTGTGTGTGTTTTCCAAAGACCCTGGGTTCTAGGTTCTTTCCCCTCCACAGTGTCATCTGCCAGGACAAAAGGCAGTTGGTCACAGAGAGGTTACCATGAGCTTGGCTTCGCAGTTTGCCAGGGTGTTATCCACTGAAGTCCAAAGTGTTTCAGACTCTCTCACTTGGCCATACCGTTTGACCTATGACCCATGTGTGTCTTTGCAGCCAGCACTAGTGTAGCAGGCTTAAGTCACATTGGATCCTACCTTCAAGGGCTTCCTGCTTTTCCAGTCGGCTCTGTTAGCCTTAACACACAACCTGGCTGGCCAAGGAACCTGACCAAGCCCCATTCAATCTCCAGCTTCCATACTTCAATATCAACTCCCAGCCAGACTTGGTTGGTCTCCCTTTGGCCTTGAAAGCTTCATCCTAAGCCACAGCCTCAGGAGGGACCACATGAAGTCTCCCAGTGCTTCAGGATGAATGGTTCCTGCTCCGTTCTGTGTCACCTACACAAACTAGCTGCTCTAGGAGCCCAGAACCCTGCTTGTCTCTATCTCTCTTTGGGTTTCAGAGAAAGGAGATTGTCCCCAGGCAGCAAATAAGGCCCACCTGCATCCATGAGCTGTCTGTCTTTCATGTCTACACATGTGACCATGTGTAGGATATGACCATCCCCATCCATGAGCTGTCTGTCTGTCATGTCTACACATGTGACCGTGTGTAGGATATGACCATCCCCATCCATGAGCTGTCTGTCTTTCATGTCTACACTTGTGACCGTGTATAGGATATGACCATCCCCTGCTGCAGCATGGTGGCTTCCCATAACCTGTCATTGCTCTCTACAGCTAGAGGGTGTGTGTGCCATGTTCCCCAGCAGAGCGGTTACTCATTGCTGCTCATCCTCATCTACCAGCACATACTCGGTGAGGGAGAGCCCGCGACATCCTTGGCGCTGTGAACACAAGCAGAACAAGCTCTGAGATCTTCAAACTCACGAAGCTCACTGTCTAGGAAGAAGCAAAAGCTGAACAATCATAATAACCCAGCTGTGGCTGGTACCGTAACGGACATAGCTCATAGAAGGCAGAGGACCCTGGACACTGGTACCCCAGTGCTGTCAGGGGAGAAAACACTTCAGACAGGTGACTCGGCAAGTGAGAAAGCCAGACTTGAAGCCACTGCACAGTCAAGAGGGTGAAGGGGCCTCTGTGTCAAAGAGTAGGGACATCTGGAAGAGAAGGCTCAGGGTAGGAAAGGCACGGCAGTGGGAGGGAGCATCAAGAGTGAAAACCAGATGTGGCTGGAAAGGTGACAGAGGCCTGGTCATCCCACCCTTGAAAAGAAGGGCCTAACTGCAGTGTCTCTAGCACCATGGAGTGTGGAAATCTATATTGTTCAACTTGGGCACCAAAAGCCTGGCTTGTGTGCATATGTTATGAATGAGCCTCCCCAGGAACCAGAGTAAGTAAACTTTTCCAAGCATGAGGAACCAGGCCTTCCAAAAATCCATACCCTGTGGGCCTGGGCTGGGTCTTCCCTCCCCTTCTAATCTCCAGATGAGGGAATCCTGCCTGCTGCCTCCCTGCACCCTAGGAGCCTGCCCTTGTGCTCTGACAAGACTCCCTTCTTTGTGGCTTCGTTTCACATGGCTATGTGGCTATGTTTAGTTTTCTTGGGGAAGGGGTTAAGATTCTAGAATGAAGTGGGTTTGGCTTCAGTACTCAGAGGGAGCTAGGACACAAAGAAAATTGCTGATTAAAAATTTCCAAAGAGATGAGGGCAGACCACACGATAGCATGTACCAGCTGATGATCACACAACAACATATACCAGCTGACCACACAATAGCATGTACCAGCTGACCACACAATAGCATGTACCAGCTGACCGAACGATAGCATGTACCAGCTGACCACACAATAGCATGTACCAGCTGACCACACGATAGCATGTACTAGCTGACCACTCGATAACATGTACCAGCTACCAGGTCCGTGTATTTTCCCAGTGAATCCTTATGTACTAAGAAATGTCCATTAGAGCATGTCTCAGTGGTGAAACGTGTGTTTGCATGTATGTGCGAGGTTCCTGGGTTTGGGGGTGAAGTATGAGAGAGTGATTTATCCTAGGTTTCATTCTGTAATTTGAGCTTAAACATTTTAGATTATTGAAGGAAAGGTTTCAAATATAGTTTCTATAGCCCGTAGTTTGGGTCAGTCTTCATGTGTTACCTCGTTGTTTATGTCCAGGTCCTCAAAAATGGAAAAGTTTGCCTAATATACACAAATATAGATTGTGATATCCAGCTTCAACCTCAATTAACTGGTGATTAAAACATGTTCTCCTAGGCAGAAAGCAATTAATATTCATGCCCACATACTTTTTTGAGCTGGTCTTAAGGAGTCATGAGAGTCAGATTTGTAAAGAGATTCGGCTGCAGTGGAAGCATGCATTTTTAGTGTGTATGATCCCGGAGGGATACATAGCTGCACACACTAGAGGCAGCTAAGCGCCCGTCGTCACGTGTGGATATAACCTAGCTGCTTAATGTCACTTCACATACATTTCGCTCAGCCAAATTGCTGAAAATAAAATGTATAGTGTGATATATTGCAGCCATATATTGTGTACAGTTTGTATATAAAAAAGAAAGAATGATTAAAAGTCGATGAGAGTGTTTATAAATCTTGATTGCTTCATAATTTTAACTTTGAGCAACATTTTTATCATAATTATAGGCTTTCTTAAAGCATTTATGCAGATTGTTGTTGCTCAAAAGGGGGTTTATTCCATTTTGGTGTAAACTACACTTTTTTTTTCTTTATGAAATCACTCTTTGGGTTCCTAATACCCAGTACTCTTCCAGAGCTGTAGAATCAAATGACAGGAGGCATTTGTCCCCACGGCGTGAGTTGTCCCTTAGTGCCCAGGTCATTTATTGCCTATGGACACAGGATGAGATGAAGCAGTCCCCACAGTGACCAGCACTTGACATGTGGGGTATTCCTGACCCCTTTGCTCCACACTTTGTGTTGCTGTGAGGCTAGTGCACTTCTGACCCAATTCACAGATTAAGAAACTGAGTCCTGAAGGATTAACCAATGACATAATATCCCACTGAACACGTGACCTGGAAAATGGACCTAGGAACAATCAATGATGCTGGTTTTTTTTTGGTTTGTTTGTTTTGTTTTGTTTTGTTTTGTTTTCATCTTGCAAAATTGAGGTCCCCAAAAGGTAATGCAATCTGCATAGTGTCATGTCAAGATATCTACTATTGCTGAACCCAATGGCCACAGTGTGACTAAGATTCAAGTTAAGTCACTCAGAGCCCTCAGCAGTTCATAGATTTGCTGCTGGAGCCACGGACAGGAAGAGGCAAGGTTTTTCCCTCTGAGAATTTTCATTTTTGCCACATGGTTGTAGATCTATGTAAAGAGGGCAAAGAAAAGGCATCACCAGAAGCAAAGCACAGAACTATGTGAAGAGGAAGCACAAAGAAGAACTGTCCCATAAAAAAGTAGATGCCACCAAACCCACCCACAAATCTCTCCACATTCTCTAAGGACTAAGACTGATCTTGTTCTCAGTTCTCCCATTTCATCCCAAGGCCTAGGATAATACCTGGCACATAGCAGGTGATCTATATATATTTATATGAAGATAAGTAAGTGAATGTGGGGATGGTTGGAGGGATGGATGGATGGATGGATGAATGGATGGATGGATGGTGAGTGGGTGGATGAATAGATGGATGAGAAGGTGGATGGATGGATGGATGGATGGATGAAAAGGTGAATGAATGGAGTGATGGATGGATGGATGGTGAGTGGGTAGATGGATAGATGGATGAGAAGGTGGATGGATAGATGGATGGATGGATGGATGAGAAGGTGAATGAATGGAGTGATGGATGGATGGATGGTGAGTAGATGGATGGATGGATGGGAAGGTGGATGGATGGATGGTTGGATGGATGGATGGATGGAGTGATGGATGGATGGATGGATGGATGGATGGATGGATAAGAATGTGGAAGGATGGATGGATGGATGGTGAGTGGGTGTATGGATGGATGGATGAGAGGATAGATGGATGGATGAATAGATGAGAAGGTGGATGGATGGATAGATGGATGGAGTGATGGAGTGATGAATGGGTAGATGGGTGTGTGTGTGAATGGTGGATGGTAGATATATGGAAGGAAAGATGGATAGAAGGAAGGAAGGAAGGAAGGAAAGAAAGAAGGAAGGAAGGATGGATGGATGGATGGATGGGAAGGTAGGTGGATGGATGGATGGACGGATGGATGGATGGATGGATGGATGGATGGATGGATGGATGGAGTGATGAATGGGTAGATGGGTGTGTGTGGATGGTGGATGGTAGATATATGGAAGGAAAGATGGATGGAAGGAAGGAAGGAAGGAAGGATGAATGGATGGATGGGAAGATGGATTGATGAATGGATGGATGGATGGAGTGAAGAATGGGTGGACAAGTGTGTGTGTGGATGGTGAATGGGTGGATAGATGAAAGGAGGGATGGGTGGATGCATGGATAGATGAATGAGTAGGTAAATAAATAGATGAATGGGTGGATGAATATCTGAAACAAAATGAATAAAAACTAAACAAGGGGTTTTATTCATATAATGAAATAAGCCATTATCAATAGGATCAGTATAAGCCTTAAGATACAATCTCTCTTATTTAAAACAAGATGAAAGGACAGTCTGAATACAAGACAATGTATAACCAAGCCCTATTGTCACCATTGTTACCATGGATGGCATGGTTAAGAAGTCCCCAAGAAGGGTCAGAGTGTTCATGGAGACATAAAGACTAGCCAGAAAGTTTAGTTACCGCAGACAGACACTGCCAGTGCCAGGAGGAAGTCTACCTACTGCGCGGTGCCTGGGCAAGCCCATGGGATCTCCATAGAGAATCTAGGTGTTTCCAGTTTGACCTTCTTCAGTGTTTCCCAGGACTGAGATCTGAGGAAGACCAGAGTGTGAGCACGAGCACAAGAGAGGCTCTGTGAGCAAAAGGCCCAGTGCTTTGCATCCGATAAGCCCTTTGCTTCTACCAGCTTTTCTGCAGTGTGGGGTCTCAGCTTGAGGATGAGGAAACTAAGGACTGGAGAGGTGAAAGGCAGCTACTCTCAGCAGCATGGAACAGTCAGGCTATGGCACAGCTTCCAGATGTCCTCCACTTCTTTATTTATGATCCAGTGTGTCAATACCTGTGGAGTGTTGAGGTTTGGTCTTTTATTATGTATTGTACTAAATACTAGCACCCAAGGACAAGAGAATCTGCAGAAAGACCCAAGTAATTCTATGTGACCTTGCACCCCAGGTTTTCCCCGGCTGGTGAATAAAGATGCCTACAGCCTATTGCTGGGCAAAATTAGGATAAGAGGGACTTGGGGTTCCTGGGCTTGGCGTTTAAGGAGAGAGAGAAGAAAGGAAGAGGAAGAGAGAAGGGAAACATCATCAATTAAGTGAGCCATGAGAGTATGGCAGTGAGGGTCAACTAAAACTAAACAGCCCAGATGGAAAATGGCAGGTTATAATTTGGGGTTATTAATGGGGAAATAGATTCTAATAGCTTAGAGGGTAGATGTTGTTGTCATTGTTGTTATAAAGGTTGTGTATGTTTTATCTGGGAACTGAATTATCAAAGGTAGCATAGAAGCTCCCAATTGAGATTAAACATTTTCTACAACAGTGGGGTTTCCACCTCTATTCCAGGTGAGCCTATTCAGTCCTTCCAAAGACTAAGGGAAGTCTGGATGGTTGGTTAAGGCTTTCTCACACCAATGTCAAGTCACCTGGCATAGTCAATAAGCTTTAGAAATATGACCTGGTTGTTTTAACTTTCAAATGACTGTATGTTGATTATAAAGGAATAGGGCAGGTGAGATGGCTCAGTGGGTAAAGCACTTGCCACCAAGCCCAACAACCTGAGTTCGAGCCCCCGAACCCACAAAAGAGAAGGAAAGAACTGACTCCTACCAGGTGTCCCCTGATTCACACAGTAGTATAAATGTGCCACAAATCATTAATTAGATAATAATTGAACCAGATATAATGAATGGTACACACCTGCAGTTCCAGCACTTGGAAGGAAGAGGCAGGAAGAGCGGGAGTTCAAGACTGGCTTGGATAACATGAGATCCTATCTCCAAAAGAAATTCAATTACAATTGAATATCACAGTTGTATATCATAAATACTGTTGACAGCTGTTTGTACCACATTGAACGTCATATACCTGTATCTAAGAACCTATCCTGCAAACAATAGGGCTGAAGCTCCTCACCACCAGCAGCACCTGCCCTTTGGTGAAATCTTCCCATGGTGAAAGCTTTGCTTCTAGATTCAAGAACTGGAAGAAAGCGCAGTGCCGGTCCAGTCTAGCCGAGGTAGAGAACGTTTTGGTGAACCAGTTTCATTCTTATTCAACAGTCTTTGGGTTTGGTTGCATCTTGTTTACTATGTGGGTTAAGAACTGAGAAAGCAGAGGAGAACCACAGGGAGAAACTGTGCCCTGTATCCAGTTAAACGTGAAGACATAGCCAGACAGTGGTGGCACAGGCCTTTAATCCCAACAGCAGGAAGATCCTGACGTTGGAGACTACACACACACACACACACACACACACACACACACACACACACACACACACACACGGGGGGGGGTCGCAGGGGAGTCCTGACCATTTTCAAGATGACTTCCTTCACTTTTCCTGACTCATCTGTAGCCTTCGAGCCTCTGGCTCAGGATACTAACCCTCCTGGATTTGCTGGGCCTGAACCCCACAGTTTAACCTGGAATTCTGTAGTTCCTACCAACATCTTCACTGCACATGGGGACACTGAGCAGCAATTACTGTCCCCTGCTCCTGAAGACTTGCACCCCTCATGCAAGAGAGGTGTATCTCAGGAAAACCTGCTCCTGTCCGTGGTACCTGTGGCAGGTTCAGATGTTCTTCACACCTTTGTCACTGATCTGGGATACCTGCTGAAGAGGGCTTCCATCTTGTTTCAAGTACTCCTTCCAGGAAAGCAATGCACTGTGGGAGACTGTGATTAAGAATTCAGGCAGAAGGAGAAAATATGTATCATGGGTATATTCAGAATTAATTAATCCTGCAGACTATGGAAACTGTCATTTAAAATTCTATAGATCTGCCAGGTGTGATGGTGCACACCTTTGATCTCAGCACTTGACTGGCAGAGGCAGGCAGGTCTCTGAGTTTGAGGTCAGCCTGGTCTTCAGAGTGAGTTCTCAGACAGCTAGGACCACACAGAGAAACCCTGGTGCTTCCCCCCCCCCAATTAAAATATCATTAAAGTCAAGGGCAGGCAGAAACACTAGATACATTGGTCATCGCTGCAATCGTCACTCTGTATGTTTGGAGGTGGTACCTGAGGTGAACCACGTCTTCACCGCACTCCCTTAGAGAGATGGCAAGGAACCATAAAGGTCTGTGTCAACTGTGTGTCCTTCATCCAGCACAAGAAAGAACAGGTCTTAAGCTGACCTGAGAGTCATGCCATGACAGAGCGCTGGCCACTATTACAGCACAGACGCTGGCTGGAAGACCAGCACCTCCCACACAGGACACTTCAGCAGAAAGGCCAATGCTTTGGAGGGAAGCCCTGAGAACTTCTAAATCTTCTTAGGCTGCATTTTGTGGTAGAATCTAAAATTTGTATTCCCACCTTCTAAGCTCGTGTACAAATTCAAAGATGAGAAGGAAGAGGAGGCAGAAGAAAGAGAGAAGGAAGAAGAGGGGGAGCAAGAGGATGGGGAGGAAGAGGAGGGAGAGGAGGAGGATGAAGGGGAAGGGGAAGAAGATGAGAAGGGGGAAGAGGAGGGGAGGAGGGGAGGGGGAGAAAGAGGAGGGAGAGGAGAATATAGAGGAGGAAGAGGAGCTGACTGTTACCACCCAGACTTCACCAGAAAAGACAGAGTCAACAGATACTTCAAGAGGAGCAAAGTCCTGTGATTCATGTTCTTACTGCTGAGTAATCCTCTCCTGTTGGATGAGAGAGAGTAGACACCCTCACGCAGTGAAGTCCCCAGCGGAGAAATACAAAAGCCACACGTTCCCCTCCAGCTGCTTAAAACAAACAAACAAACAAACAAAAAACACTTAAACCCACAGGCCCTTGTGTCTGACTGGCTGTCCAGATCTTCAGAGGAAGATCCTGCTTATGCTTCTGAAACAGCAGGCCAGCCTCTGGAAGCCTAAACAAAGATGTCCTTTGAGTCCAGAACCTAGCAGTCTTCTGGTCCCTCCACTCTTCCCATAGCAAGTGACAAAGCCGGGTCTGTGTCAGACTCCCCACTCTGGTGAGGAAAAACAAAAACCTAAGGCTCTGCATTAGGCTCCCAGCTTCCTTCACTCAGGTCTGGACACAGCCCGGCTTAGAGTAAAGTCTGTTTCAACCACAGACGGTTTTTGAGGTTTCTGTGGGCTCAGTTTGTCTCCTACAGAGAAAGGCTTGCTGTAGATAGCAGCCAAGGAAAGCACGTGGCTGTCAAACTCTACAGTGTCCTAGATTGGCAAAGAGCAGCCACAAAGCTGGGGACTGCATAGAGAGGCATAACATCCGCCCACCCCCAGACCTGCAAAAGTGCTTGACCCTGAGCTTCTTCCCTGCCTGTGCCAGACGGACACGTCCTGGTTTGGGCACACTCCCAAGGTTGTGTGTCCAGCGCCTGGGGCCAGGCTTTGACTTGTGGAAGCCTGCACCTCCCCTACACTAAGGACCCGTGTGCACACCAGCTCCCGGTGATGTGGGTTAAGCTCCACTTCACAACCCGCATTGATACGGGTTTGACATCTGTTTGCCAGAGTGTTTTACCCTTAGGCTAACACCCACTATTAAATGACAAAACTGTGACAGCCTGTCAAAGCCAGCTGACTGGCAGCTGCTCCGCTCACAAAAACCATTCAAATATTTGCAGGTTCAGAGTCTTTATAACTGTTGTACCCAATCTTTCAGTGATTTAACATGTAAAATATAAGTCAAAGTTTTAAATCTGGATTCCAAAATGTTTCCATTTTCCATACAAAAGGAAAGCGCTTCCCGGTGTCTGCTGGAACGACTCCAACTCCAAAGTCTCCTCATTTCCTGCCCCCAGATTCCTGCACAAACCCGGGTTTTTAAAAAAAAGAAAAAAAAATCAAGGCCAAACTCCCTCTTCTTGGTGTTGCCGACATTTGGAATGAATGAGCTAAATTATTTAAAACTCCAAGGGAATGCTGTTTCTCAGAAGTAGATTGGAAAACAAAAACAAACAAACAAAAACCAAAAATGAGTTCCACCCGTTTTATTCTTCCTCTCTGTCAGACCAGCGTGTCTTTGGGGAAAAGCCTTGCAGCTAGGGAATGTATTCCTAGACAACTGTCAGCTTTGGCGATTCCCAGCACACTGAATCCTGTTTTGCACATCGAAATCGCTCAGTTCGATTAAGAAATACTTTGCAAATGACAAAGCGCTTGCCTAGATTAAGATTCGTGGAGGGAAAGTCATGTGGAGTTTTATCTCTGAGTCAGACAGGATCTGCTGAAAACCTGCAGCTGCGGGGAGGGGGGGGGGTTGGAGGGCGCATACGTTTGTCCGAGAGAGAGAGAGAGAGAGAGAGAGAGAGAGAGAGAGAGAGAGAGAGAGAGAGAGAGAGAGAGAGAGAGAGAGAGAGAGAGAGAGAGAGAGAGAGATCCAGATAAATACACACCGCCAGCACCCCAGACCCGGTGAGCAAACGTTTAGTACTGTCACGTGTGCTGTGTTTGTACATTGAAAAAAAAAATGTTGTGAGTGAATTCTAAATCCTTGGGGTATTATCATCCTTTAAGAAAAGAAAGGAAAAAGAAAGTTTGCTTTTGAAACATTTCCTAGATATCGCAGAGGGTTTAGGTCTCTAGTCCAAAGTGCTGAGATCTTCCTATAGTTAGGAACCAAAGGGGAGAGGGAGACCGGGAAGCGAGGAGAAACTGAAAGTCAGACTTGAGCGGCTGCGGGCGGGCGCCTTCTCAGAGGCTCGACGCCCCCCCCCCGCCCCCCGGCCGCGCACCCGGCTTCGAGGTGGGCTGGCTGGCTGCTCCAGCCTTGCAGCAGAGGCCGGGGACAGGGACCCGCCAAAGGAGGGAATTACGGAGTGTTGGTCCCTGCCACAGACCGGCTGGCCACGCAGTGGGTACTGAGAGCCCCGCCCCGCTCCCTCTCTCTGTGCGCATCCCGACAGACCCCTGACTAGGCGACTTTTTTCTTTTTTTTCCTTTCTTTCCTTTCTTTTTCTTCTTCTCTTTTTTAACCTTTGTGTTCACACACTAATCCTGAGACACTGTCTTTCGTTCTGTTGCTGCCCTTGGTAGAGGGAGCACTGGAGGGGGGTGGAGTTGAGAAGCGCATCGTGGGGGGGGGGGGAACCTGCCCTCGCTGCTCCGGGGGAGACCTGGCGCGGCGCCCACGTCCAAGGTGTCCCCTCGGCAAGATAACAAAGCTCCAGCCGAGAGCAGAGCCGAAAAACCCCACTGCGAGGACGCGGTGTGGGCGGAGGGGGCGCGCCGCTCCGATCCCGCGCAGTGACCGCGCTGACTCAGGAGTGCGGGCGGGGGCGTCCCCCCTGCAAGAGGTAGGGAAAGCCGCAAAGCCGCTCCAGGTGAAAGTCGCCGCCCGGTGGGATGCCACAAGTGACTGCTGACAGGGAGGGGTGCGATCGCCTCTGGGGGAGGGTGCGGGATCCCTGCGGTCTTAGGGTCCCGAACCTCGGCGGCTTCGGACCAGCGGGAGGGGCGGTGGGCGCGGGCGAATGGGGAGCGGCGGGGACCCGGCTGGGGAGCGGCTAGAGGAGGGCGAGCAGCGGCTCCACCTCCCCGCTCGGCTCGGCGTCCCAGCTGCTCACGAAGCAACGGCTCCCTTCTATTCACTGCCGAGCAGGAACAAAAACGCGGCTATTTATTAGAATACTTGTTTGGTATTGTTCAGTGCCACACAAAAGGCGCTTCATTATGTGGCGGGATCCCCCTTTTCCAGAGAGAAACAATAACCTGAAATTGTCTTGCGAGTCTTTTCTATCAATAATAAATTTCATTTTCTTGTCTCTCTCGCCTGCAGTGTGTGCGTCTGCGAGTGTGTGTGCCGAGCGAGGAGCAAGGAGCTTGTGCGAGCGAGTGTGCGAGCGAGCGGGGGTGCGCGTGTGAGTGTGCGTGCGCGTGGCGCGGGCGCCGTCGCTGCTAGGAGCCTGGCCGGGGCCGGGGTCCGCGGGCTTCAGCGCGTGCGCTCGGCCCGCGGGGAGCCCAGGTCCCACACGGCCAGCAACCAGACAGGGCTACGAAGGTGCTGGCCGGCCAAGCGCTGCGACCCCGCGGGCTGCAGGAAGAACTAACTGTAAGTGTGTCTCGAACTCGCGCGGGGGCTTCACCGGCCAGGCAGGGATCCGTGGCCGGAGAGGAGTGAGGATGGGCGCGGGTCTCTGTCGGTACTTTCCGGGACGCTGGGCAGGGTGCTCGCAACATTCTGGCCTCTACTGGAGAGCAGCCCGGTAAGAGGGTGACCTTCGCGAGCCGTCTCGTGGGTCCATTGGACATTTTCTTATCTGTAAGTTCACTCCTCCCCGGGTCCTCAGCCTTTTGGGCTGGCCACCGCCCAAAGGCCCAACGCCGTGTCTAGGTGGATCGCCCTTAGAGACGGAGGTGAAGGGAGGTTGAACCAGTGGCTATGGGGACAATTTAGTGGGTGGCTACCCCTCCAGGTCTCCTGCCTCCGCCCCGCCCCCGGCCCTACCGGGGCCAGGCTGCGAGCTCTTTACCACCACTCGAGGCAGTGCCAAGAACTAAACCCACGGGTTGAAATTACCTTCAAAAATTAACATGTTGAAGCGTGTGCCACTTAGTCAGAGGTGTTTTGGGCAAAGAATCAATTTAACTTTGACTGACCGACAGACTTGACTGTATTAATTCTGCTACCAACAAAAAAAAAAAAAAAAAATCAATCAGCCGGGAGCCCCCGACACGCAGAGTGCCTTTGGACCCGGTGCGTGTCCAGCCGCGGCACTGGCGCGGTGGCGGTCGCGCGCGCTGGCGAGAGGAGGACTCCCGGAGTCCGATCTTGAGTACTGCACTTCTGAGGGGCCCGCCCTGGGTAGTAGTGACCCTGGCATAGAGGCCTACCCTAGGGGATTGTGTCCTCCCTTGTCAAACGCACTATTCGGGTTTTTTTGTTCTTTTGTTTTTTTGGGTTTTTTTGTTTTGTTTTTTTTTTGTTGTTGTTGTTGTTGTTTTGGGTTTTTTTTGTTTTTGTTTTTGTTTTGTTTTTGTTTTTTTTGGTTAAACTTATTGTGCACACTCAGAAGTCTCTAGACCACCGTTGACCGCCCTCATCTGACGCCTTTAGTACCCGGTTCGAGTAGCAGGCAGACCGAAGTAGCCAGCGACTTTCAGGGGTGAAATGGATTTTCGGCATGGCCTGGTGCCGAAGAGTAAGGCGGACAGACACCGCCAGCATCGACCTAGGCAGGGACCAGACAGGCCGCCTCCGCAGGCAGGAAACAGGTGTTTGAAGGCGATAGAGGCCTGCAGTCAATTAACCCATTAAAAACCTGCTTTCTGCCATTGATTTTCTGCAGTGCCTAAGGGGCCTGGCTTTCTGGGTGCGCCTTTGTGAAAAGCTGGGGTTGGAAGGGTACTGCATTCATCGCACCTTAGTAGGTTCAGAGGAACCCCAGGAACACTCGCCTCCTCTGCGGCTTGGACAGAGGTTGTTTTTCTCTCCCGCTGGAGCTGGAAAGAAGAATCCTGCTTGGTCCACATTAGTCTTATTTCCGGCAGCTTGGTGGGTGGGTGTCGCTGCTAGGAAACACCCTCGCTGGCTACAAACACCCTCACTGGCCACAGGCCCAGTAGAGCTGAGACAGGATACTTTGGTCAAGTTCAGGATCCTCAGGAAAGAGGAAGGAGAATTGTCCCTCTCTTGGACTCTCTCAAATTTCCTTGCCTATAAGTTTTAGAGCAGAGCAAGGCAGGCCGTGTGCCACGACCTAAACGAGGACTCCCACGGGAGATGTTTGGGTGCTCAGGGAAGTTGAACAGAAAGCCATCAGGTGGCTTCCCACTGGGCCCTACTAAAGAGATTGAGCCAAATGCCTGGGAGTTAGAGACTGAGGAAGGGGCCAGAAACAGACTGGGGTTTTCAGTCTCACCTGCTCCTCCCAGCAATGAGCCCAATCCTGCAGTTGGTCTAGAGAGAGACTTTTCCGTATGGCTGACCTGAGTCCCAGGGGAGGTGGATGAGCCTTCCAGAAAAAGACATGCCTAGGCATTCGAAGTTGTATGCGCGCAATTTTAGATATCTGGGAGACTAAACAGATGGGGTGCAAAAACCCCTCTCCTGTTGCCTGCTAAGATTCTTTGTCCTTCTGAAATCCAGAGTCTGACCCAGGAGTAGCCTGTCCCTGAGAAAGAGATGAGGCATTTCTGAAGGACAGGAAGGGGTGCTGATTATAGCCAATTTTATAGAAAAATTACCTCTTTTTCTCTTCGCTCCTAAGTTAGTACTCAGGCTACCAGAACCCTTACATGCCTTATTTATCTATCCACCTGTCTTTATCTCCATCTCTGTCTCTCTCCAAATGTGTCTGTGTGTCTTTCTCTGTCTGTCCCTCCTGCCTTCTCTCCCCTCCTTTTGCTCCTGTCTCTTCTCCTCTCCTATTTGCCCCCTTTCTCTGGACCTCCTTCCCAAAAATGTCCCGAAGCCCTGAAGGTGGCAGTGATCCTTTTCAACCCTCCTATCCAGAGTGTGTGTGCTGCTCCCAAAGGCTCCTGTGCACGTCAACGGGCCTCTCTCCCCAGGGAAATCTGATTTCTGCTGCTGGGCCAGCTGCTTTGTATCTTTGCAAGGGGAAGATGAATAGCATTCAGATGGGGCCAAGGGGTCCTCCATTAGCCCCTCATAGAGCAGCAAAGCCCTTCCCACAGCCTGGAGATATTTCGCAGACCTACTTTTCCCGTTAGCTACTTTCTGAAGTAAAGCAAGGCACATGACTGAAAGGGCTTCAAATTGTGTCAGAGTGATGTTTTAATCTCATTGAAAAGTGTATTAAAGGACAAGATGTGATTTATGTGAGCTGCTCCGATGAAAGGCAAGATTGGAGTGGATGGGTTTTCACTGGCGTGAACCTCCTGGCATGTTTATATTGCAGCCTGTGTGGCTAATCTAATTTGCAATAACTGGGATGGCCTGTGGGGAGGGGGAAGCATCTCTAGTTTCACTTTATTCCTCTTCATATAGAAATTTCTCATGATTTGTCTCCCCTTGTGAGTGGTGCCTTTTCTATTTGGGGACTAATGAACAAGAGTGAGAGAGGGCAGTGACGACTCCCTGTGTGACTTCGTGCACACATCCCTGGTCATGGACACCCTTGGACCTGACTAGCCATGCTACAGAGCTGAGACAATGTTCCAGACAGAATGGGAAGGTTACCACGGCCACCCCTAGTATGTCCCTGCACACCTTACCCTCTGCTCTCTGGGCAGCAGGGACTGCAGGCTTGTCTGCTTAGCCCAAAGTGTCTTGCTGTTAAAGGTTTCTGTGGAGATGTCCCTTCATCAGATGGTTTCTATTCTCCCACGTTTACCCTCTGCAAATTTTGACTTGAGCAGGGAAGCTCAGCTGTTCAGAAAAGTTTGATCTTATGCACAAGCTTCCAATGGTCTTCGGGAAAAGCCTAGCACCCCTCCCCTGGGAGGAGAGCTTTGAATCTTTATGATCACATCTAACTTAACCAGCATTCTTTATCAGGAAGACACAACATGCATTGGAAAATTACAACTTTTGCACAATGTAAAAAAGGTGTATTCAAACTGTTAATTACGGGGGGTTGAGTAAATGAAAAACTTTCACAGTGACCCATTTAATTTCGCAGTAATTGCTGACAAAATAAGACACGGATGAATCACAATACAGTATATTTATCTTGAAGGAGAATATTGTGCTGATGTAGTTAAACCAGAGACTTAGAGAAAAATCTGAGAACGGCGGCAGAAAAATTTAAAGTACATAAAAATCTCACCCTGAAAACATCTGGGTTAAAACTGCAGAAAGCGCAGCATCCCGTGGCTTTTCTGAAAAAGCGCAACGAAATTACGGAGAAGACTGTGTCTCTTCCCAAAACCCGAGGCTCGCCGTGAGCCCTCTCCTCCGGTAGGGTCAGATACTGACTACCGGGCTTGAGCACAAATTTCGAGCGTATTAGAAATCTAGAGGCAAAAAGAGGGTAGGAAAGAAACGTCCAGCCCAAACAGAATGCCGCATCTGTCAGATGCCGGGTACAGCCCGATGGTAAAGTGACCCTGAAACAGCGTCTCTAGCCCAGGCGCTACTTGGCAAAGAGAACGGGAAGCGAGAGGAGGGGTCACTCGTGCCCCCTGGCACAATTTGCTTCGCAGGCAAGTGCAAACGGGTTTTTGCTTCTCGGTTCTTCTGCAGGAAGGGAAGTGGGGGGGGGCACATACTCTAATTGTTACCCTTCCCCTTTAGCCCTAGGCCAAGTAATGGCTCGGCCAAGTGCTGGAGGGGACGCCAGGGGGCCAAGATATTGGGCACAAGCCTGGGCACCCACTGGAGCTGCCCTTTTTTGATCGGCAAGGACAGAAGAGTGCATACAGTCTCCGGTGCCACCAGCGCCGGGAGCACCCAGGGTACCCGCAGAGGGTAGAGCTGCCAGGGACGCTGTGGACGCCCAGCCGACACTAGGGATGGGTGGGAGCCCCGGGCAGCACTCGCCTTTTCAAAGGCCACTAGATGGGAAGGCAGAGCAGCCGCTGGAGGCTCAGCCCTCCTGCAGGCATGGGTCGGCACGAGTAGATACAGAATCGGGTGCCCAGGTGTACCCGCAGAGCAGGCCTGCTGAAATTCTTGTCGGAAAATTTCCCGCAGCAGAAGTGGGCGCTCGGTTCCAAACCTGCGAGGCCTGGTACCCGTCGGCGGCCCAGCTCCGCCGGCACCTCACTCGCCTCTTTCCCTGGTACCCGCAGCTCCTGGGAAGAGAGGGCTCGATGCCCCCTTGGGTTCCAGGCTTTCCTCCTCTCTTTCATTCATAAACCTGGTGGCTACAGACGCAGCTTGAATATTGACGTCTCTCCCCCGACTGCTCCGCCGTTAACCCAATTACAGAATTCATCAAGAACTGTGTTGAATTATCTCTTTCCATACAGTATCAGCATTAGCCTAATTAAAAGCTATAATGTCTGATATAATGATTAAATCGTTAGCTCTGCTGTAGGGAAGCAATATTTTGTTTTCCCTTCAATTAGAAGCTGATTGAGGTTTTCAGAGCAGGTCAGCTGTGAAATTTGAATTATATGTGTGAGTACTGCTCACAGGGTGAGCCCCTACTCGAAGCTCCCAGAGATTCTCCGAATGCTTCCACCCAGAGAGCCG
This sequence comes from Micromys minutus, assembly GCF_963924665.1. Taxonomy (NCBI): domain Eukaryota; kingdom Metazoa; phylum Chordata; class Mammalia; order Rodentia; family Muridae; genus Micromys; species Micromys minutus. The sequence continues at coordinate 52,601,851 of NC_137983.1, read as the reverse complement.
GGAGGCAGGCTCGCACACATACACACATACTGCAGCTCCGGATTGTGTGTGCCGGTCGCCAGGAGGACGGGCTGGAACCGGAGCTCACAGCCTAGACCAGGAGACTTCATTTTCCCACAGGCACTGTTACAAGCGGCTCTCTAAACTCAGAGAGGACAGTTTTTGCTTTCAGGCTGAGATGGATTCTAGGGGATGCTGGTAAAGACACTGATCATCCCAAGTTCCTTATTTGCAAGTGATTTTCTTCATTCGTCCTCACCCCCGACTTTCCCCCCTTAATCCGTTTTGTTTCTTTCCCCCCTTTAAACAAACCAGCAACAACAACCCAACCACACAGCATTGACTTTGGCTCCTTTTGGTATTTGGGAAGACCCCCTCCCCAAGTTAGCCCGGGCCGGGCCGAGTCCCAGGAGATGGACTGAAAAGGCTTGGAGACGACCCAGAAGAAAAGATGCTCTTTAAAGACCGGGGTCGGAGGCACGCGCTGAATAGCAAACACCGAACTGCGGGCCGCCAACCCCTCTAGTGACGCTTTGGTGGCAATATTTGGGCTAGGGTCGCCTCCGCTACACAGGTGATAACCCGAGGTGGCTCCACGAGGACGGAGAGGGTGGTGGCGGCCAGCAGACGGCGATCGCGACCCGCGCCGCTGCTGGGTTGGCACTGACAGGCCTAGGGGCTGCGGGCCCAGTGCGCTGTCCTCCACTCCCGGCTGCTGGTCCCAGGACAAGGAGTCACAGCCTCCGGGTCCGCCCCTCTCCGAAGCGCTGTTTCCGTTCCTTGAATCTGCGCCTCCTGTTGGCCGAGGTGACCTCCTCTAATGTTCTTTATGTCTCCTGCGGTTTCTTTGCAGCCCCCTGCTAAATTCTTTCTCCCTCCACAGTGGGCCATAAACTGCTGGTTCTCGAAAGATTTTTTCCCTCACCTATTCCCTCAGCCCTTTGAGGGTACATCACAGCCAGGAAGTCTTTGCCCTGGGGAGCTCCCAGGAGGCACCTCCGTGTGTCCTCTGTCCTTCAAATGCCCCACCGGCTTTTAGAGAATCTTGTTCTGAGCAGGAGATTGTCATCAGGGTAGATAATCTGAACCCCAAATAAAATAATTTCTAGTCTTGCATGGTCCTTAAGAACCTCAATGTACTCAGCTTGTTCGGAACCCACCCAAGAGACAAATTCTGGGCTTAAAAACCCACATATGAATGTCTCAGAGCCAGTTTCCAAAGAGGGACAAGGAATTCTGTACACAGGAGACCTTTCTGTGTCCTGAGCACAAAGATGTGTGTAAAGTATTGGTTAGTCTATGTCAGGGGTTCGAGGTGAAGGTGTTTTAAACCTAGGACTTGGTTTATTTGAAAGTCAAGACGTTTGTGCAAAAGCTTAGACACATAATTTCATATATGCATGCCTTCATAATTTATTATGAGCATTTTCATATACAAGCACGCACACACACACACACACACACACACACACACACACACACACAATTTCCCCTAGCAATGACCTGACTTGAATTTTCGAAGGATCATAACCACAGTCTGAAGAAAAACAGCTGCTTTGTAAAGTCGGGTCTTTAGCATTCTGAGCAATGGCAGAGAGAAATTTCTGAATTGCTGTGAGAACAAAGATTGGTCAGTCAACAGTGAAACTAATCCTTTGCCTTGGGTTCTGAACTTTTCCTAGTTTTACATGGACACAGTTTTCAAAATCTAAAGAATATAGTTTTTAGGAAGGCATTAGGCTGGGGGGGGGGGATGGGAAGCAGACAGGAGTGTTTCTCAAACTGGTTGTAGGCTGTTGTGTGTGTGTGTGTGTGTGACCAGCCATTGAGGAAGTGAGCAAAGAAGGAGTGAGAAACCAACTGAGGGAGGCTTGCAGACATTATCACTGCTCACACCAGGATGGAAGGCACAAGGAGGTCTGGCACACCAAGCCCACCACTGCTTAGTTGGCACAGACAGCAACCACCAATCTTCTGTCACTTGGCAACAGGTTCCGCCTGCATCTCTGACTTCATAGTTCTGCAGGTGGGCACCCAGAGGGGTTGCACCGGCTTCTGCACAGTGGTTCCGAGAATGACAAGCGCCAACATGGCAGTGTGCAGTGTGATGCCATCTACCTCCTATTTAGATGTTCTGGAAAACAAGAGTAACATCCTATTTGGAAACAATGTTCAGCGCTATGGTAGGAAGGAATGAGACCATTTCAAAGTCATCTATCCAAGTTTCCTAAAGCATTCCTGCAAAGCTCACTGGAGTGCAGGGTGTTTATAAAATAAATTGCCCCATTGATATGGAAAATAATGTGCCAAGCTTGATTTACACAAAGCGGTTTCAGGGGGTCTTCGGCTATTTAGTTTAAAATCTAAATTGAAAAGCACAGGAAAGAAATCTTTCAATTGCTAAGTGGATAATATAGTTTATAATTTGTAAACCATTTCCTTTATTTCAGTCTTGCTGACTTCCCCTAACACAGTGGATCTCTTTGCACACCCATCAGCTCCTAAGTTATCAAAGAAAAATGGTTCTAGGCATTCTTAAACAATAGTCCTATTCGAGTTTTTTTTTTTTTTTTTTTTTTTTTTTGTTCATTTACAATGTAACTGATATTTGTAGGTAGTCCATGAAACAAATCAAAAGATTTAATAAACTTGATGGCTGGGATCAGAAGGTAGCTAAAAGCTAAGCTTAACTTAGGTGTTAATAAAAATACAAAACGGTGTTTCCTTTCTAGCCTAATTCTATGTCATGTGATGAGTTTACTACTAAGTACTGAGCGGCCTGAAATAAGGGCCCAATAGGCAGAGATACGGATTTGCTGCTGCACTGTGCTGTAACAACCTGAAATTAAAAATAAAATAAAACCCTGTAATAATCATAGCAAGGGAGCAACGGGGTCAGGAAATTCACAGCCTCAGATATTTTTGTTGGGGGGGGGGAAGAACTGTCACATGTCCAAGGTCCAACATACTGGAACACGGGTATTCTTGCTGTTATCCGGGTTATCTCCGTCATCAGAAGAGCCTCTGGATTACACAGGAGAGGCAGTCTACAGGCGTCTGCCTAGGCTTGCTTTACACACCAGCAATCTCTTGAGGTAGAAGTAGAAACTCACCCTCTATTCCCTCCTCTCCCTACCCTGCCCCAGGACATCTGAAGAACTCTAGGGGTTTTTCTGGAAGAAGCTTGTACATCAATTCCACCCCCCTTTTTTGGAAATGGCGGTCTAACCCCATCTCTTGTACATCGCAGAACCACACTTGTTCTGAGATCTGCCCTTTCTTTTTCACAACGTAGGAAGAAACAAAAACAACAACACAAAACAAAAGGCGACCCTGTCACTGGACCAGGAAGCACCACCTTTCAATTCCGCTTCAGCACCCGCACCCCCACCCCCTCCGCAAAACCCGAGTTCACACGGTTTTCGAAAACCGTTGGCAAACAGTTTCTGGAGAATCGCTTCAGAAAAGCATAGGCTTGGTAGGGGTTCTTTTACTGTTTCAACAAACTTTTTTTTTGCCTGTCGGAGTCACTAGATTCCAGATAGACCTTGTTTTTGACCTTCGCAGAAATCCAAGAGGATAAAGAGTAAATTTGGAGGAGTACCTGACTAGAACACTCCGCTCCATTAAAGGACAACCCCCCCCCCCCCCCCACACACACACACGAAAGTTCAGAGTAGATAACGGATCTAGAAGCACCGCGCCACACAAAACCCGCCGCACCTCCTGCCACGGAGACCCGAATTATAGATCCCAAATCTGTAAAGGCCTTTGCAGGCTCTGCGAATGCACTGAGCGCCTGGGGTGGGAGAGACTGAGCTGCCCCGCTTGGCCTGAAAGCCAGCAGAGGTACTTAGGGCCTAAGCTCCCCCTGGGAGGAGCTCCCCCGCACCGCTGTTGTTCTGCACTCTGGCTGAGCTGAGTGCAAAGTGAGGCCTCTGTCTCCAACTTTCCTTTTCCCAGTGGGCACAGAGTTGGCTGGCTGGGGACAGGGGAGGAGCTGGGTCTCCAATGAGCGCATTTAAACACGACCCGGGGCTGTATCCCCCCCCCCCCGCCTCCCCCGACAGCGATTCTTTCTTCCTCTTGGTTTTCAGCCCAATCGTTAATCATTCGGAGCGCGCGGGCGGGGAGAGGCGAAGGGGGCGAGCTCCGGGTTCGCCGCCGTCGCCGCCGCGCGCGCGCGCTCAGGAAGCAGTGTGGCTGTGACCCCGCCCCCCCGCGCCCCCTTTTCCCCCTCCTTCCTGCCCTTGCTCCCCCCTCCTTCTCTCCTCCTCCACCTCCTTGCTCCGCCGCCCGCGCCCAGTGTATCTACTCCCTCCCCACGTCACTCGCCAGCGCGCCATGCAAATCACCGCCGCCGCCGGCTCCCATTGGCCGCGGCGCGCTCATTTAATGGCAGCCCGGGCCCGGTGTATGGCTGCTGGGCCCCCCGCGCCACCGGCCCCGCGTGCGCCTCCGCTCCGAGCGCACGGCCCGGGGCAGGCAGCGGACAGCTTGTCTTGGGCACAGCGGCCCGGTTCTCTGGCTCTCCGCTCGCGTTGGCACTCCCACCGCTGTCCCTAGCCTCCTCCCTGGCTGCACCGCGATCGCCCCCTCGAACCCCCCTCCGAGTCCCCCTCAGCGCCTGGCTCCCCCCAGGCACCTGGGACCAGCACAAGCCCAGCGCACGCGGCGCACCGCCTTGCTAGAAGTTGCGGCCCCAGAGTTGGAAGCGGCCAAGGAAGCCAGCACAGGAAGGAGACTTCGAGCCGCCAAGAGGAGGCAGCGGAGCCCGCGTCGGGCCCAGCGGCACCGCTTCAGACCCAGAAAGTGGAGCCTCAACTTGGCCACGACTGCACCTGTTTGCACAGCTCAGCCTTGAGCGACCGGACTGCGGCAGCGGCGACGGCGGCTATCATCCTGGCCATCGGCCTGTTTGGCAAGTGGTTTGTGCACCCGGAGAAACTTTCCACCCGCGAGCTGGACCCGCGCTAAGTGCGTGTGCTTTTGCCTCTTTTTTTGTTGTGGCCTCCACCCAACCCCCTTCTCTCTGCTAGGCACCCACCCCACCCCCACCCCCCAGTCTCTCTGGGCTGATCCTCTCTCCGCCCACCCACCCCCACCCGGCCGTCTATGCTCCAGGCCCTCGCTTTGCGGTACCGGTGAACCCGCTAGCCGCCCAGATGTATAGCATGATGATGGAGACCGACCTGCACTCGCCCGGCGGCGCCCAGGCGCCCACGAACCTCTCGGGCCCGGCCGGGGCGGGCGGGGGCGGCGGTGGGGGCGGGGGTGGCGGCGGCGGCGGCGGGGGCACCAAGGCCAACCAGGATCGGGTCAAGCGGCCCATGAACGCCTTCATGGTGTGGTCCCGCGGACAGCGGCGCAAGATGGCCCAGGAGAACCCCAAGATGCACAACTCGGAGATCAGCAAGCGCCTGGGGGCCGAGTGGAAGGTCATGTCCGAGGCCGAGAAGCGGCCGTTCATCGACGAGGCCAAGAGACTGCGCGCGCTGCACATGAAGGAGCACCCGGATTACAAGTACCGGCCGCGCCGCAAGACCAAGACGCTGCTGAAGAAGGACAAGTACTCGCTGGCCGGCGGGCTGCTGGCGGCCGGGGCTGGTGGCGGCGGCGCGGCCGTGGCCATGGGCGTGGGCGTGGGCGTCGGGGCGGCGGCCGTGGGCCAGCGCCTGGAGAGCCCCGGCGGCGCGGCGGGAGGAGGCTACGCGCATGTCAACGGCTGGGCGAACGGCGCCTACCCCGGCTCGGTGGCCGCGGCGGCTGCGGCCGCGGCCATGATGCAGGAGGCACAGCTGGCCTACGGGCAGCACCCAGGCGCGGGCGGCGCGCACCCGCACGCGCACCCGGCGCACCCGCACCCGCACCATCCGCACGCGCATCCTCACAACCCGCAGCCCATGCACCGCTACGACATGGGCGCGCTGCAGTACAGCCCCATCTCCAACTCTCAGGGCTACATGAGCGCGTCGCCTTCGGGCTACGGCGGCATCCCTTACGGGGCCGCGGCAGCCGCCGCCGCCGCTGCGGGCGGCGCGCACCAGAACTCGGCGGTAGCGGCCGCGGCGGCTGCAGCGGCGGCGTCGTCGGGTGCCCTGGGCGCCCTCGGTTCTCTGGTCAAGTCGGAGCCCAGCGGCAGTCCGCCCGCTCCGGCTCACTCGCGGGCGCCGTGCCCCGGGGACCTGCGCGAGATGATCAGCATGTACCTGCCCGCCGGCGAGGGTGGCGACCCGGCGGCGGCAGCGGCTGCCGCGGCCCAAAGCCGGCTGCACTCGCTGCCACAGCACTACCAGGGCGCGGGCGCGGGCGTCAACGGCACGGTGCCCCTGACGCACATCTAGCGCCGCGGGGACGCCGGGGACACTGCGGCTCCAGGCCGGCGCCCCGGCGACGAAGAGCGTGAGGCCTGCTCCCCAGCCTCCAGAGCCCCACTTCGTACAGATGTCTCCGCGCTCTAGTAAAAAAAGACCGCTCTGGAGAGCAGAGTGCCAGGTGACATCTGCCCCCCTCACCTTTCCCGGGACTCCGAGGCGCTGACACCAGACTGGCCTCTCTGACTGAACTTTGGTGTTTTCACGAGACCTTTTGTACAGTATTTATCGTCCGCAGAGGAGGCACACAGCGTTTTCTCGGCTCGGGAGGACAAAAGACAAAAACCCAGCGAGGCGATGCCAACTTTTGTATGACTGCCGGCTCTGTAACTTTTTCCGGGGTTTACTTCCCGCCGGCTCTTCTGCCTGAGGCCGAGGACGGACCTCGAGCCCTTCTCACTTGTTACAAATCTAGTAAGGCAGATCCAACCATTTACAAGTTTTTGTAGTTGTTGCCGCTCTTATGGGTTGGTTGGTTAATTTATACCGCAATCCCCTCTCAGACGGTGGAGTTATATTCTGGGTTTTGTAAAACTCTGTATCCGAGCATTTCCATTTTTTTGTTTTGTTTTGTATTATTTCTTGTAAATGCGTTGTGACATTTTTATTTTAGGCGTTGCGATACGGGGGAAGAGGAGTCGGACGATGTAAATAGCCTGCAGCCCTTTCATCTCAAAACGGAAAAACAAAGAGAGGTCTCCCCCCAAATGCATCAAATTTGAATCAATACATTTAAGAGAGAAAAGCCCGTTTCCCTATGAAATCGAAACGTGCTAATTTTATATGCATGTTTTATGAGTTCAAAATACAATTATCAATCTGTTGGAGGAGAAATTATCAGCAGGGCCCAGGAGTAAGGAAACCCCACCAAGCGAAGGGCAGCGTCTCTGTGGCTGTATTCAGTGGGGAAAGAGAAATCTAAACGCCGTAGATTGTTTTGTAAAGTTGAAGTTGACACAGAAGGGAAGAAGTAATTACAAAAGGCTTCACAGTGATTTAGCGTTTTAACTGCCAAGGCCCTGGCATATTTTTGCATTTCTTTCCCGCGGCTCTGCCCTTCACGTGCTGTAGCAGTTTTGAGGCAACTTGGTCTTAGAAGGAGAAAGGACAGTGCTCAGTAGTGGGACAAGGCCAAGGATGGGACCGCCAACCACCGCCAAGACCGCGTGCCTTTGATTTCTCTGTAATTGGAATTGTAAGTAAAATTATCTTCCTGTGGTTCAAGGAAGCAATCCTGACCCAGGCAGCACCACCACAGAGTGACTCACCCAGGCTTAGCCCAACCCCTCCTGCTTCCTCTCTGGGAAAATCCAACAATCATTTTACCGATTTTCTTACACACACCCACCACCCCCTCTCCTGTGTGAACCGGGATGCAGGTTGCCAGGGAATGTAAACACAAAATGCCCGTGTTTATCACTCCCGACCATATCTTGAGGTTGTTTGATGCTTTAAATATTTTTAATTATATTTTTTCTAGGTGTTTATTGGTATATTGCAGGTTTTCCCCCCTGGAATTTAAAGTTTCCTGTAAAACTTTGTCTTCAAGTAACCTGACAGCATTAAATATTGCATTTAAAAGTTATACTGTAGCAAATATGTTTTAAAATTAATCACGACATTAGAATGACATTCTATTTTTGAAGGAAATTTTCTTTAAGTCCAGATGGGGAATGATACTATTTTCAGCATCTTTACCTTGTTTCCTTCCAATTTCTTTTCTTGGAATGAATATGGACTAGCCATTCAAAAGTGGACTCCATCTATCAATTCAGTAAGACCTGAGTTCAACCTACACTGGAGAATATCTTTCAGTAGAAATGCTAATATCACAAGTGACACGTGTGATTTTTTAAAGTAATTTTTATGATTTTGCTTAAACCCATCATTCTTTAAAGTGATTGCAAGAGATTCAAGAATGACGCCCACTGCTTTCTGATGAGGTAATAAAAGAACACCCCCTTCCCCTCTTTCTTTGTTTTTCTTTTAGGGTTTTGCTCTGTTGTTTCTAGAACTGCTTTGCTTGCTTAGGAGTCCAAGAGGAGAGCTGCACTCTGAGGCAGTCTAGGAAGAAGTGTCCCAGTAGCCTCGGGGAATTTCTAGAGAGTGTTTAGGGTCCAACCCACTTCCCCCTTAAAATACAAACACCTTTGCTGACTGGCCCTTAACACCACCACCGGGGAATTTCTTTAGTGGGAATCAAGGGTGGCCGCACTCACCTATTTTATGCCCAGACTTCTGGGTTCTTGTGTGTGCCTTATCTGTGGCTTCACTGCCATAGGCATTATGGCCCACTTTAAGTGAAGCACAAAACATAAAGTTAGTCATCTTGTTAATACCAGACAGCTCGGCCCCCTCTCCACCCCCCCCCCAAGACTTTCAGAGTTTTGTGTTCCCTACTTGATCTCCACCCAGTGAGCAGAAATTCTTTGTGCCAGGCCTTCAGACCACCTTCCTTTGGTTTCTACTGATGTGAAAGACAAGGAGAAATTCTCTAATGACTTAATTTGAAAACAATACGGGGGGGGGCGCTTCTCTCAAGATTGAGGCCAGATCCAGACAGGTTCTCTGCAGTTTAAACACGTGAAGAGAATCTCCTCCTAGGCCTTACTTAGAGCCCACCTCAAGGATAAATGCAGTACCTGACCAAGCTTTACACATTTTTGTTCAAGTGGGGCTCTCTACGGCCATGATTGCAGGGTAACTCTCTTCCAAAGTAAGGACAGTGTTTCTTTCTACTAGTGCAATATTGTTAAAAATCTGTGTGGAGAACCGGGCAGGATCTTTGTGGAGTGTGGATAAAGTTTGCATAACTTCCTGTAGGGTGGCTGGGTGGCTTCTAAACTCACGGGTAAACTGAGCAGGGTGCTTTGCCTGATGGTCACACACACACACACACACACACACACACACACACACACGCCCCCTTGTCCCCCTCCCTCTCTCCTCGTCCCCTTTCTTTATTCACTTTTAAAAAAAAAAAGAAAAGAAAGAAAACTCACTGGTCCCTTTTTATTGTTGCCACTGAGACTTTGACACCCTCCCTCAAACCCACTAGTAGGCAGATGAAACGAATTAATTTTTTTTAAAGAAGTTGCGGGCGCAGCGCGCCTGATCTGCAGATGTGTCGGGATGAGACTGATAGGTCTATTAAAATCATGCGTGTGGGAGAAGAATAACACTCATATTCACGCATTTCATTTTCCCCGACAAAGACTGGGCACTGCCGAGCTCTGTTTCCGGAAAATTCCAGTCTGTTTGAGAAGCCCTCCCCGGCGTTCACGTTCTGGGGACGCAGAGAAGCAAGCTCTGTCCAGCCGCGGTTCAGGACTGCTGGCTCGGGGCCCCTGAGCTCTTGTGATCACGCCGTCTCCCCAGCCCAGTTTCCACAGCGGGTGTCCGGGAGCCAGGCGTTGGAATCTAACCGCAGGTTACAGTCCTGGGAAAGTTCAGGAGGAGAGCAGACTTGGCCTTGGCGCAGGGACTACTTGGCGGGATTGAGAGAGGGGGGCGGATAGGGAAGAGAGACGCAGAGTGAACCCCGGGGGCGAGAATGCCAGAGTCCCTCTGCGCGGGGCGACGGGTGGACTGGCCCAGGCTCTTGCAGCGCAGCTTAAGGCTGCCTCCCCAGCTCGAGGCTCGCCCCTCCTTCTCTTCTTATCCCCCCCCACCTCCCGCCGGGCCTTTCCTCTCCAGCTGCGCCTAGCGGGACCCGGCTTCACCTGCCCCCAAAACCAGCGGGGCAAGGCAGCGGCGGACAGCATTTTTCTTCCCAGGCGTTGGGGCCAGAACCCCTCCCGGAGCGGGCCGGCCTCCCGTGGATCTTCACGCTGCCCCCGAGTCACATGTCACCCGTGCTTGCTTCTGTGGTTCTGCTGTCCGATGAGCCCCGCACTTCGCTCTGCTCCCACGTCTCTCTCACCACTTCCCCGTCCACCAAGTCTTCCCATCACTTCCCTCCCCCAGCCCCGGGTCTGCAGCCCCTGCTCTTGCTTGGCTTTCCCTCCACGAGCTGCCAGGCCTTCCCTTTGTCTTGGTGCTCTGTCCGCTTCCCGCCTCCTAAGCCGCTCTCCTCCCTCCTTGCACGTTCTCCAGCCCAGCCGCCCCGTCGGAGGCACAGGTTCAGAGCGATCCGTGCTCTCTTCCAGCTGGTCCATCCTTGCGGGGGTAGCAAGTAAGGGCTTGACGCCTACCTTACTCGTGTCCACGCTTGCCCGGAGGCCGTTGGGGAATTAAGAAAAGAGCGGTTTGTGTTAAAGACTGCAGGATTACAGCGGAGAAAGTCCTGACCTGGGGTCAGCCTCAAGCCGACCCTTTTTACAATCAGTCGGGAAACCAAGCAGGTCGCAGGCGGGACCGCAACAAGTGGGCTGGGGGGGGGGGGGAGAGGGGAGGCAGGGTCTTCAGGCAAGCAGAGACAAGGAAGAGACAGAGTGGCCCGCTGGGCTCTGGGCAACAGTGGGCACAGACAGGCGCTCTCGGGCCTCGATCTAGGCCTGGACCTTGGCTAAACCTTCAAAGGTTTCGTTCTCAGGGAAATATCAGCATTGGCTACGTCTAGAGGTCCTCCGCGCTATTCCATGGCATTTGAGTCTAAAGCTGAGCAGGTCTCTACCCAAGGGGTCCTGTTTTATCAAACACCGCTCAGCAAACTTGAGTAGCTATACATACGTAGGTAAAAATGAGAACAAGTTCTTGGAAGCTGGACTTAGCGGCCCTTTTGTGATCCCTGCTTCATTTTAGACTTTGTACAGCCCTTCGAGTCTTTGGGAGCGGTGGACGAGGGGTTATTGAACGGATGACATTATTAAGGCAGCTTAATCACCAGACCTGGTTCTCTATCCGGGGTGAGTGAAAAACCAATGGGCAAAATCCACTATTTATTCACGTTGATGGAGACCCGGCAGGGAGGCTGGAGGTTGACAAGGAAGGAGATGGTTTGTCTTCCTTAGAGCCCCATTGGGAATTCCTCCTGAGATGATACCGGTTAACTGGAGATGTTTGAGAGATGTGGAAAATTTAGAAAAGCCCAAGGAAGAGGTACATCCACACGTGAAGGGCATATGCTTGGGTAGGACAAATAAAAAAACACAAAATTGCCAAATTTTCTAAAGTCTCACCTGCACATGAGCAGACTCTACCAGCAGGGACAGGACAGAGCCAGTTTTTCCGTGTTTCTTTGTTTTTGTTTTAACGGATAGAACTCTCTGTGAACTCACACATCCTTGCACAGTGGGCACACCGTGTGGACTCACAAACTTGCGTATAAAGTATGCTCCAGGTTCAAAGTTCACAATGGAAGACCAGAATGCTGAAGAACCAGCTGCTAAGTGACCTTCGGGGGAAAATTGTCTGTGGCAGAGATGCTGGCTGGCCTTAGAGTCTTCCTGAATGCCCTGCGGGCAGCTTGTGAGGATTTAATTGCCCTCAGCCACTTCAGAACAGCCGTGTGGGTACATTAAAGACTCTGTTTGTGGAGAACAGCAGGTCACCACACGCAAAGCCTTGGAATAGTCAGCCAGTCAAATCAGTGGAAAAAATCAGCTTTTGTTAGATTTTGCAGTTTCGGGAATTAGGCACTCACTGTGGAGTTGCAGTTGTGAGAAATTGCAATGTCAGGCGTGTTCCCAGTGGGGAAATATTGTGAGTGTGGAAGAACGTAAGATTGGGCCTGACAATGGGGAAACTGACAAGAACCATCACCCAGACAGTGTTTTCTCTCCCAGCACCCCGGAAATGCTAACAAGGGCAGGGGTGGTGGTGCTCAGTCAGGTCTGCAGGCTCAGTGAAAAGAGACGTACACCATGCAAAACCCGACCCCAATTTCACACAAGTCAGAGAACCCACAGGCCAAAAATTCCCTGTAGATAAAAAAAAAGAGAAAAAAAAAAGCCACCTAAACACCAGCATTGGGATCTTCTAGAAAAAATTAAAAGGGCCAGTGTCTTGCTTTTTAGTGTCAGAAGGGAGACAGTGTTAACCAGCAAGCAAACTGAGCAGATTCAAGCTTTAATAAGCCAAGCCTCTAGGTCACCAAGAGGAGGGGTGGCACCTCTGCTGGGTGAAGGAGCTGGACCCCGGGCCTTTGTTTCTGAACTAAAAAGAGAGGATGACCAGGACAGCTGCTGTCTGGACAAAGAGAGCTTTCTCAACTTAGGGTTTGTAGTTCAGAAGTAAGGCCAAAATCACCAAACATAGAGCTCCTTAGGATGTCCGAGCCCAGCAAACAGGAGGCCTCCATGAATGGTCAGATAACACAGAAGCACAGCCTTGAAATGAGTGACCTGTGGAACTGGAACTTTAGGAAGCAGGTGTGGCAGAAGAAGGAAAGGCCATGGTGCAGTCCACGCATAGGAATTCTCAGAGAGCGGTCACGTTCCCTGTCTGCTCAGACAGGAATGTCCCGTGTCATGACTGGCCTGATACCAGTTGCCCATAAGTTTAAGATCACCTGGACAAGGCTCACTGTCTCCTGGGTGAGATACGTGTCACACAGGAGGAATGATACTGCAATCATTCAACACATGTCGTATGCATCTGGTCTAACCTGAGCAAGACAGGGAAAGCCTTCCAGAGCACATGAAGCCACATGATCTGTAACTGCCTGGTCCTCCCTGTGCAGAAGGTCCCCTGTGTGACTTGCACAGTGCTGGACTGTGATTAATGGTAGTGGTGATGTGACTTTAAAGAGAGCCTTTGTTACGGAGGTTTTGGACTGGGCTTGTGGTAGTAGACACAGACTTGGAGCTTTGCAAGAGCAGTGGCCTCTCGCAGTCAGCACACTGACCAGACAGGCTGACCAGAATCTCCCGTGTTAAGGCACAGTAGGAAAGATGCTGGATGCTGACCCTGGAAGACACTTGGAAAGCCTATGTTTCAGTGTGTGTGTGTGTGTGTGTGTGTGTGCATGTGTGGGGTGTGTGTTTGTGTGTGTGGTATGTGTTTTGTGTGTAGTGTGGGGTGTATGTGGGGATGTGTGTGTGTGTGTGTGCTGTGAGGTATGTGTGGGGGAGTGGTGTGTGTGTGGTGTGGGGTGTGTGTGTTTGTGTGTGGTGTGTGTTTGTGTGTGTAATGTGTAGTATGTATGGTGTATGTGTATGTGTGTGTGGTGTATGTGTGGTGTGTGTGTGGTGTGGGATATGTTTGTGATGTGTGTGTGTGTGGTGTGTGTGTGGTATGTTTGTGTGTGTGTGTGTGTGTGTGTGTGTGTGTGTGTGTACACAGTGGGCAACTATCATGATCTTTGAGATCGGAGCAGCAACCTGTTGTTTGAAGAGAGTTTTTGAGTTGCTTTATTTGGGTCTTGTGCCTGGAAGGTAGTGATGGATCCTCGTTTTGTTTCTCACTCCTGGCTGGTTGTTTCAGCCCACCCAACTGCACCCCCAAATACATCTGGGGTCTCCTGAAGGGCAGCCTGTGCACACCAGGGAGAGAAGGCACACAAACACTCAGGTGAATATGTTCAGAAATGGGGAAGTGAGAGGCTGCTGGGGCCCTGGGGCCGGTCTTCCAGGGTTTGAATATACGGAATCTGGATCAAACCAGCCCAGTCTACACCAAAACATTCCTGCTAGCCATATGGCACAGGAGCCATTTATTGGTACATACAAAATGATTTATCACTCTCCTCAATATATCAGAGCTGCATCCGTGAAATGGGCGGGCCCCATTAGAGTGTCACTGGGAGAGCTGTGTGCTCCAAGGTGCTATGTGCAGACAAACTGCCTTGTCTTGAGCCATAGTGGGGTGGCCTTCTCGGTGGTCCTAAGTGCAGCCACTGGCCATCAAGCAGTGTGGAAGAACCTGGTGTCTGATTGGCAGGTAAACTGGATTTAAAGCCGGAGAGAATAAGAAGTCCTTTTCATTTTAAAGTTTAAAATGCTCAATTAAAACAATAAATCACTTCTTTTCGGTATCCCAGCTTGCGCGGGGGGGGGGGGGGGTAGAAGTGCAAATGTAGTGTTGATTTTAAAATACTGTGAGATTTAGATAAATTACATGATCTACTTTCTAAGGGAAATTACACATAGCATAAAAATTAAAAGGATACATTGTTACTCTAATGTAAATAGTTCATATGCAGTAGCTACTCTGAACAATGGGATGGCGCCTAGCGTTACAGTCAAATTAAATTATTAGGTTGTATCAAGACATAATATAAATATAAAAATAGGTAAACTGAAAACCAGCCCACAGACTACAAGTTTGATATCAGTCTCAACAATATACATTTTAAAGTGAAACTGTTATGAAGATATTCAAATAGAATTTAAAAGATTTGTGATAACATTTCTTGGGGACTTAGGATTTATTTTAATTAGCACCCAAAGGGTCACCTTCCCACACTTGCTCTTACAATCCCTGCTGTTGGCACTGTGTGAGGGAAGCTCTTCCCAGATGAATATACTCTGAGGGACCAGAGGTCACATGGGGACAGATACCCCAACGTCACCAAGCGCCTGTCAACAAACTGCATGCTGTGAGCACCACAGCTATGTCTGATTTGGGATTTTAGGAAGTTGTAATTTCCAACACAGCCAGAATCTGTGCATATTGCCGAGAGACAACATAATTGTTTATGTGAGGTGAGTTCATGGGACAGATGCATGATCATAGGACCATCGTAGAGAAAGAAGGCTGGCCTGTTTCCATGGAGCACGTGGGCCAGTGGAACAGCACACCTGCTGTGTTCTGGAGTGGGTAAAGAGCAGTGAGCTACTGGCTTCGGCTCTGGCCCTCTGACTACAGTAGGACAGGAACTGTAAGAGCAGACAGATGAGCTGTTTGGCTTCACCACTGGGCAGGAGTGTGCCTCGTTCCTCAGATGAGAGACTCGGAGAATGGGCTCACAGGTTTCATTGTGGTCTCAGCACAAGCTGAGTTATGGGGGGCGTGCTCTTTGCCTCAGAATCCCCTGGAGACCTGCTACTCCTGGGCACTCCCAGGGAGTCGTGGGAGCTCTGGAAATGGCAGAGTACTGAGGTGGGTTTTCCCTTAGAGCCTATGGAAGAATCCCTCTTTGCACTAGAGGGCTTCAGGCTCCTGGAAAGGAGGTGAAGCAGGGAAGAGCAGCCCTGGCCTGCACTAAAGCAAACCTCTAACATGCTATTCCGCCCAGACGCTCAGGGAAGCTGAGGGCCCCTGGCATGAAGGTACCTAGGTGCTGTGAGAGCCATGTGGACATGGCTGTCAGCTGCTCCCACAGTTACCTCCAGGCACCTGGTTTATTAGCCCTTGCTGTGTGAATCTGAGTATGTACCTTGCGGATTTGAAATCCCTAAACACCAAACTGTTTGTGGCTGTGAGGGTGTCAGAGTGGAGCACAGGAAGCTGCTCAGTCCATCCCTCTGGATTGAGCTGTAGACACTGCCTGCTCCTACTCTGTTCTCTACTCCTAGGGATTTTTAATTCACGGAGAACAGGCAGTTCAGGACATCTTGGAGGCCTTGTGAAGCAAGCCCCTTGCTGAAGGTAGTTCTCAGCCCCGGTGTGAGCTTGGAGATAAGTGACTGCAGGTGACATAACCAGCTTTAGGAAATTATATTTTTGACAGACAAGTGTAACATTAAAACTGATTCCCATGGGGGAAAGTGGAGCAACCAGGAAGTCCAGTGCCAACCTCAGCCGGACAGGGTTCAGCCGAGCAGTACATGTGGCTAAGAAGCAATAGGCAGGTGTCCCAAACTTGTGATCTTCTAATGTGTCTGGCTACAGTCAGCTACCCTGGGACACACGTGACCCATGAGCCACAGGCCTGACATATCTGCAGTAGAGAATTTTTAGTCTTTGAAGAGTGAAATGAAAATATCTATTTTAACCTTTGTGTACTGCTTTAAAATGATTGCTGAGCCGTCATAGCAGAAATATAGATTAAATTGTTTGGTGGTCTAAAGTGTGTAACAAACCTAGCAGGTGTGTCTCTCAGCCTGGGAGCAATGGACGGTGTGAAATTTTGCACTGTTGACACAGCATTAAACCTCGGCTCATGGAGTCAGTTAGGAACACGAGTTGTTGCTTATGCCTTCACGCTTATGTAAGCTATGGCTTGAAATACAATTTTATTTTTCCTGCAAATAATTGCCAGAGGTGATGGACTAACTCTGGAATGATAAAGTGTTGGTTTAATTCGTTTTTAAGAATTTTATGTAACTTCCCCCCCCCCCCCCGCAGAGTGGATAATTTCCTTTATTATCCAAATTTCATAGTCAGCGTCTTGAAATTGAGGTGACATTTTTAGTAGCATTGTCGGTTTAAAGACCAAGGTAAATTATTTATGTACTTATTTATTTACAAATGAGCAAGAAAGTTTTTACATTGGAATCTCACTCGTTAATGTGCCTGAATTGAGATCGGGGATGATGGAAGACTGGCAGCGTGAGAACTCTGGTGTTGGTGCCAGGTACTTGTGCCATTAGCTTTCTGTCCCGTCTGGAGGTGAATGATCCTCACACCACGATGTCTGCTGTCTGCTCAGCAGATGCTTATCTGTAGGAAGAGAGTCTCCGCAGAAGCTGTGCTGTTTCTCAGCTCGAAGTCCTACCTTATTCCATCGGTTCTAGTATGAACACTTGTGGACCAACACGTTCTTTCTTTGCTTGGGTGCAGGATGGTAACAGTGTCTCTGATTCTGAATGTGTGGGCAGGGTGCAAGTGGCAGAGATGGCATTTGTACCACGTGACAGTCAGCTCCCTGAGCGCAGGAGCCCATGAAAAGCAGAGGGCGGGACTGGTGCACAGCTGTAACCTGGCATGTACCAGCCCCAGAGTCCCGTTCCCAACAGGGAAGGAAACCCTGTGGAGAAGTCAGTGGTACCACCGAGGCCTGAAACTCTAGTGTCTGAGCAGCATCTTATTTTTATTTTTTTGCAAATAGTTTACCTTGTATGTTCAGCAAATATAGACAAGTATGAGAAAATGCTTCCTTCAAAAGTGGTATTTCAACCTCACCTATTAAATTACTTTTCACAAAAGATTTTTGTTACCTTAGATTGTATTTTTCTTCTTTTGTCTTGTTGAGTAAAGTTAGGAAGGATTAAGTGGGGGAGTGCTGTTGCTGGACTCTTGTTTGAACAAAAAAGTAGAATCTGACTCCATTCTCTGATTCCTCCCCCAGTGCCCAGCAAAAAAAAGCACAGGGTGTTCAGAGCTTCTCTGTGCAGAGTCCCATCAGAGAAGATGAAGCTGACACCGGCGCTCTCTCTCTCTCTCTCTCTCTCTCTCTCTCTCTCTCTCTCTCTCTCTCTCGACCTTCTAATTGCACATGAATGAAGAGATGTTACTTTAAAAAAACAAAAACAAAAGAAAAAAAAAAACTCATGTCTATCACAACGTCTGGACCTCAGGAACAAATGCAAAATATAACTCAGCTTAAGAAAAGCTTAAGAAAATGTAATGTTAAAGGAATTTGAAATAAGAGGTTTGTTTTTTTTTTTTCAAGAAGCAAGAGACAAGAGAAGCCACTGCCAAAAATAAATATGGGAAAGATAAAGTTTTAGTGACAGACCCACACTCTAGTGTTCACAGGGTCCTCTGAGACCTCTCCTCGGCCAGGAAGGAGCACATCAAAGTTCCCAAGCAGATTTGGAATTAGGATCCAGCTGTCCACAGACCGCTGGAACTATTTCAAGTCAGAGGATTATGTGAGCTGCCTGGGCAGCCACACACTCTCTCTGGGCTGGTCTCTGGGCCTCACTCCCATAACAAGAGTACCATGCAGAGAGCCTTAAAGGATAAAACTCACCCTCCACAGCTCTGGAGAAAAGACTAAGCTTGAGATATGAGCATGGTAGGCTCTTTCTTCTGACATGTGGGAAGACATAGCCACATTCCCCGGGTGCTACCTTGGGACCTGGCATTGCATGGCTTGTAGAAGCCACATCGGTTTTCTGCCTCCATCTTTGCTGTGCATAAAGGCCCTGTGGGCGCCTGCATCCTTTTTCTGATTTTTTGTTTTTCCCTCTGTGTGTACGTATGAGTGTGTGCGTGTTTGTATGCAGGGGAGGGTGCTCACGCATCTGTGTACACATTTGGATGTTGAAGTGAGCATTAGATGCTGTTACTTAGTCATTGTCTACCTTGGTTGCTGAGACAGGTTCTCTCATGGGTCTGGGTCTCACCAAGTAGTCTGTAAGAGCTGACCAGAGAACTCCAAGATCTGCCTGTTATTCTTTAGTACTGAGGCTGTGCTTGTGTGCCTGTCTCTTTCAGTGGGTTCTGAGGGGAACAGGTCCTTATGCTTGTATGGTAAGCATGTTACTGACTGAGCGACCACCACATTTCCCCAAATCCCTTCTTTAAAAAACAGAAGTCACTAGCTGGGGCCTCAAAGATGACCCTGTCCTGACCTGTCTGCCTGCAAAGACCTTGTTAGCTAACAAGTGTCCTGGGTCAGGGCTTTGAGCTCTCTGGGAAATTCAATTCGAGCACTGTTGACTATGAGCCATCTTTCCTGGTAAACACTATGCATTCTGAGGTCCTGCCTCTGTCCAGAACAGATGCTACAGCCCTGCAAGCTCTCACACAGTGTAGCATCTCCCAGACCTCTGCAGCAGCCTTTCACACAGCTGGGCAACTGCCCTCCAGTTGACCTGAGTCACCCAAGTTAATAATCTGCTGCCTGTGTAGTGGGAGTCACAGAAGGCTGGAGGGGAGAGATGGGTCATCATGTTAGGGCAGCATCAGTGAGCACATATATGAAATTCTCCCCTTGGGGGACACAGTCCCAGAGGAAGGAAACTGAACAATTCCAGGGTACCATGCTAGACTTGGCTCACTTTTTCTTACTTATCCTTAATCCAATTTCTTTTGTGGAATTACACGTGCCGCTGTTAATCACCTTCATTCCTGTGGAAGAACAGTGTGCAGAGACAACACTACACAGTGGAGGCCAGCTCTCCACCCCCCCAGCTCTCCATTCCCCCCAGCTCTCCACCCCCCCAGCCCCCACCCCCCAGTTCTCCATCCCCCCCAGCTCTCCACCCCCAGCTCTCCACCCCCCCAGCCCCCACCCCCCAGTTCTCCATCCCCCCCAGCTCTCCATTCCCCCCAGCTCTCCACCCCCCCAGCCCCCACCCCCCAGTTCTCCATCCCCCCCAGCTCTCCACCCCCCAGCTCTCCATACCCCCAGCTCTCCAACCCCCAAACTCTCCACCCCCCAGCTCTCCACCCCCCCAGCTCTCCCCCCTACCCCCCACCCCCGCTTCTGAGCAGTCAGTACAATAAGCTGAGATCGAACTCTGGGGCTTCCGGCAGACTAAGTGTGCACCTCTAACTTCACTATACCAGGTCCTCAAAAGAAACCAGGAGTGAGGTCATCTACCAAAGGACGTGTCCGTAAGGAATCTAGAGCAGGTGGGGTCAAGTATTTATGATTAATGTAATACACGTGAACATTGTACAAAAGCCCAAGAGCACTACTAGGTTTTCAAGGTGCCCAGCAGCTCCATGCTCCACTTACCCCAGCTACACTTCCGAGAGGTTGCTTCTTAAATCTCTGGTCATCTCCCCCACGTCTTCACATCCTTATGTGGGCACCACTGCTTGGTGTTGATCTGATCCTTTGAGTCATTACCTAGTCAGACCTTTGTAGCAACTGAGACTTTGTAGCAATTGAGACTTTTCTGTTTGTTTGTTTGTTTTGTTTTGTTTATCTATCTTCACCCCCTCCCACCACCACCCATCTTTCTAGCAGCAGGTGAACCCTGGTTAGTTCCATTGACATTTGGGGTTTGTTTTGAATAGACAGCACGATTCATGGCTGAGCCTGTGGTAAAGCAGGATCGGATTTCCTTTCCTTCAGGGACTGTGCTCTCTAACAACACTCACGGCTTTGTTTGGTGAGATCATCACCTGCTTAGTTTTTTTGTTACTTGCAGAGCAAACAAAACAGTGCCAGATGCAGAAGAACAGGAGTACCATCAGCTCAGTTCCTTGGTGACAGCCCTTCAAGGGACACTTGTGTGTCTACTTGCTTCAAGTTGGAGGATGCCATAAGCCACTGCCCTCAAACAGTGGTCTCTGTTTCTCTCTTCCACATAGTTCTCAAATTTGTGGACCTCTTGCTTATCTTGTCTCCAAGTCTCTGCTAAGTATGATCTTAATCATCCGTTCCTACTGCCTCTCCTTCCTGAGTGCTCTTATGACAGGCATGTGCTCCACATCTGAGTTATGTGGTGCTGGGAATGGATCCAATCTTACACATACTAAACAAACTCTCTACCAGATAAGCTGCATCCCCAGACTCACTGGATCCCTCACTTTTTGTCTCCTTGCTTTCCACCCTTGTTTTAGCAGGTGATCTTTTCTAAATGACAGCAATACAAGAGTGGTATTTTAGCTGGGTATAGGATTTAAGTAAAATATCATTATGAAAACATCCCCTTGAGAGTTTTTCTTCTCATCTATTCTGTTACTTGAAACCAGTCCTTACCTTTTTAAAAATATATAGTTTGTTTACGGATACATGATTTGTAAATAAGCTGTGCCTAATATGGTATAAATCTGATACAGCTGGACAAAATGGCAGGACCACAATCAAGACAATGGATACATTTAATTTAATACCGTCAAGACCCTGAATTGCTTCTACCCACAGACAAGCACGTGCTGCCTTTCATCACTAAGAATGTTTTGCAATTTCTAGCAGTTTCTATCAGCATAATTTTTATAAACTTTTTTTTACTTGATTTCTTTCACTTGCCATGATAATGTTGAGATCCATCCACATTATAGTGTGGGTACCAGTAGGTCCTTTCTTTCTTCTTTCCTTCTCTTTTCTTGTTTCTTTTGGGAGGGTTGTTTTTTGCTTTTTGTTTTTGTTAAGTAATATTCTGCTGTATGGCTATATACCATAGTCTGTTTACTCGCCAAGTGGTAAATATTTATTTTCAGTTTTATTTCATGAATTTGGATATAAGTTCGTGTAAAGACACATGCTTTAATTTGTTTTCAGCTAACCCCTAGAAGTAGTAGAGTATATCCAATGATATGATTGTTTGAATTAAATTCCTTTTTCTTTTTTTTTTCTTTTTTTCTTTTTCCTTTTCTTTTTTCTTTTTTCTTTTTTCTTTTTCTTTTCTTTCTTTCTTTCTTTCTTTCTTTCTTTCTTTCTTTCTTTTTTTTTTTTTTTTTTTTGAGACAAGGTCTAACTCACACTCCCCCATCCCCATGAAGCTGAGGATGATCTTGAACTCCTGATCTTTCCATCTCCAACTTCTCAGTGTTGAGATTTTCTTAGTGTATTTACTTCTTATGTATCTTGGGAGTCAAACCCAGGGCCTCGTGCATACTTGTCACGGACTGTACTAGCTGAGCGGGTCCTTTCCCTGGCCACATTTGTTCAGTTAGATGATGGTGTTGCCAGCCTGAGGGTTCCATCATCCACATATATAACCACACTTGTTTTCCCATCTTAGCTCTACCACTGAATATGTAATTTTATCTCAAGGCGGTCTCAGTTTGTGTCCCCCCCCCATTACTGCTAACTCTGGCACCCTCATTTCAGATGCTCATTGGTCAACCTGACCTCTTAGGGGAAATTCTCAGTTATGTTTTAACTATGTTTGTAGGTTATTTTTATATTATAAAAATTTAAGAGTTACTTTGTTTTACTTTCGAGACAGGATGTCTCTAAGGCTGACCTCAGCCTTGATCTGCCTTCCTCCTCATCCCAAATGCAGAGGCTCAAGGTGCAAATCATGCTTCAATAGAGATCTCATACACTGTGAACACAACACAGCTGTTCAGCAAATGTTGTGTCTTTTGAAGAAGAAACATTTAGAGGAGTTTTGATGAAGGCCTCATTTACAGATTCCTTATATACCCAAACTTTTGTATCATAATTAAGAAATCCATGCCAAATTCTGAGTTACTATAATTTTCTTCCCCAAGTTCACCCCAGAATGTGCTGCCCGGCTCAATAGCTAATTGTTATAAGCAGCTTTTTAGATTTCACATGTAGGGGACTGGAGCGATGGTTCTGTGGTTAAGACCACATGCTACTCTTGCAAAGTAACTGCATTTGGTTCTCAGT
This sequence comes from Micromys minutus, assembly GCF_963924665.1. Lineage (NCBI taxonomy): Eukaryota > Metazoa > Chordata > Mammalia > Rodentia > Muridae > Micromys > Micromys minutus. Next base: position 52,579,447 of record NC_137983.1, on the reverse strand, counting down.
ACCTACATCATGGCTCACAAGCACCTATAACTCCAGTTCTCGGGGCTCCAACTACCTTTCCTGACCTCCAAGGGACAAACAGCATGTACCATTGTGCACAGACATACCTGAGGCAAGCGCCCACATACAGAAAGTAAACAAATCTAGAACAAATACATTTAGCAGATACCCAGTTCAAATAAAGAAACAAAAAATATGATGGTATACCAGTGTAACCCTAGAACATAAGACACTGAGGCAGGAGAATAACTAAGTTCTAGGCCAGCCTGTTCTTCACAGTGAATTTTAGGTCAGCTGGAGCTGTCTCAGAATAAACAGAAATAATAATAATAATAAAGCAGTGTCTCTTTGCAGCGGCCTTATTGAGAGTTCTCAATATCCCATGGGCAAGTGGATTTTCCAGTAGCCAGAATGCAGAGAGTTCTGTCAGAGAACATTTACCACCGTGTGGTCCCTGTTCCTGCAATGGTTCATGGTGTAAGGGAAGACTGTATCTTTTGCGCAGGATTCTTTTGTTCTAGCTAGTCTGGTATTTTAAAGACACCATTCTCTCCTTTCCCCTGCCTCAGCATCTGTCAAACATCAATTCAACCAGGAGCTATGGAGATGGCCCAGTGGTTGAGCACTTTTTGTTTTTGCAGAGGATGCTGGTTTGATTTTCTGCACCCACATAGCAGCTAGCAAGCATCTGTAACTCCAGCTCCACGGGAGATGGTGCTTCTCTATGACCTATTTTGGGTACCAGACACAAGTGTGGTGCACAGGCATGTATGCAGGCAAAGCACTTCTATATATTAAAAAAATTAAAGTCTTTTTAAAAATTGGAATAGCCACGGGGTGATCAATACCCACAATTCTAGCCTGTAAGCCATGGCAGGAAGGTGAGGAGTTTGAGAGATGTCTGACCAAGGCTAGCCAGTGCTTGCTAAGACCCTGTTGTAAGTAAGGCACCTTCTCTACAGACCAACTGGCCATATGTGCCTAGTCCTACTTTCATGGCTCAGTTTTGCAGCAAGGGTCTACTGCTCTGCCTTTGTGCCAACACAGCACGGTCCTGCTGTGTTTTCCTGTCCGCCTCACAGACAGGTAGTGTAGGTTACCCACTGTTGTTTCCCCTAACAAAGATGTTTTACTTCCTCTATGTATTTTGAATTTCCATACAAAATCTTTAATTGTCCCCTCCAATAAATATAAGCAAAGACGTTTCTTCTATTGGACAGGCATGGTGCTGTGCTCCTCTGTTTCCTTCTGCTCGGAGGCTGAGGAAAATGGAGCAACAGTTGGAGGCCACCTAGCTAAGGTAGCAAGACCTTTCCTTCCAGGTCGGAGGTTGAGTGTTTGCCTGGCATGCATCAGGCTATGGGTTCCATCCTTTGTAAGACGAGACAAGAAAATCCCAGAAAAGACAAGAGTGTTACATGTGCTCTCTGCAACTTTGGGATTTCCTATAATTTACTGATGAATTTTGAAGAAATTGATGTCTTCACCATATTGATCTTTACACCCACTCGTTTGAGCACTCCTTATTTTCTCCTCGTTGTCTTCTGTAGTTTTCGGGAACCAGCTGTGCCCGTCCTTTGTCACGTTTTACTGAACGATTTCTTCCCAGGATCGAGGTAGAAAAAAGCAGCCGAACCACTTCCTCCTGTGTTCAAATGGCGGTGAACGGAGGGAGCTTAGACTTGCTTGGCTCTTGATGGGAAGCTGCCAGCCACCAGGAGTCTGTGGGCTCTGTCTCTGAACTGGCTCCTGGTCCTTTACATTCGACCTAGTTTGTTTCTCTTGCTTTATTTTAAAGTCTGATCTACAGCCTTTCTGGGGTTTGGGGTCTTTAATTTCTGTTTCTGTTTTGTTTCTTAATTGCACAGCCGTGTGCTTGGACACAGTCTTTTCTTACCCATTGTGCTGGGAACTTGATGTCTTCTTTCAATCTTGAAAATCATCTTCAATTCTGAGAAGTCTGTGTGTCTTTAAAACCTTTTTGCCCTGTTTCCTCTTTGTAAAGTTCTTGTTAGGGTGATAACTTCTGTGTCATTGTCTGGGTTTCATAGTTTTCGTCTCTCCTATATTCCTCTTTCTCTTCTGATTTCTTTTGACCACAGAGTCCCTTGTGGATATCAGTCCCTGTTCCACATCGATTTTACTTGGTGACCATTCTCAGATGCTCTAGGCCTTTGTTCTCTGAGTTTGTCTTCTGGTTTAAATATTGTATGAATGTTGTTTTATGAATTAAATACCTTCTATCTGAGTTCTCCCCACCCCTTGGAAATACTTTCTGTTCTATCTTTTCTAGTTTCCCTTCACCTGTTAGTTCTAGATGCAATCTTTTATATGGAAGCTTTTCTCTGGGAATGTCTAGTGACCTTTAATATATATTAATATTTTAAAGCAAGGCATTAAGAAATCTGGCGGGAGCCTCGGGTGTGGGCTACCTGACACCTAGAAGCTTTTCAGTAGGCTACGGCTTAATTTTTTGTCTCAGGAGTGCTCAAATATCATCTATTTATGGTTATCTCCCCTTCATGAGTTCTGCTTCTGCAGAGAATTCTGCACTTGCCAGAGTCATTCTTGGTGCTGGGTGGGGTCGAGGGACCCGCAATCCAGCCTGTGGACTTCGCCCAATCATTGCTTTCTGTTTTCCCCTGTCCCTAGTCTGTGTCTGTGGTCTCAGCCTCCACTGCCCATCCAGCCTAGTTTTTGCAGAGAAACCTGCTGTGTGGGAGGTGGGATAGCTGCCAATGCAGGGCTGGGGAGGGTTCTCATGGACCAACGGTTCTCCATCAGGGCTTCAGAGGGTCATTTCAGAACCTAATACAGTAATCCGGGCTTCTGTGGCTTTGCTGTTTCTTATGACTCTGCATGCTTGCCCTAGGCTTTCTTAAGTCTCCTCACTCTTCCCCTCCCTCAGCACCACAAAATGGATCTTTCATGGTTCTCTCCCCTCCCTTCTCCTCTCTCCTCTGTCACCTAATTCTCATCTTAGGAGGGTTCTGAAAAGAAAAATAAAAAAGAAGTAGAAGAAACAAATAGTTTCAAAACACTGAACTTGGCTACGAGTTGCTCGGTTTCCAGTTTGAAAACAAGCGACTTCCACCTGAGCCCACATTACCCTGCTGGCTGCACAGAGGGCGTGCATGCTGGCTTTACTGCCTTATAATCTGAGGCTTCACATTGCTGGTTGCATTGGAGCTTTCTCTTTTATCGGCCTTCTGCCCTTCTCACAAGGCTCTTTCTCTGTCCTTTATCGCTCATGGTTCCTCATGAGAAAGGGAGGCTAGCTTAACTCCTCTGCCTCTGAGTTTTCAAGCATTGAGCTTTGCCACTCCATACCACACTGGGCTTCAGTCCAACCAACCCATTCAAGGAGGGCAGAGATCTGAGCTCTCCCAGGCTAAATCATGAGGCATAGCCCATTTTCCTGACGTCTTTGGAACCACTGCACTGGGTGTCATCTAAGCACAGAGAAGCACTGGAATCTACCCACCCCACTTCTTCCTCATCTCCCCTCTAGATTGACAGCATATGGTCCATAAATATTCACCATGACATCTCTGGATGCTAGGACTCTTGTTTTAGAAAATGTCACAAGTGTTTCCATGCCAGCTGTGGTTGTTCTTAACCATACCCCCACCTCCACCAATGGGCACCACGAGAGGCAAGTGACCGCGTGATACTGAGGTGGCTGTAGTTGGGTCTCCGTGCCAGCGCATGCTCAGAGGACACAAGGCAATCACAACTGGCTGAGGACTGCGTCTAAGCATCAAGGCCCATCCACAGACATAAGCCCTTACTTCTCAGCCAGGGAGAGGCAGCTGAGGGACTGCCATGGAGGAATGACTCAAAGTTTTCAGTGACTCATGAGTCACACGCTAAAGCATTCAGGGCAGAAATTCTCCCAGGGTCTATGCAGTGCTGATTGATCATTCCCCGTCAATAAGAAAAGGGTTGGTGCTGGAGCAAAAGACCCCAAATAAAGTCGAAGGGAAAAACTGTGGCCGTAAACAGGAATAAATTTCCAGCACATAAAAAGGAATGAATGTAGCATTCTCAGAGTCAGACAATTGGTATAGAAGCCTTTTATGGCAAGACACTGTCCAAGTTTCAGAACCTGAACAGAGGAAGCCCCGTGCCGAGATTTTAATTTTTTTTTTTAACTACCTTGTTTTTAAAATCCACAGGCGCATCCCTAAGGGTCACCCGGCTCAACTGCTCCCTGGATTTGTCTTGATGGGAGGGCAACTAGTCGTGAGGTAATCTCACGCTAATTCTAGAGCATGTGTCACAGGCACGTGCACTCCCCAAAGTGTCATCTCCTCACACAGCAAGGATGCAAGGGCTGTGACACACACTCGTGGCTGGCTTTAAGAATCAGATGCGCTCAAGCAAGGAAGCCCAAATTCCTATTAGATATCAGATCAAGAAAGCCTGGAAATCACACATTTCCAGTTCACCCACATGAGGGCTTCAGTGCGGCTCAGGGTACTCAGTGGTTCAATGAGAAATTGATTAGATGAACTCATAGGAGTAAAGGATCGTCTGCATGGAGGTCAGAGGTCAAACAAGGTTTACAAAACTCCTTCCAGGGTCACCCCAATGTGATCTGCAGAAATTGAGTTCCACGAACCAAACCTGTTCATGGCATAAATTACTATATGAAAGGCGGGTCTGTGGTTACTTCCAGGGCGACTCACTTTGGTGAATGTGAGTAAAATCCTGACAATGTATTACTTACAAGGAGGAGAGGGCTGTGGACCCAGAACCGGCTCACCAGGACAGGTTTGCTGGCCAGGAGATCAGGTGTCCTGGTTCCAACATCATTAATTTACCAGGGCCCTCTGATTCAGTGCTGGAGTTCCTTAGACACCTACCACCTGCTCCTCTCGAGCACCCGTGAATGGTACCTACCACATTTAACATGCAAAGGTGAATCTTTTGTTATTGTTTTTAACAGGACCTCACATATATACCATATGTAACCCTGACTAGCCCAAAACTTACTACATAAACCAGGTTGGCTTTGAACTCACAGAGATCTGTCTCTTGAGTGTTGGTGAGCACCGCCACACCTAGCCAAAAATAACATTTGGGGGCATCTGATAGTATAGCTTGCTTTCAATAAAATAAAGAAAAAATGGGGAGAAATTCTTCTACATATCTAAAAAGAATGCAGTGGGTCAGTATTGGGATAGTACGGAGTCAGTACCAGCTCTGTACCAACAAAGCTGCAAAAAGGAACCTAACTGTCCATGGTACGTCCGCCTATACGGCATTAGGCTGGGGTGCGTGTTCCCCAGTACTCCTCGGCAAGGGGGATACATGCCAGGCTCATTTGCACAGCTTCCTGTCCAGGAGCAAATACTCGGGCCTGATCACCCGAGTGAGGAGAAGGCTTGCACCAACACTGCATGTATACCAAACCGGCTTTTGCCAACACTGCATGTATACCAAACCGGCTCACTCCTGGCTCGTGAAACTCCAAGGACCTCTACATAGAGGTGAAGTGCTCCTGTTTATCTTGTGTGTTAACTTACGGAGTGAAGGGGAAAATTATCTCACCTGGCATCCCTGGTGCACAGGCTCTTCCTTGTTGAGCCTCTAAGTCACTGCAGACTCCAGAAATTGAGGCAAATCTTTCAACATTTAAAAAAAAAAAATCAGGGCTGGAGAGATGACTCAGTGGTTAAGAGCACTGACTGCTCTTCCAGAGGTCCTGAGTTCAAATCCCAGCAACCACATGGTGGTTCACAACCATCTGTAATGGGATCTGATGCCCTCTTCTGGTGTGTCTGAAGACAGCTACAGTGTACTCATTCGTAAAACGAATAACTTTTTTTTTTTAAGAAAAAAAAGTTAGACTTTTACTAAATAAACTCCAAGGTCTCAAAACCATGAAGCTGCACTAAGACAATTGCTCCACATTGACTGCTGCAGCTGAGGGGACCAGGGTCCACTGTGGTGGTGTCACAGAACTGGTAGCTGTCTCACTGGGTGATCTACCAGTAGGTCTTGGAGAGACGATGTGGTGTCAGTGTGCCTATGGGTGACCATGTGCCCTCAGAACCTGTGTTAGTCAAGGTTCTGAAAAGATACAGAACAGATAGAACTAATGTGTAAATTTAAAGGGTATCTGCTGGGGCTGGAGAGACGGCTCAGTGGTTAGAGCACTGGCTGTTCTTCCAGAGGTCCCGAGTTCAATTCCCAGCAACCACATGGTGACTCACAGCCATCTGTAACAGGGACCTAGTACCCTGTTCTGGTGTGCCTGAAGACTATAGCTGTCTATGGTATACTCATATAAATAAAATAAATCTTTAACCAGAATCTACTCGGAAAGTGGCCCTTCAGGAAAGGGCTGGACTCCGTGCAGCCTGGCTGCTTTGTGCCTTTCTATTTACAGACAAGGTCACTGTGGGCAGAGTGTGTACAGACGCTTGTTTTCACTGGGATCACTCGGGTTTTGTAGTCTCTCTGTCTGTCTTTACCCTCTTTATAGTGGTGGACTTAATTTACCTCCTTCATCCATTCAACTCTGTTACCTTGGACTGATTTCTCTCACGGTCGTATTTCTTGACATATCTAATAATTTTTAAATTGTATACTAGATACAGTAGACGTCACATTATAGAATGTTGCAAGTTTTTAAGGAATACTGATTAGCTTAATAGTGTGTATGTGTGTGTTAGTTTGTATATGTGAATGTGTGAGTGTATGAATGTAGTGAGTGTGAGTGTGTGTGAGTGTGTGAATGTGTGAGTGTGTTAATGTGTATGAGTGTGAGTGTGAATATGTACGAGTGAGTATGAGTATGTGAATGTGAGTATGTGTGAGTGTGTGAATGTGAGTGTATGTGAGTATGTGAATGTGAATGTGTGTGAGTATGTGAATGTGAGTGTATGTATTTGTGAGTGTGTGTGTGTGTGTGTGAATGTGAGTGAGTATGTGAGTGTATATGAGTGTGTGAGTGTGTATGAGTATGTGAATGTGAATGTGTGTGAGTATGTGAATGTGAGTGTATATGTTTGTGAGTGTGTGAGTGTGAGTGTGTGTGAGTATGTGTGTGAATGTGAGTGTGTATGTGAGTGTATATGAATGTGTGAATGTGAGTATGTGTGAGTATGTGAATGTGAATGTGTGTATGTGAATGTGAGTGTATGTGTTTGTGAGTGTGTGTGTGAATGTGAGTGTGTATGTGAGTGTATATGAGTGTGTGAATGTGAGTGTGTATGTGAGTGTGTGTGAGTGTGTGTGAATGTGTGTATGTGTGTATGAAGGTGTGAATGTGAGTGTATATGTGAGTGTATGAGAGTGTGTGTGTCTGTGTTTGCTAGTGCACACATGTGCATGTGGAGGCCAGAGGTCATCTTCTTTAACGGCTCTCTGCTTTAGTTTTTGAAACAGGCCCTCTCCCTGATGCTTAGCTCAGCTATACTGACTTGCCTGTGAGGCCAGAGTCCACCTCTCTTCTTCCTCAGCACGGAAATTACAGACAGAGCCACTGGGCCAGGCTTTTCCCAAGCTGCTAGGATGCAAACCTGCCTTCATGCTTCCATGGCAAGCTCTTTGCCAGCTGAGCCATCCCCCAGACTTAAGCGTAATCCTTCAAGATTGCTCTTACATTTTCCTGGTGCAGAACAAACTCCTGTGTGAGCTTGTCTTTGCATTACCTATGTTTTCAGAAGCTCAGCTTCTTTTTGATAGCGCTGATATTGAAAACTACCTCGCCTTTATTCTGCGAATAAACCACAGGCTGAAAGAGTCTGGTGCCTGGGATGTGTTAGCATAGGAGACTTCTTCACGCTCTTCCTTCTTACTGTCTGAGGTAAAGATGGTTCCATCTTCCCCGGAATCCCCTCTACCTGATCTCACAGAGGTCCTCAGAACTTGGACAGGGGAAGGAGTGGAAGGTGAGCCACCCAGGTCCAAGGCTGAAATACTGCATGAAGATCACAGGGCGAGCAAGGGCTGCCCTCGAGGATGAGATGAAGAGCAAGGAGTTTGTGAAGGCAATGGCAGACATCTGATGAACTCTGACCCCGCTGAACACCCCAGCCAAACTGCCACATCCATTCCTCAGACCCTCATCACACCACCCTCCCCAGTCCCCGCCCCTTCTAATGTCTCAGGCCCTAAAGTTCCCCTCACAGCAGCCCCACCGCCAGTGTCCAGTTCTGGCCAGGGCCAAGCATCGCCACAGAGGCCACCCTCTTTCCTCCTTACCTTATATGGCTTCGACCTACCTGACATTTCGTAGCTCCCTGAGAACTCTGAATTCCTGGAACTGGAAGCCTAAGTATTTACCTAACAGCTAACTCTTTCTCATCCAAATATCAGGGTTCCCACCCCGCTGTTGCATTTTCTCTGTCAGATGTGAAAGCCCAAAACCCAAAGAGTTTTAGCCTCCTCCCCTCCTCTCTAGTCCATCAGCCTCCTGCCTCCAGGTTCCTTACTGAGACAACAGGGTGGCTTCTAGGCCTCTTGTGACAGGGTTCCCAGCATGTGAGATTCCCCATTCCTGCAGCCCCCTCTCACACCCCTGCAGCCCCCTCTCACACCCCTGCAGCCCCCTCTCACACCCCTGCAGCCCCCTCTCACACCCCTGCAGCCCCCTCTCACACCCCTGCAGCTCCCTCTCACACCCCTGCAGCCCCCTCTCACACCCCTGCAGCCCCCTCTCACAGCCCTGCAGCCCCCTCTCACACCCCTGCAGCTCCCTCTCACACCCCTGCAGCCCCCTCTCACACCCCTGCAGCCCCTCTCACACCCCTGCAGCCCCTCTCACACCCCTGCAGCCCCTCTCACACCCCTGCAGCCCCCTCTCACACCCCTGCAGCCCCTCTCACACCCCTGCAGCCCCTCTCACACCCCTGAAGCCCCCTCTCACACCCCTGCAGCCCCCTCTCACACCCCTGCAGCCCCCTTTCACACCCCTGCAGCCTCCTCATGCCCCTGCAGCCCCTCTCACACCCCTGCAGCCCCTCTCACACCCCTGCAGCCCCCACATGCCCCTGCAGCCCCCTCTCACACCCCTGCAGGCCCTCTCACACCCCTGCAGCCCCCTCTCACACCCCTGCAGCCCCCCTCACACCCCTGCAGCCCCTCTCACACCCCTGCAGCTCCCCTTACACCCCTGCAGCTCCCTCTCACACCCCTGCAGCCCCCCTCACTCAAACCCTGCAGCCCCCTCTCACACCCCTGCAGCCCCCTCTCACACCCCTGCAGCTCCCCTTACACCCCTGCAGCCCCTCTCACACCCCTGCAGCTCCCCTTACACCCCTGCAGCTCCCTCTCACACCCCTGCAGCCCCCCTCACACCCCTGCAGCCCCTCTCACACCCCTGCAGCCCCCTCTCACACCCCTGCAGCCCCCTCTCACACCCCTGCAGCCCCCTCACTCAAACCCCTGCAGCCCCCTCTCACACTCCTGCAGCCCCCTCATGCCCCTGCAGCCCCTCTCACACCCCTGCAGCCCCTCTCATACCCCTGCAGCCCCCTTTCACACCCCTGCAGCCCCTCTCACACCCCTGCAGCTTCCTTTCACACCCCTGCAGCCCCTCTCATACCCCTGCAGCTCCCTCTCACACCCCTGCAGCCCCCTCCTGCAGTCCAATCGTTTTTCAACAACAATGTCTTCCTTTGTGACCCATATCATGGCTGATAGCAGCTTCTTTCTCTGCTCTAGCCTATGTGGATAGTTACTGTTCACCTTAGTCTGTGGGTAGGTTAGCAAGGTCCTCTGAGGAGGAGGCGATATGGAGAGGAAAAAACTGTTTCCTTTCCTCAGAAGCTGTGTTCTATCTGCTTAGGCTGTGGTCCAGTGGTCCATGACAGAAGGGACCTACAGACACCACCTGAACCCCAGCCGCAGGCACACTGGAGGTCAGGAAACACCTCGGTTCAAGTCCAGAACTCTTCCCACATCGCCTCTCAGATTTGTCTAGTACATCTCTATGTCTCCCATCTCTAAGCATGTATCCCTGGCGCTCAAGCCCCCACATAACAGGTCCAAACTCTAGGGGTTCCCTGAGGTCCAAGAGTCATAGTATATTAAAACAAGGGCACAGAATTCTACAGAATCAAGGACTAACAAGAAGTTCTGTTTTTTTTTTAAGAATATTTTAATAGATCTGTAGGCATAGCATCTATTGTAGGTGTTGGTTTGGTGTCAGTGGGTAATAAAAGTGTCATTCCCTGTGATTTTTATCAATTACAGTAAATATGCCAGTAATCACCCACTTTAGCTACTGAAACACCAGCGCTGTCTGCAGCCGAGGCTGGGGCCTCAGAGGCCCTGAGAGGTAAACCCCACAGGTGTAGACTGACGTCTAGGCAAACAGTAGTTAAGCTAGAATTTGGAGGGGGGAGTGTTAATGTGTGTCAAGCAGACAAATTTGGACTTTTCTATGAGGGTCTGACATATCAAGCAGGAATAGGCAGAAATTACTCTAACAGTGAAAATCTTGTCATTTATAACCCTAAAGCAACGGGCTCATTTAACACATCAACTCACAGATAATGACAGGCTCAGCCTGGTATTTATCCCACCTCTAAAGTGTAGATACCAGGGCAAGCTCCGTATGTCTGTGGGGAAACCCGCAGTGACCCGGCAGCCCCCGTGGCTGCAGAATGAGCCAAGAGCCAGCTTATCTGCCACGCAGGCTGAGATGTGAGAGCCTTTCTGCTTCTTCAAAAAATAAAAATTTAAAAAATAAAAAACCAAAAGAACCTGAAAAGGCATGTCTGTAAGTGACAGGGGGGTGGTGACCTCGTGATGAATAACGTCAGGGACGTCCCACCTGTTCCGTTTGTTCATTTTCCTTGGAAGCCGTTTGGAGCCATTGGAGCCGAAATGCATTTCCACACTTGAAGCACACATGTGTTGTCTGCAGTCGTTCCTAACCAGTTCTCAGCCGATCACCAGAGTTCCGTCTATTTCAGACACCCCGAACATCCGCTGTCAGCAGGCACGAGGCTGTGATTCAAGATGAGGGGCCCAAGCCTCCCCTGTATGTGTGAAGAAGATCCAGCAAGAGGAGGAGGCAGGGTTCCTGGAAGCCAGGCTGATGAAGGGGAAAATCCTGTGCTGAGTAAACATGGGTTTCTGAAGGCAGAGTCTGTGTATGAACAGCACAGGTGCCCACCCCACCCATGCCATCAGGTAAGCTCGGAGATCACATTTAGGGGCTTTAGGGAGAACAGTGGGTTCCCAGAAAGACAATGACCTAGGTCATTCCTCTGGTTTATGCCTCTTCCTGGGTGTCACTCAGGTAGAATACAAAGTGCCCTGTGCCACAGGTCGCTAGTTTGCAAACACATCCATGTACAATGCACACACACCTTTCCATTATACCTGCCACACCTTTCGGGACACAAATCTGCACAGGCACCTGTGCACAGACACCTGGGCTCAAACACACCTACACATACCCTTAGGTACACCCCTGCCCACACCTGCTCATATCTGCATACACAAACACACATGTAGGGATATACACACACATGCTTATATGCACCTTAAGGGGCACACATATGCACATGCATGCTCACATCTGCACAGCTACACACACCTGCCCAAGTCTGCATAAACAAACACACCTACATACGTCTGCTAGGGCACAAACATGTTCACACTCACTCATACATTATCATACTTGTTGAGGCACATACATACATACTTGAGGGGGCCTTCATACATACATACATACTACTATTAATAATAATCTAATAACTTCCCTCTCTTTATGGTTATTCACGTCCACTCAAGGATACTCTGTGAGGTCAAAACTGGTCCCTGAGTCTGTCTTCAGGGACACAAGCCAATTTAAAAAGAAATCATTTTCTTGAAAAGAATTTTTAGTCAGCTTCCACTGGTGCGGCTTGACTGGTTAACGTCTTCTGAACTTAACGTGTTTTGAAGATAAGGGTTAGTGACTTCACAGTCAGCCGGTGGCCTCAGGGAGCCATGAAGATGTCCCAGCAACGCATACAAGACATACATCCTGTGAACTAACTTCCTGTAACTGGGGAGAAAGGCTGGTTGGGATCAACTGATCACCTCGCTGGCTCTACAGATCTAAGTCAACTCAAAAGGCAGCCACGGCCCAGGTAACTCACTCTACTCTGACACGGAATCGTCATGTGGGGGTGATGAATGGGCTTCTGGGAATGTGAACTTATCAAATGACTCGTGCAATGGGTTCCTTCTATAATCAATGTGGAACCTGAACTTCTTCATCCAACAAGTAAATTATCATCATCGTCGTCATCATCATCATCATCAGTAGTAGTAATAGTAAAGTGTGGTTATTTGAAACAGGGTTTCTATATACAGTCTTGGCTGCCCTGGAACTTATATAAATTAAGTTGTTGTCACATTTACAGAGATCCTCCTGCCTCTGCTTCCCAAGTCCTGAGATTAAAGGCTTATGCCACCATCCCAGATAAGTGAATAGTTTTAGAATGCATGTGCAACAATGTGGGTGTTGTGTTGACCACACACTATTGTTAGCACACGTGTTAATTCATAACAAGTTAACTTTCACAGTACAACGGGCATGTTTGTGGAATATTTTGGCAAAACATTACAGACTCATTATTAAGTTAATTAAACCCTCACCCAGATTGTTTTGGGTTCTAAGATGCGCTCGCTGAATGTTTTTATCTTCTCCGGCATCTGACGAGTCCTCAGAGTCAGCTGCCGGTTATTGGCATTTCTTTTTTCTTTCTTTTTTTATTTATTTTTTGTCCCTTCCACATGGTACAGGGAATATGAACACACAACGCATCCCAGGCTTGCTGGAACACCATGAAAACGTTCGTGCCCATGGAGGTAAGCATGACAGAATTTGTGATCTGAATAGTCTCTCATAAAAAAAAAGAATAACTTGTGGCAAGATCAACTGTTCTTGCTGATCCCTTTTATTTAGGAGTTGTAACTTATTCCCCCACACTGGAGCATGACTCCTTTTATCTCAAGAGCATTTTACCACACGTATCTCACAGAGTGCACCCCTCACCATCTCCACTACCAACTGAAAAGACGACCGGCCAACCCTAGCAATTTCTCAAAGACCGAAGCAAGCCCTTGGCTGCATTTACCTAACAGACAGATGTTAAAGCAGACATTGGGGTTTGCAGCGGGTCGCCGTCAATGCTCTCTCAAGGCCATAGGAAGCAACCCCTGCTATGCCGAGAACTCCACCCTCATGGCCTACCTGCCACCAGCTTCCCAGGCTGACCCCTCTGTAATTGTAGAGGGGACAGGGCCGGTGGTGAGGGATGAGACACTGCTATTATTTGATGGTCGTCATCATTATTATTATTGTCACTCTTGTCATCGTCATTATCCGAACAGGCTTCCAGACTGGAGCATTAGCTCTGCCGGTGCCATGCTGGAGGTGACTCTCCTCCAGGACGGGAGCCGGTGCTGTGAGCTCCTGGTGATAGCCATGTGGTCTGAGGGCTGAAGGTGAAGCTGCTTTTCTTCTGCCCCTGCTCCTTCCCCCCCCCCAGATGCTCCGAGTGAAGGGAATTACCTATTACTTCAATTATTTGTTTCTTATCAGCCGATGTTAAACTACAAGGATTTGCATTGAGTAGATACAAAGGAGGATCGAGTCACGGCACATCGCCAAACGGAAGAGTGATGTTCTGGCGAATTTAGCCGAAATGATTTACCGCTGTAAAAGTGGGGAAGTGGAAGGTACAGCCTTTGACCAGTAAATCCTTGCTGCCCGTGAAACCCTTATCTGGTCCCCTCCGATACATTCCACACAAGGAAGCCATCGTCACTGGCTCCGGCTTGTTATTTGTAAACCTTGATCTTCTGCACTTGGTGTCCTAAATATGGGTAATTAGCATCAGTTTATCGCGCCTCTGCATATTTCCCGAACTCTCCAAACACGCGAGCTTCCGTTGGCTGTCATTCTGCGACGGGAGATTATGAAGACAGATTGCAGAGAACGAATATGCTAAATGAGATTAGGAAGGAATAGAAATAGCAACTTGGCCAATAAATTCCTCGTGAGAGCCTTATCACGCAATTACACGTGGACTAGCTTCACACTCTCCCGGCCTCTTAATCCAGTGCCCCCACCAGGAATAAAATTTCACTAATTTCTGAATTGCCGCAGATCCCCCTGACTTGTCACCGAGAGTGGCTGGAACGAGGGGTGCTGCAGGAAACATGGAGCCGAACTTTATGATAAAAGAGTAAACTTTGGAAGTCAGCGTGGGTGGCGTGCACTGGGATGCTCAGAGCAGCTCAGAATCTCTGAGTAAGCACGTACAGTCTGGATCCTCAGTCAGGTAACTTTGCTTTGAGTCCCACATTTCCTCACTGGGGATTATGCCCTTCCTGGTCTGTCTGAAAGGGAGGGCTTCCTCACTAGTCCACCAGACTGCTAAGTGCATTTAATGCAGAACAGTGCACCAGCTGCAACTTCTTCTTCTTGACCTGACAGTAGCCAGAGTACCCCTGAGTAATTCAGGGACACTCCCTCCACCTCTCTGAGTTCAGTTTCCTCCTTGCTCAGACAGGCTGTCTCTCACAGCCTCTCCTGTGCTCTAGCCCCCTCTGCACATTAAGGTGTATAAATAGGAAAATTCCTGCCCACTCTGCACCGTAAGGAGTGCAACCAAGAACACTGTAATAGGGCTGCTACAGGGGGAGCGTGATTCTTGTTCCTCCCTGCCTGCTAATGTTATTCTCCCCAGGTCTTTATAATAAGTTAGGTATTTAAGGAAGCCCATTAAGCCTTTCGATCTACCAGGGAACTATTTATAGCACAGAGCCACAGTCAGACCCCACAGAAGCAAGGCACAGTAGCAAGAACCCCACAGGACCGAGTTCTCTTTGCTAGAGGGCATACATAGGCATCCAGATCAAACAGGAACCACACATCTGTGCTCCCAGAAAAGATGGGCTTCCAGTTCAGGGTGGAAGGAATTCATTAGCTAAAAAAATTCAGAGCCATTGTGAAGCAAGTTTTTATGTGTAGATCACCATATGGCCTCCGATTTCTTTTCTCTAGGCGGTTCCTAGGGGATTTGCTGAGTTATGGGTCTCGTGAGCAATCCAGAGAAAGGGTTCTAGGTTTCCTTTCTGAAACCTGAGTTCAGATCAGCATCTGCGAAGTAAGCACTGGATGGTACCACTTTCCTCAGGGACACTGCACACACTGCTCCTAGAACCTGGGGTGGCCTCACAAGGAGGAGCCCTGGCTAGAAGAGCAGCCACCCAGAATTCAGGGCTGCCCCGGACCTTGAGTAGGATAACTTTGCCTTTTGCAGACTGTCTGGTCTTCTGTTGGCTGGCGCGGATTTTGTTTTCCAGAGAGGAGCCTTCACTAACCCTGAGTGGCAGAGAATCAGTCAGGGCCTCTGAGGCACATGAAGGAGTTGGCTCTTTGAAATCCCAGCATGCCTGAAGCAGAAGGAACGCACTTGTGGTGGCCACCGCCCTGCAGGCACCTCGGTTACTGGAGTCACCAAGAAACAACATTACAGACTCTTGGAAGTGAGAGTGCTCCTCAGAAGAGAAGACCAGGAACCTGTTGCTAAGGGGCCAGGTTGGCAGGGACCCTGCTGGGCCTGCGCAGAAGGAGCCGAGAGCTTAGTGGTTCCTCCCTGAAGCCTAGGTTAAGGATTCTCTATAGCTCCGTCCACAGCTCTACTCAAGAAGCCGCGCGTCAACGGCCAGGCCTAAGGCACACGTGGATGCTGGAGCTCAGCTCGACAACTGGAAATGGAGGACCCCTCTAGAGTCCCAGAAGACCCCCGCCCGGGGGGTGACATCAGTTGGGGGGCTATTAATAACTGCCCTACCCTCCCTGTCATATTTCCTGAACTGGTGAGCTTTGTGGAGGGGGTGGAGTAGGAGGGAGCCGCTAGCCATTAATCTGGGAACAAACAGCTAACCCTGGTGACTGGTATTTTCCCTTTTCTTTTCTCACTTTTCTCAGTGTGGGGAAGGCGATTGTGAGGCGCTCTGCTGGAATTTGGCAGCGCGGAGGCTTGGAGAGCAGCCCCATGCTGGCTCCTATTCAGCCGGCCAGTTTTCCTCGAGCTTTGGAAGTTTCACTCAGCCGTGCACTCAATGGCTTCACAAAGCTGATTACAAGCTTCAGCGCATTCCTGAAGGAGCCAAAAGCGACGCAGGTGCAAACGAGCCGAGGGAGCCCCTTATCCCGGTGACAGAATGGGACAAGCTGGGAAAGGCTTGGACCACACAAATCCAAGGCTCACCAGGCAGCAGAGAGCCTGCCTTGGGAACCGGGGGTCATTATCCGCCCTATTCAGCGGGGCTGGGGACCCTGGGGCCGGGGAGGCCGGCTGGGCGCAAGCGCCACCGCCAGTGCGCGCCTGCGGCTTGCGGGGACCCCGCTGGGCGTTGCAGCCCGTCGGGATGTTGGGCGCTTCGTTTGTTCCCGCCTACAGCGGTCCGCGAAATCCATCCTGCTCGTGAAAGTCGGTGTCCACGCTAACCGGGATACAGGAGAACGAGGGTAGCGAAGATGCGCAGTGCGTGGACAGTGGGTAACTTCGGTAATCGAGGCCGCACTGACATGGTCCTGCCGCAGGCCACTCTCAGCCCCACCCCCATCCTACCCGGGCTTCGGCCCGATCCCCCTCAGCTTGTCTTCATCTTTCTTCTCTACGAGTACTACGAGTACTACAGAGAGCGACGTTCACAAAGTGCGGTGGGCGGGGGGCGGAGGGCGCAAGGACAGGAAACTGTGGCCTGTAGCCCCCCATCCCCCGCAGGATCAGATCACCAGGTGGTTTAGTGCACCCTGCGGGCAGTGGCCAGCCTGGAGAGTCGCCTCTGCCTCGGGGGAATTAACGAGGTTACTGCCAGAGACGAAAGGACTACAGGCCGTGGGGACAGGCTGTCTCCCAGGGTACAGCTTGCAGAAGGGACGAGTGTGGGAGAGACTGAGGTGGGACTGCTGTAATCCAGGGGCAGGCTGATCCGGCTTCCTAGGCTGCCTCTATCCCCCTACCCGCCCCCCCCCCGCGCCATCCAGGCCAGCACCACGCGAGTAACACCAGCCTAGAGCGTCCCCCTGCGTCCTCCCACTCCCCGCCCCACATCTCGAGGCCTCAGCCCAGCCCCACGCTTTGCCCGGCTGCACCCCGAGGTGCCCGCGTGCAGGGCGCGGGCGGGCAGGGCGCGCTTGCCGACGCTCTTTTGTCTGATAACTAATTTGAGTTAATGCGATCTTTATGTAAAGCTAACAGCGGATAATTGTCTATTTTCTCGCCAACAGTCTCCATCACAGTCACTTATCTGGAAACCTGCGGCTGGATTAATCGCTATATCCCCAAGACGAGCTGTGCTGCAATCCGCCGTGAACACGGGTGGGAACATGGAAGCATCCCCGGGTTCTCTCAGGGCCAGCCGCTGGCCAGCTCCCTGCAGCGCGTGCTGCACTGCTGCTAGCACCAGTTTGGGCTCAGGTTGTGGGTCCACGGGTACTTAGGCGCACAGAAGACGTGGAAGACGGGAATGAGGCCTGAGGGGAGCCCGGCGTGAGAGAAGCTGGTTGGCCCTCAGTAAAGTCACAGAACTGCCTATGCGAATAAAGAGCTTTTTGACCTGATGCTGCAGAGCCTTCAGACCGTGGCCATTCAGATGCAGAAAAATGTTCCCGCCCATTTTGATCTCCCAGCCTCACCCCTACCACACCCACCGCGGACACTTAGGCCCCTCCCCTGGGATTTCCTTCTTAAGGATCTTGGTCCCCCAAGGGTTAGCAATATTTACTTAGGAACTGTGGGTGTGGGACTAAGTCCTTTTCTGTTCAAGCCACTTTTTCCTACCTATTCAAGTTAAAGATGGTGGGCTGTGTGGTGCCAAAGCTCTAGGGAGAGAACTTGTCTACAAAATCTTTCTCTGCTCAAGTGGAAACATCAGCTTCACGGGAACCACTACTTGGTGCTGCTGGAGGTGTGGAAGCCATGCATGTGACGGCTTTAGCTCATAGAGATAAAAACTGTGTGCCTCCATATTGGCCGCATATTAAACACCCAAAAGTGAACACCCATTGGTCCATCATACTATTAGATGGTTAGATGAGGGGGTACCCCAGGATGCTCCCCTAGCAGCCTCTGCAAGCTCCTCTTAAGTCTTCTGGCTGTTCCTCTCCAACAGCTGGAGCAAAAAAGCAAATGTGAATCCCTGCAAACCAGTTCAGGGTAAGGTTCCCAGGACAGTTGTCCTCATGCCCTCTGGACGTCTTCCAGCCTCAGTTCTCACCTGAATCCTGTCACCTCTGATCTGTGGACAATGCTGAGCCGGACAGCCCCTGGTCACCCAGGCAGAACAGTCTATGCAAATGCTGGAGGCCAGCCCTGGGAACAGCGCACCCATTGTCCAGGGCCTTTCAAAGCTGGAGCAGCTGCTCAGACTCCGCCCTGGACCCTTGGCTGCCAGAGTAATGTCATCACTGCAAGACGTAGACTCTGGAACAGCCTTGTCTTGAATGATTCTGTCTGTGCCACATTTCAAAGTCTAGAGCTGCTTCTGTTGTTGGGGCATGGGCGGGGGAGGGGGGTTGCTGTTTCTTACAAACTGGCCTTGGCTCAAAGGACTAAGAGGGTGAGGATTTTCTGTTGTCTCTTGCTGCTGCTTGCAAGTTTAAGTGCAACAAAAGGAGTCAGGATGAAAAGGCAAGAGCAAGGGCCAACCACAGGTGCTGAGGTTCTTGTCACTAGCTCCAACTCCAAGTGGCACTTCCTAGAGAAGCAAGCGGCCCCACTGGGTCAACACTCTCAGTCCATCTTGGCTCCCTTTACAAAAGCACCAGTGGTTCATGTAATAACTTCCATCCTCCCTCTCTGCCTCCCCTGACCCCTCCTCTGCAGCCTGGACTGGGAAGGCTGCTCTTGGGCCAGGGGATGGTGGTTCCTAGTGTAAGAGATGAGAATGGGGACCAACAGTGAGTGGCTTGTAGTGTGCCTGCTGCCAAACCTGAGAGTACATGCCTCTGGTCTTTAGGCACAGAACCTAGTGGAGAGAATCTCCAAGGAGTTGGGGGAGGCTCAGGGCTTTGGGTAAGACAACTTCCTCCTCTCCTTCAATATGTTTGGTCCCAGGGACCTCTAGTGTATTGCGTTTTGCTTTCTTTCAGGTCTCATTCTAAAACTCAGCTGGTGTAGAACTCAGTGCAATCCACCTGTAGTATCACAGGAGGTCTGAGGCATCCTGCTCTGTGGACATGTCCCCTGACCCTTCACAGGACTCTACTCCTGTCCTCTCTGCCTTCTCCCTGGGTGGCACATGTTCCCAGGAAACACCATGAAAACCACCAGGCCACTTCTAGCAGGATCATACTCTAGGTAGGAAGGTTACAGAGTATGTCCTCCCAGACTGGGTGAGGCCTCCCCTGTGTACCTCAACCTTTCCCAGGCTGGAGAGATGGCTCAGTGGTCAAGAGCCCCGACTGCTCTTTCAAAGGTTCTGAGTTCAATTCCCAGCATCCACATGGTGGCTCACGACCATCTGTAATGGGATCCAACGCCCTCTTCTGGTGCGTCTGAAGACACTACAATGTACTCATATGCATAAAATAAATAAGTTTTTTTTTTTTTTTTTTTTTTTTTTTTTTTTTTTTTTTAAAGGAGCTTTTCCCATTCTTGGTAGCCTAAACAGGGAGGGCTCAGATAGGTGTGAAGTTTAACAAAATATTGTTTTACACAAGAGAAAAGGTGGGAAATTAATGGAGAAGAGATCCTGTTACCCATGAGGCTTGTATATTTGCATTTGATTCCCTGAGCATTCCAGGCTGCCCCAAACCAGGCCGACTGTGGGGCAGCCATTGGACATTTCTGTGGTGGGGAGGCCATCAGGATGTAAACTGCATGTACAAACTTGACTCTCAGTATGAACCCGGCTCCCTGGAGATGCTCAGGGTATCTACTGAGGAGGTGCAGAGGTCCTGGGTTTATGGGGCTGGTAACCAGAGATGCCATGTGACAAAACAGGGCCTCTTTTCTGTAAAAGGACCTCCCGAATTTCTGGAGACCAGCCATGGGCTTGCCCTTGTGTCTCTCCCCTTCCCGCACACAGTGGGCGTTCATCCTCACGTGCACATTTGCACATACAGGTGCCGGACATCAGGCCTTATGTATAGCATGTCATTCACAGTGACAGGCTCATACTCAAACACAGGGCATTGCCTAGTTACAGGGCTGTGTTCCAGTTGGTTCATCCAGCTTCGGTGCCTGACCTCCAGGTAAAACTTGAAGAACTCTGGGTTGGGCATGCAGGCCAGTATGAGTCCAATGGCCAGAAAGTCCCAAGCCTTACCTTCTGTCCTGTCAGAATTTGGTTTTGTCCCAGGTTGGACACCTTGTGGGTGGGCTTGTCAACTTGTTTGCTGTGCTTCCTGATTTGCCCTTTCTGTCTGTGTTTATTCCTGGATTGCTCTCAGAGTGCCAAGTATATTTCATGTTATCCAGGGGAATACCTGGCTACCACATATGGTTCCTGAGCACCCCAAATTCAGAATGTCATACACACTAGATTTTGAAGCTGCTGAGTGAGAAAGAGATCATTGGTTAATGAGATGCTTGGTGCAGAGATGGCAGTGCCTGGGATGTGTTGGATTAAATAGAACACATTATTAAAGCGAGCCTCACTGATGGCTTTGGACGTCACTGTGGCCTTGGTAGCTCCTCTTTACTGGCTCTGTGCCTTTCAGCCGCTGCCTTTGGTGTTTCCATGATCTTCTAGGAAATGGAAAGAAGAAAGAAGCAAATGTAGAAAGGACTGAGTCTGCAAAGAGGCAGCTGGAGCCCCTCCCAGCTCCTTTGGAAGTCACTCTTGTAACAATCAAAGTCTCCTTGCTTGCAACTGAAAGAAGTGTTACAAGTTGTATTTACTGCTGGAATTGTATTCTCTCTACTTTAGCTTTAATTCTGGTTAATTGCATTGTGATCTCAGGCAGCTGTCTATAAGCCCTGCAGGAAGTTTTGAAGACTCTTGCTACTACTATCTGATGATGGAGGAATATTGATCCTAGTAGTCTCTGAGTGAATCCCATGGCACTATAAGGAAACCCCTCTCTGCTATTTTCAAACTTCTAGTCAGCACTTGATAACTTTCTGACTTTAATGTTGCCTTACAAAGGAGTAGTCAGGTTTAACTGCCACCACTCAAACAAAACCCAAAATTCCAAACAGAAATTTGTCTTTGGTAAACAGGGTCTGTACCAACCAAGAATGAGTTCATTCTAGAAACTCTTCTTTGGGTTAACACAAAGCTTTAGAACTATATGAAATCAGACTTGGGCCAAGGAGGCCATGAGGTCATGTTTATAAACATCTATTTTACGTCCATGCACTGGGGAGTGTGCACACATGGTGCACATGGAGGTCAGAGGGCAGTCTTCGGGAGCCACTTCTCTCTTTCCACCCTCTGGGTCCCAGGGATCTAATGCAGACCTTCAGGCTTGGTGCCAAGTGCCTTGTAGATGTTGAGCCTTCTTGCCAATCCAAGTAAACTTTAATATTAACAATTTCAAAGTACTCTCTATAACATTTTAGATACCAGATGTCTGAAACTGAAGTCATTAAAGAATAGAAATGTTTTCATTTATAATAAAAAATGGAAAAAAAAAACTGCTCCAAGGTTAATGTTCTTAATATATTCTATTAAAGTACACCATGGAAATTTTTACACAAATAGGCTTGAAGTATATAAAATATAGTTCAATTTATTTACTTTGGGTGTTGTATAATCAATATGAAAAATTGGGGGAAATGTAAAGTTAAGTCCAATATGTCAATAAACCAGAAATAGCTCAGAGATAATTTTGAATAAAATTATTTTTTTTTAACCACAAAAGGTGCTGTTGTCCATTTTTTATGTTCATTTACTCTTCTGATTTTGGCTGAATTTTGTCTAAGATGAAAATTTATAAAGTACCAAACAGTGTCAGGGTTTATGTAAATGAACTGATATGGTTTCTTTGGGTGGTGCACTCCTTGCAAAAATATCATTCCTAGAATTTCCTCTTTAAGTAGTAAGAGATTAGTAGTCTGTTATCTGTCTGTCTGTCTGTATATATGTATGTATGTGTGCTTGTATATTTGTCTATTCATTACTGTTTGCTTGAAATGGGTTCTCAGAAATCCCATGTTTGCCTCTAACCCATTGTCTCAGTCAGGGTTTCTATTCCTGCACAAAACCTCATGCATGACCAAGAAGCAAGTTGGGGAGAAAAGGGTTTACTCAGCTTACACTTCCATATCGCTGTTCATCACCAAAGGAAGTCAGGACTGGAACTCAAGCAGGTCAGGAAGCAGGAGCTGATGCAGAGGCCATGGAGGGATGTCACTTACTGGCTTGCTTCCCCTGGCTTGCTCAGCTGCTTTCTTATAGAACCCAGGTCTACCAGCCCAGGGATGGCATCACCCACAATGGGCTGGGCCCTCCATATTGATCACTAGTTGAGAAAATGCCTTACAGCTGGATCTCATGGAGGCATTTCCTCAACTGAGGCTCCTTTCTCTGTGAAAACTCCAGCTGTGTCAAGTTGACACAAAACCAGCCAATACACCCACTGTGTTAGCTGAGGGTGACCTTGAAGTTCTGACTCTCCTGCCCACACCTCCTGAGGATTGGGATTGCAGGTGTGGCCCACTGTGTCCAGCTTTAGGCAGTGCTGGAGACAAAACCCAGAGCTTCCTGCTCTCAGGCAGGCTCTCTACAAACTGAGCTATGCCTCAAGCCCTACACAATATATTTTTAATAGTTGCCAAGAAAATACCTTTAAGTGGGACCCGAGTCTTGCTGAAGACATTAACAGTCCAAAAAGGTGCCTCGGGCATGCAGGATGGCTGGTGTATCCCTGGACAAGGTGCTTCTGTTTGTTGTAACTCACGTCTACTCTCATTTAATACTAACCCACAGAACTGCCCAGGAAAGCAACAAGACTTCAGTCAGTGCTGTCCCCCTTCTCCAGATTTCCCAGAACCCTGTAAGATTGGAAGATTCCAGAATGTTGAGTAAGAACACAGGAAAGATGAGGGGAGAACGGGGCAGGAGTCACAGGTCCCACATAGTAAAATTCCAATTAGCTAATGCTCCTGGTTATTTTTAGGGAGCATATCGCATGCCCCCATTTGCTTCATCTTCTAAGACCATGGAGACTCTCCTGGGTCTTCTGTTTTCCTTCCCCCCTCCCTAGGAGATTACAATGGTTATGCACTTTCAAATATTCACAGGCAAGATATTGTGGATAAACAGCTCAAGACTCACTAAATTAGGTCACTGCTCATATGGGGCCAGTGTTATATATCCCTTGTGTTGAAATTATCTGGTGTCAGCTACATTGATTGAAAAATTGAAAAAAAGCACCACAGACCAGGGGGAAAAGTCTTATTACAAGATGTCTCAAAAGCAGATAAGACAGGAACGGGGGCCTCTGTAAACGAGGTTCTTATCTAGATTTTAATATGGCAGTAAGCAAATTATAAATGTTTTTGCAAGTAAGATAAATTACATAGGAAAGCAGTCACATCTAAAGCTCTTGTGATTCTGTACTAGCCATGTATACTTCATGTGTTTGCCAGGCGTGTGTGTGTGTGTGTGTGTGTGTGTGTGTGTGTGTTCCCCCAAGACACATTCCATGTAAGGCAGAGTCCTCAGCAAAGTCAGGATACACCCCCTGGACAATTGTCTCATTCCAGAAAAGGTCATTCAAGACATTGAAGCCAACACCGCTGGGAGATCCCCTGTCCCTAAATCTTATTAATGACATCTGCACCAAGCAAGTTTCTCAGAATAGGTCTCCTAAGGAAGCCCTGGACCATGGCCATGGTCCAGGTCTGAGCCATGGCCTCATGGTCTAAGCATGAGGCCATGTTCTCCAGGCTTTCCTACAATGGATGGGCTTACTGAAGTCAGAAGCCAGTGGCTCCTTTTAACCAGCCAGCTTCTTGGTAATGTCCTAGGAATCCAGTAATCCCAACTGAATCTTGTTCCTGTTGTCCCCTGACCAACTGGCTCCATGTTCCAGATAATTGTTCACAATCATTGATACTATGTCTCAAGACATCAGCACAACAGATATCAGTGAGCATCCGTCAGGAATTCGGTGCCCTGGAAGCTTAGCTCCTTGGAGGACACTGCTGTGTGTCTGAGTGGCGGTAGCCATGATGACCTTCCACTTCAGGTCCAAATCATGATACTGTTGGACAGGGAACATCTGAACATACCAGGAGCTCTAACGCACTGGAGTGAGCAAAGGCAGCACTGCAGGATGGCTGGCTGGAGAGGCGGTTAGCCACAGCTGCTGTGGATGTGAATGGTGGGTGCTAAAACAGCTGCCGAGACCGAAATAGAAAACAAAGACCTTAGAGGCTGGGGTCTGGAATAAAGAATGTTCAGAACTTAGAACAGCCAATTTCATGTGTCAAGAACAGAGCTGGATGGTTAAAAGTCACCTCAACTAGGCTTGAAGGCCTCTGTTCCTGTCTGGTGTGAACTGGGAACCTAGTGCCTCTGCAAAAGGACAGCCTCTCTGGAAGGGATGGGACCTCGTGCTGCTGGAGAGGAGACACAGAAAGGCTGAGCTTCTTGATCCATTCAGTGGAGGAAGGATTCAAAGAAGCCAGGTTAGCAAGGGCAGTGTGGACCAATGAGCAAGCACACACGTGAGGCCCGGTCAGGAGAGAGCCTATGTGGGTGCATGGCAGAGTGACCTCCAGGTGCCTATACTTGAAAAGAAAAAGTCTGGGTGATGCACTGGCTAATTGAAGGTGATCTGTTTGCTAAAGTACTTCTATGAACTCGAGGAGTGGGTGGGCCATGTGTGAGCGCCATGCAGGCTCTGAAGTGCTTTCTAGGCTTTTAATGAAAACATTGATTACCAAGGTTATTATCTTGGTAAAATAAAGTACTTCTCCCACTGTGGTGGGCTTTAAATAAAAATGCTGGCACTAAAGCACAAATTATAATTCGTGCTTATATATTCACATGCATTATTTTTATTGGGTTTCCTCTCTCTCTCTCTCTCTCTCTCTCTTTCTCTCTCTCTCTCTCTGTGTGTGTGTGTGTGTATGTGTGTGTGTGTGTGTGTGTGTGTGTGTGTGTGTGTGAAGCAGTCATGTGTTGACACTGAGCATCTTCCTCAACCACTATTTACATTATTTTTTGAGACAGGGTCTCCTCCTGAATCCAAATCTCACCATTAGGACCTGGGTAAAATATTAAGGCTTAAATGGAATTTTAAGGCCCAGGGAACAGTTACCTGGCCAGCCTGCCATCGTAAGGAATTCTCCTCATATGTTTCTGCTGTTACTGAGAAACTTTCTAATGCCAGAATTGATCACATATTCTGTTATGTTCTAGGCCTCGGGAACCCATCACTGTAGGAGTCAGGA
Organism: Micromys minutus; assembly: GCF_963924665.1. Classification (NCBI taxonomy): domain Eukaryota; kingdom Metazoa; phylum Chordata; class Mammalia; order Rodentia; family Muridae; genus Micromys; species Micromys minutus. Next base: position 52,554,059 of record NC_137983.1, on the reverse strand, counting down.
CTCTTTTGTATACTTACTCACCATAAGCTTGGACCCGAGCCAAACACTGCTCAGCGGCACTTCCTACACCCATGTATAAGCTTTTATGGTATAAGCTGCCCCTGGGACAGGCACCAATATAAGAAACTATTTGGAATAAGACTTCCATTTTGAGTAATAGTTGAATAAAGTTTAATTTCCCAAGACCTCCCTGGGAACTGACATCCTACTTGGCGGAAAGAAACATGTACGTGGGTAACTGACGTCTTGGTAGACAAGTGAAGACGTGAATGTTAAACAAGGCAAGTCCCCTGCCACAGTTGAATGTCCCAACCAATGGGAACAGGGTGAGTATACAACAAAATCATGTTCCTAAGGAAATCCCTGTCCCTAAACTCTGATTGGTGGAATAACTTGGCACAGATGTTTGTGGACTCTGGGCTTAAAGCCCTGAAGGATCTTAACTCTGCTTCATGGTTTAGTTCCTGAATCTGGACCATGGCCCTGGTCAACCATCCCTGGGGCATATGCCCAATAACCCATCCCTGTCTGACTGAGATCGGTATTCATGTGATTTGTGAGGTGATTCCTGGACCCCTCAGTAATTAGCTAGAATGGCAAGCTGTGAGCCGCCCGATTGGCGTATGACACCGTGCCTGGGTTTTTAAACTATGTCCTAAGATGGAACTGATTGACAAGTATTTTTACCCATCCGGTCTTCTCTTCAAGCCCCTCTGTTGATTTTTCAATAACAGTAAAAAAGAAATTAACATATTTCAAAAGACTGATTATTGTGTTTGAGAGGAGACTTATCTTTCAGACCTACAGACAGTGAACAGTCCTCAGGATCCCAGCCAACTTTCCAGCCCCTTCCCATGCCTGCTGGGTCACTGCATGCAATCCTCAGATGCCCCACCAAGGCAGTTTATAGCCCATGATGGCCACCTTGCTGGCTAGGAATCTGGGGGCACCACTGCACTCAAGATCACTGCATGACCCAAAGCCTCCTCTCCACTGGTATTGCCTTCATCTTTACAGACACTGTATCGGTCAACTTTCTCTCCCAGTGACAAAATCCTGGAGAATTACATCTCACGAGGTGTAAAGATTTATTCTGGCTCATGGGTTTTGGTGGCTCTACCCAGTGAGAAAGTCAGCTCCACAGTGGAGAAGAGGGTAGCTGTTTGCTTCCTAGCAACCTGAAACAAAAGAGAAAGACAGGAAGGGGTGGGAATCTCAAGACAGCCTGTAAGGATGTTCCCAGTGACTTAACTTCTTCTCACTAACCATTGTACTAAATAGTCTATCATCCTCCAAAAGTATGTAATCCATTGTAATCCAACCCTCTGGTGGTATTTAGATGACAGTCATAAAAGGGAGGGGGTAGGGCACTGATGCACTCCACCAACGCTGTACTGACACACACATGTCATGTGTGCCCGAATGCACGCACAAACCATCACTAACTTCTTGTCACTAGCAACCCAGCAGGAGTCCATTTGCCCCCTAACCAGTACAGGAGTTTTTGTTTGCCTGCTTCATTTTATTGAAGACTCATGGTTAGCATGCTTCAAGCAGGTCTGTCATCTTTCCCAAAGCTCAGATAATTGCTAGTACATTTTTTTTTGTTTTAAAAAATTTTTTTCAATCATTTCATTTATTTATGTTCCAAATGTTGCTCCCCTTCCTGGCCCTTTCTAATTGCTGGTACTTCTTAGCTATAAAATATTTTGGATTGAGATTTGCACTTACAGAGTAAACACATGTTCTATGCACCAGAAAACCAAAACTTTGTGTGAAAATTCCTTTATCATCAGCTCTGTTCCTTGCAGTGGTCTGACTTCTGGACTGTAACATGTCTGAAGTACACAGGCAGGCACGGTCTGACATGTGCAGTATTGGTAAGAGACACATGTGGAGTGGGTGTGGGGTGCATGCATGCCTGTAATCTCAGCCTGTGGGAAACTGGGACATCCTCACATATATGTTTGAGGCCAGCCCAAGCTACACAAGACCTTGTCTCCATAATAAATAAATACAGTCCGAATCTCGTTTGTGTTAATAAAAACGAATGTGTAGAGAACGTGGCCCTGCAGAGAGGCAGAATGAAGACATGATGGCTTGGCTCTGGAGTGAAATTCAAAGTGATTGTCAGTGGACGGTACCATCAATGGAAGTTGGTGGGAACTTTAGGAAGTCAGACCCTGCTGGAGGGAGCAGGTCACTCTGTGGTGCTGCTCTTGCCTCTCGTTCTTCCTTCCTCTGTTTCCTGGCAGCCCAGAGCTGAGCGGCTCTGCTCCTCCACTGCTTCCCACCATGACCATCCATGGTGCTCTGCCTGACCACAGGAACAGCAGAGCTGAGTAGCCATGGACTGAAAGGGTTGTGGGACCACATGTATGGTCATGTAACATGTGGGAAGGAAGGTGGTGTCTGGATGGTGCTCATGAGTGTATTGTGAGGACCAGGGACTTCCTCACACAGGAAAGGGCTTCAGGCTTGGTTCTAAGACAGCAGTAGAGAAAGGGAGGGCTGGGCAAGGTTCTCTGGGTGGCAGGGGAGCGTACCCCTGGGTCAAGTCATGACCATCACCCCCCCCCCGTGTCAAATCTTAACTCCTCTGCTCCACACTCAGGAAGTGTCCCTATTAACACCACTTTGTAGATGTAATTGGTTGGGTGTGATGAAGTCCTTCTACATAGGCAGCTCTGCAAGACACCTTAGAATAAGAAGCACGAATCCCAGGAGCTGCCTGCAAAGCCCTCATGTTCAGAGCCAGGAAGACAGCTCTCCAGGTACATTAAGGCCCACCTTTTCCTTAAGCTAAGACTTTCACTCCCAGAACCATGAGGACTCAGTGTGACGTCCTGGGCTGGCCACATTGTGCTGGGACAGCCCCAGACACTGACTCAGAACCCCAAAGAGGAAAGGGCTGACAGAGTAGATGGGACCTCAAAATCAAGGGGGTGCAGGCAGGCTGGAGTGGGCAGTCTCCAGGACTGGAGGCAGGGGTGAAACGCTCAATGCCCAGAGCAGGGGTTCCAGGAGGGAGTCTTGTCAGGATCTCAACCTGAGGGAAGTGGATTGTCAGGAAATGGAAGCATGAGGGAAGTGGATTGTCAGGAAATGGAAGCTGGCTCCATCTCTACCTGCCAGGGACATGTCCCCCAGATCACACCTAGTTGAGGTTCTGGGGTGGGGAGATCTCAGGTGCGCTGATGTTCTTAGCAATTAAGTCTGAAGTTCCTGCAGTGATGGATGATCAGAGCATATTTCCATGCCAACTGCACTTAGGTGATCCCCTGGGGTTCATAGACAGTGAGCCCCAGTCTGCCTTTGAGGAGAAGCACTTAGCAGGCAGTGTAGGTGAGCTAGGGAGAATGGACCACCAACCGCAACACCCTGGGTTGCAGCCCATGATTCAAGAGGAGTTAGGGAGCTTTGCACAGGCAGATGCTGGAGCTGGCGGAGCCCAGTGTTTACTCCAGGATGCATAAGGCTCTGGGCTCAGCACCCCTAGAATCAGGTGATACATACTGGTAATCTCAGGAGTTCAAGGTCACCCTTGGCTGCATAATGAGTTCTAGGCCATCCTGGGACACATGAGGGAAGGAAAGGAGGGAGGAAGGGAAGGAGGGAGGGAGGGAGGGGGGGAGGGAGGGAGAAACAGGAAGGGAAGGAGAGAGAGAGAGAGAGAGTGGGAGGGAGGGAGGGAGGGAGAGACAGGAAGTGAGGGAGGGAGGGAAGGAGGGAGAGACAGAAAGGGAGGTGAGAACCTTAATGACAGAAAGCCACACCAATGCTTACCATATTGGCATTTACACACACACAACATCAGCACCCTTTCCCCGTCCCCTGACCCTCCTACTTTGTCATCTTTCCTTGGTGGTGGGCTGGGGTCTTTGGAATAAATTGGACAGAATGGGCCACCTATTCTAACCCCCCAGTTCTGGTGCATCTCAGGCCGCTTGCTCCAGGGGCACAAGGCAACTCGGAGACAGGCAGAGCTGATTTCAGATCTGATTGCAGCAAGCAGGGCAGTGTAATTGCCAATCAGGCGACAGGAGGTGAGATTCAGAGCATCATGGGTAGCCCCACCTTGGAGTCCTCCCGAGCAGGCAACACTGGCTACTGCCACTCACAGAGCTGAGAGACAGAGAAGCCCCTGCATTGTCACACTGAGCTGCTGGACCCCTGCTGGGTCCTGCCAGCCCCAATCAGGGGCCTCTTGGGAAGCTGCCCCTTCCTGAGATTGCAGGGGAGCCCAGGATGGCCTCCCGGTCCTTAATGAGCTCAACATCAGCCACAGACTTAAGACTCTGCTGACACCATGGTATCAGGGCTGGGTGCAAGGCCTAGGGGCTGCTGCTGGCCACATCTGCCTGGCCTTCAAATGGGTTCAGACTGGGACACCACCTGAGGTGAGTCCTCTGCGGATCTCTGAGTGAAATCACACATTCTGAATTTGAATATGAAGGCTAATAAATGAGACACGAAATCAAAATTCCTCATGTATCAAGTGCGAACTGCACAGCAGCAGGACTTTAAATAGATCTGTGGCGACACACTTCAAAGCGGGCAATCTGGGTGTGGAAGCTGGAGGGGCACAGGCCACTTTGGGGCGCAGAGAACAGGGTCAACACATGGCCCCTAGGCCTGGTCCTGTCTGTGATGGCCCCTGACCTCCCCCACGATTTGTTGAGCTGAGCAAGCATGTTTGTTTCTGTCTCTTTCACCCTTTAAAGCAGGACCCCTGTTTTAATGTGACATGTGTCTCCCATACTGAGGCCAATGCTCTGCACATGGTGGACTTGGCTGAGCGGGTGAAGAGGGAGAGAGAGGTGAAGAAGGGCAAGGAAGGAGAGGAGGAGAGAAGGGAGGAGGGAGGGAGGAAGGAGGAGGGAGGGAGAAGGGAGGAGGGAGGGAAAAGGGAGGAGGGAAGAAGAAAGGAGGGAGGAGGGAAGAAGAAAGGAGGGAGGAGGGAGAAGGGAGGAGGGAGGGAGAAGGGAGGTGGGAAGGAGAAGGGAGGACGGAGGGAGGAGGGAGAAGGGAGGAGGGAGGGAGAAGGGAGGAGGGAGGGAGAAGGGAGGAGGGAGGGAGAAGGGAGGAGGGAGGAAGGAGAGGAGGGAGGAGGGAGAAGGGAGGAGGGAGAAGGGAGGAGGGAGAAGGGAGGAGGGAGGGAGAAGGGAGGAGGGAGGGAGAAGGGAGGAGGGAGGGAGAAGGGAGGAGGGAGGGAGAAGGGAGGAGGGAGGGAGAAGGGAGGAGGGAAAGAAGGAAGGGGAAGAGAGAGGGAGGAGGCGAAGGGAGGAGGGGGAAAGAAGGAAGGAAGAAGAAGAAAGAGAGGAGAGAGAGAAGAGAGGAGGGAGAGTGAAAGGAGGAGGGGGAGGGAGGAGGGGGAAGAGAAGGGATCTGATGGTTTTCTAGCGTTCCCCTCATTCCTCACTGAAATCTTTCTGCATGTTCAGACACCAGCTGCCATTGTATGCCACATGGGTGTCTTAGGTATTGGGGACATTTTAGAAACTCCCAGAGCAAAGAGTTGCACAGGCATTGTTAGATCCACAGGAACAATCACTTAAGAAGAAATAACACCAAAGGGCCCTGTGGCCAAACACACACACACACACACACACACATACACTAAGGCAAGTGGAAGTGCCACGTAATGGCCTGTCTTATAAGGATCACAGAACCCATACTGTGTTCTGTGCTGGATTGAGCATGTGCATGAATGGGTGGTATGTGTTAATATTAGAATGATAGAGTGTGCCAGCTTACACATGTGTGCACACAATGAAGTCAAGACTCTCACCTTTGGGGGACATTTCCTGGGCTAGGGGACCATAGGGTTTGGTTCTTGTCAGTTGGATAGAAACCTATCCATGAAGAGAGAAGCTCAACTAAGACATCATCTCCATCAGATTGGCTTGTAGTAATGGTTGCTGTGGTAGGTCCCAGCCCATTGTGGGTGGTGCCATATGTGGGCAGGTGGTTCTGGGAGGTGTAAGAGGGCCAGATGAACAATCCATGGGCACCAAGTTAGTAACCAAAGTTCCCCATGACATCAGCTTCTGTTCCTGCCTCGTGTTCCTGCCTCGTGTTTCTGCCGTGGCTCCCTTTATAGTGGACTATAAGTTGTAAGCTGAAATGAACCCTTTCCTCCTCAAGTGGATTTAGGTCAGGTTTGTCACAGTAATACAGAACAAAGTAGGACAGGAAGTAATAACAGAACAAGGTAATAGAACCAACAAGACCTAACTTGGTGAAGCAATATGCTCATTGGGCTTTACTAACAGAAGCATAGGTGACAGGTTAGTCACAGGAACAGAGTGACACATCACCAAAGCATGCTTGTGATGCTTTGTATATGTTTGGCCCAGAGACTGGCACTATTAGGAGTTGTGGTCTTGTTGGAGGTGTGTCATTGTGGGTGTGAGCTTAAGACCCTCACACTAGCTGCCTGGAAGTCAGTCTTCCACTAGCAACCTTCAGATGAAGATGTAGAGCTCTCAACTTCTGTATCATGCCTGCCTGGATGCTGCCGTGTTCCCACCTTGATGATACTGGACTGAATCTCTGAATCTGTAACCCAGCCCCAGTTAAATGCTGTTCTTTATAAGACTTGCCTTGGTCATGGTGTCTGTTCACAGCAGTAAAACCCTGACTGTGACACCGCCCCAGCATGAATGACAGCTCAAGAAAGCTGGAACTCACTGCACAACTTGTAGGCAACCCAACTGAACAGGTTGGACAGTGAACCTTCCATGCATGTGGGCTTGTCTGAGGATGTTTCTAAGCAATTTTTACTTTGTAGATAAGCTTGGGGAGATTCCAGTCTATCAGAACTGGTCAGTTTCAGAGACTTTCTGAAACTTCTAAATTCTTTACTCCCTGAATCAAATGAGCTTCCCTCTAAACACCCTGAGTCTCAAGAGCTTCCCTTCAAGGTGCAGTGTTTTATCTCAGAGGAAATGCGCGCACACACACACACACACACACACACACACACACACACTGGGTAGAAGGTGACTTTAATTTCCTTTGTCCTACCTAGGAGGCAGCTTTACTCTCTCCCTTAGCACATCCCTTCTACAGTTAGGTTTGTGTCATACTTTTATCTATTGCTGGTAATTTGAGCAGAGCCAAACTTTCTAATTTTGACAATCTTTATTTTTCCTTTGTAGATTTTGCAGTGTGAAACTAACCAAGAACACAAGGTTTGTTTGTTTGTTTTTTCTACATTTTTCCCTCAATTTCCCCACTTGGGGCTACTGGCTGTGGTGGGGAACAGCTTTAACCCCAGCACTCAGCAGGCACTGGCAATCTCAAAAAACAGGTTTTTAAAATGTTGTCATAAGCATTTTTGAAAGTGATTTGTGTGTCTGTGTGCATCATATGTGCATGTCTCTGTGTGTAAACACACTTTCAGTTCTTCTCCTTAAATATCTGAGATTGAAACCACAAATTCTTGCAAGATTAATTTAATTCCAAAAGAATTCTGAAAAGTGTTTTCAACACATGTGGCCATTTTGCCTTGAGAATTCTGGTCACTTTGCAAGTCCACCCACACTTACAACAACAACAACAAAAGCTAGCCATCAGAAAGTGGATTATAAGTATCAAACACAGCACATTTCACTAATGTACAATGAGCCTGGGTGTCCTGTGGGCGTGGCTCACTCTCTGTTGGACTCTTCCTTGGTAAAGTGTTTCTTTGTATAGTTAGACAACTTCACAACCAGGCAGCTTGGTCTTATTGATAAATTTTTGACAATTCCATGAATTTTTGACAACCTTGCTTAAGTTCTTTGTGAAGTAGTAATTTAAAAGCATCTTGGGATAATCTACACCTTTTACCTTTATTATTTTGGTAATGATCTGGACAGAGCCAAACTTTTAATTGAGATAGATTTATGTTTTCCTGTACAGATTATGTTTTTCACGTTGGATTTAAGAACAATTTGTACAACCAATGCAATGTTTCTTCCTACATTTCTTCTGAGATCGCTACAGTTTTGAATTTTACATTTATATCTCTGGTCAATTTCTTAGCTATAGACAGACGGTTTTTTTTCTGTACGGTGTCCAGTGGCTGCAGTACCACTGGCTGACAGGACCGTCTTTTCTCCATTGAATTATCTTTGTACTCTTGTCAAAAATCAATCGTGTGGGTCTATTTCTGGACTCTATCCTCCCGTATTGATCCCTGTCTGTCGTTTTGCCAATACTGCATTGTCTTGATCGTTGTAGCTGTAGACTGAGTTTGGGAATTAGGTAGTCTTAATTTTGTGCCTTTTCAAAATTATTTTTTATGATTCCAGTAATTTGTCTTTCTACGTAAATTTTTTAATCACCTTGTCTGTTACAAAAGAATCCTGTTAGGACATGATTGGGGCCAGCTTCATATGTGCAGATGGATTTCCAAAGAAGTGACAAGCTGATATTACCTTCAGATGCAGGCACAGAGTACTGCCCTGTGTGTGTGCAGGGGTACTGCTCTGCGTGTGCAGGGGTACTGCTCTGCGTGTGCAGGGGTACTGCTCTGCGTGTGCAGGGGTACTGCTCTGTGTGTGCAGGGGTACTGCCCTGTGTGTGCAGGGGTACTGCCCTGTGTGTGCAGGGGTACTGCCCTGTGTGTGCAGGGGTACTGCCCTGTGTGTGCAGAGGTACTGCCCTGTGTGTGCAGGGGTACTGCCCTGTGTGTGCAGGGGTACTGCCCTGTGTGTGCAGGGGTACTGCTCTGTGTGTGCAGTGTACTGCCCTGTGTGTGCAGGAGTACTGCCCTGTGTGTGCAGGGGTACTGCCCTGTGTGTGCAGGGGTACTGCTCTGTGTATGCAGGCTTTTCCAATCATCCTATGGCTTTTAATATGTTCTGTCCTCTATTCCATGATATAAACACCTGAGTGTTTCATTTTTGTGATTAGGTTGAAAGAATATGTAGAAGTTAATTCCCAGTTCTTTGTTGGAAATACATATATACATGTCCTTCCATATTGCTGAGTTACAATATTGTTAAATGCAAGTGTCAGACTTGGGATGTATTATGTAGATTCTGCAGGATTTGTGTGTAATGATGACATCCCTGGGGAAGAGATGTGAGCTGTTTCTCCTCCGTGATCTGTGTAATTTTCCTCTTCCCCTTGTCTATGGGTAAAGGAACGCTCTCTTGTGCAATACTGGACAGCAACAGAAGTGGTGACACATCTACCTTGGTCCGGTCTGGTTTATTTGTGTGCTTTTGTTTAGTTTTTTAGGCTCCCTTTTGTACAGCCCAGGCTGGCCTTGAACACACAGCAGTGCTCTTTCCCTGCTTCTCTCATGCTGACATTGCAGACATGAGCTACTATATCCCTGCTCGTTCCCAGAGCCGCCCTGGAGCCTGAAGTAGGACCGCTCAGGCTTGTGGTACAGACTGGCTCTGTTGGGTAAAAATTCCTAGTTCACTGAGGTTTACATCAAAGTTTAGCATATTTGTCACCCTGAGCCTCTACAAAAACAACCGTCTCCATTTTTTTTTTTTTTTTTTTTTTTTTTTTTTTTTGGGTAGGAAGAAGAGGAAGCTCTGAGTCAGCGATGCAAGCGTGCGTGCACGTGTGTGTGTGCGCTCGCGCGCGCGCGCACACACACACACACACACACACACACACACACAACATTTTTTTTTAAAGAAAAGAAACCCAAGAAGCTTCATTTCCCATCCTTCCTTTCATCCGGTTTCCACTTGTAGCACTTTTTCTCACTTCGCTGACCAAGTGCCTAACAAAGACAATGTAAGAAAGGAAAATACATTTTGGCACACAGAAGAATTTCATGGTAGGGAAACCACCACAGTGGTGGGTATGATGGTTTGTTTGGCCTAGGGAGTGGCACTATTAGAAGGTGTGGCCTCGTTGGAGTAGGTGTGTCTCTGTGGGCGTGGGCTTTAAGAACCTCATCCTAGCTACCTGAAAGCCAGTCTTTTACTGTTTGCCTTCAGAACAAGATGTAGAACTCTCAGCCACTCCTGCCCCATCCCTGCCTGGATGCTGCCATGTTCCTCCCTTGATGATAATGGACTGAACTTCTGAACTTGTAAGCCAGTCATAATTCAATGTTGTCCTTATAAGAGTTGTCTTGGTCCTGGTGTCTGTTCACAGCAGTAGACCCTAATAAGACAATGCCCCTTTCCAAGTGTGCACAGGTAGTCAACTGTGCTGAGTAAAAGCTAGTTACTTCGTGCAAAATCAGTTTCTCTGTGTTCAATTACAGGAGTGATATCCAGGGCTCAGAATAATGTACTGGAGTTAGCAAGCAATCCAGATCTGGTTTATTTTGAGGACTGAAGAAATGGTCCAGAGGTTAAGAGCACTTGCTGCTCTTACAGAGAAGCAGTTACCTGTACCAGTATAGCAGCTCACAAACATCTGTAACTCCACTTCCCAGCATCAGCTGTCCTCTTCTGGACTCTGGGGGCACTAAGCACGCATGTGGTGTACTTACACATGCAGGGAAAACACTCATACACATATAATAAATTAAATCTTTTTAATTTATTAAAAACATTGGATCTCCTGGAGATTGTAGAGAATAAATGGCAACTAAAGCAGCTCCTCCTACCCTTGTTGCTACGCTAAACATTGATTTGTTTGCTTGGTTGGTTTGTTTTGAGACAGGATCTCTCTATGTATCCCTACCTGGCCTTGAACTCACAGGCATCTGTTTGCCCTGCCTCCTAAGTGATCTAAGGAACCCACCACCATTCCCTGCCTGAATAGTGAGAGACCTTTTGAAGAAACAATTGATACAAGCTTTTCACACTGTGTTGGGTCTGGCTAATGCTTCTTTTAACAGCCTCTTAGCAGAAGATTCCAGAGACCAATTACCATCTGCAATGGTCTTCATCTGCCACTCTTTGTAAGATGGTATCTTTACAAAATGTTGCAGTGCTGCCCTATACTGTGTCCTTCAGGGTTAAAAAAGGCACCTGAGAGGTTTGCAAGAACCCAGAAGGAGCAGGATGGGGAAACAGGCAGGCCACTGTGGCCAGACATAGTTACAATGTTCTTGGGAGCTTCATGATTAGGTAAGACGCAAATGATATCATATAAAATAAAATCAGAAATGTCCTCCAATTGCCTGCCTGTGCCTGTAAACAGTTAGAACAATGGTTAAGGAGTTTGAAGGAAAGTGCCCTGGTAGGTTAAAAAAGACACCCCCAGAGGCCAAGATTCCTGTGCCAGAGATGGACTACTTCCTAATTGTTGTTGGCTGCAGAGGCCCCCTCGGGCTTCTTGCCTACAAAGACTAGATGGCCAGGTTCTACTGTTCAACACACCCACAAATGTTGATTGAAGACAGACATGAGAGGACAAGGTGGGATGGAACTGGAAACTTCCTCCTCCCCCAGTAAACCTCTTGTGTTAGATCTCCTGCAGGGTAGCACACACCTTGCTCCCAACCTGCCAAGTGTATGTTTCACTCTAGTGAGACTAACAAAGACTTGGTAGGCATATTAGTCAGGGTTCTCTAGAGTCACAGAACTTATGAAATTGAGGAAATGTATTGTGATGACTTAATAGTTTGTAGTCTAACTAATCCAACAATGGGCAGCTATGAATGGAAACTCCAAGAATCTAGTAGTTGCTCAGTCCCACGAGGCTAGTCTTGTTTCTGCTGGTTTTCTGTAGAGGTAGGTTTTAACAGATATACTGGCAAGTAAGTGCAAGCAGGCAAAGAAAAGTGGGTCTTCCTTCTTCCAATGTCTTTATGTATGTCTCCAGCAGAAAGTATGGCTTAGGTTACAGGTATGTACCACCATGCCTGGATCTAGGACTTGCTTTCTCCCAGGCTGACCTTGAACTCAGAGATCTCCTTGCCTCAGTATCCTGGGATTTAAATGGTGAACTACCTTTCCTGGCCCTAAGCTTTTCATGGCCACTATGCCTCAAGATCTCCATGCCAAGATCCAGGTCAGAAACTTGTGTCTTCCAACCTCAAGACATGGATCATAGGTGAGCCTTCCAATTCTGGATTGTGGTTCAGATATAGTCAAGTTGACAAGCAGGAATAGCCACTGTCGTTGGCTTTTCTGGAGCTTGCACGCCACCCACCTGTGATCTGAGCCACACTAGGAATCTCTTATCTCTGGTCCTCATCTCCACCCCTCTCCAGGCACCCCATCCTTCACTGGCAATAGGTAAGTTCTCCCTCTCAGTATGAATGCTTCCCTGAGTCTTTGACAAAGATCATCTGACCATTTTCTTTTGGGTGAGGTTTCAAGCACAGTTTTCACCTTCTGGATTCATTTGAAAGTCCTGATACCAGGTGTCTTAGTTAGGGTTTTACTGTTATAAACAGATGCCATGACCAAGGCAACTCTTATAAAGGACAACATTTAGTGGGGCTGACTTACAGGTTCAGAGGTTCAGTCCATTATCATCAAGGCAGGAACATGGCAGCATCCATGCATGCATGGTGCAGGAGGAGCTGAGAGTTCTACATCTTCATCTGAAGCCTGCTAGGAGAAGACTCAGTTCCAGGGAGCTAGGATGAGGGTCTTAAAGCCCACACCCATAGTGACACAAGCCATACCTCCAAAGAGTACCAGTCCCTGGGACAAACATATTCAAACCATGACGCCAGGCAGTCACCAAGGAACCTTTCACTGCCTTATTCAAACAATCACATCCCAAAACAATGCTACAGCTGAGACTCCTGAGCCTGTGCAGGATGCTTTTATCTCAAATCCCAAATGGGAGTTAGAAGATTTATCTGGCCCACAAAACCACCAGCCCCACAGTCATAGTTTAGGCTTTATTTATTTATTTATTTATTTATTTATTTATTTATTTATTGAAAAAGAACTGCAAATCTCCCCGGTGTCTGCTGAGCAGAGTTCTGTTCTAGCTCTGTCAAGGCTTTATCTGCAAGCAAGACAGCAACCCTGACTGACCTTTCAAGCAGCTTAAGTCTCCTAAGGTAGAGGTGGGAAAGCATCCTGTCCAGGCAGAAGCAGGGAGGGCAGTGTGGGCTGAAGTGTGTGACACAACAGTGGAGATGTAAAAATAACCTTGGTCAGCCTCATGATCCATGTGTCTGTATGGGTGCCATTCTGTCTCTTGTGATCCTTCCACGGACTGCAAGCATGTCCCAGGCACGTCCAAGCATGTCCTGGCAAGCATGCCCAGTTGCAAAGGCGCAAGGGCCTCATCATGGTACAAAGACTTCTGGATGAAGGACAGCATCCCTGTGGCTCCACACCTGGCACACACCTGAGGGTGAAGTACGTACAGTTCCTTGGGAAGGTGTTCCTGGTTGCAGCTTTGTGGAACCTGAGGGCTGAATATCACTGCAATGCTGAGTACTGTGTTGATTAATAGGACGTATTTCTTTGTTGTATGTTACATCAACCACTGCCTCACAGAGGTGGTTGAGCTAGTTCTCATAAACACAGGGAGTAGGCATGGGCCACACAGCAGGATGCTCTTTGTTTTAAAACCCAGAGTGTGGAGGCAGTCGTGACCAATAGGGACATTTTCTGCCAGTTAGCAAGTGGCCAGAGGAGTTTAAAATCCCGGGTTGAAATCAAAGGCCCTTAAGAGAAAAACACATAAATGAAAATGGCCACTTGGTCATTAGTCACCAGGAGTTGTCTGACCTGGGGGTGGGACAGTATTATTGCTATTATGAACTATACAAATGTAGAGAAGAAAGTAATTACCTCCTTCAGATCCTGAAAAGTTAATGTTGATCAGCTTGTTACCATGGACACACCGGCTGTTTGCAGCACTGAGTTTTCACAGTCAGCCAGGATGCTCCGTAAAGCCAGCAAAACCACCATGGTTCCCTGTCTCAATGCACCCTTCCTGTGCAAAGAAATCCACCATGGTTCCCTGTCTCAATGCACCCTTCCTGTGCAAAGAAATCCACCATGGTTCCCTGTCTCAATGCACCCTTCCTGTGCAAAGAAAGTCCATTGTTCAAGCATATGGCCTCACCAATAGACACAGAACTGAGAAAGATAAGGTGTGTGCAGGAGCAAGCTTGCAAGATCTGATGTGTCTGGGCTGCAGCTCTGTGGGACCCCAAATAACAGGGGTGGTGAGAAGAAGGAGGAGAGGAGAGGGGGAGAAAAGGGAAGGGAGAGTAAGGGGGAGGAAGCAGCAGCTACAACATAGATAGCTCTGTCCTATAAAGAATCTCAAGCTATCTTTAAAAATATTTCTTCAAGATCTTTTTAGGAGATTCTGCTGGTGGGCCAGGAGATGCTTAGAGATGTCCTTGTTCATGGAAACAGAAGAAATAAAGCCAAGCCTGGTTTAAAGTAGATGTAAATTTTCCAAAGGCTTCTCTTTTGTTATCTCTATTTCTGGTGTGTGCTTCAGGTTTTTTCCCCTTTCCCAAAGAACCCAAATGGACTTGGATTTGCAAAAGTAGAAAGAAAATTGTATTTAGAGCAAAGCCATGAAAAAGTTCAGAACCCACTGCACTCAGACCGGTGGGCATGTAAGTAAAAATATTTCAGGTCTTTGATCACTGTTTTGGGTTTTCTTTTATGAGCTTTAAGAGAAGGGGGACTTTGTTTGTTTGTTTGTTTGTTTGTTTGTTTTTAATAGATCTTCTACAGGTATTTATTTTGAGTGTACGTATGTTAGGGTTTATGTGTGTTACTATAAGTGTAAGACCCAAATTGAGTCTTATCTACCTAGAGGCTCCCATGAATGAGACAAGAGATCAGAGACCAATGTAAAAGCAAGAGGTTTATTAGTCTAGTGCGCTGGGGTGAGGAGAGATGACAACAAACTTCCTGTTAGTGCAGTTTTTATACATTTTATAAAGGGGGCTATAGCAGTGGTGATTAGGCATGCAAGCATTGGTGGGGTCATTTAACTTTTAAGGTGATTGGCTGCTGCCAACTTGAGCCAAATTTGAGTTCTCAGCCCACACTCCAGGGGCAAAGCTGTGCTGGGATCACGCTAGGGGTAGGTGTCTAAGGTTGGGACATTTCTTCCTGGGAGGAAAGGCTTCTTGGTGCCCTGGAGACATTCCAGAGACTGTGTTTAAATAAGATTGAAGCATTCTTTCATGGAGGGGAGGGGTTACACGGCGCCTTGAGGCTGATGGAAAATTATTAGCCTTTTCCTTTCACAAGGATGTAGGATTCAAAAGACGAGTTACAGGATTCCATTCTCCGATCACGCGGGTTCCAAGGATCCAAATCAGGTCATCAGTCTTGGCAGCAGACACAGTTGTATGTGCCAAGACATCTTACTGGTTATGTTCTCCATTTTGATTGCAAGTTTAGATTGTATAGACCTTTGTTCTCTTTAAACCTTTCCCATAATGCATCTGATTTTAATTACATGTACAACCAGTCATGCTAGCCATGAGATGGCCAGTAGGGGATTCTTCATAAGTTAAGGATGGTTTGTCTTTTTGCACACATACCCAAGACCAAGGTCAGGCTGGACCCATCTCTTCATTCTTCATACCTGAACACAGTGAGAATATGTTTGAATAAACACCAAGTTTAATGATCATTAGGAAAGAGAAGACTCTTACGACAGTTCAAGAGAGGTACATAAATAACCAGAATAAGTAGGGCAGCTGTCCAAGCTTACTAGGTGCATTCCTTGGAGAGTGGTGTGTGTATGTCATACATGCAAGTAAAGAGCTAGACTCCCAAGTGCCTTGTTTAGAGGAAGAAATGTTGTGGAAAGGCAATGAAACCCTGAATGAATGTGTGTGCTTGACATGAGTTCAACCATGTGTAGTTAAGAACACAAGTGTAGGCAGTCTCAGACAGTGAGAACTCCAGATGTCTATCAATTCCTCAAAGAAATCAAACTAAACCTACACAGTATATGCTGACTCTCCTGGTAAAGACAGCCAATCTTGGGTCACTTCTGTTATTTTTAGGAATTTGTCTTCCTATGGCTCTAATTATAAACACCATTCCGTGACAGATAGGAACTGGGGCCATAGACTGATGATCCCAGCTACAGTTCAACAGCAATGATCAGGAATGAGTTTAATGCTATTTTTCAAAGCAGATGAGAAAAAAGGTATTGGTTATTTTCTCATCATACAGAGCACCTGAGAGAATCAACTAAAGAGCCCACAGTTTCAGAGGCACTGGCCCATGGTCGGTTGGCCTGTTGCTTTGGAATTATGGCAAGGTAAAAACTGTCAGAACATTCATCAGAACAAAGCTGCTCACCTCATGGCGCCCAGGAAACTGAAAGAGAAAACCTTCACTGTTTATAGCATCCCTGTGTCTCCTCCCTCCTCACAGAGATGAGAGCGTTCCCTGTAGAACAGGCACAGAGAGCTGTGTTTCCAGCGGCCGTGAGTCCTGGATTTGGGTGGTTCTGGGGACCGACTGGCTAATCTAGGGTCACTGGTATACAAGAGGGCATGTGCTTCCACTTGGGATCACAGGAATCTGTACTCCACCATCCAGCTACCCATGGTGCTGTCTCAGGCCTAGGGCTCCTTGCAGCCGTGCTGTGCAGGGTCATGCCTTACAGGGTGGAAGGCTGCCCACAAGATTTCATTGTCCCGGGCGTAAGGACCCTTGTCTCACCCACAGGAGTCCCTTCTGCTCATATTGACAAAGACAGTTCTGGAAACTTCTGGGAATGAGCTGCCTTCCTCTAGAGAAGAATGACCCCTGCAGCCACAGCCAATCTACACTCTGGAAGTGCACACATCTCCCAAAGGTTAGCCTCTACTGTTCTCTTCCCACCACACTTGGAGGGACCATGACAGGCCACCAGGGAGTCCAAGGTGACCTCTTCCTTCCAGATTGTTTGTTTTGTCTTGTTTTGGTGATTTCCACTGTGAGATGGTACACAAACAAGGGAAGTTAAAATAAGGCTCTGCTTCACTGTGGCTATTTCCACTTCTTTACATTGTCGAAGATTATTATCTGTTCCAATTCAAAGCCATCCTTTAGCTTTGGTTCTAAACAAGGCTCAGCACTTGGCCGCTTTACGTATTCCTAAGCCTTTATTCGTGCTGGCACTGCGGTATTTAAATATGCTCACACACAGGTATTAAATTAAGTGCTTTACTTTTTGTTTGTTTAATCAGTCGTCTGTATCATCCCCCAGTGCTGGCGAGCACGCAAGGCGGCAGCAGCTTCTTTGTGGGTCTCCAGACAGGGAGAATGTAGTCCTGTCAAGAGGCAGGGCTGTGCCCCGCTCTGTCCCCCTGCTCCCAGAGCTGGGGTGGGAGAAAACAAAGACACTGGAGTTTGTGAAATCATGTTTTTTGTTTTGTTTTTAAATGGGAACGAGAACAGTCAATTTTGCCTCCAGTGTTTCTTCTTTAATACTACTTATTTTATGCACACGGACGTCTCAGAGTCTTCCTGCTGTATCTTGTGGTGTTGAAGCAATGTTTGCCCAGATTTGGGGTGACCATAGTCACACATCAGCTAAGCTGTCAGGAATCAAATAGTGAGCGCAGCCTCCTCCAGTGAGTTTCTGAGAGGGAACCCTGGGCCATAGGAGTGAGGTGATGATCCCAGCCCGCAGTAGAAGCTCTGATCAATCGATTAATCAGGAAAGGGTTCCCTGTAACGATGCCAGGGAAGCAGGGCCTGGCGGTGAAGCTAAGACTCCAGCATGCGCTAACTTTAAAGGCGGCTTCCACTCTCAACCACTAAGCAGAAAGATCTTGTTCAAAGATGTCTGTGTGGACTCCACAAACGCCACTGTCCTGCGCGGCACTCTGTGGGTGTGAGTGTCTACAGACGCGTCTGGCTACACAACCACATTCGGACATATATATCCTCATAAGTCCCTGTTTGCCAAACTCATAACGATTTCTGTAATTATACACAGAACGTATTTTCCCAAACACACAAAGAAGATCTTTATGCCGCCACTTAGGGTCTAGATTGAACTTAAACCACTACTTAGTCGATCTCTCTTAATAGGATACTAAAAGGAAATTTTATGACAACATTATCAGTAGCATTTTGCTGATAATTAGAATAACAATAATAATACCAAGATATTTTTTCAGTAATAATGGTGTTATTAATGAGATTTTTATGAAAGACAGGCTTCTTTGCTATAATTATGAAAATTGATCTTTTGCATTTTACTTGTTCGCTGAAATCAGATAAGTGGCTTAACTACATGTATTATTTCTAATAAATATTCAAAAGAATGCATTTAAACAAGGCTCCTCATTCTATTCTTGCTCATATTCCTTGCATTTAAATAAAAGTGTAATTGCTCTGCTTTTTAAACCGCTAGTTTGGATTAGCTGTCTAACCTGCACAGGGTAACTGTTTGCTGTTTGCATTTTTAATAGCTTTATTACCATTTGGTGAAGCCTTAATTTCTGACTGCCTTGAAGAGTCCTGCCTTTAAGTCAGCGCTACAATTTAACCAGCAATAATCTGTCAAGATAAGATAAAGAGCCATACGGGAGGAAGTGCTGTGTTTTGTGTAGCATTCTGTCATTGTTAAAGGCAAGATCCTAGCGTGTCAAAATGTAACCTCCGAAAGTTTCCTAAACTTTGTAGCCCAACTTCCTGGTTCACGTTTTCACTCCGTGGCTCCTGAGTGTGTTATCTCCGCCAGGGAGAGCAGTTACAACACGGGTCTCATTGTCTGCGAGCTTACACCTAAGGACTGGAGCAGACTCTATACCTATGTGTGTTTAGGTTGAGCATGTATGCACTCAAAGAAGCTGCACACACAGAAAGATCTGTGTTTCAGTAGTGGAGGTAACCCGTGTCTGAGCGTGTGAGTCTATACCTGTGTATGCACATGCGAGTGTTCCTGAGCACATGCATGTGGGTGTGTTTCATTTTAAAACTCAAGTCAAACCTGCAGCAGGGAAGGGGATTCAAATGAACTTCCTCACACCCTCTGTCCAGCACCAACAACTAGCAGGTCTCAGTCTTGTTCATCCCGTACCACCCCACCAGCAATGTATAAGTTTGTATGTAAACATTTAAGAATGAATCTTCAAAGAAGGATCCTTTTTTAAAAAGTAGGATTATGTGGAAATTAAACCAAGTCATTAACACCACAAAAGACCTAATTATAGACCAGCTTATTTTTCAATTAACTGTTATAGAGTCCATAAAGGTTTTTGTTTTTCAATTTGCCTTATAACTCATGTTTGATTCCCACAACTGTGATTTCAAATGTTTCCTGACTTTTGACATGCAGGTCTCTCTCACCACCCTTCCCTCTTCCTCAGTCTCTGTAATTTACTCCTGGGGCACCCCCCCCCCCGCCACCCCACCCCACGGGTTAGCCATCTAGCCTCAAGGTAAGATGCTCACAGCACCCAGCTGGCTTGGCAGTCTCCTGTGTTTCCTTTGAGCTGTCGTTAGATCTGGGGACTAGCTAGATTCTGTTTGGGGTGGACTTTCTAATGGTCCTGTGAAACCCCGTTTCCTTTTTGTACTGCGGAAGTCCTGATGCCCAGCATCTCAAGAGTCATGTGAATACATTTTGGGTTTCAGCAAGGCCAGACCCTAAGGCAACACCCTCTCTCTCTTCCATTTACCAGCTGGACCCATCTCTTTGAAGCATTTTTTTCCTGATATTTTAAGTCCAGTTATGAGTTGTGCAGTTTACATTGGGAAGGCGGGAAAGGTGCCTGGTTCCCTCTTTGTATTTACTGGTTGCTAAGATAATGAATTGTTCATTAGCATCTTCCACTGGCCCCAATTACTTTTCAGTTTAATGAAGAACTCATGGGCTTTAGCAGATGCGTTGAGTTGTGATTGCTGCCGTTATGCTCTGGTAATCATTTGTCTGCTCCTGGCCCATTACCTGACCTGTGGGTGGCCTCGCCTAAAGGACAAAAGGGATGGAGGTAAACCTAGTCAGACATCCCACCTTTCTGTGCTTTACCAATCTCCTCACTTCCCCACCTTGGGCTGCACCCTCCCAAGCCAGCTGCACCCTCCCAGTAGAAGTCACTGAGCTTCAATTAGTTGGTGTGACACTTGCTCTGAGCTTAGAATCCCTCAAGTTCAGTTACTGAATTAGGCTCCAACAAGGTCAATGGACACGTGTCCCACTCTGGTCCTATATGCCAAGGCAGAGTCAGACTGTGGCTCCTCTAGCAGATTGTCTGTCTCCTTTGAAGATCCAGCTATCTAGCAGAATGACAAGGACCAGGGGATATGACAAGACTCACGGCTTGTTCACCATGAGTGTAAATTAATAAAGAGTCCCCGAACTAAAAGGACTTGAAGGTGATACACCTCAGAGATGTCTCTGAAGGCAGAGGTCAAGGGTCACGTGGCTCGTTTCTAACAAGTAAAAGGTTGTCAGGACTGGATGATTGTTTGTTCCTGCTTACTGTTCTAAAATATTGTCTGGTTGAGGAGAACGGTCTCCTCCAGTGAATAAAGAATGAGCGCCAGCAACCACATCGAGAATGGGGGGGGGGGCGGAGCGGAGGAGTGCTGTGCTTAGTGCCTGCTAGGGCTGAGGCAGGCCCCAGAGTTCCTGCTAGTCACAGGAATTTAGGGGAGCCTCTTTCCTCATTTTTCACTTTCTAATGCAGCCTCCAGGGCACGTTCAATACAGTGACTAGGAAAAGTTAAGGAAGCAACCCCAGCTCCTGCTCAGTCGCTGTTAGCGGGAGCATCTCACATATTGTGACCATGCAAACAAGTGCCCCAACTGGCTTTCCATGAGACTAGAAGAAAGACACCTTTCCAGTGGACAAACAACTCTGTTAAGAAGAAGGAAGGAGCTGAGCAGATGAAAGCGCTTTTCTGAGGACCTGAGTCCTGTTCCCAGCATACATTCACCAGCAGCTCACAAAGGTCTGTGACTCCTGATTCCAGTGCCCAGGAATCCAGAGCCTCAGCCAATGGAGGCTCCCACAGTCACACGTGCCTACCCACATGCAGACGCTCACCTACGCATAAATTTAAAAAAAATGAATCAATCTACAAAAGGATTAAGAGACTTTTCTGTGTCACCATTTGGAACCTGGGCTTCCCCCAGATTGTTTCAAAGGCCAGCGCGGGTGTGTGAATTGCTATCCTGAGAGTCACCATCTCAAAACGAATAGTTTGCATCCTTGACACATGAAAAACCTGCTGCCGACAGGGGGTGGGGGGAGGGCACAGGAGAACCGTGGTAACATCTTGAGACAAGGTTCTGGGTCACGTGTGGCAAGGAATGAGCCTCCAAGTACCAGGGCACAGTGGGCAGAAGACAATGTTCCAGAAAGAGCTCAACCCAGGGGTTCTCGGTTCTTTGAAACCTTCTTCCCACATTATTGCCGCTGGTTCAGGGCAACTGGATCTGGATTGTAACACAGCCACACACAGTGAACTTGACAGCCGGCCAGATTTCTGTTTTCAATCAGTTTAGGGTTACTATAATCTCATTATAATGCTTGAAAGACGACTAGTAATAGAATCTCACAGAGCGGCTCCGCTCTCCCAGCCTGGGGCTTCCCCTGATTACCTGGTGGACCAGCTCAGCTTTCAGCACTGCTCTTGCTAGGATAATCATGAGTTCAGTGCACGGTTCTCCTTGCAGTCAGCGGATTCAACGGGTCAACCACCAAATTAACCCTTGAGCCCCTTCCCTGGGAATATCACACTTATTTTAAAAGCCACCTGCTTCTCAGTCGCTGGGCTGTGTGGTGGGGGAGCTCCAGCCATCAGAGCCAAGGTTTTTCCAGGGCCATTCTGTATCTTCTGGGGTAAAAAGTTGGGCTCTTATAACGTAGACTACATCAGCCAAGCACCAATGTTCTACAAGGGCTGGCGAGCATGTTGGGTGAAGCTTGGTGACTTAATGACTGAGATTTTTGGGGCGGGGAGTGGGGGGGTCTTCTATTCAGAAAAGTTCCCAAGACATCAGGTATTTCTTGCAACTCTGTTTCCATTTGATCTTGTCCAAGAGATCCAACTTCGAGCACTAAGTGCTCTCAGACTTTAAGGATGGAAGAAGGACAGCCCCACAGTGGGGTAGGCGGCTGTAGAAAGAATACAATATTGAAGGTGAAAGCCTGGGACCCATGAGGTTGACAGAGGTTTGCTTCTTATTTAGGGGAGGTGGTCCAGAGTGTGCTTGCACATCTTAGTGCTTTAGCCGCTGAAAAGCATGGGTTTTGAAAAGTCTAGTTGCCGGGGTGACATAGGTCAGTGAGTACCTGTGTATTACAAGGAAGGACCATAGGAATCTGACTGACAAAAGGAAGAGTCCCAAAGCTGCTGTCCTCACAAGGGCACAAGGTGTGCTTTCTGGGTTCTGGGATACGGCCAACAAGCTTGGCCTTGGAGCAAGATGGGATTGCCTTCTCCCAAGATTGCAAGAAAGCTGTGTGGGGAACATGAGTGAGGCAAAGGTATTGGTATGAGGGAGTGTGCTGGCTGCCTCCAGAGACCTGCTTATGCCAAGAAGAGTGCAGTACCCATCCACCCACCCCCACTCTAACTCAGAATAGGCCCAGACAGAGGTCCAGGGCTTTGTGTTCATCCAGCCAGGATACCTCATGGCACCTGGTGAGCTGAGAATTCTATTTGATGAGCCAGGCCACCCAAACACAGACAGGCCTCACTGTGGCCACAACCCTTTCTCTGTTCAGTACTGGGCCCCTGTACTGTACCCACATCAGATGTCCACCCTTAGGAACTACACAAGTGACAAAGGGAACAATCACCTGGACGTCTCTAGATTTGCCTCAGAGACCCTAGCCCACCACCAGGTCTGGTGGTGGTCATCGCAGAAACAGTCCTATGCTTAGGAAATATCACTGACCAGATGTCTGCACCCCCCCAATATTTAAAAATGAAGACCCCAGCATTTGATGACAAGGTCTGAGATGAGGTCACATGTGAGGAGTCCATGCCATTGTTAGAAGAGACAACACAGTTTGCCGTTTGTCTTTCTGATGCTCTGTCCCTCACACGAAGACACAGTAAGGTGGCTCTTTCAGCTGGAAAGGGGGTCCTCAGCAGGAGCTCATTGGGCTGAAGCCCTGGTTGCAGACTTGCAGGGTGTGGATCTGTGGAATAAATGCCTGTGTTTTGAGCCCTTAGTCCCAAGCCTGCCCTGGCAGCTGCCTTTGAATGGTTGTAGGGTAGTGAACCCAGGTATGATGTCACAGTTGGGATCAGATGCCGATCGGGAAGGAGGACAATTATGCAGCCTTAGGACAAAGTGACCACTTTGTCAACCTCACACAGGGAAGGAAGGCAGAGGCGATCGGACGCACGGTGACTGTACACATTCCCTGCGGTGCAATATTAATAGGAGAGATGAGACGTGGGTGAGCATGTGCCAAAGGGAGGTTATTAACAAGACAATGCTCCACAGCTGCGTGGCACTTTTCAGTCGAGATGAGATTTACAAAACCAGACCTGAATCAAACAAATACCTGTGACAGCCACCTGCACTTGAAGATGAAATCAGTGTGGGGGAGGGGCTTTCCCAAGGTCACCAACAAGGTAATGGAAGAGCTGGAAATATCTCTTAAGTGCCGGATGCCCTCCCTCCACCCTGCACTGCCTGCCCATCACACTCTGGTATCTGAGACAAGAAAACGCAAAGTCCAGCACTTTGCCCTAAGTGTCATTGGTCCCAGAATTCCTGGAAACACTGTCCAAAAGTTTCTCTTTCTGGCCAATGGTCATTCCTATGTCTACCAAGAACAGACAGAAAGACGGATGTTCAGAGTCCTCTCAGCCTCTGGTGGTAGGAGTTGATACTGGTGACCTACGGTCAGGCAGGCAGCAGATTTCACCCTCCGGATTCTTCTTCCTGGTGTAGTAACTGGGAAGCTTCATGGTAAATGCCAGACCTAAAAAAGAGGCCATTGAAATCTCAGACTTCCAGAATGCCAAGGTCTCAACTCTGTCCCTCTAAAACACATGCAGCCCAGACCACAGCAGACTTATTTGGAAATGGGTTTATGGTAGATGTGGAGTAGGGGCTCTGGTCCAAGATGATGATTTTTTGCTTGTTTGGTTGGTTGGTTTGGTTTGGTTTTAAGATTTATTTATTATATATAAGTACACTGTAGCTGTCTTCAGACACACCAGAGGAGAGTATCAGATCTCCTTACAGATGGTTGTGAACCACCATGTGGTTGCTGGGAATTGAACTCAGGACTATTGGAAGAGCAGTCAGTGCTCTTAACCACTGAGCCATCTCTCTAGCCCCAAAATGGTGTTTTTATAAGAAGAAACGGACAAAAAGAAAATGCCATGCAATGACACAAGTTGGGCGAAGTAGCCACGGATTCCCAAGAGCCACCAAGAGTTGCCAGAGGATGCTTATGGACACTAAATGTCACCAAGGGGATGACAAAAATCATCAAGGGACACCACTAGTCACCAATGGATACCACCAGAGTGTCAAAAGTTGACAAAGGACACCAAGAGTCACCAAACTATGCCAATGGTCACCAAAAGACTAAAGGGCTACCAAGGTATGTCAAGAGTCACCTAGATATGTCAAGGGACCACTAGGGGAGTCCCATCTTTGAACCATCCTGAAGGATAGCATCTTTGTAAAAGGAGAAGAAGAGGACTCTAACATGGCAGGAAGGGAGAGGGCTTGGTTGCCTTCTCTGAGGTTCTGTATGTTCTCAGATAAGCCAGGTGGGGCATAAAGTCAAACTCGGAAGATGAAATATATGTGTTTCTGAGCACCCTGTGGCGTTCCATCTCCCCCCTCACAGGTCAGTCCCATGATGCTCACAGTCACAAGACCTACAAATCTCTCCAACCTCGGGCTATCTCTGTTCCGGGAAGCTTTGGCCCTTCATTTGCTAGCATCTGACATGGTCCAGTATAACTCAGCATGACCTGGGTGTACCAAGCCTGCTCCACAGGAACATAGTCTCTCTTCTCAGCTTCTGTGCCTAGTGTGTGCCTCTGTTGTGGCCTTTGTGTGCATCTGCTGTGCTCTGTACAGGTGTGTTACCTGCAGCAGTATGTCCTCTTCAAGAAGTTCTTGTGTGTCACAAGATACCTTGAACACAAATGGCACCAGGAGAGTGAACAGAGACACATTGCTGTGAGGATCAATCTTCACTGTCAGTTCGGCTGGATTTGCAGTTACCCAGGACACAATTCTCTGAGAGGGGAACCAATTGTGAAGGTGGGTAGTGCTGTCCTGTGGGCTGCTGTCTTAGACTGTTCACAAAGGAACAGAGGCGGAGTTCAAGTCAGCACTAAGCAGACACCTCCCTTTGCTTCTTGACTGTAGAAGCAATGTGACCTGCTGTCTCTGCCACCATGACCACTCCAGCACAATGAACTCATCTCAAACCCAATACATCTTTCCAATTGTCAAGGTGGCACAAGCCTTTAATCCCAGAACTCAGGAAGCAAAGGCATGTGGATTTTTGTGAGTTCAAGGTCAGCTTAGTTTATAACTCCACAACCAGGAGCTGTTACAAAGAGAAACCCAGAATTGAAAAAGAAACAACCCCTCCAAAACAAAACAAAATATGCTTTTTTTTTTTCAGGCATATTTCACTGCAGTCAGAAAAGTCACAGTATAATTGCTGAGAGATTTGGCCATAAAGGTAAATTTGGAATCAAGGAAGGTTTCAGCCACTGAGCAAGTCACTAGTCTCTCCCAAATCTAGGGACTCAGACATGGCTGTGCTTCAGACTCACCTATAGACTTCAAAACCTCTGACTACAAGGTCCCATCTCAGGTCAATTGGATCAGAATCTCCAATGGAACTTGTTTTTCGTCTCACACAAAAGAACATTCCCAGGGCATCTAACTTGCCCCAGATAGAGGACAATGACACAATTTTTTGAGGACAAGTTAAGACAAAGGAGGAGGAAAGTGGGGGGGGGGGTGCTACTGCCTCTTGCCAGTTAGGAACTCATCACGCCCTCTAGAACCAAACCTTGAGGATCTGCTGGCTTGAGGGTTCTCCCAAGGGTTAGGGTACTTTTCTCCAGGTAGGCCTTGAGTAGGAGAGCATCATGATGGATATCCATCAGTTATCAGCTTTTGTCAGACTGGGCTTCTTGTTCATGAGGTACCATCTGCAGACAGTTGTCACACTTTGGAAACTGGAGCTGAATATACACTCAACTGAGGCTCCCAAGACACAATGCTTAAGTAGAAAAAATGTGTGATCTGCATAGCACATTGATCTCCCAGGGTTGTGCAGCAACCTGATGTGGTAGGCAACTCCATCTTTCCAGAAGCCAAGGCCAGGCTTGGACATCAACCTGGCTCTAGAGGAGTATCCAGGCTCTGAGAATACAAGACTAGGAGTGAAGGAGATAGTACTTTCCAGAAGAGACAGCATCACTGCCCAAGTAGGTAAATTATGGGTTGCTGCTGAGAGTGAAGCAGTTTTCACTTAACAAAGGGTGTGTCACAGGACTCACCGAAGTTGCTTTAAGCCGCTGTCTCCAAGTGGAGCTAATCACTTGTTTAGTGATAGTTAATGCTTCCGTAGAAAGGCTAAGAAGAGACTTAGAACTGAAGTGTAAGCCCCACTGTCAATGGAGAGTCAATCAAAAAAGAAAAAAAAAAAAAAAGAAAAAAAAACCAAACAGAAGTGGCCAGCTAGTCAACTGGAAAATGGGATTTCATTTACATAAAACTCACAAACATGACTATGCATGAAGGCAGGTAATGTCTTGCACTTGTTTAAGAATATGACTAGTGGTGACCTTTCTCATAAGCAGGAGAAATTGCTCTAAAGTTTAGGGACTCTCTGGCCAGGCTTTTAATAGGACACTTCTCTGTGCTTAACTTGAGCAAGTCAGCCAGAGAATGGATCTCTTGTAGAATGAGCTGTCTGGAACATCTATTAATATTAGGTATTTCCCATGGTAACTGACAGCTAAGATGGTTGATCTCTAGGCACAAGGATGGGAGGAACATTTCACAAAGTTGTAGTCTATGAAGTCCCTCACCCATAGTTACAAATTGTAAGTTGTTTCTTGTGCTGGGGGTGCTTGAGTTTCTCAGTGGAAATTGCCATCTTGTTACTCTACTCTCTTTGTTCCTGCTTTATTGCTATGTCCATGTGCCCTTGGTTACTGAGTTTCATGACTATGTTATATGCGTGATGCTGCTGTTCAGAGCCACAGCCACTGAAGTCTCTGCTATGATCATCATTGTTTCTGTTCTCATTTGTTTATATCTGTTTGCCTATTCCATCATTGATAGCTTTTCTCAGTATAGGTAGAAGGAAATTTAAAACAGGAGCAACAGTGTATATTTTGTAAACTCAGTGTGACAACCTCTTGAATTCACCTGAGTGATTTATTCTGTTCATATTTAGTGTGGTAACTGATATGCCTACATTTCTTCCCTGTCTTACCCTCTGCTTTTACTTGTTACATTGTATCTTTGCATAGTTCGAGCTGGTTGGCATTTATTTGTTTCCATGTTTTTTCTCTGTTCAGTTTGCATTTCCTCACTTTTCTGTAGCTAGTGACTACTCTGTGCCTCACGCTAATAACACAGGCATTTAATTATTTAATGAAACCGAAGGGCTGGGTGCTCTTCTGCCTCAGTGTTCCCTGATACAAAGTAGCAGCCTGCACCTCGGTGCCCTCCCCTTTAACTCCCAGACAAGCAAAGCATTCAGCATTCCCACTCAGTTGTTCTCTGTTCCTCTTAAAGCACCACAGTCAGTCTCTCCCTGTGAATTTTCAATTGCATTATTTTTAATTTGGAATGAATGCATGCTAGAGCTCACTGATCTCTATATTTCTTGTTTGGCTTTACCTTTTGCATTGGCAACAGGTGGAAGACTGACACCCAGGTTTATTTTAGCCTCATTCTCTGAGTAGCAGTGTGGAGATTATTTCATTACTAATAAAGATGAGATGAAACACTTGTGTCTGGCCAATGGGAGAAGGGTATCTGGAGTCCATCCAGCTCACTGTACCCCAGGAGCATCCTTTCATCCAAAGGTCTGTGTCTGCATCTCTGCTGGCTTTGCCCTAGACTCATGTTATACCAGGCTCTGTTACTAATAATTTGTCTTTATTTCTAGCCATGGTCAGGGACAGCAAACGTCCTAACCTTTGCCCCCTTCTTGATCTACTTGTCAGTGTGGGGAAGCAAGGTCCAGTCTCCTGCCTTCATCCCCCAGGATCCCTGTGTTTGTTTCCTGGGTGACCAAAAGGATCTCTCATTTTGTCTAAGAGGATAACTTGAGGGTAAATGTCAGTAAGAGACTGCCATCCAGATGTGACCATGCAGATGTGGCCATGCAGATACTGCTAGTAGGGAAACAAATGCAAACCCAGTAGAAAAGGAACATCAGGTGTTTTTGAAATCACACATTCCCTTTTGTCAGCTTCTCAGGATTATTTCTTCAGAGCTGAAAGCCATCTTTCATGCTCTCTGTGTCTTTAGCAGCGGCCCGTGTGTGGAGATAGGGTGGGGAGAAGAAGAGTGGAGAGGGGTACGGCAGAGCAGCTGGGAGAGAGGTCCCCAGAGCTGCTTCTCTTCATCTCCCAAGCGTTCTGAGTGGATGGAGTGCTCCGATTCTCCTCGCGCATCGTGCATTAACCATGCATTTCTGGGGAAATCCAGCAGCACTCATGCCGAACCTGGATGAGAGACTCTCCACAGAAGGTGCAGCCATCCACATCCAGCGTCCCTTCCCTGAGCCGCCTTGGGCAACGAGGCCCGTGCATCAGGGTGCGGGTAGCTAGCATCAGGCACCTCGCTATTGGAATCTAGGACTGTGCCCAGCGAGCATCACATCCAGGTCAAAAGTCATGCCAGCTTTTCTCCCACCATCCCAGGGAGGGTGGGGAGAATCACAACTCTCAGCTCTACGTCCTGAAACACTGGTGACTGATGGAAGCTGCCCATGTCTCCTATGGCTTTCTTGGGACAAGTCCAGTCCTTTGGTCCTTCCAAGGCCTGCAAGACATTCCAGAAAAACTGAACCTCTCAGCTTGTCCACACTCACTTTTGCTTTGCCATAGCTATCCCTCTCGTGGCCAGGCTGGGCATGGAATTCAGGTAGCAGCGTGTTGACCTGACATGTACAAGGGCCCTAGGTTCCATCCCAGCATAATGGAACATACATGTAGTCCCAGAATAACCAAGCATGCACGAAATCCCAGCACTCGTGAAGTGGACACAGGAGGACCAGGAGGTTCTGGAGGTCATATTAGTCTACATTTGGAGCCAGCCTGGGGGATGTGAGATGCCGTCTCAGAAGGGGGAAAGGGTTCTTTGTTTTGTTTTGTTTTTTCTTTGGACCAACATTGTCAAACAATCACAGAAACAGCCTGCGAATAAAGAACACATGCAAGGGGCAGTGTCCTGGTTAATTTTATGTCAACTTGACACAAGCTGGAATCGTCTGAAAGGAGGAAACCTCAACTGAGAAAATGCCTCCATCAGACCCAGCTAAAGGGCATTTTCTTAATTAGTGATTGATGGAGAAGGTGCATTGTGGATACTATCCTTGGATCCTAAATTACATAAGAAAGCTGTCTGAACAAGCCAGGAGAAACAAGCCAGTAAGCAGCGCCCCTCCATGGCCTCTGCATCAGCTCCTGCCTCCAGGTTCCTGTCCTGTTTTGAGTTTCTGTCCTGTTTTGAGTTCCTGTCCTGACTTCCTTCAGTGATGGACTATGATGTGGAAGTATGAGCCAGACAAACCCTTTTCTTCCCAAGTTGCTTTTGGTCATGGTGTTCCATCACAGCAATAGAAAACCAAAGACAGTCACCGAAGTGTCCCCAACCGCCCACAGCAGCACGTTCACTAGGCCCCTCTTCACTGAAGAGCAGCTGCTCTGTCCACATTTGGTGTGTTCCCAGCTAGGACTGAAGGCAGATCAGCATAGGTCCTCCAGACTTCCCCAAAAAGATCCGCTTGGTTTTAAGGTCGGTTTTTCGGTGTTCAGGATAGATGTAGGCCTTCCTGCTAGTCAGGCAAGCACCATGCCACCTGCCACCGAGCCATTCGCACGCCAGGCTTACTCTGGATAATCAGAAGAAACATCTCGGCTCGGTGTCCAGTCCCTGGATCGCTCACCATTGCGTCCCAGGGATCTGCTTCCAGGTTCCCAGCAAGCAATTCAAGGGCACGCCACTTTGGGCTTCAGCTCAACTTCCTCTGGTCTCTACACCAAGGTAGTTTAGAAACTGTCAGTACGCCTGTGACTTGGTTTTTACTGAGTGCGGCCAATCCCTTGTGCCCTCTAGCCTGGAGATTAGAGTCACGTGGAGACATCACTGCTTCACCTGCCAGAGAGCCAAAGGTCTCTGACTCTCCACGTTTAAAAAGTGAGTTTCCATGGTAACACGAACCTGATGGACAATCCACAGTTCAAAACAAAACAACAAAAGAAAATAAGCCAGGGGCCGGGGAATACGCTCTCCTGAGCCTTGGGCGAGCTGCACCGCCGACCACGGGTTTGAACAAACTGGGCACAGAAACAATGGCTGGATTCGGAAGGCCCGGAGAACCGCTGCCTGAGATTCTGTCTGCTGCAAACCTTGAAATCGAGATTTTAGTTTCTCGCTCTTCAGCCTCATGGCAAGTGACCTTCAAGTATGGAGCAGTTGGCTGACGGTAGGCGGACGGCGCAATTGTGGCCACCACGCTCCCGGCCCCATGCAAACGCCGTTTCCGAAATCCCAGGACAGTTAGGAAAGCTGGTTAGGAAAGCTCTCGGAACCAGCGCCTCGCTTTCGGGGTGGCTTTCGCTTGCCATGTTTAATTACACGGCGAGGTCCAAATGAAGGACGCAATTTATAGATCTCCTCTCCTCGGGGAGGAGGGAGAACGCGATCTATTTGCAGCAGATAGATTATGTTTTTCAGGCACTTTAGGAGACGCCCAACCCCCCTCGGATGCAGACTGTAAAATAAGAAAACTGTTACCCAGCTGGGCCACAATGGGCTCCCACCGCGCTTTTCTGCGCAGCCCGCAGCTGCGGCGAAAGTGGAAACTCAGCCGCGGGGAGACATTCTTTCCCGCCGCCGTTTCTATGGGCAGGGAGGCCTCCCACTGCTCCGGCGCATTTCCTATGCAAAAACTGCAGAAGAAGTGACATTTTAAAAGTTTTGACCTTTTTCCCCCCCTTCATGAACCAAAGCATACATTTTTTTAAAGCTTTCTGATAGGGTGTCAGAAAAAACGGTAATAGCCATCACTGTAATAAAATGTTTCAAAATTTGAAAATTCTATATTGACTATAATCAGATAACCTGTATCTGGAAATGGATAGCGACTCCGGGCCTGGAATCACTTCTGTATTGTCCCAGGGAAGCAGATTATGACAGGCTTCGGACATATTTGGGAAACAAGTTCTTCAGATGTCAGGGTTTTGTATGTGGATTCAAGACCTGTGGGCTTTGCACCCTCCCGCCCCAAACCCACAACTCAGGAGGCTTTCACACCAGTTTTAAATGTGTTCCCACCTGTACCTGTGTCATTTGCTGGGGGGGGGGCAAAAATAAGAACACTAGTTTTGTAATTCAGTACGTTGTCCCACCCCACCCCCTTGGTTTTTAAAGAAAAGTTCTCTAAAGCTTCTTTAAGGGAAAAAAGGAACAAAATGTCAAAAGGAAAAGGGCGTAGGTGGTCGTGGGGGGGATAAAAACAGATATAGGGAAAGAAAGAAAAACAAAAAACAAAAACAAAAACAAAAAAAAAAAAAACCCCAAACGAGTTGCTTTACTCATAAGCAACACAGGGGACAGGAGAGCAGGGTTCCTGACCCTCGGACTGTCCTAATCTGACCTGCAGCCTTCGCGTCTCAAGCCACAGCCCTGTATCCAGCAGGGACTCCACAGCAGGCTGGGTGTGTTATCAGGAGTACCCAATTAGTCAGCCAGTCACCTGCAGTTCGTTTAGGTTGTAAATTTCAGGACAGGCGGTGCCGGGGCGAGTGAGTATTTCCCTTTTGTTGGAAGCTGACCTAACTGAGGGGACATCCTCCTCCAAGAAGCCAGGCCGGGTGCACTGAGCTGCAGCGTGCAGCCTGCGTCTTAATCTGGGCTTCCCTTCTTGTTCTGAGCTGAATGTTGTGCTCTCTTTTCTGGACTTTGGAGTGCTTGTAAATTCCCCTAGTCCAAGCCTTTTACAGGAGGAGCCGGGTCTCAGGCTTACAGACACAGTATTTGTGACAGCGACATCAAGGGCCCTTAAAGAAAAGTCGTCTCCTCCTGGTAGAGTAGACTACCTCTGGATGGACAGACACCACTGCCAGCTCATGTAGACTGTCCCTGGATGGACGGTGCCCTGGCGGGCTCACTAAGGAGTTAATGCAGTCTGCTCAGGAAAGTGGATTCACCTTAAGTCCTCCTAAAGAGATGGGAGGAATAATTAACCCTTAATAAGATCCTGTACTTTCCTTCCAGGGTTCCCGTGCTCCCACTGTGGTTTGTGGAGTTTCAGCCATGTGCCTGGGTTAAACCTCAGCACTTCTCTGAATTACCCAGAAAAGCGTAACTCGAGCCGTTTCTCCTATGTATCTCTTTTTCCTTGTTTTGAATATTTGCCAAAGCCTGGATATGCTTTTCTAAACACCTGGAGCTCTCTCTTTTTCTAATAAGTTAGTCCCTGGCTCCATCTCTTCTTACAACGTGGTTTTCTCTCTTGTTTCTCTCCATTCTCATAGCTTGTATGCCCTGTGGTTTTTCTTTTAAGCTCAAACAAAATTGCCCCTGAGTCTCCTCCTGAGCCCATTCTTAAGTTCTTTTATTACTGAGGCCAAGAACTCTGACAACACAGGGCACCCCATATGACACCCCTAAGTCTTCATCCTGTGTATCACTCAATGCACAAAAGCCCCTGTGCCATCTCTGTCCTGCCCTGGGATGGTCAGTTCTGACCCCACATACTCCACAGAAGCAGTAAGATGGATCTTAGCTATTCACAGTAAAACATAAGAAGCAACCAAGAGCCTGGCCAGCAGGAGGGGCCACAACTGAGAAGGCACAGATACAAAATAAACCACAGGGGCTGGAGAGATGGCTCAGTGGTTAAGAGCACTGACTGCTCTTCCAGAGGTCCCAAAATCCTAGCAACGACATGGTGACTCACAGCCATCTGTAATGGGATCTGATGCCCTCTTCTGGTGTGTCTGAAAATAGTTATGGTGTACTTATAAAAAATAAATAAATCTTTTAAAAATTGCTTCAAAACAAACATACATAAAAATCAGACATAAAAATCTCTCCTAGAATGAAAGAATGTTTTGTGGGACTTAGGGGTGAAGGCAAATGTGGCTGGCAAACTCTCCAAGGGTTCTAGGGTTCTATATGAGACCCCCCCAAGAGGCAGCCCTCGGTTTCACCAAGCACCAAGTGTGCCCCAGAAAGTAGCCTGCAATTTCAGGAAGTGTGTGATTTTGAGTCATACTAAGTACTTCATTAAGCAATGATTTCCAGAATCTGTTCAACTTGTAAATAACTGAAGTGAAAGGGCAGCACAGTAGCCTCTTACTGAATGACTCGCTTTCCCAGACATGCCCTATGCTGGCTTCATGAAGTGAACTAGACCACTCAGTGTGGCATCTCTGTCAACAGAAGTCAGGATGTGTCTGCCTCCCAGAAATGGAGAAATGACCATTAGAAGGCCTGGTACCCCATCCTGAATGCCCCCCACTCTGGAAGAGTCAACAGGAATAGGTTTTGGACACAGAGTGTTGGGTTCACTATTCTTGGATTCTTTAATCTCTGGGTGTTGGGCCAGCAGCTTTAACGTTTAAACCTAAGCAAAATAAGCCCACCTGAGACAGCAGCTGCTGAAAACCTCCACCTGGATTTAAGAAAACTTACAAGGCAGGAGGTGGGGGGGTGGGGGATAGGACAACTATTGTGTATTTGAGCTAGAGACAAATATTGCATTAAATTCCCCAGATTTTCCACTCTACGTTTTATTTTGCCATGCTCCATTTTTATTATCTGCAAAATGGGGATAATAACGGTGTTTTCCTGCCGGATGGGAGACAGCTCGGATAGATAATGCCTCACTTAGCACTAGCTCAAAGTAATAAAAAAAAAATGTTCACACAAGGGGGAAGATGGGCTAAAATAGCTCCCGAGGAAAGAAGAGAAGCCTTACAGAGACCACATAAACACGCCATTCTCACAGACGTCCTAGTGAGGGCAACGGCACAGCCTTCCAGCCCAGCACCGGTCAGAGCCTGGTTTCTGGAATGATCCTCAGAACTACTAAAGGCCCTGAGCCTTTCCAGGGAAAGCAGACTTTGGGGGCACAGCAGTTTCAAAAGTTGAGGGTCTTTATGCTCAAAATGAAATGTGATCACAACGGCTTGTCTTTGTCTGTCAGTGATTTCCGGTAACTTCCTCACGCTGGCTTGGTATCACATTTGCATGACACAAAGGGCTAGGCATGCATATTAACGGAAGTGAGTACAATAATTAGTCACATGTCCCCCCAGGTGGGGGGGACTTTAATGCAAACTGTAGTTAACTCTGTGGCTTGTGGACGATCATTGTTCGCACAGAATGTGAAAAGCTGCAAATGTATAAATTGCCCTTTAATTAGATTTCACGTGTCACTGGTTCCCTTAGCTGAAAGGGCCTCACAGCACTGTGAACATAGCTGCGAACGTGGGCTGGGAGATCTGCTGGATTTCAGCTCGAGGTGCAGACCGCAGAGCCAAGTAGAAATTCGTAGAAATGTGTGAGCAAAACCTGCCCTGCTCTCTCTTTTGTCTCTCAGCCTGAGTCTGTTTCTCTCTTTGGCCTTTTGTAGGATCAGGTTACATACAGAAGCCTGACCCAGTGTCTCTCCCAGAGAAAACTCACAGAGGGTGGAGGTTTCTACACTAAGGTGACTGAAGGCCTCCTGTGCTTCAGAGTGCTCCATCTTAGTGCTCCATCTGAGCACAGGGGTTGTCTTATTTTGTCCAACCCTTGGGGAGGTTAACAGGTGGCATCTCAGATGGCCAATAAAGTGACTCCAATAAGTCTGCTGGCTAACGAAGTTACTGCGTGAACAGTGGGTAGAGGAAGACCCATCCCAGCAAGCATCTCTTGGGATCTTCTTCCAGGGTTTTCTGCGTTGGGGTCTTAGCTTATACTGTAGTCTCCTTCCAAAGGTGCCAAGTAGAAAAACCATAGAAATACCAAGTTTTCCACTGAATGGCATAGCAAACTCCAGGGTTCTGTCTATCCCAGTGGCTGTTGCATGAGCAGGCCCATGCTGGGTTTTCTGACCACCTACAGGTCACTCAGTAGCTGCCTAGTGACCCTTATCTTACTGACACAGACAGGGCTGTCGTGTTAACCTGTTAATGTGGACGTGGCAAAGCGGAGCAGTAGCGTGCTTCCTGTGAGAGAAATCAAGGAAGAGCAGGAGAGATGGAGACCGAGCAAGAGACTTTCTGTAGGACCTTGTTACAGCTACAATGTTGCCACTACTAATCTGCCATTGTGCCTAATTTGTGAATTAAACTTCAGCACGAACATGCATACAGGAAATGCCTAGTTTACACAGGAATCTGCACTGTTCCTGGGTCTAGGCATCTATCTTCTGGGGCCTTGGGGATGGATGTATCTTCCAAAGATAGGTCTGCCTGTCCACACTCTATCTGCCCCTATGTTTGCTTCAGCCATCCCGGAGGAACATATAAAATGTGAGGCATCTCCAGCCTAGCTAAGGATTCAGTCCTCTGTAGCCTGTGGATGCAGTAGATGCTCAGATGTGCCCTGTGCATCTGCAGCTCCCCATGCAATGTGAAAACAAGAAGGGGTCACGAAGAGTTCAGCGGGTGAGGAGGGGAACGCCCCTCCCAGTTGCCAGGTGAAGTGGGAACTGTTTGTATAATTATTTGAAATTAGTTCTCCAAGATCTGAGTGGAAAAGGCCTCTATGTGCTTAATACATAGGGTTTTCTTTCTTCTGCGCTAGGATGTAAACACCAACATTAAAGGCTCAGGCTGCCATCATTTTTAAATGACTGGGGGCAGGGCGTGTGACAGAGTTTGACCTTTCCTTCCTGGAGGCAAAGGTCATTGTGTGCACTGCGCCGTTCCCTCCTAGGCCTCACGACTGTGGTCCACCAGCCACTATTACCTTACCCACAGACTCCCAGGACCTTGTTACATTCTTGGCATCTGAGAGGACATCTTCTAGTCCCAACAAGCTCATTTGGAACTTAAGTGACTCGACCCCAAGCTCACTGGCATTGTCCTTTCTCCCTATGTCCCTCTAGGCTGTCCCAGAAGACTAGTTTAATTATGCTACCCAAGGATACAGGATGGTCATTTTAGAGATGCTCGGAGCTGGAGAGGTGGCTCCTTTGGTAAAGCGTTTGCTACTGAAGCAGGAGGACCCAAATTTGATCCCCCAGCACCCGTGTGAAAAGCTGGGTATGGTGGTATACCATGTTATCTGAGTGAGGCAGACTCCATGAGATTGCTGGCCAGGCAGCCTAGCCTAATCTATCTCAAAAGTTAAGATGGAGCACAATTAAGGGAGACCCCCAACTTCAACTCTGTCCTCTACATGTGCCCTAATATGAATCTCCAAGAAGAACAGTAAAGATGTTCCTTCAGAGACATTGATTCCTTCAAGGTGACACACTACCATCCTTCAGCATGGCCTCTGATGGGCAGGCAGGACAAGAGTGCCCGCCCACGTTCTGTTAGAGCAAAGGATAATGGGAGATTTTCCCAGTCCTTCCCAGCCACCCAGCACCAGCCTCATCCGCAGCTCCACCGTGAAGGAAAAGTCTCCCAAACCTGAAGCACACCAAGCAACTCTGCCTTCAGGACAAGCACCTGAGGCGCAGCTTTCCAGCTAGAAGGTTCCAATCAAGACGGCCAAAAGCTTACTTTGCCAGAGACAGAGAAAAGTTTCAGCAGAAGAGTGGTATGCGGAGCTGGGGGAGGTACTGTGGAAGGACCATGCCTCTCAGACAGGCAGGGGGTAGACAGACACTCTGGGGTAAGACCCAAAGGGACACACTCTCCACATACAGTGCCAACCCCCACCCCCATTCTTGGCAACATCAAGACTTAATTGAGAACATGTCCAGGGTTGGTGGGCTCTCTCCTGATTGGTCTTTACTTTTTCACCTAATTAACATATACAAGAACCAGTCAAAACCCACTTCCTCTTTAAAACCCACTTAGAAATCCCTGGGCAAAGCTTCTCTCTTGTCACCAGCTTCAAGGTCCTCTTTTGGTGCTGAGAACTTTTCCATTTAATAAACCCTTGCTGTCTCTTGGCTCTCTGCACATCATTCTATATCCTTAAAAGACTCAACAAGTGGGAGAACTCTCTTGTTGAGTCTTTTAAAGATAAGGACTGAGGTGAGCACCGGTTGGGGCTTTTAAAGGCCCAGGAAATGAAATGCACATCAGGGCAGCACAAGAGGGTGGGGGAAGCGAAGTAGGCATGTAGGTTCCAGGTAACCGTTTCCACTGAGACCAGAGATGGGGGTTGGGAGGGCGGTGGAAGGGAGACCCTGAAAGATCAGTTAGGCAATAAGCAAAAGCAGCAGAGACTGGGTTAGCACCCAGGCGGAAAGACACCAAGGTGACGTCCAGTGTCGGCAGCCAGGCATTTGGGAGAGGGACCATCTCAGCGGCCATGGCAGGCGGGCGGGTGCAGCAAGATCCACAGGAAACGGGGAACAAGCCTGTGTCTCTGGAGCCGAAAGGAAAGTAACAATCATTTGCGTAGTCACAGTCTCCTTAGATCCATGTCCTGGAGTTGCCAAGCACAGCACCCTAAGTAGCCTTGGGAGCAGGAACCAACACACAGCCCATGGGTGCCACAGCCAGGTCTCCCTCTGAGGGGATCTGGCCCAAGCCTGTCCAGATCTGGTATCTCTACAATACCTCCACCTCTGCCTCTTTCTGTCTCTTTCCATTTCTTCGCCCCTCTCTCCATCTCTGCCCCCCTCTTTCCCTGTGCTCCAGCCTGCCTCCAGACTCCCCCATTCATCCACCAGTTGTAGTGGATAAAGCCCCCCACTCCAATGTGACCTCGTTTTGGCTTTACCAGCTCCATCTGCAGTGAGTGACCCATCACGAAACAAGGCCACTCATTGGAGGAGCTGGGGTTGTAGGACTTCAGCCCACTTTGGTGCGGGGCATGATCCAATCTGCTTTTTAGAGGCTAATGTTTTGGGTTATTCAAAAGGGAGACAAAGCTTCCAGTTTCTCTCCGCCAGGACCGCAGAGCAGATGCTCTTGCAGAGCACACTCGGAGGCTCGATCAGGCTCCAGAGCCCTTGTTTGGGCCCATTGTGTAGCCCATGAAAAACTGTTTACTTCCTCGGCTGCCTGGATCAGCCAGCGTTCTGGACTTTGGACATCTTGGGCTACAGTTGAGATTTGGATTCTTTCCCGGGCAGACAGACAATAAAAGGACCACACAGAGGGACAGCCCGGGCTCGGCCTGCTCATATGGCCAAAGAGGCTGCCACCCTGCCAGGCAACTCAAGGGCAAAGGGACAGGCAAGAAGTGCAGACTGCATCTGTGATGTGACTCCTGAGAGAACCCACACACCGCTGGCTCCTTACATAAGTGGCAAAGAACTTCCCTGTCTCCATTACTCCTGCCTCGGGTTCGTTCCAGGTCAGTGTGGCTGAGGTATTCCGGCCACCATTGTGTCCTTGTGAAGAAGGGAAAAGCTGACTGAGGGGTGGGAGCTAGGGAGAACGAGCCGCCAAGACTTCACAGTCTTAGGCAGAGAGGCGGAACCAGCAGTCAGCTGCCAGGCAGTGCCCCTCTCCTGTCTTAAGGAAACCCCTCGCTGCAAGACCGCTCGGACAGGTGGCTCTAGAGCGCACCACCCCCTGACGTCCTAGATAAACAAGATCAGAAGCAAGCAATTAACGGAGGGAAAAAAAATATCCAAGGAGCGAACAGGAGCTCATTAAAACAAAAACACAGGCTAGATAATTGCTCAAAATGCATCCACCGACTCAGGAATAGAGGCTCGTCGCCGAGAACAGCTGGATCTGCGTTCTCCACCCAGCCTGCGATGGGGATGTGGCAAGGAAGAGCATCCTTTTACAATGGAAATGAATCCCAGCCTTTAGGGGAGGTACCGCTAGGACTGCCAGGATTTCTACAAGAGGGCCCAACCCTGTAGATGGAGAGTGAACAGGGAAGGCTTTTAATTAACCACTTCTCCATCACTCACGCTGAGAAGAAAGGGGTTCTTCCAAACATGGCCGCCAGGACAAGGACAGCATAATTTGCTAAAGAGCAGCTTCTTTCTGTTAATTCTCCCCCAAAACAGGCCAAGTCTCTGAATATAATCAGGGACCAGACCAGCAGTACAGACTCTGCAAAGACAGGAGTCATGACAGGGACTGTTTCAGCTAGCTGCACATCAGATGTGTCTCACTCTCTTAAACATAGGGGAAAAAAAACAATGTTGAAGGTGAGGAAATGGCAAGAGGGAAGGACAAATGGACATAGAGGACCTTAGGGACAGTCCACAACGATTCCTACAGGTCGTTGCAACTGACAGCAATACCCTAGAAGCCACCTAAAAGATTCATCACACCACACCCTGCATTTGACCAACAGCTAAAACCTATCTGCATCTTTAAGAAAGCGAAAAATCTGTGACAAAGCATCAATTAGGTCTCTGGGATAAAGAAAAGAAGATGGAGTGTGCTCTGCGGGTGTCTGAGTGTGAGGTTCTGGCTTCCCAACTAGAGCAGCCAGGACACTCCGACCCAAAATGGCCATGAATCACTCCTGCATGATTCGTGTGCTTCTCTGAGCAAGGCTCTGAGGGAGACACAGGATCCCAAGAACAAACTCCCCAAGGAGCAGAGGGCATTCGAGCCAAGGTATCTGCCATAGCAGGTGTAGCAGATGCAATATAAAACCAGAGAATACGAGCCAGTGTAATCCAAGCTACATGCACAATGGAAGGTCGAGGAACAGCAAGGGAATGAAGGAGAAAAGCCAAGGCACAGGAGGACTGGCTTTAAAAAATCTTCAGTTCGGAGAAATGGCTTATTGAGCAGAAGGCTGGCCTAGCATGCTAGGGACTCTGAGTTTGACTCCAGCACTGCCTAAAATGATGTGGTAAAGGCCACACGGGCCTGTAATGTAATCCCAGCCAACAGGTAATGACTGGGACTGGAAGCCCATCCTTAGTGTATTGGTTGCTGTGATGAATAAACACCATAACCAAAAAGCAAGTTGGAGAGGAAAGGGTTTATTCAGTTTACACTTCTAGGTCGTACATAGTTCATCAGTGGAGGAAGTCAGGACAGGAACTCAAGCAGAGCTGGAACCTGGAGGCAGGAGCTGATGCCGAGGCCTCGGAAGGGGGCTGCTTCCCCTGGCTTGCTCGGCCTGCTTTCTTATAGAACCCAGGACCACCAGCCCAGGGATGGCCCCACCCACCGTGGGCTGGGCCCTTTGTCCAATAATTAATCACTAGTTGAGAAAGTGCCTTACAGCTGGATCTCACTTCCCATCTGATAACTAACACGTCAGGTTGACACGGTGACGACACGGTGACCAGAGAATACAGTTAGGCTCAGCCAGCTCTAGCCCCATATTAGACCCAGGCTCAAGACTGTCCTTTAGAGGCTTCACAGAATTGATTTCCTGAATTTAACTTTCCCTTTTTAAAGTTTATTTTTATCTCTTAATCCTTTGAATACATGTAAGTGCAGGGCCCCATAGACTCCAGAAAAGGACGTCATACCTGCCGCCTGGACCTGGAGTTTCAGGAAGTTATGGGCTGCCCAACATCGACTGAACTGCAGTCCTCTGTGAGAAGGTTATGTTTCTTTTGAGAAGTTTGAATAAGTTTGGTTCCCATAGACTTGCGTTTTAATGCTTGACCCACAGGAAGTGGCACTATTAGGAGGTTTGTCCTTGTTAGAATAGGTGTGGCCTTGCTGGAGGAAATGTGTCACTGCAGGGGTGGGCCTTGATGCTTAAACTCTGCCTAATTTGGAAGGAAGGATCTTCTTCTGGCTACCTTGGGATCAAGCTTAGAACTCTAAGGTCCTCCAGCACCACGTCTGCCTGCATCCTGCTATGTTTCCTACCATGATGGTAATGGACGGAACCTCTGAAACTGTAAGCCAGCCCTGATGAAATGTTTTCCTTTATAAAAGTTGCTGTGGTCACGGTGTCTTCTCACAACAATGGAAACCCTAAGACAAGGAGGAAAGGGTTTATTTCAGCTTATAGTTCCAGATCACAGTCCACCACTCAGAGAAGACAAATCCAAACAGGGGAAGAGCCTGCCACAGAAGCCAAGAACGGTGCTGCTTAAGGCCTGTCTCTCCCTGCCTTCTCACCCTGCCTGCTTGCTCTTTTTAAAGTTTTGTTGGTTTTATTCTTATGTGTGGGAGTGTTCAGTCTGCAAGTGTGTGCACCACATAAAAGCCTGGCACCTGAAGAGGTCAGAAGAGAGGACCCTGGAACTAGAGTTACAGATGACTCTGAGTCACCACGTGGGGCCTGGGAGTCACACTTAGGTCCTCCACAAGAGCAACAAGTGCTCTTAACTGCTGGGCTATCTCTCTGGCCCCATTATCTCGCTTTCTTACAGCACCCAAGACCTCTGGCCCAGGGGTGATACTGCTCACATCAGGCATCAACAGAGGAAATGTGCCACCCACTTGCTCAAAGCTCCATCTGGAGAAAACATTTGCTCAATTTCTACCCAATACATATGCACACATATACACATACATATACACCATACACACACACACACACACACACACACACACACACACACACACACATATATATATATATATATATACACATTAAACCAGCACAAGGAATAACTACTGAGCCATCTGGCCAGCCCCCAATTTCGTGTTCTTACTGAATTGCCCCACTGGTCAAATGGTTGTCATCTGTTTTTACTAAAGTCCCAACAGTCAGTACTAGTCATGTTATCGGACAGAGAAAACCTACTTGCTAACAAAATATAAAAAGCTTAAATAGAAGTCAAATACAGTTAGGTGTGTTCTAAGGAGATGCAATTTGGCTGTGCTCTAAAAGTCCTTACCTTTAGGCAAGGACACTAAAGAATGGAATGTCCCTGCATATTTTGGAACAAGTTGCTCGGGAGAGGGCTTCTTTGCTCTATGACCTGAAGCAAAGTCAGCTAGGTGGCATTGAGCTACCCCACTGTTCAGTCCCTACCAGGTTTCAGCCTGCCTAGGGTGTAGGGGAGGGGCTAGAGACTTCTACTATTGTCTACTGGACCTTTGAGACTATATATATAATCTTGGAAGAGCCTTCGTGGAAGAAGATCCAGGTAAGAGATAAGAATTTTCTCTTTGGGTTTGCAGGGACCACAGAGAAGCAGCTGGCAGTACGCAGGTAAAAGAGTTTCCTGAGAAAGAGAGCTAGGGAATCCTCTTGGGTTTCGAGGAGCTCAAGAGAAAGACAGACTAACTGGACAGATTATCAGAGATAGAGATTTCTACAGAGTTGGCGGTTTAGCTGTAGGGTCACACTTGTAAACAGATACTTTGTGTATAGTTCAGAAAATAAAGCTACCTCACTGAGTTAGCATGCTTTTTGCCTTAGTTTATGTGTCCTGTGTCACTGTGGGTATAAATATCAGTTAAATTTAAACAGATATATATTACAAATGGACGTGATCTTGTGTGGACCTTAAGGCAGAATGTTACACTTTGGATCTGAAGGCACAAATGTGCTGAAGACCTGGTTCAGTGCTGACAAGCTTGGGAAGGGATCGAAACTCCTGGTGTCATCCGTAGATTGGCCCATCAAGGGGTTCACTGGACTATTAAGAGGGGCAGAAACTAGGACTTGGCACTTGACTGGAAGAAGCTGGTTGCTGCTGACCTGCTCTGGACCCGTCTCTCTTGTCCCTGGTCTCTTTACACACCCCAGCTTCCTGTGCTGTAGCCTAAGCAAATTTTCTGTCACCCCTTTCTGTTTTGACCTGCTGCTTCCCATAGGCCTCCAGCTATTGAGCCAAGAGACTGTAGACCAAGACCTCTGAAATCATAAGCTACAAAATGTCTTCCCTGATTTAAGCTGATGTGGCAGGATTAGCAGCCAACTAGATAGGATCTAGAGCCACAATGAGACAGCCTCAGAGCACCTGTGGGAAATCTGCTTCATTGTGCTCTAACTTAGGAGGGATGACCGTCCACTGTGGGCGGCTCCTTCCCTGGCTGCCCCCCCCCCGCACTGTATAAAGGAGA
Source organism: Micromys minutus (assembly GCF_963924665.1). NCBI lineage: Eukaryota > Metazoa > Chordata > Mammalia > Rodentia > Muridae > Micromys > Micromys minutus. Next base: position 52,510,953 of record NC_137983.1, on the reverse strand, counting down.
GGGGGGTGAGTGGCAGCCTGCCTTCATCTCTCTGTTACTGTGGATGCCATGTGACCAACCTCTTCCTGCCACCTTGACTGCCCGCCATGACCGACTGCACCCTTACGTGAGCTGAAACAAACCCCTTCTCCCTTATGTTTCTTTGGTCAGGGAGTCTAGCCCAGCAACAGGGAAAGGGACTAAGACAGTTGGTTTGCTCAGGTGTTGTTGCAGATATTAAATATAAGGTCACATTGGACTGGTCACCCCCATATGTCTTCGAAACTTGCCATCCTTTATGTCCCCAGGGATCAATCGTCCTATATGAAGTAAATCACCCCCATGAGTGTGCAGGGAGCAGTCATCCCTGTGAATACCTGGGGACCAGTTATCCCAACATGTTCGAGGAACCAGCTTTCCACCCCTACCCCACTGTGCACACAGAGACTGGTGCCTCCCATCCATCCCAAAGACTGGGCTCTAGTGGTTGAAGATTCCCCTCATCTCGATATCAACAGCTCAGGGCCAGAGCAGCATCCTCTACCCATACTGCATGCTTTACAACAGTCTTGTTCTGCAAACTGTAATGTGTAAAAGGGGACACACTGTCTGAAGCCACTGCTCTGACTTCATCTTGTCAAGCTTTTTACTGCATGAATTGTCTTCTTAAGGGTTGTGCTTGAAACACAGTCTTCTTAAGGGTTGTGCTTGAAACACAGCCTTTTACTTGCACATGTCTATTCTATGTACTTTGCAGGGCAACGGATGTCTTCCAGGATGTAAGGAACAGTAGGAATGAATCAATATGAATGAGTGAGTGAATGAATGAACAAGTGAGTGAGTGAATGAGTGAGTAAGTGAATGAATGAATGAGTGAATAAATGAGTGTGTGATGAATGAGTGAGTGAATGAATGAATGAGTGAATGAATGAGTAAGTGAGTGAATGAGTGAATGAGAGAATAAATGAGTGAGTGAATGAATGAATAGGTGAGTGAATGAATGGATGAGTGTGTGAGTGAGTGAGTGAATGAGTGAGTGAGTGAATGAGTGAGTGAGTGAGTGAGTGAGTGAGTATGAAGGACAGAATGAATGTTGCTGAAGAAGCTGGGGACAGCTTGTTTGACAGAAAGCAGAAGGCCTGCCCTCAAAACCACCAGGGCTTTTGGTCCTCTCAAAGAATGAACGCAAGCATAGGTGTTTCTGTTTCTTGTATGAGATGCCTGGAGTTCTCACTCAGCTTAGGAGGCCCCATGCCTCATGGTGCAGTGCAAGCATACCTGGTCAGCTTGCTCATCATGTTTTGTTTTGAAAAGGCTTACTAAGGTCGCCCTAGACATGGTGCTGGGTTATACCATAAAATGCTAAATAAAAATGGGCCCCCTTGTAGCTGTGAGCATGCCAGGTTCCCTGTAGAGAGAAGGGCACCACACCAAGCCATAAAGATGCCAGGGTCACCATAGAGGAGGATTCACACCTAGTCATAAAGATGCCAGGGTCACCATAGAGGAGGATTCACACCTAGCCATAAAGATGCCAGGGTCACCATAGGGGAGGATTCACACCTAGCCATAAAGATGCCAGGGTCACCATAGAGGAGGATTCACACCTAGCTGTGAGTGTGTCGGGTTCTTGGTGGAGGGGCAGCTCTATGTTCGGAATTTTCAGCAGGAACAAATCGGTATTTTTGATGGAAGGAGTGCATCGGCTCCTCCTGGATCCTGCTCCTTTTATCAGACTAAAAATAACTTTCGGGCCAACAGCCAAGAGGAAGCAGCCCCAAGAAACAAGGAGCCCGCAGCCTGCAGTCTTTTGTGCCCATGCATTGGGCTGTAGCTTCCGCACACGGGTTTAAGAATTAAAGGCAAAGGCTTTGGTGATGTGAGGTAGTTGGTGGGGAAGGGAGGTGGGGCTCATGAACACGATGGGGAAGGGAGGTGGGGCTCATGAACACGATGGGGAAGGGAGGTGGGGCTCATGAACACGATGGGGAAGGGAGGTGGGGCTCATGAACACGATGGGGAAGGGAGGTGGGGCTCATGAACACGATGGGGAAGGGAGGTGGGGCTCATGAACACTAAGACTGTGTTCTTTTTTTTTTTTTAATTTTTTATTGGATATTCTCTGCATTTACATTTCAGATGTTATCCCCTCCCCCAATCCCATCCCCCTCCCATTGCCTCCAAGAGGGTGCTCCCTCTCCCAACCACCCTCTCCCCTGTCAGCACACTGTAAGCCTGTGTTCTTATGTCTTGGTCAGACCCCTCTCTGCAGTTTGTCTCACCATCTCTTCCTTCACCGTAAGACAGGGTCCCCATGGCTGGGGTTTGCACTGGTTCTCTGGAGTCATGTGGACTCCATGCTTCTCCATGCCCTGGCCAAACTCAGATGCCAGGCTTCTGCAGCAGTCTTTACCCACTGAGCCATCTTGCCAACCCCATTCATGGTTTTACTTTTTACTGGAGCAGTTTGGTTTTTGTTTTGTTTTTAGTTTTTTTGGGGTGAATTTTCTTTCTTCTTCTTTTTTAAGCTTTTTATTGATTCTTTATGATTTCACATCATGCTCCCCCCAAATTCCACTCATCTTCCCATCCCTTCATATCCAACCCTCTATCCCTGCAGCCTCCCCCTGCCCTGCCAAGTGAAACTAAAAGAGAAGATGAACAAAAGCTGTAACTCATCAGTGTATCAAGTACACCCTTTGTTCACCCATCTTTACTGGCAAATGTTTATTGCATCACTCTCTAGTCTGGTCTGAGACCTCTGGCTTCTGCTACCCTATAGTACTGGATCCTGATACTCACAGGGACTCCTCTCAGATATCCTGTTGTTGCTCTGTGTCATGGAGATCCTGCAGCTTCGGATCTGTAGGACTGACCCCTTCACAGGCTCCAGCAGGTTACAGATGGGGTAGAGGTTGTGGGTGGCCCCAACTCAAAGCCCTAAATCTGGGCCTGGGAGGTAGCTGATCAGCCCACCAACTCCCCAGCACTCCCCTGACTAGCTCAGCCAATGCCGGCAAGGGGCAGGGTCACCTCCTGCTCTTATGTCCTAGGAGCTGGCTCACCCACTCCATCAGCACCAGGGTCAGCTCCACTGTGTTGCCCAAGCGAGGTGCAGGGGCTGCTCTCCTGAGTGCTGCAGCCAGTGAGGGACAGGAACAGGTCCCCTGCTCTTATGACCCCAGGGTCAGGTTTCCTGCCTGCAGCAGATGGCATAAGGCAAGGCAGGAAAGAACGTCTCTCCCTTGATCATGCCACCACTGGGGCATGTTTTAAGAGGACAATTCAACTTTCAAGTAAGTCATAAACATGGCGCCTCTTGTTAGGACAGATGCTGTGACCTCACCGACTGAGGTCTGTGTGCAAGGTAGCAAGAGGATCCTGGAAGGCTGGGCACAGCTTCTGCCTCCCAGACTTCAAGTCTGTGTGCTGGTGTGTTTGGAGACCACTTGACAAATCTTCACTGTTACCCTGGTCCCTGGAGAAAAGCACCTTCAAGGAGCTAATTGGGACATAGAGCCCCAGGGAACTGACTCCAGGCTAAACCCTAGAGCAAAGGAGCCCAGTTTTTCCAGGAAATTATCAGCTGTCTGAACACACTTATACCAGGTGGGTGGGTGTCTAGAATTCGCTTCCAGACAGGCTCCAGTCACACAGGTCTGCTGCCAAGACCTCTTTAACAGTTCACTTGATTTCTGGCTCTATGGTGAAATCCCTTCCCAATCACAGCCATATCACCCAGGGACCCACAGGCTGGGTGACTGCTGTGAGTTCAGTTGTTTTTCCCATATCCACTTAAACCTTCCCCAGGGGGTCAGCTGTCTATCCTAACTCTGCTCCTTGTGGGATGTGTGGCTGTGATTGCCCGCCCCCCACCCCCACCGCCATGCTGATCCCCATTGGTTGGAGAGGATCCAGAGCTACATATAACCATGTGGTAGGAATGGGGAGACTTAACACCCTGGAGGGTCCTGAATCTATGGAAATGGGGTCTGAAACAATGGGATCCAGCTCAGGAGATGACATTCAGCTCAGAGGATGGTCCTGGGAGAACAACAGCAGGGGAGGGCCAAGGAGATCTGCCCAGAGGTCAAGGAGTAGAAGGAACCCTCTCCCCAACCCCCATATACACTGTGTACAAGAGACCCTGTCAAGGCTCTTAAGAGGAGGAGAATCCAGGGAAGAGGCTGCCATCCAGGGAAGTCGGAGTGTTGTGTAGCAGTTTCATCTAAATTTGAAACATTTGATCCCTCAGGGAAGAGCTTTAAGACAATAGGCAAACAGCACACATGTCTTAATCACAATGTTCCCAAGATAGAGGCAGAAGATTTCTGAGTTCAAGGCCTGCTGGTCTACAGAACATTCAACATGGAGAAAACAGACAGACAAGACAGACGACTCAAAATAGCTTCAGGAAGTCCCTGAAACTGACCAGATTCAAGAGGCCACTCCCTTCCAAGAGTAAACAATAAAGGCTGCTGAGAGTCCCTTACAAAGGAGTCGATCTGCAAAGACCAGCTGCTTGGAAGAAGCAGAAACCAGAGGAGCTCCTGCAAGAGGCACAGATCAATGGAATCACTTGGAAAGGACACGTCCTTACCTGTGTGTTCCAGGCCCCCAGATTCTATGAGCTGTCCCTCGTGCTGGGGTAAGCTTTGATGATACAGCTGTCTGGGTCATTTCTGCTCCTGTAAGTAACCCTAATAAACTCATTGGTTCACCAAGTTGGACTTTAGTCTGTCCTCAGATCCCTATCTGGGGAGAGCAGACATGTACTTTGTGTCTCCCCAGGAAAAGGCTTGTCACACAACAAGGAGACTCACAAGTCTGTGGCTTCTATACATTGTTACAACACTGTAACATTGCATCATGGGAACACAGCGGCTGAGAAGTATTCTGGCTGCAATGGGCTGCAAGCCTGTGGCCACCACATAGCATGTCTCACTGGCAGCAGGACTAAGATATCTAGAGACAACGAAACCTTTCCAGACACTGGTCAGATCACAAAGCACCCACGGTCAAAGTCAAAGCATGCTGTTGGTAACACAACAGTGCCTAAAATACAGTTTCTCAAACCAAAATTGAGAAAGTACCAAAGAGGCCAAATACTGCCAATCTGCAGAAATGGTAGATTTTCAGGGAAGCCCTGTGAGCAACAGGACTCCTACCACCATTCTGGAGACACAGTGGGGTGGCAGTGTCTTAACAAGTCAGCTGCACATGCTAGAAGATGAAATGACTCCCCATCTCTGTGTCCATAATCAGCGTGCCTTTGTTTCCTTTCTTGTTCAGAGATAAAACTAAATCATCCTAACTAAAGCACCCATGGGAGAAAAAGACTTTCTGCTCATAGTCCCAGGCTCCTGCACATCACAGCAGGAAGTCACAGTGGCCAGAGCTTGATGGGGCTAGTCACATGGCATCCACAGTATCTTAGTCAGGGTGTCTATTCCTGCACAAAGCATCATGACCAAGAAGCAGGTTGGGGAGGAAAGGGTTTATTCAACTTACACTTCCACATTGATGTTCATCACCAAAGGAAGTCAGGACTGGAACTCAAGCAGCTCAAGAAGCAGGAGCTGATGCAGAGGCCATGGAGGGATGTTACTTACTGGCTTGCTTCCCCTGGCTTGCTCAACCTGCTTTCTTATAGAACCAGGTCTACCAGCACAACCCACAATGGGCTTCCCCTCCCCCACCTTGATCATTAGTTGAGAAAATGGCTTACAGCTGGATCTCATGGAGGTATTTCCTCAACTGAGGTTCCTTTCTCTGTGATAACTCCAGCTTGTGTCACGGTGACACAAAACCAGGCAGTACAGGTAGTCAGGAACAGAAAGTGAAGGGTGGCACTGCTTTCTTCATTCCTACACAGTTCAGAGTCTCCAGTCTAGGAAACGGTGTGGCTCACAGTGGACAGGTCTTCCCAGACTCAACTAACAGAGTCAAGATAATCCACGGGAACATGCTAAGAGGCTCCTGTCCCAGGTGATCCCAGATTTTGTCATGTGGATAATTCAAACCAAACATTACCCACTGGGAGCCTGTGTTCCCTCGCAGAGCTTCATGGCAGTCTGTTGGCTGTATGTGTGCACACATGTGCTGGGTTTTTGTGTCTGTCTGTCTGGATGTGCGTCTGTCTGTCTTAACATTGATATTTAACTCAAGCTGACTGACAACCAGAAACCCACCTGTCTCCTAAATACAGTATCTCAGGCACCCACTATCGTGGCCAGCCAGGAAAGCTGCGGGATGAGTGAGCTGTAGGATAGTCACACCACAGTCGCAGTGGTTGAAAACTCGCAGTGGTTTAGAAAACTTGCTCACACAGTGACTTGGTCCCATTGTTTCTCGTTTCCCTTCTCTCAGTGACATCACTATTCAGCAGTGTGCTTTACACAAGGAGCATATATCTGTGGTTTTAATTACGTTTATATTTATTTAGAGACAGGATTTCTCTCTCTCTTTCCTCTGTGTGTGTGTGTGTGTGTGTGTGTATAGCCCAGGCTGGCCTCACTCTGTGGCAGTCCTACTCAGCCTTCTGAGTGCTGGGGTCACAGGTGCGCGCCCCCTCGGTTTTCATTTAAAATGCAACTGGAACCGGCTGCCAGCAGCTGAGGATCAAGCCTGCATGACAGCTCTTTGGGTAGGTGAGCAGTGCTTGCTGCCCTCCTCTTCTCTGCCCATTCTGGGAATGACTAAGGAGCCCTCTCTTGTTCGTTCATTCTTCTCCCACGCATTGGCAGTATGTGATCCATCCTATGTTTAGTTTAGAATTTCCTAATACATATTTATCTTAGCCGAATTAGAAGTTAATCCGTCTCTTCATGGTCCTCCAAACTTGTGGAATCCACAGCCTTTTTGTCCGGGCCCTTTCTGATTTATAACTATCCCTATATACCGCCTGGCTTCGATGGGAGAACAGATCTTGCTTACACAGGGCAACCCTGTGTGCCCTGCACACTGCAGTCCCATGGTTCCTTGCTGCCTTGTGGCCCTGGCTGGCTATGAACCATGGCTCACCACCACCCCCACTCCAGAACAGGGCAGACTCAGACTGAAGAGCCTGCTTCTTGCAGACAGCAGGGGTCCTTGGCTTTCTATCTGGCTTTTTTTCTAAGTGGATATTATTTCACTTGAAGGAGAATCAGTAGGAATCAGAGGATGCTCGTGTGCAATCGAGCGCTGAAAGACTTTTTAAACCCTGCACCAAAAAAAAAAAAAAAAGAAGAAGAAGAAGAAGAAGAAGAAGAAAAAAGGGACCCACCCTGGGTATCATGGTTCCAGAGACCAGCTGTTCTGACCCCAAGATGGATGGCTATGACCCTTCGTGTCCACTTCTGTCCTGCACGTAGGACTGGACGGTGTGAGCCAATGCTGGGATGAGTGAGAACACCATCACTAGTTTCTGTGTGTATGTTGCCTTCTCTTTCCATTAATCCTTGTCTTCCTCTTTCCTTCCTTCCCTCTCTCTTTTTGTTTGTCTTTTGATTTCCTTCCTCCTTCCTTGGTTTCCTTTGTCTTCCCTCTCTTCTTCCCTTCCTCCTTTCTTTTCTCCCTCCCTCCCTTCCTCTCTCCCTTCCCCTCTCCTTTCCTCCTTCCCTTCCTCTCTCCCTCCTTTCCTCTCTTTCTCTCCCCTATCCCTCTCTTCCTTCCTCCCCCTTCCCTTCCTTCCTCTTAGTCTCTTTCTCCCCACCCCCGCTTCTCTTCCTCCCTACTATTAAGCCCTGCTTGCTCTGGACCTGTAGCTCTGTGGCCACCCCTCCCTCCACTCAGTCCCTGGTAACTGTTGCCCCTCCACCCTTCTTACTACTTCTTCTTATTAAAAAGGAGGGGTGGGATTGATACAAGCATCCATCACAGTCCTCATTATCATTATTTTGGCAATGGAAACAAATGGGAATCAAGTAGCCATTTTCCTGTCAAGGAGGTGTCAATAAACCGAACAACTGCTTCGAGACTGCCTGGCTCCCAGCACTGGAGTACTGTGAAAGGGAAGTCACAGGAGATGAGGTCTATCGATCTCACTTACAAGTCCTGAGTTATCTGGGCGACCACTAGCTAGCTGGTGGTGGAGCCCAAAGGCCCCAGCCCCGCCTCTAATTTCATTTAGGGTCCCTGGGACTGCTAGGCATGTTCAGGCCCAATGGCTCAGAGTTTACCAACAGGGGCTTGTGTGTGTGAAAATGGAGAGCTACAGCGGGGTGGTGGGGGCGTGGAAAGGAGGGAGGGTGGGAACGAGAGAGAGAGAGAGAGAGAGAGAGAGAGAGAGAGAGAGAGAGAGAGAGAGAGGTGCATTTAGAAAGTGCATTAAAGATTCAAGAATTCCCTGAGAAAGGAATCCATGCATGCAGTGACCTACTTGAGCCCTGGGCATTAGAAAGCCATTATTGTCCTTGAAGAGCCTGGTGGGAGTCCCTGTACAGTCCCTGAGGGGTATGGGCATGAACTGGGCACAACCAGAGTCAGCCTGCAGGCTGACCTAGCAGCTCGGTTTTCAATGACAGTCAGGACAAGAGATGAGGGATCTCCTGTTTCACAGTAACTTGGTGTCCAGGCTGGGAAGCTTGCAAACAGCAATCCTGGGGCTGGCAGGGCTGGGGTACAGGCACCAGCTGAGCAGTGTGGCAGCCCTCCCCCCACCCCCGAAAGGCCCAGTCTGTTTCCATTGCTGTGTCCTCAGTTGGCAGAAGGAGGAAGGGTGTGTCCATTAGTCTCCGAAGAGACATAGGAGAGAAACTTCAGGACTCAATCGCTTTCCCCAAAGGCTTTGCCTTTTAATATCATCACACATGGCCTTAGCTTTGGGGACACACACTAAGACCTTGACACTAGAGTGTACCAGACCTTCTCATATTTCAAAAGTCAGGGGCTGCCTTCCCATCCCTCTAACTAAAAGGCTCCCGGTTGGCTGGAAGTGGATGGCACGGACTCCCTGGCAGGAACCTGGCTGTTCTTTAGGTGCTCTTGTGTTTATCCAGGCTCCTCCCCATGGCTTGCCCATCCATCTGCCCCAGTGAACATCTCCTCAGGAAGTCAAATCTCAGAACCAACGTGAAGTTTAGCTGTCTCCTATGTTTGCAATGGAAGCCACACCACACCCCCTTTTGGCTTTTACCTGATCCTCTTTGGGGAAGGCTTTCTGGGCTGGAGGGGCCCAGCTGTGGGTACAGGAGCCCGCCCAGTGACTGGGAGATTAAGGCCTTTACTTCCCTAATTTTCCAGCTTCCCCATCTGCCATGGTGAGTGAGGTGCTAAAGCCAAATTCCTTTTTACCTGTAAAATAAGGAGCCCTTGCTGATTCCAGGCTAAGAAGTCAGTTGCCACCTTAGGCAAGAGAGTGCTTGAAAGTTAGGAGGGATCCCCAGGAAAGGCAGAGCCTGTCACCAAGGCCCCTCACCCTTCCCATCTTTGTCCCACCTGTCCCACCCCAATCTGTGAGCAGCCTTTGCACTCCGTGGCCTTTGAGGCTCTGGGGAGCAGACCCTCGGCTTTGATGCTTTTTTTTCTCTCTTTGGGCATGTGTGGGTAAAGCTCTGGGCTCCAGCCGTCTAGTCCTTGGCTGCCCTGAGAACTCTGTGCGGAGAGGGCCGTGGAGGTGGGACTTTAACCCGCAGTCCCCTGTAGGAGATGCCCACAGCAGGGGGTTCTTTGATCTCCATTCTGTAGCTCCCAAATCTTTGCCCTGGGCACTCACCCCTGAAGATAACCTCTCTAAGCAACCCCCAGGACTTCCTGAACGCAAAAGGGGGGGCAGCCAAGGGAAGGAGCAGCATGCAGCATCCCACGCCCTCCCCTTCAGGACAATGGAGCTGCTGGAAGAGGTGCCTAGTCCGAGCTGTCAGAGTTGGACCTGGGGACATCAGGAGCTGTGTGTGGCAGCCAGGGCACTGGAAGGCCTCCACTTCACTTCTTTCTGACCAAGCACCCCCAGTGGGTGTGTGTGTGTGTGTATGTGTGTGTGTCTGTGTCTGTGTGTCTGAGTGTGTGTGTTTGTGTCTGTGTGTGTGTCTGTGTGTGTGTGTCTCTCTGTGTGTGTGTTTGTGTGTGTGTCTCTCTGTGTGTGTGTGTACAGTCCTCTGGAGGTCAGAGGACAGTATTGAGTGTCTTTCCTCAGGAGCTTTCAGCCTTTTCTCTCTCAGGAGGCTGGAACTCAGCAGCCACTTCCTCCCCATCAAGCCCCAGGGATTCTGTCTGTCCGGGCCTTACAAGTCTGCACTCTGCCCAACTTTTTATTAATGTGGGTGGTGGGAATCAAACTCAGGGCCTTAGCGTTGTAACGCCATCACTTTTCCTGACTGAGTCATCTCCTCAGCCCCTAGGCTGCTTGCTTTAGCTGGCCATACCAGCAGAGAGCACCCAGAAGGTAGCACCCCATGCCCACTGCAAACCCAAGTTCGTATTTATTCCTTCCATACTTCCCTGTGCAGAACTACCCATTCCAACACACACGAACACATACACATGTATACACATACATGTACACATGCAAACACACCCATGAGGGCAAACATTCCTGTACACGTAACAACACATAAGTGACCGTGCCTTCACAAGGGCCCCGTGTTTACGCACACATGCGTGTACATAAAGCACCACTTGTACATACATACACCAGACACAAGCACACACAAGTGCATAGGCATGCACAGACAGAGCACCCTGAAGCACACACAGAGAACACATGCACACTTGTGCATGCCCACACCGTGGTCCTCTCTGATGTACAAATGTCACTTCACTGGAAGAGAGACCTCATCCCGACTTCCTTTTCACCACCTAAGTGCAGTTACAAATTCTTCTCTACAGAAGGTGATGGTCATGCTGGTTAAAAGAAAATTAGGCTGAATTATTTGGGGAGACACATTGTCCATCATCAGTGAAAATGCTTCAAGTTAATTCGTTTTAATTCATTTACTGGTTTCAGGAAAGACAGATTGGGAGTCCCCAGGGAAAACACTGCCACACATGAAGACTCCTTAAAAGACCTGTCTTGTTTCCTCTGGTTGTGTTCTTCCTCCTGTTAGCTTGTACACATACACACGTGTCTCACAAGTACTCTGGTCCAATGCCACTAGACAGATCTGTTTTCCACACTAGTAGTGAAGCTGCTGGGGCTTGACTTGCAGGGCTGACGAAGGCCTGCAGGTGAGCCGCTGAACCTCTCTGCTCACCCTTCTGGTTTGCATTCATTCTCCCAGTTTGCCTGTTTATTATGCTGTCTCACAGATACATACCCCATTATATAGGGAGGGATGAAAAGAAAACCTGTGCGGGTCTATTTTTAGCAGATGGCTTGAATGCTATAAATTTTAGGGTGCTTTGCGCCCCTCCCCCTCCCCCGCCCCTTCAAGCCTGTCAGCTGTAAAATGGGTCTCTCTTTAACCCCTAATGGATCTAGAAAGATGAAAGGTGGACTCCTGAATTAGTGGTGCTGACAGCCCAGCCAAGCCCGGCAGCAGGGGGTCTCTTTTGTCCCGGCCACTCTGACCTCCCTCGCCCTGTCTGTCGGTGGGAACCGGACCAGAAGAATGCAGGGCGGAGTTAGAAAGCGCCAGTGGCCGCCCCGCGCTGGGCCACCCGCCGGCCCAGCCCGCAGGAGAGTTGACATTCTTCAGCTGTGGATATTCTGACATCATCGCACACCTCCGCCCGGCTCCAGCCCCTGGAGCCCTGCGCGCTTTGCTAATGAGGACAATGGGTCCAGAAGCAGAGCCACCCCGAGCCGAGAACGGGGGTGCTTGCCTCTGTTCATTTGAGAAGCAAGTGTCTCGGTGTTTAAGCTTGCCTGGGGAAAGCTGAGCTGAGCTGAGCTGGCGGAAGGGAACAGTCTCTTCCTGTGTCGTCCTTAGTGTTCAGGCCTGCCGGACATCAAGGTTGAGGTGGGTTGGGAGCACGCGTGTCCCACAATTATGACGTGCATGCTCTCCAGCTAAGGTTCCCATTCATTCCACAGACTTATTTGATTTGTAGTAAGATTTCTTCCACGAGAATAGACAACTCCACAAATGAAAGACCCAGTCAGCTTTAGGGCGCAGAACAGGCCTTCCCCGGTGCTGGTTCGGCAAGGTGTGAGCAGGCACACTCTGGCTGGTCCTGCGCCAGCCCTCAAAAGGGCAGGGCGGCCAGGCAGCCTCAGTTCTGAAACCTGAAGCACTCGAGGGCAGCACCTGTTTGCAGATTTCAGGGAAGAGTCGAGGCCACTGGCACATCTTTGCTTGGTGTAGCCCCTGCATTCAGGAACGTGTATTCGGACTTCAACTAGCAATCTGTGTGCTTGTATTTCATGTATTTGGGGAGAGTAATTTTTTTTAATTGACTGGGCAGTGCCATAAAAACCCTCTGGATTAATTAATTAATACAGCTCTTTGCATGTTCGACAGCAGCCTGTTCTTCTTCCCCTGAGAACACAAAAACTTTGCTGTGTTTTATTGTAAAATATGAGAAGCCAGCCAGCCCTGGCGCAGCGCTTCTGAGCAGGGTAATCAGGCCTGGAGCTGGTCGGGAGCGAATGGGTAAATAGTATTCAACTCCCCCCTGGAACGGTAAGACCCTAGCTCTCTCAGAGTCGCTGCACTTCAAGGGCCGTCCAGCTCCGCTGGGATGTTCTTTGTGTTGCTAATAAATCGCACAATGCCGGCCTGCTTTCGGGTACAATTTGGACAGAAATTGAGTTATGGAAAAAGCAAGGTGTTTACCTCCGGCTGTGTGCTGGGGGCGTCGGGATCAGCCAGGTATCCAGCCCGCACTTTTATTTGTACATAAGAAGGAAGATTTTAACCAAAAATACTATTCTGGTTTATACTGTGTTCCTTCCCAAGAACCTTTCTACTGTGACAATATGTAAGGTTTTGTGGAATCGCTTTCTAATTTTCGATAAAAGATGAAGGGCAGTTATCTACCATATTTTCTAGAAAATGATCTGTAAAACTTTATTCAGTATTTGGGAGGGCTGCAAATGTACAACATGGGGTGTGTTCTCCTGTAGCAGAACCTAGTTTTGGAAGGTTTTACATACAGGCTGTTCACATCTCACATTTGTCCTCTTGAAAAAATAAAAGCAATTAATCTACATTATTTCTAATACCAGGGGTAATTTTTCAGACTGATCTAAAAAGATCAGGAAAAAAAAAAAAAAGATACACACTGCTTCTAGCTCACTTTATACGCTGGGACTGCCAAAAGCTTCTTGTGGGTTTTGTGTTGGATTTTTTTTTTTTTTTTTTTTTTTTTTTTTGTAAAGAGAATTCGTTAGAATGTGCTCGCGGATGTTCACTTTGTAGGAGAAAACACGTTTTAAAAGGCAGAGAAAGAAAAATAGGAAAATAAAGGTAAGCAGCAAGATTCACCACGCTGGATGAGTCTTTTATTAATCACACGTGTTTTTCTCCTTTTCAGATGCAAATGTTGGCACTGGCTGATTTGTTTCCTCAAAACGCACCTTCCTGCCTGCCTCCTGGAGAAAAGCGCCCAGTTTTTTTAGGGCTCTGAGTAACTGAGCCTTGAGATTTCACTTTGGATGTTGAAAGCTGGTTTTCTGTCCAGCAGAGAAAGAGAAGAAACCCAACCAGAATCCCAGCTCCCACCCGCAAGCCAATGGTTGGGAAGCTCGGAGCCAGTCTGTTGAAGCCTGGGGAAAGAACAGCTTCTCTTGCTAGTCTAGCTTTATGCTCACCTATCCACGAATAAGCAAGAGACACAGCTGGGTGCAACATTGCTCCTCAGGGACTTCTAATACTACCCGAGAGACTCGTTCATACGGATAACATAGTTTAGAGGTTATGACAGCTTTAGACATTTTAATTTAATTATTTTATATTTATCCACACATGCAGAGTTTTTAACATTGCAGCATTTGACACTTACCCAGCTGACTCGGAAGGTAGTGGAGGTTGAAGGCCTTCTGGACGGTAGAAGGAGACATGGAAGGCCCTGACATAAGTAACCCGACCAGAGAGAGAGCATGAAGCATCCCAGAACAACAGGACCACAGCTTGACCAGCACCGCTTAATTATCCATAGCCTTGCCCCCTGCTGTGGCTCCTCTATTCAGATCTAAAGCTCCCCTCATCCTGGGAAGGACTTGGGGATCACTGGATACTGTGGCCCCTTTGAATAATTTTCTTCATCAGTTGTGGGATGGGAGACACAGACCAGCCTGTGGGGGCTCCTGCTGAAGTCAGAGAATTGAGGATTAGGTAAATTCCAGAAATAACATGAAAGGTACCCGTAAGTAGGGTAAGACTGCACCCCTGCTTCCTATGACAGATGGACCGTGTTCAGGTAGGGTTTCAGAGAAGACTGAAAGCCTTTCTTCCTCTGGACTCCAAGTAAGGAAGATGGTGTCCACAGAAAAGCATGGGTAACCCCTCCTGCATAAACTCTCTCTCTTCCTGTAACTCCCCACATCTCTGTTCTTCCTGTGGGGCCACAAGAACCTAGAAACTCCAGTTTCTGCTACTCCAGACTCCAACCTATACTTGTTCCAGAGTGATCATAAATGTTCAGAAAGTACATACCATACTCTAAGGAAAGGCGTGGTTAAGGTACCTTTGTTAGACAGGTAACACTTGAAGCATTGTTTACACTTGTGGGGGAGGGTGTCCATGTGTACTCTGAAGCTCCAGCTCTGGTCCAGGATCAGAGATGTCTCTGTGAAAGGGAACTTGCATCACACTACACCAGCTCTCTACCAGCTCAACAAGGGGACGTCCACTTCTTAGAGGCTGAACTGAATCCCTCCAAAATTCACTTGCTGGAGCCCTAACCCACGGAGCTCAGCCTGTGGCTCCACTGTGAACAGCATTCGGCAGAGGTGGCTGATGGGAGGAAGTCGCCACAGTGGAGCAGGAGGTTCCAATCCAGCATGACTGCGATTCTAGAAGGAGAGTTGGGAAGACCCAGGTGATGATGGAGGCAGAGATGAGCCACAGAGAGCTAAGGAGGGACGGCCACACCCAGGAAGCTAGGAGGGGAGTGGAATCCCTGCAGAGCCTTCCCTGGGAGTCGGCCCTGGGAACCCCTAGACCTTGAGCACACAGTTTGGTGCCATACTAGGGTGGCTTCAAGAACAGAAAGTTTTCACTTCAGACCTGGAAGAACTCCTGCATATGCATGGAGTCAAGACCGGTCATACATAAGAGCGGCACACTGAGCACAGTTTGACATGCTTCTTCATATGCAGCAGACAAAACACCTCTCTCTGAAGACAGATATCATAATGAACAAGGCTTGCTTTAAGTCACATGAAGAAGGTAGATCAAAATGACCGAGGGTGTGGGCTGGTTCCTTGTGAGTTACTCTCAAGAACCTCATCTGAAGTGAACCCCAACATTAGAGGCAAACTTATCCTCATTTAACAGCCAACAGATATTTTTCCCTTTAATACTAATGTATTAAGCACCATTTTGTAGCTTTCCACCATCCAACAACACTCACCCCTCCCTGCTCCAAATGCTCTGTCTGAGTCACTGTTCTATTGTTGAGAAAGGACACCATCATTGAGGAACCTTACAGAAGAGAGCATGTAACTGGGGCTTGTTTACAGTTTCAGAAGGGTGGTCCATCTTGAAGGGAACATGGAAAAAGGGTGGGCAGGTGTGGCACTGAAACAGTAACTTAGAGCTCACCTCTAATCTGCAAAATGGAGGTGGGGTGGAGGGGGAGGGGAGAGTAAAGTGTGGGGAGAGGGAGGAAGGGGAGAGGAAGGGGAGAAAAGGGGAAGAGGAAGGGGAGAGGAGGTAGACCTGGCTTGAGCTTTGGAAATCTCAAAGTCCGTCCCCAGTGGTATACTTCTCCAACAAGGCCACACCTCTTAGTCCTTCCCAAACAGTTCTACTAATTGGGACAAGCATTCAAACATCTAAGCCTGTGGGGGCCATTCTCATTCACATCCTCTTCCCTCATTGCTTTGGAAATTCTTATTGTGCTTGAAATCTAAAAATGTCCCCTAGCAGCTCCTTTTTTCCAATGCTGTTCCCAGGCTGGCTGGGCTATTTGAGGAGGCTGTGAGGTCTCTAGTGGGGCTTTGAAGGTTCTATCGAGGCCTCAGGTTTTGGCTCCACTCTGTTTTCTGATCTCCATGATGCTGAGGTAAGAAACTTAGACCACACGCTCCCAACAGCATGAATTCCACCATGTCTTCCCGCCCAAGATGGAGTGGCCTCCTGCAGTTGTGAGCCAGATGAACCTTCCCTCTGATTGTTTCCATCAGACATATGATCACAGCAACACAAAGTACCATAGACAGATCTCACACGCCATGGTCTTCTGCCCACAAGTATCATATACTGTGTCTTTAGATAGAAATCCTCAGGAGGCAACACCAACAGTTTGACTATCTAAGCTGTGCTCTAAGACCAAGCCAGGAGTGGCAGTGCCCGCCTTTAATCCTGGTGCTCTGGAAGAAGCAGGCAGAAGATCTCTGAGTTCAAGGTCAGCCTGGTCCACATCCAGAAACCCTGTCTTGAAACAACAATAAGATGCCTTTGTCCATCTATTTGCCTTAGAATAGACCCTGTGAGTTTTCTGCCATCAGCAACTAGGGTTTGTTTGTTTGTTCTCTTGAGACAAGATTTCTGTGTGTGGTCCAAGCTAGCCTTGAAGTTCAGATCTCGCATCTCCACCTCCCAAGTGTGAGGACGGCCGTGCGCACCATCACACCTAGGTTCAAAGACTTCTTAAAGTAGCAGACAAGCTTTGTTACTAGCAGCATGAATGCTCTGCTTACTGGCTTTTCTTTTTTAGAAATTTCTACATTTTAGTTTCGTTGTGTAGTTGTGCACAGTATTTACATAGTTCTGAAGTCAAAATCTGCCAGTAGAAACTAACGCTGGTTTTGGCTCAGGCTGCCCAGTTGAAGCGTATGTGAGCTCATTGAACATTTGCACGTCAAGAGGGCAGATTTCTAGAAACTTTACACCATCTCAGCCCTGGCTGCACAGCAAGGTAGTCTGGGACTAGCTAATTTCTGGTTTTGACCCCTCTTTCCTCCCTCTCTAAGTAACGACTTTAAATTCTTCTGCATAGTCTTGGTGTGCTACTGCTGCGTAGGTTATTTCTAACCCTACACTCACATTCGTGGGGCATTCCCCCGTGTAAACGGTGATGCTATTCATGCCTCTGTAGGGACTGCACATCTCAGCCCTCTGGCATATCTCTTTTGGGAATAAATCTACTTTCCCCACCAGTCCCCATGGTGGAGGCTAAGGTGGCTTAGTCACCTTGCTTTTCCTCTGGATGCTGAGTTTTGCTATGACAATCATACAGTCAGCCCACGTCTACCCCACGCGCATCTTCACGGTCTACATACAGACCCAGGGAGACATGAGTCACATCTGATTTGCTCCTTAGTGATTGTCCATTGCTGGCCCATCTTTAGAGTCACCATACCCAGCATGTTTTCATCCAATGAGGATGGTTTTAGCAAACATCTGTTTAAAAAATAAGTATCAAGCTCATTCGATGCATGGATGTGATCTGGCAGCCATGCCTCGGTACAGGCTGTGGAGGGCTCACTGTGCATGCACCCAGGGCCCCTGGGGTCCTCTCACAATCATGATGTTGTGGACAAGACAGCTCTTACTAGCTTTGAACCAGAACACACCTGCTTTCACCTTTAGCAGCAGCTCCACAAACCACTCACCATCTTGTGTCGTGCTGTTTGAGTAGCCTGGGCAGCCCAGGAAGCTGTCTTCCTGTTCAAATGGGTTCTGGAAATTTGACAAGCTTTGGGTTTGACAAGTGCCTGGTGCTTAGAGAGTGATTTCCTTCTTTGACGTAATTCAGAGGGTCAGAGATGGGGATGGCACCTTTGGCACTAGGGTTGTGGGACTTGTCTTCCTCCTAAGCCCTGCTCCTGTGGACACATGGTGTCCATTGCTGCCTTTGGTGGGAGTAGGTGGCGTGAGCTGATTAAAGAGTGGTCCACAGGAGAGACTATCACCGGGAAAGCTAATTCTGAAATCTCTGGCTCAGTGAGTCAGACTTTACATGTTAGTGGTCCTGAGCTCAAGTTCAGGAACAGGGAACCACTCCTCACTATCAACCCTCTTCTTGGCAGCACAAAGCTGTGTGAATGTGGTGCCGAGACCCAGAAAGCTTTGATTCTACCTCATGAAAAGGGTGACATTTACCCACCAATAATTAGCCCTCATCACAGACACACTCGGTAAAGGCGCAGACACCTTCCTCAGCTGTGCCCGGGGTCTGTGTAAATAGCATTGATTGGAGCAGTTTCAGATGAATGACGTGATCAGATGGCCCACAAAGCGCCCAGGTGTGGGGCGCATCACCTTGTGTGGCCTTGTTCCCTTGGACCCGTGAAGCTGGTGCAACCCACGCAGCTCTGGTTAGAATGGCTTCTTCAGACGGGTTCTCCATTATGGTTCCCTCCCCATAAGCATACAGTCTGAGCTCCTGTCCCTTCTTCAGGTCTACTCCAGGAAGGAAGGAGTAGATCCGACCACCCACCTTGACATCCTGCAGGGGTAGTCTAGGGCTCCCCAGGTTCCTTGAAGGCCAGCCTCTCCCTACCACCTAAGATGCCTTTTCCCACCCCAGGCAGGGATAAGATACAAGAACCACTGAAGTGTTGGAGGTCCTTACGATTGTCTGCCCCAAACCCACCTGTGTGGCCTTGAGTACCTGGACATAAAACCCGCACCTGCAGGTGATTCTGGGCTCACAGAAGTAGGGTACACACACTCTGAACCCTGAGAGTGTGGATCTGGGTAGATGCTGAATGACATTTAAACCGGGTGCATTGTATTTTCTGGTGGTTAAATAGAATCTTGTGCTCAAGCCTTGTTCTGCACCCCATGAACACCGTTCCGGACTCTTCTTTCTTAGTTGCAGATAGATGAGGCAATCCTGCCTCCTTGCTGGAGGTTTTCTCTGGGGTTCCAGATAAGGCCAGAGGAGGAGGCCAGGAGCCATTTTGGGACTACATCTATACTACCCAGAGAGGAATGGTATGCACCCACTTTACAGATGAGGAAGCAGAGGCCAAATCCTGTGCTTTCTAATTTCCCCAGGAGAGGGATGGGAGGAGGTTTAAAAAAAATAAAACCAATATAAAGGTCACTTAAAACAAGATGTGCTCTGAACAGGTATGTGGCTAAAAGCAGGGTGGAGCCCCTCTGCTGGGGAAAACATTGAGTGGACCTTAGGACATCTTCAAGGATGAGAACAGTCAAGACTCTCCTACCAACAGGGCCATGGAACACAAGAGGATTTAGGAAAAATTCTGTCCATTTTCTAAAAACCTCACATATCCCAGGCCGGCTTTACGTTCCCAATGTAGATGAATTTGGATCTTCTGCCTCAATCCTCCTCCGTAAGATCCTCCCCTGTCATAGGGATGAAGAAGGAACTATCTATGTTTATATATGTGCAGATATCATGTCTGCAGGTGTGTGTGTGCACACCACTGTGTATATATGTGTGTACACATTTGTGTGAACTTGCATAAACAGTGTAAGTAAAACAGGTGAGTGATTATTCCTGAACCACAGTAACACTGAATTTGAAGACAGCTCTGTGTGATTGAACTTTCTGTTCTAACCTCAGATCCAGAGCTTGTCCAGTGGGATGAACAACAATGTCCCATCACTTCCAGGAGTGTCTAGTCCCTAAACTGCCTGTGTCACAATCTGAGACAAATGTCCATGTCTGGCTACAATATAACAAGTTTTATAACTTAGTCATGAAGAATATTAGAACATAATCACTTGCAATGGTTGATTTGGGCATGAGGTAGACTCCCTTTGGGAGGAGCTTACACAAGTGTCTAAGAGTACACGAAGTTTCCAGACCAAGTGCTCGGTGCCCCCATGAGGCCAGAGGAAGAGAATTCGGGAGTGACTTCTATATGGCTTCACATCACCATCCAAACTGAAAAGGATGACAAGGAAGACAGGGGGTTGGGGGGGGGAGAGAAGAGAAGTGGGGAGGGGAGGGGAGGAGAGGGAAGGTGCTCTGCCCCTGTGTCCCTCTAAGAAAGATCCTTGTAGGGTGAACAGGACAATGGTTTTTCTCAGGTTACTCCCGAGGGCTACTGAAGCACCCAGCTCTATTCTAAATGATAGTAAGCTCAGCCCCCCATGAGGGCAGGACAGCAGGCCTGTCTGGGCTGGAAAACTTGCTTAGAGACACACCTCTGGTCTCACTTCCCTCTAGTTTATCGGCCTCTTGTCAGTCTGAGGATACTCCTCTCTCTCCTCCCTTCCTCAGGGGCTCCTCCGGCCACCCCTTCTGTCTTAACCATGGATGGTTGCACTAGCTCAGAGGGAATCTTGTTTTGTTTTGTTTTTAAATTTTTGTTACAACAGTACCTCATTGGAAATCCTGAATCCAAACAGGGTCTGTACCACTGGGGATGCCTGAAGCTCAGCCACTGCGTTCCTTCATAATCACCACTAGTGATTGTTATAACAGCTCCTAACGATTTCCAGCGGGAGGGGCAGCCATTCATTTAACTAAACAGTCGGGAGTTTTCACTTAACGAAGCTGTCCAAGCACGAGCAGAAATGAAAAACAGAGAATACTAAATATACCCTTAAATATAGACGAGATTCTATGACAAAGTTATTTCTTGGCTCAAATCAAAATTTTAAGCAGTTTACCTCCTTTGTGCCTTCCCAAGAGTTTTCTGTAACAAACTTTCAGTGTCATGACTAATAGCCTCTCTTGGCAAGGACTGCTCTCGTAAAACTGCTACTCAACCTTTGTGATCACGGTACACTCCTTATTATGGGATGCATTATGCAGCAGCTCTGGCGCAGTGATGGGACGCGGCAACCTGCTGTGAGACTGCCTATCAGAGCTTCTCTTAAGGCCTTTTCTCAATTGTCAGCAAAGTATTTTTTAAGGTTAAAAGGTGTAAAATTATTCTGAAACGCTTTTCTGACCTGTCGCCTATCACCGCAAAAAGCTGTAGTTCATTTCTTTTTTTTTTCAAAAATTGTATTTTTTGAAATGCAGTAATATCATAGGAATAAGCTTTATATGAGGAAAATAGTCTCCTGAAATGCTCATGGTATTTTTACATCCTTCCTTCCCAAGGACTGAAATATTAATCATTGCTTGGAATGTTAATTTCGGATTCGATTTTCCTTATCGCAACTGTCCGTTTCTGAGGGGGAATTAATATGAATGACCAATGCTGGCTCTCTCTCTCTCTCTCTCTCTCTCTCTCTCTCCCCCTCATTGCTTCCTTCGTATTTCATAATGTCAAAGTCATATTCACCACCATCACTAGCTATAACCTCATTATTCCGAGGCATGGGGGGCTCTTGCTCTTGACACTGCCCTTCCTGCTCCCTGACTGAGCCCACACTGAAGTCAGTGGGAATGCCCCTGAAGGCCTATAAGCCATCATCTTCGGTCCTCCTCCCCGCCCCATAGTCTGTCTGTCCCTGCTGTGAGCTGTGTGTGCTCACTCATCCAACCAGTAGAGTTTGGATTCAGTGTTGAGTCTCAAATGCAGAGAGAACCAGGGTGTGGGAGACTGTTCCCAGGAGACACTGGCCTTCTTGGTCCTCTTGGAAGTACAGTGACATTGCTCACAAGGACCAGTGTGAGCCTGGTTTGATGAGGAGTCCTTGGTTGGCATGATGTAGTTTGCCAGGCCCTCCACTTGCATTAAACACACTCGCGCACACACACACACACACATACACACATACATACACACACACACACACACACACACACATACACACATATACACACATACACACACATACACACACACTCATACACATATACACACTCACACACACACATACACACACACATACACACATACACACACACATACACACACACTCACACACACACAAACACCCCAGGGAAGAACTAATTCCTTTGTGCTTTTTGTATTTGCACAGTTCCTTGAACCTTTGGCAGGCAGCAGGAAGCACGCTCCCCGCTAGTGTGGGAGGCTCCAGGTCGCCTTGCTTGTGTTCAGCACCAGCCTTCTGCTGCCTCTGCACTGCTATTGGCTTACTAGTCCCTGGGGTGGGATGGCGAGTTCACACCTGTCCAGCGGTTAACACTGCTAAGACCTGCTTTGCCAAACAGCCACAAGTCAACTCTCCTTGTAGGTAATTCTCTGAATGGAGGCAGCTTCATGTAGAGTCCTACAGGAGGCGCTAACTACACGGGACACATTGTCTGTGAGGGCACATGGTCCTCACCCCCGCTGTGCTTCCATCTGCCCTCTGCCCTCTGAACTCTCGGGGTGCTCTGGATGCCCAGCCTTGCTCCTCCATGTTCTCCCCAAACAGAACAAAAAACAAAACAACAAAACACATTCACTAGTAGTCAGTAGTTAATAAAATAAAGTCAACGGGAGGAACAAGGAGTGATTCCCCCTGAAGAAAAGAATGTCAGTGGGCAAGGAGCAGCCTGGGGGACCCTGGGAACAGCTGTCTGGGTGAAGCTGCGGAGATTGACAGCCACTGTCTTCCCGTTCTAGCCCTGGCCACTCTGGGACAGCCTTTGCTCTGCTCTTGTCTGTGCTGACTAGGAGCGACTCCATTTCATTCAGTCCCAGCAGTCCTGGTCACACACACACACACACACACACACACACACACACACACACATCAGGTTGAGTTGATGTTGTTTGCTTGGAATCTTAGTATTCCAAAGTGTAAGCAAACGTCACACTCAGGACCAGCCTGTTCTAGCCAGCAAGACCTGGTGAAAAAAATACCCCACCACATTTTGTCAGTGTGAGGAATGTTCCAGATGTTAACTACACTGTAGTCCTCTGCCCTTTTTTCATACAAGCTATGCTTACCTATGTGAGTTGAAGACCTGCTCATGTCAGCCCTGAAGGCACGTGTGAGCATGTGCGTGAGTTCGTGAATACATGTGTACATGGCTGTGTGTGTGTGTGATTACATGCATGGCACTGCACATGTGCGTATGCTAATATATATGTCTGTGTCACCCTTGTGTGTTTTTGTGGATGCATATACATGTATGTATTTAGGGACATGCATGCGTACATATGTATCTGCCTGTATACACTCACATGTGCATGTGAGTATGTGCCTGTGTATCTATCTGCATGAGTGCATGTATCTGCATGTCTGTTTATATAAAATATGCTTGTGTCTATTCATGCCTGCATGTGTATACATATGTATGTAGGGTTTGTTTGCCTCGTGCTCAAAATGCACACTCATTTCCTCGCCCAGCCACAGACTTGTCTCCTAACACTTTAAGTTGCTGTCTGTGGGTCTGACATACCACAGTGGAGTTTAGGAATACACACAGATTCTCCAGGGCTGGTCTTCGACCACCTCCCATGTGAACCTGTCACCATGTGAACCTGTCACCATGTGTGACCCTGCAGAATCCCCTTTCTTGCAGTCTCCTCACTTTTGAAGTGGGAAACTTGCTGTCTGTTGCACAGAGTTTTTAACTCTCGGCGAACACCTGCCTGCCCTTTGCTGAGAGCTAGGAATGGGAAAACACAGAAATGGCCGGTTCTCCTTGGAGCACAGATATGTGGGGTTAGGTAGAAGAAGGTGAAGTGAGACATCTTCAGATCTAGACAAGAATGTGTTAGAGGCTGAGTGACACAATCATGAACTGTAGGACTGGTGTCTCCTTTTGTAAACAGTAGTGGCTTTTGTCTCTGGCTGGTGAGATGGCTCCGTGGGGAAGGCCTCACCTCACAAGCCTGACAACCTGGGTTTGATCCCACATGAAGATAAGAAAAAACTGACCCCACCCCACCATGAACACAACAATAAAGAACACATTTTAAGATAAGAGTTTGCCTCATAAGGGAGGTGTGTAGGCAGTGTGCCCAGCTGTTTAGCATCGATGTTTGGCAGAAGGGGTTAAGCCCTAACACAGGTCAGTAACACAAACATCTGAAACACAGCTCTATCAACTAGTATCAGGAAGAAGAATTCAAATTAAAAAGTTACTCAGCAAGCACCCTGCTTTGCCTTGAGTTCTATACCAGGATAATGTCAAAAGTTTAGCAGCCAGGCAAGCTCCAGTAAGCAATGGTTATCTGTGGCTAGTGAGTCAGACTTCAAACAGTAGGGCCAAAACAATTCTACTTTCAGTCCAGTTCCATTCTACTTGAAACAGGATTTTGCAGTGTAGCCCAGCCTGGCCTTGAATTCACAGCAATCCTCCTGCCTCAGACTCTGATGAGCTGGGATTAGAAGCTACCATGGCTGGCTCTTCTTATGTGCTTTTGGAAGAAACCTGGATCCCTGAGATAACTGCTTGAAACAGAACTTCAACAGTTATGCCCAGCAGTGCCCTCGGTGGGCCAGCCAAGCCTTGTGCTCCTACAGAGTGGACCAAACGCCACTATGGTTTTCCAAGAGAGAAGCAAACTTAGTGTGGCTCTGTGAGGTCCTTTTCCTACCTGATATGTCAAGACAGGGTCACAGGAAAGCACAGGAACATATCACAAACGGGACGTCTCTCTGTCCCCACAGACAGACCACACTACAAGAGGCCTGCAAGGGAACACGATGTCTTTGTGGCAGATGTTCTTCAGGTTTCTGAACCACTTTGTATCCTCATCATAAGCCATGGTACCTTGTCAGATGGGTACCTAACAACTTCTTGGATGTCTTACCCTCCTGGATGTCATGGAGACATTACAAAAGGGAGGCTCTTTTCTCTATGTTAACTCCAGCTTGGGTGTTAGAGGCTGTCCTGTTTAGATCACTGCACAGAAATACTCAGTGACATAAAGCTCAAAGGACCCCTGTACCAACTGGTTTTGTGTCAACTTGACACAAGCTGGAGTTATCACAGAGTAAGGAGCCTCAGTTGAGGAAATACCTCCATGAGATCCAGCTGTAAGGCATTTTTTCAACTAGTGATCAAGGGGAGGGCCCAGCCCATTGTGGGTGGAGCCATCCCTGGGCTAGTTAGTAGTCTTGGGTTCTATAAGAAAGCAAGCTGAGCAAGCCAGGGGAAGCAAGCCAGTAAGTAACATCCCTCCAAGGTTTCTGCTTTGGCTACTGACTTCCTTTGGTGCTGAGCAGCAACGTGAAAGTGTAAGTTGATTAAACCCTTTCCTCCCCAACTTGCTTCCTGGTCATGATGCTTCTGCAGGAATAGACACCCTGGTTAAGACAACCTCTTTACTTGGTTACATATCTCATCACGATGGTTACTGTGGTTGTCATCACAGGAAGATTAAGGAACTTTGGAGATCTACAAGGGTGTTTCCAGTCCTGCTGAATGTGAACAGCACCATCCCATAGTCAGGGTCCCCAATTAAATACAGAGAGAAAGCGAGAGATGAAGGAAGGTGGGTGCCAACATTTTTCCCTCTTTGTCAAAGCCAAGGTGAGCAGTTTCTGGACCACATGTTCAAAAGTTTATCAAGCTGCCTACACTTCTGACCTTCAGAGCCGAACCTACCTACCAAGTGCTACCCAGTCACCCTTTGGCCTTCCTCGTGGGACTGCTGCTTTCTTCACCCTTTGGCCTCTGCTCTCCACAACGGCACATCTGCTGAAGTCAGCACACACCAGGATCACACCCTTGACTGATGGGGCTGGAAGGCTGAGCCCCAAACTGTCCCTGTGGTTCAAAGAATTTTCTAGTTTACTTCTCACAAGCGGCAGTGGAGAAGCAACCATCTTTTCTAAGCTGACAAATGGTGGGATTGGTTGCTCCTTGATTGTTGCTTGCAAATGAGCCAGTTCTTTTTCTGAGTCCCCTTGTGTGGCTTTGACAGACACAGACAATGCCCACTGCGGAGGCAGAACCAGGCCTCTCAAAAGGAAATGTGGACACTGTAATTCTCCATGTCTGTCCCTGTGCTCTATTTGAGGAACAATGTCTTGAGATATACTCTAGTCAGGATGAACTTATCCTGGATTAGTGATCTTAACCCTGTCATGGCTGTCCTTGTAAACAGGAAATAAGAGACACTAAGGGGGGACAGGTCGTACAAAGATACAGACGTACACAGGGAACCGTCATGAGATACTCACAGGGGTAACGGTCTACAAACCAAGCAAGGGCAACAATTGCTGAGAGTTAACGGGGACAATTCCCTACTTGGAGGAAGGGAGCCCTCCAGGCCTTTCACAGGCAGCAACTTTGCTGCCCACGTATAAGCATTGATCTGCCAGCCTGCAAAACTGTTGAAGGCAAACTATTCTTATTTCAAGTGACAGTTATGATAGTTTTCGTTATGACTACCCCTGTACAAATATATTGCTTGGGACTTATTCCCCCAAAGCCACATGGCAGTCAAAACCTAACCCTCCAGCTGTGCTTGACATAAACTATGGTCATCTCTGAGATGGGAATTTCAGTTGAACAAATGCCTCCTTAAGACTGGGTTGTAGGCAAGCCTATGGGGCATTTTCTTAATTAGTGATTGATGGGGAGGGTCAAGCCCATTGTGAGTGTTACCATCCCTGAGCTGGTGGTTCTAGGTTCCATAAGAAAACAAGCTAAGCAAGCCATGGAAAGGAAACCAGTAAGCAGCACCCCTCCATGGCCTCTGCATCAGCTCCTGCCTCCAGCTTCCTGTCCTGTTTGAGTTCCTGTCCTGACTTCCTTTGATGATGAACAGTGATGTGGAAGTACAATCCAAATAAAACCCTTTCCTTCCCAAGTTGCTTTAGTCATGGTCTTTTATCACAACAATAATAACTCTAAGACACCCATTGTAAAATATCTATTTCTGGAGCTTAATCCAGTATAACAAAGATCCACACTCTTCAGGTCAGATAATCTCCTTTCTATCCCACTGACTGTCTGCTGAGGTGATAACAAATATTTTCTGGTCCTTTCTGAACTGTAGCACCCCACTTCTGGTACCAGTTTCTAGACTAGTCAGATTAAGACCATGTTTTGCTGCAGTAACAAACAATTCTCAGACATCAGAATTCTTTTTAAAAAAAAATGAAATAATTGCCCTTCATTATTTCTGATGAAGAGAGATGATGAATCTTCCATTCTCTTAAATCTTCCTGACCAGATATCAAACTGTCAAGAGTGTACAACAGCCAAATAAGGTCTGCTGACAGAACTGACAGGGCTCTGATCAGAAAGCTGCCTGAGGAGAGTTAAGGCTGTGAGGTCTACACCAAAGCTGCCTGCAAGCCAGAACCTCTACCTCAGCAGGTGCAGGTGAAAGTCACGGAGAGGCCTGGCTCAGGGCTGAGGTCACTCTGGATGTTCTCAGCAATTCATGTCTGACCTTACCCAATAAGCTACTGTTTCTGCTTCCTTCCTGACTTGGAAACTGCTTGCTATTTTTTCTCTTGGTTTTGCTGCTTTAATTAATTCTCTCTCTCTCTCTCTCTCTCTCTCTCTCTCTCTCTCTGTGTGTGTGTGTGTGTGTGTGTGTGTATGTTTGTGTGTATGATGCGCTCACACACACATTTTGGGTTTAATTCTGCTTTAATTAATTCTCTCTCTCTCTCTCTCTCTCTCTCTCTCTCTCTCTGTGTGTGTGTGTGTGTGTGTGTGTATGACACACACGCCCACACACATATTTTGGGTATATATGTATTCTTGTGGGTATGTGTACATGTGCAAACGTGTACTTGTACATGCATGTGCTTGCATGTGGAGGCCAGAGGTCAATCTTGGGTTTCTTCTTCAGTTTTTCCACCTCATTGTTTCAGACAAGGCCTCTCATTGAATCCAGATCTCTCCAAGTCAGCTAGGCTTGCTGGCCAGTGAGCTCCAGAAATTGTTCTGTTTCTGGCTCTGCAGCCTGAGACTACAGACTGAGATAGTGTCTAGTGCTTTACCGGGTACCAGGGATCCAGACTCAGGTGCAAACGCTTGTGTGGCCGACGTCTCGATGACGGAACAGCTACCTGCTGCTTATTTTGTTTTGTTGGTTTGGTTGGTTTTTGTTGTTGGGGTGTGCTTTGTTGTGTTTTGTTTGTGTGAGACAGGGCTCACTTTGTAGTCCAGGCCCTGAGCTTCTGGCCATCATTTTGCCTCAGCTTCTCAAGGGCTGAGATTATAAGTCTACACTACCATGCCAAGTTGTTTGCTTGTTTTTAAATGATCAAGTATCATTTAGGTATTTTTACTATTTTATTTCAATATGACTAATATTATTTATTGACAAGATTTCCATTTTGAATTAGAGAATTTGCAATTTTCACATGAAAAATTGCATGTGGTAATTTTATTTAACTACCTCTGACCTCAAAATATCATCCCTTTAAAAACAATAAGACTTGAACTCTATCATGGAACTGAACTATATAAAATTCTAAAACAGAGCAACTGTGGTAAACAAAATTGCTAATTTGTTGTTTGTTGCTGTCCTTGTTTGTTTGGTTTGAGACAGTGTCTCACTGCAGCCCAGTCTGGTCTCCAGCTAGCCATGTGACCAAAGATGACTGTTAATCCAAAACCTTTACCTCCCAAGTCCAAACATTCCAGACAAGAGCCATCATGCCAGGCCAGGCCAAGCATTAAAAAAAAAAAAAAAAAAAAAAAAAAAAACATGTTAAATATGAAACACAAACAAATTTCCAACAGAATAGAAGCAACAGTCCACCTTTCATAGTGTGTAAAAAATTCACAGTGCTAACTTCTGAATGTGGCCGCCTTCTCTGATTTCTTCTTACTGGTGTTAAAATTCTGAAGCTCTTAAAACTGGGATAAAACCTTTTCTAACTGCAATTTACAGAACCTGGCTGTAAAAGAGAGCAAGGTCCTGAAGAATCTAGAGTCTTCTTTCTTAATGACCAAACACTGGGGTGTGGGAACTGAAAGGCTAGCGGTGAGCCTGTGAGCAGAGGTAGAATGTGATTCTCACTTGGATGAGTGAAGGTGGGGGTTGGGGGTGTCTCCACTTTATTTTAGAAGGTTTTTTTCCTGCCTGGCCAGACTTTTAAAATCTACAATTCTCAGGCATTCCCAGGCACCGGGTACCATGAAACCTCAGGGAAGAGAGTAAAGGGCACAGATTTCCCCTGGAAAACAAGGAGCCACTTGGGAGACAAGAAGTAACAGCACCCTCTTCAGAGAGGAGCTCCTGCCTCCCAGGAGCATCCAAGAGGGGCTGGGCTTCTCTCCTCCATCACCCTCTGCTCTCCTGACACACTTCACTTTCAGAAAACAGCTTTGTAACAATCCAGACACTTTTTTCCCTTATAAAAGAAATCCACTCCCTGCGCTACTGGTGGAGAATTCTCTCTCTGCCTCATCGCGCATCGCTGGTCAGCACCACACGAGATTAAGAGCCATCACAGCAAGCCAGGGATAAATTAATTACACTCTGCATAATTCCTTCTGGCAAAGCCAAGTCTAAATTCTGCTAAAGTTTCTAATTTCCAAGTTTCTCTACCGTCAATACTCTCCAATTAGTGACTGCTGCAAGAAACAATTGTTTCGCTGCCCTGGCTGGGTTTTGTTTGGTTTTCTCTGGGCTTTTTGTTTTGTTTTGTTTCCTTTGTTTCTTTTTTCCCCCTTTCTCTTCTTAAACACTCCTTGAAGCTCATTTTAAGAATATGAGCTTCCTGTTCCAAGCACACAATAAAGATTTAAAAATTACTCTGGTGCCCTAGCCTATAAGGGATGAGGTAGCCTTAGGCCATGAAGTGGAAAACAGGAATTTCACAGTCTAGAGACCAGGGCTGAGTGTCTGCTCCCAAGAATTACAGAAAAGGAAAAGAAAGGATGTGGAGATAGGAAAGGAAAGGGGAAAAGAAGGGAAGTGTGAAGGGAGGAAAAGAGATTCGCTAATTGCCAGGGGAGGTTGGGGGGGCAGGTCAGTACCATGCTCAATTATTTTATCATAAAACTGATGTTCCTATACTATTAAAAAATCTTTGTCATGTTTCCAGAGGTATGATTAAAGAGACGCTCCAGAACTTGTAAAAACAAGTTCACTCCCCACCTATAACTGGTTGATTAAATCATGATGCTACACACGTATAACCTCATATTTGGGGAAATGTCTGTGTCTTACCTATTTTTGTTGTTTGTACCATCAGTGTTTCTCTGGCTGCCTCTCGGAGAGTAGCCAGTGTATTTTTACCCCAGTCCATTGAAAGGTCTACTTTGTAAAATGAAACAAAATAAGTTACTGGGGGAAAAAAAATGAGAAGCAAAGTTTTTTAAGAGCAAGCGCCAGTCAGAGCAAAACTGTCACATGAGATCAGTAAGAAAATTCCTGAGCTTCAAGGCGCTGTGTACTCCCAAGGGCTGGGCAGCCATGTTTGCCCTGGAAACAAGTAACCTGCTGCAGCACACCGAGGCTCACTGTGGTAGTCCCCCATGCCTCTGGTGACACCCTGTTTTCACAAAGCTGCCCTTTGAGCATTTGCTTTGATAAAAGCCAGCCAGCCTTGGATACCCCAACGGGACATTCCAGTCCCCACAGGTGTCCAACAATTGCATTCAACCCAAGTACACATTTCCATGTGCTTTAATTCATATCTATATTATCTGTCGTCACTAATGTATTATGGACACTACGTGTCTAGTGCTCTGTGCTGTTCAAGGAATAATGGTACAAGTGCACACACGCACACACACACACACACACATAAAGCCTCCAGTCAATGGTACATGACTGTGACATAGTTTTCCACCAAGTATGAAAACATGGCTTACACATCGAGTCAGCACTTGTGTCAGAACTTGCCCATGGACAACTCAGGAGCACGGCCTCTGTACCCTTACCTCAGAACCCAGAGGTCCCAATCCCCTGACAGATCTGCTCATGCCACAAAGTTTATGCTTTCTTTTTCTTTTAGCTTCACAAATACTTAACATCTGGACCATATAGTAAGTAGACGTGCAAAGGCTGCTGAGACACCAAAGTCACCTCTAAGAGATGGGCTGGCATCTTTTTACCACCATTTTATATTATGTTATGTTATATTATATTATATTATATTATATTAACTACCTTTATTCTTCAGTGAGCCAATGAGGAGTGAATGACAGAGTCCATCCTTGAGCTGATCCCCTGTCTTTCGAAGCCTCCAGTCCTCAGTTCTCTCCTGCTTCACATCTGTTTGTAAAGAAAACAGTTTAATTTCTCTACATCCTTGTCTAAACCTTTCTGCTTGACATCCCAACACGCTCCAGCACCGTGCCACTTGAACACAGAACACTAGCAGAATGAAGAACGTTAAGGACCAGGGCACCTTGTTTTTGGGAAAGGGCTTCCTCTGGGTGCAGGGACTTGAGCAGGAACACTTTTGTGGAGGAGAGCCTACCAGCAGGCACCCCGAGGTACAAGGAGGTACAGTCCAAGAGACGGTGATTAAAACTGAAATCCTCCGGAGGTTCTCTACTCAACCCTTGTTAATCCTGGATGCTTTAACTGATGTTTTCTCCCTTTGACATTTGGACCCGCTAGACTTTTAAAAAGTCACAAATTGTTCCTAATAATCACACAAATTATGTAGGCTGTTGGCTGAGCATTTCTTAGCACTTTGTCTCCTACATGCCACAAAGCAACTGTTTTTTTTTTTTTTTTTTTTTTCAATTAACCATTCTTCTTATCCAAACAAGGTGGCAGCTTTAGCATATTAACAAAGCAATTTCCCGTTCTGCTGACAAGTGACACTATGTGGCTAAAGTCACACACAGATCAGGGAAATGCTGAGGCCTGCTTGGAAGGCCAACTCAAGGACTATGGTCTGGCAACGGCTCTGAGCCCATCCCACCTGTCCCAAGCTACAGCACCCTGGGCAGCCACTGATGAAGGCTCCCTGGCTCTGCGAGCCCAGCAAGGCTTCAGGCAGAGTGGCCTCTCCTAGGAACAGGAGGTGCTTCTGGAAGAGTCTGACACCATTTCTAAGTGAACAAGACAGAAGTATCTAATGGGGGGAGGGGGCAGGGAGAAAAGGAGAGAAGGAGAGGGAGGAAGGAGGAAGGGGTTGGTGTCTGGAAGACAGTGCTTCCTGGGAGGTACACAGCTCCACCTCAGGTCACCATGAGTTATGCCAGCAAGAGAACTAATCAGCTCCCCAACACAAGGCTGCTAACCAGGCCTCAGGACAGCCCCCTCACAGCAGAGTTGAGCACTTAGTACCCAAGGACCAGGCTCTGAACCCAGGCATGATCTGCCCTCAGCCCATCCCTCCCCCCCCAACCACCCCCCCACCCTTAGCCAATTTCTGGGCCTCCCTGTCCTCACTGTGGACAAGCAAAAAATGGCATAGTCAACTGCCTGGGGACCCACTGTAAAGCTGACATCTAAGAAGTGATAAGGAAGCATCATGGCCTCCAGCAGAGGTAGGAATTGCTCATGGGCAGTTGACAATCCCTGCTGTCCCCACCCCACCCCTGCTAGGCCTCCTCCTCCTCCTTTTCTTCCTCCTCTCTCATCTCTTCCTCCTCTTTCTCTCCTCCCTCCTCCTCCTTTTCTTCCTCCCCTCTCTTCTCTTCCTCCTCTTCCTTCTCTTCTTCCTCCTCTTCCTCCTCTCCCTTCTCTTTTTCCTCTTCCTCCTCTTCCTCCTCCTCTTTTTTCTCCTCTCCCTTCTCTTCCTTCTCTTACTTTCCTCCCTCCTCCTCCTCCTCCTTTTCTTCCTCCACTCTCTTCTCTTCCTCCTCTCCCTTCTCTTCTCCCTCTTCCTCCTATTCATCTTCTTTGTCCTCTTCTTTCTATTCCTCCTCTTCTCCCTCCTCCTCTTCCTCCTCTTCCTTCTCTTCCCTTCCCCAGCTTTCTCAGCCTCTGGTGGATCCAGCAGTGTCCACACCAGCGTGGTCCACACCACAGTGGCCCACAGCTTCTCACAGGGAAGATCTTCAAAACTTGCAGCCATTGTCCCACAACCCTTGGGAACTTGGCCATTTTTCTTGCTTCCCCAGGTTTTTGTCCTTTTACCTTAGTTTCTCCAGGCACCAATGCTATAAGACAGAAAAAAAGGCAAGGTTTGCTCCATGTTCCTGGCAGTCCCAAAAGGAGATTGAGCGGGAACATTGATCAGGTGGGACAATCTGACATTCTCGTACTGTTCTTCCTGATTTCCACAGGTGACAGACTGCACTGACTGGAAGAAGAGATCTTCAGTCACAGGAATGTCCTAGCAGACAGTCTCCAATCATCCCCAGCTGCTGCTGCCATTCCTGGGGTCTCGGGTAGGCCTCCTCCTTCCCGTTCCTTGCTGCTGACGCTTTCCATGTCTCTCCTCTGGACATCACTTTGCTTCTGCCCCTCAGATGGGGGTTGGCATCTCTCAATTCTCTGACGTGCCAGTATCGGACGCTACTCGCCTGTAATGCCCTACTGCTGTACCCGACAGTTCTTGTCTAGCTCTGAAGGGTATACTGAGGCTACCAGGAGCTCTGAGCAACCCTTGCTTCCTCCTGCCCTGGATGTTTCAGTCCTTCCTGTTCCTGACAGTAAGGACCAACATGCAACTGATCAAACCAGAAGCTGTTATACACAACATCAACAAGGAAAACATTTTCTTTTCTTCTGCCTTTTTTACCCCTACCTCTTTGATCTTGTTCAACTCTTTACAAATATTAACTTTTTATTTATGTTTTAGTGTCTGTGTGAGTGCATGGAATGTGTGTGCAAGTGCTCAAGGGGGCTGGAGGCCGAGGGTATTAGATTCCCTGGAACTAGACTTATAGGCATTTGTGAGCCACCCAATAGGTGGGCTGTAAACCAAAGTCAGGTCCTCCGGAAGAAAGAAGAGCAAGTGCTCCCAGCTGCTGAGCCATCTCTCCTGATCTGCCTGTTCAACCCCTGAATAATCTCTAAATGTGAATATCTCCAAACTCATATATATATATATATATATATATATATATATATATATATATATATATTCAAATTTTGCAATTTATTTCCTGACAGTTAACCTCAAAGAGAGAAAATATTTTCTGAGTTCTTTTATAAGCATGCTCCTTGCCATAATTTAACTTTAGGTTTTAGGTCACAACACCACCTCAATCCTTATAGATTATGCACATGTTGTCAAAACTCTATGTGCCCACTTTCATACCTTCAGAGTGACATGTGACTTTGGTGGTTGTGCCACCCCCTTGAACGCAGGTCACATATCTCATCAGAATGTCCAAGTGAGAGAATAAAATACCCAAAGCTGGCCCAGGACCACACACTCAACATGTGTCCTCTTAGCTCAGCCCCAAACATGCCCCACACATACCCCACACATGCCCCATACATTTCCTTTCTACCTCTCTTTAATCTTCAACGCTAAATTCTCTAACAAACCATGTCATTCTGAAAAGCTGCACTGGTGAACATAGGCAAAAAAAGAAGTTAAAACTATGGTGTACAGGCTCCTCAGAGTATCAGGGTTCTCCAGGAGCGACCTCAGGTTATACAAAAGAATCAACCACAGTTAGGCCTGTGGGGCTGATGCCCACAGGTGCCAGCTGCCTGCTCTATCCAGAAGCCTTGCTCTAGGCTGGAGGGAGATTGCTTTCTGTGGAAAGTGTGTTCAGCCTCAGATGGAGCCACACTGAAGGCCAGAGGAGCTCCTTGCTCATGGCACCTACAAGAGGAAGCGTATTAAGACCACAGGCCCAATCACACTGAGCACCAATCCTCTGCACAGAAATCATTTGCTCAGGCAGCAGAGCCTAGATGGGTTGGCCCGTGGCACGCAGGGGAGTAAAGCTAGAGTGGATACGCTCACCCAGCCCTGAGCCGAGTCTCAGACATGCCGTACACAGGGGCCTGGGAGCACTCATCAATGCTGTTCTGAACATCTCAGTGACCTGACAAAGCCCTGGGCAGCAGAAGACAGACGGCCAGCAGCACTCAGGAGGCAGAGGCAGGAGGTTTGCCATGAGTTTGACTCAGCCTGGGATCCGCTGTGTGGTCCTATCTTGGAGAGAGAGCTGTGAGCGGGGCTTGAAAAAGAAAAGGGGGGCTCAAGTTAGTGGGAGCAAGTGAGGGTCTCCTTAGAACTCTGAAATGACTCTGCTGAAAGTAAGGAAGGGGTCTCGACAGCAGTCTGAGTCAACGGTTTGCCTGATAATGCCTGGAAATGGCAGTGTCTGGGAGCAGTAAAAAACAAACAGCTTAAAGTCAAACCCAGGGTCCAAGCTGGCAGCCTATGTTCTGCTTGAGACAACTTTCCAGATTGTTCTCTGTGTTCTGCTTTCTCTGGAGATCTCCGGACAGCCCCCCCCTCTAGGTTTTGCTCGAGACAGTTCTCTAAGCAGTTATCTCTTGATATTAATTTTTTTCTGGATAGCTCCTTCTGGAAGATTATAACCACAATCTTTTATTTACATATCAGTCCATATTTACTCCAGGTTCTCTATTGATTATCCTATAAATCAGCTTCTCTTGACCCCTAGAATCTTAAGAGACGGCAAACACATACGTCTCGTTTTCTAACAATTCAAAGGAATTCAGAGATCTGTCTGCCTGTGTTTAGCACAGTCCATCAACTAGCTGGGTGGAACCCGGACCGCCACCCTGAAATTAGCATTTCCACCTTGCCTGGGCCTAACTTTGCTCTGTACCAGGCTGAACTTGAACTCAGGAATCTGCTTGCCTTTGAATCTTTCTGATAAGCTGGGTCATTAATGCAGCTGCCTTTGCTATTGCAGGCCTGTGAAGTCCCTCCCACAATTCATACTGTACCCCTATATTTTGCATAGTTGGGAAATTACATATTTTTGAACTCATGTTTTTAGAGTCATACAACCACACACCCAGCCTCAAGAGCTGCCCTGCAGGTCCCTGTGGTCGACACCAGGTTAAGACATAGCCACACTCTCAATTCACAGAGTCAAGCTGTCTCCAGTGTCATGGAGTCATTAACCCTGGCAGGAAAAGGATTCCTTAAGGAGGAACATAAAGTAAATCATATACACTAATATACAAACAAGCCCCCCCCACCAACAACTGTCAACACTCCTGAAGTCCCATGCCCTCCAAGGGCAGGAAACCATGCCATACCTTCCCTTCCAAGAGCCATGCTGGACCCTGACAAGAGCTGTTTCAAGTTTCCTAACAACCCTTTCTGGAAAGTGTAAGGCTCAAAGTGAGTCTCAACTACCGGGAGACCCCCGAACTAAGACACAAGAACAGAGTTCGATGCAAACTTGAGAGGTTTATTTTCTGGAGTGTCAGGGTCAACTCTCAATCAGCCCCTCATGGTGAGTGACTGGAAGGTGACCCGAAATGGCTATAACAAGCAGTTCTTATGCTTTTTAGGGGTAAGGGTTACGTCAGCAAGGTTACAATTTAAACGTATTGGCTAAGCATATTGACCTTTAAATCTATTGGCTAGCAAGCATATGACATGCATTCAAATTCTATCTAGGACCAGAGGGTCAGGTGACTTATCAATCAGTACATTCCGAGGCTTTTCCAGAATGTTCCTGCTCCTCCTGAGAACTGTGGGTAGAGACTAGAACTTGGCTTAGTCTTGAACGAAGGTGGGAAGCTGGTACTTGGTATAGTCTTGACCTGAGGCGGTGGGTGTAAGGCTGGTGAACCTGAGGCGGTGGGTGTAAGGCTGGTGAACCTGAGGCGGTGGGTGTAAGGCTGGTGAACCTGAGGCGGTGGGTGTAAGGCTGGTGAAAGCCCCTGGGGTCCTCCAAAAGCAAAGCTAGAGTAGCCACCCATCCCCCACACTGTCACAAATATTAATCTGTGAAGAGCCTATGCAAACACTAGGGCTTCCTAGAGGAGGCTGCTAGCTTGCCTTCTTCAGCTAGGCTCTGTTCTAAGCCTCTCACAGAGTCTGTCCTCTGGAAACTTGAGACTACAAATTTGAACTGAGTTGTCCTAAGGCAGGAAAGAGGCATTTTTATTTGCATCCCCCCCCACACACCCAAATAGAATTTTAAAACAGCCAGTAACTTAGGAAAAATCAAAGGATAACAGTCCTAACAATTTACATAATTCGAGGGTTGGTTGGGGGTAGGAGGACAGAGGAGGAGAGAGAAAAGCCATCCTTTAAATTTGTGTGACACGGTTTAAAATAGCAAACACTGGCTGACACAAAGCCTCAGTACTCCCTGCACAATTGGAAAGCACTTAAAAAAATGCTTCAGCCAATCAGAGGCCTTGATTGGCTGAGCATCCCTAACAGGCAATTTCTCCTCCCTGGCCAGCCCAACTAAGACCTGTGGAAATGCTCGGTCAGTGTCAGACACATAACACACACTGAAAACACACATACACATACACGTTCAAGTGGTTGCTCACACACAGCACAGAGAACATATGTGCACACAGGCAAGTGTACATGCACAAAGCACACATTGAGAACATATGTACATGTATGTACACACAGGCAGATGCACACACCTACACACACACACACACACACACACACACACACACACACACACACAGCCCATGCCTCTTTACTGAGTAAGGATGATCTTGCATGACCTTTTCATCCTCTCCTGGATGGAAGACACTGGCTCTAGAACCCTTCACTGTGCCTCTGATGTCTGGATACTCACTTCAGTGCAAGGCTCTTAAGGGTTAAGAAGTTTGTCCCCCAACAGCCTCATAATGTCCATGCTCGCTGCGCCACACTCCATAATGGAATAGCGCACTTAAACTGAGATCAGAAGCCTCCCCCTTTGCATTCATGTGTGATTTCTGGTGCCATGTTTCTGCATGCTAATGTCTAGATACTGCAAATGCACAGCATAAACCAAAATTATTCCTCTGTACACAAAGTCCCCACAAGCAGTTCTGCGTCTGTGTCAACAACACACAGTGAGCACTTTCCACATATTCCTGATGCTCCTGTTACTACTCCACAGAGACACAACTGTGATGTCAGAGGAGAGAAGGAAACCGCTTGTCCAGGTCTGCAAAGCTGGGATCCGATGGTGTGGTGGCGTCTGGACACTTACCAACTCCACACTGGTGATGGGCAGAAAGTCACTGGGTACCAGAGAGCCCAGAGGTCAAACTGGCTTGACCAGCTCTCACTTCCATTCCTATCACAGAGAGCTCCATTAACCAGAGTTCTTCAAACTGGCTGAAATCAATTCAATTCTTTGACGAGAATTTAGGGGATTTTTTAAAATTAAAAATGAGAGTTTTCTGTGTGTCTATGTGGTGTGTGTATGTAAGGGGGCATGAATAGAGGTCAGAGGACAACTTGTAGAAATCTGGTCTCTCCTCCCACCATGTATTTCATAAGTTTGGAACTCAGTCCAGGCTTGGTAGCAGATCCCTTACTCATTGGGCCGACTTAACAACACCAGGGAGAATGTCATTTTACACAGCTCAAGCTGTGTTCTCCTTGGCTAGTGGTATGACGTTGAGAGGCTGTTGGTTCCATTGGGAGGCAGGATCTAGCTGGTTGATGTAGGTCACAGGGTTATGACACGGTCACAGCTTCCAGAGCCTTCTCTGCTTCCAACAGACTGTAGATGGGGAATATCAGCAGCTGGAGTGGCAGGTTTCCAATACCCAGGTCAGGATCAATGGAGCTTTCATTAGCAAGACTCCTTCATAGCCAACATCTGCTCTGTGTCATAGTCAACACCTGCCCTGGGTCATAGTCAGCACCTGCCCTGGGTCATAGTCAGCACCTGCCCTGGGTCATGGTCAACACCTGTCTTTGGTCATGGTCAACATCTGCCCTTGTTCATGCTTAACATCTGCTCTGGGTCATAGCCAACATATGCTCTGGGTCCCGAGGGCCAAGAGTAGTTTGCTGCCTAGTGCCACTCACTGCAGGATCCTTGGTCACTGGTGATCATCTAGCCTGATGATGTTACCCTGCAGTGTAGATTCTCCAATAGGTAAAAAAGCCAGACCTGAGAGTGATGAGGCCTACTTCCTCACAGACATGGCTGCTTCCATCCCTGGGTGTGCTAGGGGCTTGGGTGTGAGTATCTAGTTGTCTCCTGCTACCTGGAGATAGTGGGGTTACTAATGTCTTATGGGTTCCTATAAGCATGAGAGACCACGTAGGCTCTAGGCAAGACAGCCCTGAGTTACAGTGCTGTGTGTTCTCTGCAAATCTCGGTGGGGAATTGCCCAGCAACACTAAGTGCCAGATAGGTGACAAATAGCAGTGGAGTCATGTCTATTAAGCTAGATGGTAGAAAGGGTATGCATCATATGAGCATCCAATTAAGGCTCAAACAATGCTGAGGCTCTCTACACAAACATTAACCTTGCAGTCAATGACACAGCCCAAGGTTTCAACTAGATAGGCCTGGCTTTCCTTGCTTGTTTCAGGCTTGTCTTAGTTACTATTACTGTCAGGATTCTGTAAACCCCATCCCTCAATTACCTGGCAGTAGCTAGGTATGCTCCGCCCCAGTGACCTGACACTATAAAAGGCTCTGCTTGCCCCCTCCTCTCTCTCTTGGCCTCTCTTGCTCTCCCACCCCATTCCTCCTCTTCTCCTTCCCCCCTCTCCCTCCACGTGCTCATAGCCAGCCTCTACTCCCCCCCCTCTCTCTCTCTGCCTCTACCACCCTCTTAACTCTCCAATGACCTGAATAAACTCTATTCTGTTTGTGTGGCTGGTCCCTCAGGAGGAAGGGATTCTCAACATGGGCCCCCCAGAGACAACTTTCTTGCCCCCAAGCTTTGCTGTACCTCCATGGGCCATATGCCCCCCACTCTCTTCATCCTTCCCCTAACATTGGTGCCAGAACTTGGGACGTCATCTTTTCACAACATTGGTGCCTGGTGACTTTTCCTTTCAGTGGTGACCCATCATCTTTTC
The DNA here is from genome assembly GCF_963924665.1 of Micromys minutus. NCBI lineage: Eukaryota > Metazoa > Chordata > Mammalia > Rodentia > Muridae > Micromys > Micromys minutus. The sequence continues at coordinate 52,471,315 of NC_137983.1, read as the reverse complement.
CTTTCAATTACTAAGTGGTGAAACACCATGACCAAAAGCAATGTGAGTAGGTGTGGCCTTGTTGGAAGAACTGTGTCACTATGGGGCTGGGCTTTGAGACCCTCCTCTTAGCTGCCTGGAAGTTAGTCTTCTGTTTGCCTTCAGATGAAGATGTAGAACTCTCAGCTCCTCCTGCACCATGCCTGCCTGGATGCTGCCATGCTCCTACCTTGATGATAATGGACTGAATCTCTGAACCTGTAAGCCAGCCCCAATTAAATGTTGTCCTTTATGAGAGCTTCCTTGGTCATGTGTCTCTTTACAGCAATAAAACCCTAACTAAGACAGTGAGGAAGGGGTTTATTTAGAGTACAGGTCTTGAGTCATAGTCCACTGATGGGCAGGAGCTGTTGCTTGATTCAGAGGGCTGTGTTCTCCTGATGTCCTCCATCCCCTTGACCCTTACACTCTTTCTGTCTCCTCTTCTTTAGATTCCCTGAGGATAGGGATTTCATGGAGACCTCCAATTTAGACTCTCTCCCAGCATAAAGTCTGGCTCAGGGTCTCTAATCACTTCCATTGATTCCAGGAAGTTTAATGCACAGAGCTCTCCTACCCCAAAAGCTCCCCCTCCCCCAAGTTCCAGTCATCTCTCTCTGCTGTGGAGAGCTCTTACTGCTGCCTTTTAGGAATTTGGCGGGAATTTTACATTGGGCTAGGACTAGGAAGTAGGCTCACAATGAATGCAGCTAAGAAATGTGTTCTTTGTATCTTGATGGGTCTTGTTAAAACCTTGGATACAGTAACCATGGGACCCTTGTTTATCCTTTGCCTGTTCCTTAACTGCTCAGTTTATGCCTTAGGACTGACCATATTCTTTATATGTACCTAGAATGGTATATAAGCAGACTGGGGAAAAAATAAACCTGCTTCAGCCTCAGAACTGGCTGGAGTCATGTTATAATGTCTATTTGTCGTTTTCTTTTCAATCCTCCCTCCCTGTTGACTGACTTGGTCACCCCACATTATTTCTCCATCCACCAGCCCCCACTCCTTCATCCCTGTGTCCCCCTGGCTCTCATCTTCACCCACTCCCAGTCCACTTGTGTCCTGACTGGTTTTTTGTGTCAACTGGACACAAGCTAGAGTCATCACAGAGAAAAGCTTTCAGTTGGGGAAATGCCTCCATGAGATCCAACCGTAAGGCATTTTCTCAGTAACCAATGTGGAAGTGACCACTGTGGGTGGGGCCATTTCTATAAGACAGCAGGCTGAGCAAGCCAGGGGAAGCAAGTCAGCCAGTAAATAGCACTTCTCCATGACCTCTGCATCAGCTCCTACCTCCAGGTTCCTGCCCCACTTGAGTCCCTGCCCGGACTTCCTCCAATGATGGACTATGATCTGGAAGTATATGGTGGATTAAGCCCTTTCTCTCCAGCTTCTTCCTTTTTGGTCATGGTGTTTTATCACAGCAATAGAAACTGTAGCTAAGACAACACATAATTTTTTTTTCTATTTCTCCTTCCAAGGGAGATCCATATGCCCTCCCCAGACCCCTCATCTTTAATTATAACTTGATTATCATTTATTAATGGCTAATATACCTGTATGAATACATATCATATTTGTATTTCTGGGTCTGAGTTACCTCACCAAATTTTTTTTCCTAGTTCCATCAATTTGCCTGCATACTTCTTGATGTCATTTAAAAATATTTATTTATTTGCTTAATGTATGTGAGCACACTGTTTTTGTCTGTAGACACACCAGGAGAGGGCACTGAATCCCATTACAGGTGGCTGTGAATCACCATGTGGTTGCTGGGAATTGAACTCAGGACCTCTGGAAGAACAATCAGTGTGCTTAACCGCTGAGCCATCTCTTCAGCCCAGTGTCATGTTTGCAAACAGCTGAGTAATACTCCATGGTGTAAATGCACCATGTTTTCTTTATCCATTCTTCTGCTGAGGGTCATCTAGGTTGTTTCCTGCTCCTGGCTATTAAGAATAAAGCTGCAGTGGACATGGTTGAGCAAGGGTCTGTGCAGTAGGGCTGTCCTTTGGGTATATGTCCAGAAGCGCTATAGCTGGGTCTTGAGATAGAGAAGCCACTACACTGATTTCCACCGTGGCTGTACGAGTTTTCCCTCCCACCAGCGATGGAGGAGCGCTCCCCCTGCTCCACTTCCTCACTGGCATATGCCGTTGCTTGTGTCATTGATTAGTCATTCTAACAGGTGTAAGATGGAATCTCAAAGTAGTTTTGACTTGCATTTCCTGAATGGCTAAGGGTATTGAACATTTCCTCAAGTGTTTTTCAGCCATGTGAGATTCCTCTATTGAGAATTCTCTGTTTAGGAATGTACTCCATTGTTTGTTTGTTTGTTTGTTGATATGTCATTTTTTGAATTGTTCATATATTTTGGATATTAGTTATCTATTAGATGTGATGGTGCTGATAAAAACCTTTTCCCATTTTTTTTTTTATGCTGCTGCGTTGTCCTATTGATGGTGTCCTTTGCCTTATAGAAGCTTTTAAGTTTCACGAGGCCCCATTTATTGTTGATCTTAGAGCTGGAGCCATTGGTGTTCTGTTCAGGGAGTTGTCTCCTGTACCAATGCATCAAAGCTGTTCCCCACTTCTCTTCTATCAGGTTTACTGTTATCTGGTTTTATGTTGAGGTCTTTGATCCACTTGGACTTGAGTTTTATGATAAGTTTGGATCTATTTGCACACTTCTACACGCAGACATCCAGTTTGAGCAGCACTACTTGTTGACAGTACTGTTTTTTTCCAGTGTGTATTTCTGGCTTCTTCATCAAAAAATCAGGTGTCCATATATGGTTGGATTAATGTCCAGGTCTTCGATTTAATTCCATTTATCAGAATGTCTGTTTTCATGCCAATAGCATGCAGGTTTTATTACTGCAGCTCTCCAGCACAACTGGAAATCAGTGATGGTCTTAGCTGCAGAAGTTCTTCTATTGTACGGGATTGTTTTAGCAATCCTGGGTTTTTTGTTTTTTCACATGAAGTTGAGAATTGTCCTTTCAAGGTCTGGAAAGGATTGTGTGGAGTTTTGAGGAGAAATGCATTGAATTTGTAGATTGTTTTTGGTAAGATGGCCATTTTCACTATGTTAATCCTACTGATCCATGAGCCTGGGAGATCTTTCCATCTTCTGAGATCTTCTCCAATTTCTTTCTACAGAGACATGAAGCTCTTGTCATACAGATCTTTCACGTGTTTGGTTAGAGTCACACCAAGACATTTTGTATCATTTGAGGTTGTTGTGAAGAGTGTTTTCCTCCTGATTTATTTCTCAGTCTATGTGTCATTTATTTGCATATAGGAGGACTACTGTTTTTATGTTTTATTTTTTAGTTAATCTTGTATCCAGACACTTTACTGAAAATACTTACCAGTTGTAGGAGTTCCCTGAAGAATTTTTAGGGATATATATATATATATATATATATATATATATTCTGCAAATATCACTTCGATTTTTTTCCCTTTAGTTTGTACTCCCTTGGTTACCTTCAGTTGTCTTACTGCTCTGGCTAAAACTTCAAGTACACTATTGAATGGTAGTAGACAACCTGGTCTTGTTACTAATTTTAGTGAAGTTGCTTTGACTTTCTCTCCACTTAATTTGATGTTGGCTATAGGCTTTCTGTAAACTACCTTTATTATGCTGAGGTATGCCCTTCAAACTCCTCTTCTCTCTAGAACTTTTATCGTGAAGGGTGTTGGATTTTGTCAAAGGCCTTCCCTGCATCTAATGAGAAGACCATCATACCTTAAAGTTTCACATTTGATCCAGTGTTGAGCAAGATGCTGGTCACCCACATTTCCATTGACAAAGAGATTTACAATGTTGGGTTTCTTCCCCTTTGCTTTGGTTTTTATTTTATTTGTTGTTATTTTAGTCTTTCTAGGAGGAATTTTCCCTTCTACTCTTATTTTAACAAACCATTATCCAGACTGTGTGCTGGACTTGGTCCATGGCATTTCTGTGAATTTCGGGAGCATATGGTTCTTTTCTTCCTCCCGTCTATAAGGAGTTGAAATGGCTGCAGTTTCCTGGCATTGAACCAACATGCTTGCACAGAGTAGTCGCTGATTTGGCTTGCTTTCATTTGTGTGGGAACCGTGCACGTACACAAATCTGTAACGTTGACACACGTTGCTCATGAGGTCCTGTTATCACAGCACGGAAATGTGTGGCTGAGTCTCTCCAAATCTGTGAAGTCCAGCTCAGGGCACCCTTGCAGCCGCCCTTCCAACCTTTGAATTTGAACAGCTTCCGCTCACACTAGAACACGTGGAGACAAAGGAAAACGTAAGAAAAGGGGGGTGGGGGACGTAGCCACGGCAGAGGCTGCAAGGCAAGAATAAGAGCAGCTAGTGTCTGGGCTCCCACGAGGAAGAAGAGGCGTCTTATGAAGACGGTCCTTAAAGGCAGAGGCGCTGAGGCGGAGGAGAGGGCCCCCTGTGCGCACACAGAGGCAGGCCTGACTATGTTGGCACGCTCTGCTCCCCCGCCCCCACCTCCCACCAAAGCCTGTTTACTGTATACCAGGTGAATTCACACTCATTTCAGAAATTTCCCGGGTTGGAACTGCTGTGCACATTTCTTCCACAGCCCCTGCAGGCACAGTGACGCAGCAGGCACTGCGGTGGCACCCACAGCAACGGGTTCCAGCCCCTGCCCAGCTGCCTCTGTGAGAGCCTGGGCAATACAAGCCTTTCTTGCTCCAGCTTCCTTATCTCACCCACGCAGACTCACCAGGTCCTCCATGCTCCACACTAATCTTGTCTTAAGCTGGTCTGTGCCGGGATCTGGCTGCCCCGTGCCAGGGTCCTGGCTGCCATCTGTATGGAATTCTTGGCCTCTCCATTGCGATGACTGGAGGTCTACGATGAGCCCCACATCTCTATCAGTTACTAAAGAGGCTTTTCTCACCCCTAATAAGCTTGGCGGGACCGAGAGTGCTTCCTGCTGGATCTGTCAAGGCTTTCTGCCTTCCTGAGTCCTCTGATTTCTGGTCAAAAGTCAATCTGTGACAATAATCATCATAACTTCCTTACAATGTTAGTAACATAATGTAGCATTTGTACAGAAACCCTTTCTATAACCTCCAGCTGCCACTGGAAAGACTAGTTTTACAGATGGGGGAACCTGGGCTCTGATTGGCTGAGAGCCGTGAGACGACCGGAAGTCTCTGCCCACTGCACTGCCTTCCACTCACCCCTAAGCTTATCCTGTCGCCTGCGGTGGCCCAGTCACTTCAACAAGTATCGTGTCTCAGATGTAAGGAGGACACCTGGAGAAGGCCACTGAGTAGCTGGGGCTGCTGAGAAATGCACATTCTAGAGCTTGAATTTGGGTCAACCAGGCCTGCATCTTTGCTTTTCTTATTCACTGAACCACCTCACCGGCACGTGCTAGAATTCTTCTCAGCTGATGGGGGCCCCTTTCCCTTCTTATGCCTCCACACTTCCCTCCATCTCTCTCCTGCTTCAAAGTGGGGAGAACAGAACAGGTAGAGAGGGACAGGAAGCCATGACAGCCTGTGTGAGTTCTGATGGGAATGACCCTGCAGATATTCCCTGGATAAGGGAAGCCATCAAGCCGAACATTAACTCAACTTCTCCAGGGGAACATGGCGGAGAGGCAGCTCTGTCTACCACAGGCATGCCCTGGGACGAACAGTGTGATCGTGACACACCACATTCAGGCCTGAGGAGCCTGGGCAGCACCCGAAACTCCGCAGTTGGGCTCCAGCTCTAGACCGGAGGGAAGAGCTGGGTTCTGCCCTGCAAGGCATTTCCAAGTTCTATGCCCGTTACATATTTTCCCTTGGGTGGGTTAGGCAGCTAAGGGAGGCTGGGTTTATGGCTTGAGGGGATACAGACATCCTGGAGGAGGAATGGGCAAAGCAGGAAGCTCCATGGTAGCTCTCAGAAGCATGTAGCTAGGACCCCACACCTCGCATCTTGGCTGAAAAGGAAGCAGAGTGAACAGGAAGTTGGGCGGGCTATAAGATCTCAAGCCTCCCTCTCGGGCCTTCACCCAGGCTTCATCTGAGGTGTTTGGAATCGGTTGAAACAGACCACCAGCTGGCAATGTGTGTACATATCCAACCTGTGGGGATGTTTCCCCTTCAAAGCACAAAGCACAGCGACGCCTTCCTTTTCATCCCAGTTGGCCCCGAGAGCCATTTATCAGTTTTATTTGTCGTTTTGAAGGACTGGCTCTTGGATTCATCAATTTTTCTTGCTGTTTTCCTTCTCTCAGCTTAGCTTGGTCCCTCATCTTCATTATTTCTCTCTCTCACTTTGGGTGTGATGTGTGCCTAGTCCAACCCCCAGATACCAGAGATCAGATCCGTAATTTGGAAGCTCAGTTTGTTTCTGATAAAAGAGTTCATCCTATAGGTCTCTAGTGTAACATTTTATATCTCAAATGCATCTCCTCTTGTCTCCAGTTAATTGTTTCCTGCACATGTTAATATAATAAATATTCACTTTAATTCCACTCCCAATATTTCCACTTAAGTAAGTCTTATTCTTGTTTTTGTTGTTGTTTTGGTTTTTAAAAGATTTGCTTTTATTATATTTTGTATGTGTTTATGTGTGTGTATATTATGTGTATGTGTATATGTATAGCTGTGTGTGGGTATGTGCGTGAGTGTGCATATCTCCGGAGGTTAGTAGAAAGCATCAGATCCCCTAGAGTTGGAGTTATAAATGGTTGTGAACCTAGTGTAGGTGCTGGGAACTGAACTTGGGTTAAGAGCACCGAGTGCTGAGCCCTGAGTTTTCCAGCCCAGAGGTTTTTGCTTTGTTCTTGAAAACAAGTGTCTTTTCCTATTTCGGGAATTTGTAAATTATTTCAGTGTTATTTTGTTGTATTCTACTATTTATTATGTACAGAGAAGATGCTTTGAATGGCTCGCAACTTTAAAAAGACACTTTAAACTTTGTTCTAGACCATGTTCTGTCTTAGTGAATATTCCCCATTCACTTGAAAAGAAGATACGTCCTGCCGGTTGGAAAGAGGCCATGTCATCAATCAAACCTACCCACGTAACTGAACCCCTCAGGTCAGCTCTGTCCCTGCTGCCTGTGGTGGCTAGTCTTATGTCAACTGGACACAAGTTAGAGTCCTCTGAGAGGAGGGAACCTCAACTAAGAAAATAAGACCTGGTAGTAGGCAAGCCTATGTGGCATCTTAATTACTGAATGATGGGAGAGGGGCCAGCCCATGGTGGGTAGAGCCATCTCTAAGCTGGTGGTCCTGGGTTTTATAAGAAAGCAGGCTAAGCAAGCAATGACGAGCAAGCCAGTAAGCAGCACTCCTCCCTAGCTTCTGCATCAGCTCCTGCCTCCAGGTTCCAGCCCTGTTATAGTTTCTGTTCTGACTTCCTTTGCTGATGAACTATGATGTTTAAATATAAGCCAAATAAACCCTTTTCTCCCCAGGTTGCTTGTGGCCTTGGTGTTTCATCTCAGCAACAATAACTATGACACTGGGTGGGGCAGAAGGTTCACACATGGCTATGGATTTGGTTATTGGCCTTTTTCAACAGCATGTTTTGCTTTGTAAATTCCGAGCTCTTCAGATTCATGTATATTGTATTGTGCCTTCGTGGTGATCAATGCTGGCTCCCCATCCCTGGCAATCAATCTGATCTGCAGTCTACTTCACTTGATACAACACAAGCCATCAGACTTCCTTTCCAACCATTTTTGAATCTTTTTCTATATTGTATATGGAGGCTCAGACTGTGCACACATGCCATGGTCCATGTGTGGACATCCTGTGGGAAATGGTTCTTTCCTTCTACCATGCTGGTTGTATGGATTGAACTCAGGTTTGGCAGCAGGTGCCTTTATTATATTAGGCCATCTCTCTGGTCCTGTATTTGCATCTAATGTTCTAACCCTTCTCCTTACAGGTAGTTTTTCCACTTTATAGTAGGTTTCTTGTTGACAGCATACAGTTGAGTCTCTGTGGCTAACCCAGTTGGACATACTTTTCTAATTAATAGGTAAGCTTGGACTGTTTATATGTCAGGCACCATTGATATGTTTTTATGTTATGCTAATATCACAAGTTTGATTTTTGCTCATATCTGTTTTCATGATTTCTCTAATCTGTTTTTAGTTTAATTACTTGGAATTTTCTAAATTCTACCTTAATCTACTGACTTTGTCACCACACCTCCCCTTGTGCTTTGTTTTTCTTGCTTTGAATACCTGAAGCCCAGGCTCTCCTGGGTCTCCGTCCTGCTGGCCTTCAGACTTGACTTACTTCATCGACTCCCAGATGAGGGCTGCTCCACTCTTGTTCTCATTCCTGCTCCTGCACCCTGAAGATTATAGAGGTTTTGTTGATCTTCACAATTATATGTGGTAACTCCTTAAAATGAAATTTCCCAGTAAGGACACTGGCTGCTCTTTCAGAGGACTCAGGCTCAAGTCCTAACCTTGTTTGGCAGCTTATAACCAACAGATTTAATACCATCTTCTTGCCTCCATGGATACTATACACATGTGTTGCATAGACATGCATACAGGTAAAAACTCATACACATAAAATGAATTTTTAATAATCTCTCTCCATGTTGTATACAGTATGTATGTGTCAGTTTACGCTGTGTACATCCTACTGGTTCTTTTCCCAGGTGATACTGGGTAGATTCTTATTTTGGTTCCTTGCTAGAACATAATTGTATACTGTAGAAACCTTGTCTTCATGGTCATGAGGTATGGACATGCATACATGTGCTAAGACAAACATGGTATGCATACATGTGCTAGGACACACATGGTAACAATCATGCCCTCAACCAGCCCATTACTTTAGTCAGAAACTCAAAGCAAATGAAAATGATTGTCTCCAGAGGAGTGACCTAACAGCACATTTGACAAGCCTGAGCCCCTCCTTTAGATGTCACTCTCAAACATTAAGACCCCTCAGGACCTGCCACTCACACAGAGGGACTCTTGTAGCATGGTGGCAAAACATAAGAGAAAATGTTCATTTCTTAATAGGTCTCTTCCAGCTCAGCCTCAGGACCAGAGACAGTGTGACGCCTTACTTCCTGACAAGCACAGATTCCCAAATCATATTTCCCCAGGAGCAGCTCATATACTGCAACCGAGGCTCAGTGTCTCCTTAGGGGAAACTCTGTTCCTTCTCTGACAAGTGTGCCACAAAGACCCAGTGCCTATAGGAGTTCAAAGCCAGTGACATTTGAAGGCCAGGCAACCTGGAGATGTGGCTAGCAGGAACAGGGAAATCTTCACACAAGCTGCACAATGAAGGCCAAAAAGCTTTTACTGGGGTCTAGGGAACCCATGTGGTGGTTGGCGGTGGCGCCTTTTCTAAAATAATGTGACAGGCTGCCTCAAAATGAGTATTTTTGAGTATCTAATGAAAATCGTATTTTTGTTATTTATTTTTATGTATTTTTGTGTGTTAACATAGTTACAGTGGTAATTAGCATCTTTGTGAATTTATTGAAAACCGGCACTAAGTCTGTGTATTTACAGAAAAATGTCATAGACACAGAGAATAGCACAATTCCATGTTTGTGAACTGACAGCGTGGAAATCCAGCAATTAGCTCTACAGCTGTTTGTTAAAGTTGACAATAGATAAATAATGACCAGAAATCAATCTTTTCATTAAAATTCAAGAAACAAAAGATATCTAAAGGAATCTCATGGTCTCTTTAAGAAATCCAGACCATTCCAAAGGAAGCGGCTGTACATACAGTTTCCGCTGCCGTGGTTCAAAATGGTCTCTTTCCACAGATGTGAGTCAAACGTGATATGTTCTGATCAGAGTGGACAGGATGCAGCTCCCTCTCCTTTCCAGGGCTCACTGTCCACCTTTCTCAACTTACTTTTTGTGGTTAGGGAGCATGGACCTTCGTGTACACGCATGTGAACCTACATATATCGCTCAGAGAGATGCATTCAGTCTCACATGCTCACAAACATGTCCACATACATTTGCACACATGCACACAGATGTATTTGGACGGTCTCATACTCATATATACACTCACACACAGAAAGATGCATTATAGTCTCAGGGACTCGTGGTGCTTGATTCAAAGTGCACACCAGTATTATTTTCTCTACCCACAGGACCAACAGGTTTGCTTATATCCCAGAAAACACCACCCATTCAACAACAAAAGCCAAAGGCAAAACAGCCTTGTGTTTGCTTCAGACCTCAACTCTCTGGACACACTAAGCTCAGTCATCTGCACCTGACAATATCTGTGGGCTTTTCCAACAGACCAAACACAGGAATCATGGTCACAGCCCAGCAAGGCGAAGCAAGCCTGACTTCACTCCCGTGCATCTAGAAGGAAAAACAAAACTTACTGCTCTCAAGCCACCATAGGAGAGGAACACCACTGCCGGGGACGCTGGGACACGGGGACACTGGGATACTAGGACACTGAGACACTGGGACACTGGGACACTGAGACACTGGGACACTGAGACACTGGGACACTGAGACACTGGGACACTGGGACACTGGGACACTGAGACACTGGGACACTGGGACACTGGGACACTGGGACACTGGGACACTGAGACACTGGGACACTGGGACACTGGGACACTGGGACACTGAGACACTGGGACACTGGGACACTGAGACGCTGGGACTGAGACACTGGGACTGAGACACTGGGACACTGAGACACTGAGACACTGAGATACTGGGACACTGAGACACTGAGACACTGAGACACTGAGACACTGAGACACTGGGACATTGGGACACTGGGACACTGGGACACTGAGACACTGGGACACTGGGACACTGAGACACTGGGACATTGGGACACTGGGACACTTAGACACTGAGACACTGGGACACTGGGACACTGGGACACTGGGACACTGGGACACTGAGACACTGAGACACTGGGACTGAGACACTGGAATAATGAGACACTGGGACACTGGGACACTGAGACACTGGGACACTGGGACACTGGAATAATGAGACACTGGGATACTGGGATAATGGTACACTGGGACACTGGGACACTGAGACACTGAAATAATGGGACACTGGGACACTGGGATAATGGGACACTGGAATAATGAGACACTGGGATAATGGGACACTGGGACACTGGGATAATGGGACACTGGGACACTTCATAAGATGGTCCCTGAAGGAGGTCTTCCTGCTATTAGTTACTGCTACAAACTCTAGTTGAGCTGCACCCTGGGAAGGCCCATGGTGGGCTCATGGCGGGGCAGCCCATGCTGGGTTGTGAGAATAAGGGTTGCAGGTAGAGAAAGGGACCACGCGGGCTGAGGGGGGTGATGGGGGGACATATATCAGTTAGCACATAGCAGCTGAGGTAGGGGATAAGCAATCAGCCTCATCCTGGTGTGTGTCCACATTAGAATGTGGTGGGGGGAGCCTACTGCCCCTCTGACTCTGGCTGGTGGGCAGCAACCACTTATCAGGGCACCCGTTCTGGGCGCTGAGTCTGTGAGTGGGGTGTGGGTGTACTGGCTCAGAGATGTGTGTCCTCAGCGGTAGTTAGAGAAACATTTTCCGATGAAGCCTCACGGGCTTGCCCCGCCCCAGCTTCTGCTCTGCTTGTGACACTTGGAACTGGATTCCTAGGCTGCAGGACTTCAGTTGTATCCCAGTTCCAGGTGGCTCAACAAAGCCAAGCCAGAGGGACAGGTGTAGCCAAGCACTTTTACAATAGCGTCTTCAGCTATTCATGGCAGGATGGAAGTGGGCCTCCGTGTCTCCAGGGTTACACACGCCTGTCTCTTAGATGGATAGGACAAAAATACATGTTTTTTTGTGCATATGTACTTTTGTGCTCAGTTACACACATGTGGTATGTGCAACTGTATACACATTATATGCCTCCGGTGTGTGTTTGTATGTGTGTGCAAATCAAATGTGCATTTAATATGAAGGTGTATTATATGCAAGTGCATGTATTCAACTATATTATACACACATGCATATATGTACATGCATATACATGCTAAGTGCATATATTTATCCGTTATATAAGTAAATATATGGATTTGTAATTATATATGTAGATATGTATGTGTAGTTATCTATTATATATCTATGATTATATATGTTTCATTTAAAGGCTAGAGAAAAGACAGGTGTCTAACTCATCATCTAGCTAGCAAATTTCCTGAAAGAATAAACAGAAATTCAGAACAAAGCTATTCTTCTGAGGACTGAGCCTCCCAGACCACCTGTGAAGCTTTGTGACCTACCGTGGACACACAGGACAAACACTGGCCCTACCTGAGCAGATTCCCTGTGGTCACTGGCCATAACTTCTGTGGCCCTTCATCTCCACTTGGCTGCCTGCTGCACTCATCCGCACTCTGGTTTACTCTAGGAAACCCTCTGTTAGCCTTTCCGGGTGTTTTCTTTTTTCCTGATGAAAGCAGTTGGGAACACTGGTCCAAGCTCCCACTTTCTAGGTAGGCCTCTGAGGCACACTGGCCAGGAGCAGCCATTCCGTCTAGTGTGATGAGTTCTCTGCAAGAGGAGCCTCTTGAGTCTGAGCAGTTGTTGGCAACTGCTGTCCTAAGGCGAACTGAGTCCTGAAAAGAAACACTTGCATCCAGATCCCAAGATACCTGTTAGCATACGAGTCTCTGCAGACGTCCCTGGGTCAGGTAAAGCCACCCTGGATGGAGTGAACCTGTCTTAGTAAGAACAGCAGCCTGGAAAATGAAATCTGGACTGCACACCAGCAAGGTTCCTTTATATCCAGGGATTCCTGCAAGCGGAGGGGAAGCTAAGGGGTAAGAATGCGAGCCCAGCACCTCCCTCACCCTCCACACTGGCCTCCTCTTTCCAGACTGATGTGGGCAGCAGCTGTGAAGCCTCAAATCAATGATGGCCTCGTAGCGTATAGGTGGGGGCAGCTGGCGAGGTTTGAATGGATGTGTTCTGAAGGGAAATAACATGTTATTGGTCTATAGAAGTACTTGTTAGTGAAGGTGACGCCAACAGACTGGGTAAGTTTATACAAATGTTCACTAGCCTCTGCCAATTGTCACTTTGGAATCAAACCTGCCTCCGTGGATGTGGATACACAGGGAAGCCGACTTGTGTGATGTCAGGGATTTAGACCATCTGTGGTGACAATCAGCGGTTTATCTGCAACAGTATCAGGTAAGCCACAGAATACTGAGGGCCCAGAGACTGTAAGAGACTAAAGCAGGACAGAGATGAGACTTCATCTTTTGCTTCTGAGGGATATTTTATATTAGGCACAAACCTCTGTGACTAAGGCAGAAGGTTCTTCATATTTCCATGTGCGTTACTGTAGCTTTAGGACAAACCACGCTGTCAACTTCTGCTCTAGAGTCAGGCGCTGGGGCCCAGACGCTCAGCATTTTAACATCATCTTAGGATAAGGGCTTCGAGAAGCTCACCTTCCTTGTTCAGATAAAATCGCATCTCCCAGCAAAATTTTATTTTGCGATTATTGAACTTTTTAAAAAATCATCTTCGTGCCACAAGACTCAAAGTCCAAAATATTTCTGTTCTTGATTGCCGGCCTCCTTTCTCGGAGATGGGGGAGAGAAGCCAGAATAGATAAGTTGTTCTGTTGAATCAATACCGTGTATTATCACAGCAAGATCATAATTCAGGCCACAATACCTGTGTTCTCAGCGCAGCGAGGAAGTCCGTGTGTTGAGAGGCGCCGCAGGCAACTAATAGCAATAGAGTTGTCCAGGCTTGTCTTGAGGCAGCAGAGCAGGGGCTGACATCCACACACAAAACTGAGGTAAGCATAGCTCCCCTGGCAGCCCAGGTGGGTGCGGAAAACAGCTTTCTGTTATAGGCTCTGCAGCTTAATGTCCACCGAGACACTGATTTGGCTTCCCTCGGGACAGGAACAATTTGGCAAACAGTGGCAGCCATTTAGGAGGCCACAGAAAGGCCACCTCCCTCCAAGCATCTCTCTCTCTCCCCCTCCCACCCTTCCCTTCCTCTGTCTTATTCCCTTCCCACTTTCTCCTCTCTTCCTCTTCCTTCTTATCCTTCCTTGTCTCCTCTTGCCCCGAGCTTCCCTCTCTTGTGTGCCTCCCCTGTGGCTGGTACTGGCCAGTGTACCCCCTCTTCTGTCACCTGTGGTCTCTTTTCCAGAAACAGTTTTATAACAGAAGAGACCTCTGTTGCACATGCTTCCCACTGTGTGCACAGAACACATATGGAACGCGTGGGCCGTTTTAATGTAACGTTTAGGTGTCTTTCGCACCCCCACCCCGGTCTTTAGAACTTAACCTACACAGTCTTGACTCCCTGCAAGAGTCAAGTACAAACCCAGAACAGTGCCTGCTACCAGGCTTTATGACCCAAGTTTTATATCTGGGACCCAAAAGCTGGCCTCTGACTTCCACATTATATGTTGTGGCATGTACATTTATCTACTACTACTATCTATTACTACTACTACTCTTATATTTTAGTTTTTTTTGAGACAGGGTCTCTTCACATAGTCCTGGCTGTCCTGGAACTCTGTAAACCAGGCTAGCGTCAAACTCACAGAGATCTCCCTGACTCTGCCTCCTGAGTGCTAGGATTTAAGGTGTGTGCCACGATGCCCTACATAAGAATTTCTTAGAGCAGAAGCAAAATAAACAATTATCAGGTTGTCTGCCAGCCAAAACTTCACATACAGCCAAATTAGGCTCAACCATGTGCAAACAATCTCCCTCGTACCAATAGCTAGAACCTCCCAGGCAGCTGCCATACAAGGGCCTGCCACAGACAAAAAAGACGACACAGTCAAATGTCTCAGTCATTAATGTCTTCATGTATGGGGCCATTACAATGTCTCTGGTAGGAACCAGCCTTTGTAGGGACCAAGAAGGGATGGGGAATGCTATGGAAAACCATGGCTTCCAGGTGCTCTCCAGATCTGATGAGGTCCAACCAGCCAGCCCTGGAGGCTGAGCTACCTACCAAAGGGCAGAACACAGCACACACTCACTGCCTTAGCAGACACCCAGAGGAACCCAGGGCTCTGCACAGGTCCTCTGGACCCCAGCTCAGTATAAGCACATGAGATAGGCTGTGAGTGGAAACAGGGTTCTGTAGGGCCAGTCACCTGCATGGAACCTGGTGCTCTACACATGACACTGTGGACAGGAAGCAGAAAAGGACAGCAGGTAAGAGCAGGCTGGGGAGAGATGGGTACTCCTCAACCACAGATTACTAAGTAGTGGATGGAGATGCCTGGGCTGTCTCACGTTTGCACTTACCTGAGCAGTCTCCTGTTTGGCCTCATAGTGTGCCACATGCCTGTCACCCTTCAGGACGCCCACCCACCCACCACTCAGAGTCTCATGCCCCTCCTTCAGACACTTCCGGGGCTCTTGGCCTAACAGCTAAGTTCTCCAAGGGCCTCACAGCCCTCAGGACACTGTGAGAAACTGAAGGGGGAGGGACTCTGTTATAGAAAAGGAAGGATTCTGTTGGCACATGCTAGGGCAGAATCCAGACTTGGAGGACACACATGGCCCACAGGAAGGAATTAATTTTAATTAAAGCTGCTAAAATCAGGGACACAGAAATTGGGGTTAGGACAGAACATGGTCAAAAGCAACACTCACCTGCCTCTTAGGTGCCTGGTGTGGGGCAGCTGCGGGCCAAGGGCCCCAGGGAAGATTTTCTAGCCCAGGACTTCTTGCAGCAGGAAAGACACCACTGGGTCATTGCTCTTGTTTTCAGTCACACGCTACTGTGTTTCTGGAACCTCCCCCACCTCTCCCCAAAGCCCACCGTGCTCTTTGCTCCCAATCTCCACCTCAAGTCAGCTAAGCTGTGCCCAAGGCATCATCCACAGAGAAACTGAAGCCAACCTAGGGTGTGTGGTCCCCACAGGGTCACATAGAGAAGTGCATCCTCATTCCCCTCCTCCTCTCCTTCCTTCCCCTCCCCTCATCTCCCACCCACTTCCCTCTCATCCTTCCCCTCTTCTCTGCACCCCATGCCCCAGAATTTGCAGGCTTCTGGCCCTGGGAGGTCTCTGCTCAACTGAGATAAACACTTGCATTGGTTGGATATAAATTATATCCATTTGGAGAAACTAAGGCTGTTTCTCCCTGGATCAAGACAGAGTCAGGATCCTGTGAAGCCCTGAAAGTCAGGGGATGAACCTAGCACACTGGAGTGTCATAGGGCTGCACCCAAGGCAGCTGAGGTAGCAGAAGCCATCTTGACTACAATCATAAGGAACATGCTGCTCCCCTGGGGGCTAACCTTTGCTCTCAGAGTTGTGTTCATGTTCATTTACAGGATACATGTTACTGGAAACCTGTTCTGTACGGAGCAGAAGATCCCCAGCCCATCCTTGGCGGTTTTAGGGGCTTTAATTTAATTAACTTTAAAAGGCCCAGAGCATATTGGTAAAAGGTACTCCCTGGTTGCAGCCATAGGAATATTAAGAACCTGACCAATTATGGGGGAGGGGTGACCCCTCGCACCTGGTAATTAAAATTGCTAATCACCAGCAATTATCCAGCTGAGCCTGGGCAGGGGAGAGACCATTTGACCCTTTACCCACCGAGGGAACAATGTTGGCAGTCCATTGCCAGGCGCTCAGCAAAGCTGTCCCCAGCCCCTGCCTATTAAGTGCCTCTAATAGGAAACCAACAAAAGAGCCTCGACATCTGCAGGACGACCCGGGCCCCAGGTCTGAGAGCACAGGTGCCGGCCATGGGGCTGCCAGAGAGCGGAGAGCAAGGAAATGTGTGTGTAATTAAAGGAACTGTACTCTGCAAAGCCGGCCGCCCGGGCCCAGCCCGCCAGGGCCACTGGTAATTAGGTCCCACCATTGGGGAGAGCCAAACCGGGAGGTGCCCTTTGTGATCAAGCCTGGGATGGGGGCTTTTTTTTTTTTTTATCTTTTTCCTTTTAATGAATCTTCTCTCTGCTCCAGCATAAATGAGCGAAGTCTGCTTTAAAAAAAGAAGTCGGTTGAGAGGGTCTTAAGTGTGTAGCCTTTTGTTTGCAGTGAGGTAGGGCGAGTTCTACTCTGATTCCTGGAAGAGGAGGGAGGTTGTTGGGGAGGTTCACAGAAGGGACAACCATGACCGGTTCCTGGGAAATTGTATGACAGGCCAGGTTCCCACAGGGCTGCTTTCTGAGAGCTCCAAGGTCTAGCACCCCTATCAACCCTGTCATGATGGCTCACACATATAATCCCAGGATTAGAGGCTATCTTAGGGTTTTATTGCTGTGATGAAACTCCATGACCTAAAAGCAAGTTGTAGAGGAAAGGGTTTATTTAGCTCACACTTCCAGATCACAGTCCATCATTGGAGGAAGTCAGGGTAGGAACCTGGAGGCAGGAGCTGATGCAGGTACTGCTTACTGGCTTGCTTTTCATGGCTTGCTCAGCCTGCTATTTTTTTAAATAGAACCCAGGACCACCAGCCCAGGGATGGCACCACCCACCGTGAGCTGGGTCCTCCCCCATTGATCACTAATTTAGAAAATGCTTTAGAGCTGGATCTCCTAGAGGCATTTCCTCAACTGAGGCTCCTCTCTCTGTGATGACTCCAGCTTGTGTCAAGTTGACGCAGAACCAACCAGTACAGAGGCTAAAGCATCAACATCAGCTACTTAGTAAGTTGGAGGCCAAGCTAGAGACCAAGTTCCAATGAATGAATGAATAAATGAATGAATGCATAGATAATTCCCTTGGCCTGTTCCTCAGATTTATAGGCTTTCCTGACTTTTAAGAGTGACATGGTCAAAATTAAGAAGCATGTCCTGGGTTCTAACTACTTTGCATCTAAAAATATGTGACAAGGAACTGACTGGAAGTAAGTAAGACACACCCAACTAAGCAGGGACATGCAGAGAGGACTGAGGCAGATGGGGTCGGGAAAAGGCCACTCTGACTTAGGGCGGAGAGAAGGATTCCACGGCTGTACAGCCCTTTATGGAAAGTAAAAAGGCCTAAGTCTTTGTTGTTTCAAGTCTGTGTTCTAGGGAGGTACAGCTGTTAAGAGCACTTGTTCAGCACACACAAAATCCTGGGTTCCGTCCCCAGAACTGCATAGGCCTGGCATAGAGGTAGGTACACACCTGTGATCCTAGCACTCAAGAGGTAGAGCCAGGAAAATCAAGAGTTCAAGGCCGCTCTCAGCACATAGCAGGTTAGAGGCCATTATGGGATACGTGAGAAGCTTTCTCAGAAATAGATAGATAGGAGCCCAGTGGGGCGATACTTGGCTTTTGTCTTGGTGCTCGGGAGGCAGAGGCAGGAAGATCAAACTGAGTCAGTCTGAGAAAGACAAATGTAATACGGTTCTTCTTGTGCAGATTTTACACAGATGCACAAAGCTGTGTGCATCTATGACGCAGAGGCCAAAGTTAAACATGGAGAAGCAATGGGAAAGGGAGTTTGCAGGGGCCCCAGGTGGGAATGTGTTCCTCATACAATACATACTAGTGTGGAAATTTAGAAGTAAGTTTGTGGCTGGAAAGACATGTTAATAGGACTTGCTGGCCTTTCAGAAGACCAAGGAGGAGGAGAAACTGAAGCCACTTGGCAAAACAGTGTAGGCTCTGAGTTTCATTCCCAGCCTGTGAGTCTTGGCAGGACAGGATCTGTGGGCATAGGCTGCACCCTCAGGTTCACATGGGCTACCTTAGTGAAGGCTCTGCTGGTACCAGTTCAGAGCCTTGATCATATTTTGCTAGGGAGTACAATTTGCCCCCAAGACTGGCTTTACTCACTGATACAGTGGGGCCTTGACTCAGCTTAGGTCTGATACAAACAGATAAAATACTAGATCCCTGTTAATACTTGCTAGTCTAGTTATCCTTCCAAACTATCAAGGTCCCCAAAGGACACTAGAAATATGGAGTATGAGCTTTAGAATAGTCAGGATGAACCCTGGGCCTTTTTCTTTCTTTCTTTCTTTCTTTCTTTCTTTCTTTCTTTCCTTCTTTTCTTTTCTTTTTCTTTCTTTTTTTTTTTTTTTTTTTTGAGAAAAATAAACCTAAATCACAGAGGAAAAGACAAGACCTAGATGACAGGTAAAATTGTTCCCTCAAATGGAGGAAGAGTCATGTGTTGGCGTAAGCTTATTTTCTGTACTCAATCAACTTGGTCACCTTTCCGGCTAATGTCTAACTTTGTAAGGTCATAAAGCATTACTTTGGCTAACCTGAATCTACAGTGTTCTCATTATTAAATGAGAATGTTCTTATAAAGAATGAATACTTATTTCTTAGAATAAGGTTCTTCTGGGCCTGGGGTGGAACTGAGCACTACAGCACTTGACTAGCCTGCCCAAGACCCCAGCTTCCACACTCAGCACCACATAAAGAAAAAAAAGCACTTCTACTACATACCTAGGTATGACTGGGGGTAGAGGCAGGTATGAGTTGCCAGCTAAACTAGCCACATTTTCACAGATGAGCTTCAGAAAAGACATAGACAGTAGAGTTTCTCCCAAGATGACAGCACCAGTCTTCCCCATCAAGAGCAATTGCAACAGGAATTATTGTCAGTGATAAAATTGAAGCTTTCAAGGCTTCATAGGAAATGTAGATCTATTGCACAAAGCCTGACAGATTAATTTCTATAGGATTTCTTGACAAGGCTGGGGTGATGTTAATGGATGTGACTTTTAATATCACATAGCATATCAATATTTGGAAGCCCTGCATAGCCCAGCATGCTGGCAAAGAAGGTACTTCAAATCTAAGAGAGCAATGTATCTAACAGTGTTGTAGTAAAAGAAGCTTTCAGATTCAGTGTTAGATCCTGCTGTAACTAGCTTTTTTGAAGTTAGCACTGTGACACTTCTGTGCATCCTCTACTATATGCTTATTGATGAAGCAAAAATCATGTCTTTGGTTCAAACTATTCAACCAGAAGTCACAGACTCCTGTGAAGCTATGCAACTTGGAAGTGAAGGAAACTTACATAGCTAACAGCTTAGAAACTTAACATTTTCATAAGGCTCCTTCTTGTAAGAGATTGTATGAGACATAAGCAATATAAGAGCTCCAGGAAGCAGACTAAAAGTTATACAAGATACACAACTCACTGGTTCACTAAGGTAGACATGGATAGAATCAGCTTTGTGTCTGTTGCTGTTGTCCTACCTGAGGCAAACAAACATTTATTTATATTTCTCCAGGAAAATCACATAACAAAAAGCCACAATGAAGAACACCCAGTAGGTACACAATGGGCCTCAAGATGCACAGTGGGATAGCTGTCACAGACTGGCTCCCCTATCACAGTATAGCCATGAAGCTTGGCCAGGACCCCAGTCCTCCACAGCCCAGTAACATTTTCACTGATGCAAATCCTTTGCAGGATTGTTGTAACAATTATAAACCAAACATGTAAGGGAGCTAACACAGTGTTTTGCTTTCCAGGATGTTCAACAAATGACTGCTGTACATAGTCTATTAGATAGCACAAGAGTCTTCTGCATTTACCATACATAGTCTGTAAATGTGAATGTATGTGTATTCTATTATTTATTATCTGTCTTTATATCATCGACCTCTTCTCTATCATCTATCTATCAATCAATTTATTATCTATCATCTATTATTCATCTACTTATCTACCATCCATCCACCTATCTATCTATCTATCTATCTATCTATCTATCATCTGCCTATCATCTATCTAAAGATTTATTACCAATCTGCCCCTCTCTGTAAAGGAGCTCTCTGAGCCACAGAAAGCACAGCCCTCCGGTTGAAAGAAGGGAAGTTTTTACTGTATCAACTTCACACTCTGCTTGGTTTCTTGCTAAGCAGATGAGCTCTCTTCATTTTTGTTTTGCACATTTTACTGAGAACTTCTCTAGTTTACCCATTTGGAAAGAATGTGACCTCTGTTGCCCTGTAGGTGTCTTAAAGACATTCCTTTCTAGGGGGCTGGAGAGACGGTGCCAGAGTTAAGATCACTAACTGCTCTTACAGAGGACCCTAGTTCAGTTCCCAGAGTCCATGTGGCAGCTCACAACTGCCTGCAATTCCAGTGCCAGAGGACCCAGTGCCCACTTCTGGCTTCAGTGGATACTGCATTGTGTGCACATGCATGCATGCAAGCAAAACACTCATACACATAAAATGTATGTGTTTCCTTCTTTTTCTCCAGATGCAGACTTCTAAGCCACAAGCTAGAATAAGGCAAGCACACGTCTTCATGTCTAATGCAGTTCCTGCCCTGGAGTTCCCCCAATGTCCATTCTTTCCCATCATTCATCTCGGCTCTACCACACAGTGCAGGATGACCAGAGACCCATCTCGGAATAACAGGATACAAATACAAGGTGAGCCACCTGCATAGATCCTGGCTTCTGACAGCCAGCAATACCCACAGTCATGTCTTCAGGGATGGACTCCTGAGTCTGGGGGCTCCCTTACTCTTATTGGCTGCCTTCCAGAACAGAGGAAGGATGCTACATGTGAGTCCTACACAGAGTGCTGGGCCCCCAAAGAGGGTGCACAGATTTGTCACTGTGGTGAGGAACCTTCAGATAGGCTCAGAGACAGATCACCTCATGTGATGAGCATACAGCAGACCGGAGACAATTGTTGCCGATGGCAGGCCACGTACCTGCCTCTTTCTATGACCCCATAAGAGTGTTGGAAGAGCCATGGAATGCCCCTACTTGTCCCCCTACCCTCTGCAGCAATGGTTAAAGAGAAAATTCCTACCTTCAAAGGAATGATGTTCACAGCCCGTACCAGTTACCCATGGTGTGTAACCCTCTCCATTCCCAACTTGGGACTTGACCAACACCACACTTGTGCTGTCCTGGGGAGGCTCCTCAGGCTGTGAAGCACCAGTACCATGTTCAGCTTACTTGCCCTGCACTGCTCTGAGATCTGCAAGCATTGCTGTGAGCTTTCTAACTTTCGGGAGTTCTTTTTAATCATAGTAGAAATCCATTAACAAAAGTTATCACTTGGCCTGTTTTAAAATGTCCTATTTAGGACTGCTGTTGCCTGGAAGACCTCCAAACTTTCTTATCTTGCAAAATCTAAAGCTCCCACCACCATTGGACATTGCCTTACCTCCAAGCCTTGTATCCATATCAGACTTTAATTTTTTAAAATATTAGTTACACATTTGACAGAAAAACACAAAGAGACAAGACCATGACTCAAGGAATTGGTGATTTGATGAAGGACAAGTCCCTGTGTGCCCCACATAAAGGGACACGCACATCCATTGGGGACACTAAGGACCATGCAGTGAGGGTGAGGTCAGTAGCAACTATAAAGGCCTTTGTTGATAGCTTGTTTGCCTCCCTTAAACTTGAAAGCTCCAAAGACTTCAATGGCAGGTGGACACCACCATCTTTAGCTTCGAAGCCCATCCTGGGAGGAATTTGTTCTTCTGTGACCATGGCTGCTGATCTCCTGTTCAAAGGGGAAAAGGTACTTATGAAATTATGTTTTCCATTTGCTTCTGTTGCCGACTCCCAGGTAATGTCAACTATCCCGGGATGGCTGACTTCTGCACAGCATAGGCTGGAGCCATCAGTTCCCGTGAGCAGAAGTCTCAGGTCCTCGTCTCTACACTGATTTATCCCAGACTTGTGGCTTTATATGTAGGCATCAGTTCTATACTCTTTCCCTCTGCCAAGCTCCAAGCAGCCATGTTCATTTGAAGCTTCTCGTGAAGAGTAGTTAGAGCTGGGGAGACAGCAAAGTTCAAAGTTCTTAAGAGTGAGAATCCAGCCTCAGTGCACAGGACCCATATGAGAAACCCAGGCGTGATGTTGCCTGCTTGTAATGCCAGTGCTGTAGAGATGGAGGCAGAGGGATGGATGCCTGGGGCTTTTTGGACAGCCAGCCTAGACTACTTAATGAATTTTAGACCATTGAGATACCTTGACTCAAAAAATAAAAAATAAAAAGGATTGTTCCTGAGGATAAATGGATAAACATCTCCATAAGTGTGTGTGTGTTTATGTGTGTGTACATGTACCTTTACACACACACACACACACACACACACACACACACACACACACAGATATACATGATAATCAAACCAGGCAGCAAGATTGCTTCTGTGGGAGAATAAGATGGGCTAGCCTGCTGCATTCTAGACAAACAGCCTAGTACTCAGCTCTGCATCCCTAGCAGAGGCTTGGCTGGCAGCAACAAACCTTCAGAGTGTGGTAACAAACCTTCAGAGTATGGTAACAAACCTTCAGAGTGTGGTAACAAACCTTCAGAGTGTGGTAACAAACCTTCAGAGTGTGGTAACAAACCTTCAGAGTATGGTAACAAACCTTCAGAGTGTGGTAACAAACCTTCAGAGTATGGTAACAAACCTTCAGAGTATGGTAACAAACTTTAAAATCCACAATCTCACTGCCCCAGCCCCTTCTCACCACCTGGTTCCGTAGAGCATTTGGGATCTCTATGCCACCGCTCTAAGGTTGGTCAAGCCAGGCATTCAGACTGTGCCAGGAATTGTTATATTGGATGACTCTTGGTCACGTTCACCAGATCCCAGAGGAGATCCCAGCAACAGCGTCCTTTCTTCCCCACAGCAACCATGGTGAGTAATACAGAAGCCCCGCGTCCCTGGCGACAGTACATTTCTGCAGGGTTATGTGGTGTGTCTCACAGCTACAGACCCCTTCTGGGGAGGCTGGGGCATGGCGCTCTCCTCCGGCTATGCAGAACTGCCATCTGTCATGGAGGGCTACAGAGAAGCCACCCTCCACCCTAAGTTAGGGAACGGGAGGCAATTACCTGTGATTGATAGCAGCAAATATGAAACCACATGTACCGCATCTGGGAGGCATGGAATCAGAGGCACATTGTCCGGGGAGGAGATGAATGGAACTCAAGATAACCTTGGCAAATTGGACGTATGTTAGCACGGAGCTTTGTCAGTAAGCAGGCTATAAATTACAGACATATTGTAAGTCCATAAACTCTTCTAATGAATTGAATGGCGGTGGTAATCCGGTGCAGAGCATACCGCTTGACCTTCCTCAGAAGTTAGCCCTGGGGCCTCTAGCAGGCAGCCAGCTGATGCATTGTTAAGTAGTCGCTAATACCTCCTCAGAGAGCTTGTGCCACAAGACAAAATGAACAACTTCTTGGTACTTTTTTGCATTTTTAGAAACAAAAGGGCCTGTGTGCAATTCCGTTGTTTCATGGTTGGTTTTGGAGGGTCCTCCGCAGGATACACTCATCATGAACGGTCTTCTTTCTCTGACTCTGTTGACCCTGCCAGTGCGTGGAAGCCCGAGCTCCTGTGGGCTGTGCATTCCAAGGTGATGACTGCACATCATGGAGGGTGTGTGTGTGTGTGTGTGTGTGTGTGTGTGTGTGTGTGTATGGGGGGGGGTGGCTATAGCCAAAGGCTCTACACCCTAAACCAGGAATGAAGCTGTCACTGCACACACAGGCATTACCTTGGGCTCACACTGTAACAGGGTGCTTTCCGGTCCTTTCTGACAGAGAGGAAGACACAGTGGCAGTTAGGATAAATTCCCCCAATTCACTGCACAGCACAGTTTATTTGTGTGGAGGAACTGGCAACTCTGCGTAGCTCAAAAGCAAACTTTAAATTCAAATGGGGACAATAAAGGTAACATACCATTTTGTGAACTATGTTGACACAGTAAAGAATGTTCCTTGGTTCTTATTTAAATGGTGACAAAGAAATCCAGAGCCAACAAATATATAATTGTCACGTAACACAGGTATAGCTGCTGGAATCAGGGAGAGAAAACCAGACTTTTGCAAATGAATGGCTCTTGTAGATATGTTTCCTGTTTTAAGGTCTGTTAAGTCTGGGCGTACATGGTTAACATCGTGCACGGGTTTGCGGGCTGCCGCAGCCGTCTCTGCCTGCTGTAGAGCTACAGCTCATGATTCCTAATTGATATTTGGCAGCTGCAGGTTTTACAAGGCAGATCTGAGAGACAGTTTTCTCTGGTTACAGATGAAGGCGTTTCGAAAAGTCATTGTTGAGATGAACCATGGCGCTTCCTATACCAAGGGGAAAGTGAGTAACAGTGACCCAGTCTCAAGAGGTCCACTTCCACCTCTAGGATGATCTTCGGGGACTTTGAAGGAAATGCCCTAAAACAGCCTAATTCAGTAATTCACGCACTGTGACCATTGGAAAAATCTGAGCAGTTTACTTTTAAAAGATCTAAGAGCTATGAATAAGAGACTGAGTGGTGAGGCCTAGGCGAGACATCTCCTCAGTACCTTAGGCTTAGGGAACATAGAGAAAGAGAAGGGGGAAGAATGCTGGGCACTGTACCCCTAGAATTCTTACAAGCATAGGGGAGTAAAGTCGGGAGGTCACAGCCAGGGACTGAGCCCATGGCTCCAAGGGTAAAGTACTTGATGTGCAAGCCTGGAGACCAACGGAATCCCCCAACCCCGAGAGAAGTCCGGTGTATATAGGTCTCCCGAATGCTGGAGGGCTGAAGAGGCAGATCTCCAGAGCTCATCTGGCAAGTTAGCTCATGGTTCAGAAAGAGACCTTGAGGAAGACATTCAACCTTAACTTCAGCCCTCATGCGTACACACATGTGCACATACATAAACACACAAACACACGACTCCTCTACTCACACACACAAAGAGATCACAGCCCAAACTTATATTGGACCTTGACCTGTAATGTGATTCACAGGCCACAGCCCCAAGACTCAAGTCCAGGGGGCTACAGGGGCTGTGCTCTCCTCTAAGCCAGCGTTTCAGCATGCCAACATGCCAGACAAGGGGATGTCCATCAGGTGTCTCCAGATATCCTCTGTATTTGTCTTGCTAGCAAAATGCAGATGCTTCTCAGTGATGGACAAGGAGACTCATTTCTGATCATGGCTCCCCTGACTTGAGGCAGGACCACAGGATCCAGACATCCCCTTCCTAGTAGGCAACCTGTCTAACATCACCAAGCTCAGGGCCACATCGGGCCACTGCTCATTCCTCAGACACTGAGAAGATGCACTGGGGGTGAGACTGGGCCCTCTTACAAGCCATCCTGGGTTCTCCACATCCTGCCCACCCCACTGCTACAGGAACACTTCCTCTGCGTCCCTCTACCTGCTGGACCCCAGAGCATGCTCAAGCCAAAGCAGCCAGGACAGGAAGACCCTTTGGCACTCCAACCCCATCTTGTTTCCTTATCTTTTCAGTGTTCCCCACACATGACAGCATCTGCCAAGTGTGTCTCATGGGGCTCCTCACAGTGAGCCCCCATGCCCAGGCCAAGCTGGCCTTGAACAGTCACAACTGTTCGGGGTGGTGGGTGGCTCACACTCCAGAGGAGGTGAAACAGGGAGTGATGCTGTCCTCGTGATCCGACTGCAGTTGGAGTCTGCAAGTGCCAAGCAGCCTCCTCACACCCAGGACAGCACCAGGGACACCAGCTACGTGTCTCAGGCAGGGCCTGAGGCCACCAGTTTCCCCTCAGAATGAGACTCCAGGTGGCTCACATCTGCCGAAGGTGAGTTTTCCTCGTCTGTTACTTTTGATGAGTAGTTTAAACAGCTCCTAAATTTCTAGCCATGCAGTGACTCCTAAATGAAGACAAATTGGTCCTTTCCTTCTTCAAAATATTACAGAAGCAGTGAATCATTAAGGGAAGCCACAGCCCAGCCAGGAAAGGCCACCCGTGGCAGGAGATCTGAAGCATGAATATCGCATGTCTCCATACATGGCCTCCTGAGGGGTCCCTCCAGCCTGTATGCAGTGACACGGTCTGTGAGTCACTCCTCCAACACGGATAGCATGGAGTGCCAGCCACACTCAGCAAGCATGGCCTACATTTGCTTACACTATCATCTTCTGTATGCTTGTGGCCATGCTGGATATTTGCACACCTAAATATGCACTATTTTGAAACTAATTTTGCCGTGGCATATTGGAGTTAAATTCCCATGCTAATTTTAAGGTGTTTTCCGGGGTGTGGACTAGTGAACCAGCTGTGACCTTCACTCCGGGGAAAGGGAAAGGATGACCTATGTGAAGGGCAGCAGTGTCTCCATTTGGGACATGGCTGGTATGTTAGTGAATTTTATGGTTGCTGTGAAAAAACACCATAGCCATAGAAAGGTATAAAATGGAGAATTTATTTAGACTTATGGTTCCAGAGGGATAAGAGTCTGTCATCATCATGGTAGGAAGTGTGGCAGCAGACACACGTAATTGGCTGAAACAGCTGGGATCTCACATCTTGAGCCAAAAGTAGGCTTACACCACACACACGCAGAGAGAGAGAGAGAGAGAGAGAGAGAGAGAGAGAGAGAGAGAGAGAGAGAGAGAGAGAGAGTTGAAACTCCAAAGCCTGCCCCCAGCAAGGCCACATTCCTAAGACTGACAGACAGCACCATGACCTGGAGATCAAGTGTTCAAATGCCCAAGACATTTCAATCAAACTGTCACTCTGAAAACCGCAGCTTTGAAGGGAAAGGGCTTGTCCCACGCCACACTGAGGTACAAGTCAGCAGGTGAGTGATGGGGTGCTCCAGATCTCTCTAGGAAATCCAGACTTCTGGTGGCCTATACACGCACAAACAGCCTCAGCTGAAGCAATGAGATACCCACAACACCCTCATGCACCAGCTCCCAGAGCTGTCAAGCTTCTGTACGCCGATACCACCATACACACAGCAAACACCCAGGGGTCTGACTTTTAGCATAAGGGTCTCAGGGACGGCATTCGTGAAGATATGGGAGCAGAACCCAACAAAAGCCTGTTCCCATGGAGCCGTAGAGTATTTGTTAGATGCTTTTCCCATGGCCCGAGGACGGCTGGCTCCGTGAGA
The DNA here is from genome assembly GCF_963924665.1 of Micromys minutus. NCBI lineage: Eukaryota > Metazoa > Chordata > Mammalia > Rodentia > Muridae > Micromys > Micromys minutus. The sequence goes on along the minus strand of NC_137983.1, from coordinate 52,443,461 downwards.
GGACACCAAGCTAGATGTGTCATCAAAATACTTATTTTTTCCAAAGAATTAAAAACCTATTTCAGAAACTCATAGCAGGAAGGTCTCTGCAATGCTCTGCCACTCCTGCTGATGTCCCTGTCACACAGCAGCAGGAGGTCCCTACCCATCCACCAGAGCCCAGTGTGCAAAGGCTTAGATTTTGCTTTCAGAAGAGTGAGTATGTAGATTTATGTTAGGTCAATATATGATTGGACAGTGGAGAGATAGGCAGAGAAAAGGTAGGAAAGCGAAGAGGAGCAAAGGTTGGAGGAAGAAATCAAGATGGAGCCAGAGAAAGCAGAACGGGATCCTGGTGGCCATAATTGGCAAGAGGTAGAAGGGAATATTTTAAGGATTCTATATAGGTCTTTTATCTCATATAGAAGGGCAGTTTGTATCTTTGTCCATTTTATGTAATCTTATGGTATAGAGGGTTTATGGGTTGAGATTGTAATATGTAAATCTATATGAAAAGCTATTGGGCCTCAGAGTAATGTTTGTGATGGGTGGTGGAGGAAAGAGAAGGCTGGGGCGGTAACCACCATCCCACCATCAGAACAGAAGCAGCAGGGTGGATGGAGTGAACCTCCTGGGGAGGGAACCACGTGGAGAGGGTGGCTTGCAGACCGAGTGACAGAGTGTGTGCGTTTAACTCCACACTAGTGGTACCTCAGAGTGAGACCACAGGGGGCGATAAACAGATAAGCCTTTCCATTTTTAATATTTAAGGCAACATGAGATCTCCAAATGCTTTCAGGTAATCCACATCCGTGGCCAAGAGGACAAAGGGTAGTAGAAGCAACTCCCCAAGAACACAAATAGGTCTCTTTGTGAGTTCCATCGGCCATGAACGTGTGTGCACCCTGAGGCCTTCCTGGATGGGGCATCAGAACCCTCTAATATGCTCTGCATTTCTACGTCAGCTGAAGAAGCAACCAGCCTCAGCAGAAACCAAAGGGTGGGCTTCCAGAAGCAGTAGCATGCAAAAGCCCAGTGAGGTAGAATCGGGCCTGGTATAAGTCCCATCTCTGCTGGTATCCAGAGTGAAGGTGTGGAGAAAAAGGTTCTCAGGTTCTCAGGATCAGGGCTAGCCACCAACACCTAGTCAAAGAAACAGCCTACAGGTCTACGATTTGTGCCAGGGACGAGGGACGGATAGCCAGGGGGGACAGCAAGGCTTCATCTGGAGATCCCAGAACAAATGGAAAACAGCCTGGCTCACTGCGGGGCCAGAACAGCATCCTCACGTGGTACTGACCAGCGGCCTATCCTCTGTGGCTCTGCCTCCGGTCCCTGATGCCGTGGTCTCCCAATGACAACAGGAGGAAGATGTCCAGCTCCTCCTCTGAGTTTGGCCTCTGTAAAAACTTACTGAGTTCAAACCCATCCTCACTCCATCTCCAGCCCAGCTGACATTCCTTGGGCCACTTAGCAGAATCATGAAGCAGGAAGTTACACTATATCCCTACCCTTCCTTATCTCATATCCATCGAGGGTCTTGTTTCTGAAGATCTCTACCATCTAGGGATGGGTAAACTGTCTCACCAGACAAAAGAGGTACCATGGGAAAAAGTCTACATGAAGGTGTAAGTCATAGGTTCTCAACCTGCGTGGTCACGGCCTCTTTGGGAGTCACATGTCAGACATTTACCTTTATGACTTATAACTGTGGCAAAATTACAGTTATGAAGTAGCAACGAAAATAATTTTACAGTTGGGGTTCACCACAACATGAGGAAACTGTACTGAGGAGTCACAGCATTAGGAAGGTTGGGGACCGCGGCAGACAGTATCAAGAGGAACAGAGAGCAAGCCTGTCGGGTCCCCACTGAAGTACTCCTACAAGGTGGTCTCATGACCGATGAGAGAACTGAGCACGGAGCCTGGTGACAGCCTATGCTACAAGCCTTTTCTCTACTAACTCACTGGGTGTTTGCCTCAGTGTTCGGGTCGCGTGGGAACGTGTGGAGGGATCACTGCTTGGCATTCTGAAGACTGTGAATTCAAGATTCAGGTGTTAGTAGATCCCATGTGCATCGAGACAGTATTCTAATGTAGTGGAAGAGCACAGGGGTCTCCGGGGTCACTTTACAGGGGCACTAGCCTCCTACGGGGGGGGGGGGCAGGGCGGGGAGGGCAGGGCGGGGGGGGGTGGGCAGGGCGGGGAGGGCTATAACCAAGTGCTCATCCTAATCGCTTTCTGGAGGCCCCGCCTCCCAATGCCACTCCCCTGCTCCTCTTCCAGGGATCTCTGCTACATTCTTTCTCTGCCAAGTAGGACTCCTTCTGGTCCCTTCTTTCTCCATCTCCCGCTGGCTGCTTGAGTACAGTGTGCATAGTAGGCCAGAGGGAAAGCATCTCCGGGGACCAGAGGAGTTATCCCCAGAGCAGGTGCACAGTGTCCGATATCTTCAAAGCTAGCAACAGACAACTGCTGGACCGCACCTGGTCACGCCCCTAGAGCAGCGGTTCTCAACCTGTGGTCGTGACCCCTTTGGGGGTCACATAACCCTTTTATGGGGTTTACATATCAGACATTATAATTCACAAGAGCAGCAAAATTACAAGTCACATTATGATTTGTAAGAATAACAGTGTTACAGTTATGAAGTAGCAATGAAATAATTTTATAGTGGGGGGGTCACTACAACACGATGAACTGTGTTAAAGGGTCGCAGCATTAGGAAGGTTGAGAACCACTGGTCTAGAGGTACTGGACACCCAGAATGGCACATCATCATCGTGTGGTGTGAAATTTGCATGGCAGAGAAAAACATCTAAAAGGATCTCAGACAAAACTATGGTGGAATTTTTAATTCCTTTCATAGCAGAGAGGGAGGGAGGGAAGGAGGGAGGAAAAAGAAAAGAAAACTTTCAGATAAAAACCAAACCTTTAAGCCAGTTTGCATTTCAGTGAGTTTGTATCCTTTTGGAACTTCTTTCCCTAGGGATAGGATCATATGACAGAGGCACACTGGCCATCTGCAGAGAACTGGCTCATACGTCACATCAGAGCACTTGCCCGGCAAGGGTCAGACCTGTGCCCCCACTTCTAACACGAAGAATGACACACTTTGAAGACCCAAATTAATTTTTTAAATTGCATACCATTACTCTAGACAAAGGTAGGTGAGGACATGCACGTAAAGCTGCCCTGGGCCTTGCCGCTGTTAGACGGGGACAGCACACAAGTGCCATGGCCTTGGGTTTCCTGCAGCTTCATCATCCCAGGTCCTGCCCAGCTGTGCTCAGGGGCTGAGAGCAGAGCTTGCACCCCTGTTTCTATGCCCAGGAGCTGAGAGCAGAGCTTGCACCCCTGTTTCTATGCCCAGGAGTGGAGAGCAGAGCTTGCACCCCTGTTTCTATGCCCAGGAGTGGAGAGCAGAGCTTGCACCCCTGTTTCTATGCCCAGGAGTGGAGAGCAGAGCTTGCACCCCTGTTTCTATGCCCAGGAGTGGAGAGCAGAGCTTGCACCCCTGTTTCTATGCCCAGGAGTGGGGAGCAGAGCTTGCACCCCTGTTTTTATGCCCAGGAGTGGAGAGCAGAGCTTGCACCCCTGTTTCTGTGCCCAGGAGTGGAGAGCAGAGCTTGCACAGAAAGTACTGACACTTGGCCTTGGTCCGTATCCTGATGAGCTTGGGCATCGGCAAGACCTTGGAATGAAATTAGCCTGGTGTTCCTCATCCCAGTGGGAGCCATACAGCTCTCCTACTCTTGCCCTAATGGCTTCCTCGCTGCAAAGCCATCTCCAAGAAGCAGAATTAAATCTACTAGTGTAAATCAATGGAAAGGAAATCAAAACCAAAAGGCTGGGTTGATTTTAACAAGTCACCCTGAGCAAGACAAGTTTGCATGGAGCCCCTTGCTCACCTGGAGACTTTCAGCTCCCTGTGGCCTGGTCAGGCACACTAACGGATAAAGGAACCTTTGAAAGCAGAGGTTAAGGTTTATTATAATGGAATTACAGTTTAGTCCGCTCCCCTCCCAGGATGTCGAGGAAACAGAATGAGGAAACAACCTCACTGAGTGCTCAATTTCAAATGGAGATGCCAGAGTAGCGCCTGTCCCCAGGGCCCCTTGCCACATACCTTTGTGTATGAAAGGTTTAAATACCCAGAGCCTTTAGCCCACAGAGGCAATGAGATAGTCAAAAGGGAACTGTGGGAGCTTTGAGTTGGGTGCCACAATGTTAGGAGCCAGCCCATACTGTGCACCAAGCTCAGTAAGCCTGTGGGGGGTCACAGGGTCTTGGGCTATCCTCTGCTTTTCCATTACCTCAGGCCTGCCCATCCTCCATAAACCCCCCTCCAATGAAAGCCATTTCCTTTTGATATCGAGGCGAACCCATTATGAATTGCTACCCTTCCCCCAAAGCATATAATTTCTCCCTGGTGTGTGTGTGTGTGTGTTTAAATGTGTGTGGGTATGAGTGTGCAGGTGCATGTGAATAGATATAGAGACCCAAGGTCTCTGTATATAACAAAGTTGATATCTCCACTTTATTTATTGAGATAAGACATCTCACTGAACCCAGAATCCACTGACTCCATCTGGTCTACCTCTGCATATCTAAGTGTCCCACCTGGCCAGGACTTACATGGGTTATGGGGGGTCAGAACTGCAGTCCTCATACTGACAAGACTGCTTTATCCACTGAACCACGTCCCCAGAAAGCATGTGATTTTTTCGTGACCCCACACAACTATTTCAAGCAAAAGGAACAGCTTTGAGGATGAAACTTTAGCCATTCATGAGCCGATGAAAAAAAGCCCTCTGAGCCTCTGTATTCCAAGGAGCTGTGTACTGTGTCGACATCTATGGTTGGTTCTGTGAACTGCAGAGTTGCTGCTGAGTTTGCACTCTGGAGTCAGCAGGAACCAGGGCAGGCAGCTGTAAAGCTTCCTGGTACCTCCAGCCAGTCTTTCTGTTCTTCTGTTCTTCCTTCATGTTCTTCTGCCCTGTTGTAGGAATAGGAGTTCCCTGGCTGCAGCAAGAAATGGTGGGTGGTGCTGGGTGTGGTTTCAGGAAGAAGAGAGCTCAGGACTCTTGTGCCATCCTGTGAGGTTAGCCAGCAGGTTAGCTGATCCTACAAGGTTAGCCTCTGTTCATCATGAGGCATTATCAGCAGGCAGAACAAACGTCCCCAGGCTTCTCTATGGGACATCTGAGGAACTGGAAACAATCTTTGACCTATAGGGAGAAATATTCTACCTCTTTCCTGTAACCTTGGAGTTGGATAAAATCATTCGAGGAGCAGAAAAAAGCTGGGAAAAAAGTATGAAAGAAACCGATATGCCAGGCATGAAAGGAATGGAATATGTATGTGCCTGTGATATGCATGAATGCACATGTATGTACATGTATGCATAACCATGTGTGCATATGTGTATACATATTGTGAATGCAAGTGCACATGTGTCTATGCATTATGAATATGTGTGCACATGCATGCCCATGCATGTGTGAATGCACATGTGTATTTGTGCATGTATGTTCATGTGTGTATGTATGTGTATGTTCAACTGTGTGCATGTACATATGTATATGTATTGTGAACATGTGAGCCGGGGTATGAATGGATGCATGTGTCTGTCTGAATCTCTCTGTGCATATGACAAATGCTTGGCTCTTTGTCTTTTGAAATGTTAAGATGTTTTGAAAACTGTTCTTCCTCTGGGGTTGGGATCTTTGTGCCTTAAGAACTTCAGCAACCTCAGCACCTCACGGTGACTTCAGGAGGAACGACATCACGTGTAAGGCGAAGTGTGGTCACTTTAGCCCCAGTCGGCATACCTCAGTCAAAGTTTCCGTCTGCTGGTGAGGCTCGCCTGCAGGAGCACACAGCTCGGTCCCCTTATCCCCACACATTTCCAGCACCTTTGTTCTGAGTTTTAAAGAACCCTGACTAATTCACTTTAGGAAAGCTAATCCTACACTGTAAAGCTAAGTATAAAACAAGTGACGTCTCAAAGGGGTGACAAAAAAGTGCAGGGAGGGATCATTAAGTGCTCGTTAGCTGCGTGTTGTCTCGTTAACTATGGGGTGTAACACCAATTTTCTCTTCTTTGTCATTTGCCAACACTATCCCTCACTGAGCAGTCTGGCAAGAAGAGGCCTTCGGCAGCTGTTCACCCTCCTATGCCCTGTGGAAGCCCCTGAGCTTTGCCTCCATGGCCAAGAGCTCCAGGCAGGGTAACCACCCTGTACCAGTCACGGCCAGATCTGCCTGCTCAGGAAACAGTTACATGTTGGGAGAAAGAAAACTCTCTGAAGTTTCTAAGCTATACTGTGGATTTAAATTTTTTAAATATTCTTTGGGGAATGGAGAGATGGCTCAGCAGCTAAGAACTGTTTGCTGTGCTTGTAGAGGACCCAAATTTCTCTCTCAGCATCTACACTGGGCAGCTCACAGCCCTATAACCATCTGGTACTCCAGTTCCAAGAGATCCGACCTGCTTCTGGCATTTCTGGGATCTTGGTGTTTATGAACTCATCCAGGCTCATGCACGTGCATATAATTTCAAAGTAAAAAAATTAAAATGTGCCACAGTACGTGTGCATGTGTGTATGCATGCATATGTGTGTGTGTGTGTGTGTGTGTGTGTGTGTGTGTGTGTGTGTGTGCATGTGTGTGTATAGGCCAGAGGTCAATAGTGGGTATAGGGCCTTAGGCAACTTTTAATTTCGTTGTTGTTTTGAGAAAGGGTCTTCAGTGAGGAGCTAGGGTCACCAATTACAACAGGCTGACTGGCCTGCAAGTCCCAGGAATCAAGCATTTCATCAGCTGAACTATCTCCACAGCCTTCCTTCCAGTCTTAATCCTTAGTCACTATTAGTTCCTAACTGGAGGCCTGGCACTCTAAGTCCATGTTGTAATCCACAGAGGACATCTGAGGGGCCAGCAGGCCATGTCCTGTTCCCCACAGCTGTAGGGCTGGGAAGAGTGCTGAAGCTCTGCTCGAATTGTTTGTCTTTCTCGTTAACAATGTTCTGAAAACACACACAGACATGCACGCACGCACACATGCATGCACGAGCGCACGAGAGCACACACTCAGCAAAACAAACAAATCACAAAGCTGGGGACTGAGAAGATGGCTCAGTCAGCTAAACACTTGCAGCAAAATCAGGGCCCCTGGGAGTAAAAGGCAGGGGCCCCTGGCATTCCTATATGGTCCCCACACAGAGAAGCTGAGAAAAGAGACTCTGGAGGTCTGTGGTCTGTCTGACCAAAGTAGTGAGGCTCAGGTTTAGTAAGAGACCCTGTCTCATCAAAAGAAAAGTAGAGAATAACCAAGAACACTTGGTGTCAGTTTCTGGCATTTACATATATATAAACACACACACATATGCTCATATAAATACATACAAGAAAAATGAGTTTAAAGTCTGCTAATAGAGGACCCTTCTCTACAGTAATGTTTTACCAATAACCAATTGTCTGAATTTGTACGCATGTACAGCTGTTTCTTATGTGTTTGTGTACATATGTGTGTGCATGTATGGTAAGCCAGGCACAACCTCAGGTAGTCCTGTCGTTCCTCAGGTCCTGTCTACTTTTTTAAGTTGAGTCAGTACCAGGATGGCTGGCCAGTGAACCCCAGTGATCCACCTGTCTCTGCTTCTTAGTGCTGAGATTGCAAGCAAGAGTCAGCACATCAGGGCTTTGTTTGTTGTTTTTAAAATGGGTTCTAAGAATGGAACTCAGATCTTCATTCGAAGCAAGCACTTTACCAAAGAAGCCAAGTCCCCAGCCCCTGAGTGAGTACCTCTGACAGGTTCTCACCTGCTCTGAACTCTCCCTCTCAGCTTTCCAGTGATCACTAAATTCTCCTGAGGGCATCCTCCCTTTCAGCAGAAGCACCCCCCCTCCATTGTGTGCTTCACACCCCTGAGCCGTGTCCTGTGTTTTAGTGAAGGCAAGGCTGGGGTGATAGGCTAAGTGGCCTCGGGACCCACAGCTTGAAGAAGGACACCCTAATGGTCACAGAGCAATGGCAGCAGATACCACAGCTCACCCCTGGGACGTGTCCAGGTAGTGACTGCATTTGATTTTGCTAAAATTCTTTCTGACAGCACTATTGTATTCTTTATTCAATTTTTCTAAGAAAGCCAGCACCGACAGCACTGGGTAGCAAAGGCCTGGCCACCATGAGCCTGCTCGCTGCTGGACTAGGTCTGAAGCTGCTCCACACTGGTGACCCTGGGTGTCCATCACAATGCATGTTGGGTGATGTTGGACTAGGGGAGAAACTAACCACTAGTCTAACGTCCCATGAGATCAGCAAGCGCTCTGAGCCTGCCGGAAGCATACTCCATGAATGAGCGAGCAAATGAATGGATTCAGAAAGGTTTTCCCTCTCAGCAAACCATCCCCCATTGCTTCCCCCAGAAAAACCACCTCCCCCACTTTGATGTTTCCATGACCAAGTACAGGAGTCCTTGGAACAGAGAGCTATCATGGTCAACTGAGGTCACACCCTCACTACAGAGGCCGTGGCTTACTTAGCAGTTCTGCGTGGACTCCCCTGTGACCCTTCCTTGGGGGAACAGGCTATTGGTTACAACCCCATGGTGACCCCGTGAAATGGAGTTGGTCCTTCTTCCTGCCACAGCATCTCTGTGATGGCCCCACATCTCTAGGATTCTTCTGCAAGGCTCCAGAACTCTCACTCTGACACCACGCATCATCCAGGGAGCTCTATTTAAAGCTCTCTAAAGACAAAAGTGAAGAAGACAATTATACAGATTGCAGGGACCAGGGGAAGGAGCTCCAGAGAAAGAAACTCAGAGCCAGTAACAATGTAACACAAACAGCTCCACAAATAACAGAGCAATTTCCAGCTAATAGGACGGAACACCTGAATCCATTCACATGCCTGATTAGACACCAACAACGCACACCCATAGAGGAAGATTATAAGTTGTAATATGTCTTCCCAGAAGCAGCGTCTTAACCACTGTTTGTATACTTCTCCAATTACATTCCTTTAATTCTTTCATTTAGAAAACAGTTTACATTATAATAGCCGGCGTCACTTCTGTTTTTAAAACAATTGGTTGTATGTATATTGCCAAATTATGGGTCTGTGGGATATTTTCATAAGTGAAAACAACACAAAGGAGTGTTGAGAAGGATCTTTGGGTGGGAGTCTGTGACCTGAGGACCCATGTTCAGCATCCCAACATTCACAAAGGGACACAGTGGAGGCAAAGAGACCCTGCTGGGCTGTGGGCCTGTCTTGCCCAGAATCCTCTTCCGGGAAGACCATGAGAATATACCAGAACCAACTCTGAGAAACAGGCCATCCATGTCACCAAGCTGAGAGATGACAATAGCCAGCGTGCCTTTGAGAAGAGTTAAGAGAGCCCTGGCTTGATTCAGACGCTCACTGAGGCCCACAGGGGCAGAGCCTATGGAGTTGAAGAGATGACCGATGCTCTCAACACAGCTTCTACACTGCAGTGTTCAGGGAAACAGTGGCCCACCCAGAGAAACCATGAGGTTTGGTTAAAGAAGACACTGAGGCTCAGACTTAGCAACATGTTCAGACCATTCATTGGGATTTCTGAGCCTGAAAGTAAATCAAGGCAATCTGACCACTCAGGGGCTTTGACTACAGTAGACATGACCTGTCCAGAGAGACCCTAGATTTAAGACATCTCCCCCAGGAACACCCTTAAGCAGGAAAGAACTTTTATTGGAGGGATACCGAGGCAGATGTCTGCTTGCTTTTCTCCCATGGATACCATGCACAAGATGAGCCCAAGTGAGATCTCCCAGGAGCCATTGGTCTACAAGGTTGCTGGTCCCATGCCCACAGATCGTGACCTGTAACAGGAACCTGGATATTTTCTAAACTGGCATCCTTCCGTATGTCTATTGCTAGAATCCCCCATGACAGATACATATTAAATTCTTTACTAAAATAATAAAATGCTCCAAGGGACTGCCAATGCTAAGTGTCCGAAGTAAAAATGGCTATTTTCTTCCTTCTTTCAGCTTTCCTGAACTCATATATTTCCAAAAGTTAAGGCAATAAAGAAAACCTGATTTTAAGAAAAACAGGGCAAGATAAATGGCTCAGCATTTAAGAGCTTTGTGGCCTGCGCAGGTCACACGCCCTCTCTGCGTAGCTCCCTTGAGTCTGGCTGTGCCTATGACTTGTCTGGCCAGTGGGTTTGCATGCATGAGACAGAAAGGACTTTTCTTCTCCACAGTGAACCACCACAGGACAAGAACCAGGCCAAATCATGTCAGATGCATGAAGCCACACTCCTCCCTGAGGAGCTAACCCACTGGCTAACCCAGTCGCAGTTACACATTAGTTGCTTTAGGGGACCAGGTTTTGAAGTGACCATTCAGACAGACTTCTGGAGTAAACTGGGCCAGATTTCTGGAGCTTCTTCTGAGCCATCCCGGATCCTAAATCCTCTTGGCCAACATAGAGGGATCCATTCCCACACCAAGATGTGGCATCTGACTTCCTAGATAATTATCCGGGAAGCAAGTCACAGCTGCACCACTAACCAGGCTTGTCCTCTGGATATGTCTGCCATTGTCTCTGGTCATTCAACTGAGTCACATGGAGAGATGTGGCCATAGGCCTGGATCCTATTCAGACCCTTTCTTAACTCATAGGGCTTAAGTCATGACACATGTTAAGTCCCCAGGGCTCCATGTTTTTATGGATGTCGGAAGAGCTAGAATACACTCTTACTCTCTGAGGCTTCTAAGGAACATCTGCCAAGAAAGCTTCAGACACCATCAGTTCCCCACAGCACCCCACAGAGAAATGAACCCCATGCAGGGTGAGATTTAACCATGTTCTCACTGGCCCATGACATAACACATACACTCTAATGGAGAAGGAACCCAGGTCAGAGTGTCCAGTGGTGATGTCACAGGTCCCCCACATTCCACGTATCCAGGAGTCCAAGGCTGGGGAAGCTGAAGACCTTCCAGGAAAGGGCCTCCTGTAACTGGAGGAACCATGGCATTAAATAGGGGAGTGGGGACCTTCTTATCTGTCTTCCTGCTGTGCTGCTGGCAAGGCACTGAGCTACATCTACACAAGACAACTTCAGGTGGGTTCCCTGGACAGAAACCTCCGTCCTGGAAGCTATAGAGGAAGTCTTCTTTGTGTTCCCTTCCTTCATGGAAACTTGGGGGAATAGAGAGAGGGGAAAGGCTCTCCATCTTTGAATGCCTCTCACACAGGAATGCCAGGGAGCAGCTTCACACACACAAGCTTTCTATTAACCCAATGGAGATGCTCTAACTCACTCCAAGGTAGAGGAATAGTGTCACAAACCTCCATGTGTCCCTCCTCTCTGTTTATAACTGCACGCTTCCCAACTTTTTTCACACCTACATACACGATACATGTGCATGTACCACACACATGTTCATACATATAAAGACACACAGAGAGACATGTACACAGACACACGAGTCTCTTCGGGTAACATTTAGCACTGTCCCAATGTCTCACTACTTTCTGTGAAGTAGATAAAGCATATTTTTATATCCCTGTTCTTGTCACACTAACAACATTAACACTGATCCTTTGTTGCATTTAATACCAGCGGAAGATACAGTATTCTTGTTGCTTGTTAATGATGGCCAGGCAGCCAGATGTGCCAGATAACTTTAATCTCAGCACTGAGAGGCAGAGGTAGAGGGCAGAGGGGGCAGAGAGGGGCAGAGAGGGGCAAAGGGGGGCAGAGGGGGGCAGAGAGGGGCAGTGGGGCAGAGGGGGGCAGAGGGGCAGAGGGGGGCAGAGAGGGGCAGGGGGCAGAGAGGGGCAGAGAGGGGCAGAGGGAGGCAGAGGGGGAAGAGGGGGCAGAGAGGGGCAGAGGGAGGCAGAGGGAGGCAGAGGGAGGCAGAGAGGGCAGAGAGGGGCAGAGAGGGGCAGAGAGGGACAGAGGGGGGCAGAGAGGGGCAGAGGGGGGCAGAGAGGGACAGAGGGGGGCAGAGAGGGGCAGAGGGGGGCAGAGAGGGGCAGAGGGGGGCAGAGGGGGGCAGAGGGGGGCAGAGAGGGGCAGAGGTAGGCAGAGAGGGGCAGAGAGGGGCAGAGGGGGGCAGAGGTGGGCAGAGGGAAGCAGAGGTGGGCAGAGGGAGGCAGAGGGGGTCAGAGGTGGGCAGAGGGAAGCAGATGGGGGGCAGAGAGGGGCAGAGGGAGGCAGAGAGGGGCAGAGGTGGGCAGAGAGGGGCAGAGGGGGGCAGAGGGGGGCAGAGAGGGGCAGAGGTGGGCAGAGGGAAGCAGAGGTGGGCAGAGGGAGGCAGAGGGGGTCAGAGGTGGGCAGAGGGAAGCAGATGAGGGGCAGAGAGGGGCGGGGGGGCAGAGAGAGAGAAGCAGAGAGGCAGAGAGGGGGGAGAGAGAGGCAAAGAGGGGGGCAGAGAGAGATAGAGAGAAGCAAATAGAGAGAGAGAGAGAGAGAGAGAGAGAGAGAGAGAGAGAGAGAGAGAGAGAGAGAGAGGCAGAGGCAGATCTCTGAGTTTGAGGTCAGCTAAGGTTACATTAATCAGAGCGGATGCCACTATGGTGGTTCATAAGGGAAGTGTAGTTTGTGTCCCAGGAAGGGCAAGGAAGATCCACAGCTTAGGAACAGCCAGAGTGGCAGATGGAAGTTACTAGAAAGTCAAGTAATTCTTTGCTCAATGACTTGAGGTATTCTGTAGGCAGACTGGTGGTCAGTGGGGGAGGGGTTGTGTGGTCAGAAATTGCAGGTAATGTGACACTGGGGAGGACTTCCTGGGGCATGACTCTGTGGCACACCTGGGAAGGCTAAAACAGAGCCAGGTCATGCAGGCTTAATTAGAAAGACCTGGCCAGAAGCAGGCCGTGGAGTCAGCTCCTCCTCATGCCTTTGAACAGTATGGTGGTAGCTCTGTGATTCCCCCTGTGTTGCACAGCCAGGGATGTAGCTAGGACAATTTCTATGAAAAGGAAAAGATAAAGAAAGACAAAAACAATATCCATATACACAAATGTTTAAAAACTTTAAAATAAACCAGAAATGGAGCCTGGTGGTCCACAACTCTGATCTCAGCATTTGGGAGGCAGAGGCAGGGGGATTAGGAGATGCAGAGCCCGGATAAAGGGTTCCTAGTTACCAGGGCAGAAGCTGCTCTGGCCAACAGTGAGTGTGGAGGCCACAGCAATAGTGTGAACATCAGAGCTGCCATGGCTGTGCCCGAGAAGTGTACAAAACATGGCTGTGCCCGAGAAGTGTACAAAAGCAACTCCTGGGCCCTGAGTTTCTCCAGATGGTCCTCAACCATCACCTGTGCCAGGTCACACGGAGAGAAAACAGATATTGCTCATGGGGAACACCAGAAAAACCCAAGTTCCATGGACAATGACAAAGAAGAAAAGAAGAGAAGGAAAGAAGAGGAGGAGGGGGGAAGGGAAAGGAGGAGAAGCAGAGAAAAAAGAAGAAGAAAAAGAGAAGGAGAAAGGAGGAGGAGAAGGAGAAGAAAAAGGAGGAGAAAAGGAGAAGGAAGGGAGGAGAAAGAGGAGGAGAAGGAAGAACAAAAAGTAGGAGGAGGAGGAGGAGGAGAAGGAAGGAGAAGGAGAAGAAGAAGAAGAAGAAGAAGAAGAAGAAGAAGAAGAAGAAGAAGAAGAAGAAGAGGAGGAGGAGGAGAAGAAGAAGAAGAAGAAGAGTAGTTTACCCCTTTAAGTCAGAAATAGAAGAAGAGGGTGTTGGGGAAATTGGAAATGGGAGTGGGTATCTCAGCCAAAAGCTACAGTTTCCCATTAAATCCTTATTTACAGTCAAAGATCAGCAAAAAAAAAAAAAAAAAAAAAAAAAAAAAGTCACTCCTGACTATAAATCTCATCTCCCTGATCATTCACAGAAGTGCAGTATGAGTTCAATCTTGACCCTACAATTTGGGTGTGCTCTTTTGGGAATCTCAGAGATTTGGCTTCCCTAGACTTCTGGGAGGCTAGATGCCACCAGCAATGGGCTCACTACAAATCCTGGGGATGTGGATGAATTCTCCTCTTCTGTGAGTTTCCTAGACAAATGGGAAGTGACCTTCCCACCTGTCCACAAGATTGTGACCCATGGCAGCCAGGTGCCAGGTGGGATGGTCCAGGCCACAGTCTCAGTTCCTCACATCTGGAGCATCATCTGGAGTAGGAAGTCCAAGCTGATGTCATGACCATGTGGCAGAATTCCCAATAGTGTTCTGCTGCAAGGAAAATGGAATCATGGAGTGTGCGTGTGTTTGTGTGTATGTGTGTGTGCACATAGCATTTATGCATGCAACTGCACATGTGCATGGAAGCCACAGGTCATTCATCAGCAAATGTCTTCCTCAATGTCTTACTGATCCTACACCTCACCGATGTGACTGCAGCAGTCAGCAAGCCTCATGAATCCTAGTTTCTGTGCCACTGTTCCCCCCGTTTATGTGGGTCCTGGGGATTTGAACTCGTTTCTTCAACAAGCACTTTGTTGACTGACCTATCTACATGGCCCGAAGAGAAGAGCACCATGGGGCGGGACAGATGGCTCAGGAGCTAACATTGGCTGCTCTTCCAGAGTTCAGTTCTCAGCACCCACATGAGACAGCTCACAACTGTCTGTTATCCCAGTCTCAGGGGATCTTAGACCCTCTTCACAGCCTTCTCTGGCACCAGGCATGCATGTGGTTCATAGACATACCTGCTGGCAATACACCCACATACATGAAATAAATAAATAAACAAGGTATTTAAAAATAAAAAAGAATCGTATCTTGTTGGACTTACGTGATTACATGGCTGGAAAATAGATGCTGATAGAGATTCTAGAGGGATCAGAGAGGATGCAAATGCGTTGTTTTTATTTGTAGAAGTGTAATTACAAAGGACAAGAGATGGCTCAGCAGCTGAGAGCATTTGCTGTTCTTTGATAGGAGCAGAAAGTGTTTCCCAGCACCCATGTTGAATGGCTCACAACCACCTCTTCTGATGTCACAGGGGGAAGGGGTGGAGAAAGACAGAGACACAGGGAGAAATAGAGAGAGAGAGACAGAGAGCGAGAGATGCAGAGAACATACAATCATCCACAAATAAATCTTTTAAAAAAAATAAACATACTTTTTAAAAGTATAATTTCAGGCTGGGCAGTTTGGCACACATCCTTAGTCACAGACTTCAGGAAGCAGAGGCAAATGGATCTCTGTGAGTTCAAGGCCAGCCTGGTCTACTGAGTGAGCTTCAGAATAGCCACAGCTGTAGAGAGTGAACCTATCTCCAAAACCAAACAAGAAGGCTAATGTCAAGGCCTCTCTGAGTTAGTGGATAACTGTCTTTGACTATGCAAAACACTTACAAAAGCATTAGCAGTGCTTCAGACAGACACTCTGAAACTACAGCTACCCTTGACTCTGTGACACCTTGCCATAGTCTGTATACTTCAGGGACCCGTCGGCTTCTTCCTCTCTCTGGAAAAGACTCCACTAGGCAATCTTGGAACCATCAACAATCTTATTCTAGTCTCTTGGTCAGCATCCTGAGGTCCTTGAAGAACCTTTGACTGTCGCTGGCTGTGCCTGCTTTCAGGAAAGCATCCGAGCAAAACAGGAAACATCTGCCACAAGCCCACCTTCTGTGGTCGGCAGGGAGAAGTGTCATTCTCACAACCTACAAAGTTTAATGTCAGTAAGTGTAATAATGGTTGATCACACTGTCCAGGGACCGATCATGGAGAGTAAAGATAATGCGTATCTCTGGAAATCTCATACATCTCATGTCACCTGACATATCTGCACAGAGATGTCATACAAAGGATTCAGGGCTGCTTACTCCACAGAGCTTCCCCGGGTGATTTCACATAACAAGTAAGCTAATTAGCTTAACGTCTGTCTTTCACACGATGACAGAACAAATCCCTAGAGATCTTCCAGGGGCCTCTGGGAAATTTCAAAGTTAGCTTGAGGTCAGAAAGACTGCATTTAAACTTTAATTTAGAGGTGTCAAAAAGATGTCAGGAGCTTTGAAGACTTTGACTGGGATCACGGGTTACTATGAAACAGTACCGTTATCCAGCTAACCAAAATGACAAGGTTTTCGAGGAAAACAGAGGAAGTAAGATAGTTGTTAACGGGAAAAAATAACCAACCGTCGCTCTCAATATTGAGAGGGCTCTGCTTTCTTAAGTAATAAAAAGTTTAAAAGGACAGCATGAAGCACAGGAAATTATTTTGGTAGGAACAGAGCCTTTGTCTACCAGGGAGGTTACTCAACAGGTAAAGAAAACACTTATAATCTCTTATGAAGAGGAGGCCAATAGTCCACGGAACTCTGTCTTTTCAGCGGAGAGAAGCAGGGGCCGTTCCACATGGCCGCACGCCTGATACCAGAGCTCATTTCAAAACCTGACAATGGCCATCCATTTACACAGCCCGGCCATAGGAGATTAGATTTCTCTCTCTTTTTCCTCATAGACCCTTTACAGCTTACCTACCCATTTAGGCTTTTTGTTCCTTATTTTTTTTCTCTTCTTTATTAAATAACTTTTAAACTATTTATGACAAAATGACTTTCTTCTCTTCCTAACAATTTTGCCTGTCTCTTGACTTCCCTTATCAAATACAGACAACTTTCACTGAAGCCTGCTTGCAAAGTCTGTCTCTTCTCCTGTGAGTTAGAAGAGGTTTAATCACATACATAAGTATTGATTTTACTGAAGAACACTTAGAAGCTCTGAATTGTTGGTCATGTGTTGGCACTTGGTGGCAGGCGTCCTGGAACTCCATCTTAGATCCATCATTGTAGCATTTTACTGTGTGTGGGTGCATATCTTTGTGTGTGTGCATGCACATGTATGCAAAGGCATGTGGAGCTCAGAGTACAGGCTCAAAGGCTATTCCTCAGGTGCCTTCCATCTTGTCTAAGACAGAATCTCAGTAGCCTGGAACTTTATCCTAGAAACCAAGCTGCCTTCTGGGCTCTTCAGAGTCTGCCTGTCTCTGCCTCCCCTCTCTTCATGGCTGGGGTTATAACTGCATACCATCATGTCTGGCTTTTTCTGGAGGTTCTAAGGGGATCTGAATTCAAGTCCTCATACCTGCAAGGGAAGCACTTTGCCAACTAATCCATCTCCCCGGTCCCATCACCCATAATTCTTAATGTGGCAGAAACAGCATGCTTAGTAACAGCCCCAGATATATTTAGTCTCTGTTGATAAGAAATAAGAAAACCGGAGTGTAAATGAAAGCTAGTGCTTAACAGGGAGTATCTCAAGCATGTAGATTATTTAGGAGTGCTACAAAACCCTACTAATTGTGGTAGCATCAAGCTGGGTAGAAATCGTCTTTAAGTAGCATCTTTCTTTTTCTAACACCCAGAGCCCATACTAGGAAGTCTCAGATGTTCACAGAGCATCATCATAAGCCATAGAACTCAACAAAATGTTGAGAGAGAGAAAGAGAGAGAGAGAGAGAGAGAGAGAGAGAGAGAGAGAGAGAGAGAGAGAGAGAAGAGGAGAGGAGAGGAGAGGAGATGCTTCAGAAAGGGAAGGGAACTCACATGCAGGAGGGAGCATCAGTTTCTGATAACCTTTATAGTTTCACTGTCCAAAGACAGTGTCTGCCTTGGTACTCTTGCTTTTCTCTACAGGATTCTCATTATACCTGAGATCATGTTAGCCCCAAGTGTTAACAGCCACAGCCAGGACAGGACGGTCTAGCCTGCTTCAATATTTGTATCAGAGCTAGTGGTCTCCATGGGCCAACAATGGTGGGAAATATGTCAACATGTCTACCTTCCTGTTAGCTTCTGAAGAGCCAGGACAGTGAGGGTTTAAGGTTGGCACAGGAGACAGGGCCTCACTGGTGTGTCTTCTATCATTATGTGCCCAAGAACACTCACCAGGTTCTTGGTGAGGAGCTTGCTGCTGCTGCTGCCACTGCTGCTGTGACTAGCCACTATCATTTCTTAAGCTTTATGACATTCAGCATCTTCTCCGGCTTGAGGCCAGTTTGAGACCTGAGGTTTTACAAGCTTAAGACCTGGATAAAATCTTGAGTGACTCTCAAGGTCCTCCCAGCTTGAGAGTTGGCCATAGCCCCGTATGAACCTCAGGGTCTTCTTGAGTTGAGGGGCCAAGGAAAGAGCAGTTTCTAGATTTCCTTAAGGATAACCCAGGTAACTTTATCTCATTCTGGGGATGCTCCCACTGCCTGTCACAAGAGAAGCTGTGCCTGCTACAGTGTGTGGGTCCCTCGTGGAGGTGTTGGCCACTGAGAAGGACAGCAGTTCATACAACCAGAGTGAACTCAGACTTCCACAGGGAACTTCATGAAGCCAGAATGCGCTGATGTGGTCACTGAGAGGACATCGGAGTGTCCTGACCTTGTGGGTGTGTGCTGTCTAGAATCTGTGACTCTCTCGAGGAGGTGGCAACAGGAAAAGTGTGGTAGAGCAGCTATACTTCACAATGCAAATCAACCGGCACAGACAACTCGAGCACACACACCACGCATGTGCACACGGCTGACTTGCACAATGCTCCCATTGTGATTACGGGACAGACACGAGATGAAAAGAATATTTTTAACAAAGTGCTGGCGCTGCGCAGCTGTACCCATTCGTAATGATCCATTAATGTCTCACGCAAAGAGAAACCGTACTGTTTGTTTGGTTTACCAAGGTCAGCACACTGAGAAGCAATTGTCATCACCAAGGCAGACCTCCTTACATATTTCCCATTGTTCTGAGCCATGCAGATGAGCACATTGGGATGCAGATTGTCCATCATTAAAGCCTTTGAGAACAGCGTTGTCATTGGTTTAGCTGCAACTTTAGTTCTCCCAGACAGAGCTCGGTGCCTCAGAGGAAGGGACTGTGGCCCTGCTTGCCATCTTTGGGGTCCCAAGACCTAGGAGCTGGAAAAAGAGGCCAACCTTGAGCTCAAACTAAGAGATGTACCAGATCAAGGGACACCACAGACCCTCATAGAGGGAGGTCACGTCGGAAGGAAGGAGCAGTGATAAGTGCTACAGAGAAGAAACCAGTCCTCAGAATTCCCATGGCATCCAGATAGAGCTAAACCCAGGTGCCCAGCAGACATCACAGATAAGAGCCCTGGGCCCTGGAGACAACAGCCATCGGAACCCTTGAGCCCACCCACAGAGTCCACTTCCTACCTGCAGACAGAGCAGCCCAGAGGGCTCTGTTCATGCTGGAGGAATGACATGACCAGTGTCTGGTCCGCCTCATAGAGCCTCGTTAGCATAAGTGACTGTGCAGGCCCACCCAGGGCCCTCAGAGAAAAACATGGGGGAGGTGTCTTCACACAGGACAAGCAAACATTTGGCTGATGACATGGGAAGTCTTAGTCAGGGCCTGGACAAGTGCTGAGCTCTGGGCTGTTCAGGGGGATCTGAGGCGGGGGCTTCCCAGCCCCATCCAGATGGAGTCACCAGCCATGCAGGAGGCAAATGAAGCTTCCTACAAAGCAAAGCATGCGGCTCTCTTCCTTCTTTGGTCTCTGAGCACGGACACTGTCTTACTGTCCAGTGACCAGGAGGGCAGGGTCCACTCAGGGTGCCAAGGGAAATTCTGGTTTCCTTAAACACAGCCGCTCCATGGGTACCACCTTTCCCATCTTCACATGTGAATCTCAGTCCCTGAGGGCTTCCCTCAGCACCTATGGGAAGGAGCAGCACCCCATGCTGGGTCCTCTCTCTAGAGTAGACTGGAGCCGTCTCTCACAACTATCTGTTCACAGAGAGGTGGGTGGAAATGGAAGAATGTTGTTAAATTATAACTTTTCATCCTTCCCCTGTCTCCCAGGTTCAGTTACTGAAGGCTCATTGAACTCGACAACTGAAAACATACCTGAAGCACTAGGTAAGGGCTCCCCACATGGAACCTGGTGAGAGTTGAGAGAATGGGTGGGTGCTTCTCAAGAGACCGTCCCCAAATAGCCTGTCACCAACTGTAGGCATTGGGGAAACTGACTTGCTTTGAGGCCAGAGTCAGGTTCTCCTAACCACAGCTTTACTGCCAACACCAGAGTCAATATTGACCTGCTGTGTGAATGCCACTTATCTGACTAATGCTGTCCTTCAGAGATGGGGATGGGCACAGCTAGTGCTACATTTCCTGCCCTCCACATTGCAAAGAACATGAAAGGGATGCTAACTCACTACAGACTATCTGAACCAGGCTCTTGACACTAGATTGGGAAGGTTAACCTTGGGCTCCAGGTAGCTAGCTCCCCAGCACCGTTCCCTGGTCCTTAGAAAGTGCTGTGATACAGGGAGAAACAACTTCTATAAGCCACTTGTTTAGCTCCCACCGTGGTTCTGTACTGCACAGGGTACGTTATAAAAGCCACGGGATAAACATGTCCCCGATTTTACAGAAAGACCACTGACGGTCAAAGCTGTAAAGAAAATCATCGGAGATCATGTCTGACTGAGAAGAGAGCCAGATGAAGGGTGTGAGTTTGTTTTACAGCCATGACACTTGTGTTAGAGGCGTAATAGGAGCGGTTGAAAGAGCGCAGTGAATAAAATACAGACACATTTAGGGAGAAATAAGGAAAGGTGCCCATGCGTGTTTGGGGACAGAAACCAGATAAAATGATGACAGGGTAGGAAGGATAATCAGAAATTATGTCTAGAGCAAGACTTTCTGCGTTTTGTTTCCAATGATGTGTTTGTCAGCTCTCTGTCACTGTGACAGAATAGCTGTGGCAATAAACCTATGAGAGGGGTTGGGTTGGTTTGGTTTGGTTTGGTTTGGTTTGGTTTGGGTTGGTTTGGTTTGGGTTGGTCTGGTTTGGTTTGGTTTGGTTTGGGTTGGGTTGGTCTGGTTTGGTTTGGTTTGGCTAGAGTATAGAGTATACAGAGCATAGAGTATAGAACTTCCATTCAGTGATGTTAGCCTTGATGTTTGGGTTCTGTAAGGAAAGCACAGACATCATGGGTGTAATGAAGCAGAACCCCAGGGTACACTAGGGGAGAAGATGGCACATGTACTTACCTAAAGACCTTCTACTACAGTTCACCCAAGGGCTCTGTCACCCTGGGAACCAACCTTTTAACACATGGGCTATGATGCCTGCTTTTGGTTGTCTATTTAGATAAAAAGGCCTCTAGGAGATGAACTTAGAACATCTCTACACCCGTGAGGGAATTCCAAACCTAAGTGGATCCCGAATGCTATGATCTACAGATGGATTCTAAACTTGAATAAGCTATATAGGAAGGGCTGGAATTCTGGAAGATGAGACTGGTTGGAGGAAATATGTCACTATCATGTGACTTTGGGCACAGCATCTTGCCTTGTTCCCCTCTTGTTGCTGCTCCCTGATCTGCTTCCTGACACAAGTAGCCACCATAAAATTTCACATCACCAAAGGCTCAGAATCAAAGGTGTCAACAGCTCTCTATTGAAAACTTGCCCTCTTAAGTCAAGGTGACTTGTCCCAGGAAGAGAACCTAATGTACAAAGTTGGTATCAATACCATGGGGTCATTGCAATGCTAAACCTTGATACTATAATCAGGAACTGGATTGTGTGTGGGAGGGACTGGAAAAGCTTGAAGATATGAACTAGAGAAAGTGCATAAACTATAGACTGGGCTAAATGAATGATTCTGTGGGGAGCTCGGAATTCTGGAATCCAATAGGAATGTAGTCAGTGGAGGTCAGGTGTGCTGGGTGGTCAACTTGACACAAGCTAAAGTTGTCTGAGAGAAGAGGACTCAATTTTTTTTAAAAAAAGCCTCAGTAAGATCAGGCTGGGGACAAACCTCTAGAGCATTTTCTTAATTAATAATTGATGGTGTGTGTCAGGGTCACGTTTCCTGTAAGAGGTCAGATCTGTGATTATAAACTTTAAGCTGCAGTAGAGACCCGGGGACACGGAGCATTTGTCAACAAGAGACAAAGGGAATGAATATGGATGGGTGGAGAAAGAAGCCACATGGATTGCAAACAGCTGGACCACAGGTCCGAGGCCAGGGAAGCTCTTTTGATCTCATGCAACACTACTTGTCCCAGATGCCAGAATGGCTCTACAGGACTTACAGTTACATTGTGGTCTTGTTTTGGGGGCACCTCTTCTTCGCTGCTGGGCTATGCTCCTGTTTCGCCTTTGGGAATGGGAGTGTTCATTCTGCGCCATTGCATTTGAAAGCAACTTACACATCTTGGTGGAGACTTACAGATGAGCGCTGCCTTCAGCCTCCAAAGTCTTTGTGCTTGGATTTTAGAGCAACATAGAAACCGTAAAGATTATGGGGACTCATGAGGACAGACGGATGTATTTAGTACTAGGAGACCTCTTGCAGGTCAACCAGTAGACTGCTATGATTTTTAAGGAAATGTGTTTGGACGTAAAGTTGTCAAGGAATTTGTTATGGGTAATCTTAATTGTCAGAGTGAGTGACTGAGGCTGTTGAGAGTATCCCTTCCCTGGGTAGACGAGTTCTAACCCTTCCTCATAAGGTTCCAACACAAACCAAAGCTGGACTCTACCAAAGTTCACCCAGAGGAACAAATGAGCTGAGTCAGCTTGCTTATGGAACATGGGTGAGGGGTTCCTAGCAGAAGTCTCCAGTGGCCACAAAGCAGCACTGAGAAGTCTTCACCTGGGGTAGATGGTAGCTTCTACTACTCAGGTGAAGATTAAATGTACCTTCCCTTGGCTATATATACTCTAGCACTTCCCTAGGTCTCCAGTGGCTGTGTACAGTTTGTGCAGAATTGCTTGCAAGAGGTGGGAGGCATGACTGGATACTGAGCTAAGAGAGCTATGACTCTTCCTACCCCTTTCCGTGAAGGGGTGTCAATAGTCAAGGAGTCTAACCAATAGCCATGGTCAAGATGGAGGCTGCATCCTACAAGGAGCCCCCTAGGAGATTGGTGAGGCACACCCCTCTGTGTTGTGAGGTCCATTCCCAGAGATGGTTAGATCATGAAGAATGTGTTATCATGACTCCTTTAATCTGCCAGTGGACTCCAATTTTGAATCAGTTGTTGGGACGTGGTGGAGCTGTGCTGTGGAGGGTGAGATGTGAATTGGAGGGACTAAGCTGAGGGATCTCTCTTTCCCAAGTTCCTTCCTGGTGCCCTTCACTCTGTTCCTCTGCCACCATCAGGTGAGCAGCTTTGTGCGTGCCTTGATGGACCGAAACCTCTGAGGTTGGGAGCAAACTTTCTCCTTCCTCCCTGGAGTTGCTTCTCAGATATTGGGTCACAGACAAGAAAGCTAAGTAAACTCCATGAGTGTGGAGCCATTCAACATCCAAGTTACATCAGGGGTGAGACTTGGGGGATATCCAGATGGTGTCAACTTTTCTGGAATTATTTAGGGAGTCAATGGCCAGCCCATCCAAGACGAGGTTCTCTAGAGAATCCACTAACTCCTTGGGTTCCTGCTTCCTACCACCGTATTCATAGGCTGCCTGAAATATAAGCTGCATGGGACATGTGTCCATCCCCACTGGCTCTAACATGTTCTTATATGCTTTCTCAAGATGAAATTCTAGTCCAAGAGATTTTGGAGCCAAGTACACCAGCAGTGTCCGAAACATCACCACAACTGAAATCACCAGTACCAACAACAGTACAAACCAAGGAATTAAGCAAGTATACCCCCTTTACCCCTGCAGTGGCATGGGACTATAGGAGTCTAGGGACCTAAAGTATTGACTATATTTGAGCATCACTTGAACTAGCTATGGGTAAATGAAAATCACTGTGGTCTGAAGCCAAGGAGGAAGTCACCTCCAAAGCACAGGTAGCTTCACTCTGCGGTGATCTCTCGAGTTAATAGTCATGTTCATTCTGGGGTTCAGCTTGTGCAGGAACACAGGTTTACAGAAGGAGCCAGATCATTAATCCACACTATCTCATTGCATTCCCCCACAGCTCCTGAGGGAGCACAGCCCTTCTCCTACACCATGGCCAAGGTAGAACTAAGGTCCAGTGTATGAGGTTCCCATGACCAAGAAAACAGTGGGTGTAGATGAAGTAGACACATTGCAAAGCACAGCTCCACACTCCAAAAATATACAAACAGATGGTGTGCTGGACAGTGGCCTGGAGAGATCTGGGTTAAGAAGTCCTCGGGCAAGCAGAAGCACTGCAGAGCAAGCGACCGGTCTAGGTCCTCCTCCTCCTCCTCTTCCCAGTCATCTCACTCCTACACAGCAGAGGAGTACCCCGAAGAAGCAGAGGAGAGGAAGGAGAGCACCACAGGTTTTGACAAATCTAGACTGGGGACCAAAGACTTCGTGGGTCCGAATGAAAGAGGCGGCAGAGCTCGGGGAACCTTTCAATTTCGAGCAAGAGGGAGAGGTTGGGGCAGAGGAAACTATTCCGGTAACAATAACAACAGCAACAATGATTTTCAAAAGAGAAGCCGGAAGAAGAGTGGGACCCAGAGTATACACCTAAGAGCAAGAAGTACCACTCTGGAAATGCACCTCACAACACAGAGGGGTGTGCCTCACCAATCTCCTAGGGGGTTCCTTGTAGGATGCAGCCTCCATCTTGACCATGGCTATTGGTTAGACTCCTTGACTATTGACACCCCTTCACGGAAAGGGGTAGGAAGAGTCATAGCTCTCTTAGCTCAGTATCCAGGAACTAGGCCCTGGGAAGGCAAGGGCAGCTACAAATGGATGAGCTGAGGCTGAGGAGCCTTCCCCCGGGGCCGGGGCCGGGGCCGGGGCGGGTTCACGTTCAGGAAATCCAGTACCAGCCCCAAGTGGGCCCATGACAAGTTCAGTAGGGAGGAGGGAGAGGTGGAAGACAATGAGAGCGGGACAGAGAACAGAGAAGAGAAGGACAGTTTACAGCCCTCAGCTGAGTAGGGGCCACTCCTGATGGAGCCCTTCCCCTGGAGAAAGGCACTGGGAGAGGCTGGTGGAGCCTCAAGAAGATCCTGAAAACCCCACCCCACAACCCACTACACAGAATCCCACTACAGCAGAGTGTGTCCCTGGTGCCGTCTCACTGGACAGAGGATGCTGCCATCGAGCCTACATCAGGCCACGTTTCCAGCAGACCACACACACTGGGCTCCTGCTGTTGGTGGGATGTGGGGAAGGGGCAGGGTTAGGAGAATGATGCTGATGATACTTGGACTTTGTTTTGGTTTCGTCTTCTCATTCCCACTCAACCCCCAGTTAGACACCAAGTTTTCTTAATTTCATTTCATTTGGAACTAAATAGGAATTTGGTTTTCAGTCCCTTCCTGTCCTGAGTTTGTAAAAGTTCTTATATTTTTCCTTTTTTTCTTTTCTTTTAGGGGGGAGATATGTAGTAATATTAGCATAAAGATTTTAATTTGGGCAACTGATTCTTGAGGGAAAAAAAAGCATGTGGATAAAAATTAAAAAGAAATAGTCCTCAGGCTCTGTGGGAAATGTACTCAAAGGCAGGGGGTCTCACTAATCACTGGAGTTTTATGTTCAGATATGACTAGGTTTTTAAGGATTTGCTCCCTACACATCTGCCTAGATATAAACCACTGGGCTGAACATAGCTAGTTAATGTCTGTCTATTTAAATATTGATTTCCCAACATACACTTTTAAGTAGGACTTGAATACTCTGCCATCCTTCCAGAAAAACATTGTAAAATAGGGTTTAGCGGGCTGGAGAAATGGCTCAGCGATTAAGGGTACTGACTGCTCTTCTAGAGGTCCTGAGTTCAAATCCCAGCAATCACATGGTGGCTCACAACCATCTATGATGAGATCTGATGCCCTCTTCTGGTGTCTAAAGATAGCTATGATGTACTTACATACATAAAATAATAAATAAATCTTTAAAAAAAAATAGGGTTTAGCCTCCCCACAAAATGCCTGTAACTGTGTAACAAGGACACCCTTCCTGTTTTTTTTTTTTTTTTGTTTGTTTTGTTTTTTTTATCTTCTTCATCCAAGATGCTGGTAATGATGGAAACTACCTAGAGGAAGCCTTTGATAATTACTCTGAGTTCCTGGAGAATTTAGAGAATTTACCTACGAAGAAGGAGAAGGAGAAAAGTAGCATTACTGGTAAATGTAATCTAGTGTCTCCTCTGCTGAGCTTAGAGCAACCTGCATCAGATACACTCAGAGCTACCTGTATCAGATACACTCAGAGCTACCAGCATCAGATACACCCAGAGCTACCTGAATCAGATATACTCAGCTACCAGCATCAGATACACTTACAGCTACCAGCATCAGACACACTCAGAGCAACCTGCATCAGACACACTCAGAGCAACCTGCATCAGACACACTCAGAGCTACCAGCATCAGATACACTCAGAGCTACCTGCATCAGATACACTCAGAGCTACCTGCATCAGATACACTCAGAGCTACCAGCATCAGATACACTCAGAGCAACCTGCATGAGATACACTTACAGCTACTTGCATCAGATACACTCAGAGCAACCTGCATCAGATACACTCAGAGCAACCTGCATCAGATACACTCAGAGCTACCTGCATCAGATACACTCAGAGCTACCAGCATCAGATACACTCAGAGCTACCTGCATCAGATACACTCAGAGCTACCAGCATCAGATACACTCAGAGCTACCAGCATCAGATACACCTAGAGCTACCAGCATCAGATACACTCAGAGCAACCTGCATCAGATACACTCAGAGCTACCTGCATCAGATACACTCAGAGCTACCTGCATCAGATACACCCAGAGCTACCTGCATCAGATACACTCAGAGCTACCTGCATCAGATACACCCAGAGCTACCTGCATCAGATATACTTGGCAGCAGCTTCACCTGAGTAAGTATCTCTGCCCTGAAGCTGAGGGTCGTCCACATTCCCCCTCAGCCCTGCCCTTCTACTCCTCAACCAGCAGAAATGTCTTCTCCCAGGTGTGTGAAAGCCTGAAGTCAAAGAGAGGCCTTGATGAAGACTTCCAGCTAAGTCCCCTCTCCTACTTGGAGAAAGCCTGAGGCTTTGGGAGACAAGAAGACTCTTTCTCACAGAGGCAGTGCATGTGGCTCTGAGAAGTTTGATGTTGAGGAGCTGATAGAACTTTTTTGCCCTAAATCTTAGTTTAGTTTATTTTAGGTTACCTTATTGGATTAGATTAGATTAGATTAGACTAGACTAGACTAGAAAATGGATATGTGTAGAGTGTAGAACTTAGAATACTCTGAAATATGACTCACATACAGAACCAGACAAAGGCTCCAGAGCATCATGGCTTGTGGCCCGGGACAGAGGAGGACATCAATACGTATCCCTGAGTCTACCATACAGATCTGTCCGGGCCCTAGATCCTGCATGGTGTTTGGATGGACCTAAATAACAGTTTCTTAGTGTTTCTATTTAAAATTGAGTGTTTAGCATCCCTGAACTTATCCCACTTAGGGGTTTGAATAAATTGCCTGAAGGTTTGGTGTAGTGTTTGCCCAACAGCAATTCTTCCTTTACTGAATATCATTTGGTAATTAGGATTCAGATCAAGGCAGAGTCTGACACTTCTATTTACTCGGGATCCTTGCACAGTTACTAAGGTTCGGCAGTAATGCCAACCATGCCTGATGATTACTCTTGCATGGAATAATTTCTTCCTGAGACGACCTCATTATCCTAGGCTTGGCCTCGGGAGCCATTCCTGTTCATTGTCTGCCCCACGACACTTGAGGCTTATCTGGTGCCTCCTTGCCCTGCCTAGCTTTCTGGTAAGCATCTTTTCCCAAGTAAATCCCCCTAAAATACCAAGGGCCGAGTATGATTACACTCCTCAGCAAGCCCGCAGATGTGGCTATGGTGAAGGCCTGGCACGTAGGAATTTGGGGACAGCTGAGTCAAAAAGGTGAAGGCAGGGGCATAAGAAGTCTTCACAGGGTGACTTCTTAAACGCATTTTCAGATAAAGCTCAGAAACGGTGGTAGCATTTCACCCAACAGCTTGAAACAAAGTTTCAAGTTGTCAGTGTTTATTACCGGTCGGTGTATCATTCTGAAAACCGTGTCTTTTTTTTTTTCCATGTTCTTCATTAAAGACAGAAATACCGGTGAGGACCTTCCTGGCCACAGTTCTCAGACTAAGCTTGAGCCACCCTTGTCTAATGAAGGTAGGAGCAGAGTCCACAGGAACTGTCCCCTCCTGCCTGCTGCGCAATGTCTCCTCACAGCTTCCCATGTGGGGGTGGGGCTCCCTCACATTTTCACGGGGGAGGGGCGCTCTTTCAAGGTCGCTCTCCTGTGGAACTCTCTCCTTAGGAAGGACCTTTTGTTTCCTTTCTAAAGGGCTCCTATTGTTTTTGAAAATCTCTTCCTATTATTTGTCTTATATTTGTTAGTTTCTTGAGTTTTGGGGTTTTTTGTTTTTGTTTTGGTTTTGTTTTTTTTGTCTTTAATTTTGGTGTTTTGTTTTTGTCTTTAACTTTAAAGTATGGTTTTATGGGTTTTATTGGGGGGGTGCTGTTTGACAGACTTGGTTTACCTGTTGTAATTTTTTTTAACTTGTCAGTTGACTTTCTTTTCAAGATGTATTTTATCCACATGCATGTGTGTGTTACCTTCATGAGTTTATGTGTGGGAGCCCACAGGACCCAGAAGAAGGCACTGGATACCCCGAAACTGGAGTTATAGGTGATTGTGAGCTATGCTGTGGGTTCTGGGAGCTAAACCTAGGTCCTCTGCAAGAGTAGTAATACCTCCTAACTGCTGGGCCATCTCTTTGGCCCCGATACGTTTATTTTTCATGATGTTCATGACTTTTTTTTTCATGCAAAAAACTCACCCACCATTTTTGTGTGGTCATAATAGATAATATTTTGTTGTTTTTAATATAACAGTAGACTATATTTATATATTATAGACTATATTATATTACGTCTAATTATAGATATAAATTAGGCTATATTTAGCCAAGAGAAGTTGCTGTTTTTCTGCAATATTTATGTCATTTCATTGGTCCATATGGTCTCTGTTTTGGAATTTATGACTGAGTAACAGGCTCTTTACCTATGGTTAAGTGTGTACATACATACGTATTGTAGCATGACTTACTCAAAGCCCATCCCATCACAGTTTGCAGAACCACACTTACAATACCACATCCTCAGATGTGTGCATCCCCAGATGTGTGCCTATTTTTCCCACTGTGCACATGTCAATAGTTGACCCCAAAGTTTCATTCAGATCTGCTGTAGCTTCTGGGGCACATCCCTCTTCTTCTGAGGCACATCCCCTCTTCTTCTGGGGTACATCCCTCTTCTCCTGGGGTACATCTCTTCTTCTGGGGTACATCCCTTCCTCTTCCTCTTTGTTTTTCTGAGTGTTCTTGCATTTTTGGGTCTAATTTCCTATTTTAAAAAAGCTTGTAAGATTACTATTACTGTATTACTTTCTAGAAAATAATGAGAAAAAATAGAGCATTTATGATGTTGACTTGTTCTTTCCAAAAATACGAGTTGTCTTCCAATTTCTCAAGTTGGCCTTTGTGTATACAGGAGCACTTTTAGCGTTGTTTTGTGTAGCTTTGGTTTTCAGGTTAAGTTTATTGGTAAGCAATGTCCTTTGTTTCTGTATAAAGGAGAGTTCTTCTCTGTTGTTTATTATAGCTGACTTTCATCTGTAAAGGATTTTCTAATATCAAACCAGCCTCGTGTTCCTGGAATAGGCTGCACCAGAACACAGTCAACATTTTCTTACAATGGTATTGAGTTTGTCTTGCTGATGATTTATTAGTGTTTCTAAATCTAAATACACAAGTGACATTAGTCTATGGGTTCCTAAATTCTGTGTCAGGTTGCAATATCAGAGCAATACTGTTAATCTTCCTGGGATTTTTCTTTCTTTCTTTTTTTTTCTTCTTTCTCTTTTTGTGGCTCTCTGGGAGCATTGAAAACATCTGGCTCCACCTAGCTGTGGTGGCACACACTGTTAGTCCCAGCACTTGGGAGGCAGAGGCAAGCCTATCTCTGGGAGTTCAAGAGTAGCCTGGTCTACAGAGTGAATTCCAGGACAGCCAGGACTGTTACACAGAGAAACCCTGTCTTGAAATAAACATAATCCAAAATAAATAAATAAGTAAATAAGAAAATATCTGGTTCCAAGACTTATTAGAAAGGCCCCGTGCAACGAACTTAATCTGGCCCTGGCTCACTCCTGAGGTAGCTCAGGGATGACTTTCTTTTCTTTCTTTTTTTAAATTCATGTTTTGCAATTTTATTTTTTTTCTTTGACTTTCTTTTTATTGGATATATTTTATTTACATTTCAAATGTTATCCTCTTTCCCGGTAAGCCCCCCCCATAAGCCCCCTATCCCATCCCTCCTCCCCCTGCTTCTATATGGGTGCCCCCTACCCACCTGCCCCCTCCCAGACTTTATTTTCTTTAGAGAAATGTTTCTTAGCCCAAGTGCTATGCTCCTAGTTGCCTGCACTTCCTGGGAACTTCCCCTCACTCCTAACTTTTCACATGAATTTTTGCAAAGTCTGTAGAATCTCAGGACATGTCCCATTGCATTAATTTTATTGTTTTTCTATTTTTTTAATTTTCAAATCTTTGTTTTTCATACTTGACCTTCCCCCTCCATCCCCCCACCCCCGCCTTTTGATTCTGTCTCATGGCTACTTCCCCAGGTCAGGTTTTTTGACACACTGACCCCTCTGCATTCTGACCTCCACCACCCTAGCGCCCTCCATGTTTTGTTTACGGATGCTTCGTCTTTGCTTTGCTGGGTTTTTGTTTTTCCAGGTTTTTGGGCTTGAGTAATTCTTTGATTACCAGTAATTGCCCAACTCCATCGTCGTTTAGTGAGTCCCACGGACCCTTCTTCACGCTGTACCTTCGCTTCTCAGACATCCTGTCACTTTAGTTTGTGGTTCCCTTTCAATGGAAACTGGTTTTCCAGTAAAAATATCTAATGTTGCTTTAAAACATTATGTGTCGTTCCATTATATCATGATTAGAATGTGTCATTTGTACCACATGAATTCCCTCCTAGCCACCAAGCACATGATCAACTCTATGAATATCTCACAGTTTAAAAGAAAACATGTACCCTATGTCATATGCACCTAATGTCACCACGTGCCTAATGTCACCACATACCCTAATACCATCACATACCCTAATGTCACCATGTACCTAATGTCACCGTGAACCTAATGTCACCATATACCCTAATACCATCACATACCCTAATGTCACTGTGTACCCAATGTCACCATGCATGCTTGTGACTTCTACCTTATTGATCACACTGTTTTGGTCTCTGCTCTCTTTTTTTATCCTGAGTCTTCTATGGAGAGTGCTATAGTTAACACGTCTTCTGCCGACGTCTCACTGCACTTTTGTAGATTGTGCAAACTTCCTAAGTGTGTCACCTATTGTCTTACACATAGATTTTCATGGGCGTGTTTTGTGTTCTTGATAACCTCCAGCTCTTAGTCCTAAAGAAGAACTCGTTTGATGCGTAAGGCTTTAGGGACTGCATTTTGCTTTCTCTGCCATCAGATTTGCTCCCTCTACTTTCTGGCTGTCTTGGTTTGTCTTCTTGTTCATTCTTCAGCATTTTACTTAATTTGCTGTTTCTCCTCATACACGATGGAATTTGCCGCCACAGTCATTCTAAGTGCACAGCTCAGTGGTATTACATCCATGCACAGCATCACCACTGCGGTCTCCAGTTCTTCTCATCTAGCAACCATTACATAGTGACTCCCTGTCCCCTCCCCTATTGCCCCTGGAACTACCAACCTGTGCTCCTACGAGGGTGTCTGGATAAGGAACCTAAGTAGTTGTTGTCTTTTTCACAATCTGCTTATTCATTCCACTAACAATGTTTTTGCAGCGACCTGTGTTATACTAGGTGATAGAGTTGTCTTCCTTTTTAGTGCCAAATAACTTACAGGTCATATTTCCTATAAAACAGGCAATTTTTAGAACATGCAGAGAATTAAAACTTAACATAAACAGCCCAACGCAAGACTGGTGAAGGACCTAAATATACAATTTTCCAGACAAAATACACCGATAGACAGCAGCTACAAGCAAAGACACCACCGTCAGTTCTCAGGACATGGGACTCGGGAGGCTGACACGGGAATGTGGCTCCACGTGCCATCACTGCCTTGGGATGTGGAAGCTGCCCTGAGATGGACCAGGAGCTAGAGATGAGGAAAACATGGTGCTTGAAGACCTCACTGGCTGAAGGCACGAGGAAGGCAGCTCTAGAAATGGTCCAGGCGGCTGGAACAGACATGTGGCGTTTGTGCACAAGGAGAATCGTGCCTTAGAAAATTGTCTGCAGTTCATGATCCAGGACCTGGAGGTGGAACTTTGTGGTCAGAGAACACAGTTAATTTGCTTGTTCAGACCTGGGTAGCTCTTCTAGAGCTATTGGGCCATTTCAGAAAGTCCTGACAGCTCATAAAGCCGGCTAACATGTCTGGCCGACTGTCTTATCCCACATGCGGGACAGTAAGAGGGACCCCTCTTACGATGACACAGGACTCAGAACTAGAACCTGCGGCTTTCACCCCTCTGTCCCATAGGGTAACAAGGTTCTATGCGGCTGACCCGGTACAGCTGTCGGAATGTTACGAGTGTATTCACTAAATAGCTAGTTTTTCAACTACAACAAAGTGTCGTGTTTGCCACCAAAATGGAGAACAGTGGGAGCGTGGATGAAAATGTGGAGGGCTGGAGCAGCAGGCCTTGTCTGTGAGCAGATACGGTGGCAGAGCCACAGCAGGGACGGTAATAGTAAGTCCTCGAAATAGTAAGATGGTGGCCCAGACACGCTCCTGTGTATTCGTGCAAAAGAACTGAGCAACTTGGAAGATGGTTTTTGTACACCCACGTTCACAAAACCGGAACTCACCACTGCTTAGGGAAGGAGCAACTCGAGTCTCTATGGACGGCCGAGCAAATGAGGGGCGCTGGTGTGTCCACACCTGTCTTAGAGGGTACAGCGCGTGCTGAGGCCTAACCCTTCCCGGAAACATCATGTGTGTATTGTGTGGGTGTCACACACTCTAGAGGATGACGGGCCAGTGCCACCAAACACAAAGGTGTGGATTCCGTGCCCAGGGACAGCATCTTTCAACGTTTCTCAGGACAAAGTGAGCCACAATGAGCATCATTTGCAGGCCGTGGGGTTGGGGATATTGAGACGGAGGCTGAAATTCGGACACACAGTTGCAAACGTATTAAAGATAGATAACCATTGCCTCTTCCTACCAGCATCACCCCCACAAACATGGTGAATGTCCCTAAGGCCCGCCAGACATTCTGCAGGAACTGTGGCAAGCACTAGGTTCATGAAGTGAAGGAGTACATACTCGAGGAACGGGATTCTTTGTGTGCCCAGGGAGAGCAGCATCATGACAAGACACAGAGCAGCTATGGTGGGCGGACAAAGTACCTTCCCCAACAAGGCGAAACTATGAAGAAGACTGTGCCGCACTAGACTGTGTTGAGCCCAATTGCAGGTCTAAGAGAAGGCTGGGTAGTAAGAGATGAGAGCCTGTGAACTGGGGAGGCATCAAAGAGAGCGAGCCCATGGCCCAGCTCTGTCACGAAGACAATAAAATCAATCAATAAAACCACAAGCTTTTACTCACTTCAAGAAAAGACATGGAGATGGAAAAATGCATGGTTCTTGTTAGATATAAGGAGTTTAGTGTATCCTTCAATCACCAGAGTGGGGGAGGGGCAGGAAAAGAGAAGGAAACGGGAGGGAAGGAAGTGGGAGGGAGAACAGGAAGGCTGGAGGGAGGGAAGATGGAAGGAGGGAGAGAGGATGAAGGGAGAAAGGAAGAAAGGGTGGAGAGAAGGAGGGTGGAAGGAGGGAGGGAGGGAGAAGGGAGGGAAAGAGACAGGAAAGAATAAGGGGAGGGAAAGAGGGAGGAAGGGAGAAAAGTGTAAAGGCAGCAAACTATCTTAAGATGACTCATGGAGGGACGTCACAGCGGGAAGGTGGGTAGTCCTGAGTTACTGCTGTGTAGCAAAGGCTACGGCCAACACTGAAGGCTTGGGAGATTAAATGGAATTGTAAAAACATCAATGTGGGGAGAAGGAATAGGAGAAGAGAATAACTAAGCAGAAGAGGAAGAGGAAGAAGAGGAGGAGGAAGAGAAAGAAGGAAGAGGAACAGTCCTAAAATCTGGACTGTTCTCTGGCTTAAGAATCTCATTTTTCACAGCTTGTGAGACACTCACCAGCACATGTATTGTTTCAGCCACAAAACCAGCAGCAAACAATTTAGAATAATTAAGCACACACCCCAAACATTCTCTGGACACAACAGAGATGAATGAGACTCAACAACATAAAGAGATGTGGGGAAATTGCCTAAATGATCACTAGCTTACACAGCACTCTTCTCGGTGACCCCCACAAGCGATGAAGTCAAAAGAGGAATTTGGAAATATTTTTAATTGAATAAAAATGGAAACACACACTGAGACTTGTGGGAGACAGGTCAGTGCTTGTGTGGAAACTTACTGTATTAAACGTTTGGACAGAGATATTTGAAGTTATTCATATGTGAGAAAATATTTGAACAAAAAATATGGAGGTCCTACAATGCAGAAGGCAGAGGAACAGTGGCAGCCAGCTGAGGCGTGGTCTGTCAGCGTGGTCCAGCTGAGATGAGGAATCTCAGTGTGGTCTGATAGACAGGCTGTCAGGCAGCTTTACCAGTGCCGGAGGAAGAATGGAATTGTGAGCTTCGGAAGCCGGGCTGAACAAAGACATGGTAGATGTGAGGACATACCCTAACAAGTAATTCCCCGATCAAAGCTATAACACAAAGCTGCCCTCGTGACAGCCTGCGTGGCAGTGTTAGCTGAGCAGGATCTCCCCGTTGATTCTATGCCGCTGTTTCATTAATAATGTTCTCCTCATCCTTGGGCCTCAGGATCCACATCAGAGGAGTCAACCACCTGGGGACCAAAAATTTCCCCCCAAAAGAGTGTTGTCTGTACTGAACACACACAGGCTCCTTCCCGGTCACAGCTGCATTATCAGCACAGTAAGGTGTTTGCACCGCCCAGTGTATTGGAAACTATCAGGCTAAGTATCCAGAGAATCAACAGCTTATGCACAACACAACAGAAGCATCTTTGAGCCCGGGTACCAATGGGCATCCAGGGACCACTCTCCTGTAGAAACTGAGATCAGATGCCCCACTCTTTCCCTCTGATCTAAGACAGGAATTTACACTTCCTAAGCCATGACTTTCCTCCCCCTTAGTACAGAAAAACTTTGTGAGGTGCCCGAGCCCTGGGGTACTCTAGACAGTTTAGGGAACGGCTGTGTTTCAAGTTTGAATGAAATGTCAGGGCTGATACATCCCCAGTGATACAGGGCAGGAGGTAGCATTAAAAAGAAAGGTAACTGACCTAAGGGTTAAAGAGGCAGAGCCTTCAGCTCCTCCCAGAGTCTTCCTAGACCCAGCGTTGACTATCCCTGTGGCTTCTCTGCCTCCCACAGCCTGAGTCACACCTTGTAATTTTTTAGAAAAAAAAGATGGGAGAAGTGAGACAGCCCCCAAGTTAGCTTGCTCCTAAAAATTAAAAGATAGCTGTCGGGTTGAACTCAGGGCCACTGGGTTCCCGAGGATAGAAAGGATTCTGTTCAAGCTTCCTATTGTGTCTGTTACCCTGAGGTGCTGTGGAAAAGGCCCCTAAGGGAGCAGGAAGCACTTCCCTGCTGCCTGCATCCCCAACAGCAGAGACTTAATGACAGGCTAAGTGAATGGATGGGCAGGTAGGGTTCTGGGAGCTATTTCATTAAAGGTCAGGCAGAGAGACACCTATAAAAATGTGCTGAGGAAAGAGGCCCCTAGACTCACAGCCAGGAAGCACACTGGGAAGAGGCAAAACCCCAGTACGAAACACAGACCAGGAAAAACTTTCGTCCATGTCCACTGAAGGCAAATACAACAGGAACTGGAACAGAAGGGCTCAAACAAGGAAACCCAACCAGCAGCATTCATTTGGGATGCAAGGCAGGTGATTTCCCTTAGCTCTACCGGAAGGTCTCCAAGCAGATTCCACCCAGACACGGCTTGTAAAACCTACATAGTTGGCTCCGACAAGTAAAAAGAAGTGTAGACACTGGTGGTATGTTTGTTTCAATGGCAGGAGAGTAGATTTGGTCAAAGCATGGCTTTCTTAACCTGAATTGAACCCAAAGAAAGTGGGGGTACGTTCATCCAACTCTTGAGTCACTAAGATCCTGGGTATCCACTGGACCTGGGAAACTGTCTTGCAAAGCCACCTGACAGCCTCTGTTTTGGCACTGAAGGTGGGAGCAGCCACCAACTTAGAGGGACCACTGTCTACACTGGAGGCCACTGTATTCTCAGAAGACTGTTCTGCATTTAATCAAACATTAGAGTTTACATGGCTGACAGTCATGCCTGTGTTTTGGGGTAGTCCTAATAAATTTCCACATCCTGTGTGGCTTAATTCATAGAAATAAATTCTCTTTTATTCTAAGAAACTGAAGTCTGAAATGGCAGAATGGGTGGAATGGTTGTCCTGTGGCCATCCTTGGTGCTCTGTGGCCTTGCACACGTCACTTAATTTGTTTCCTTCCTCCTCGTTCAGCATGCGGCCAGATTTCCCATTTTTATAAGGACAAAGTCATGCTAGAGTAGGGCCAAACTTTTCCTCTAAGCCAGTGATTCTCAGCCTGTGGGTCACAACCTCGTTGGGATTGTATATCAGAAATTTGTATTGTGATTCATAAAAGAGTAGCAAAATTACAGTTATAGAATAGCAACAAAATTTTATGGTTAACAGTCACCACAGCAGGAGGAACTGTATTAAAGAGCCGCGGCACTAGGGAGGTTGGGAAGCAGTGGTAAAGCCCTCATCCTATTCAATGCATCTTCAAAGAGATGCTGTGTTTCCAGGAGAGTGCATCACAGGTTACAGTCAACACCCAGGCTCTTCCACAACTGTAATTTTCTTCATTTTTCTCACAGGGTCTTGGGGGCTGGTTGTTTTGTCTTGTGTTTTGTTTTTTTAAGATTTGTTTGTTTGTTTGTTTATGTGAGTATGGTGTACCTGTCTTCAGACACACCAGAAGAGGGCATCAGATCCCATGACAGATGGTTGTAAGCCACCATGTGGTTGCTGGGAATTGAACTCGGGACCCCTGGAAGAGCAGTCAGTGCTCTAACCACTGAGTCATCTCTCCAGCCCATGTTTTGTTTTTTAATTGTCGATTTTGTGTTGCCATCGAACAAGCTTTCATTAATGCTGGCTCTACGTGTAAGCTGAAGACTCAGCCTGACTTTACAGTTTCTGAAGAAAAAGCACCATGTTGTGTTTCTTCATCAGTTTGATCACCGTATTTATATATAATTTTTCCCCACAGAAAGGAAGAATTCAAGCAATGATGTGTATGAGAAACTGTCAGGACAATCTGAAGGCAGCCCAGAGCTAACAGGTAAGTGGCCCCTGCTCGGGAGGTCCCCTGCCTGGCTGAGGTGGAGTAAGGATGTCACGTGCAACTGAGGTTCATAGATCAGCTGGAGTTTTATGGGGGTATCTGACCCGACAAGTCCAAATTAACGAGTTCTAAGTCATTGAGGGGTCCCTTCATGCTCAGCCAAATCAAATGTGTGTTTCCCCCTTTCCAAAAAAACAGGAAGGCATGGTTCCAACCACTGTGCTTGATGGCCTATCTCTTCATGACCAGGACATCTGTTGGACCTGCTTCTCACTTGGGAAGGACACTGGGGACTGATTTCTGGTCCTTGCCCTCACTTGGCCAGCCTTGCCCCACCCCATACCTGTGACTCTGTCTCTTTCATGTTTTCCACGTGAACTGAGAGAAACGGACTTCATAGTGGGAGTGGGGTCTCAGCAAGAGCAGAAGCTCTCACATAGGTTCAGCCTGGGTTTGAATCCCAAAGAGGACCTTACGTGGATCCTGGCCAGTGAAGGCATGTTCTAAACTGTATACTCAATATGGGGTGACTTCAGCTCCCTCCTGGGGGTCAAGATGGAGTTGAGTAAGGTTGCCTGGCTCCAGGGGAGTTCTCAGAACCCATTCCCCTGCTCCTGAGGGAGGGTCCCAGCTGCTCACAGACAGAGATGATGAGAGTTGGTATATATCCGAAGACTTTACCAACTCCACAGACCAACAGGCTCTCTTGGACTTGAGCTCATTTCCCACCGGGCCTGAAGGGCCTTGTCCCTTGTGTTGGTGTTTCTGGGGCTCATTTAGACTTTACAATAGCATGTCTGTCATGGAGCAGTGAGTGATGGTCAGCTCTTTTCCTGGGAAGCCTGGGGTTGGTGTATTTGCTTTATTTTAATGAGCAGCTGGCCTGTGTAGGGTCTCAACGGTGACCTACAGGGGCTTTTGAGGAACCTGATATCTCCAGCCCTTCCCCCATCATAACCCTCAGAGCCTTCTTCATCCCCAAGCATCAGCTCTGAGGAAGGACCCCAAACTCACAGGTTTCTGTCCAGAAGGTCCCTTCTTCCAGTGTAGGGACCTGTGACTCGGGGGGTTGGGGACTCAACCTGGTTACTCCTGACCAAGGATAGGTGAGTGGCAGGCAGGGAGGATGGCCACTTGCACTGTATGTCCCCAAGAGTCCTGTGGTGACGCCTAGAAGCCTGTAAGCCTCTGATGCAGCAAGAACCCGCTTGTCCCCAGCTTTGCCAGGAGCCGTGGGGTGTGGGGCAGAGAAATGACAAGAAAAATCTCCTCTTTCCAAACAGAAAGCATCTTTTAGGAGGAGAAGAGGACCAAGCCCAGGAGGACAGCATGGCACAGGCGCCCCTGAGCTTAAAAAGGCAAGGAGCTGCCGGGGAGCTCCAGGCCTTTCATCCTTAGGGATAATACTCACTGTTATCCATTTGTTTAAAAAAAAAATTTTTGCTTTTTCCATGTAACGCTAAGCTGAGTCATTTGGGTGTTGAAGGGTATGGGGTCTGCAGGGTTCTGTCTCATTGGTAAGACACCGCAGACTGGGTGTCTCTCATTCTAATCCCACCACATCCTGGATTATATCCAAGTGTCCACCGAGCGCTCCCCTCTGGGGCATTTGCCTATAGATAAAACT
This sequence comes from Micromys minutus, assembly GCF_963924665.1. Taxonomy (NCBI): domain Eukaryota; kingdom Metazoa; phylum Chordata; class Mammalia; order Rodentia; family Muridae; genus Micromys; species Micromys minutus. The sequence continues at coordinate 52,404,386 of NC_137983.1, read as the reverse complement.
TAAATTCACGTGCAAAAGTGAAGTTCGGGAGATGTGCTGGCTGTGGTCAGTCAGCATGGAGTGTGCCTCTGGGGGTGAAAAGCCTTCCCTGAGCCTGGACCTGACTACACAGCACTCTCACAGAAGAACGTGTCACAGTAAGCGCAGCACGCACTTACCGGCATAGTCACCCTAGATAAGAACTGCAGCTGGTGTGGCCCCTTGCAACATGCCATGGTCAGGGAAGATGTTGAGAAAGATGGTTGAAAATCAAATCATCATTGGAATTTACCTCACAGCCAGATATGGTGAATTCTTTTTTCACTCAGAGGATGGAACCTGAGCTCTGCAGTTGGAGACAGCATCTGTCCGAGTCCATTGCCCAAATTAAGGTTCAACATAGTCCAAGTGCTGGCTGCTTGCTTGGCACCAGTAGGGGTGTGTCGAAGTTCACAGAGACAATTCACACCTCTGTTCTGCCAATTTGTCAAGGTTCATAACCACCGATGGGTCTGCTCTCTGGGGTGGATTTAAACTTCTACTGTTACACAGTGTTCCTTATCTGTGGGGCTCCATCTTGCCCTGCATCTAGGAACGTAACCCAGCCACCATCAATATTTATTTATTTGTTTGTTTGACTAACATTTTCTATCGGTCACCCTCTCTTCTGTAGCAGATTCGAGGTGTAGCTTTTTAGGGGATATGTAGGAGCCGTTGGCTTGAAGTAGGGATATCCAGACCATTGGTGTCTAACGTGCTCACTTACATTCCGATGTGTGTGTTTCGGTGGCTTGTCACTTGTATTGCACACTGAAGTTTTCCCTTCATCCATCTCATTCTGGTTAGGCAAACATTTTCTTCTGGCTCCCTGTATTACGTTGTTAATTATATATTGTATCAGTATTTCGAAGATTGTGTTAAAAGAATATAACATGCATCCCTGACTTGCTGTGACCTAACACAACCTTCAAAAACTGACGAACTATATAATTAACAGTGTAATGAGGGATGTGCGCAAAGTGGGGTAACTCCATCTAGGAGCCTGCCTCAGTTTCTCTTATTTTAGTGATGCATGTGTTTTAAATGCCAGAAACAGCAGTCTGTGCTCTTACTAGCCGTGCTGATCTTTCCGCAGGCCTTCGAGTTCATGTGAGTAGCATGTATCCCTGCCAACCAGAGGCCCCCGTTTGCATTCAGTGTGGTCCACCAGGAAAATGCTCAGTTTTGGGTGTCTGGGAGTGTTTGGTTTAGCTTTACTTTCTGAGTAACGTTTCCTCTGGGTGGAATCTAAGTGTGGGTCCCCAGTGGTTCCCATCACAGCCGGACCTCAGGGTTGTCCTCACACACTGTCACAACCCAGTTAGACCACTGTGGCAGTAGGGATCCTCTGCATTTTCACCCATCCCGTCACCATGATGAGCCTGTTGTGTCTACTGTCCTTCTCCTGCATGGGTACATACCGTATTTGGGCCTTGGCCTCTGGAAGACTCATTTCTGCTCACCTTCACTTAGGGTGACCACTGGGGACTCAGTAAATAGTTTAAGAGGGCAGGTGGGTTGGGTGGAGGGAGTCACTTCACACACACTTTCTTTGGGGATCTGGGCACCTGGAATCCTGAGTGTGAACAAGCTTGAATCACACTGCTGCCCCTCCCTAAGGAACTGCTGTCCCTGAGCACCCGGGAAACTAGCAAAGCCCTGGGAGCCGGGTCCAGTGTCAAGAGGGCATCAGTAAGTCCCTCTCCTGAGTGCTGACTCCTCATGATTTATCGTGGTAAGAGATCGATTGATCAATGGATTGATCGATAGATAGATGATATATGGTAGATAAATAGATGATAGATAATAGATAGATGGTATACATTTATTACACACAGTTTTCTGCCCACTACAAACCATTCTAGAAACGGAACTCTATATTGACCCTAATAGCTCAGACAGTGTGGACAAATAATGAATGAAAGGGAAAAAATGTTCAAAGGAAAACCTATGAGACCTGGCTATTTCCATTCCTAGGGGAGGGGCTGAGGTAGGGGAGGGGCTGAGGTAGGGGTGGGGCTGAGGTAGGGGAGGGGCTGAGGTAGGGGTGGGGCTGAGGTAGGGGAGGGGCTGAGGTAGGGGAGGGGCTGAGGTAGGGGTGGGGCTGAGGTAGGGGTGGGGCTGAGGTAGGGGAGGGGCTGAGGTAGGAGAGGGGCTGAGGTAGGGGAGGGGCTGAGGTAGGGGAGGGGCTGAGGTAGGAGAGGGGCTGAGGTAGGGGAGGGGCTGAGGTAGGGGAGGGGCTGAGGTAGGAGAGGGGCTGAGGTAGGGGAGGGGCTGAGGTAGGGGAGGGGTTGAGGTAGGGGAGGGGCTGAGGTAGGGGTGGGGCTGAGGTAGGGGAGGGGCTGAGGAAAAGATGTGGTGTTCTTTTTTATCTGGTTCCCATGAAGGGGAGTACTGAATTACTCCCTAAAGGGAAACAGATGTCCCAAGGGTCCCTCACTGACTACTACCTACCTTGGACTAAGAACCCCGAGTTCCTTGTTGAGCAGGTGTCACCCTTCAAGCATCCAGAGACTGTGATGGCTGGAATCTAGGCCAGGAGTGCTGTAGTTCTTGATCTGTGTAACCCAGGGGAAGAAGGACACCCTTAACAGAGCGGCTGCAGGCCAAGCTCACAACAGGAGTGGGGGGCGCTGAATGGGATGTGAAATGGTGATTCAGAGCAGAGAAGGATCCTGTTTGATCTGGTTTGTTATGAATTTGTTATTGACTACCTACATCTGCCCCATAGGAATGGTGGAAGGCTTGGGGCGAGTTTTCTGAGCCAGGGATCATGTTAGGCCCTGCAGATCAGCTCTGGGATTGTAAAGCTATGGGCAGGACATAGAGGTGAACATGGCTGCATCTGATGGCTCTACTGAGGCAGACTGAGTTGAGGAGGAGCTGCAGGCTTAGCCAGCACTAAGACTCCACCAGCCTGCTCGGATAAAGGAAACACCCAGATGTACACAGGAACTTTAAGTTCTGTGACTTTTCTGAACACTTCAAATATGTGGATCCCCAGTGCAAATGCTTTAGTAGTATCTAATCTTAATTTTAAATCTAAGTAGTCAATTGGCTGTTTGCTCTCCAGCAGCTATGAATGGACATTTGGGAGGTGGGTTTAGCTGGGTTTACCTAACCCACTAAACACGCTAGTACATTAAGTGGCTGGCTATGGAGAGCTGGGATGTTCCAGGTTGGAGCCAAATTATTTATGTCCATTTCTGTGTCTGATTTAACATCCAAGTATTAGGCAAATCCTTTTGAAACATACTGACTCCCAACTTCTGCCAATTCAATGGCTAAGAATATCATCAGACAGCATCTGAGGCCTGTAATAGATACTTACCCACCTTCATGCAACCCACTGTCTTGGCTAGGGTTTCTACCACTGCAAATAGAACATCATGGCCAAAAAGTAAGTTGGGCGGCTGGGGAGTAAAGGGATTATTTGGTTATGCTTCCATATCTATGTTCATCATTGAACATCAATGAAAGAGCAAGACATTGAAGTCAGGACAGGAACTCAAGCAGAGCAGGAACCTGGAGGCAGGAGCTGGTGCAGGAGCCATGGAGGAAGCTTACTGCCTTGCTTCCCAGGGCTTGATCAGCCTGCTTCCATATAGAACCCAGGACCACCCACAATGTGCTGGGCCCTCCCCCCATCAATTACTAATTGAGAAAATGTCTTACAGCTGAAGCTCATGGAGGCATCTCCTCAACTGAGGCTCCTCTCCACCTTCCCTGATGATTCTAGCTTGTGTCAAGTTGAAACAAAACCAGCCAGTACCCACCTACCAATGTTTCTATCAGCTTATTTTTAATTTCATTTGAAAAGTGTGGGTACCTATGCCTGCATGTCTAAGAACCATGTGTGTAGAAGAAGAGGATGCCAATTCCCTTGGAACTGGAGTTAGAAACTGTTGTGAGCTGCCAACTGGATACTTGGAATCAAACCCAGGACCACTGCAAGAGTAACACATGTGTATAATTTCTGAGCCATCTCTCCAGCCCTGCCCCTCACGAGCATATTTTTAAAGTGTCTTAATTTATTATGTTCTTAGTCCTAGTTAGGATACTATTGCTTTAACAAAACACCACCAAAAAAAGTATCTTGGGGAGAAAAGGTTTTATCTGGCTCACACTTCCACATCTTAGTCCATCACTGAAGGAGTTCAGGACAGGAACTCAAACAGGGCAGGAACCTGGAGGCAGGAGCTGATACAGAGGCAATGAATGGTGTGCTGTTTACTGGCTTGCTCCTCATGGCTTGCTCAGCCTGCTTTCTCACAGAACCACCGGCCTAGGGGACAGTACCACCCACAATGGCCAAGGGCCCTCACCCATGTATCATTTAAAAAAAAATGCCCCACAGGTCTGCCTACAGCCCGATTCATGGAGGTATTTTCTCAATTGAGGTTCCCTTCTCTCAAATGACTTTAGTTTGAGTCAAGTGGATATAGTACTAGCCAACATGACTGAGCCTTTGCCAGCTTGGCACACAAACACATCAATGTCAATCCACATGTCCTTTCTTGTTCATCCCCAAGATCACACATTGATAAAGAAAACATTTTACAAACTTTACAAGGTCCCACAGCCTTACAAATTCAAACACCTTAATAGTTAACTCTTTTTAAATATCTAGACTCTTTAAAAATCCATCTCTTTTTAAAAGTTTGAATCAACTGTGGGCTCCTGTAAAACAAAAATTACTTCAGGAGAGAAGAACCAGGGCACACATTCTGAACAAAGTAAAGCCAAACTTCAACCGTGTAACTAAATGTCCACTGTCTTGGACTCACTCGTGATCTTCTGGGCTCCTCCGAAGGGCTTGAGTCACTTCTCGGGCTCTGCCCTCTGTAGCACACGCACTGTCTTGTAGGCTCCTGATGGCTCCTCTCCACCGCTGCTGCTGTTCTTGGGTGGTTATCCCATGGTACCAGCATCTCCAAACTGCTGGGGTCTTCTGGTGGTGGTGGGCTACTCTTTCACCAGTAGATTCTCCTGTGCTCTCTTCATAGCTCAAAGCCTCAGCTTTACTCCATGACCCCTAGAATCCCGAGGCTTCAACTGACATTCCAGCTGCACCTTCACCAATGGCTTCCCCTGGCTTCTCACAGTGCCAAGCCTCAGCTGCTCTTCATAATCCCTTCATTCCTTCAAAACCAGTACCAACATGAGGTACAACCTACAAGGTCTGGACCATAGCTTCTGTGTGCTGGCCCTGAGGAAACACTTCCAAGATTTCACCTCAGTGATGCTGGTCTCTTAATAATCACTGCTAACTTTGCAGCTCCAGCTGACCAGCATCTATTGTCCCAGTGAAGCAAATGTTCTCCTCTAGTGGTTCTAGACTCCTGTTAATCACAGCTGATTCTTCAGGTCCAGCTGACCAGACATACAGCAGGCCTGGTAGAACCTTTGCTTCCCCCAAAGCTTCACAAACCAGCCCTCTGTCCTCTGCACTGCCCTCAACATCCCTATCTTCCAAAGCCACTGTCTTTTCTGGCCCCAAGTTCCAAAGTCTTTCTGCAAACCTCCCCCAAACAACATGCTCAGGCCTACCGCAGCAATCCTCCATGGGTGCCAATTTCTATCTTTAGTGGCCTTAATGCTGTGATGAAACACCATTTAAAAAAGGCATCTTGGGAGGAATGGCTTCATATGACTTACATGTCCGGAGCCATGGTCCACGGAGGGAAGCCAAGGCAGGAACTCAATCAGGGCAGGACCCTGGAGGCAGGAGCAGATGCAGAGACCATGGAAGGTGCTGCTTACTGACTTGCTCCTCATGGCTGTTCAGCTTGCCTTCTTATAGAACCCAGGACCATCAGCCAAGGAATGGACGCAGCCACAATGGCCTGGGTCTCCCCTATGGATGAAAATACCTCACAGGCTTGCCTACAGCCCCATCTTATGGGAGCAATTTTCATTTGAGGTTTCTCTCAGATACCTTTAGCTTGTGTCAACTTGACTTCCAATTAGTCAGCACACTTAATTTTAATATTTAAAATATTTTTAATTATCTGTATGTGTTCATCTGTGGGTTTGTGCATATGTGAGTACAGTGCACACAGCATCAAATCCCCTGGAGCTGATTGGGGTGCTGAAAACTGAACCCCCATCCTCTGCAGGAGAGGTATACATCTTAACTACAGAACCATCTCTGCAGTCCTCTTTGGTCCACTGCTATAAAAATGTCATGAAACAGCTACCATGTTCATACATGGTACTTGGGGTCTTCTGGTCCATGGTCAGAACAAGCCCTCTGCCTTGTTGAAGTGGGAGCTTTCCCCAGCATCTCTAAGCAGTTTCTGTGCCCCACAGGGCCCCACGACATGTCAGGTGTCATATCCACTGCGCCAGATGTTTTTCTTACCTCGACAGCAGAGGTAGCCGCACTGCTTCCTACGGAAGACAGTTTTCATCTGCATCTCAAAGGCTAAAAGCATCAGGCCCAGCGAGATGGTTTAAAAAATCCATCCTGTTCAAAGTGGCTGACTACTTGTAAGTTTTCTAGTTGAAGTTCCCATGTTACACTCCCCAGCTCTGTTACAGTCGCGGAGATGGAGCTTTACAAAGGGTGGTTCTGCAGTCCTGGAACAACACTCCATAAGCAAACATGAGCCTCAGACACATGACTAGACATGGCGTGTCTGGGAGGGGATGTCGAGGCAGCCCCAGCTCCCTCACAGAGTGTCCCACATACCTAGCTGGCACAGTGACCTCTGAGCAGAGTTTGTCCTTCCTCAGAACTAGAGGTGACAGCTGTGACCCCGAGAACTGATACAGGAAAACGGAAGTGATGCGTTTAACTTATAATTGTGATGACTAAGAGAAAGCTGACAGGTAGCCTGCCGACTCCTGAGGCCAGCAGCTTCAACATGGGGGACATGAACAGCCAGGCTGCAGACTCTAAAGAATCTGAGCTACAGTCACCGAAAGGAAAACATCCCCTCCCTGAGGGTGACAGTCTTTCCCTCTGCTTCTCTGTCTAGTATATTGTTAGCGTTGGGACATCCAACTGGGATCAGAAAATAAATACATGAATGCTTTGAACTAGCCTTGCGGATACAGGGCCTTCGCGTGGTCCAGCCGCCCACAGCCCAGGTCACTGTGTCTGATCCAGGCTCTGCCCTTGTCCTGCACTGCCTCCCCATGGATCCTCCAAAAACAGCAGCCACACTGCCAGTCAGGGAGGTCAGATCTGACAGGAGGCCACTAGAGGGCCATTACTCACCTGGTCCTCTGGGTCCCACAGGTCCACCTGAAGGCTCTTCATCCCTGACAGGAAGCATGGCCTCCAGCACTCTTGCTCCTCAGCAGCCATCAGGAGGACCTTTTTGCTTCACAGCCTGGCTCTCCAGTCCCATCCCATCCCAATGTGTCTGCACCAAAGTCCACGAGGGAGACAGAGCAGGCCACAGCTGACCCTGAGGGACCTTTGAGGACTTGGGGTTTGTCTGGTTTGCAGATGGCCCTGTTTTGAGACCTTCCCCATCCCATACACAGAGAGGCTTTCATGGTGGGAGGGACCAGAAAAACTGGGGGCTGCCCTGTGGTCTTCAGCTGTATCTAAGGGGTCAAAACTGGGAGGAGTCACCAGGGATGTTCCCGTGACACCATCCCTCCAGCTCTGGACACAATACTAGATGAAACCAGGAAAAGCAAAGCCCAATAAGGCCTTGAAGAAGGAAAATGGTCTGAAGAGCTGGGGGCAGAACAGGGAAGGTGAAAGGTAAGCGTGAGGTGTCACACGGACCATCTATAATGACATTTTCACTGCCTGGGATGATGCTCCTTCATTATAGCACGAAACCTGACCAGGGCTGTGGGACAACCCACGGTGGACACCAAGGCTTTAGTGGCATCCTCGGTGTGTCCTCCTGCAAGTGGCCCCTCATGCTCACTGCACTCCCAACACTTCCAGTTGTCCCTGCAGCCTGACTCTGAGTGCCAGTTAGAGCAGTAGCTGATGTCCCTGCTCCCTTTAGTGGCAGATGGAGCAGCTGTTCAGAGGGCTCTGGTGCACACGGTACTTCTCAGTGTATCTGAGGCACGCCGCAGGTGTATGAGAACAGCACCCTCTAGCCCTAATGACTCATGAAAGCTTCCAGCCTCTGAAACCCCACATTGCGAGCGAGCCTTCCCACATTCTGCCCCTGCCCGGAACCTCCTTGTCTATTTCTTGTCAAAGACACCCTACCGTCTCCTTCCATTACACTTCCTGGTGACTCAGCCCCCGTTCCCTCTACCTTCCCCATGTCATGCACAAGGACCTTCATGCAATTTCCACAGCTTCCATTAAAACCGATCACTCACAAGTTGGGTATAGCACATTGTTACCTCCCCTAAGATGGAGACTTGGATTTGAGGTTTGGGTAGTATCTGTCGACTTCAGGTCAGTGGCTAGGTCTGTAACTTCGAGGATCTTAACATGCAAAGTGGGGAAAAAAAAATCATCAAATCCTAGCAGATCCTTGCTGATGTGCTGTTTTCCCCACACCCGTCAACTTAGATTCTTGTGAATGTGTTAGTTAGGTTGCGCACACACAGTTCTGGCTGGTGCTGCAGTAAGGGGGACCCCTGAGAGGAACGTGCAGATTTCTTGCTACTTCCTGGTCCCACAGACCACCCCATGCAGCAGGGACTCTACCCTAACCCGCCCGTGCATAGACCTTCAAAGACTGGCATCTGGAGCAGAGTAACCGTCTCTTCTACTCCCGTTCCTTCTCCTCTGGGTCCTTTAGTGTGAGCACCATCCTTCTCCGGAGGGTCTGCTCTGGGCCTTATGACTGCATCTCATCAGCTTGGCCCCCGAGCTCATCAGCGTGCACAATTCCACTCCTGGTCACAGACAGGAGAAAGACCCATGGCAACAGTTTTAGTTTGGAGTTAAAGACAAGGGCAACTGGGACATACTGCTGTCTGCCATACAGAGGGTATCCTCGGGGATGAGACCCCAGGAGCCGTGAGGAGCATCTCCACCCATGGAGTCTGCACACGCGCACACACACCATTATTCAATACTCGATGGGGGTATTGACACAGCGCTTTGAGTCCTTGTTCTATTTTTAAATGCTTGATTTGTGCCTTTTCAGTTGGGTCTTATTCAGCTAAAACTGTACTGTGTGCTCAGCTGAGGAAGGGCAAACATCCCCGGGGCTGTAGCAATGCTGTTTGCACAGACCTCAATTACAAAATTAACAGGGCAGATTGTACTGTCTGTTGAGCCGAAGAGATGACAATAAAAACCTCTAATGAAGGGAGACATGAGAAATAAGACCTAAGGACAAATACTCAGGAGAATGGCTTGTTTGTTTATCAGATTCGTTTCACGAGCCAGCTGTGACTCCAGTTTGGAACCCACCAGAGACTAGGGCCTCACCCCAGTGCAGCAAAGCCCTGGTCAGAGCAAGAAGGAGAGGGAAGAGAGAGCGAGGCCGGATGAGGGCTGGGTCATATTGGCCCAGTGAGAGCTTCATGTGAGATCTAACAGCACTGGGCAGGTCTGCCTGAGGTATTCTTGGGGTCACAGGATTGGAGGAAACAATGAGGCTCATTCTCTCTGCTGCACTGAGGTTAGGAAACCTGGCTAAGAGAGCCACAGACTCGGCAGCCCCGCTCCTTAGCGCCATCCGGAACGCCTCTCAGACTGCACCCTACGAAGTCATGGAGGGAAGCAGTGGTACTCAGGAGGGGAAGACTGCAGGGCCAGCCCCACTGCAGAGCTAGTGGCACGACAGGAGCACATGCCTTTATCCTGGACCCTGGCTTCAGGCTGCCCCACGCTGGCATCTCAGGAGGGCCCAACTGAAACAAGCAGATGCTCTCATCCCAGAAGTTGGCCTCCTGAGTCGCTTCAGACTAGGCATCCACACGGTCCTCTATGCTTAACCTTCTGAATTATCTGATCAGAGTATGGCAGAGATCCTGGGGGACAAGATCAGATTCTCCAACTCTCCCCGACTCAACAACCTTTATAGGGAGGCTGAGCAGTGTCTGTGCACATAAAGAATACGGCCTCCAAGCCTCAGGACCACAGCCTGTGGAGCCATAGAGCAGCAAGGAAGACATAGGCCTGGCAAGGCAGGAGCTTTTTGTTCTCCGAGATGCCCGACCGCTCTCCGCCTCACAGGAAATTAATAAATGTGTGTGTAAACTACACCAAGAGCCCCTCTGAACCCCTGCATGAGGGTTTGAGATGAGCTCTGGTGGAGCTGCCTGGTGCTGACTGCTAAGATGTCAGGAATGGGGGCTGCAGCAGGGACATCCCACAAAGCCAGCTAAACTGGCTTCTATCCCAAGTGCGGAGGCTCCACAGCAAATGTTTGGATACAAGACTGCTACTTAAACTTTACTATGTGTCTATGATCTACATCCCATCCCATGGGATATAAATATTTGTTCCTGTGCTAGCTCTCCACTCCAGGCCCAGACCCCAGCCTGGGAACTGAAATGCTTCCATCTCATCCTGAGGTCACCTGCTTCACTGTCATGCACCCCTGACCCTTTGCTGTTTATTCACCACTTTCAAATGTTCCCCCAAATGCCACACCAACATTTCCCAACCCCCCAATCCCAGCATGGCCTGGCTAGCCCAGTGGGTGGACTACCTTTCTGTTCTCCATGTCTATGTTGACCACATAGAACCCAAAGGACATCACTGCCCACCTCACCCTGCCCCAGGGACACCACCTGCAACTTCTGAGCCCTGTTGTGCTTGTTTGGGGCTTATTCAGTCCTTTCCCAACCTATAGCCCTTCTTCCAGTCTGACTCCACAAACACAATAACACAGGGTGGACCCAAAAAGGTCCTGAAAAGAAGTCCACCACCTCCTGTGACTGTTCGGCTTGGGACAGAATGGATGCCTCTATATGTATGGAACCGGGGATATGGAACAAAAGAACAACATCGGACCAGGAGCCTTCGGAAAGACAGGATGGGGGAACTGACTGCAGAGTGACAATCTTGTGTGTATGGGCACCCTCCTGCTGCACCTGGTGACAAGGACCGCAACCACGTGTGACTTCAAAGTCTGCCCGCTCCAGGCACAATTAGCCATTGGAGTCTGGTGTCACAGATGAGAAGGAAACAAGGGTCTGAGGTGACGATGGGTTCCTGGATGCTTCATGAAGTGTTCCCATTCACCAAGCTCCAAGGTGTCCCATAACCAGCTCCCCAGGGCATCCTCACACGGCCCCGCTGGTCGCATCCGCACAGGCCAGGTCCTGTTCAGAGGTGTCACCAGGCTAGTAAGTAGCTGAGTCTACACCAATGCCAAACCTGCACTGAGAACAACTCACTCTCTCTCATGATCTAGCAGAGATGGTAGTGAGCAGAGCAATGCTGGTATTAGAGATGTCATAGCCAGCTCTCTCCTGTAGTGTCTACTATGAACCATTAGGCCCCAGATAAATTCAGAGTCCTGCTGACCAAGGAGGTAGGGAATGGGAAGGCAGAGGGCAGGCCTTTCCCAGTGTCTGGCCTGAGATTTCTCCCATCCCCCGAACTTCACCAAGAAAAAGTTGAGAACAAACTTTGAAATAAGTGCATTGCTCTCGGAATGGCCCTTGTCTGTCCGCTCTGCCTATGACAAACAAGACACAGGGCAGCTGGAGTGCTGTGCAAACCCGTGGTGGCTCAAGCTACGAATGCCAGCCACCTGCTGCCCGCAGTTATCCAGTGCCCAGAACAGAAGAAACAGAAGATAGGAAATTGTGCCATTTAACGGATCTAAAACATTACCAATCCAATATAAAAATGGATGTGTAACGCCTTGCCCGAAAAGGAATCCCACACTCCTGGCTGATGACTGGCCCAGCCTTTGCCACAAGCTCTGAAGGGGCCGAGGCAGGGGCAGTTATAGTCCAACTGTTTGAACTTAGCAAAATCTCACTGAGTCACCCCACAAACCTAAGAGCACTGGGGTCCCCGTATACTACCCTTCAAAGATCCCAGGGCTGGAATTCAGGCTAGCAGGCAACTGACCTTTACACCAACTGCATGGGCGGCGCGGCAGCAGGTTCAGTGCACTCTTCCCCAGTGACATAGTGACCGCCACCCAAACTTCCCTCATCTCTCTGGCAATCTGTCCCTTGAGGAGCTTCAGGGGTGATGTCAGGGAAGGGCTCCCTGCTCAGGCTATACAGCACAGGGAGGGTACCTCATGCTTCTGAATTTCCCTAGCCCGAGATATCTGCCCCTGTGGACACAGAACCCATCCTCCGAAGGCCCAGGCAGACTGAATGGTGGCAACTTTGAGGTTGAGTACAGGAAGAAGTGTGTCACAAGAACAGTCTGAACACTGCACACACTCCTGAACTAAAACTCCCAGAGGACAAAGATGAGAGCTTACATCTTGTTAGCAACCATCCTTTCTTCCTCACAGGAAAACAAGAGTAAGTTTAGAAGAGGCTTTCCTGCTCCTGGTGTACTTGGATTAACACTTCAGGCCGGTGGCTTTAATACTTGGTTCTTGTGACTGTGGTGCCTGAGGTGGAAAACAGATCCCTAGGACCTCAGGACAGAAGGCAGGACGGAGACACACCTCAGCAGCTGTACTCCAAACGTGTCACATGTCCACCCACTCCGCCATCTCTGCTGCTGTTAAAATTGGACCAGTAAATATATGTATGCTCTGGGGTAATGTGCTAAACTATACATTTTGACAAGTAGTGGCAGCCACCAAAACTCACTCACTGCCTTGAACATTCGGAACGAGTTTTAAAATTACATTTCTATATTTTCTTAAGTGTTTAAGAAAAAAAAAGACACACATCATCTTTTTATCAACAACAAAAAAAATCATAAAATTTTGTTTCCAGAAATCCACTTTCAGAATGTTTTCTCAGATGCCTGTCTTTTGAGAGTGTTTTCCTCCTGGTTGACTGTCAAATCACCACATGTAACATCATCTGCCCAGGGGATGTTTTTCAACATAGCTGCGCAGGGCTTACTCCCGGTGCCATCTGCCACCATACTTAGGTTCTGTGAGATAAAATGCCTGGTGCATAGCTCTCTCCTGCCGTGCCACCCTGAGGTCGGTGGCAGACCCGTTGTGTGCCAAGGAGAATGCACCTCCCTCTGTACAGTGAAGGCGTGTTCCTGCAGATCTTAGAGAGCAATGGTCATTGGGAAAACCCCGGTAACAGAGTCCAGCCCGGGCCCCAAGGGTGCCTCTCAGGAGCAGGACTTGGGACTGTTACAGAGGACTAACCCCAGAGCAGCCATGGATGAGACAGAAGCACTGCTCATCACGGTCAATGACACTGGAAAATCCTTCTGGAAATAAACCACACACCAGAACTTCTGGAAAGTCTTGCAATAGGAAAACTTGCTAAGTCCTGATTTTATGAACTTTTTGAGGAGGAGGCCTAATGTATCCCAAAGGTTTCCACACTCCCTGTGTGGTAAGGGGTGACTTTGAACCCAGGCATGTGACTATGTGTCTCCATACCCAGTTTTGCATTTGTAAAGTTTTATGGAAAATTAAAAGAGAGCTATGTATTAAGAACTCCTGGCCTTCACCGTAGATTCACTGCTGGGACACCGAGACTTCCCGGTGCCCTGGAACATTAAACAGAGCTGTCTGTGCCATCAGCTGGTGGAGGGGACCAGTGTGTAGTAATGATTGCTTGCGCTCCGTCAATACTCCAAGATACATGAGTTTCATAAAGTATGAGCCGCTCCTGCACTGCAGCCTAGTCGGACAAATTCCACCACTCCCCATCCACAAACCCAGCAAGTAGACAGTTTTTCCAGACTACCCAAAAACTATGTGAAACATCTGAAAGATAATGGTTTTTAATTCTCTAAGTTATCACTTATGCAACATAAAAAAAGGCATAATTATGTGACTGGATAAGACATTTTTACAAAAAAAAAAAAAAAAAAAAAAAAACAAAACCAGTTCCCTCCATCATCTGGTCAGTAGTATATAAATATTTACAATGAAAAAATAGGCAAGGAGAAGGGAAACCTTCAAAATCCAAGCTGATTTCTTCCTAACAATTATCAGAACTTTAAAAATACAACAGTCTCAGCCTTGCCTGGTTTGCATCTGCTCAGCTGGTGGTCTGTGGCTGGGCTAGCCAAGGACAGCTGTGGCTGGGCTAGCCCAGGACACCTCCCTCCACATGACTCCTGCTCTTTGAAATGTTTTACATGTTATCTGAAACAGTGGTAAATACGAAAATGTAAACTCTGGGGGAAGTGAGATGAGAGGAGGTGATATCTGGGATCGATTTCCTCACAAACACTCTCGCTCTAAACACTGAAGCCAGAGTAAAACAGCCTGTGCACTCTCTCAGAGACGGGTTTGAATTTAGTGTCATCATGATAACAAAAGCTGTCTCTGTAGAGAATGCTAAAACAAAGCAGTGACATTACTCTTAGTTTATGAACACACCAGTGACCAAGTTTTTTGTTGTTGTTGTTGTTTTAAGTGACAAATATAAATTATGTGGTGGAAATAAGATGCTCCAACAGTCTTTCAGCTATGAAGACTACATGGTAGGTAAGTGGCCTGTTGACTTCGGTGGCATTACAGACACGCAAGTCCAGTGGGTAACAACTTCTTCCAGCAGACACAGTGCTGAACACTGGCCTGTGTGCAGCTCGCAGTAGCCTGAGGGGCTGGGCTTCAGTAAGCGACTACTGTCCTAGGCCAGCCTCACGTGTGGGAACTGCGCCGCCCCCTACTGCCCAGAGAAACCCGGAGCCTGGGTTCTCTGGCTTTGTAATGTTCATTGAAGTCCAATCTGAAGCTGAGAAACTGGAGACTTTCATCGGAGCTGGTTGTGAGCAACACCAGAAACTGCTGCACCACACCCTAGGATGGAAGCACAGGAGAGTCGGTCAGAACACGGCCCACCCGCTGCCCCTCCCGACGCACTGGCAGCAACAGGCCTCTAGCAGGACTAAGCACAGAGCCTGTGCCACTCTCAGATGCGTGTGCACAGCCAGGCAGGCAGTGCACACCTGCTGACCACCTGCTGTCCTCTGCACTCACGGATGCTAAGCACCTACTCTAGTGAACAGAAATCAGGGCTCCACTGCGCATCTTCATCGCACTGGCTGACAAATGCAGGCTCAGTCACCACTCTAGAGGAAGGGAACAGACGCAAGCTCAAAACCATTCCCGGGACTCCATGCACTATGAAAATCAGCCTTCCTGTAGACACAAGTTCTGGTAGACTGATTTAG
The DNA here is from genome assembly GCF_963924665.1 of Micromys minutus. Lineage (NCBI taxonomy): Eukaryota > Metazoa > Chordata > Mammalia > Rodentia > Muridae > Micromys > Micromys minutus. The sequence continues at coordinate 52,389,175 of NC_137983.1, read as the reverse complement.
TAAAGTACTGTGACCATTTGTGGCTTGGATCTTTCCAACAAGCCCACACACTGCCTGCCCCATCCAGCCAATGGTGCTCTGAAAAGCATAAGTCACAGGTCCCCAGTACCAGTCTCCCATAGAGGCTCTCTCATCCCAGCTGCACGACTTCCCTGAGAAGGGCCCAGAGCAAGGGTCAGCCCTTAGGGGGACCATCCCCTAAGGAACTCCATCCACAGTGCTGCACATCTGCAATCCTCTGGAAGCAAACAGAAGACGGCACCGTGCCTTACACGTACACTCACCTGATAGAAGTGTGTCAGTATTCGCAACTGTGAACACATTTTTGGTATCGAGTCCCGGAAATCTCGGATCCTCCTGTTCTCCTCCTCTTCCTCTGCCGCAGTCACTCCCCACTGGCCCTGGTCAATTGGAGGCAGCAGCAAGTTATACTGGATGCCTCCATGTTTTAGCACCACGTCACTGTGAGATCTGGTCTCCCCGTGTCTCCCCACATGCCCTCATTCGGACAATGGGCAGAGAAAAGCTGTCAGTTCTGAGTGCTGGCAGCCAGACTAGAGAGAGAGCACCAGTCTCCCTTGGATATACACCTACTCCCATTCTATAAGGTCATTTCCAGCCAGACATGCCTGTAGCCCGCACCCACGGGGAACTGGAGAACGAGAATGGTTAATTGAGGCCAGGCTGGTCTATACACACTGAGACTATATCTTAACACCTTTCCCCCCTCCCCCAAAATGATTTTTCAGTAAATGATAAACCTTGTCTGAACACCATTGTCCAGCCAGGCTGTATGGGAGTTACCGAGTTCTTTTCATCTGTGAATACGGTAACTCCGTTTACTAGATTTTCTGACCCAAACCTTAGTATTTCTGGCATGCACTCTGGTCTTGGGAAACTGTTCGTTTAGCTAGGGCCTGTCATTTGCACGTTCTATGAGTTGCCCATTGGTATTCAGAACTCAGACTTGCTCTTTCTGAGTCACATTGGCCTTGGGTGCTTTACAGTCTGGCTGTGACCAGGCAGTGTGGGAGGTTTTCCAACTAGGCTTCCAGCAGCTCGTTTCCCTTCAGCCATCTTTCTGCAGCCCACTGTGGGCATCTGCAGACAGCACACTGCTTCCACGCACCCCAATCTCTTTCCCACTGGTTTACATGCGCACTTTCAACTCTTATCGCCCTTAGACGAGTTCCTGGCTTATTTACCCACTCTCTCCAGCAGTCCAGGCCTGGCTCCCGAGGCCTCTGAGAACAGGGACTGTGTGAGGAAATGGGCCAGGGACAATCCTGTGATATTTCAGTAAGAATCTGGCTTCATTTTGCCACTTTTGTGAGATCTTGAATGAAGTCGAATTTAAAGATAATGAACTATTTGTTAGAAAGGTGTGTGGACAAGCTTCAAGTCTTTGACAAGAAACTGCAGACAACACAGAACTCCACCATGAGAGAGAAACCTGGACGTCTGCACTGGGACTTCAGGAAAGTGTTTCCTCAGAGAGCTGTGGTCCACGGTGGCAAGGCCGCACCTCTACGTGGTGGCTCTGTCCGTGTGCTATTGGTCTTGAAAGCATGAAAAACACAAGAAAGAGGGAGTGGTGGAGAGCAGCTGAGGTCAGGCACAGTGGACAGGGCTGAGGCCCCCAGAGAGAAGCAAGGCCTCAGAGGCCACTGTGAGAGGCTTGAAGATGGAGTACAAGCTGTAGAGACCTAGGAGTGTGGGGGATGCCAGGATACGGGGCATGTGCCAGGAAGAGCTACAGGCATGACGTGGAGCTGGACTGAGTTTGAAAGAGAAGCCTAGGGCTGAAGGAATGGGGCTGTGTGAACCCTTTGGACCCAGCCAGTTTCATCATGAGCCCAAATGCTGGACATGGGACTGCAGGATTTGGCCATATTGGATTGGGGTTTGGGTTTGGTATTCCTTGCTATATCCCTGACTGTGTCATTTTGGAATGGAATGTTTATTCTGTTCCACTATATGTCTGAGGTTCATTTTGGTCTCTGAACTTCTAGAATATTGGAAAATTTCAAGACTATAAAAACTTTTAAAACTGAACTGTACTTTAGATTATGAGAATACCATAATTGGGGAGAAGGGGTAAAAGGTATGCTGGTTAATTTTATGTCAAACTGACAGAAGCTATAGCTTGTGATCTGAGAGAAGGAAACCTTAACTGAGAAAGTGCCTCCAAAAGACTGTGCTGTAGCCTGTGGTGCATTTTCTCAGTTAGCAACTGATGGGGGAGGGCCCAGCGGATGGTGCCATCCCTGGGCTGGTGGTGCTGGGCTCCATAAGAAAGCAGGCTGAGCAAGGAGTGAGAAGTACTCCTGTAAGCAGACCCACCATGCCCTCTGCATCAGCTCCTGCCTCCTGGTTCCTGCCCTGTCTGAATTCCTGCCTTGAGTTCCTTTGGTGACTCACAGTGATGTGGAAGTGTAAGCCAAATAAATATCCAAGTTGCTTTTGGTCATAGCAATAGTCACCCTAACTATAACAAAAAGGTGTGACTTAAAGTAATGTATCCATATGTCAGGTAGACAAAGAAGGGGTTGTAATGACAAAATGTGTAATCACCTGGGAAGAGTGTCAATGAAAACTTGCCTAGAATAGGCTGGACTCTAGGCAGGCCTGTGAGAGATTTTCTAAACTTCGTTCACCGAGGTGGAAGGACCCACCCTGGCTGTGACCAGCACCTTCTATTTGCTGGTCCTGATGTTGCACAGGGGAAAAAATGTACTGAACCCTGGGGCAGTCTTTGCTCCCTCAAGCTTCTACCACTGTGACTCCACCACCGCAGAAAGGAAGCTGCAACTGTGAGCTGACACAAACCTGTCCCCTAAGCTGCATTCAGAGTATTTTGATTCATAATTGGAAAGGAAACTTAAGAACATCAGGACCACAGGAGATGGGCCCAGGAGCCCTGTGGGAACCAGCACCTGTGTTTCTTATGGGATGTGCAGGCTACATTGTTTTTTTAGTGGCAATTCTTTTAAACTTTCATTCCAATAGAAAGAAACAAACTGTTGCATATTTGATTTACAAATATCCAAACAAATTCACCTATATATTCCAATAATTCACCTCAAATTATTTTGAATTTTACCCACAACCAACTCTTACAAAAGAATCTGTTTTCTGTCCCGTGTCCCGCATGCTCATGCTGGCGGGATGGGCAGTTCCCAGTCTCTCTCCTCTTGGGAAAACCTCTCGGCACTCAGCCATGAGTTGACCTGCCATACAGTTCTTTAGTCAGATTTCACTTGGGATTAATTCATCTTTTTCCACTGTTTTGCAACATGTGGTTTATAACAAGTTTATTAGACCAATGCAAAGAGTTCTGTATCCTTGGAAGAACTTCAAACATTCTGTAAGGCACTTTCCATTTGGTGTGTGAACTAGTAAAAGTTTCGGAGTTTCACATCGTGTTCTGCTACGTAGAGAGCAACAGAAATGTAGCCAGTTAATCTGAGGTAACAGGACAACGAAGAATCACCACTACATGGGACAGGGCTATGTGGATTCTGAACACACTTACCTGGAGGATAGATTCTCAGCGAAGTAATTCTAGTCACTGTACTTTTCAATTACATGGCTGGTACTGTTTCCAGAGTCTTACTGAACAGGGGCGTGTACGCAAGTGTGGGCGTCAAAGTCAGCAGGAACTAAGTATGCTAATGCTAAAACGAGGAGTGTCAATGTATAAAATGTATTTTTTAAACTAAAAGAAGTAAAAGCCCTTCAATCCTAAATTTGAATTGGAAATATCATAATAACTGAGGGGGTTTTGAGAAGAAAAGTGGGAAGAGAGTAGAGCAGAGCCATGAATTGCAGCAGGAAGGCCTCTGGGACTGCCCCGCCTAACAGGAGCGTGACAAGTGCTGAAGCCAGCCCCTGCAGCAAGCCAGCTCCTTCTCTCAGATTCAGTGGACCTACATCTGAATGACTGCTGCAAATTAATTTACCTTTTGAATTTAGATTTTGCAGGTGGTTTCAGCTTTCTAGCTCTCCCCAGACCATCAAGCGTCTCTGAAACACACCGGATGACCTGCACTTAGTATGTGGCTATGTCCTTTCTGACCACTGACACCAGGTGAGATCGCCACTGTGCACACATCTAGGCACCATGATGCTATCACAACAGCAAATTTTCCTCATTTGGTTGGCTGGTTGGTTGGTTGGTTGGAGACGGGGTCTCACTATATACTCCTGACTGACCTGGAATTCACTATGTGGACCAGGCTGACCTTGGATTTAGAAATCTACCTGCTTCTGCTTCCCAAGTACTGGGATTAAAGGTGTGCACACCACCACTGTCTGCCCAGAATAACAAACTCTTAAAGGTTGGTTTCAGTAAGTTATTATATACAGTTTAAGAACTTTCTAGAAGGGTAACATTGAGGTCACACTGAGCATTATGGTTACTTTACAAGTCACGTCACAGATAAGAACTCTCACCATAGAGACAGTAAGTGATAACTAGGGCAGAATCCTGTTTGTCAGTCACACACAGGCTCCTGGACATAGATCAGATTGTTTGTGTACAAATCCCATGGCTCTTCAGAATTACCCACAAACCACTGCAACTGAAAGCTATACCAGTAGCACCAAAAGACGACACACTCCTGCTTCTAAACTCCTCGTTTTGGTGCCTGTGATGTGGCTGCTAGACCCCTCACATGGGCACTGTTACAGTAACAATTCTCAAAAGTAAAACTAACCTAACTGCCAACTACACAACTTGCCTTTCATTACCCCAAAACTAGGCATCTAGAAAGCACAGAGACCCAGGCTAGCAAGAACAAGAAACCCCACAACAGCCTGATTTGTGTGATGGATCTTATTAATTCCAGGTCGCTGGGAACACACAGAACTGTTCTAAGGAAACCTAGCTCATGTGTGAGTCAGTAAACCAGTCAGGGTGCCTGATGCCTCAGCTCCACGTTAGTAACAGAGCAGCAGACTGACTCTGGAGATGGCAGCAAAGACACTGGGACCCACCATTGCTGCTGCTCTGAAGCCTGATGACAGCAGTGAGGTGAGCACTCAATGTGACACACGCAGAGCTTCCTCCGGCTCACAGGAGACCTGCTGCCTCAGTGTGTGCAGATTCAGCAGAAAAGCTATTGCCACCACTCACGGTGACTGGCCAGCCATGAGACAGCATGAGTTAAAAACGTACCTCAATTTCACGCTGTTTCTTTTTCTCTTCAAATTGCAGCCGCCTCTGCAGCTCCTCCAGAGCAGCTCTGTACATGGTGTCTTGGGCATTCTGAAGTTCAATGATTTGATCAAACACGGCTCTCAGTTGGTTTAAAAGCACCTGAAAAAAGCATTTTAAATGAGCAGAGCCTCAGATGCTAGCAAGGCATCTCTGCTTAAATATATATGTGCTTGGGGCTGTCTCCTCTCAAACTCGGGGAGACTGGTCCCCAGTACAACCATGGAACAGTGGTAACTCAGAAGCTCTGGGCCATGAGGCCTCCACCTTAAGAAAGCAGCTGATGCTGCTCACAGGCGGCTCTGGATTCTTATAGGACTGAATTCTGACCCTTGAGAGTGGGCTGTTCTAAAGTAACATCTACTACGCAGAGTGAACTGAGGACACAGACACACTAATACCACACGTGTACCTAGACCTGTGTACATATCTCCAGAGCCACACAGCAACACAAAAATGGACAAGCTCCTCCTAGTCCTCGCTCTGTGTCTGACACTGTTGTGTTGCTGTGTGGAGATACCATGGTCAAGGCAGCTCATGAAGAGTTTAACTGAGGTTTGCTTACAGTTTCAGAGGTCAGTCTGTGACTAACATGGTGGGAAGCAGGCAGGCGTGGCACTGGAGCAGCAGCTGAGAGCTCTACCTCCTTATCACCAAGCAGCAAGTACAGTAAGGGAGACTGGGCCTGGTATGGGCTTTTTGAAGCAAAGCCCACTCCTAGTGACACACCTCCTTCAACAAGGCCACACCTCCAAATCCTTCCTAAACAGTTCTACTGAGGACCAAGTCTTTGAACACATAAGCCATCCTCATTCAAAGCACCACAATGTTCTCTAGAAGTGAGCCAGCCTAAAGAGAAGCTGATATTCCACACTCCACAGTTAATGAGCTATTTATGGTTCCCACCTCTGGGCCGAGTGCCCTGTCCTGTTGAGATGTGAGGCAACACCAATGACAGCTGAGCTAACTGTGGACCCAAGTGAGACTAGAACCTTTGCTGAGCAACTCTAAGAGAATGCTAACCTAAGAATACAGGTACTGCAAAATGAACGGTGCACAGTTCTCATTTACTACAATGCACTCGTGTGAAATAGGGCCTGCACAGCAATGCAGGGAGACAGAGGGACTGATCAGGTGACGCCACTTCATGACACTCAGGCTCAAGCAAGTGTCCTGTTCTCTATCAGAATTTATCTTATGACAAAACTAGAAAACAAAGAAAGAAGATGGTCCTGCTTAAATTTTAATATGGATGTAACTGTCTGGTTTATTCTCTGTTGTAGTCATGAAAAGAACGACTTATTTTTGGAACACTGCATTACCTTGAGGTCACTAACTGACACTTCATTTAAGTGGAGTGTATGTGTGTGGGCTTCTGCAGTCTGCAAGGGTCTGAGCTGCACACTCTGAGCCGCCCTTCACACCGTGCTGCTCAGGGCTTTTCCTCAACACTGCACAATCAAAAGGTGAGATACAGATACATCTGCAACTGTCATTCCTCCACCTCCACTGGACCATGACAAAAGACTCTCTCATGGTGCAACAATATAAAACACCACACTTAAATTAGTATGTCCAAACAGACGGCCTTACTCTTGCTTTGTATAATAGACTTCTTTCTTAGGAACAAATAATGACAGAATGTTCTAGAGCCAGTTGTGGTAGCTCATATCTATAATCTCAGCACTCTGGAGGCTGAGGCAGGAAGATCACAGGTTCCAGGCCAGTTCCTAAAGCAAGTAAACAACACCCAATCAGTTTACTAAATTGTCTTAAGGCATAACTTCAGGGCTAATGGAGCCTAAGGCAGAGCTCCTTAAGTGAAGCTGGTTGGGAACCAACCCCAAAAAACTATTTCCCAGAACTGTCACCCTATGGACAGAACTACCACCCTGTAGACAGAACTGCCACCCTACAGGCAAAGCTGTCACCCTACAGGCAGAAGATTCTTTGGATTTGCTCATATCCACAGCTCTTCTATAAACTCAAAAATTAGGATGACTCAACTTGTCTCACACAGACACCTCCTAATCTTTTATGAGCTCAGCCCCCAGGTTAGCAGAGCCATAGAGTACAGGGTGCCTGTGTGGGTGCAGTCCTTAGGAATTCCAACATTTTCTGAAAAGCAATACACCTGGTGACTTTCACACCTGTTCCCTATGCAAAACAAAACGTGACTTCTGCAGCTTGAAAAGAGAAGCTGTTACATTTACGAGTTGGTTACCATGATAAATCATGTAATTCAATTCCCACAAATTTACATTGTGCTTCTGAAAACAGGAGAACCCTGGATTCACAAGAAGAGGCTGCCATCTGCCTGAACATTGACTTGACCCACATATGGGTACTTCATGTCTTTGGCACATCATAGAGAATGGCTAGGACCTGTGGGGACCACTATGTGCTCACCAGCATACTGATATCATTACAAATACCTTCATAACAAACATGGGTGCCAGGCAATAGATGTGAAACCCACTGTACTATCAACCTCACAGAGACTGAGCTTGGTCAACAGAACCCCACATGACTTCAGTTGGCCCTTTCATTAGTTATTAGTTCTGTTTAAAGGGTATTAGCACTCTATGCCACTTTTTCAGCAACTAGAAAGCAAATTCTGTATAGAGGTACCTAGATGTACCTTTGATCACTACACGTTCACACACACACACACACACACACACACACACACACACACACACACACACACACTCTTTAATAACTATGTTTATCCAAATACTTCTCCCCAGCATAGGCTAATGCAGACGAAGAGAAAACAGAACAAAAAAGCTTTGGTAAAGTACAGTCAGAAGCTGGACGCAAACCTGGAATGTGTCTCGGGCCACTCACACTGTGAAAAATGCTCTCAAGGAATCTACCTGATGCACAGTTTACCTGCTTGGTTCTCAGAATGTATTTTTTTTTCGATCCAGACCTTTCAAGAAAACCAGAACTCCAGAAAGCCTTGCTACACAAAACATGCACCTTTCCAGAAGAGAGGCTCTCTACAAGAAAAGAAACCAAGCCAAAAGCTCTGGGGAATGGGATTCTTATAGCCCTGTGCACACAGTCTGTTTAAATTCCTGTAGCCACAAGCCATTAACTAAGCACCACTATCCCTAGACTAAGAAAATGAAAACAGGAGTGGGATGTGGTCACTGTGAGAACACCTGCTGGATACAGGGCCCTGGGACTGATTCCCAGACTCAGTGTGGGAACGCCAGTCTGGGATACACACAGCCCCAGCTGGGACTGATCCTGACATGAAGGAAGAGGAAGATGCCCGAGTTCTAGATGTCTCTGTTCTTTGGGGCTTTCACACAGCCAGCACTGTTCTGGAGATTAAGGTGCCCTTCTAGCGCCCACGTTGCCACAGCCCCACAGGGTGGCATTCCTGACGAAGTCTCCTGTTCCACACCCGTCAACAGTGCACTGCTGCTTCCCACACAGTCAAAGCCATGTCTGATGTTAAAGGACACTCATTTCACCAACTTTACTCCAGTTCTGTTAGCACATGATTCTCAAACGCCAAGTTTAATAACCCTTTCTCAATCATTGATGCAGCAGCTCCGGACAATTGACAGTTTCAATCCTGGCACGGAGGAATGAGCCTTACCCTGGAGTTGCTGTCCAGAAGACAGCGGGAGGTGATAGTGTCCAGGAATGTCTCATGTGCTGCAATAATGTGGTCCAAGTCCTGGGCCTGCTGCACTCTGTTCCAAAGCTCATCCCAGGAGCACTCAAGAACCTGAAAGGACAAGTTGAGACTCTGGTTGAGCCCGCTCATGTCACACGGCTGCAGCACAGGGCAGGGCAGGAGGCTGACTCACCTCAAAGGTGATATAGTACTGCATCTGATGGATGAAATGCACCATCTCTGATGCCAGGATGTGGCACTGGTGAAGCACCCCAGAGAATTCTGCAAAAAAATGGAGTGTCATCAGGGTGGGAAGGTGCTGGTGCTTGTACAGAGCCTGTGCCTGCAGGCTGCCCACAAACGAAGCCATAAGCAAGCCTTATTCCAGATGCCAGAGACTAGAGGCTCTCCACCCACTCTTGTTCTTCAGCGAAAGGACTGGAAAGAGAACTTGCTTTGAAAGCATCTGGACTTGACTTCGTACTCCCAACATCCATGTATAGGCCTAAGCATGGTCACATCTATAACCCCAGTACTAGAGGGTCAAGGAAGACCTCAGGGCGGGCTGGCAGACAGCATAGGGAGTGAGGTACAGAGTGATAGACAACACCGGCTGTCCTCTGGTGCCTGTTCACGGGCACATGCATTCGTATGTACACATACACACACACACACACACACACACACACACACACACATCATACAGTTAACTATCAAAGTTTATTTTGTAGAAATGAGCACCATGCCTAAATAGAAACCTTATTTTATATTTTATCTGTAACCAGTCCATCTACCACACAAGGAATAGTTATTTCTCCCTATTTGTCTGGAGACAAGAAGGCCTCCGGGTGGGCCCTAATTCAGTAAGAAGGGAGGGATCCCAGGGAGCTGCCATGCATGTGCAGAACGTGCCAGTATTGGCAGCCAGAGGGAGCAGAACAGCACTGGCTTCAGCCTTAGTCTGGACTTCTGGCCTACAGAATGCTTAGCAGAATTAACATCTGATGCTTCAAGTGACACAGCTGGTAGTGCTGGGTCCTAATAAATAACAACAGCTTTAACAAGTGAATATTAGGTGACAGGTGAGAGGCTCTGAGGGACTGCAGCTCCCAGAGAGAGGATGACATCAAAGAAGACACACCTCTAGGGCTAGAGACCAAGAGGCACTGCTGTCCTGGGGCAGTGAGCACATCTGCTCAAGAGAGGAATGATCCCAAGTTAACACTTAAATTCTTCGATGAATGTAGCCCAGTGCGTGCACATAAGCGGGTGCACAGTCACAGGAGCAGGCAGTAGTAGCAAGTCTGATCCTAGGAAATCTGAAGAGGGGTCAGGGAAGCATGCCTGTGGAAAGTGAGAGGGGAGCACAACAGGCAGATGCTGCTCCTGGGCACCCTGATGAGGTGCAGGACATTGTGCCATCTTCAGACCAGCCGCTGTCATTATCCAGACTTTCCCAAGGTCAAGCCCACTAACAGCTCCAGGGGAAGAGAGGTCTACAACCTACACTGAGTGTTCTCAGCCTTCCTGCAGGAATACAAGCAATTACTAGTTGCTGAAGGAACTCTTCTTTGTTTAGCCACTTGGAAGTTGCCCTTATTCCTGTGTGATCCCAGTTAAATTCAGTAATTCACTAATCTAAACTTCAGTAGGATTCTGCTCCTCCTCCACCTGGGGGAATAGACTCCACATGAAGTGTCAGGTGACAGATGTGGACAAAGAGGTTTTGTGCAGAGGCAGGCAGTCCAGTGACTCCCCACTGACAGACCGCAGGGTCCCCATGCCTCCCTGGTCAGAAGTCACAATTTATTTGTTAGATACGTATCTACATCTTCCTTACAAAACGCCAGATTCCTTACAGCTACCGTCAGGACCCCAGACAGCTGAAAAGAAGTAACTGTCTGTGCCGTAGGTGCTGTTCCCCAACTCTGACCAGGAGTGTGCCCATCCAGCACAGATCCCTCAGAAGAGCGGGACATTCCACAGGTCTCCCGCACAACTTGGAATGTCTACCAATGAATATAGCTGATCTGTAGCAATTTTCTTTGAATAGAGACAGTCCCACCAAACAGAGAGATGTGAGGGGGTAGATAAAACGTCCGCAGTCCAGAGAAGCCGGAAGGCCATCATCTTTACAGGAGCAGGGACTGGCTGGGCAGAGGCTTGCCAACCTGCCGAGCAGCCTGCATGTCCACAGGGTACAGGATCCAGGGATAAGCTTGGGTTAGTGGTACCCAAGCCAGGATGAGTTTTCAGGGATGCAGCTGCATTTGAGTCACATGTGCTCCTTCAAGTAGCCCCTCACCAGTACCAACCCCAATAAACTCACTGCTTTGCTAAGTTGGACTCAAGGTAACTGTTACTTTGGTCTGTCTTGGTTCCCTGTCTAAAGTGAGCAGACATCTGTTCCCATCTCCCTGGGAAAATGTTACACAGTGATGACCATGCATCTGACAAGGAGGGTATGCTTCCAAGTTCTCTTGAAGGCCTAGACCAGAGTGTGGTTTTCTCCACTGAAACTAGGCTACCTAACCCAATTCTCTAGTCATACAATTGACTTCGGTTTCCAACACAGAGTACATAGCCACTCTGCAGGCATATATTTTTACAGCCTACTTTAATGAGGGTTCAACCTGTCCTCTTGCCCACCACCCACCAGAGGTTATTAGGATGCGGGGAAAGTGGACCTGTTTAGAAACAGTTCTTTGGGGCAACTCCAGTCTTCATTTTCAGGATATGTGCAGCCCAGTCCTCTAGCAGACACCAACACAAGTCAGCACCAGCAGTCCAGTTCAATCCGCAAGAGACCACCGAGGAAGCAGCAAGAAGACCACCTCACGAGAAGCTCTTTGGCCAGTTTCTCTATGGCATCACCACAAGCAGAGCTCAGCGACTCAGTGTGAGGCAAACCAATACACGCGTGTAAACCAGAGAATAGGGAAGCAGAGCAAAACAAACCAATGCTGGAGCCCTGCCCCCCACTGTGTGTGGGGTCATATTTATGTTCCTTCTAAATATCATGTGTCCTCTCACACGTCCGCTATAGTAAAACACACTTCCACCTGTGTCTGCTTCAGCAACAGATTTTTTCACAGGTCTGCTTTGGCAAAATATCCTTTCCCCTGAGAGCTGCAGAAAAAACATCATCTGACATACTGACTTTCCAAAGGAACTACAAGTTTCTACATCACCACCCTCTGTCAAGAGGCACTCAGTTATGCACGGCCGTGCCAATACTCTGCAGATCTACTCTGAGTTTTCACCAAGAGCTTTATGCTAACTATTCCAGGGGATCCTGAGCACAGCAGTGTGCCCTAAAACATCTTTGTGTCCTGGGGTATGTCACCTCACATCTGTGCATGTCGAGCTCATTCTGCAGCAGCCCTTAGGCTGAGCAATCCAGAAGGAGAAGCTGCATTCATTCACCCCAGTACTCAAACCTGCCCACAAGACCTGCATGACCAGAGTTGATACACATCTTCCTTCCGTTTTCACTACAAGATTCATAGTCTTCTTCCTAGGGAAACCTGCCACCTCATCTGGTAAAGGAGACATTCTTCTGTGGTGACCATGAGGTCATTGCATGTGGGAAAAGAGAATTGAGGACAGGCCCCTCCGGGCATGACTGGAGTCTGTGAGAATCTGAGGAATGTGGACTTGATTCAAAGTCCTTTATCTCTGAAAATATAACTTGTGCCTGTTATCCTGTACCTGAAAATGCACATAAAATGCACGCTTTATTAAAAATGGTCTTGAACAACCCCACACTGACGTGCAACAAATACACAAGTGTGCCCTGCTGGTTAACATACAGCTTTACACAGTCAGGAATGTCTACTGGGGGCTGGAGACATGGCTCCATGGTTAAGAGCATTTCCTGTTCTTACAAAGGACCTAAATTGTCAACACCCACATAACAGCTCACAACTATCAGCAATGCCAATTTCAAGAGAGCCGACATCCTCTTCTACCTCTGAAGACATCAGGCACATAGGCAGTGCACATACACATATGCAGGCAAATACTCAAAATAAAAACAAATAATGACCACCCTTCCCTTCTGCTCACCTAGAATCTAGATAGATTCATTCCTGGTTGTCTACTGCCCTCTAAAGGCCACTGAAAGACCTTCAGTGTGAGATGAACCAGCAGCTCTGTGGCCCAGGCACATTCAGCAGGACATACCTTTCCATCTTAAGTCCAAGATTTCTTTTTAAAGAAATACCTTAAAGTAGTTTCATCACAGATTCAAAATCTCCTCTACAACCTGCATTTCCCTGGGTGCTGCACCCTGTAAGGTGACTCGATCAAATCCTATTCAATTTATTTTCCAAAGCTTTGGATTGAAGATGCTTTAAGAACCAGCATTTTTCTGCATGTCTTGTGGTTCAGCATCCAACTGTCCTCATACCCCTCCTAACAGCATTCGGTGTGTGTGAATTATAGGCAACTGTCATTCACAAAGACAACAACTCACTGTTGGACTCAGGCTGGGTCTGAGGACTTCTTTGCAAATTTAATCCTGGCAACCCAAGGAAATGACAGACAGACCCAAGGCAGGCAGAGAGCTGATTTAACATCTCAGCAAGTAAGAGCCTAGCTTAAACAGAAGGAATAATACAACGGCGGGGTCAGAAGGGTGGCGGAGAAGATCCTTACCACCTCACTGCACAAGTTATGCCTCAGCTCTGCAAGACCTTGTGTTTTGTCCTTGAGGGCCATCAATGAGTGCAGAGCGGTAAGACCCTGGTAATGGCCACTCTGCCTGCAGTCTGCTGTAGCCGTCACTCTCTGGACCTTTGGTAGCTGTCTGGTGTCAGCAATGAGGAAACCTGTTCCGTTTTATTTATAACAATTATTTTATTAATCAAAGGGCAGATTCAGTTTAGTTGTTCCTTAAATAGGTTATGAAATACTTTAGTAATCGACTTCTACATAACAAACTCAAAACTATTCATAATTGAAGTCATTCAATACTGTAACATTAACAAAATCTTGACTGTCTAAACTATAATTCTAAACTATAAAATATAAAACATGTCCACATCTTGAATTATGCTCAGAAGAAAAATTCACAGCTCAAAGATAGTATCACTAAGGCACTAGGTGATTTTTTAATAAACCAGGGACCTACTAAAAGGCATTTCTTCTTTGAAAACTAGTGATTAAAAAAATTAAACTTGAGGTTAGAGAGATGGCTCAGTAGTTAAGAACACTGGCTGCTCTTCTAGAGGTCCTGAGTTCAATTCCCAGCAACGACATGGTGGCTCACAACCATCTGTAACAGGATCTGATGCCCTCTTGTGGTGTGTCTGAAGACAGCTACAGTGTACTTATATACATCAAATAAATAAATAAATCTTTAAGAAAAATAGTGTACTAAGGACTGAAGAGATGGCTCAGTGGTTAAGAGCACTGTCTGCTCTTACAGAGAATCCAGGTTAGATTACCAGCACACACATGACAGCTCACGGCTGTCTGCAATGCCAATTCCAGGGCATGCAACTCCTGTTCCAGCCTCCATGTGTACCAAGCACACACACAGACTCAGGCACTCATACATATATTCTTCTTCATCACCATCACCATCATCATCCTCCTACACCCATGAACATTAGTGAAAACAATGTGATTTTAAAAGAAACTTCATGTTATGGGAAACGATCAAGTACTCTTACTCTGAAATCAAGACAATAATACAAAGAAGCCTGTTCATAGCCCAGACTCAAAGTGCAACAGTGAGTCCTTTCCCTCTCTAAGACTTTAACGTCTGATGCCAAAAGAACCCGGCAGGCTCGGACGCAGACCCTGGCTTTACCTGGCATGTTCCTCAGCAGCTTCGCATTGCACATGTGTCCTTTCCGGATGTCAGTGAGGATGTACTCCATGCGCTTGGCCCTCCACAGGAAATTAAACACTCTCAGGTAGTGGCTCATGCACTCTCGTGTGAAAACCTAGAAAGACAAAAGACAGGGTGTGGCTATTGCACAAAGAATCTCCTAGCCCAGGCCCCAGCCTTCCGATAATTAGCAAACACAACTCCAGCCCTTTCCACATGGCACATAAGTGAGGAGAGTCTATAGCAGCCACGTAGCAGTGGGTATGTGTGCATCACGGCTGGACACAGGGCTGAAGGTGGTGTGACAGCACACAGCTCAACAGGACGTTTTCCCTCTGGTTTTCAAGACAGACTTTCTCTGTCCTAGAACTCTCTGTGTAGACCAGGCTGGCGTCCAACTCAGGGACCTGCCTGCCTCTGCCCACCAAGTGCTAAGATTAAAGACATGCAAAACCATGCCTAGCTTTTTATAAGTTATTTTATGCTTTATATTTGCCTACTTGTGTGCCAATGTGCCACATGCATGCCTGGTCCCCTTGTAGGCTAGAAGAGGACAGTGGGTCCCCTGCAACTGTAGTCAGATGGTTGTGAGCTGTATGAGTACTGGGAGTAGAACACAGGTTCTCTGAAGTACAGCAAGTGCTCCTTACCACTGAGCCAACCCTGTAGCCATGACTCTCCAGGACTTTAAACCCAGTCCATATTAGTCTGAACTTGAACACTTGACTGCAACCCCCAACTTGTAAGACACACAGGGAGAGGGATCGCTGCTTTAGTGACAACATCTCCAAAAGTAGAGGCAGGCACAGCAGTATTTCCACCCTGACAAGTCTCTCAGGTCACCGTCACAGGCTTACAGACTCAGCAAGTGACAGGTCCTGATAAAGAGACTGTCTTTAGTCCCCCTGTTAGCCCTCCTATGCTGGCCAAGTTTCCAAAGAAAATGCAGGCTACCCAGTTATACCTCAACATCAGGAAAACCACGAGTAATATAGTTCAAGTAAAGTTCCACCTCACACTAGAGTTGTTCTAGAGTGAAGGCAGCCCCTCCTCCTCTCCCCCACACACCCCCCATTACAGCTCCCGAACTGACTCTGCTCTGAAGGAGCTCTGATCTCCAAGAAATCTTGCTGTCCGTGTCTGTCCTTAGGCCTTTATTCGACCCCGCAGTGCTCACCCTACCTTCTCACCTCACCACCTCCCAGTGAGCACACAACTCACGACAATGAGCACGAACGTTGTCCTTGTTCCTTACACTTTAGCACAGAACGCCAACTGTACCCCACCTTATCTGGTGTTCTTCTGTGTGCCTCACACATCGTGTGTAACAAGGACTGCCTATTCATCCTTCCCTATGCCTCTCAATAGCAAATTCATCGCACAGGAGTCTGCACGATGAAGATAATGATGGTGGTGATAGCGACGGTGGTGATGATGGACAGACAGACAAATGACAAAACTGCTCTGAAGTAATTCCAAAATCAAATCTAAGGGTCTGGGGGTTTATCTGTGTACTGTTTGCTTCCCACACTATTAATTATCACTCTTGTGATTACAGAATTAATGGCTGATTCAGATGTTACCAGTCACTTATAGGATATGTCTCTATACTCATGAGACATCACAGAGTAGTGATGAAATTCCATATCCCTATTGATTTCAAACGTTCAGTTAAGCCGTGGTCAATTTTTTTTTATGATGATGCTTTATATATAGCTATACATATATATATATAAATGATTCTGAAGTTAACTCCAAATTTTGGGGTCCTAGAGGTCCTACAACTTATACTGGGTTCTAACCAGTGATTAAGATTGAGGTTACAGCATTTGAATTTGGCCTTAACATTGTACTGGGGGAGGGGAGAGTATTTTGGCCAAGAGTAAAAGCTTCACATTCCATAATTAGTAGTGGTAAAAATAAGACACTCCTGGATTAAATTAAATAAAATGAGAGTGGGACATGATGAGAAAGAAACCTCTAGAATTCTACTATTCCCAGGTTTTTCATACTAATACAGTGGTGGCAATCCCAGGGTCATCTGTTACTGTGTCAAATTTTGATAGAGAAGGAGGACCCACAGGAGCAGCCTTGCTGGGCTTGAGGATTATTCAGCAGTTGGAAAGAGCTTTGGATTAGTTCTTGGCTAAAATCCACCTGGGTCCCCTTAACGAAGGCCAAGCTAGCAGAGTCAACCAAGCCGTGGTCTTTTAAGTACTAACTACATAAGAGGAAGACATCCCCTGCTCTGACAAGAAAGCAAGTGTTACCACAGCAGTTTTACCAGCTGGCTACATGGCTCACTTAAAGGAGACTACAGTCCAGAGATACAGCAAGCTTCAGATTCCTCATATGCAAAGACCTCAACAGCAAGGAAGTCTCCATCTTGTTGAGTGTGGGAGAGCAGCCCTGATGAGGCCCTGTTCTCAATCTCCCTCACCAACCTTAGGCAATGTGCACAGCCCGGCTGCAAAGCCCTCCGAATCAGTCTTCTGCAGCTGGAATCAAGACTCTGTGACCTCACCACACTTAAATCTGGATGGACTTTACCACAAATAACTTGAAACTCATGAAAAGCAAGGTCAACCAGAAATACTTCACATAGTTAATGAGCTGTATTTAGCTAATGCGTTCTTCCGCAACCTGGGTTGTGAATTTCACAATGTCCCAGATTAGACTAACCCAAAAATCTCACTGACATTTTATATCTTAGAATTAGTAGGAGCTAATGCTGCTATTATACAAGATATAATTATATGATTGCTACAAGATATATTCCTACTATAATTAAATTCTGTTCAAAAAAATGACAACCTCAATTAATGAGAATGGAACGGAAACAGGTAACACACAAATTAACCAAGAGAAAAGCAGTAAAAACCTGTATTTATAAACTAGGCTTCCCTTTATCTTTTGTGTACTTTTTCCTTCTTCGTGTGTGTGTGCATGCCTGGACTGGCTGCATGTGCATGCAGATGTCTTCACCGATCTCCATCTTCTGTTACCGAGACAGTCTCTTCCTTGAACCTGGAGCTCACTCATTCTAAGCCAGCCAGCCCATTCTGAGGATCTCATTCTGTTTCCTGTGCACTGGGATTGCAGGAGGGCTGCCACGACCACTCAGCATTCCCATGAGAGCTGGGAACCTGAACTGCAGAGGTTAATCTCATACAGCAAACTCACTGAGCCATCCTCCTACTCCTCCTTCTCTATCTCAGTAACTTCTACATACAATTAAACCTGGCAAACCAACTCTAATGATGCTTTGAACACTTGTGCTCTTACAATAAGCTCATGATGATGGCAATTGATAAAAACAATTCACCACCCACAAACAGAACCAGCACAAGTCATGCAGGAGAGCACGCCCTGCACTCTGGTCCTGACTGAGCTAGCCAATGACCCCTCTTTTTTCTCCATTTGGCAGCCCAGGCTGCTGACACAACCAACTCAGCTGGTGTCTGAATCGATACCTGTGGGCCAGACTGGGCTGTCACAGGCATGTCATAAAATAAAGCTGGCATAAAATGTCTTTCTTCAGTCCTTAAGTTGTACTCAGAACCTGAGTCAGCTATCCACAGTACACAAAGCACATATGAAGTCCTAAACAGCTTGCTGAAATACCACACACTTGTGCACAGTAACCAACACACAGGACAGCAACTCAGAGTACAAACACAGTCTAAGTTTACCACCCTAACTATGGCGAGCAGGTAAGCTTAAGAGCAACTGTGAAGTTAAACTAGCAGCTCTGACCTGATCAAAGTCAAATATGAATTCATGAGGCAAAGAAACCTCCCTGACAGCTCTCAGGCCCTGTGGACTTAATACACACCTCTGGGTGGCATTCTGTGAATGTGGCCTCCACAGAATCATCATAATAAGGGATGTGATTTACCCTACAGAAGGGACAGTCGTGAATCCACCTTCGACACCCACTAGAAAAGGAATTTTAGAGCCCAATCATGCTTAGCAAATGTCCCCAATAATAAAGAAATGCAATTTATTTCCCTAGCATTTCAGATACAGAAATGACTAGGTCTCAGGTTCCCCCCCCCCACAAAGAGAGAGAACATGAGTTAGAGAGGCGATTTAACCATGGACATGTGGAGACTCCCCCAGCCAAGGTTCTGTGCTGCATGCAGCAGGAGAGACGGCTCTCAGTGAGGGAGTGCAGGAGCCAACAACATGACAGCCCTTGGTTCATCAGCCTAGATGAATGCTGGATATCAAATTCATCTGAGGAGGAAAAATACGAGTCCCCTAAAATATACTTTATGCTTCCTTTCAATTATCCTAAATTAGTTGCTACAGTCTAAGAATAATGGCATAAAATGAACAATGCACTTATTAAGCACTTGCTGCAACCTGTGACAGAACAAATGATATTTCTAAGAATTCTTAAAATAATAGAGCACTTCAGCTCTCATTAATAACTATCTTGAAACACAGCCTTGGCTTATGCAACTCATTCAGGGGCTATATCCTAAAATCAGTTACTTTGAACCTTAGATTTTGAAAAGAAAGTCAGTTTGAAACAATAACGTGCCGAGCAATCCAAGCAGCTGTAAGCACTGCACACAAGCACACAGAAGGATCTTACAGTGGCAATTGGTCCATCGACGTGGTAATCCAGGCTGAAGACATCCCACCCAGTGTCACCAGGAGAGACCTAACGGTAATAAAATAAAACAGCAATGGAGCGGCTTTGTACTTACTGCTGAAGAACCTGCCACTGCTCAAAGGGAAGGTAGCACAAGGAGGTACAGGCTTTAAAACCCGGAAGCGCTCTGCTGTGCAAGCAGGGATCTGTCCCATCTGCACCAGCATCCCAGCGAGCGAGCAGAGCAGAGGAGCACACCCCAGTACTCTGCGATCATGCAGGAATGAGTGGCATTGTTCTGAATGAACAGTACAGACACACTCAGGTTCAGAACCTTTTTATGACAAACCCACACCATCTATCAGGCTCAAAAACTTAAAAAGCCTGCATTTCAAAAATAATAATAATAATAAAGTCAGTGGGTTTACAGGAATGAGGCGAATCAGGCCGTGAGGGTTCATGCTCATACTAAGCACAACCCTTCTGCAGACCACCTCCAGACACCATTGGTCTAAGGAGCAGATTCAGTCCCTGCCTACTGACCATGGGCGTCAGCTCCAATGTACTATTAAATATGGCTCACACCACCAAGCACCTGTGATGCTCCCATGCTTGATGGAACCTATCCCCTCAGTAAGGTGTGCACTCTCACACAGCACCCTCACAGACCCCCAGCACCCTCACACACCCCCAGCACCCTCACACACCCCCAGCACCCTCACACAGCACCCTCACACACCCCCAGCACCCTCACACACCCCCAGCACCCTCACACACCCCCAGCACCCTCACACAGCACCCTCACACACCCCCAGCACCCTCACACACCCCCAGCACCCTCACACATCCCCAGCACCCTCACACACCCCCAGCACCCTCACACACCCCCAGCACCCTCACAGCCCCCTCACAGGCCCCCTTACCTCCAGAAGCCTCACATCTAGCCTCCTAAGGATCTCCGGGCTATCAAACTGGGCATTGGTGGCTCTTACAGCAGTTTCAAGAATCCCCGTCAAGTTATGCTGATACAAAGTTGTTGCTGGTCGAACAAGTTCTGGTCTTTAAAAAAAAGGTGTTTAAAATTAAAGCTGTTATTACTTGAAGTTTTAAAAAAATATATTAATTAAAAAAGTAAAAGCTCAAAAACTGAAAAGGTAAATTGAATAGTTAAATGTAGTTATAAAAGCATCATGGTGCCCAAGCAAGCACTCTGTGGTCTAATTAGGTTCCTCAAGAGTCCTTGGATGGGCACTGCTCCAGAACCACGCATACAACCACTTCGAAGACAGCAAAACGAGACCCTGAGGCGCCCATACCAGGCTTTGGAGTGTTTTCCTGTCTTCCTGCATGGTTCTCTTACCCCTGTGCTCAAAATTTATCAAAACATTTTTAAAAACTCCAACTCTGCTTCATTAAGAAAAACTCATGACATTAATTGCCAACAAGGTTGTAGAAAGCATATTTCTTCAAAATATTAAAAACATTAATTTTCATTCAGCTTTGGCTGAAAGAACTTATATGTGCTGTAGCATTTTGACAGTTTCCAAATTATGGCTGGCTTATGGCAGGATTGTTTCAATTTCCTACAAAACCCTAAGTCTATGCAACTAAATATAGACATCATAGTTCCAAAGGGCCTGGCACCATCACCCCAGCACCCAGCTAAGGCGTGTTCATTGCTAAAGTCTATGTTTCCGTGAAGCTCCCACTCCTCTGACTAAAGAAATGCAATCATCTCGGGTGTGCCTGCGCGGTGCTGGGCAGAGGCACAGTGAAAAGGCACAAATCCCATTAGACCTGCAGCCAACAGGAGACAGGCTGGTGGCTCTGAGAACAGCACACCTCGCCCGTGCACTGCCACTGTAGGCCAGCACCACGAGAGCACCCTCTCTCTAACAGCTCCTTGTCACATCCGCTTTAACTCTGAGAAAGCTCTTCACTTCTGGTGTGAATGCTCTATATTCATGGGCCTGCTGACATCCACACCATCAACCATCAGCTCCAACTCAGCTGTTTCAGGGCACCAGCACCCAGACTTCCCTGGGACAGCTGGGGAGAACCTCCTGGGAAGTCAGACTCACTTCGAGGCCACGAGCCCAAAATACCAGCTTCGTTAGCACAGGCGAGGTGTAAAGATAACTGCCATTTTCTTGTTCTGAGGGAACAATTTATTACTCAATTAATTATTATTAAAGTGAATCCTGAGACACAGCAAGGACAACACCCTTCAAATACTTCAGTGAAAGTATCTGACCATCAGCCCTGTCCAGAGCCCTGAGCTACACCAGGTCTGGATGTTCTGCGACAGGAGGAAGGCCACAAGGGCACAGTGAGAGGGGCCATGTTGTCAGGCTGCATAAAGCACATGGACTAAGAAGCCAATGTCAAATACACATTCATCAAATTCATTTCAAACAGAAGCCAAAGTTAACTGTGACTAGCTCCAACTCCACCCACTCAGGGAGTCACTGCATACGCCATGATGTTCACAGGGACATGGATTTCCTCGTGAACTTGCGCCATGAACATGGCACACATCTGATGGTCTGCTGGCTATACCAGAGACGACTGTAAGGATTTAATCCAGGAAAACTTGATCTATGTAGAGATTGTTTTAAACACAGATTTGTAAAAGTTCAACACATCTCCTGATGTCACTTGTTCCCTTAAAGAAAAATTGTTAAGTCCTTATCATGTTAAAGATGGAGTTTCTCACTTTAGCAAATCCATTAAGTGCCGTATGAAGTCTCCTTGGCCAAGCAGCAAGTACCGCCGCATGGCCTGCATGTGCTCCAGCAGACTGTACTTTTTATTGAGGACATCCAACAGATATTTGCTGGTCTCAAAATAAGCAGCATCAATTTTCCCTTGAAATGCGTTTTCTAAGTCTGTGAATAAATCTGCAGCTGTAAAAACAAGACGGACAGGCACACATCCATATGTATCAAATATCCTAACCAAGAGACAGTAAAGGCATATATAGAACCAGAGCCAACCCATCAGTGTAGATCCAACCCAGGCATGGTCAATGCCCAAAGGCCAGCACATCCTGGACAGAGGAGGTGCTGGCATTTGATTCACAGGAGGAACAGACCCAGCACTGCGCATGAGCTCAAGGATCTCACTTAACTTGTCTCACAAACATCAGGACCAAGACTCTGGGGACCCTCTCACCACTTGTATGATCTAAGCATGGTGGGAAAGGTCATAACCCCAGTACTACGGTCTTCTGACTCCTTATCTACCTCTTAAACACGGGTCTTCCCCAATCTAGCTCTAGGTCCCATCTCTTCCTATGCAAAGTAAAAGACTCAGGATAGCAAGAGCACCAGTAAACTGGAGATAAGCTGCCAGGAAAAGAGAGAAAAGGCAGAGGGACGGTGGCAGATTTCCACCAGCTGGCAAGGGAACCTGTAAATCATGGCAGGCAGATCCTGCCTTGCTTACTTACTGTCTTTTCATCGTCATGGGAATAAAGCCATGATAACAGTTTGCTTGACTCAATGCCACTATTTAACTCCACGTTAAAGAATTTGAGCATCCATGCAGAAATAGAGATCACACGCATGATCATACATGCTCTGTATGAACATATTTTAGTGATCTAGGTATATAGATACTATGCAGTAGAGAGCTCTAAGAAACATTATCACCATCACCTCCAGGGTCCCTACCACTGGTCACACTCACCCTCTCACGCCGTCATCACCACATGACCATCACCACCCCATCCCTACCGTCACCACTACCACAGCAGCCATACCGTCACGGGGTGACTCTGCCGACTTGGTCACTGCTATCATTTTTGTAGTAGGTGTCTGATCGTGACAAACTTGGTGCAAGAAATTTATTGACTTTCCTATCAAAAGGACCTAAAAAGGAAAATAAGCTGTGACCTTCGGACAAGTTAGCGGTCCAAACACGTTAAATACCCCACATTCCACATTAGCTACTCACTTAAAAACACAGGGCATAAGCACTGATCTCTACCAATGAGCTGTAGGAGCTCAAACAGCACACAGCACACCAACACACACAGCAGCACGGTACAAAACACAGCAGTGGCCGTCGACACGGAAAGGCAGCATCCAGCCTGCCTACCTTCCTAGACTGGTCCATCGTAATGAAGGACGGGATCATGGATTTCCTCAGGGTGTACTTGTCATGCCACAGACGGTCGGCTTTAACAGTTGGATCTGACGCCACAAAAAACTAGGAGTGAAAAGACACTGAGCGTTAGGATACTTCCGAAAAGCCGAGCCATGGCCGTGCACTTGGGAGGCAGAGGCAGGTGGACCCCTGAGTTCAAGACCAGCCTGGTCTACAGAGAAAGTTCCAGGTCAGCCAGGGTCAAGCAGAGAAACCCTGTTTCAAAAAACCAAACATTAAAATAAAATGAATACTTGTGAAAATATTAGTTATAGCAACAAGGACATTATTATAAAGTTATTCAGACACAAAGAGTCCACTCACTTATACAATAAACTTGTTTGGCAAAGCACTCTGGACAGATAGCTATGTTGTGTTCCAGATAATTAAAACCAAACCATAACAAAAGCAAGTTTCCCCTCTCCTTGGAGACTTAGGAGTGACACCAGTGTGAGTGCCGTGAAGCCCTCCCTGGCAGCCTTGAGGACCCGTGTCCTGAGGGCTTGACGTGTGGCCGTGGTGTTCACATGCAACTCCAGCACTTTCTCGGCACTCAAAAAAAAATTAGTAAACAAATAACTTGTAAGCCGGAACCTACTAGATTTATTAATTCTAACAGTGATTTATCTTACAATACTACAATTGATGAATAAAGCCAGTGTTGTTGGGAAAATGTCAAAAAAGCAAGTGACTACATCTATGATCTATAACGAACGATCATGGAACCATTAAAAATAAAGTTACTTTGTCAGATTTCCAGGAACTTGAAGAAAAGTACTAATATTTTCAAAACCAAGATGTGAACTTAATTTACAAATACAGAGCATATACTAATAGCTAGTCAGGATTTCAAAGAACTTTATAAGAAGTTGATGAAGAACAATTTAATGTCAGAAAGTGACATCATTTACTTCCAAGAAACACTGAGGTGTGACATGGTGTGACATGGTGTGCAGCCCAGCTGAGACTGGGGAAGCACAAGTATACCCACTGGTGATCACACCAGCCCACCTTCCTCTGCCAGATGTGCTTAGACCATCGAGACCTTTAAAGCACACAGACGTGTGATCAGAAAAGCTTTAGCAATTGGTACCAGCTAAATATTCTGCTGTGTCTGTTGTCTTGGCATCATTCTCTCAAGCAGTTAGCAAGCTCTGGCTTCAGAAACCCAAGGCAAGACGAATGACTGTCAGTCATGATGAGGTCTCACACATGACTTTGCAGACCAAGTTTTCAAATGCTGACATTCTCGTGACCAGAGCGAAGGGATCATTTGTTTCTAACTAATTAATCTACCTTATACTCTTGCTTTATGATGCCTTTCCAACTTAAATACATTACAGAGGCAGCTTGGGGAAATAAATACTCCGTTATGATGAGGTTATCATGTAGCACATACTGAAATTAACCCTGAGAGAAACAAGAAAATGCTATAAACCCACCCCAAGCATCTCCCTGGTTACCGTCACTGTGCCACGACTGCCCTTAGGCTTGCCATTCAACAGATTAGATTAATTGCATATAAATTATATTCCTCTGTTATTCACTTAACCACAAGAGCTAGTTTTTATAGACACCACACCAATTTATCCTGATAGTTTGAGAGCAGCTGGGTTTCTATCAGTGTGAACAATAAGAAATTTTAATTTAAACTATTAAAAACCTCCCAGACAATTCAGTCATCTTTGGAAGTCACGAACACATTGCTTCATCTAGGGCACAGGAGCGTGCAATCGCTCTCCATACAGCCAGTAGTGAGCACAAAGGGTGTACTCATCTTTAGAATATAATGAACTCAGAGACATATATGGTGGCAGAGGCAGAACCAAGGTCAGAACATAATTGCAATAAGCCCACATTATATTGATGCATTTCCCCTCAAGGTCCTTCAATTTCTACCACTATGTCAATCACAGAAGGAATCTAGGAAAAAATAAAACATCGCTGTACCCTGATTTCTCATTAACTGCTAGACAAATGTGCCCTCCCCACCCCAAAACAGTAGCAAAGGGGAGATTCCCTTAGCATGCAGCTCGGTTTCTAGGAATCAGCTGTCAGCAGGATTCTATAGTCAGAATCAGACCCAGGACACCAGCTTAGTACCTAAGAAAGCTCACAGCCCCTTCAGAGGCCAAAATCCAGTCAGCTTCCTAGTATCACAAAGGGCACGGACTAGGCAAACGCTCATGTTACAGTATTTCAAAGGGTGCCCGGCTGGAGTGTGGTTGGCTAAATTCATCCCTAAGTATTTAATGTTTGATGTGAGTAGAGCTGTTTTCTCTATTTTGTGTTGGCAACATTTACTGAGCATAGAGAAACAAGGGTTTCTGTCACTGACTGGCAGTCTGCTAGTCTGAGAACCTTAGTACAAGACACAGGTGCACCTCATTCCCAGTGTTTTCCTATACAGTGCACACTTAGCATTCTTCATGTTAAGATCATGTCACCCAAGATGGATCTTTTCTCCTGGATTGGATTCCTCTCCATTCCTGTCTTGCTAGCATGAGCACAATGCTGAGTAGGAGTGTTGACAGATACACATTGTCTCATTCTTCGACCAGAGACCAGGCTGACAGCCTCTCGCCAGTCAGACTGTAACTGTGACTGTCCCAAAGCAAGACCTTTTCTGTGAAGGTTTCAGTATTTCACCACCGAACTGTGCTGAATGTCAGGAAGTTCTCTAGCATCAACAGAGTAGACTGTGTCCCTAAATTCTTATGATGCCTGTTACGATGGTAGACTATGGTCCACCCATGGAGTCACTGAGATAAATCCCCTTTTTCTATCAATGCTTTCAACACGTGAAACTCTACATTCTGCTTTCAGAGGCTTTCTACATCTAGGAGAAGTGGTCACGCATTTGTCTTGTGTGGCGCTATGATGGCCTCACAGGATAACTTAAATATCCCTTCATGTTGTACGTTCTTAAGCCCTGTCACCACAGCCTTGCCTCACGAATTGTCTTAATTGCTGACAGATCACTGATCTGCCCGAGGTCTGAGCAGTCTTATTTCCTCACGAATCAGTCAGGGAAAGTCCTGCAGTCTGGGAACTCCCTCAGGTTTTACTTAACAGAAAACTCTCCAGCTCTGCAGGAGATGTTCAATGGCGGAGGAATTCCCAGTGGTGGCGCTCTAAGCACCCGCCACCTTCTGGCCTTCTCTGAAAGGGCAGTTGCTGAGGTTCTCACCTGCTGTGGGGCTTCCCCTGTCTGGCTCTGCTCCCTTTGTACCTGTTCCTACAGTACCATCAACTGAGAACTAATGCTGAGTGCTTCTGTTCATCAGTTCCATGCCTTGGGCTCACATGCTGTCTGTCTCTCCCTCCCTCCCTCCCTCCCTCCCTCCCTCCCTCCCTCCCTCCCTCCCTCCCTCCCTCCCTCCTTCCCTCCCTCCTCCCTCCCTGCCTCCCTCCTTCCCTTCCTATTCTTCCTATCTGCCAAACTGAATGGCCTCACCTAACTTCCAGCCAGTGGGTATGTCTCTTCTCCCTGCTCAGGTCAGCTTATTCTGGCTCATGTTTCACAGGCTACAGTGGGGGAAGGACGCAGAGCAGAGAATGCTGTTCCTCTCTAGCTGAACCTGCATCCCCAGCCTACCTCTGAAATGCTGCCACATCCCAAGGAGGTGTACACTCCTAACTAGTCCCCGCCGGGCTCTTTCTCACAAGCACACCCAGGTGACTGCTTTACCAGGCACTTCTCAGGCCACTCAGACAGAACGTGCCATGGGAGCTTCACAGTATCTTATCCCTTTGCAGTTCCTCTTGACAGTATTCACACCTTCTGATGGCCTTAGAAACACTTCCCTCTGCAGAAATTCCATAGCCACCAAGTCAGCACTTAAAAAATTAAATTTCACAGTCAAATCATAGCTGAGGAAGTACTGGAGGGCCAAAGAGGCTAAGTCCTCAGAGTTTCATTACACAGAAAATCAAACACACAAGTAATTCTCAAGCTACCAAATATGCATGAAAAATCTACTATTTGCAGTTAAAGATAATCTTCCCAAATGTGACTTAAAACTTGAATGAAAACTATTTATAGAGCTCACCAGACAATGAAGGGCATCAAGATCCTATAGTCAGGGACAGGAAATGGTCAAATGTCACACAATGTTCTAGACTAAAGTGGGCTTAGGCAAATCTTGCCCGTGCTGCTTGTCTCACCTGCTCAGGAACGCCCTGGACCAGCCCAAACTTTATGCAGATCTAGGAAGGAGGGAAGACTGAGTGAGGCAGACCTAGCAGCAATGGAGTAGGTATTAAGTCACTGCAAAGTTAACTGTAGGGACAAGAACAGCAGTCCTCAGCAAAGACCACACTGCATCACACCTCACAGAAAACTGTTCACTTGTCAGTATCCTGTACCAGCAAAAGGAGCAAGGAACACCAGGTCAAAGGTCACTAGGTCACCAGGTCAACAGGTCACTTGGGCAAAAGGACTGGCAAAGGACCGGGGCCCATGGTCTTGCCAGTGCACTATGTGACTCCGGTTAGGCATTGGCCTAGGACTGCAGAATCTTTGGTGTGGGTAGACTGATGGATCAATGGAGGAACATGCTAGCTCTCAGCTAACCCAAGAAAGGACCCAGGAGATGTTTACAGAACTTATGAAACTTTTTAAATTAACTTGAAAGAAAAGCATGAAAAACAATAAAATCTTTCCATGGGATAAGAACTGAGGCTATGCTTGCCAAGTGACGATATGAACTAACTTTATGGTACTCAACAGACAAACACACTCACTTATATAAGTAACTTATAAAGTCCAAGGCTGGAGCGATGGCTCAGTGAGCACAGACAAATAAGAGGCAGCTCGGAGCTTCAGAGCAGACATCACGGTTGCAGAGGACGGGAGATGATCCTAGAGCTCCAGCTCCAAGGGGCCAGAGCCCCTTCCAGACACCGTGGGCACCGTCCTCACCCACATACAATTTAAAAAATGAAATAAGGTTCTTTTTGTCTTTCTTGGCCTTATAGTCATTTGCGTATATATTATGGTTTCCAATCCTGTGCTTTTATGAGACCTCTGTGTGTGTCTCTGCATCTTTATGTGTCTTGTGCCCCTTCTTTGGCTCTTTTTCTTGTTTGCTCATTTAGTTTTCCTATTCCAGCTTATTTGTTTTTGTTTTACCACATTTATTATGATTTTTAGACGCCCATTTGTATTCTAATGAGAGAGAAAGGGTGGGAGAGGAGGTAGGGATATATTATATGAAAAAAGAGAAAAAATAACAATATCATTAAAAAACAAACAAGCAAAACTCCTCGATAAAGTGACACATACCTGTAATCCACATACAAAGACAGGCATGCACCCATGCATACACACAATAAATCAAACTTTAAGTCTTACTCATATTTCAAGCAACCAGATATTGTCAGAAACATACCCCAAATATATACCATACTACATCACAGTACATCAGTCTGAGAAATGTAGTAAACAGTTATGTACTGCACATTTCAGAAATCCAGACAGAATCCTGGGGATACAGGTTAGTAGTGGAGTGTTTGTCTAGCAAACATGTGGCCTGGATTCCACCCACTCCCTACCTAAAAAAATCTCTCCTACACTCACTTCTGTGGCAAGCATCAGAGTTTCTGCCATGAATGCTGTACTCTGTGTAGTGGCTATGTACTTCTTAGCTAAGAAGCAAATGTGAATTTATGATAGAGCTTTATCATGTTTCTGTGTTTCCATTTCTTAGAGCTGCTGACAACACTTTTGAGTGTGTTCTCCAACTGCCAAAGTCCTCTGGTTTTGCTACATGGTTCTGTGTCAGGAATTTTTAGGAACTTGAATATTGTCTCACATGTAACCACCTCTATTTCAAATACAGTAGCTAGCTTTACTCAAATCATCAGCACCAAGCTGACCAAGTTTATAAAATAGCCATGTAAAAAGACAACTCCCCTAGGCTGAGTCGCCAGGCCCCAGGGAGAGCAGCCCATCCTGTGCCATCAGACGGCCCGAGAGCCTGCACATGCCCCTCGCAGAGCTCCAGCAGTGACACTGGAGGTGCGGGCACAGTCCCTTCACAGGCAGAGATAATGGCTGGGATACAGCACACTGGAGAAGGTGGTGCCCACACCCCTCACCCATGCCCCTCACCCACGCCCCTCACCCATGCCCCTCACCCAAGCCCCTCACCCACGCCCCTCACCCACACCCCTCACCCACGCCCCTCACCCACGCCCCTCACCCACACCCCTCACCCACACCCCTCACCCACGCCCCTCACCCACACCCTGGCACTTACTTCATGGTAAGTGTCCTCCAGCTCCCCATCATAAATCCATCGGTAGAGGAAGCTCAGCACAGGGTGCGACACTAAGCTCAGAATGTGCTGCACCAGGGACTTCATGTAGGGGTCTCCTGTCTTTGTGTAGGCATGAACCGCAGAGGCCAGCTCACCCCCCTTTCGGCCTAGGGGAAATGAGGAAAAAATACACAGAAATAGACAAATTTGAATTCATGGCAAAAACCAATCTCTAAACACTAACCAAAGCCAGCCAAGTAGCAGAGATAAAGTGCATCTGCTTTCCTCAGTTAGTAAAGACTCCCTGTATTACAACAGCAGCGGTGTGCCATGCAGCAAGACCTGGGTATTAAGATTCCGTTTCTGGCTTCACACATACTCAAGTAAGAGTCAGCCAAGAAAGTCGTCCAGTTGTAAAACTGACCAAGAGTGACCAGCTGCTCAGCCTAGACACTTGACTTCACACTCCATGTTGCCACTTAGTCCACATCTAAGTACCCATGCGAAGCAGAGGGTCTAAGGATCAGCAGTGACAAGAGTTGGGGTGTGGCACACAAGGCCCAACTCCACGCAGTGCGGTGCAGTGGTTAGTGTGACAGTGCTCAGCAGCCAGGGCTCAGCAGGACCCCTGAGGAAGGTGCAGAAGCCACAGAACCAGGTCCCAGCAACCCAAGCACAGCAGTCGTCGGTTTGTGTCAAAGGCTTTACGTGGTCCCTAGTTTTACACAGACTGCTCTGGTGTGCAAGTAGAAGGGAGAGCAGACAGCTAGGAATCCAGAAGCAGGTCTGACAGCAACATCTGCTGAAGACCAAACAGGACAGACAAGACTGCTGCAAGACATGGAGCAGCTTCACACACAACACCTCCTTCCCAGCTTCATCTCAGACTAATGGCAGACTACTTTCCCTGTGAGCCTGTGTCTATGATCTGTATCTACGATCTGTAGTACCCTCAACCAGAGCAGAACCACAGGCCCTACCTACAGACAAGTTTTGTACTCATGTATGTCTAGAAGCACAGAAAAGAGGAACTCAGGAGACCTTGGCAGTGATCTACCAGCGCAGCAAGGGTCTTTAATCTTATTTTGGGATCATATGTCCAAACCAGGAGGCGCCGCAGTGTGAGGCTACTCTCTAGTCCCAAATTCACACCCTGATCATCTTCTAGCTGGAGCTAAAAAACAACAGGAAAGGTTAAGTAGACGTTAGTGAGTACAGCCCGTCACCCTAAACCCACACAAGGGGAGAACAAGGCCTCGGCTACACTAAGAATAAAGTCACAGTCTTTGTAAAACTACAGCACTCCTAGGCTACATACAAATAGTCTTCATATGGTAGACAGACCTGACATGAATTAATTGGCTCTAGGATGCAATGAACAAATCTTATACTATGGAAGTGATTGCTCTTGTATATGTATGGAGTAACAAATCCTCTCTACATTATTGATTTTCTAACTCTTGAAACTTGAAGGACTCACAGGGGAAATCCTTACCTGGGAGTGCAGAACAGAGAGGAGCCTGTAGTATTCTTTGAGCTCTTGGTGCAACGCAGCACAAAAACTCTGTGTGGGAAGGAGAGGCAAGGTTAAAGCATGGCCATGCACACATATGCCTCACTCTGCCAGAGGAGACGACACCTTCCCACAGGACTCAGTGCAACTGAAATCCTGGAACTGTAGCATCCATTTTGATAGCAAGAAGCTTGAACCTTGCAGAAGAGAAATAGAGAGGTGTCAGGCTTTCATGAAGCTACATGTGTGAGTCACTTTAGAGGATGACCATGGTGTCCTTTTTAAGTTTTTACAGTTACAATGACGTCTTGAATGCTTTTCCAAGCATTGGGAACGCCTACCAGCCTGTGTTGGCATAGCTTACTTTCCCACCCAGAGCACTGAGCACTGCTCTCTGCATCTCTACCCTAAACTAAATCAGTGGTAAGGAAGGGTCCCAGGGTCTGCAGTCCAGTGATGATTCCTTTGGCATGAATCCGAGGCTATAAACAGAGCACACAGTCCAAAGTGCATCTGCAAGACAAGCTACCATAAACAGACCAGCAAAGGGTGAAGCCTAACCTCGTTAAATAAATATGCAGGCTCCATGGCTCTTCACAGACCTTAGCACGATGCAAAAGCTCATAAATTATGAACTATTTTACCACACAGAAGAAAGAAATGCCCTTTTGGTTTTAAAATGAACATAAAATACAACATACCCTTCTGGTTAAAAAATGAACAGAAAGTGAACATTTTACTCCTATAGCTATAAAAATGAGCACAAAACATGCCAACTTTGCAGTCACGCAGCAACACTTCAAAAGTCAGACTTTCGAGATGAACTCCCCAACCTAAGGAACCACTAAGACCTTGAGTGAAGTCCTGGGCTCCCAAGGAAGGCTGACTCTTGCGAAGCTCCTGCCACCACCAATCATATACTTTGACAGGTTTAATATACAGAAATCCTTACTGAACTACAGTTTCCCTAATGTTCAGAGACCCAGCGATGTGGAATCTGTTCAGGTACATTATCACATTTCACAAAACCACCACCCCAGAATACAGGGGGACAGAACCACAAACATAACAAACTTAAAAAATAAAATATAAACAGTTGATCTAATAATCCATGCTCACGCTGCAGTCTGACATGCAGTCTACACAGCTGACATTACTGGTGGTTCCACATCAGAATACCATACAGCATGGTTCCGTGAGCACACTCCTCTCACACAGCCAGAGGGAGCCAGCTGGGTCACCTGGGCTTGCCAGAGGAGCAGCAGCACTGGAAACTGTCCTAGAAGCCAGTGTCCCTCTGCACAACCCATCCCATGTTAAATCTGAGAAGGACTCTGCTGAGGCCTCGGGGAGAAAATGCACAGCAGTGACCCAAGACAACAGACACAAAGAAAGACACCCCAGAAGGGATACAGATTACCAAGAGCACTCAAGCAGTCTAATATGGGCAGCCATGTCTCGCTGACTACAGCAGCAGAACAACAGAGAGAAGGCTGCAGTGCGGCGTCCCATGCAGTGTCAGAGCACGCCAAGAGAAACGCTGGTGTTACAACTCATGCTTCTGCAGAACATATCAACAGATACCACGCTGTTAGGGTGGTCAACAAGATAAGAAAACAGGACTTTAATACCTGTACTGTGAGATGCTTATGACGCTACTACAGTGGGAAAATATCTAAGTCACATCTGACAATTGGTCAATACCCAGAATCTAGAAAAGGGTGGAGAGACCCCCCACTGTCTGTTTCTCACAAGCACAGAACTGGACTTTCTCAAAAGACAAAGCCAACGGGCATATAAAAAATTTTCAAAATCACTAATCATCTGAGAAATCGCAAATCAAAAAGTGAGAAACACCCTAACTCTAGTAAGAAGCAGAATCATGAGGATGGGGAGAAAAGGGAAACCAGCCTCTGCCCTGCCATGCTCCCCACAGCAGCCACACTGCAGCATCTCTCTGTGCTGTCTCTGTGAGCCCCTCAGTGCACTTCTGTCGATAGCGCTGTAAGAATTCAACAGAGACCAAGAGCGTGGACCACTGACCTTCCCAAGAGGCTGAGGCTTAGAAGTACCCTACACTCCTCTTCATATCTGCTGCTCCCCTAAGATCTAGCAGCCAAGAGGTGAAGGTGCCTGCTTCAAGTGTCACTGAAGTAGGTCCCTCAGTGCCCCCCCAGGCAGTCTTGCAGTGATAGCAGTAAGCCCCCACTTCCCACATCAGTAGCATCAGAAATGTGGGGCACCTACAGATCTGGTTATATACTCAGGGCCCTTCCTTTTCCTCTAGGTGCAGTGATTGCTACAGGGCAGGCCCAAGCTCTCCCACCTCAAAGTCCCTCCCCAGGCCGTCCCCTCACCAGTTCCTGCACACTCCCAGTGGACCCTGACTGGCACTTTCCTCAAGAAGAGCCCTGACAGTGACCTCACACTCAGACCTGAAGTAGATTAAGCACCTCAAACCTAACAAGGATGAACATACCTGACCTACAAGTCCAAATGAGCGGTCCAGACTCCTCTGGTCAGCGTATTTTCTGATTTTATTATGCAACCATCCCAACTCAGCAAGCCGGACTGCTGTGTCCCTCAAAGATTTATTTAAGTTTGCCTAAAAAGTAAACACAGATAAAGTCAAAACTCAAAGTGACTATCGAACTCATCATTAGCCCAGTCACTTGTCCTGATAGTCTAGGATTACACATGAACACCACCAGGGTGAAGAGACACGGCAGCAGAGAGGCCACAGTGAGAGGCTCCAGGCTCCTCCTACTGTGCAGGGCCACTCTGGGGCACGCCCACCAGGAACCTTGATAGTCCTCATCAGGGACGTGATGACAGGGCAGACACTCACAGGAGCAGGGATGTGGGAAGCCTGCATCAGGAAGGCACTGCCACAGAGGGACCGTGACAGATCTATCACCTCAGCCACAAACAGTCAGGGCAAGAAGTCAAATCAGGCTTTGAAACGTGTTCGGTGCGAAATCTGCCCAGCCCCAGAGACAGCACTAGGAAGGAGCTGTGTCTGGATCTATCTCTCAACACTGCAGCAGGCCCTGGTACCTTCGCTTCCACTTTGTAACAGTTTTCAGTGCTGCTCATTTTGATATTCTTGCCATCAATGCCCTGGAATACGTAGAGAATGTCTCTCACAAGAGCTGCTTCGGTAACTTCCAATGTGCCTGTAAAATGAGTTGTAAGACAGTGAGGAGCACTCTCCACATGAAGTGAGCTGCGTGTTACACATCTGTTCCAGACCACATAGACCAACACGGGAAGTAAGCTCAAGAAGCAGAGATGTCAGACAGAAAGGCGTGGCTTCCTGAGAGGGGCGTGGCTTCCTGAGAGGGGCGTGGCTTCCTGAGAGGGGCGTGGCTTCCTGAGAGGGGCGTGGCTTCCTGAGAGGGGCGGTGCTCCTGCAGGGTTCCCTCAAGGCCTCTGAGGACAAGCTGTCCTGTGACCACCAGACAGATGACAACATAAATGAACCAGAGGGAGGGTATGATAAGGGAGTTGTGTGATACCAGTTTACTACATGGTGAAAACAGGAACAGGATCCTAACACCACTAGAAATGGATTTCATAGTTCAGAAAATATATCAGCTTCCCCAGTTCTGAACAAATACCATTAATAAACTTAAGGAATTAGCCAAAACTGAGGGTAAGGAGTCAGAACAGCCGGAACTCTGGATGTTGAGGGAACAGAGACAGTCAGGAGCCAGCACTCAGCCATGGCAGAGTGCAGCTTGGACACATCCTTCGTGCTGTGGAGAGGACTGTTGCAA
Source organism: Micromys minutus (assembly GCF_963924665.1). Taxonomy (NCBI): domain Eukaryota; kingdom Metazoa; phylum Chordata; class Mammalia; order Rodentia; family Muridae; genus Micromys; species Micromys minutus. The sequence goes on along the minus strand of NC_137983.1, from coordinate 52,354,174 downwards.
TCATCCATCAGGTTAACAGTGTCCTCCCAATCTCACATGGCATCCCTATCCATTCCCACACGACTCCTCTGCTTTCCTTCCCCGTCCACCACGCATGGACACCACACCAGACTCACTGAACCTCCCTCAAGAGCAGACCTTCCGGGTTCTAAAGGCCCACCTACATCTCACTGCTGAAGTCTATCCAACAGAGGTTCTGCCCCTGGGGCTGGTTTCACAGCAAATATCATCCACCCATTTACTTTTAACCTGTTTGTAACTCTCTACTTAAAATATAGCTCTTGTAAGCAGCAGGAATGATTCTGGAATTATTTTTTAAACTGTCATTGAAAAGAAGTATTTATGCCTTTAACAAGTAAAGCAGCCATATTGTTGTTCCTACTTACCCCACCTCCTAGCCTCCCTTCTCACCTGCTCCCCTCTGGCTATATGGGGAACACAGGTCTGAGGACTCCACACACCAGCATGCTTGGCCCCGAGTACACACCCTTACACATGGCAGGATAATGTGGTTGAGAACATTCTCCACGGGGACAGCTGCATGGGCAAAGGCTTTCATATACCTTGAGCTGCAAATGGCACTGAATCATCAGACCATGAGCCAAAAGCAGAACCCGTTTTGCAGTACTCGTAACTCAGTACTAGTAACCTGCCAAACACTGCTCCATGTGGCATACTCACGGAAGACACTTACAATTCCTTGATAACCTAACAAAAATGTAAGAAAGCCTTACAGAGGTCTCTCTCACTGTGATAACACTAGCATCACAAACAAGGTGGATGCCACCCTCCACAGAGGTTGGACTCGAACACTGGCGACCATCCTGGCGATCTGCATGGCCTCCCAGGAGGGATGGAAGACTGAGATGGGAAGGAGACTGGGTCAAGGAGGCAGAGAGGGAACAGAGAGGGAACAGACCAAGCAGACACCAGTGAAGTGACCTCACAAGGCATCTGCCCACTGGGACCCCGGGTTTCATTCCATGAACACGAAGGAATCACTACAGATGAGGTGCTGGCTTCTAAATAACAAAACACATCTTACCACCCGAATCCCCTTCTCTCCTTGACCTTGTCAGGTTTCGAGAAAGAGCATTTGGGAAACCCTTGGAGGTAGGGGTTTGTGAAGGCTGATTTCCAGTTAGAGTCCATGCCAGACGAGGCCCCAACTGCTGTCGAAGGCCATCACCCACTCCTGGAGCTTGATGAGACTGTCTAGAGAAAGTAAGAAAGAAACACTAGTGGCTTCAAATAAGCAAACTACCCACTAGAGACAGAAACAAACATTCTTAGGGATTTTCCTTATGTTCTTACACTAAGAACATGACTTTATAGATCCGAATCAGAACTCTCCAGAACCACAGGTCCCCTGCACTGAGCCAGTTCTCAGACCTACTCCTAACTGGGGATCTTGCCCGCCGTCCATACTTCCCGGCCTGAGTTCTCTACAAGCACGCACACATCATGCCTACACAAAACAGTCTGAAATCCTACACCAGTTTAACTTCACGATCAAGGCCTTTCACTCATTGCACATTTCCTGAGCTGATAGGTCTTAACACCTGGGCCCTGTCCCATCTGTGGTCACCAGCCCCCACCCCACCCTGTGTGATAGTGTGAAGAGCCCCTGCAGTCTAATCCATTTGAAAAATATACAAATACATAAAGTGAAAGGCAAAAGGAACCCAGAAAATACATAGTCTCTCTGTGAAAATCTAAGATGTGGATGTTTATATCTAGTGACAACGGTAACAAAACTACTGCTTCTCAGAACTAAAAGCCACAGGCACTCACCTGCTCCAGTGATCCTAGGGGTCTGCACACAGTGCTCTGGGGACCCACTCCCACCCCGCACTACCCTCAGTATGAGAACTACCAGCCCTGTTCTACACTACCCTTGGTGGGCACAGGCTTAGCAACAGCATCAGTAATACTGTGCATCTGGGAAAAAAATGTAAATGTAAAATAAAAGCCAAATTCTGCTCAAAATTGTCTTTACAACTTTCCATTACAGCAATAAGCACTCTAAATTCTAAGGTCACAGATAAGACACTCTCAGCCAAATATGGTCCTTGGGTCAGCTGTAAGTGCTGTTGATAAGGGTGACAGGCTTGTCACAGAGCAATCTGTGAGTGGTACACACAGTCTGCCCTCAATACCGTCCGTGCAAGCTTAAAACTCAAAGTAACATGTGATTCCACTGTGCTCATGTGGAAAGCATCAAGCTTTCGATGCTGATTCTTTGGTCAGTGCTCCTCTGGAAAAGTATCCAGTTCCATCCTTTAACACTGTGGCCACCAGGAATGACAATGGCATGGAGCTCACCCTGACGTGCTTGGCTGCACATCAGTGGCTGCCACCCTCTTTGCTCATAGCACTAACAGAGAGTCTGAAAACCACAACCTAAGGAGGATACACCTGCTACTTACAATTTTGAGTCCAATAAGAACATCTTGCTAAAACCCCGGGAACAGACCTACAACACTGAGAGCCACGCCAACACCCTGGCTGCATGGATGGGAAGCACATAGACCCCTAGATGCTTCTGTTCGTGTGGTTCTCATTTGTGTGTGTGCACGCACCGCACACTCTCGAGTTCAAGTTACCCGGGGAGGAAAGGCTGTACAGGTGTGGGGCCGCTAAAGCCACCCATGCCGATACTGCTGATGCCGCTGCTGCCCAAGCTGCCGGAGCTCTGTGCCTGTGTACTGCGGTCCTGGTAGTTCAAGGGGAGGGTCTGAGGCCTGGCACAGTAGTAAGGCGTGGAGTGAGCATCTCTTGGTAACGCTTGTGCAAAGAGTGAAGCATAGCTAATTACCTGAAATGCAGAGCATTGTAACACGTAGGTAAGAAACTGCAGGACAACTTGTCCAAACCCTCAGGACTTTATATTCCTAGTCCCATGCTATTTCTGCAGTTGGATCTGAATTTCACACTTATTCAAACAAGTCAATGAAAATGCTTCTGAAAGTAGGGAATTGACAGTACTAGGCATTCTCTGAACTCCAATATCAGACACAAACAAGTTTATAAGTCTATCACGGCTACATGATAAGGAGGTTGGAACAAATCCTCATCCAAACTCCTCAGCTTCTTGCCAGTCAAACATCTACAGGACAGTCTATGGTCCCAGACCCACAGCAGGGAGGAGCCAGACGCTCTGGTAAATCCTGTAAAGGATTCAGAGTAGGAAGCTGGAATGACAGTGACGGGTGCTCCCAGCTCTAGCACTGTAGACCTTCCAGGCAGATGTTCCTAATTTCCATGTCAATTCTTTGACAGCTTGGGCTGCTAAATGCACATTGCTACATCAGAAAAACAATTTTGAAACACATTTCTAGAAGCTACCATTGGAAAAGAAATGAGGTGGCTTCCAGGCTTAGTGGGCCTTTTGCTTTTCTCCCACTATTTTCCTTCCTATAGACCCCCCAGAGCTCCCAGGGACTGAACCACCAACCAAAGAGCACACATGGAAGGACCCATGGCTCCAGCTGCATATGTAGCAGAGGATGGCATTGTCTGGCATCAATGGGAGAGGATCCCCTTGGTCCTGGGAAGGCTTGATGCCCAGCGTAGGTGAATGCTAGGGAGTGAGGTAGGAATGGGTGGGTAGTTGGGGGAGCACCCTCATAGAATCAGGAAGGAGATGGGATGGGGGTTTGCAGAGGGGAAAAGGGAGAAGGGAGATAACATGTGAAATGTAAATGAATAAACCAATAAAAAAAAAAAAAAAAGGGAAAACATGGTATAACGTCCCACGACTCCACTGGTGCTTGCTCACCCACCTTGCTGGCTTGCTTACGAGGATCCTCACTAAGGTTCAGCAAGAGGTAGAGGATTGACCATTTATTCTTCAAAACTCCCTGTTTAGATAAAAAATATTACAAGAGCTATTGTATCAACTTTGTTTTATTCTCTCTCCTATACGTATTTCCAAAATAGACAACCATTTTAAAATGTACCTGTCCACATTCAATCTGAGCTCACTTCATGGGTCATACATGGAACCACCCCTCAGGAGACTGGACATGATCAGTCCTTTCTGTGACCAACAACCCCAGGTCCTCAACACCATGAAAAAAAATGCCAAAGTTACCCTGCTTTGGATTAGTAAAAGTTACCAAATGCACTAATGGTAAAAGTAATATTACCCAGAATCATGGGTTGAGCTGGGCTGGTGCACACCTTTAACCCCAGCACTCAGAGGGCAGATAAGCAGATCTTCGCCAGCCTTGTCAGTTTCAGGCCAGCCAGGACTCAAGGGGGAAAGGGAAGTGGTTTCCTTGGAGCAGAAAGGAGTGTTATGGGAAGAGAAGAAAAGAATGGAAAGAATTCCACCCTGGTGAGCACCCAAGCCTCTAACAGAAACAGCCAGCTGCACAGCTGAAGAGGGTCCCAGAGGAATCTCTAGAAATTCAACCATGAGGAGCGGAAACCATGAACAGATCTGTAACTAGAACTGGGGCCCACACTACAAATACAGTAACAGGATCTGCACTGCACTCAGGGAAAGGACTGGAGACTTTGTTGTCTCCTCAGCACTTCATCCAGCAAGGGAGTGGAGGCCTGAAAGGAGACAGGCCTCACAGGGTCAGTGACTTGCCTCACAGTCCTCTCTCTCAACAGGAGTATGCCACACTGGGCTTGAGAGCACCGTCTTTTACCACAGGGACAGGTGAAGAGGTACAGATAGAAACAGAACAAGAGGTTGCAGCAGCCAGGAAGCTACCATTCAAAGGGACCAAGATGACTTCTCCAGGGCCCCAGGACAGGACTGGGGACTCCATCAAGCCACTGCTCACCCTTGCCTCCATCCTCCCCACCCAGCTACCTCCCCAGCACTACAGCTACTTCCAGCTGAAGCTCAGATAGTATCGAGCAATCTGCCTGGGGGAGCAAAGTCCAGGCTCCCACAGCCAGCCCAGAACCAGACACCTCCGATTCCTATCCGAAGGGCCTTAGTACAGACACAGCACCCTGCGGTGTGTCCACTGAATTTTCAGTGTAGACAGAAGCATCATCCTAAAGTGGAGGGATATGAAACCACAGGTTTACCGGGCACCTGCCCACTACTGCCTTAACTCACCACACCACCCCTGTCTCATCAGCCCCAGCTGCACACACGGCTCACTCCCAAACAAGCCACCACCCTTGCTGCTGACCACACTAAAACTCAGTTCAGCCAGACTGCCTTATGTCACACCAGGATCCTCCCTGCTCCGCTCTGAAAACAACCTGCACCTGACCCTTCCTCCCACGGCACCCACGGCATACACAGCGAAAGAGAGGCACTCACTAAACAAAAAACCAGGGCAAAAACAGTACCAGGAGCCTTGTACTTTGAAGAGCTGCATTTTTTTTCTAAATCAAAAAATTAGACTGGCTATTTATGTGGGCATATTTCTTGCTTTAGTATTAAGCTATTATCTCCCAGTTTTTAAATAATTATTCATTTCCAGAATGAAAACTTCAACTATGTTTGTTTTGTGGGCTAGCTGTAGGAAGCTGGCCACCATTTATAAGAGTGTTTAGGAGCCAGGTGAGGTGGCTTATACCTGTAATCCCAGAACTGGGGAGACTGGAGCAGAAAGACCAACCTGGGCCACACAGTGAGCTTCAGTACAGCCTGGGTTAGAGTTAAAGACATCTAAACAAGGGGGGGGGGGGCAAGCATAGGAATAAACAGAGTTTCACACAAACTTAGAAAACAACCGTCTTAAATTTCAATTTCCCGAGTGCACCTCCATCCAGTGCCCAAAGCAAAAGACACAACAGGTTTTGCGGCATAAACACCAAGCAGCAACTCCCTATAAAGCATACTAAACTCGTGTGTCCCACCTCAAGTGCAGAAGTCATTCACAGATGGAGACAGAAGACAAGCAAAAACGATACTACAGTTTGAAACCATTCCTTGGAAGACATGGGCTGCACAGAAAGCTCTCGTTTCTCACTTCCTAAGCACTGGCCAAGATGGAAAAGTATTCCTCCTCAGCGAAGAAGTGCATGAAGCTGCTGAGGAATCAAAGCTCTCAGCAAGCACGGAGCTCATTTTCAGGGCGAAGAGACAAAGACTGGAAGAACACCAGCTCAGTCTCCACAGCCTAGCCTGACAGCACCTTCTGAGCAAAGATTAATCCTCCAGGTCCTTATTCTCTCTGCAGAAGGAGGGAGTATTCTGGGTGTACTCAGTTCCTCGTGGTCAAAAAACACAAAATCTGCCTTGGGGTGCAAGTATCTCTTTCACAGAAGCTGACAAATCTTTACCAAAATATTAGATTGGGAAAACTTCCCCCTTTAGTTATCATGACGACAGTAAAATGAGCAAAGAGATATCTGCATCAGCCATGAAGCTTCTGCTATGACGGGGCCAGGTCTGGAGATCCACCAGCATGCCTCCTCCTGGCAGCGTCATCAGTGAAGTGCAATGTAAACTGGAGAGTCCAATTCCTACCCAACAGGACACTCATCAGAAGTTTAACAGGAAGCCCAACTAACACTTCTAATACTGAACCTCTCAAGTGAAAACACTCTACAGCTAAAAGCCATTAGTGATCACAGGGAGACAGCACCCAAGGGCATCCAAGCATTCAGAGTCCCAGAACTGTACCTGTGAATGAAGCTTTCTGTGGAGCTCTGAAAACAGGGCGGCATCCGCTTCTCTCCTTTGTCGAATAACTGAAAGTTTAGAAAGGAAATTAATTAAGCCTACTAGTTAATTGCATACACCACAACTCAGTGTTAGGAAAGTCACTGCATCTGCACTAACAGACTGGCACATACGAAAAGTATCCTGAGCCCAAGAAAATCTGAAGAACGAGGCAAGGAGACTTTTAGCAATGCTGGTTTGGTCAGCTCGCCTTGCCTCTCTGACATGTGTAAGACTCTCAGGCTGGGATAGAGAGAGGTCTGTCTACACAAGTGGAGCCACAGTGAGACAAACTACCTTCAACTCTCCTAACTGATAACAGGCACCTGGAGGGAGGGATGGAGAGAGACGTTATCTAGGAAATTGTAAATTCACAGGATCAGCAAACATGACAGTTCATCTGACTTAAGAAGCCACATTCCAGGCAGATGTAGCAGTGCATGCTTTTAACCCTAGCACTCAGGAGGCAGAGGCAGGTGGATCTTTGTACGGTCAAGACCAGTTTTACTGACCAGGCTACATAGGGATGAGACCTTGTCTACACCCCCACCCCAACAAAAGTCACATTCTAACATTTCTGCATAGATGTGCAGAAGTATTCCATTTTGCTTCAGTATAAATTAATCTCTGTTTCAAACTAAAAGTCAATTCATTAATATTATTAATTTTATTTTCAATATTTTTTTGCTTATTATTGGTGATTATTATGTGACTTCCTTTCAACTCTATCATAATGACATCATTATGACACACACTGGCAATAAGCTTACTAGGTGGCCATGAAATCAAATTCACAAAGGAAATTATGTTTATATGACACCTAACAGGTTTCTTGGTAATAGTCTAGAGTGTTTGGGACTCATGAAAAGAATTCACATTTCCATGAGAAACTTGACGGGCATGAAAGGAAAGTAAGCTTCAATATTTAGTAGCAGGCTAGATACCCACTGTTATTTTCTACTTATTTAATCAGTAAGATAGGATCCAAGAGCCAGGGCTGGGGTGCCTGTAACCTCCACCAGTACCAACCTCAGTCTTTCAGTCGTGGGAAGCACTCTGGTTTACAGGAGTCAGCATCCTTATTACCTGGGGCCTCTAAGAAAAACAAGGCATCCCACTGCATACATTCCTAGCTTCTGGGGAGGGAGGTGGAAGAACGGCAAATCTGAAGGCAGCGGGGCTGTGAGCTCAGAGCACCACTGACAAGGTGGCAGCACTCAGAGCACCAGCATGCTGAGCAGAGATGGCTCCTGGGCCAGGCAGAGGCAGTGGGGTGGTATGAGACTTCAACACATACATTCCTCGAGATGGTAGGCCATTTACAGTCTAAGAATCATCTGTTTCTAGGATGTATTTTCCCACCACTACTTGCCAACCATAGTGGGTTATGGGTAACTTAAAACCACACAGTAAAGCAACTGACAAAAAGGATCACTATATGCTGCTGTTCCAGCTGCTGGGTCCTTAGAGTCACACTGTTCAAGTCCTCATCAGGCAAAGGCACTAGATCCAATCACTGTGGCCACAGTCTCCATTCTGTCACCGGCCAGCACTCCCTGACTCTGTTAGGCTCTGAAAGATAGCATGCACACAGATCACTAGCCCACACAATTCCTAATGCAACAGCTCAGGGCAGGATACTATGCTGTGCAGAATGACTTCCTAGGAGTGCAATGGCCAAACTGGCAAACATTTAGAGCCAAAATCGAAGCCCACTTCATTTGGGAAATTTAACAGTAGGTCCCAGGAGAAAGAAGCTGCTGATAACCGAGGTAGGGTTTTAAGTCCCACTAGAAGGCCCCGACTGCACATGCTCACACACGCACAAAAGACACTCTCCAAACCAGGACCATGACAGCCCTCCACAGACTGCTGAGGACTGCCTGCCACTCAGAGCCTAGACTCTCCAGAGCTGAGAGGGGTGGCAGAGGCGACCTCACCCAACCCTAAGCAAGTGCTACGAGCAGAGGAGAACCTTCTCCAGGGGCTACACCTTAGGAGGGCCTGAAGTGCCATCGGAAGATGCTCACACAGCTCTTAAGTGCTGCAAGTCTGATGGTGACAAAGAAAGAGGCAGCAATGCCTCCGAGAGCGGTTAACGGTTGCATTAGATATGGCAGATCAGAGAGGCAAGAAGTGACAGTGAGTCCTTTTATCTTTTGTATTCAGAAACTAAATTACAGTTATGACAGTTTAAAATAAACCTCCACTATGTTTTAATAATTATAATGCCAAGAAAAATTAAACTGTCCTTATTTTTAATATCTATAATTAAAATATGAGTATAGCATACCCTCAGCATATGCATATATGGGCATGCATGCAAGCATGCATATATGGACAGACACATGCATAAATGTGTGGATGCACACATAAACCCAGATAGACACATACACATACATACATACACTCATACACATGCCGCATAGAAATTTCTAAGTTTTTACAAATTTCATAATCCAACACACAATAGTTAAGAAAAATACATACGTTCTTTCTTGATTTTTTCAGCTACTAGAAATTCATCTCTTTCGACCGTTGGAGCGAAGTTGCTGCCGATGACTCTCACAGCAAACTGGAACTGCTGGGCAACATCAGCTGGAAGGTGAGGAAAAGGTGCAAGTTGTAACTGGACAGTTTTTATCACCAGAGCACACAGGTCAGGACAGCAAACCACCTTCTCCAGCCTTAACTAAGAGGGCAGAAAGGCCATATGAAATCAGTGACTTGAGCAAAAGAGTTCTATAAAATATGGAAAAATCTAGAGGAAAACCAAACTGAACCCATAGCCATTTTACAAGGATTGAAGTCACAGGCCAGACAAAGAACTTAGAAAGGAAGCCTGGTGACGAGCCTTTGAGCAGCCCTCCGCTTCAGGAAGAGTCTGACATGTGTGCATGCTTCTACACTTTGTAAGTTATGACATAAGCTTGTCTCTGCTTCCTTTAAAAACACACCTACACACACACAAAGAATAAAGGAGTTTCATAAGGACATACACTTATCAAGGCAGGAGTGAAGCCAGAGAGAAAGGCTAGAGAACAGATAGGCATGTGTCACTGACTCAAGGACTATCAAACTAGAAACCAGTGTCTGCAAGGTCAGAAATGGGAAGCAGAATAGGACTGTCTTTCTACTTGGTTGCCTTGAATACTCTAGCAAAAATAACTCAAGGGAGAATAGGTTCATCTGACTCACAATTCTAAGTTACAGTTCATCACTACAAGGAAGTCAAGGGCCATATGTAGAACTCTCAGCTCCTTCTCCCACACCATGTCTGCCTGCCTGTTACCACAATTCCCTCCATGATGATAACAAATTAAACTTTTAAAACTGTAAGCCAGCCCCAATGAAATGCTTTACTTTATAAAAGTTGCTGTGGTCATGGTATTTCATTTCACAGCAATAGAATACTAAGGCAGAAATTGGTACCAGAAGTGGGGTTTCACTGTTACAGGCCTGACCATGTTGCTTATTGGCAGAATGTGGACTTTGGGACTTTGGACCAGGAAAGCAGTTGAATGCTTTATGTGGCTTAATGGGCAATATTAGTAGACATGTGATAGATAGTGGTGCTGAAAGCAATGGAGATTACAACAGCTCAAAAGGTTTAGTAAGTAGCCTAGAGACCACCTTATGATATTTTGTCCAAAAATCTTGACTGCTTTTTGCCCTTTTCAGAAAAATCTGTCTGGGGGTAAATAAAAAAGTTTCAGATTAATGGCACTGGCAGAGAAGACTTCAAAACAGTCTTGCCTTGACTGTTGCATAGTTATTAGTAGCTACTCTTATGCAGCTCTATAATGAAAAGGACCATGCTGAGCAAGGAAAAATTACAAATATAGTTTAAGGAGAAAAGCAGCACCAGAAAGTATAATGGAGCTAAGTCCCATGCTCAAGGAGATGAAAAGCCTAAAGAAAAGCATGATGTTGCATGGAAGGCTGCATGAAGACTTGATTTACTATAAAAGTAATCATGAGTTGCTCGGAGACCCCAAGATGTTGGAGATACCAGAGCCATGGGGTACCTGCAGAGGAAAGCTGCTAACAGGAAGTAGAACCAGCCCGAGAGAGAGAGTGAGAGAGAGAGAGAGAGAGAGAGAGAGAGAGAGAGGAGTGTACTGCAGTCAACAGAACTGAAAGAAGTTGGACATCTGAAGATCCTTTTGACATCAGACATGAAGATGCAGAAACTGGAGTCTGCCATGCTAGTTGTTGGTCTTGCTTTGGTTCAGTCCTCCCTTTGACATAATGTATATCCTATGCCATTGTATACTGGGAATATATGATCTGTTTTCATTTTGACTTTATAGACTATGACAGTTAAGAAATTGGCATGAGTCTTAGAAGAAACTTCAAACTTTTAAATGGTGGTGTAGACTGTGGGATTTTTTGAAGTTGAACTGAATGCATTTTGCACTATGACATGACTACACGCCTATGGGGGCCAGGGATGAAAATGTGTTGAACTGAAAAGGAATACGGCTGCATAAACTCATATATTTGGATACTTGGTCATTAGGGCATGGTGCTGCTTGAGAGGGATTAGGAGGTGTGGCCTTGCTGGAGGAAGCATGTCACTGGGGATGGGCTTTTAAGTTTCAGAAGCCCAAGCCAGGCTCAAGGGCTCTGCTCTTCCTGCGGCCTGCAGATCCTTCCCCTGCACCATGGCTGCCTGCATGCCACTGTGCTTCCCACCATGATGATTGGAGCCCAGACCTCTGAAACTGTAAGCCAGCCCCAGTTAAAAATTTTTCCTTTATAGGATGCTATGATCATAGTGTTTATTTACAACAATAAACACTAAGTCCATTTTTTTCCTTTTCCAATCTTCTTTTTTTTCCTTACAACTTTATTTTAAAAAGAGAGATACATGTACAGATTTTTAAAAGCATTTTTGGCATAAAACTATATGAATTTATTTTTGTCTGTACTCGATTCCATTAAAGCTTTGCTAGTATACATTGAAATCTTACTAGTTACCATAAGCATAAAGTACATGTAGAACAGAACATAACATGTAAACAGTCAAAGTTTTCTTGGTGTGTATAGATTAAACATAATGATTTTTGAATACCAAAAAATTGCCACAAGGCTATACTCTTAGCTCTTGAATTATTAATGGTTTAAGATCTAGGTGTAATACACTCTGAGAGGGTGCTATACACTTTTTTTCCTAAGAAGGACTAAGGCTTTCACTCTTTGGCTTTTGGGTTTTGTTTTGTTTTTTGTTTTTGTTTTGTTTTATTTTTGAGCTTCATATGGCCTGTGAGTTGTTTCTGGGGTATTCAGAGCTTTCTGGGATTAGTATCCAATTATTAGTGACTGCATATTATATCTGTTCTTCTGTGACTGGGTTACCTCACTCAGGATGATATTCTCTAGATGCATCCATTTTCCTGGGAATTTCATAAAGTCATTGTTTCTAATAGCTGAGTAGTACTCCATTGTGTAAATATACCACAATTTTTGTACCCATTCATCTACTGAAGGACATCTGGGTTCTTTCCAGCTTCTGGCTATTATAAATAGGGCTGCTATGAACATGGTGGAGCATGTGTCCTTATTGTATGTTGGAACATCTCTGGGGTATATGCCCAGAAGTGGAATAACTGGGTCTTCCAGTAGGACTATGTCCAATTTTCTGAGGAACGACTAGACTGATTTCCAGAGTAGTTGTACCAGTTTACAACCCCACCAACAGTGGAGGAGTATTTCTCTTTCTCCACATCCTCACCAGCATCTGCTGTCATCTGAGTTTTTGATCTTAGCCATTCTGACTAAGTCCAATTTTAAGTCTCCAAAGTCTTGAAATTTTTCAACATTTTAAAGGTTCAAAACACTGAGTTGTGAACTCATAAAAATCAAAAATGTATGTACTTCTGACATAAAATGGCACAGAATAAACATTCTAATTCCAAAATGACACAGTCAGGGATATAGCAAGGAATACCAAACCCAAACCCCAATCCAATATGGCCAAATCCTGCAGTCCCATGTCTAGCATTTGGGCTCATGATGAAACTGGCTGGGTCCAAAGGGTTCACACAGCCCCATTCCTTCAGCCCTAGGCTTCTCTTTCAAACTCAGTCCAGCTCCACGTCATGCCTGTAGCAGCTCTTCCTGGCACATGCCCCGTATCCTGGCATCCCCCACACTCCTAGGTCTCTACAGCTTGTACTCCATCTTCAAGCCTCTCACAGTGGCCTCTGAGGCCTTGCTTCTCTCTGGGGGCCTCAGCCCTGTCCACTGTGCCTGACCTCAGCTGCTCTCCACCACTCCCTCTTTCTTGTGTTTTTCATGCTTTCAAGACCAATAGCACACGGACAGAGCCACCACGTAGAGGTGCGGCCTTGCCACCGTGGACCACAGCTCTCTGAGCTTGTGTGCGCTGACCCTGAGGAAACACTTTCCTGAAGTCCCAGTGCAGACGTCCAGGTTTCTCTCTCATGGTGGAGTTCTGTATTGTCTGCAGTTTCTTGTCAAAGACTTGAAGCTTGTCCACACACCTTTCTAACAAATAGTTCATTATCTTTAAATTCGACTTCATTCAAGATCTCACAAAAGTGGCAAAATGAAGCCAGATTCTTACTGAAATATCACAGGATTGTCCCTGGCCCATTTCCTGACACAGTCCCTGTTCTTGAAGGCCTCGGGAGCCAGGCCTCCACTGTCCTCATTTGTTTCAGCACTGTTTTCCAAGTTCCCAAGAGAAAGCCCATTAAACTCTACTCACAGCATTCAGTGGCCTTTCAAGTCCCAAATTCCAAATCTTCTACATCCTTCCCACAAAAAAGCTACAGACTCATGTTTTCTACAATACCTCCCACCCTTGGTACCAATGTCTTAGTTTCCTTTTCCTTTGCTATAACATACTTTGACAAGTGCAACTTAAAGGAGAATGGGTTTATTTTAGCTAAAAGTTCAAGGCACATTCCACCACAGAAGGAAAGTCAGGGCAGCAGAGGAGCTTGATGCTTTAAGTCATACCACACTCAGTCAGAGATGTACATGCTAGTGTACATTCTCCACACTTAGACACTCCAGGATTCCGTGTGTAGAGAATGGTGAACAGGTCTTCCCATTTCAATTAACATAACCAAGAGAGTTCCCCACAGTCTTGCCCATCCCTCATTGACACTCCCTCCCCAAGTGATGCTATATTGTGTCAGAATGGCAATTAAAACTAACCACCCACAGGGATAAATGTCAAGAAGAGTCATTTATATACTCTACAGAAGCCCAGATGGCTCAGCAAGGAAGGGAGTGCCATACCTCTCCGGAGATATGTACCTAGTGAAGGGGCTGTGTATGTGGAGGGAAAGCCAGTGCCTGCCCAAACCCCGGTACTCCTGACAAGCACTGATCCTATCCAGGCAAACCTCAAAGGATACAACACACAGCAAGTCAGCAAAGTGTAGTGATCAGTCAGAGGCTGACCTCAGAGACTAAGGAAGTCAAGAGAAAAGACAGCTGAAAAAAGAAGGCAAGTGAGACTCCAGCTGGGCCCTCAACAATTCCTCCTCTAAAAAGTATGACAACTAGAAAAGGCTGCCCTGACCGTCTTCTTCATTTGAGAACAGCATACAGAACAAAACAAAACTTTGTATAGATAGGAGGGGAGAGGGAGGGAAGGAAGGAAAGAGAAAGCCCCTGGGCCAATAGCCTGGTGAACACAGAAACAAACAAGAGGTCATGTCTCAAAAAGAGGGGAGGCAAGGACTGGAACCAGAGGTTGTCTTCTGATCTCCACATATGCATGTGTTCTTGTGCTCACACTTAAATGAACATGCTTACTAATATGTGTGTGACTAAACACACACTCTGGTACATACAGATTTTTAAAAAGTAACCGCAATTAGCAATCATATATTCTCCAACACTAACAACTAGATATCAGTATCAAACCTGAGAACAAATCACCAAGTATATCAGGGTTATGATTGCTGTGCCATGACCAAAAGCAGATTGGAGAAGAGTTCATTCGGCTTCAAATCCCACATCACCGTTCCTCAATTAAGGAAGTCTGGGATGGAACTCAGACAGGGCAGGAACCTGGAGGCAGGAGCTGATGCAGAGGCCATGGTGGGGTGCTGCTTACTGGCTTGCTCCTTATGGTTTGCTCAGCTTGCCTTCTTATAGAAGCCAGGACCACCAGCCCGGGATGGCACCACCCACAATGGGATAAGCCCCCCACACCAATCAGTAACTAAGAAAATACTCTACAGGCTTGCCTACAGCCCCATCTTAAGGAGGCATTTTCTCAATCAAGGTTCCCTCCTCTCAGAGGACTACAGCTTCTGTCAAGTTGATACAGAACTAGCCTGTACACCAAGTGTTTGGAGGCCAATCGATTCACACTATACATGACAAAATAAATAAATAAATAAATTCTGAAAGTAAACTTAATGAAAATGAAAATCTGATTTAATAATCTTAGTTTGTACAACAAAATCTACAAACCACAACAACTAAACTGAAGTGTGCATTAGGAAATAAGACTATGAGGGTTAGTGGCACTGATCCCATAGAGACCTGAAAAAAAGGCCCGATATTAATATTTTTGTGGAAACATCCACTCAAGGCAGAAAAGCCAAACTTGGACAATGAGAGTCTGTGCTTCCATGGCAAAGACCCAAGTGAGGCTGTCAGGGCCAGCACTAACAGGATAGATCATGCTATGCCTGCCACCATGTGGTGAAAATATCAGGCAAGTCTACAATCTTTCATGTTCAAAATTGCCAAGCTCACCAAAACAAAAACAAAACAAAAAAATTAAGAAAGATCCAAGCCCAGAGGAGCCCAGTGAGACCTGAATAAGAGTAAGAATAACAAAGAGAAAGAGCAAGTGGCCTCACCCGAGAGGGGGCCCTGAGTACTAAGCCACACCTGAAGGAGCCTAAAAAGCATGGAACTTGGTCAGTACTGTGACCTGAACTTCCCAAGAAAGTCATACCCATGCTAGAGATCCTACAAGGCTAACTAATTAGAACTTCTGTGTTCACAGACAGCTAGTAGACAGAATGTTGCACGTCTCAATCCTTGGTCCTCTTAAATCCATTCACTGTCCACCTCTATGGCAGAACTACCCTTGTGACTATTAGGTAAGTGTTTTGGAATGTAGAGAACCTACCCTCTACCAACCCTAACATGAGGCTGTCATCAAATAACAGTACCTGAGACCAATGACAGAGATTCCCACTTTGCTTTAACCCACCTCACCTGATGTTCACGACAATATATTTGAAAAGTACCTTGATTTATGACTTTATGTTATTCTGTCACTAAACTTCATACAACTCTTAATCATGCTGAGACAAGGCATTAGGGGTAACCTGAAATTGTGTCCCCAGACCACAGTCACTTAGGTTTGGTTCCAAAATAAATCATCTCTTACTTCCTTTGAAGTAACAAATGTGTTTCTGCATCAATGATATCAGTGTATTATTACTGTGACAACTCAATAAGCAAGACACTAAGACCAAAAGAGATGGTGTTGGGACAAAGAGAACCATGTGTGTACAATTTTCTTGTAAATCTAAACCATTCTAGAACTTTAGGTACTTTTAAGATATGTACTGACATCAGCCCCTCTGCTTCACAAATGCTGGCTCTTACTGGTCAGGAACGGCTCATGCTATATCAACACTTGAACAGTTCATACCATATCAACATTCTTTAAGGTTCTTTCAGTCTTCAAGACAAGAATAGGACTAGTACAGTTGAGAGGAGGTAGTTCCTTTAGTAAGCTCAAAAATAATCTCAACGTGAACCGTATGCCAAAAAATAATTCATATCACATATAACAATAGAATATGACCTCTCTTAGAGGAAAAAGATGAAAAGAAACCTTTAGGACTTTGGACTTGATGATAGTTCTTCACATGACACCCAAATCATGATCATTTTAAGTGTTTTGTTTTGTTTTCCTTACTTCAGGGGAGGAGTTGGGGGGGTAAAGCAGAACTCAAAGGACTGCTTTCAGGTATCCGTCCTTGCCTCCCACCTTGTGGAGAAAGCAGCCTCTCCTGCTGGTTCTTGAGCTTCCGGTGCTCTCCTGTCTGCCTTCCATACTGTCTGAGGAATGCTGTTAGTACAAATGTACACCACCATGCAAAGCTTTTCATGTGGGTTCTGTAGGCTGCAGAGGGTTCTGTAGACTATAGAACAAGTGTTTTTACCTGCTGAGCCATCTCCCCACCCCACCCCCATATGGATACATTGGAATTCACCAAGATTTTAGGGCCAGAGAGAGGGCTCAGCACTGTTGCACTTCCAAAAGGGAAGCATCTAATTCTCAGCACATGGCAGCTCATAACCATCTGCAACTTGATCCCAGATAGAGATCCTGCATCTTTTCTGACCTCTGCAGACATGGTGCACAGACAGATGTATAAGTAGAATACATATCCACATGAATCTTTCTCAAAAATAAATAAATAAATAAATAAATAAATAAATAGATAAATAAATAAAGCCTTTCTAAAATTTTCCTCTGCAAAAAAAGAAAGAGTTAAAGTACTGGAAGGGAAAAAATTTTTTCAAAGCAAAAAACAAAGGATTTGTACCCAAATAAATAAAGAACATTCAAAATTATAAGGGTAAGCAATCCAGCAAGAACATATGTTATAAAGAAAACAAAAGAAAATACAACCTTAGAAAGAGATCTGAATGGCCAAACACGAAGTCATGAAAAGATGCTTAACAGCATCAGGGAAGAGAGATGAAAACAATAAACTATTGCTACACATCTACAACAAAATACCAACCAAGTGTATGAGGCCAGAGAACCCAGTGACTCTGCGCCAACTCCAGCCACAGCAAAGACAGCATCATCCTTCATGAGCTTTATGGAATATTTATCCTGGATCTCTCTGAAGACCAGTGATTCACAAAACATAATCATAAGTGGGGATGAGAGAAGGAGGAGGGATACAGAATTTTGCTTTAAAGTGACATTTCAATCACCTGTAGGCTGTGACACTTCTATAAAGGGGATTTTAATGTAAAATTCAAATTTAGAAATTCATAATGAATAACTTCCAAGTCCAGTTATAACTACAAGGTTCTTTCTGGAAGGTTAAAGTTTTGGACCCAATGCAATAAGGGAAAAATGATGGTATGGTGTGTTAAGTCATAGCCTTAGCTACTTAATTTCGCCCATGACTGGGTCACTCCCACCAGAAAAGTAACCTGTCCTCTCCACTCCCATTCTGCCCAGATGCTGGAACAACCCTGACTCACTCTTACTGGGTCACTGAGATAGGGGTTTAAATTCCTCTACTTACTTCCTTTCCCCCAAGCTCCTCCTATCCACCTCCCCAGTAGCGCTTTATCACTTTCAAACACTGTGTTCACCGACGCACTAGTCACATTCCCTTCAGTAAACAGGAGTACCTATTATGACATAATAGGGTCGAGGGAGCCTCAAAGATTTCTTACAAGAATAAATTCACAATGAAACACTACAAAGTCTAAAGCAAGAACTGCGTTGAGTCAACGGTTTAGTGGTGACACAGTAATTCATCCTCTACCGGGACAAGTTGTTGCATAGGTTGTTACAATTTATGAAAGATCAAAAGACTCTCTCAGCTTTTAAAATGCAATTCTGTTTAAAGTCTTCCTTGAAACCCTGTGCGATTTGTCTCTAAGGTGTAAGAACATGTAACCCAGTCATGTCAATTACTCAAATCTCTCATTACGCGTCCCCACTCATCTCCAAAATGAGCTTTAAGAAACCAGATCTTTGACATTTTTCACCCAACTACCTCGGCAACAGTACGGGTAAAGTGAGCAGAACGGACGGTGGGGGGTGGTGGGCTGGCTTCTTAGAAGCACTATTGGCTACTTGAACTCTGCAGGAATAATAATCTAGCATCCTCCAACCTAAACTCGTCACCAGAGGCAAAGGTGACAGCACAGTGGGAAACACGCAGAAGCAGAGCTGCAGGCCAAGGTGCTGTCTGGACCCGGGAGCAAAAACCAAAGCCAGCTGCTAGAGCAGCTCCGGCCCCGGCCCCGGCCCCGGCCCCCAGGGCAGGGACAGCCCAGGAGCCGCACCCCTCTCCTTCTCGGGGCCCGGGAGAACAGCACCCGGCCGGCGTGGGTCATGGCGCTCAGCCTCCACAGCCCTCAGCGTCGCTGCACATACCTTCGCTTCGGCCCAGGATCCGGCAGCACAGGTTCTGCAGCAGAACGTTGGGCGACTTCTGATCCGGGGTCGCCATTACCGCGCTTGGACTGCGTATTGCAGCCTCCCCGTGCCGCAGGATCCCGCGCCCGGACTACGGCGCCGCCATATTCGCGGAAGCGGCAAAAGCGCGCGCCTCCCATAATGCAACGCTTCCCGCGCGAGGCGCGCATGCTCCTCCCCGGCGACTGAGCCTGCAGCTACTCCGCGCCGGAAGGGCCGCCGCAGCACCGGAATGGTGTTGCTAGGCGACGCTCGCGCTAACTCTTTCCCCGGCACTGCTGAGTGCTTCTGCAGCTTGCGGTCTGGGCGCTGCTTTTGTGCACAGGGTGCGGAGTCCGAGCGCCTGAGCCTCAGGACAGTGACAGGAGCTAGTCTGCTACGCAGGGCACTCAGAAAGTGAGTTCTCTGGGGTCTAGAACCTCAGCCCCTTGACGTCACCAGGACGTAGTCCTGGAAACGGGGGAGTTCCGCGATGGAGAGACTTGAGTGACTTCTCGCAGAGCTGTGCGGCTATGGAAAAAATCGGACGCCAGACGCTCCGTGGTGTCTGGAACGCAGGAGGAAGAGATACCTCGTCGCTTGGGAGCCTAACTCCGCCGCTCCTGCCGGGGTGCTTAGTGGTCGGCAGATGAAAGCACCTTTCTTGGCCACTGACTCGGGACTATGATGGCAGTGGAACTCAGAGGTAGTTTAATGGAGAGCATACCCTTAATTCGTCTTTTGCTCGCAGACTGCTTGGCCAACCTTTCCTGCCCGCTCTGTGATATACAGAATGCTAATAATGCACTCCCTGGACAAATGGTGCCTAGAAGGGGCTCAGACAGTTGAAGCCAAGGATGGAAAACTGCAAGAGGAGACTCCGGGCTTCAGCCTAGAATCTGACTAACAAGCTGAGACTCTCAATACATGCTGCTCTCAGCCCATTAACTCCTGCCTACTTTGTACCACACAGATGATGCTCCATCCGAAGATCTAGAATAAAACCACCGGGACTAATGTCAGTCATTCCTGGTGTTTCCTCCTCCCCAAGGGCAGTAGCTAATCTTGGGGTGTTCCACTTTTCTTTTTCCATCACCCATGTAGCCAGATCTCAGTCCTCAGTCAGTGTAAACTCTGTTTTGTTGACTGGGCCTAGCACCATCCTTGCTAACAGGAGAATTAAGAGAAGTCTTAAGGTGGCTTTCAGGACTGAACGCTCACATCTACCTGCAGTTTTATTGACAATCTTTTGAGAGTGGCCAATGAGCCAGATATAGCCATAGTGCTTTGCTATTTTGTGTGGCTATTTGAAGCTGATAGATGAAAACACTTAGAAAGTTAAGCCAGGCAGGCTTTGGGATAGGAACATGGTCTTGACAACAGTTGGCAGCTCTTGTCACCAAGCCTGGTGACTTGAGTTCTGCAGGACCCACATAGTAGGAGAAAAACAACTACCACAGTTGGTTCACTGGCCTCCACATGTTTGCTCACACCACACAAAATGAACTTTAATTATTTTTTAAGTAATGAACACATGACCTAGCAGGAAAATAGAAATTACATGTGTCTAATCATATGGCTTCAAAGAGCATGAAGCAAGAAAGGCTTTCTAGACACAGCAGACATCACCAGACCCTCCATGCACTGTCCAAGTCAGTCAAGTCAGGACACTAAATCAACTAAGCCAGAGACAAAGCCACTAAAAAAACCAGGCTTGGTGTCACATGCCTTTAATCCCAGGACTTGGAAGAGGCAGGTAGTCTCCAAGGAAAGTCTGATCTACATGTTAAGTTCTTAGACAGCCAGAACGACAAAACAGAAACCCTGCCTCAAAAATACATATATGCATGCATACATATATATACATACATACATACATACATACATACATACATACAATGGGTTAGGGAGATGGGTCAGAGGTTAAAAGCACTAGCTGCTCTTCCAGAGGACCTGGGTTCAGGTTCCTGTACCAACATGGTGGTGGCTCACAACCATCTTGTAACTCTAGTTTTATCTGTTGTTCTCGAACTACCACAGGCACCAGGCATGCACATGGTACATTTACATGTAGGCAAAACACTCACATAAAATAAGTGATTAGATCTTTACATGTGTGAATATATATAAAGCACTGACATCCCTCTTGGCTGGCTGCTTCAGCCCATCTCAAGACCCAGTCAGTTGAGGACCACGCTCTTTCCCAGTGGTCAGACTTGGCCCACAGTAAGCAGACTGAATGAGGGACATGGGGTTCAAAGCTGTCCTGGAGAAGAAAGGCTTGCTGGGGGACTATAGATGCTTCAGTCCACAGTCAGGAGGACTTGCCCAGAACACGCTGTCCTGTCAGGGTCCTCTTGTGCATCAACCTGGGAGCTTCTCTGGATGATGTGAACCTTTGAATTAGCTTTCCACTGCTCTGATAAAATGCATGAGAGAAGTCATTTTAGAAGAGGTTAGATATGTTTTGGTTCATGGTTTCAGCCCAGGCATTTTAAGGTTTGGAAGGCAGTAAAGTATGGCAGAAGAGAGCTGTTCACTTTATGATGCCCAGAAAGCAAAGCAGGGAGTGGGGGGGAGAATGGTACACCAACAGTGACTGACTTCCTCTACTAGGCTCTTACCCCCTAATAGCCCATTAAGCTACTGAACTCCATTGATGGGTTTCTTATTTTCCTCATTGCTATGATGAAATACACTGACTATAGCAACTTATGGGGAAAGGGGGTTATTTATTCTGACTCATTCAGTGGTGCAGTCCATCATGATCAGAGGACCTGTGGCAGGAACTTGAAGCAGCGGGTCACATTACATCACTAGGAAGCAAAGATATGAATGTCCATGCTCAGCTTCCTCTGCGATTGCAGTCCAGGACCCAAGCTGGTACCACCCACTTTGGGGGTGACTTCCCACATCAGCCAACCCAATAAAACACATAATCTATCACAGGCATGCCCAGAGGCTTATCTCTCAGGTGACCATTGATCCTGTCAAGTTGACAGTGAATATTAACTCCACATCCATTTATTGAACCCTGGCCTTTACAACTGCTTCTAGACACCACTGCATTGGGTACCAAGCCTTCACCAAGCAGGCCTTGGGAGAACATTTGAGATTTGATCCATGGCAGAGGACTTTGAATAACAGATTCCATCTCCCAGAAGAGTCAAGCTTCTTCCATCCCCAAAAACCTGAATAAAAGGAGTAAAGAAGGCCAACCTAAGCAAGATGACTTTTACAGAGACCATTTACTCTGCAGATTCAGCCATTAGTCCCCACACTAGAGACAGTGCTTTAAAACAGTCTCATGCACTTACACACATGAATGTCTGAGCTGAGCACCCATAAAATTCTGACTGACAAGAAAACTGAGACCTCAGCAGGACACCAGGCTCCAGGGAGACATAAAACTCATTTGACCGTGTTTCTAACCCACTCACGGGGCTGTTGGTGCAGAATGAAGTCTCTCCAGGCTCTGCCTGAGTCAGGACATAGAAGTGCATATAAGCTGTGCAGACACAGGGAAACCCTGAGAAGCAAGGTATAAAAATCAGGTGAGAGTCTAAAATGAGCAGAAAGAGCAGCCACCCAGCGCAAGGCACCTGCTATGCAGCCTGAGTCCAGGAACAGCAGAGTGTAAACTTACAAATACATGGAGTAACAATGGCGGGGGCAGTGGGTGGGGGCTCAGTCCAAAGGTGTTCAACATGAGCACTGAGGACAAAACTGGGGGCACAAGCTATGCTCCAGGTGAGCATATGGGTCTTGAAGTACACAAACAGCCAGACAGCAGAAAGAGGCAATAAAAGCAAGAGATCAGTGAGGTGACTCCATTAACTAAAGCAGGCACCACGGAAGCCTGACAAGCCGAGTTTGAGCTCCAGAACCCATATACGGACGGCAGAAGAGAGCCGACCACATAAAGTCTTCTGGCCTCCACACTTCCCGGTTGCATGCATACACCTGTACTCAAGTCCACTGAGTTGACTTTGGACTGGTCGACATCCTAAAATCAGCGAATCTGAGAACAGTGACAGAACCCACCTTTTGCCCCCACAGGCGAACATGTATGGAGATCATCTGGGATTCTGCATGGGAGAGCTCTCTGTCCTCCTCCCTCCACCTGCTTATTACGTCACTAGCTTGTCATTTTCTCAAACTATAACCCAGCGCCTGATGAGACGCGGCTTCCGAAAGGATTTATTCCAGCCAGCAGTTTGAGAGCGCAGTCCACTATCGTGTTGGGCAAGAACGGTGGGGATGAGTCGAGGACGCAGCAAGAGCACAAGGCCGTTTGCTCACATCTCAGTCAACCAGGAAACAGGACGTGAAGTGGGGTAGACCCACCTCGAGTCCTGTTCTTCCCAGTGAGGCCTGGCTTCCCAGTGTTTCCAGAGTCTTCCAGAGCACTGCTACCAGCTGGTAACCAACTGTCTGAACACCAGCCAGTGGGTACATTTCACATCCAAACCTCAAAATCACAATGTGTTATACAATGTCGTCTCATTTTATTGACCGTATACACACAATTCCTTTAAAATAAGTAAGTTTTCCCACCAAACAACAAGTGTGCACTGACAAATCCAAATCCAGAAAGCTGAAGCAAAGGGATAACTAAGAATTCAAGGACATCCTGAATCTGTGGAGGATCAAGGCTAGCTTCAGCTACTAGTGAGGCTCAGTTTCAGGAACATAAGAGCACAAAACCACAAGGCTCTGGGTAAGATCCCCAGCGTGCCAAGAAATGGAAAACCATAAAAACCTGAAAGGGTAAGGCCTGACTGGAACCAGGGAGATGCCCACTGTGAAATTTGTTTTCACAGTCTCACCATGTATATATATATATATACACACACATAATTGTATTACTCAGAACATTTTAACTTTCATGTTTAAGATATTTTCATATTTTCCTATGTCATCAAATAAGCTAAGGCCTGACGATTAGTGGCCACACACTGAAGGTAAACTGCAATCTATAGGGCTAATTGCTTTGCATTCTCCCGCCCTTCCCGTGCTTCAGCATTATATTACACACTCCAGCCACAGGCCATCCCGTTCCCCTGGAAGTGGGGGTGGGAGGTACAGCTAGGCAAGCTTATTCCTGCTCCACCATCATCCTTCTATGTGGCTGTCACAGAGCCATGTAAGCCCGGAACCACAGCTAACTGAGTGATTACCACCAGCACTGTGACAGTAAATCCAGGCCCACTAAACAGCCATGGGAACTGCGTTCTAACAACCTGAACCTCCACCGCTGAACGCATTGCTACAGGAGGAAGACCTACAGGTGAGACCACTTATCTCAGCAAATAAAAAAACAGGCCCCATCATGTTGGACCTGCCTTGCTGAAGCTCCTGTTAAGGCAGAGCTCAGCTTCCTCCATTGACCAGATTAACATGACCACCACAGCACAGCACGCCTGACAGGGACCGTGCCACAAAACTCACCAGCAAAAGTTTAATTCTAAAGTCCACACTGAAGTCATGATAGGCTATAAGACACAGTTGTGCTTCTCACTGTAATAAATTATTAATAAATTAGAAGCTGGGGGGGGGGGGGAATCTTACCAGGCGACCTCACCGTGACCTAGAGCTATGGGTGCTGTCTGGAATTCAATAAAAAGCAACATGTGGTCTTCCCAAAGCCCTCTGTACGCTACAAGGAAATTTAAGTTCCCTGTAACTCTTTTTCTAACTCCCATGTGTAGCTTTGCCATGATCAAAGCTATTTTAGAAAGATGTCCTTCAGTACAGTTCATGGAGGGAAACCTCACACTCCGGTTATAACAGGTCACTGTGGACTGGGCCAGGTGACAGAGAAAATCTGCCTGTGGTCCAGAATCTTCTTTTGTCTCATCACCAGGGGACACCAGAAAAGAGGGAGACACCCCCTTCTTTTAGAACCTGAGCAGGTTCAGCTGAGGGATCACTGCCCCGCTTCCTACAAGTGGCTGAGGCTGGAGGCTGATACGTACCATCCATCAGCTGGCCTGTGCTGCCCTCTGCCGGCCAGTGTGGGTGAAGAGTCACCCTAAGACGAAACCTGGAATTGGAGTCAGCTGATTCCTTTAGAGAAAACCTGGTAAGAATGGATTTTTGAAGGAGTTCTCTTACCCGTGCAAGTGAGTCTTGGTCTTACAGAGAAAGGCTGAGGCTGGGAGAAAGTCTGTGAGGCCTCCCACTCTGTCGCTGAAAGGGAGATCGGGAAGCAGCAGTGTTCTGAGAGGCTCTTTAACTATTGGTTTCCAATCTTCCCACCCATGGTAAAACTCCCAGCAGGGCACAGCTTTGAGGTTCAGTTTTTCCATCTTTAAAACAGAGGCAAATGTGAACCTTCAGGAGTCTGAGAGGGTGAGAGCTTCTGAAAAGTGCCAGTGAGGTGTGCAAGCCCCCTTCCCTGTGTCCGCGTAGCTGCCAACCCCCATCAAAGAAGCCTCTATGTACAGCTGCAGACAATGCATCCCAACAGGTACATCCACATTACAGCTCCCGCATCTACGGCTCAGGGAACTTGGAGGAAGTTGGCATGGGCGGGGTGTAAATGCCCAGCCCATGTTAGACTCACAGCTGCAGGTCACTGCAGACCCAACGCCCTCTCTGGCCTCTGAAGGCCCTTGCATTCAACATGCTCATACCCCATACACAGACACATAATTTAAAATAAAGCAAATTTTAAAAAAAGAAATGTATTTATCAACATGGGGCTGTTGTGTTATACCATCTTATGTATTTAAAATGCACCAAAGATAACTTAAAATGAAGCAAAGAACCGGCAGCAGTGACCTGACCTTAACAGTGGGGTCAGCGAGCCCTGACTGGGTGGAAGCTCACAGACTCAGCCAGTAGACCTAGCCTTGTCCACATGTCCCGGAGCTTTCAATAGTCACATTGACAGTCACATTGTCTTAGGGTTTCTATCACAGTGTTGAAACACCATGACCAGAGCAACTTGGAGAGGAAAGGGTTTCTGTGGCTTCCACTTCCACGTCATAGTCCATCACTGGAGGAAGTCAGGACAGGAACTTAAACAGGGCAGGAACCTTGAGCTGATGCAGAGGCCATAGATGGGTACTGCTTACTGGCTTGTTTCCCATGACTTGCTCAACCTGCTTTCTTATAGAACCCAGTACCACCAGCCAAGGGATGGCACCACCCACAGTGAGCCAGGCCCTCCCTCATCAATCACTAATCAATAATGTGCAATACAGGTTTGCCTACAGTCCAGGCTTATGGAGGAGTCATTCTCTCAATAGAGGCTCTCTCCTCTGCGACGACTCTAGCTGTGACCAGTTGATATAAAACCAGCCAGCACGCCTTCCAGCTGACTGCTATCCTGTCCACGTAGACCTCAGACCTTCCATGCTGCACATTATGCACGAGGCACACATTCACATTGGATTTTTAACTTTTCTGATTGTCAGAGGTGCTGGGGCTTGCACCGAGGGCCTCTTGTACACCAGGCAAGTGCTTTTAACTTCTTGAGACACAGCCTCACGAACTTGTCCAGTCTGGCCTTGATCTCTCTCTGTAGTCCAGGCAGAATTGCAATCTGCCTAACTCAGTCTGGAACATAAATTGCAGTTAAGGTTCCCCCAAAAGGCATGCTGGACAGTCTTATGTCAAGTTGACACAAGCTTGAGTCATCTGAAAGAAGGAAACCTTCACTGAGAAAATGCTCTCTATAGGTTCCAGCTGTAGGAAATTGTCTTAATTAGTGATTGATGTGGGAGGACTTGGCCCATGATTGGTGGGGTCATTCCTGAGCTGGTGGTCCTGGGTTCTATAAGAGAGCAGGCTGAACAAGCCATGAGAAGCAAGCCAGTAAGAAGCACTCCTCCATGGCCTCTGCATCAGCTTCTGCCTCCAGGTTCCAGCCCTGTTATAGTTTCTGTTCTGACTTCCTTTGCTGATGAACTATGATGTTTAAATATAAGCCAAATAAACCCTTCTCTCTCCAAGTTGCTCTGGTCATGGTGTTTCAACACTACAATAGAAACCCGAACTAGGGCAGAAACTGGTATCAGGATCATGGGATTTTTCGGTGTCAGATATGACCATGCTGTTTGGAGGAGGACTATGGAAGGACTTTGTAAATTTTGGTAAGAAAACCCATGGAGTGTTCAAAGCTTGGTGAGCTAGTCAATGGGGGTGGCTGTGAAGTTCCAGAAGGACGTCTGAGAGTTAAAGAACATCGGGGCTATTGCGTATTTGCTATGTGATTCTGGTCAGCTCAGGCTGAATCAGCCATGATTAACAAGTGACCAGTACCACTGAGGTGAAACTTTCGCTCCTCTTGGACAATTGATGCTGGTCAGATGGAGCTGAGAAATAATCAGTGATTAAGAAGAGACCAGCATCACTGAAGTGAAATCTTCTGGAAAGTGTTTCCTCAGAGTCAGCACACACAAGTTGTGCTCCAGAGGTAGCCAGGTTGTACCTTGCACTAGCAGCCAGAATTAGTGGTGTAAAAGTCATCCGGGTGGTACTGATTTTGAAGGTGTGAAAGGGACATAGAGAGCAGCTGAGGCCTGGCACTATGTGGCAGGTCCCCGAAAAGAGGCCAGGAGGGGCTATTCTTCCGCAGCCCGGTTGCAGCAAGATCCCTCAGCCTTTTGGAGGTGACAGTGTCATGACCACCAAGAGCAGCAGCAGAGGTGGTGTGGAGCCTGACTGAACCTGGAAGACAAGCGGAAGACAAGTTCTGCAGAAGGAAGAGCTGGAGAAGCAACCGAAGCCCCTTGGAAGAGCCCCAAAGGTCTTGAGGGAATCCCAGACACTAGACATTGAGGTTTTTTTACACTGTTGAAGGTTGTTTTGTTTCGTTCATTTGTTTTTGCTCAGATGGTGACTGTGCCCAGGTTACTCCTTCTTGAAGTAAAGTATTTAACTTATTTTCTATTTTACAGGAACCCATATTTAAGAGATTTTGAGCTTTTAGTGAGATTTGAGAATTTTACAAAGAACTGTTAATGAACTAACATATCACAGAACAAACCTTTTGTTAGAATTATCTGACCATGTGTTTAAAGGATCCAATTTTTGAAAATGCTTCAACAAGTTGGATATAGTGCTAAACAATTATAATCTAGTATTCTAGAGGCTGAGATAGGAAGGTCAGCCTGGGCCACAAACTGAAACCCTATTTCAAAACAACAACAGTGCCTCAGTGGGAAATGATAAGTTCTGTCGAGAGAAATGAAAAATTGGAAAAGCTTCGCAAAAAAAAAAAAAAAAAAAAAAAAAACAAAAAAAAAAAAAATAAGCTTTTAAAAAAGGACCAAAGTATAAAACTAAGCCTGCTGATACAAATCAGTGGTAGAGAGCGTGTCTGGTGTGCACACAGCTGGTTTCATCCCAGTAATCTCCAGAAAACAAAGTACAAAGCTCAACAGCAGAGGAAACGGGGAAGACTTGAGGAGCGAGCCATGGCGACAGACGTCATCTGGCAGCGCAGTGGACCTGACCAGCCTCTAAAGCACTCACACAACCTAAGCAGCAAGAGGACAAACAGGATCAAGCTCCAGGAATCTGCAATACAGTAAGAGGAAATAAAAAAGAATCCATATCCTTGGAGTCTGATAAGGTGAAGAGAAAGGGAACTGTCCCTGAAACCTTCCGAGCTTAGCAAAAGGCGCGAGCAGACACAAGAGCCCGTGTGAAGGGAGGCACAGGGGAGAGAGCCGGTATAACTCACAGCCAGGCTTGCTGGGAGAGAGCATCTCTGAAGCCACAGAGAGCAACTGCAGAGAAACCCACTGAGACCAGATTAGAGCCCGTAAAGACCAGAGTCTGGGAGAAACGACATTCACGTGCCTATTGAAAAGCAGAGATTGGCAAAGTTGACTTAAAACAAAAGCAGCCCGGTTATACACTGTAAGAAGTTTGTTCAGAGTGTTCACTGTGATGGGTAAGGGAGACTGGGAGACTGGGCTGGAAAGGATGCACACAGAAAGAGGGCTGGCCACCAAGAAGGCATTCTGATCCTTAATGTGTGGGCACTAGAGAAAGGAACTACAACATAGCAATACACAAAACAGGCACGGAGGTCTAAAAATAGCCAAATCCAGAAATTCTCAGGGAACTCGATGACTCGTGTACAAGCACTAAACTACCAGAATCAGCAAGGCTTAGAAGGAATGCCCTCAAGCAACAAGGTGAAGTCACCACTCCTGAAAGCCGGCTCTAACACTCGCAGGATGCACAGTCCCTGCAAGCACCACTCCACTCTCTCGGCAAGATTAACAGCCTACTCATCTGATCCCGGGAGCACTAGTGCTCCTCACTGCCACCCCATCTTCTGGGTTCTCAAATGAAAGACTCATATATACACACTTTATATTTTGATATGTCTAAAGCAGCTCAATGGCTAGGTTACTTTCTAATCTCTCTGTGGCTAATCTACCTTCCAATATTCCCAACTCACCGTTTACTGAGACCTATATTCCTTCTTGGCTGCCCTCTCCCAGACCTGTATCCCTCTTGGGCTGTGTTCCCTGGCACCTATATGTTAGCCATGTTCTCTCTTCTGCACCTCACAGGCGTGGTGTCTCTCTTCCTTCCCTGGCATGGTGGCTCTTTCTTTGCTTCTTCCTCCCTTGGTCTCTTGTCCAGTAATTGTAAAAGTCTCACCTCTAACTCTCTGCCCAGCCATTAGCCAATGGCAACTTCATTTACCAACCAAACCCAACTAAGAGCAGGGTCCCTCTCAGTCTTGTGTGCAGATGTGAGGATTTTTGTGTAAATAATAAAAGCAACATTAGACCAAACCCATCACAAGCCTAGGTCAGAAAACTGACCCCACTGAAGTGGATGGAACTTGAACAACAATGGAATCAGATCTCAGCAGCAACAGGAAAATCTCCAGCATGTAGAAAGTAAACAACAGAACAATGGAAGGGTCAAAGGACATTCCAAAGGGAAAAACTGAGTCAGGCTTGGTGGACAATGCCCGGAATCCTAGCACTCAGGAGGCAGAGACAGGAGGAGCAGCCAAGGCCCTGTTCAAAAATCCTCTAATGAAAACAGGAAGAAAGAGAAGGAAGGATGGGAGAAAGAGGAAGGGAGAGGGAGAGACACACACACACACACACACACACACACAGAGAGAGAGAGAGAGAGAGAAAGAGAGAGAGAGAGAGAGAGAGAGAGAGAGAGAGACAGACAGACAGACAGACAGACAGACAGACAGAGGGGAATTCTTGAAAATATATAAAATCATATGAAGACAAAAGTGCAGCCATTCAAAATTGTGACTAAAGCTGACAGGGGCGTGGACAGCTGCCAGTGCTGACACAGCAGGGCTGAGAGGTGGCTTAGCCAGTAAGGAGTTTGCCTCACAACCGTGAAGACATGAGTGAGGCTGGTTTCCTAGCACCCATGTTAAAAGCCAGCCACGAGTGTCCGTAACTATAATCCTAATGCATGGTGGGTAAAGACTACGTGTTTCTTGGAGTCAATTAGCTGAATCAGTGAGTCCAGAGTTCAATGTCAGACCCCCCCCAAAAAATACTCCCCAAAATAAAATGAAGAACAATTAGAAGACACGCCTTGTCCATCTCTGGCCTCCACATGTATACACCACACGCACACACACACACACACACACAATGTTTATATTGTAAAAGAAAAGAAATCACAATAATGTAAGTTTCCAAGTCAAGAGTTTGGGAAAAGAAGGCAAAAATAAACCCACAGCCGGATAGAAGGAAGAAAATAACAAGAAATCGATAGAATTTTTAAAAAGAAAAAGGAGAAAACTGATAAATTATAAAGACAGTTCTTTTTATAGAAAAAAATCAATAGGCCTCTGGGAAGGGAGGACCCAGCTCACCAGCGCCAGGTGTCCAACAGCAAACACTGCTTCAGCTGCTGCAGGCACACTGCGCACACTCCTGCAGGCACACTGCGCACACTCCTGCAACACGAATCTGAAGCAGAATTCTGACCCCACTTTGCACTTGCTAGAATAGCCACAACCTTTAAGACTGACAACTTCCCTCGCTGCCCTGAACACGAAGCAACAGAACTCTGGCTGTGCTGGGACCGTCACACAGGGGCAACTACTTATAAATGTGTCAGAGTTTTGTGTTAGACAGAGCATTGGCTCATAAATAAAACAGTCACGAAGACAGGGTGCTCAGAGCAGCTCCTCCAAACTGAAAATCATGCAGAGCCCTCCCCAGGAGAACAGCCCAGGAGAACAGGTCAGCAGAGTGTTACAACACATGGGCTCCTGCTCTGCGATTTAAAGGGAGAACACAGCACGTAGGCCATACACAACAGCGTGTGCTTGAATAACCTTGGCTTGACATTGAAGATGACCCGCATTTCCTCAAGGGTGGCAGGACTCAGAATTGATGCTCACAGGGCATGGATTAGCCATCTATGAGGACTTTCCTGAGGGAGGTCAGGGTTCATCTGGGTTGCGTGGCTGCCATCAACCCAGCACCGGGTTCTGATGTCTGGTCCAAGTTCCAGTCCGTGGTGTTTCCAAGTTCTTGATGTTTTAAGGAAAGAAGTAAGGAATCTCACAGATTGTAAAGTAGCAAGAAAACATTCCTCAGAAGCAAAGTGGTGGTATGGACCACAAGCAAGCCCAGGGATCCTTCAGTCAGAGAACTCAAGAGCCCCAGGTTATAGTTTGAGGTCTCCATTTATGAGGGTGGGTCTCTGCATTGAGAGACTTGGGTTAGGTAAGCTTTGGTTTACTCTGCCTGTCCTTTCTCATAATGCATCTGATCTTAACCATGTACATCCCCAACTATGAATAGACATGGAAGAAGATAAATGAAGGTTTTCCCCCTGAAAGTTCATTCTGTGGACAGTTTGCTGTAACATGCATGCACCAAGACCAGTTCAGGCCAGCTTGAGGCCTGTCTCCCTTACCCAGATATCATTTGGGTACATTTGAATGGAAACCAAATTCCCAAGAGAAAGTTACTATTCTAAAGGTTGTTAGGAAGGAGGCGCTCATTCTGTTGTTTAACTTGGGTTGAGGGGCCTCGGGTTGCAATTGTTAGGAGAATATGTTTATTGCCCAAGCTATGCAGAGTCCCAGGCTGCTAACCTCCCCCAGGCTTGCCTCTTGAGGACTATTGTTTTTGCGCATGCCACATGCAAATTTAAGCAGATGCACTCAGCTTCAGAGGCAACCCTTGCCTGTGTTATTAGATACGTTCTCACAGGGATTGCATTTGCAGAGCATCACAGGGGGATTTCTTTTGTTAGTAGGGAGTAGAATAAAGATGTCCCCTGAAGTCGCTACTGCACTGCATGAGTCTGGAGGCCCCAGGAAGCTCCAGGAAGAGAAAACAAGCCAGAAGGTGAAGTGTCCATGCCTGTGGTCAGTGTGTTTAACTAGAGAAACCTCATCTGCTCTAGCCCTGAAGATGGGATACATAATGATGGGACACAATGACCTTAGGTTCAGCTCCAGAACCAGAGGAGCAAAGGGCCCTGAGAATCAAGCAGATGAAAAGGTCCCTCAGAGACCGGCCATCTTTCCTCAGGCAGTCCTGCTGCCGGGGTTTTTGTTTGTTTGTTTGTTTTTGGCATAGCTATAAAAATGCAGCAAGGTTTAAAGGAGGGAAACTTTGGGTAGGTGAGGGCAGCTTGCTCAGGACATGTCCTTGCCATCCACCTCCAGTTCCTCTTAGCATCTGGTTAGGATGAAGAGAAAATGGCCCTCTGATATTAAATCAATATCCGAGCAGGCTGGAAAGTGGTTTGTGTCAGGCCTCCACAATGCCAATGTCGGGTGTGCGATAACTCCGGGAGGATACTGCCAACAATAGACTCAAAAGTGCAATTTTGGCAAAATAAATAAAATGATTTTTTTTAATGTTTTTTTTTTTTTCTGACAATGATCTCATAGGACATAACACTGGGAATCAAGGACAGATTTCCTGAAGGGCTTGTAGAACTGGGAGGAGGTGTTTAAAATAAGAGCTGTCATAATGAGTTTGAATAATTGAAAAGGAGCAGAAACTCCTGAAAACTTATGAAGTGTTAGATGTACTGGGGTCTGAGTTGGCTCAGACGTGGGCCCACCATTCCCATGCTAGCATGAGCAGTCCAGAGTGCGAGGCTGCCCCTCAGAGCCTGGATTCACAATCAGTTCTGAAAGCTCTCCAGGGGGTTTTAAAGTACATCCAACGTGTTTGACTCTCAGGCCCACAGAAAATCCACTCCATCCTCAGACTCTGTTTCCCACCTCGGGGTCAGGTTTCAGGACTGCTCTGCACTCCTGTCTCCACGCTCTGACTTCTGACTCTACTTCTGAAGAAAAAGCTAAGTTCCGCCTCTGACTGTGTCTGCAAAGGTCCCTGGAGCCCTGTAACTATTGTCCTCTGCCTGTCCCCAGCCTTGCCTTTTTCATCTGAACATACACACATGCACACACACACACACAGAGACATGCACACACACACATGCACATACACAAATGCACACACACACATGCAAACACACACACATGCAAACACACACACATGCAAACACACACACATGCACACACACATGCACACACACATGCAAACACATGCTCACACATGCACACACACATGCAAACACACACACATGCACACACACATGCACACACACATGCAAACACATGCTCACACATGCACACACACATGCAAACACACACATGCACACACACATGCAAACACATGCTCACACATGCATACACACACATGCAAACACACACACATGCACACACACACATGCAAACACACACACATGCACACACACACATGCAAACACATGCTCACACATGCACACACACATGCAAACACATGCTCACACATGCACACACACATGCACACACACACACACACATTCAGAGGCACATGTTCACATACCGACTCCCAAGCAAATCTGACTGTAGCACTATTTCATCTGTACTGGCCAGCAGTGCCCATCTGTTAACCAGGAAAGCAAGTGCTCCTAAGACAGAGCCAGTGACCTGTATTTAGAAGGCACTGACCCTGTTCTGCAGTGGCACGCCTCTGAGAAACCAGGATGTCCCTGTGTCCTGTAAATGCATGGCAGGACAAGCGTAGAATCCTGTATGAACGGAGGATGCTGAAGGTGCCTGGCAGCCCTCGCTGCACACTGTGCTGCTGTCGGGAGTCTCCACACGAGCTCCTCCAGCCCAGATCAGAAGTGCCTCTCAGCCTCGGACTGTGTGTGCTCAGTCAGCACCTCCCAGTTTTGCCTGTGGGCCACCTTCCTGGACAGAATGTGTGTGTGTGCTGCTGTGGGCCCTTCCTGCACCCTCTGTCAATCACCACCCCCAGCCCAGGCTTCCCAGGTTGTGGTCTTAGAGCTTCTTGGCTGTTACTTTAAAGACAAGGTCTCATTTAGCTCTCACTATGTAGCTGAAAAGACCTTGAACTTCTCAGCCTGACCCCTGTACATCCACCTCTGTGATGCCTCTGGGGTAATTAGCACCAACTCAGTAGGCTGCTTTCAAAGAGCACCATCAAGAAGGAGCCCAGGGCCTGTAGCAGCACACACACCCTTCAGTGGCAAGATAGCGCTTGCCCTGTAAACTGGTGTCATTACCTGACTGTAAGCTCCCAGAGGGCAGAGGTCACACCTTCTTAATACCTACATCTCAGTATCAATACATTGCCATTCAATCAGCTTTGCTATGAATGTAAAATGAAGTAAATGAAGGCACTTAAGGGAGAGACTTTTGGAGAATTATAAATATTTAGAGGAAGGGCCAAATAGGCGCATACTTAAAGCACTTTATAAGACCAAGGTATTTTAACTCCCTGATGTGTGATATGCATTTCTTTGGCACAAAATTACTCACTTGTAAATGGCTATTTCCTCCAACTGAAAAGGACTTCAGTTTGCTTGAATACATGCTGTTTCCATGGAGACAGAAGCAGCCTCTGCACAGGCCCTCGGGCTAAGTCAACAGCGACCCAGGATCCAGTCAGCGTAAGGCTCTGCTCATTAAGATAGGGACTCAAAGCTGGATACACTGGCGCACAGTATGCCAGTGGAATTGCTTTCTTGGCTTACGTCAGAACGTGAAAAGCCCCGTTCCCTCCACTGTCTGCTGAACACGTATCTGTGAAGGTTTATTCTTTTAATGGTTTTGTTAGTCATCACAGGGTGTGTCTACGGGTTTGTGGAGGGAGCAGTCTGTTCATGCTGCCTGGGTCTCAGATTTCCAGAGCTCAGCCTGCCTGAAGGCTACGCATGCAGCCTGGATTCCCCGGGCTCCCTGTCTCCCTCCTGTCGCAGTGGGTTTTCTCCCGGTCAGCCACAGGGCTTGGGAACCTGCATCTGTAGAGACTCGGCCATGTCTCCACTAGAATGTGCTGAGGCCGTGCATTTGCCTGCGGGCCTGTTTAGGTTTTAGTTTCTAAAACCAGCATACAAAGTAATAAGTTTCCTTGAGGATTTTCAAGTATGATTTATTTTTGTTGACTCTCCTACACCTTCCTTCCCTTGAACTGTCTCATCCTCAGGAACCACCTCTCTGCCTTCTTGGGCTCTGTGCCCTCACTGCCTCCCTTCCTGAAAAACCTCTTTTCCCCTTCTGTGGACCCATTTCTAGTTCCACAGCCTGTCCCCACCCTCACACCAAATATACCCACATTTAACCATTAAAAGCTAGGATTCCCATATGAGAGAGAAGATGTGACTTTTAGTCTTTCTGGATCTAGGTCACGCTGCTGAGTGTAGTACTTTCTTGATTCATCTTTCAGGGTCTAGATCATGTTGCCAAGTGTAGTATTTTTCTGAATTCATCCATTGTTCTATAAATGGAAATTGTCCTGAAAATTATTTTTTTACAGCCAAATAAATGTCCATAGTGCATATGTATCATAGTTTTGTTATCCATTTATCCGCTGATGGCCACCTAGGCTGGTGCGTGTCCTTGCTAATCTGGAAAAAGCCACAATAAGTATAGGCGTGCAAGTGTCTCTGTGGTAGGACATAGTCTCTGAGTATATGTGTAGGAGTGGGACGGCTAGAGATGAGTTTATTAAGAGATAAGGGGTGGAGGAATGTGTTTGGTGGATGTGTAGTCAGGTGTGGGGGTAAGGGCGTGCCTCTGAGGGCTCATGCTGAGGCATCCCTTCCCCCTGTCAGAGAGAGATAGAGAGAGAGAGAGAGAGAGAGAGAGAAGGAGGAGGGAGGGAAGGAAGGAGGGAGGGAGAGGATGAGGATGAAGACGAAGACGAAGAGTAGAGAAGTAGAGGCCATACAGGGCAAGATGGGGAGGAAGGGGAGAGGACAGAGAGGGAGCAGAAAGGCAAGAGCTGGGGGAGGGGCAGGCAGCCCCTTTAATAGTGAGTCAGGCACACCTGGCTGTTGCCAGGAAACTGTGGGGCGGAGCTTAGACAAATTGTTAACAGCTAAACTATAAAGTAATTCTATTTTATTCATGTGAGGAATCTCCACACTGATTTCCACAATGTCTACACCAGTGCACTTCTTGCCGGCCAGGAGTGAGGGTTCCTCTCTCCTCACATCCTCCAGAGTGGCTGCCGGCATCCATTTTCTTAATGATGGCCATTCTGCCCAGGGAGAGAGCGATGGATTCTCCGTTGTGATTCCTGCAGTGCCTTTCTGAAGGACCTATGCCATTCTGCTGTTCTCATCAACCAATGTGTACAAGAGACAAAACACGGATGATTTCTGCTCTGAACTGCCTCCCACAATGTGCACATAGGGCACACAGGAGGGCCGGGCAGAGCCCAGACATACTTATTCAGTTTTCCAAAATGTATTGTGAGTGAAGCTTTCAAGGATGAAGGGACCAGGCACACAGGACGAGGAGAGACCTTGGCCATCACTTTGATGCATTTCCTTCCTTCAAGCTGGGCCTATTTAACTGACCACAGACAGGTAGAAATTAATGCTATCCTTAAGGACCTTCAGGGAAGGTGAGTCCACATCCTTCCTCGGCAATCAATTCTTTTGGGAATGTCTCCTTCAAGTGACCCAAATCCATCAAGCCTGTCTGGAGGCAACATCTCTCCCAATTTCTCCAGTTCCGGGTTTTTTTTTTTTTTCTCTCTCTTACTGTTTGCTGAGTCAAGGTAGTGACTGCATTTTTTCCTACCCTTTGTAAGCCAGTTTCATCCAGTCCACAGCCTGGGAGTCTACACCCTCTGGAGGGCTCCCCAACGCACCTCCTCTTCATCTTCTCTGGGATGTATGAGTGATGGAAGAAGCTGTGTGTACATCAGCCCTGTTCCCCACGCAGCTTCCTCACTCGGGCCTTCAAAAGTAGAGAAAGGATGCTGGGACTTTGAGAGGCCCTCATGATCTTCAGGGAGCTCAAGCAGATGGGAGGACAAGAAGTGGTCACCACAGGTCTCTCCTGGGGTGATGCAGCCCCAAGTACTGTTCAGTGAGTCAATAACTATTCCCACCAAGCACCATCCTCAGCCTTACGAGGTACCGAGCGAGGTCAGAGCCCTGACAGAACTTCCCTAAATCTTAGAATTCACTCCAGCTCCTTCATGTGACCCCACTCAGGCAAGCCATTCAACGCCACCCTGGAGACTGGACTCAGCCTTCATATCATGGAGGGACACGAGGTAGAACGTGATTCCCCTGGACCAGGCCCTTGATGGGTCCCTCAGTGGTGCATCTCCAGGTTAGTGTGACAGACAGCCACATCTTCTCATCTTTCCAACTCCGGCTGAATTATGTCATCTTTCTGAGCTTGGGCATTGAAGCTTGAAGCCACGGGGTTCTAAGAACTTAGAGGTTTCCAGTGTTATGCAAACACGCCTTTCCATGCTGGTTAGTACACACTGACAGGCCAGTTTTGACAGAGCGCTGGTCCGTGGCTTTATGTTTATCTCCATTATGTGAAACTTCCAGGGTTTATGGATAGAGCTGGCTGTTTGGCTGTGGCTTAAGATACCCAGAGTCTCGACATAAACAAACACAATGAAATAGAAGCAAACATGCTAACATGCCCATGTGTTAAGGAAGGTCACTTTAAGGAAGGAACATTTTCCATTATTGACTCTATGTCCCATGGTGCTAGGAAGTAAAGGCCCCTCATCTGGGAGAAGACATAGGTAGCCACAGCTGCTGCATCACGTCAGGT
This sequence comes from Micromys minutus, assembly GCF_963924665.1. Classification (NCBI taxonomy): domain Eukaryota; kingdom Metazoa; phylum Chordata; class Mammalia; order Rodentia; family Muridae; genus Micromys; species Micromys minutus. The sequence goes on along the minus strand of NC_137983.1, from coordinate 52,316,257 downwards.
CTAATCACTTCCATGTTTACCTGATCATCCAACAAGCCTTTTGAGACAGATGCTCTTGTCTCCTTTGTTAAAGAGTGAGCAATGGAGGCTGGGGCAGGAGGCCTCAGACAGCACAGCAGGAGTTGGACTCTCTACTTAGTCTCCCAAGGATGCTACAACACTATACCTGCTTACTAGTCTGAAGGGCTCTTGCCTCGGTCTTTCTCACCACTACATTAGCAGTGGTGCTACCTGTCGGGGTTCAGGACTCCTGTAAGACATGCTGACACAAGGAACACTGAGAACCGCACTGTACCCTTCCCCCAAGAGTAGGCTGGTCTTTCCTGCCTTGGCTTGCTTCTGTCCAAGCTCAGATGGGGGTGGGGTAAAGGTGGGTGTAGAGATGCCTTCAGCAAGAGTAGAATTCAGACTTCCTTCGGCTGATGGAAAACGTTTTCCCAGAGTAAGATTCCATTGTCTTCATTGATTCAGCAGTTTTGATCTGACACCACAATGTTGTTTAATAATGTGCCCCTAAATGTTAGAGGCAATAAAACAAAACAGAAAAAGTCACACACAATGAAACAGATTCCAGTACAGGACAAGACTTCAAAGCTCAGGATGCCAAAATGTCTTCTGGGAATTGTACTGGGCATGGTATCATCTGTGGTAGGACCCAGAATGGATCTGAAACCATGTCTCCATTTCTGAGACAGATTGACCCTGCAAGCGAGTCTTCTGCGTGATTGTGATTTCTTTGCTTGCTAGTACTGGCATTTATGGAGACGGTTGTTTGCATTTTTCAAAAAATGTGCTTTGATGGTGCATTATTAAATTGATTAGCTCATTAAATAGTGAATCGGCAGTTGAGATGGATTTGTTGAAAACAAAGGAGATATGCTCTGAAGACTACAGTCATGGTACATTGTGTTTTCAGCCGAGAGAAGGAACTGGCTCGGAAAAGCACAGAGCCAGCACCATTGTCAGTGTTTTGCACGAGCCACAATGAACCCATTGTGAAGATGTTGCCTGCTAGGGTTTTATTGACTCAAGAGTCTCTCTCACTTGACTTGTTTTAAGTGTAAGGACTTCACAGTTGGTCACTGATACATTTTTAAGTAACGGCATAATAATAATAATAATAAAAACATATGGTGCAACTGCAGAATTTTTATTTGTTTTGTGCTTTGAGACAGGCGTAAGAAGCAACAATTCTCGCTTCATATAAGTGCACTGGAGACTCAGCATATGGAGAACAAGGCAGTTTATTTCATGGCTTTGCAAAGTGGGGTTTCAGCTCAGGGTGTTGGGTGAGTTGACTGAACACAGAACAGTTGTTAAGCACTAACACAAGCTAGCTGCTTCCTCCTCCCCACTCTGCCCAGCGATTGGCGGGGAGGGTGATCTTACCCATACATCATTGATGTCTTACCCCCATCGGCCGTTTCCATTTGTGTTTGTCCACAAAGTCCGTGTGTGGTTTCTCCATTTCACATCCCCAAAGCTCACCAGACACATGACCTTGTAGGCAAGGCACCGTTTGTAATGTTCTAGGTTTGGGGGGCTAACTTAGCCGAATTTGAGCCTGAGGTGACAGCTAGCAGGCATCCATAGACGTCTGAGGAGTTCTGTTTATTTGCAGCTGGACCCAGCCTGGCTCTAGGCATCGAAGAAAGTCAAACAAGAGATTTTATTTCTTACACAGGGTCTCACAAAGTAGGCCAGGGCATCTTGAAACTTATCCCAATGCTGCCTCAGCCTCCAGAGCGCTAGAATTCCAGATAAGAACCACTAGGCTTCTAGGACTTCTTTCTTTTGAGTTTTTGTTTTTTTCATTCAACTGAAGTAATAAAAAAATAGTTTAAAATATGTTTACATAAATGGTAGCTGTTTGAAATATTGATATCTTTGGAGGTAATCCAGTTATAAAAATTTTGAAGCTTAGTCTATGAGGTCATAGTTCTGGAGGGACTGCTGACTGGGAAAGTTTGGTCTCTCTAAGGGTCAGTGGATGAAAAGGATGCTGAGGGGACTGAGCACCATGGGGAGTGATGTGTAGGTGTCTCCTTTCCTTGTATCACACTGATTGTAGCCAGACTTTAGGTATGCTCTCCACGTAAGTGTTGCTCACGCTGCTCCCCACCTGCTGCCATACTGCCCTAATTCCCTTGTGGTCCTTTGAGTAACAATGGCCCCATAGGCGCACGTATTTTGATGCTTAATCATTAGGGAGTAGCACTACTTAGAAGAATTAGGAGGCGTGGCCTTGTTGGGGAAAATGTGTCACTGGGGGTGGGGGTGGGGGTGGGCTTTGAGGTTCTAGAAGCCCAAGCCAGGCTCAGTGTCTCTCTTCCTGCAGATCTGAATATAGAATTCTCAGGTACCGCCATGTCTGCCTGTGTGCCGCCATTTTTCCCGCCATAATGATAACGGACTACACTTCTGAATCTATAAGCCAGACCCACCTAAATGCTTTCCTATATAAGAGTTGCCATGGTCATGGTGCCTCTTCACAGCAATAGCATACTGACTAAGATAGCCCCAAAGGATACTTTTTATTTGGCTAATGTCCACCTGAAAAGTCAAAACTTTTTTTCTCAAGGATGGGCATGACGGTGAAAGCCTGTGGTGGCAGTGCTTACAACATGGAGACAGAAATATCAGGGAGCAGAGTAAGCCTCAACTACAAAGCAGACTCAAGGGCTACAGGGTCTACGGAGCAAGCTTCAGGGTAGCCAAGGATACATGAAGAGACCCTGACTCAAAAAGAAAAAGCAGAGAGAGCATAGTTGGGACAGTAAAGACTCAGAGGCATGGCTTAGGGTTTTAAAAGTCTAATCTTTTCACAGAGGTCTCTGCACACTTGGGCAGAGGGCTGCCTTTTGGGCTGTTCCTGGCCTTGTCACTTACTTCTGAGCTTGGTAGTCAAGAGAAGCTGTCAATTTCTAGGTGCAGAATCAGCCGGAAGCTGTTTTTCTCTGCTTCCAAATCCTTTCTGAGATCCTCAGCATCTCCTGCCCTGTTCTTGTTGACCACAGCAGTCCCAGCAGTCCATGGGATTTCGATTTCTTTGCCTCAGCTGGAACACTTTGCTCTGAAGCTTCCCTTGACCCTAGCCTGACCTTTTTGGAATGAGCCACCAGTGTGCTCTCCCTGTGCTTGTCCTTCCCTCAAAGCAGGGCTTGTGACCACCCTTAATGCCTCCAACCTCATCCCCTGTCACCCCCATTTTCTTTCTGCTTATGTTACCACAGCCCAGATCACCCATTCTTCTCATAAATCCACGTGGTTATTTATTATGCTACATGTCAGGGGACATGATGGACCAGACTCAAGACAGCAGAGCCACAGCCCTGTCCTCCAGCCCCTCAAGGGCTAGGTAAGCACAACAGCATGTGGCTGCTGTACAGAGTGGTACCCAGAGCTGCTTCTGCAGGGAGTCATGGTGATGGGGTCTGTCCTGTTCCTCAGCACAGTGCACAGAGCATTTGGACTGGATTTTTGTTTTGTCTTAATACTTCCTATGAAGCTTGCTTTTGGTGTTCTTTTAGAAAATCTTCTTCTTCTTCTTCTTCTTCTTCTTCTTCTTCTTCTTCTTCTTCTTCTTCTTCTTCTTCTTCTTCTTCTTCTTCTTCTTCTTCTCCTTCTCCTTCTCCTTCTCCTCCTCCTCCTCCTCCTCCTCCTCCTTCTCCTCCTCCTTCTCCTCCTCCTCCTCCTCCTCCTCCTTCTTCTTCTTCTTTCTCTTCTTCTGCTTCTTCTTCTTTTCTCCCTCCCTAGCCCCCCCGTGTGTGTGTGTGTGTGTGTGTGTGTGTGCCACAGTGTATTCATGAAGGTCAAAGGATGTCTTTGGGAGTCAGTTTTCTCCTTTCTTCCATCATCTGGGGTCTAGGGATAGAATCCAGGTCCTCACATCTTTATCTACTGACTCATCTCACAAGCCTCCAAATTTATTTTTTTAACTAATTTTTAAAGTTGGCATATAGAGTGTGTGTGTGTGTGTGTGTGTGTGTGTGTGTGTGTGTGTTACTATGCTTTTGTTTTTACTTTACATGCATGCATGGGTGTTTTGCCTGTGTGTTTTGTGTGTTTACATCACCTCTGCGATTCCCTGAGGAGGCTAGACAAGGGTGTCTGATCCCCTGGGACTGTAGTTAGAGACAGTTGTGAGCTGCCATGTGGGTGTTGGGAATCAAACCCAGGTCCTCTGGAGGAGGAGCCAGCCCTCTTAACCGCCGAGCCATCTCTCTGGCCCCTGTTCTGATCTTTTGTATTTCCCCTTCCCACTTTCCTTCCCCTGTTCTCCCTTGGTATTTGTTGGTAACAACAAATGGTGAGAAAAAAGATAAGGCAAAGACCATGCACTCAGCCCTGAGTGTCCTGTGACTAAGAGGATAGTGCCTGTAGGTTGAGCCATCTACTTCAAACTTCTCCCATTCCAAGGTCAACTTTTGATACACAGGTGTTTGAAAACTCTCTGAAGCCACCATGATGTCATCCGTCATGACAGCCATGAAATCATGACCAGGAACTCACATACTACAGAACAGAGTGGGAGAAAATAGAGATTTAATAGAGCTTGGGCCAGGCCTCTACTCTGAGACTAACACTGATAAAACGTTCCAAACAGATCGACAACATCTGCCCCAGGTAGCCTGCTGATACTCAGGTGTGTGTTGAAGATGTTTCTCATGGCGAAGGGCAGACCTACCAGATGATTAAGTAAGAGAGTTTTGCTTTTATTTATTTTAGGGAAAGAGGGGGAGTGGATGGGGGAGGGGAGGCAGGTAGGACTGGGAAGAGAAGAGGGTGAATACTGTGGTTGGGATGTAAATGAATAAATAAAATTTCTAATAAAAATGGGGGGGCACTTTAGACAACTCAGCAAAAAGGAAATGAAATGGATGAAAGAGTAAACAGCACCCAGAGTGGAAGCTCTTTCTCTGAGGAACATTAAGTGCCTTGTATTCTATGACAAATTTAACATCAGCAGTAGAAAAACAAAAGTGGGCGGAAGAGGGGAAAAAAAGCATTAAGAAGAAAAACCCAGTTCTGAAGTCAAGTGCACAGGTGATACATTGTAAGACTAGTTCCACACAAGTGCACAGCTGATACATTGTAAGACTAGTTCCACACAAGTGCACAGGTGATACATTGTAAGACTAGTTCCATACAAGCCCCAAGACTTATTATCCTTTTTGGGTTGAAATGCATCCTTAGTATTGGAGTGTACTGTGTGAAGGTTGTCTCTACCTGTTGGATCATTGGTTGCTATACTGTCAAAGATCTGAGTACTGCCTGATTTTGGTATTTTGCCAGGAGTCATCAACAAGAAGCTAAAAACTAGCAAGTGATCTTTCTGAGATGGTTCCGCCATAGACTCTAAAGTTAATGATAGATTTGCTTCTTTAGGCAAGGCTGAGGAGATTCCGTCTGAGGAAAAATTCCTGCTATTAATATGCTTTTATTGTTTTTATAAAATATTATAATAATTATTGGGTATTAGCCTACCCTTTTGAGCAGATCTTTGCAGAATAACAAAGATGTACTATCTTGTAGTGGTGCTATATAGACAAATTGGTGATTTCTTAATTGATGGTGGTTTTATATAAGAATTGCTAAAAATGATATTAGTAATTATTAAGCTCCATTATTATATAAGTAATTATATTAGTACTTATTAAGCTCTTTCATAATAGAACAGTTATTAGGATCTCTGATAATCAAAACTGCACTGAGAATTCTGCCAGTCTTTAGTATCACAAGTCAATTGCTTCTGAGATAGCAAGCAGACATGTACAACTTGGAGCACATTCCAGGAGGTTGTAAAACAATTAAGCAAAGGTCATAAAAAATGAACTAACAATTTACTATAGGTGCAAGGACAGAGGATAAAATATTGACTGGGTTTATCTAAACAAAACTTTAATGATAGCTTAGTTATGGTCTTTAACTCTCTATGAACCTGTAGAGCTAGTGACAGATAATGAATGTCTAGTGTTAATCGATACATTTGTAAACATCCTCTGCTGTAAAGTTCTTATTCAACTTATGATTTAAATTTATATGTGAACTTGTGATGAACTTTTTATCATGTGATCATGTATTCTGAAAGATGTATAAGTGCCAAGGACAAAAAACTGGAGACTCCCCCTTTTCTCCCTTTTCTTAGAGAACGATCATAGTAAACTTTTTAGTGATAACTTAAAAATAAAGGCTAAAATCACTTTTCAACTAGCAACCTGGGAGTTAGAACCATGCAGTTTCTGCACAGATAGAACAAAGGCTACTACTTCTTAATTCCCTGATGTTTTACAATGAGGTCTCTAACCACCAGAGACCAAAGTTTTCTGGCTTTAGAGGAGCTTGGACAAACAGGTCAGCTACTACAGCAAAATGATTTAGACTTAAGACAGGTATACGCTTTATTATTAAACACTAACCCTAAATATTTCCCAAGACTAAGTCTTGTCCCCACTGACACTCTTCCCCTTCACTCCCCCTACCTTCAAGAAAGAACTAGAAAGAACAGCTGGGGCTGGCCCCTCCAGCAATATTTCATTCTTATGGTTCATCACCTTCCTCAGTATCTTGTAAACACTCTTCCTCCCTCACCTGCTGATTGGCTTAATAAAGAGCTGACAACCAATAGCTAGACAGGGAAGGTGGGACTTCTGGGCAGGAAGTGGACACGAAAGTGATCAGAGGTACCAGGACTGAGGGACAGATAATTCTAGCCATGGGCTAGAATAGTAAGTATTGGGATTCTATAAACCCCCACCCCACAGTTACCTGGCATTATAAAAGGGGATGCTTGCCCCCTCCTCTCTCTCATGCTCTCTCCTCTTGATTCTCTCTTACTCTCTTCTTCCATCCCCTCCCCACCCCATGTGCTCATGGCTGGCCTCTACTTCTCTACTCCTCTTCTCTCTCTCTCTCTGCCCCTGCTACCCTCTTAACTCCCCTCCCCATGCCCTGAATAAACTCTATTCTATACTACACCATTGTGTGGCTGGTCCCTCAGGGGGAAGAGATGCCTCACCATGTATCCGCCGGGGTATCCTCCTTGCCCCCATACCTCACCACACCACCGTAGAACATATCCCCTCCACTCTCTTTTTCCTAACAATAAGATTAAGTTGCTTTAGCTATCTGGGAGGTAGCCTAAGCTATGATAAAAATTAAAAGTGTGTATGTCATTATTTAACCACTGGCAGGTCCAGAATGTCCTGCTATAGAAAGGAGCTTTGTCAGCAGTAGAGGGGAGACAATGAAGAAGATACAGTCTCCTCTCTGCCTGCACTTACTTTATGCTCATTTGCACATTGCAACAACTGAGATACACACAACCCCCAGAGACTTGCAGCCACAAGGAGCATCTGGATCACACCTTGGCTCTGATATTTCCCTTATAATGGCAAAGGAAGAGGTAACTGGACCCATGCAGAGACCTGACCGGGGACGAAGCTGAGATCTTGCCTTTGTCCTTAGGGAGCAGCTGATACACAACTGTTAGACCAATACCATAGGAGGAATGACTGCCTTGCTTCTGCCATCTGAAGACCTGAGTCCCACCCTCAGGAGGCAGGTATGTATTGTTGACTGGCAGTCTGACCCTCCTATGGGAGTGGCTGCTCAAATGGGAGCAGAGCTGTTCCGTTGCTTGACTTGAAAAGCATAAATGAAAGTGTAACACAAAATATAAGCAGGTTCTCGTTTCTTGCAGCGCTTTGCAGCTAATCACAGGTGTGTGCTCCTGTGTCCTGCCGGGGTGAGTGAACTGGGTGTCACCAAGCATTCTCCTGCCCCCCACTCCATCCCACTGTTGTGACTCCTGTGTCAGTACTCAGCCACACACTGGAGAAGAGTTAGGACCACACTTGATGCAGGGTGGTATCCTATGTAACAGGAGCAAAGTGGTCTCGGGGATACCTAGAGGCAGAGAGAGGAAAGTCCAAATAGACCTGCCATGGACAGAGAAAAGCCAGAGTGAGTTGGCACCACAGACAGTGATCTCACTGGTGAGGAGGGTCCCCCCTTCTCAGGACAGGTGATCCTGTGTAGGATTTTGGCCCAAGAGTGGTAAGGGATACATAAATGTTCTGTACAAGGATCTGTCCTCAAAGAGCTTATAGGCCAGACAGGCTGCATGCTCAGCAAACTTCCTCTTCACCTGCTCTCAGAACCTTCTTCAGTTTATGTTTGGATGCTGGGCTCAGTAAGACCGCATGTCTCAGTAGGTAGGATGCTGAGCCTCTGGATGGACTCGGTGATTAATGACCACAGAACATGGGGGTGGGGATAATCTGCTGGACAGCAGTGGGAGGTGCTGGGCACTTGGCTTCTGGAACTAGAGGTGTCTAAGTGCCAGGTGCAGCAGTGTCTGGCGATGTAAGAAACAAGAAGAAATAACTAAATCAAGTCAGTGAGAAAAATATTTTGACTTCTTCCACTAAATAAATATAGCTAGAACAGAAAGGGGTGAAAACTGGCAAGGTATAATATCAGAGTCTTAGCATATCGCAGCCAGATGGAGACGTAGGATATTGGCTAGGCCTTCAGGTCCTACTGGAGAAACCTCAGGCACATGCACAGCTGGCCACAGGACATTACTGGGGCCTGGGGAATCCAGAATGGTGGATCTTGGGAATAGTTTAATGTGAATAATCTAGGTGAACAACAATAGGTCACCAACTAATCCTGCAAAACTCCCAACATTTAAAACAGCGTAATCACAGGGCAATGGTGGCTCATGCGTTAAGCCCAGCACTTAGGAGACAGAAGTTGGTGAAGACAGAAGCCTGGTCTTCAAAGCGAGTTCTAGGACAGCCGGGACTGTTACACAGAGAAACCCTCCCTCTAAAAAATAAAAACAAAGACAACTAAGAACAGTATAATCTTTTGTCATTTTGTTACTGAAAGCAGTTTTCCCTCGATAATTAATAAAAGTGTTTGGGAACCAGGGCTGGCAGCGACACACACAGGCAAGTGTGCACTGTACTCTACATGGTTTTTCCTCATGTTTTCACCTGCTGTGGCTCAGTTGGCAGCGTACTTGCCTAGAATCAATGAGAACCTGGGTTCAATCCCTAGAAGCACACAACATGGTGGCAAACAACTTTCTCTCCACTTGGGTAGTGGAGGCATCAGAAAGTCAAGGTCATCCTTGGCTATGTAGTGAGTTTGAGTTCAGTGTGGCCTATATGAGATCCCATTTACACAGACAGACAGACAGACAAACAGACAGACACACACACACACACACACACACACACACACAAAGTGAAGCAAACAATGAAGCCTCTTGGTGGCTCTGAAAGGCAGGGCAGCCTTCACTGGTGAAGAGCAAGAAAACGGCTCCCAGCCTCAGCTGTGGTTGCTCCTTCCTGTGCGGTTCAGGGCTTGCTATTTATATTTCCCAACATCCTGTGGAGCTTGGAAGTACTGACTCCATCCTTCCCATGCCCAGCCCCAGGAGGCAGGTAAAGGTCAGCGGAAGCCCGGAGTGTGAAACCCTCTGCTTCCAGAACCCAGCAACAACAGAACTCAGCACCATCTCCTATCAGTAAAAGGAAGGGAAGTTCAAGCAGGATGCTGGGATCTGAGATGGTGAGGCAGCTAGGACACTGACCCCGACTGTGACTGAGCAGCTCCAGTAAAGCTTTAGGAGAGCGGAGACTGGAGCGAGTCTCTGCACGGTGGACAGTAGAGCCAGGCTCTCACTAAAGCCAGGCACCATGGACAGCGCAGAAATGCTAGCCCTCAAGGTCATGATGGCAGCTCTGCCTTGTCTGAGACCATAAGGAGCCAGGACAGCCTGTTTGGCTGGCCCTCTAAGGGACCTTTCTAGGGAAATTAATGAGGTCCAAGTAAAGCCTGTCATTCCATGCCAAGATTCAGGCTTGTGGGAATGAGGGATAGTTGGGTTGGAAAGGCTGAAAGCCATCACTGTTTGGAGTAACGCATGGAGTTCTTGAGCCATGATCAATGCCAAGACTACATCTGTAAAGCACATAAAACACCAGAACGCCATGGCCCAGAGGGAAAGCAGAGTCCTTAGAACTATTTCTGAGGGAAGTCAGGAAGAAACTGAGTGGATAGAAGAGCCCATGGTGGACCTGGGAGCCATGAAATTGGGTGACAATTCCTCATTGGACTGAAGTCATCTGTCAAACACGTGGAGTGAACTACACAGCATAATGCATGGCTCCGGTTCCAGCTCTTGAACCCAAGGAACAAGGAAGTTGATTGTAAACCAGCCAGTTGGTGTGTAGTTACAAGTTCTAGGAACCAAGTGAGGAGGAAGTGTTCAGAGGAGGAATCCTGGGACACTCTGTGATGGCCCTACCCTACAGTAGGCGACTCAGCAAGCCACTTCCTAAGATGCTTGTCATGCCTTCCAGTTTCCTTGGCGATTCACTGGTCTTCATGTGAACTGTCTTCCGAGAGCCCTTGTCTGTCTGCTACCCTCTGACACTCAGGCTGTTACAGAAAAATAACCCTGGTGTGGCTTCAAGACTCGAAAATAAAGGCTATCGCCTGGGCTACAGCAGGAGGAGCTTGAGGGGGCCTGGCGGGGGGAGGGAGGCAGAGTAGGGGGAACAGCGCCAAGTGGCAGAGCAGCCTCAGTCTATAAAAATGGAATATGAATCCCTCTAAACCATGAGCATAGTAACTTAAGATACTGTACATCAGTTATGCCAATAAGACTGTGGACTTCATGACTGTTGAACTACTGAGTCAAAACTCCAATGAGGTGAATTTTGCCTTTAAAGGATTTACTTGCTAAGAACCAACTTCTAAGAGCTGTGAAACAATCACGTCATAGCTACCAGTACAAGTAGTGCATATATTTATCCTAAGCTCTGAGCTCTATATTACATAATGGAGCCTTTTTAAATCAGTTTTTTTTTTTTTTTTTTGAATGGTTGTGGAAACTGTGGAAAACCTTAACTGAGGACTGTATAAACGTGAAGGCATGGTCTCACACTTCAGGGTTAAACCGTGTGAAGCATTATAAGCATCCATCTCACAACCAGATTGTATATGGTATTTGGCTGTGATGAGACCCCCATTATTCAGTAAACCCTCATTTCGTCGGCAGGCACATGTTAAACAGCATTGTCATTGGTGTTAAATGGGGGAATGTGTTCCTTCATTGTATTTGTGGCCTTTTGTATCAAATTCTTGATATTAGATTAAATGTGCCTTGAAATAAAAAAGTAACCTGGGTGGTGAGCTATTTCCCACTTTCACAGAGGCTTGTACACCAAGATCAAGGTGTCAGCATAATGAGGGCTTCTTCCTGGTTCATAGGCAGCCATGTTTCCTGTGCATCCTCACATGGTTATGGGGATGATGGACAGAGATGGAGCTGGTGATGAAGATGGGTGAGGTGGAGCTGGGGTGATGGAGATGCAGATGTCTGAGGTGGAGCTGGGGTGACAGAGATGCAGATGTCTGAGGTGGAGCTGGGGTGACAGAGATGCAGATGTCTGAGGTGGAGCTGGGGTGATGGAGATGCAGATGTCTGAGGTGGAGCTGGGGTGATGGAGATGCAGATGTTTGAGGTGGAGCTGGAGATGCAGATGTCTGAGGTGAAGCTGGGATGATGGAGATGCAGATGTCTGAGGTGGAGCTGGGGTGATGGAGATGCAGATGTCTGAGGTGGAGCTGGGGTGACAGAGATGCAGATGTCTGAGGTGGAGCTGCGGTGACAGAGATGCAGATGTCTGAGGTGGAGCTGGAGATGCAGATGTCTGAGGTGAAGCTGGGGATGGTATAGATATGGGTGGAGATGGACATAGAGTTGATGGGGACCAGTGGGTGAAAAATCAACCAGCCAGGGATCCAGAGGAAGGGAGATGAAAGGTGAGAGATGGAGCCCGAGATGGAGTTGGAAGGGATAGAGATGAAGAGACTGTGAGAAAGACAGATAGTAGGTCGGAGTGGAAATGATGGAAGAGGGTACTGGAGAGAGGGCGTAGCAGTTTAGAGCACTGACTGTTCTTCCACAGGACCAGGGATCGATTTCTAGTACCTATACGGCAGTTCACAGCCATCTGTAACTACAGTTCCGGGGGATCCAATGCACTCTACAGGTACCAGACATACATGTGGTGCACAGACAAGCATGTAGGCAAATACTCATACACATAAAATAAAAATAAAACACTCTTCAAAAGTGAAGAGTCAACAGGTGAGAGGAAGAGAGACGGAGATATGAGTGAGAGATGATGGGGTGTGGTCTCTGGTTGCTCTTCTCACAGGGACAACTGATCCCCTTATCAGGGCCCCATCATCATGATTCACTGAAACCTAGTCACCTCCCAAATGCTCTGCCTCCATTGGCTATCATATTAGTTATGAGGTACAAGGTCTCCATCACAAACCAGAGGGGACACAATCATGTAGTGGGTGGTGATGCTCACGTGTCGAAGCGTCACCCGAGGTGTGCAGGACAAGAGACGCAGTGGTGTGTTAATGTCTGTGGCCACCGTGGCTTCTCGTAGAAAGGAGGAAATTGCATTTAAAAAGTGCTGAGTGTTAGAAAGGAAAATGTGGGCCAGGATTAGCCAACCTCTACTCAAGGCCATTGCAAAAGTCAGAACGTGTGCAAAGAGGGTTTCGTCTTCTGCAGCTGCAGGGTAGACTGCAGGGGACATTGGGTACCAGAGTCAACATCAGACAGCTAGTCTACAGTGACAAAGTGTCCAGGTTGACAGACTGCCCAAAAGTATTCATAGCCTGGCTACAGCACTAGATGTAAAGTGAGCAGAGCAGCCCCTCCCCGATAGAGGCACAGACAGCCTTCTGTAGAGAATGAAGATATTAAGACAATTTAAAACAATACACGTTTTAATTTAAACAATTAAACAACCTGAAGGGTCTGCACAGTGACCCCAAACAGGACAGAACCTTGGATGAAAAGAACAGCTCCGTGGTGGTTTATTTGCTGTGCAGTCCTTAACCAAGTGCCAGGTGGGGTGACAGGGACAGTGGAGCTTCCTTGGTCACTGTCCTGGAGGCTGAAAGCACAAGCTACCGCTTACCATGGTGCTCACAGAGCTGGGAGGCTTCCTCATGCACCCGGCATGTGTTTGACGGTCTACTGGCAACCAGAGGCAAAGTAAGGGGGTTTCAACCCACAAAAAGGTACCTATGTAAGGGTTATTTTAAACATAGACTTTGTAAGAATTCGACTCTTTTTTTTTTTTATTTGCTTGACGTTTTTGAGACAGTCTCTCTACAGAGCCCAGGCTGTCTTGGAACTTTCTATACAGATTAGGTTGTCTTGGAACTCACAGACATTCACCTGTCTCTGCCTCCAGAGTGCTGGGTTAAACATAGGTCCCACTCCCGGCCTTATTTAGGGAATTATATGAGATAGAAATTAAAACCTTTAAGAGATAATCAAGATCACTGGAAACAATCGGCATTTAGAAAAAGGCATCCTCTTTCCCTCTGGTTTATTATTGTGTGTTGTGGTCTGTTATACACACAACACCTAAGACAACCCAAGTGTACGGGATGGGCATGGAGTGTCTGATGTACGCATAGAGGCACAGCTCTGTCTGCACCTTGCCAAGTGCAGCAATTACAACTGCAACATGGTTAAAAACAGAACAAAACAACTCAGTGCACTCAGTCCTCAAATCAACTGCTAAAACGTTGAGTTCCGACATAGAAAACAAGTAAATGACGTAAAATGGGACTCTTGAAGCCTGTCTGACAATCCAGAGGAAGACATGGAAGGGGGAGCAAGCAGAAAACCCAAACGGGGAATCCTAAATCTATCACGACAAAACCCCCTGATTCAAAGATGAGCAGGGTGGCTCTGCGAACCGAGGGCCAGTTAGCAGCTGTTCCCAGAGCCGTAGTTAAGCAGGGCAGATGGAACCCAGTGATGAAGAGAGTCTGCCATTCAGATGATCCTCACAAGAAGGTGCCTGTAGGAGCTTCAGTAGTCTCCAAGGCAGGAAACTAGCGCAACGATAGAGAGATACTTAACAATGACAGAGCAAACAGTCATTCATAAAGACAGAGAGCGCAAATATGAATTTATCTAGTAACAGAGAGCCCAGCACACAGAGCAAAAGTTGAGAGAATTAAAGGAACAGACACGTGCATAACAATGAGTGGGAATTTTAACAGCTGGTATCTAAGTAGACGGAACAAGCAGGCGTGAGGAAAGAGGGAGGGGGAAGGGACAAGCCCCAGACTGGGAGAAAATATTTACAAAACATGTCTGGAAAAGAGTCACCCAAAATCCACGCAGAACTCTTAAAACTTGATGAGAAAAAAAATGGGCAGAAGATTTGAGCATCGTCAGATGACAGATAGTAAGGAGGCATAGGGAGGGTGCACATGTAGTACCAGGGAACCACAGATCAAGACATCAGCAGACGCACACCCAGAACGGCAGAAACCTGAAGCCCCAATGACGGCAAGTGCCAGGGATAGACAATACGAGGGACACTCCTGCCTGCTCAGGGTGATGACGTTGGCACAGCCTTTCAGAGGGTCAGTTTGACAGTGGTCTCCCCTGGGCCTTTTCAGAGGGTCAGTTTGACAGTGGTCTCCCTTTTAGACCTTTTCAGAGGGTCAGTTTGACAGTGGTCTTCCCTGGACCTTTTCAGAGGGTCAGTTTGACAGTGGTCTTCCCTGGACCTTTTCAGAGGGTCAGTTTGACAGTGGTCTCCCCGTTGGACCTTTTCAGAGGGTCAGTTTGACAGTGGTCTCCCTTGGACCTTTTCAGAGGGTCAGTTTGACAGTGGTCTCCCCGTTGGACCTTTTCAGAGGGTCAGTTTGACCGTGGTCTCCCCGTTGGACCTTTTCAGAGGGTCAGTTTGACAGTGGTCTCCCCGTTGGACCTTTTCAGAGGGTCAGTTTGACAGTGGTCTCCCCGTTGGACCTTTTCAGAGGGTCAGTTTGACAGTGGTCTTCCCTGGACCTTTTCAGAGGGTCAGTTTGACAGTGGTCTCCCCGTTGGACCTTTTCAGAGGGTCAGTTTGACAGTGGTCTCCCCGTTGGACCTTTTCAGAGGGTCAGTTTGACAGTGGTCTCCCCGTTGGACCTTTTCAGAGGGTCAGTTTGACAGTGGTCTCCCCGTTGGACCTTTTCAGAGGGTCAGTTTGACAGTGGTCTTCCCTGGACCTTTTCAGAGGGTCAGTTTGACAGTGGTCTCCCTGTTGGACCTTTTCAGAGGGTCAGTTTGACAGTGGTCTCCCCGTTGGACCTTTTCAGAGGGTCAGTTTGACAGTGGTCCCCATTGGACCTTTTCAGAGGGTCAGTTTGACAGTGGTCCCCATTGGACCTTTTCAGAGGGTCAGTTTGACAGTGGTCTCCCTTGGACCTTTTCAGAGGGTCAGTTTGACAGTGGTCTCCCCGTTGGACCTTTTCAGAGGGTCAGTTTGACAGTGGTCTCCCTTGGACCTTTTCAGAGGGTCAGTTTGACAGTGGTCCCCATTGGACCTTTTCAGAGGGTCAGTTTGACTGTGGTCCCCATTGGACCCAGCAGCCACAGCCTTAAGTACTTTCCCAAGTTCTCTGGAAAACTATGTGCACACAAACAACTGCCTCAAATATTGATGGTGACCCTTTAGTCGTTGCCTTGGTGTGGAACTCTGTCCTCTGGGCATGGCAGAGCAGCCGTGAGTACTCAACTGGTATCCTGACAAGACTGAACCACCTAACATTCCCTCAGATGACGACGGAGGCTGTACAAAGGGATCACGAGGCCCTGACCACCTCTAAGGACAGACAAGGAGCTAATGAGAGGGCAACTCTTCTTCAGTGACGTAGCTACCTGCAAGTTGCTCATGCCCATAAGCAACCCTCACTCATGTTACTGTAAATAATCCCAACTATACTCACTGGTTACCAAGCCAGGCTTAGGTGCAACCACTCTGTGATTTCTTCTACTCGTGGAGAACAGTTTCCTATCAGGTGTGATTTGTCCCCCGTATCAACTAATGTCACCAGTGCTGCAGACACAGAGTGGTGTTCTGAAACTCAAGCACAACACTAAACACCCAGGATCAGGACAGACCACAGGGGCTGAGAGTTAGCTCCATAAGACACCACTTCAGGTGCCAATCGAGTTTCTGGGTTGCTTCCAGTTCTGCCTAATTTGACTACCAACAGAGGGCTCCCCGATTCCTACCCCTCACCCCCTAGCCCCCTACCCTGATCTTAGTTTGCTTTTTTGTTGCTGTGGTAAAGATGATCTTAGTTAATGCCCTTCTGCTGTGAAGAGACACCATGACCACAACAGCTCTTATAAAGGAAAAGATTTAATTGGGTCTGGCTTACAGTCCAAAAGTGCAGTCCATTATCATCATGATGGAAAGTGTGATGACAGATATGGCGCTGGAGAAGGAGCTGAGATTTCAATATCTGGATCTGCAGGCAGCAGGAAGAGAGAGTGAGCCACAGAGCCTGGCTTGAGCTTCTGAAACCTCAAAGTCTGCCCCTTTGACACACTTCCTCCCACAAGGCCACACCTCCTTCCCATGAGCCTTAGGGATCCATTTACATTCAAACTGCCACAAAAACCAAGACCAAAAGCACCTTGGAGGGGAAAAGGGTTTATTTGTTCTCAAAGGTCATGGAGATGAGCCAAGCAGGAGCTTAAGGGAGGAGGAACCTGAAGACAGGAACTGAAGCAGAGACTGTTGAGGGGTGCTGCTTACTGCCTTGCTCTCTTTGCTTATTCAGACTGCTTTCTCATACAGCCCAGGTCACTCACCCAGGAGTTTCACTGCCTACAATGAACTGCCCCCCCCCCCACATGTATAAATCAATAAATCCAGAAGATGCCCCACAGCATGTTCACAGGCCAAGGTGATGAAGGCAATTTCTCACTGAGGCTCCATTTTCCCAGATGACTCTACTCAGGTTACCCAAAACTCACTGGCATATCCATGGCCTCAGGTTTGGTAGCTTGCTGTGACAGCTCACAGAACTCAGGGAGGCACAGTTGCTGGCTTACTACAAGAAAACATGGACACACAGGTAGAAGCAGTGTCTGTGGGCCATGAGCGCAGGAGCCTCAATTTGCAGGGACTGGGATACATCATCTTCTCAGCATACAGACACACCACCTGGTGTGGTGTAGAGGTGTCACGGAGGCAGTGCCACTAGGGGTGACTAGTTATTAACTTGACTCCCCATCCCCCCTTCTCCCAGAGGGAGCTCCAAACTCCTGATTGTACTTTGGTCTTGGTGACTAGCATCCAGCTGGGATTCCACTAAAATTGATCTCGTTGAAGAAAAATATACCCCAGACACCCAGAAAGTTCCCAGGGACATGGCTGTGCTGTGTGAGGAGCCAGGCTCAGTGAACTAATGCAATTCCTTGTCATATGTATGTCTTGCTATTTTGAGAAATCATATCTTGAACTAACTTCGGCATATACGTCAAATATCAGATGTGGCGGTGCACACCTAAGATCTCAAGACGTTGAGGCAGGGAGATTGTGAGTTCTAAGCCACCCTGGACTCCCAGACTTCAGAGTGAGACCCTGTGGGGAGCTGAGGTGGAAAGAGAGAGAGGACACGAAACGAGACAACGTGGAAGAACCACAAACACGTTAGAAATGAAGCCTGGGGCTCAAATGTGGGAGAAAATGTCACGTGCAGCACGTCTGAGGATGGCTTGTGCCTCAGAAGAGTCACAGTTCAGGCTGGAGCCTACAGATGGTGCATTTGCAGGACTTAAGCTGTATATATTTTGCCCCATGCACCTGTGTTGACATTTGCCCTGAATCATTTGGCAATTACACTCTATATTTTCTCTCTCAAGACAGACACATGTGTGTTGTCTAAATGTAGAGTGAGCTGTGTACCTCCTGAACACTTATCCTCTAAACATTTGCCTTCTAAATATTTCAAGTGTGTTTCCCAAGACCGTGGACACCCCCTGAACACCCCAGTGCAGCTACCAAGTCTGGTAAATGTAACATCTACATGATATTCCATCGACTCTCGTTCAGCATTCCACTTTTATCCCTACCCTGCGGCGACCTTCATCTTGCTCTCTGGCACAGGATCTATTCTAGGCGCCCGCTATGCCTCATTCTCCTTGCTTCTTAATCCCCGGGTTGTCTCTGTCTTGGTGACATTGACAGAGTGCTTGCCTTGATGATCCTAAAGAAAGCATTTGTGCTACTGCAGCCCTGTGCTGGGAACAGGAAGAGAGCAGCAGCCACATGCCACAGGGGCTTGGGGGTGACGTAGGCCAGTCTGAGGCTGGCACATTCACAGCCATGCCTTCCTGGCCTGTTCTAGAACACCATATGCTATTCCTGTCATGGACAGAAGCAGCAGGCGCCTGGCCTGCAATCAAAGGGCTCATCCACTGGCTTTGCCATCCACTGCCTGACCTCCATTTCTGTTCTCCATGCCCAGAGAAGGAAAGAAGAGATACCAGAGACCACACTTACAGGAGGCGGGTTCGTACAGCGTCCCATGTCAGGCCTGGCTGAATCTTGTGACCTCTTGGGCTATGACACATAGGATTCAGACCAGCTTCCCACTTCCCTGGAAAACCCAAGCAGTTGTGGGCGATCATTCAGGGAAAACGCCTACAAGTGGTGATATGGGATATTTTGGTTATTCTGAAGAATCTGAACTCTGGACCATATACAGCTTACAGAATATGAAGATGTGAGAAAAGACTACAGACCTGGTAATCAGAATGGAATGTCCTAACACGAAGGACAAGTGTCTTTGATATATACTCTAGACCTTCCTCATTGTTCTGTAACTGTGGTACAGGAGTGCATGTGAGTCCCTGAAGTCTTTTCTTTTTTAAATAAAAATTTAATTGGATACTTTATGTATTTACATTTCCAATGTTATCCCCTTTGCTGATTTCCACTCTGGAACCCCCCTCTCCCATTCCTCTCCCTCTGCTTCTATGAAGATGCTCCCCCTCCCACTCACCCACTCCCACTTCACCAGCCTGGCATTTCCCCTACACTGGGGGAAATTGACCCTTCACAGGAACAAGGACTTCTCCTCCAATTGATGCTAGACAATGCCATCTTCTGCTACATACGCAGCTGGAGCCATGGGTCCCTTCTTGTGTGCTCTTTGGTTGGTGGTTTAGTCCCTGGGAGCTCTGGTTCGTTGATATTGTTGTCCTTATGGGGTTCAAACCCCTTAAGCTCCTTCAATCCTTTCTCTAACTCCTCCATTGGAAACCTCCTGCTCAGTCCAATGGTTGGCTGCAAGTATACGCATCTTTATTTGTCAGGCTCTAGCAGAGCCTCTCAGGAGACAGCTATGTCAGGCTCCTGTCAGCAGTAGTGTCTGGGTTTGGTGTCTACATATCAAATGGATCTTCAGGTGGGGCAGGCTGGATGACCTCTCCTTCAGTCCCTGAAGTTTCTTCTTTCCCTGACTTCTCTGTACATCTGCCTACTCTATGCTCCTCGGTGGAAAGAATCCTGACTGTTTCACAACAGATCTTGGGTGTTTCTTCATTTGGTGCCTAGTTCCCCATCCTTCCGACTTGGTCCTCTTCTGCTCTTGGTTAACAAGCAGGCCTCCCTTTCCCTCTGCTGCACTGTTTCTGCTGAGCCTTGCTCAAGAATTCCTGTTACTTATGCAAATTCACCAAGCTGCCAGTGCAGAATTATTAAAAAAAAAAACAAAAACAAAACTGAGGTCTCTTATTTTGAGATGGAGTCTGAGTATGGAGGAAAGGGCTGTCAGTCAGGGTGACCTCAGCAACAAGCAAAATCCAGAGCTCAGGGGTGCTCCTGGTGGGGGTTCACTCTGGAAGAGAAGTATTATCTAGAGAAGTGGGTGGAGATGCAGACAGGCTGGAGGACAAGTAGCTGAAATGAGGCACCAGTTTCTCCCTTGGTTGGCCACAGAGCATCTGGGGTCCCACGGTGCTTTTGGAGACTATGTGGGAAAGAGGAACCACAGCAGTGAAGGGGCAGGTCAGGCTTTTCTTCACCTGGGCATTGGAAGAGATTCAAGAGACAAGAGACCAGTCTGAGGGGAGGCCTTGCTTGGATTTTTGTATGGTTTTACATTTTCCTAGCAACTGTGTCTAACATCATTAAATGGCACTGTGCTTTCCACAGTGATTTTGGACTCAATTTCTCACTTGTTGCCAAGTTTTACCATGTTGTCAGGTCCTGCTTTGAAACTATTAAAACTATTAAACTATTCAAAGGGCATTTTTCCTGCATGTATGTGCACGCCTGGTACCCTTGAAAACTAGAGGATGAAGTCAGAGCTGGGGTTATAGATTATATAGCTATTAGTTATATTATATATGTTATATAGTTATAGTATATAGTTACATATACTATATAGATTATATAGCTATTAGTTATATTATATATGTTATATAGTTAGAGTACATAGTTATATATACTATATATAGTTATATAGTTGTGAGCCACTATATAGGTACTAGGAATCAAACCTCCATCCTCTGGAAGAGCAGCCAATGCTTTTAACCACTGAGCTGTGTCTCTAGCCCTATTACACCATTCAAGTGTGATTATTGTGGAGGGTGGGGCACACACACACACACACACTGTAGCACACGTGTGGAGGTCTGAGGACAGCTTTGTAGAGTTGGTTCTCTTCCTCTACATAAGTTCTGGGGACCTCTCAGCCACTTTGTATTATTCTGATGCTCTTCTAGGAGTATAGGATCCCCGAGCTTTAGTTATGAAGACTACTCATGACCCAGTTTATCTGCCTGCCATGGTTTCACAGATACTGTCAGGAAGCACCAGTATCCTGCAGGGGTCAGCGATGATGGGCAAACAGCTTATCTTTCCAAATCATTGTCCCCAAGCCCTCAGTGATGTGGGTCTAGCTGGATGTCAGCACACTGTGAGCACTGCTGTCTTTGTCTCAGAGGACTGGAATCCAAACATTTGGTAACAGGCAGGAAGCCACTCCTCTCTGGAGGAGATACCATCTTTTGTCCTTTGAGGCTGTTTACTAAGTAGGCCTCCTGGAAAGGAGCACTTGGGACAAAGAGCAGTCATTTGAAAAAGGTGCATAAATGTGAGACTCCTGTGAGGGGGTGTTTCCTAATGCACCCCACAGCCAGCTTTAACTAAGGCTTTGAGGCTGACAGTGTAAGAAACAGCCCCAATGCTAGACATGGTGACACATACTTTTAATTCCAGCACTTGGGAGGCAGAGATGGGTGGGTCTCTATGAGTTACAGGCAAGCTGGGAGTACACTGTGAGATTTTGTCTCAAACAAGAAGGAGAGGAGGAGGAGAAGGAGGAGGAGGAGGAGGGGAGGAGAAGAAGGAGGAGGAGGGGGAGGAGGAGGGGGAGGGGGAGGAGGAGGAATAGGACGAGGAGGAAGAAATAATATAATATTAGTAATAATAACCATGATGATGATAATGGGGAGGAGAGGAGGAGGAGGGATAGGAGGAGAAAAAGATAATATATTATTAGTAATAATAATAATAATAATAATAATAATAATAATAATAATAACCATGTTGATGAGGAGAAGGAAGACAAAGCCACTACCATATAAAGCTTTATCAATCCATTTAATCCATTTGCACATTAAGGAAAATTAATTTGTTGGAGTTTTAACACCTGGAGAATTAGGTGAATTAAGGTCTTACCATGGGAACAGGGGAGCTCTAGAGAGAGAGAATGCTAGGTGAGAGATGATGGGCTATTCTGTACTTAATGGTTGCCTGTTAGGCAACTTTGGCCTGAGTGACTGAAGGTGAAGAGGCCGCTGCTCATCCATGAGCCATACCATGGAGAGGTAATTCATTGATCCAGTAGCATTTTATGTTGTGCTGATACAGCAACCATGCGGGAACCGGCTAAAGGCATTGTGCTTCTGGGAAGGGACTGAGCTGGCAGAGCAGGTCTGGGATTGCACCACACTGGGCACATGACCTTGTGCAGTAAGCTCTCTCTCTCCCTGCAAAAACCTCCCCTTCCCTGAATGGTGGGGTTATTTTTTTGATAAGTTGTTCTTTTACCAGAAGCCCCTTACAGGAAAAGGTTGGGTTAAGTGTTTTCCTGGTAGAGTGACTGTTTTAGTTTCACTCTGTACTTGTGATCAAATACTATGCCAGGAACCAGTTTAGGGGGTAGAGGGTTGATTTAGATCACAGCTCCAGGTTATAGTCCATCACTGTTGGAAAGTCATGGTGGCAATAGCTTGAGAGAGCTGTCACTCCACAGTCAGAGAAATGAATACATGCATACTGGCTTGCCTGCTTGTTGGCTCGTGCCCAGCTTAATCTACCTACTCTTACATAGTTCACTCTCTGTCAAGGGAATGGTTCCACCCACAGTGGGCTGGATCTTCTTATATCAATTAGTTAAGCTGAGACACAGTTCACTCCCTGTTAAGGGAATGGTCCCACCCACAGTGGGCTGGATCTTCTTATATCAATTAGTTTAACTAAGACAATTCCCCATAGATATACTCACAGGCCAACCTCACTGACACTCTTCTTCTAGGGAATTCTGGGTTGTGTCCAGTTGGCAGAGCTAACAATCACAGTGGCTCTGAAGCATGAGAGGCTGTAGCATGAACAATTCTCATGCCCAGTGCAAATATGCTCCATGTGGGGGTTGTGGTGCTTGGTACCTCATGTGTGTGTTTGTGTAGAGGGTCTCTTAAAGTTGATGGTTCTGCTCCTGACTGCAACAGAAAGGTCTAGAGCACAGCTTTACACATTCTTTGTGACAAATGAGAGGCCTGGTGTCCTTAAGAAGTTCACTTTGAAAGTGTCTCAGGTGATTACCACAGCTACAGAGTAAAGAAATGAATAACCAATGTCTTTTCTGTCTCCTGTTGGCACAGCCCATTAGCCTAGCTGTGACAGGGGGGAGGCTGTGGTGACAGCATGTGGACCACGGATCAACCTATCTCTTAAGGAGCCAGGCAATGCTGAAGGACAGCCCGTCCACCAAAGATCATGGTTAGTCCATCTCACACCATTTGAAGATCAACTGCAGACGAAGCTAAATACAGAACAAATAAACGCAGCACAGATGCATAGTCAGAGGGGTGGATGGAAAATGTGGAAGTCGGAAGAAACAAACAAAGGCGCCCCGTTGAGGGTATCTCTTGCTCTGGTCAAGCTCCTCCTCAGCACCATGAGCGAACACAGTCTGAAGTCCTGCGTGGATTCTACCAGCTTCTCTAGCAGCTCCCACAGGCAGCTTAGGCTTCCCACAGTGCATGCCCACCTCGAGATAGTGTGTGCTACATCAACTAAATCGATCCGAATCCTCAGGAACTAGATCCCTGGGTCATTGCAATGGCTATCACCCAGGGTAAGAAGAGGCAAGCCTACGGGTCAACACCAAGAGGACGCTGTCTGCGGAAGATTATGGTTTGCCCAGTTTGAAGGTCATCGGTGGATAACACAGATAGAGAATAGATTAAATAAACAAAACCAGGCTTGAATAGAGATCTGGACATATAAATGACGAGAAAGGACTACACAAAGAATTCTGCTTACTGGGGGAGTCTGGACTTTTGCTTCCTCTGGAAGAAATGCAGAGATACAATGAGTATGAACAAGGCTACATCTTTGACTTTCAGGAGCATGTCCTGCCGTGGAGCCGGAAGCACACCCTTCAGGCTCAGCACCATGTGCTTGGCTGTATGCTTGAAAATTTATATAAGTCATATCAGCAGAACGTCCAGAAAATCAAAGCAGTTGATCCCCAAGATCCCAGGAAAGCGGAAGGGGCCTGGAAACCAACAGAAACGCCATCCTTTGTCCTGTCTTTGTTAGCATGGGCACAACAATTCTCAGAAGAATACAGGGCCCCTGCACCACTTACAAACTGATCCTCAGGAGAGTAAAGCTCTCCCTTGTGAGGAGTGGAGGTGGAGCTGGGAGGAGCTCTCGGCTGTTCCAGGTCTGCATGGTCTCAGCTCCATACTGAATGGCCCTCCTGGGCTCTGACAGGCCTGGTGGGACCCTCCACACAGCTCATTCCAGACCCTCAGAGGAAGCTCCATCTGTGTCAGCCTGTGCAGATATGGGCACGGATATAAATGTTTCTTCGTGACAGGGCTCTAGAGTCTTCAAGCTAATATTCTTGAAAGATAGAGTTACTCTGAGCTGCGGAAGCCTCCCATGTCCCAAGTTTAGTAATGGGTGTATGGTTTAACACATAGGAAACAAAATATTGAGCAAAATATGGAATTTTCTAGATCCATGAAACCCACCCCAGCCATGCAAACTCTTCCCTGTGTTGATCTCCCCCACGGCCTCTGCTTTTCAGCACCCATCACCCTCCACCTGGGAGGACTCAGTAGATGACGTAAAGTGCCCGACTGCGTCAGGGGAAAGTGCTCTGTGGACACCAGGTATTAAAAATAGACAAGAGGCCAGAAAACGTTCAAAGTGGAGATAAAAGTTCCCTGTGCAGCTCAATACACTGAGTGTTCCAAAGGAGCATGGTCATGTCCAAAGGTGAAGCCAGACACAAGGAAAGCAAGGAAGGCAGCGTGGAGTCTGGGAACGGATGCTGGCTAGAAGGGCTTGGGGTCACAGGTCAGGCAGGAGAGACAGGGTTAGACAGTGTCATCGGGCCATTTCTGGATGGGTACCGAGGGCCAGTCTTACCTCTGCCTACACCCTGGGCAGGTGACCTCTCCTCTCTTTGTCACACGTCAGAGGGGACTCTCTGAATAATTGATCTGGCAGTTTCCATGGAAACCTCTGATGCTTTTGGCTTTGTTCAAATGCTGTGAGAGGTGGCATCTTGTGGTGCTCAGGGAGCTGCACCCTGGGGCGAGGATACGATGGTTTTCTCAGATCTGTCACTTATGAAAATTACATTTGCATCTACTCTGTGTGTTCTGGCAGAGGGCCACACATATGTGGAGACAAGAAGACAACAGGTGTGGAAGGTTCTCTCCTGCTATCACGAGGGTTCCAGGGATTGAACTCAGGTTGTTTAACTCAAGATGTCGCTGCTACCCACTGAGCCATTCTGTCAGCCCTAGATCTTTCACTTTGATCTTCTCCTCAACAGTCTGTGGTCACCCACGCTAAACACACAAACAATGGAAGAACTATTTAGCCAGCTGCTGTGTGCCTACCAGCAACTCCCCGAGGTCAGCTTTTAGTGTAGAACCATTGGCCTGTCTGCCTGTGCTTACCCTTCACACACAGGAGGGTGTTTCTGTTGCACTTCATAGACCCTCTGCATCTTCCTGCTACATGCCAGGTACAGGATCCTGGGAAAGTATGCCTTCCGTATCTTCACAAGCATGCTGTCTCCTGCAATGAGGCTGACTGTGTAACCCACAGGAGCACTGCACTGTCCCCAGGTGCCCTCTGTCATTAAATGTCGTCCTGGACCTGCATCTAAGGGAGTCTATCCCCAGAGTCCCAGGAGAGATGCTTCCACAAGCCACCCACAGGGCACCTAGTGCATGTGGACTTGGGGGTGGGAAGGAGGAGTGGCTTTCTCAGCTTCCTGATGTCTGCCTACCTGACACAGCCCAAAGTCATCTGAGAAGCATTGCCTTGATCAGAATGGTCTGTGGGCCTGCCTGGGAGGAATTGTCTTAGCAATTGGTACTGAAGGGCACACTCCCAGTGGGGTACAGCATCCCTGGGCTGCTAGTCTTGGACTGTATAAGAAAGCTAGCTGAACATGAGCCTGAGGGTGAACCAGCAAGCAGCATCCTTCAAGGTTCCTGCTTTGAGTCTCTGCCTTTGTCCCTCAGCAATGGGTTGTAACCCAAAGGTATACACCAAATAAATTCTTTCCTTCCTGTCTGGCTTTCCTATTGTTGTGATAAAACACCATGACCCAGGCGACTTATAGAAGAGTTTATTTGGAGCTTATGGCTCCAAAGGGTTAGAGTCCATGAGGTAAAGCAGAAGTGTCAGGTAGCAGGCATGGGCTTGTTACAGAAGCTGAGAGCTTATGCCTAAAACAACGAAGATAAAGCAGAGAGAGTACACTGGATATGGCAGGTAGCCTTTGGAACCTCAACCTGCCCCCAGGGATGCACTTCCTCCAGCAAGTCCATGCCTCCTAAGCCTCTCCAAACAGGGCTACTGTACTGGCTGGTTTTGTGTCAACTTGACACAAGCTGGAGTTATCACAGAGAAAGGAGCCTCAGTTGAGGAAATGCCTCCATGAGATCCAGCTGTAAGGCATTTTCTCAACTAGTGATCAAGGGGGGAGGGCCCAGCCCATTGTGGGTGGAGCCATCCCTGGCCCAGCCCATTGTGGGTGGTGCCATTCCTGGGCTGGTAGACCTGGGTTCTATAAGAAAGCAGGCTGAGAAAGCCAGGGGAAGCAAGTCAGTAAGTGACATCCCTCCATGGCCTCTGCATCAGCTCCTGCTTCCTGACCTGCTTGAGTTCCAGTCCTGACTTCCTCTGGTGATGAATAGCATGTGGAAGTGTAAGCTGAATAAACCCTTTCCTTCCCAACTTGCTTCTTGGTCATGATGTTTGTGTAGGAATAGAAACCCTGACTAAGACTAAGGACCAAGTATTAAAATTTCTGAGCCTTCTAAGTCATGCTCATCCAAGTCACCACACTGTCCGCTTTTGGTCAGAGTACTTTATCACAACGACACTAGTTTCTAGAAGAAACTAGAGAGCTTACACGATTGCTCTTTTGTGTGTGAGATAGATCTGTGTTGACACATTGGTTCTCTGAGGACTATGGAAGACAAAGCGCACAGCAGGCAGCAGATAGTGTGATCACATCTAAGAAGCACCATGATGCCCCCTGGCATCCTCGGCCCTGCTCAAGTTCAGTCTGCCCCTTCTGCAGAGAGGTTTCTTACAGAGTCCAACCAAGGCTGTGTTTTGTTTTTACATCTCTGTGTCTCTTGGACTCCAGAATATTTCCCTAAACTTCAGGTCAGTCTTCTTGTGGTCTGGCCAGCATTCTGGGCTTACCCAGCTCTCCTTTATTACTCCCCTGGGCGTCCTTGAACCAGAAATAATCTGTGGCAGTAATCTCCAGAACTGACTGTAATAACATGCTTTTTAAAAACTGAAAGTTTAAAAATTGCTTAAATTTATTATTGTGTTTGTATGTGATGTTGTCGACAGGGGGCAAGATGTGTACCTTATGTGGAGGTCAGAGGACAACTCTTTGAGGTCACTTTTCTCCTTCCACCCTTATGTGAGTTCTAGGGGTTGAAATGTGTCACCAGGCTTATGTGGCAAGAACCTTTTCCCACTGAGCCATCTCACTGACCCATTGAAAAGCCTATGAGAAAACCTAAGATTTTAGAACCGGGGACTCGGGTAGGCACAGGTGAGGTTTATGAATTGACTTAACTGTTGATGGAATTCAGAACCAGTAGTTGCACCCCACCCCCACCAGGTGCTGGTTCCCTTGTCAAAATTAGAGTCATCTTCTTACTCCAACACAGGGGAAGTTGTGTTGGAGTAAGAACAACACAGGGGAGCTGTGGGAACTACCCTTCAACTTGTGGGAGCAGAACAGTAATCAATGCAAGGACAACTTTACCTTTAGGCAGAAGGGAATATTCCAGAACATAGCTTTCTTTTCTAAGCTGAGGAGCTCTTCCTTCTTTGGCTGGTCCTTCTTCCTCATTCTTTTTCATCTTTAAATCTTTAAAACAATAGAAAGAAGAAAGGTTCACATGAGCTGAAAGGCCTGGAGCTTAAGAGGCAGGCCAGTCTCTACCCAAGCCAGAGACTTTCCCACAGAGTTCCTTCTGTCACCAACAATGTGATTCCCCCCCCCCCCCCCAGAGATAGACTGGATTTAGTGAGAATCCCTGCAGTGCCTTCACTGCCCTCTTTATGGACTGTATACAGCATTACCAATCATGACTCAACCAGTTGTCTAAATGCTCCCCTGACCTTTCTAAAAGTTTGGAATTTGCCTTTCATTACGTAAACATATTCTTCACTAAGAAGTAATCCTTCTTAAACCTTACAGACCATAATCTTATTAAGGCCATGATTTGGAAGGTGTGACAGCGGGAACAGAGCCTGGGTTGGCCCCCAGGGGCAGAGGTAGTCTCATGAGTACACATGCAGGTGGCAGGTGGCTCTGCTCCCTCCTGCCACTCAGCTCAGGGACTGGGGAGAGAAAAGAGCAGAGCAGAACATGGGGTGAGGTTTCTCTTCTAGCCATGGACACCCCTTCAGCCTCTAGGTTAGAGCCCCTTGAGGTTCTGCTCCATGGAGCACTTTCAGCTTTTTCTTCCCTAGTAGGAGCTTGTGGCCCTGACACCATCTCCTGCCCTTGAGGCCTCTGTGGTCATGTCCCTTCTCTTCAGGGTAGGGAGCCTGGCAGATACATAGGAACGGATACACAGCATCCCTCCCAGAGTACTGACTGGTAGATACACAGGAATGGATACACAGTATCCCTCCCAGAGTACTGACTGGTAGATACACAGGAATGGATACAGAGTATCCCTCCCAGAGTACTGACTGATAGATACACAGGAATGGATACCCAGCATACCCTCCCAGAGTTCTATCCACCTGGAACCTGTGACTGTAGCATTATGTGGGAATTGGGTCTCTGTAAAAGCCACAATTGGGTCATATTATAGTGCACATAAGACCCTGTTTAGAAATAAAGTCACCACCACAGCAAGCAAATCATGTAAGGAGGGAGGCAGAGAAATCAATCCACAAGCAGAGAGTCTCAGAAGATGACCACATGGTATCACTGGTGGAGAGCCAGAGACCACACCTCACAGCAGAGGAGGAACACTCCAGGAACTGGCACCGTAGGACATTTTAATGTCACTGTTGTGGGTAATCTGTCTGAAGTGACCTGTGGAGATGTAACAGTCCGACCTTTGGTGCCCAAGGAACTGACTTGTCTCCTGATGCTTGGTCTGTCATCTCTGCCTCATCCGTTACCTGCTGAGAACAAAAACCCACCCTTATAGCAAAATGCAACACTAAAGAGGAAACATTTTCCCCCTTCACTTGGGTCTCCTTGTTTATGAGCTAAACTTAAGACTCCTTGCACCACACACTTCTTACTAATCTCTTAGGAGAACCATCCCAGGGGACTCTGGCAAGTTGTTACTTAAAGAATAACAGACTAAACATCCCTGTGCTTTTCTCCTTTTTTTTTAAAGGCAGAAAAAAAGTAGTTAACATGCCCCTCTGTTACTGTTTTCTGTAGGGAGTAAGCCTTTTAAATTACAGTCCTCCAAACTTCTGCTGTGCACTGAGGTTAGTCCTATCTGTGGTGTGACCACGTAATGCAAGCCCCAGCTTGTGTGACCTGGAATATCCATTTCCTAATGACCTCCCAGTTCGGGCTGGATTAAATATTGAAAGCAAACTCCAGAAAGATCTAAAGGGAAACTTGCTGGCGCTGTTGTGCCGCCTGCGCCAGACTGCTTAATAATTGATTTGCTCGCCGCAGTGTTTGAATGTACTGTTTACTTATCAACGCGACAACAGCCGGGAGAGGGGCTCCACTCCCTCCTGCTTCTCTAGGTCTCGGCTGAAGCTGCCTGGGGGATGAGAAGAACCTACCTCCTTGTGTCTGCACACATGCATAGGTCAGCAATGAAGGGAGTGATTGAGGCCGGAGCCGGCCCAAGGCTCTCTGCAGAGCAAACTCAGGGCCAATGCATCTTGGAGCCTCTCTCTCCCCATGAGCCTAGTACCCCAGATTAGCCCAGAAGAAGGCCTCACCAAACCAAACCCTCTGTGTGCTTGCAAGCATGGGGTGGGGGTGGATTTCTGGGTGTGGCTGGTTATGTAGGACCTTGTACCAGCTCACTGAGGTTTTAACAGAGTAGGAGGGACCTTCAACTCTGAGGTACTCAGTTGCAGTAATGCTGAACTTCTTGCTTGATGGGAAGGCCTCATTGAGTGATTAGGAGTTAGACATATCCCTGATAAGCAAACAGACAGGCACGGGGACCACAAATCAATAACAAAGACACAAACTTTCAGCTTCTCCCTCATGCTTCTTACTAGAAACAAAGGCCTAAAGACATTTTTCTCTTACTAGTAGGGCCCCATGTCTGTGGGGCAGTCTAGGCCAGATTAGGACATGTTTACCCCACGTTGTGAGCCTATAACCCATTCTGTCTTTGTTCAACTGACCAACCCTAAATTAGGGGAGAAAGAACCCTCAAAAACTTAAATCTACCAGTCCTCAAAGGAAGGCCCAATTTCAGCTTTCTGAGTCCCCTTCTCTTCAGAGAGCCTCTCCCTTTACAAGTCTCATTCTCTCCCCCCCCCCCGTGTGTGTGTATGTCTGTATGTCTGTGTCTGTGTGTGTCTCTGTGTGTGCATGCATCTGTGTGTGTTTCCTCATCCCTAATAAGACAGTCTCTGCCGGCTGATTCTGTCTGCTGTGCTTGGGATTCTCCCAGAGGTCACCTGTCATGCTTAAGACTCTTCCTGCCTTTTAACGCCTTCAGCGGCAGAACCAGTTCCAGGCCCATAGACAGTACTCTACAACATTACTAGCATCAACACTTGGGGTACTGCATGCATTTTCAGGGTTCCTTTCTATTGCAGAAATGGCCTCACCATATTCCATATTCCAAGTCCACAGGGACATCACCTGGGCAGCTCTGGGTCTTCAAGATCGGACCCCGGATGGGTGATTTGTTTCATAACCACCCTGAGCTCAGGGAGGAGTCCCAGGATGTCAGAGTGGAGACTGTTTTTCTCTACTCTTGCCCAGTTCTTCAAGCCTGATCACGTTTCCAACTACAGCTGAGCAGATGACAATGACCTCAGGAGAGGTTTGCCAACAGGAAAGCTCTGGTTACTCAGCCATGCGTTTGTTTTATTTCCTCAGCAAGTACAAAGAGAGCAGCTTCTCCACTCTCTCCTGGATACAGAGCAGCTTTTTCCCCAGCTCTAGTTTCCTAGCTGGCCCTCAGCAGCTCAAGGCTTCAGGACGGCTCTACCTGGGGCTGGGATCGGGGCTCTGAACCCAGCTCTATTTGTGGGACTTCCCAGGATCTTAACATGTGCAACAGAAGGCACTGTGGCCTGTGTGCCTCAGATTAATCTCAGGTGATTAACTTGGGTGAACAAAAGGAGCGTGAGAACAGGAGTAGGGCTGTGAGCTGTAGGCACTGGACCAGAAGAGCAAGGAAAGCAACAGTGTGTTCTAACCACTCATCCACCCATCCACACTCCCATTCATCTACACATTCATCAATCCAAACCATCCATCCATGTATACATACATACATACATACATACATACATACACACATACATACATACACCCATCTGGTCACCCAGGCATATACACAATACACACACCCATATATGCAAACACACATGCATCCATCCATTCATTCAGTCATCCATCTACCCATCCATCTATTGATCCATATCCATCCATCCACACACACATATATGCATCCATGCATTCCCTCAAACATACATACACACGTACATGTGCACACACATATTCATCCATACACACATGCACACACACATCCACCCATGTGTGCATCCCTTTGCTTAGTGCGTACTTCTCCAGAGCTCACAGGAAGCTAGTGTTGTAGTAAGCCTATGGTGCATTGATACCCTGTGCTGGTGGCATATGGCATCTGAGTCCTAGTCACTATGAGACTTATCACCATGGCCGTGCTGGATACAGCTTCCAGAATTTCTGTGTTCTAGTTCTCTGACAGCAGAGGGTCCCACTAGTCTTTTTTTAAATATAGTGATTAATTTTATGTGCATGAGTGCTTTGCCTGCACTCGTGCCTACATGACATGTTCATGCCTGGTGCATGTGGAGGCTTGAAGAAGGCCTTGAATTTTCTGGAACTGAACTTACAGAGAGCTGTGACCTGCCACATGGTTGCTGGAAACCGAACCCACGTTCTCCGCAGGAGCAGCTAGTGTTCTTAATGGCAGGGTTCCCATTATTCTATAACCGAAGAGTCAAACTGTGGCCATGCAAGGGTATGCCATTGTCCTGATCTAGAGTTGGAGGACACTCTGTAAGCACGAGGTCATGTCTCTATATTGAAGTGATGAGAAGTGAGCGCGAACAGACCCAGCAGGGCCATCTGATGAGCCATGGTTTGATGATCCTCCTGGTCTGGAAAGCTGTGGGTTGGGTCCTCACTACCATGTGGTCCTTTGGGCTGTTTCAGAAAGACTTGTGAGGGTTTCTTCTTTTCTTCCTGAAGCAAGTCACGGTGACTGTCATTGCTGTGCTCTGTCCTCAGCCCATGCCTCCGAAGAGCCTGCCTTATCCCAGTTCTGTCCTGCCAGAAGGCCACAGCCAGCCTTCGGTGCTGTCCCCTCCCCAGACATGGATGGACCCAACACTATACTCATCAGAGACACATCTGCAAAGGGGATTCAGTGTGTGGTTTTTGCTTCGCTGTCTCCATGGAGAGCCTCTTTCTTACCCCACTGTCATGAAAGCTCTGTCTCTTTCCGTTTTCTGTGCCTGCTCAACCCAAAGCCCCACCAACACTCTGTGATCACCCATGATGCCTCAGTGTGCTCCTTGGTGGCTTTAGCATGGTCACCAACTCCTGTCTATTCCTAAGCAGCAAAGAAGAGGAAGTTGGGGTACAGAGGTATGTGAAGGCCATGGCCTCTCAGAGGGCCATGCGATCATCTGAGCAGTTACATTAGCACAGGGAGTCCCTAGACTCTGTCCTCTGACCAAGAGTTCTTTTGTGTCACGACAGCAAAGGTCCACTGAGTACTAAGCTGGGGACTGTCCCGTGATTCTAAACAAAGGACTTTAGCTTTGTGACCACCTCTGTTCTCTTTAGGTGGAACCTGTAGCCTTGTCCTTTTTAATCTGTCACCTGCTGGCCAAAGTGGTGACACGCCTTCCTCATTGTCTCCAGTGAAAACCACAGAAGCTTGGGGCTTAGCATTGGACCAGATAAAGGTCACATATAACCCCTAGCCATTCCAAGCTTCTGGGCAGAACTTTTCCAGACATGGCCAGGGCGTGTACCTTATCCAGCAAATCAAAAGATTTTGGAATTCAATAGCCAGCTAAAGACAGAATTCAAAATAATATGAACACAACTCAAAGTGCCTTGGGTGAGAAGCTATGTGCTAATTTCCTAGTCTACAGCTTGCAAAAGCCTAGGAACACACACACACACACACACACACACACACACACACACCACAAGCTTATAAACCTGCTTGACAGATGTAGATAGTTGGCAGAGGTGCAAAGCCTGGCTTTTAGTGAGCCCTGTGCCACCTCTGTGGGAAAGGGCTGAGTCCTAATGGCTCCTTTGGAACCTTCAGGGTTTTTATAAAACAGGAAATTGTACATAGACCACCACGCAGTACACCAGGCAGTTCTGATGGTTAAAATCTTGCTAAGCAGACAAGGCATGGAGAAAATTTAGAATAATGCTTAGCATTTGCCATCGAAAACATTATGCAAATTCTAGTTGGAAGGCACTGGTCTTTGGGAACTGTGGTCCTGCAGCCTCTTCAGCTGCAGAGCTTTCCTGTTTGCTGAAATCTGGACCCTCGTGAGGCGCACGGGCAAAGCACAGTGATGGACAGGCAGTCAGAACCCGGCAGGCACACCAGCGACTGCAGAATGCTCTGGGTCATGTCTTATTCATGAGCACTTCTCAGCCCGGGACCGCAGGAACTCTGTACTCCAAGAAGAAATTCTAGAGAAAATGGTGAACTTAAAACATCTTCCTTTAACCAGCTTATGAATAATGTATCCTGTCCTATCCAAAAGGCTTATCAAGTCTGACTGAGAAAACGAGGAGGTAAATTCACCAAAATAAAAGGAAAAAGAGATGTTCTAAATCATTCCAGTTCCTGAGACATGTAAACAAAGTATTCTAGGAACGGAGAGAAAGATTCCTGTCCTTACCCCCTCCCCCGTGTGTGTGTGTGTGTGTGTGTGTGTGTGTGTGTGTGTGTATGTGTGTGTTGGAAGTGGTGGTGGTGGTTGTGTCGTCATACAAGAAAAATGTCATCTAGCATGTGCATACATGTTGGAATCCTTCTAGATAGGAAGACTGTCATTTTCATGGGGGAAGGGCTGATATTGTCATATTTTTAAAAAGTGATTTCATGATGTTAACTTTCTATGTATAAAGCCTTCTTCCTCCTCTGTCCCAAGACAAGAATATGTTCCATGGGTGAGGAAATTGGCAAAGCACTTGCCGTGCATGAAGACCTGATTTGGATCCCCCTGGCCTGTGTAAAAGTTGAGTAGGAGGATCCTAGGGGCTCACTGGCCAGCCAGTCTTACTGAATTAGTGGGCTCCAGATTCAGGGAGAGACCCTGTCTCCAAGGAACAAGGCAGAGAGAGATGGAGAAAGATGCTGGTATTGACCTCTGTTGTCCCCACCACACTGATGGACACACACATACATATATACACATGCATACACATAAACACATACACAAACACACATACACAAACACACAAACAATAACACAAGCACATGCATACAGACACACACACAGACACATACACACACATATACAGACACACATACATATATAAACACACATACACATATACAAACACATGCATACACACACAGAGAGACACAAACACATACACACACTCACACACCACAAGCTTATAAACCTGCTTGAGAGATGTCTTGGTACCCCACTTTCTCTCACCGCCTCAGAAATGTTAGCGAGTACCCTAGCTGTTTCCTAAGGTGCCTGTGAATGAGAGAATGATGGATTCAGGCAAGAAAAATGATGGCTACCAGCAGAGAGTAGGCTAGCTCTAACGGTATGTGCATGTGCCTATAATCTTGACACAAGGGAGGCTGAGGCAGGATGGAGAGACACAACAAATTAAAAATATATTATGCCTCAATTTAAAAAGTAGAAGCATAGAGCGATAGAATTTGTGCTCAGCTCCTTTATTTAACATTCTGTCTTCAAAGGCTGCCCATGCTGTAGCTCCTCTATCTTCAGGGAATGACTGCACTACATCTGTGTACCCACCCATCAGTGAACACTGCCACTTTCCCACCTTGGGCCTATGGATGTATTTCTTTGGGGAGTTGGCGGCTCTTGGAACCAGTGGGACAGAACTCCTGTGTCTTAAATTAAATAGTTTAGAAAGAGCTTTGCAATATCGAGTTTGTATTTATTCAGGAAGAAAAAATAACCATGAAACACTGTAAATACAGGATAGAAAACAGTTCTCCCAAGTCACCTCATTGGCCACTTTGCAAAGCCATGGGAGGGTGATTCAGAACGGTCCACTGGGATGGTGCTTGGCTTCCCAGTGCTGGAGAATGAAGACAGGCCTCCTGCTTCTGCCCTGGAGAATCAGGAGTGGTTTTTCTCTGCAGTATGTAATTAAACACTTCCATCACCTGCTGTGCACTAAAGATTGGCGTTGACCTTGCTCTTTATTTGCTTTTATTTAGTCGTTGGCTGGAGCTATCTGGAAGTCACTCAATCTCCTTGCCTTGCTACTTTGGGCAAAAGAGCAAAAGTAATTTGGTTTAGAGCAAAGAACGTATGCTTTCAATCAGCCTCAGACTGCTTCTGTCACAGAGATACAGGTATGAGAACATGCAACTCAATTCATGGTTTTTTTTTCCTTCTTTCATCTGGGCTAACATCCCACAAATGGAGTCCTTGGACATGGTTATTTTGGGAATGAGTCAGGAGAGACCTCAGAGTGGCTGATGGTGTTCTGTCGGTGACTAAGACTAGAGTCCTGAGGTGTAGAGCAGGTGGCTCCACAGAAAGAGGAAAAATAGCTTTGGGTGACACACTTGGGCTTCTTCCTATGCAGGTAGTACTGCCTGGGCTCCCTGCAAAGTGCTGTCCTCTGAGCGTCCAACAAGCCTCTGGTCTGGAGGCTGCAGGACCAAGGCCATGAATAGTCTCTGCCTTTCATGCCAGACAGAAGGTCTGTCCTTCCTCTTCGAATCCCTATGAGACACTGTTAGGAGTCAGAAGCTGAACTACCCAACAACTATTAATGTAATTCTGACATGAAACCTCTACAGATACCCAGATGGCTTTGCCATAACACAGAAGTCGTGGCCAGCTACCGACAGACTGTTAGGAACAGCAAACTCAGCCAAGCATTCAGGTTCAAGCAGAGAGCAGGTTGTGGCGATAGAAATGGTTTGGTATTAGTGGAGGGACAGACACTTGGATGGGGCGGGTACAAGTGCAGGAACACCCCAAACACAAGAGTCACTGTGCATGACACAACTGCCATTTAAAGCCATGGAAAATGTCCCAGGCTGTTCACTCTCTGGTCTCAGAACATCAGGTCACTCTTTATCCAAACAAGTACAAGACAGAGTCAAATTGTAAAAACAACATAAAAATGTCGCAACAGATTTAATCCAGAAACCACGGAGGAAAAACAGAGATACATTTGAATACAGAATCTTGGTAAAATACAAAAAATACTTGCAGCAAATAACAAGAGGCCAGTTAATGAATGCGGAAAAAAATAAAAACAAAACAAAAAACCAACCAACCAACCAAACAAACCCCACAGGACCAACACTGGCTGAACAACCTGCCAGTTGAGTGACTCCACCCTGAGTTTTACCTGTCAAGTCTTCCCTCCCTCCTTGGGAGCCTGGGGAGGCACACACACACACACACACACTGCTTGTAAATGGAGTTTAAATTCATGGGGAGAAGTTTAACTAGAAGCTTAAAAATCACACTCATGGCTGGAGAAACGAATCAGCAGTTAAGAGCACTGGCTGCTCTTGTGGAGGACCAAGGTTCTGTTCCCAGCACCCACTTGGTAGCTCACATCCACCTGAAACTAATGTTTCATGAGATCTGACACCCTTTCCAGGCCTTCCTTGGTCAGTAGGAATTCACAAGTGGTGCACAGACAAAATACTCATGACTTTTATTAAAAAATAGATAAAATTTAAATAGCATGCTCTTGAAGATTCTACTTATAATTTACCCTCCAATGAACAGAGAGATTTATATTTAAAAAAAGGAATGCAACAAAATGTCTGTTCCAAAAAGACTGGAGAAATAAATAGGGTTTAGCTAGATATTAACAGTCTTCGCTATCTCCACTTTAGGGGGAAAAATGTAGGTCTAAATATGGAAACTGTATAGGATGTTTTCTTAAGGAGAAAATCAGTTACAGGGTATTATATCTACAAAGGGTGTGTGCACAGGTAGAATATGAGATTGGGGACTTGGGAGAAGCAAGGATGGAAGGAGGAGCCTTTAACATTTGTGTTCATTCATACTCTCTTCATTTTTAAACATGAATGCATCTTTCAGTACAGACAGACAGATAGAACAGAGGGAGAATATTTTCCCCCTAGCTCTCCCATGAAAACCCACCAGAAGTCCCAAGTCATCCCTGTCTTAGGTACTTTTCTACTACCATGAGGAGATAGATACCATAACCAAGGTAACTTACAAGAGAAAGTGTTTACTTGGGTGCTGGCTTACAGTTTCTGAAGGTACATCTATAACCATCAAGGCAGGAAGCTCAGCAGCAGGCAGGCAGGCATAAAACACACCCACAGAGACACACTTCCTTCAACAAGGCCACGCCTCCTAAACCTTCCCAAACAATTTCACTAACTAGGAATTAAGCACTCAAACATATGAGCCTATAGGGGCTATTCTCATTCAAAGCACCACAAATTCCATGCGGCTTCTATAGGCTTATAGTCATCAAGATTCAAGCCATCTCAGTCCATCCCATGGACCCTATAGGTTTATAGTCATATCAAGATGCAGACTATACTGAATACAACTTCAAAAGCCTCCGCAGTTGTTCGTCTCAAGAGTGTTGAAAAATCCAAAGCCTGAAGTCTCTTCAGATACTCCAGGCTCTCCACTGTTCGCCCAGTAAAAGCAAAAAGCAAACTAATACTTCCAACACACAACGGCACGTAGTATACATTGCCATTCTAAATGGGGGGAGAGGAAGCATGGTGAGGAAGTACTGGACCCAAACTGAAGGCTGCAAGAATACAAGTGAAGGCGACACAAAGTGCATCTCCGCAGACCCAGGCTGTCCCTCCACCCTTCACTGGACACATTCCTGAGCTTCAGGGCCTCATCTTTTCTGGGCTGCCCCTGAACAGGCCAAGGCCACAGGCAGTGCAACCCAGGTGGATTGAATCATTGCACGAGAACACTTGAAGAAGCTGCTGCTGACGTAAAAAGGCATCTGGCTGAGCTCCACCGCACACACTAAAGGCACGGCAAACACTTCCCTTTGTTCTTATTCAGGGACCTTTGAGATAAAAATGAAGTCTCTGTACACACCCACATTTAAAATAGGTGAAGATTCATAAAAGGCTCAGCTCCAGTGCATGTGCATACTTTAAAAGGAACACATTCTTTATGGTTCATCTTTCCTTTTATCTGACAGTATAAATTGGCTTTCTTGTTTTCTATCTCTTGCTCTTTAATGATTTTTAGTCTTGGGTAAATGTAGATTATTTTTACTACAAAGATGGATCAAAAGCGATCCCAGGGGGTCTGAAGATTAGTTGCCTCCGCTATAGGCTGAAGCCCAGGCTCCTCCAGAGACACTGCTGCATGCTTTGTTTACAGAGGAGCTCTGTCCAAGCCTATAGATTGCATAATCTTTTATTGACTATACATTATAAATTAGTCTTTTAAACTTTTTATGGAAAATATGGAAATTTTCATTGATTCCATTGATTGAAGGGCCAGCAAAATGGCTCAGTGAGTAAAAGCACTTGCTGCAAAAGTCTAGAGATCTGAGTTCAATTCCCAGAGCCCAAGTAAAAGCAGAAGGAAAGAACCAACTCTACAAAGTTGTGCTCTGACCTCAACATGTGTGCCACATCCTTATCCCCTTACCATCTGCACAAATAATGATGACGATCATGACAAAAAAGTAACATCTGAAACACTGAATCAGGCTTATGATAAAGGATTGAGGATAACTGCATCTTAGTTTGAGTCAGATCCAAACTAGGGTTTGGACATCCTAGGCAGGCCAAGGTCCACTGCTGAGAACATTACTTAGGCTGGACTCAAACTTGTGACCCTCCACCTTGTTCTTGTTAGCTCACTGATTACCAGTGTGTAGCACCATGGCTAGTATGTGTGTGTGTGTGTGTGTGTGTGTGTGTGTGTGTGTGTGTTCATGTGTGCACATATGAGCATGCATATGGAGAACAGAGGTCAACCTTGGGTGTAGTTCCTCAGGAACTACAGGAGGTAAGGTCTCTCTCACGCTCGGATGTGGATCTTGCCAACTTGTCTAGGATGTGGCTGGCTGGTGACTCCCAGGGATTCTCCTGTCTCTGCTTCCCCAGCACTGAGGTCATGAGTGTGTATAGCACGTCCTTATTGTCATTCCTTCTCCTTCTCCTCCTCCTCCTCCTCCTCCTCCTCCTCCTCCATATAGGTTCTAGGGATCAAACATAAGCCCTTTGCTCGCTAGGCAAACACTTTACCTACCGGGATATCTCAGGATTGCTGGTCACTTCCCCGCTGTCTCCCTGCACAGTTCAGATACAGAAGCAGGAACTTGGGCACTGTTTACCGAGAGGCAGTTAGAGTCTTTATTTTTTAATTTGTAAAAACAGAAGATGCCAAGCAGAACAGGGAATGTCTGGCCTGTTCTTCAGCCCCCTTTCCTCTTCAAAGCAAAGGCATTGCAGATGTCTAGCAATTTAGACTAGGTACTGACCTCAAAAGCTGTTGACTTGAATAGTT
Organism: Micromys minutus; assembly: GCF_963924665.1. Lineage (NCBI taxonomy): Eukaryota > Metazoa > Chordata > Mammalia > Rodentia > Muridae > Micromys > Micromys minutus. The sequence goes on along the minus strand of NC_137983.1, from coordinate 52,276,610 downwards.
TAGAGATTTATGACCAGTCCCTGTACATAAAACAAAACTCTGTTTGCAGATTCCGTTACTAAGTCATTTCCATTTGCCAGACACGCTTTCTGATCTATTTCCTGGGCGTTCCTCAGTGGAGTCTGTGAATTATGTCACTGTTCTGTGCTGACATGGGAAAGCCTGAGGCTGTAAGGGGCTTTGCTGAGCTGATGTGAGGGTGAGAGGTGGGCATGTGCGGCCTCACCCAGAAGCAAGGCTCCCATAGCTTTACCACCACCGCTGTGTCTCTTTCAGGCACCGTGGTCGTCTCTTAGGTTATTGTCTGCATCCGTTACGTTCCTCGTTGCTGACTGAACACATGCATCGCCTGAAGAAAAGGAAGATTTATTCTGGCTTACAGTGGTAACATCCACCAAGGCAGGAAGTCATAGCATCGAGAGTAGGAAGCCACTGGCTACCTTCCATCTGCAGTCAGGAGGTAGAAAGAGGAGGAAACTGGCTGTCTTATGTCAACTTGACACAAACTAGAGTCACCAGAGAGGAGGGGACCTCAACTGAAAAAATGCCTCCTAAAGATCAGACTGTAGGCAAACCTGTAAGGCATTTTCTTAATTATTGATTGATGGAGGAGGGCCCAGCCCACCGTGGGTGGTGCAATCCCTGGGCTGGTAGACCTGGATCCTATAAGAAAGCAGGCTGAGCAATCCAGGGGAAGCAAGCCACTAAGCAGCATCCCTCCATGGCGTTGGCATCAGCTCCTGCTTCCTGACCTGCTTGAGTTCCTGTTCTGACTGCTTTGGTGATGAACTGTTCTATGGAACTGTGAGTAAGATTAACCCTTTCTTTCTCAAGTTGCTTTTGGTCATGGTGTTTCTTCACAGCAACAGTAATCCTAATTAAGACACATCCAGAGGAGTTTCCACAGTGATTCCAAATCCATACAAGTTGACAATGAAGGTAAACCACCACACTGTCCCTACAGAGGGTAGGGAGGGAAGGAAGGGCAGGCCCGCGTGTTCATCTCTCCTCAGAACAGCATCTCAGCTCACAAAGAGCAGAGAGAGTGCTCAATCTGGCTTCAGGGGTCTTTAAGCTACAACATCAAAGAACTTGATGGCAAAACCCTCGCAGGAAGGAATCAAGCCCTGTGGCCAAACAATCCGTGTGCTACTTTCAAGGCTCCATCTAAAGACAATGACGCAGGGATGTTTCTACACTGTGCCAACCCCGGGGAAAATAAATAGATTTAGCAAAAGCACTTTCGTGAAATTAAACAAGTGGTTTACACCCTTTGTGGTAAGAATGCCTGTTTGCTCTCATGTTACGCTGTTTGTAGCAAAGGTATGCCTGGAGAACCGGGCTGTTCTTGTCTTTGATGATGCACATTATGTAAGTGTTACAGTTGGGCTTCTACCAACACCTGCCTTATCTGGTTCTGAAGACTAAGGAGTCTGTGGTTTGCTACTGACTCATGAATGCTTATTGAATGAGGGTTCCCTGTGAAGGAACTCTAGCTAGTCCAAACATGGCAAACAGGGCTCTGACAGGCCTTGCCCTTCTCCCCCATTCCCTTGCTAAAAACCATTGCTAAAAACCATTCATTTACATCCCTGAGGCTAGCCACCCCTATTTGGCCACTTCCTTCTCACCTATCAAAGTGTTGAAGTCCAGCAATCAAAAGCCCACTTTGGCTCACCTAATTAATATGCCCAATTAAAATCCAACACCTCATTCTAATTCGGGGCTTCTCATTTGCCTTTATAAACACCATTTGCTTATACAGCATTTGCCCTCTGTCCTGAGGCAATCCTTTGTCCCCAACATCCCCGGGATGAATACCTCCGTGTCCTCTCCCTTGTCCCCTTTCCCTTTTCCCTTGACCTCTCTTCCCTATCTTTATCTCTCATTTCCAGAGCTCTGTCCCTCCTTCATTCTGAGAACTTGGTCCATGAGTGTCCTGAGTGACACCGGGCCACTGTCCGGTGTTTACAGTGGAATCTCTCAAGGAAGGGCACCTGCTCTGAGTATTGGCTTTACCTTTGCCACGGTCACCCTTCTCCACCCTCATTCCAGTTCAGTGCTGGGTTTGGAGCTGGCTGCAGAGACAGCATGGAGCTGTTGGTCCTCTAGCTGATGTCTCAGGCTTCCTCAGCACAGCCTTCTGTGTCACACCGTCTTCGGATATGGTCCCTGAGGGTTAGATCTGATGAGAAGGCACCTTCCTTGGGCTCAACTGCTGTGAGGATTTTCGAGGAGGCTTTTACCCAGGCCTCCTATGGGCTGAGGGTTCGGAAAACCACTTTCCGTGTATGAATTCCCAATGTGACCACAGAGCACCATGGCCTTGTTGGCAGAAGCATCTTGTCACACAGGCTGTTGATGCAAACCTAGGTTCCTCACTCCACCCTTCTTCTTGAAAGCTCTCTCCCAGGACAGAGACTCAATCTACTTCCTACAACTCAGGGGGCAACTGGTGCCAAGAGGAAAAAGAAGCCTCACGTCCCAGAGCTCTGTCTGCCCAGGACTGAGGAGCCTTTGATATTTAGGCCTCAGGACCTATCTTCCTCATTTGCTCCAACCATGGTGGTGAGATTCCACAGTGCCAAAACAAAAGTGTCCCTGTCTCACCACAGGGGCTGCTAGGTACTGGTTCCTCCTTCCTGTCCTGTAACTGACAAGCTTTAGGTCACACTGATTCCCGCTGTTGGCTTCCACGAATTACACTTCAGGCCTTACTGTCATCTGTGGTATTTTTAGCAGCGATTGCTCCTTGGAACGTGCATTAGTGAGCGGGACATGACTCCTCCACTGGTGTCATTGCCTTGCTGATGCTTGCGTGACAAGAACACCTAGCTCCAAGTGGAGCTAAATCTCACACATTGAATAATTTACAGCGCCAGCCAAGCGGTTTAAGACAGTACATTTGCAAATGCTGGGGGTTTGGTTTTATTTTCAGACTTTGATTTGAAAGAGTGAAGTTTCAAAACACAGCCTTCCAGGCTCCTCCCTTCACCAGTCTGGGGTTTTTCCTCAGGTGGCTTTGTAGGAAGTTGTTTAAAAGCAGGTACAGGAAATGAAGTGGAAAACTGATACTTGCAGCTGTGTGGGGGAGGAAGAAGTGGGGGAGAAGGAATAGGAAGGAAATGTTGCACCGAGAGTTGGCAGGGGCTCCCCAGTGAGAAATGTTACAGTGTATATATGAAAACAGACTCATACAGGTGTTGTCTAGTTTCCATTTCATCCGAACATGACTGTGGACACCTGTGCCAGGAAGAGGGGACACTGAAGTGAGTTCTCAGTGGGTGGTTCTGTTCCTGCTGGTGGAAGGTGGGCAGGTCTGGTCAGTTCAGCCTCCACATATGCTCACTGTGGGATTTACACCCCATTCTGTCTGAAAGCTCCAGCGGTCTCCACATCACCTTCCCCAACTCCCCATTCCCATAGGATGTCAGTCATAAGGGCTGCTGTGTGGATCTCAACACCTCACACCACAAACCAGACACCGAATCACACATACACACACAAACACATACATACATACATACATACAACATAACACACCACACATACATGCACTTGCTACACTCCTATTCAACAATGTACACATACACACACACCATAAGCACAACACATTCATAACATACTATACACACACATACACAAACACACACACACACACACACAGATTTTATTATTCCTTAGTATATTCAAACTCACATCACCACTTTGTACTTAAGAACTACAGACAATTACAATGTATGGATATATAAGAAACACATGGAGAACGAAGGCCCCACAGAGATGCTGGGAATAAAGACTGTGGCTGTCAGGAGATTTCTTTCTTGCCTACACTGGGCTTGGAGGTGAGGATTCTAATGGCTTCAGCAGTATGGCCATAAGAAGGATGGGATGGGAGAGCAGAGTGGATTTGTACAGAAGGGAAGAGCCTTGGTGGGCAGGGTCTGAGGAGGGTGGAGCCATCATTGAGCTGTAGGCTATTCAGAGGGTAGGATCTGGAAGGGGGCGGGACAAACACTTATACAGGTCTGGTCTCCAGCCACTGGACCAATGTCAGAGCTTCCTATCACCAGATAGCCACTCCTCCTGTAGGACCCCCTTTCGGGGACCCCCACTTGAGTCTCAGGACACGGGGTTACCTAATGAAACTCAAGAGACCTTCTTGCTGCAAAAACACGAGGTAGTTTAATGACGGAGCTCTGGGCCGATACATATCTCACGCAGAAGACAGAGGCATTGACCCTGAACTCAATTAGGGGGACATATTTATAGGGAAAATTACATAAGCAGTTAGAAACAAGCACATAATAATTTTATTGGTTTATTCAAACTGACACTCTCTGTCTGCTTTTGGATATGATTTAACTCTAGACCATTCTGTTTTGGGGCACACTGACCTTCATACTAGTTTTTCTCAGGACTGCAAGGCCAGCCCAGACCTTATCGAGTCTAGCCAGTCTAGGTTTGGGCCATTTCTTTAAACAAGTTATTTTGTTTTTAGCCTTGAAGCATACTTGTCCTCAAAGCAGGGTCAGTGGGGCCAACTTGAAATTTTAACTTTCACTCCCAGGTTTAAGCCAGGTTGACGAGTGTACGTTGAATGCAGCTAGCTGCATGTGGAACCCACCCACATCTTGGAGAGGTCTCAGACGGAGCCTGGGAGGCCTGAATTCTGCAGCCCCATGTTTACAACCCCTCTAACTTTGACTTCCTGCTTCCCTCCCAGGCCTTGCACCAGTTTATGGATTCAGCAGCTCCCTCCTGGAATTCTCAGGGAGAGGCCTCCAATCACCACCCTTCCCTCTCCTGGGCAACAGGAGCTGGAGAGATGGTCCTGCTGTTAAGAGCACATGCTGCTTTTGCAGACTTGGGTTCGGTTCCAAGTAAGATGTGGTGATTGAAAACCATCTATAACTCCAGTTCTAGGGGATCCAACATCTGCTTCTAAACTCCGCAGACACCAGGCAAGCTCACAGTGAGCACACACGCGCGCACACACACATGCAGGCAGAACACTCATAAGCAGAAAATAAATCTTTTCTTTTAAAAAATAGCTTCCCTTGGTTTCCTAGAGGAGGGTGAATTGAGATCAAGAAAGTTATTATCTGTACTTCATGAAAGCTGACCAAGGTGCAAACCTGGGATTACACTCAGGATTGAGGTAGGAGGAGCACAGTAAACTGGAGGCCAGCCTGCTCTACATGTGAATTCAGGCCATCCAGAGCTACACAGTGAGACCCCGCCTAAAGGAAAGAAGGGAGGGAGGGAGGAGAAACTGTTTAAGAAGATACATGTGGTTTGCTCACATTTCTACTTTCAAAACTTGGGAGACTGAGGTCAAGCTGGTCAACAAAGTGAGTTCTAGATCAGCCATGGTTATACAGTGAGACCCTGCTAAAAGAAGGACACACACACACACGAGAGGGGGGGATACAGTGGCTCACATCTATAAAACCAACACTTAGGTACCACCCTGGGCTATGTTGTGAGTTCCAGGACAGTTTGAGCTACAGAGTAAAACTCTGTCTCAGAAAAGGAAATGGGGGAGGGGGTAGAGAAGCTTTTAAAAAGAAAATTGATCAAGGGAAACTGCTTATTTTCCTCCTTTATTCCAACAAAGACCAGAATTGCTTTGCATGTGAATTTAGTTAATATTTGTTATTAGTGCAGTGGGGCTCTCTTGGAACAGTAATTTCATCTTGTGTATCCCCTCCGAGGCGAGGCCATAAGACACTCAGAGCCAGTCTGAGCATTAATGTTATAATGAAGACCAAGACATGGCCTTTGGTTCCTGAGCAACCATTAGAAGAATTTATGGTAGCTGCCTGCTGTTCAGTGTGAGCCAGAGAAGAGAGCCCGGGCTAGTGTAATTGGCGTGTGCATATTCATCTGTCAGAGTTAAATATTTATGGTTTCAATTTAAAACTTTGGTCTCTGCTTTTTGTACCCTAAAACTAAACACACACATGATTAATGTTTTCTCAGATTATTCCAGAAATAAACATTTGAGTGCCAGCTAGGGCTGGTACAGTTCGTAGATTTAGTGTTTCCATGATTGGATTGTTCTTTAAAATTCAACCATAATTTCTATCTATCCCTGTTCTTCTTACTTCCAAAGCACCTTAAGTTCAAATTTAACTTATAAATCAAGATGCGAGTTTGACCATGTAGCCCTGCCTCCACAACAGTCAGAGATCAAAGGACAGCCAGGTGATGTGATGTGGCACTGTGGGCTCAGTGCTTTTTTCTGAGATGAGGTCTCGAGTGCCCAGGTTAGCCTTGAACCCCTGGGACACTTGGAAGTACAAGCATGCACCGTAGGCCAGGTTCAGACATGCTGGGGCTCAAACATGGCTTTGTATGTGTGAGGCGAGCACCCTGACACTTAGTCACATCCTCTGCCTTGTGCTAGGCATTTCTCAGAGCCAGCTCACTTTTACACATCACATTTGACTGGAGGCGGAGGTGAAAAATAAAATAATTTGCCTCAAAAATCTATATGGCAATAAATAGACAAAGCAAAGGGGTTCCTGCGCACCAAGGTGTAAGCATGTAGGAACACGGACCAGCCTCTAGAAGCCATCTAGAGCTGGCATCTGTCTGACAGTGCAGGGTAGGACAGGAAAGGCTAAGACTGAATGATGTAAGAACAAGGGACTCCTAAAGTGGTCCTCAGGTATGAGCCAAGGACTCTAACAGGTATGATGTGGCAGAGCCCGGTGCCTGGGTGACATTGTGGGGCCAAAACACAGTCTAAGGAGCAGGGTTTTGGGGTGAGGAGCTAAGGCCAGGGGCTTCTGAGATCTGGACAGAGACTCAGGTAGGGAGGAGAGACGAGAGGAGAGAGAAGGCTGAGCTGAGGATGGGTGGGCCATCTTGATTTTCCCAGTCTGTGGGAACAGAAGTAGTTCTTAGGGAAGCAAGAAGATACCCTGGATGAAATGGTCAAACTCTAGATAAACATAAACTCCTAGAGGAAGTCAAAAAGAGATAGGACATTGGCCGAATCTATAACTACTAAGTGATTTAGTCACTGCTGAATGTCCTCTGCAGAGAAACCCAGGGCTACCTGGCCTCAGTGGTGAACTCAAGGAAGCATGAAGAATTTGTATCAGATTTTCAAGTGCTCAGCCCAGCTCTTGCCATGAGGTCAGTTTCATCTCAACACCAAAACTAGGCAAAGGGTAGGTGCTCAAAGGAAATAAAACCGTGGATTAATATCTTTAATTAGCATGACACAAAATCCTCTTAGGGCCGTCTTGCTTACACAAATTACCCCTGTTTTACGAGAATGAACCAGCAAACCCAACCCAGAAACATATAAAAGGGCCACACAACCCTGAGCTCGTGGGATTTATCTCAAGAATGCAAGGAGGGTTGAGCAGTCAGAAATGCACAATGCATAGCACTCTCTCAGAATCAAAGGCAAAACAATATGGCCACCTCAAAAACACTTGGCCCACTGAAGCACAAGTAACACCATACTTCCTTGTAAAAGATTCAACTCTTCAACTCGTTCCTTCTGAAATTACAAGCAAACCGAACCTGTTTGATCTGGTTTATAATCCCAGATACTAAGGAGGCCAAGGCAAGATAATTGGAAGCTCAAGGCATTCCTGAGCTACAAAAGAGTTCAACTTGAACTTGGTCAATTTAGTGATGTCTCAGAGGGGAGAGAGAGAGAGAGAGAGAGAGAGAGAGAGAGAGAGAGAGAGAGAGAGAGAGAGAGAGAGAGAGGAGCACTTTGCTTATAGCTCAGTGGTAAAATGTTTGCCTAGCATGCACAAGGTCCAACCCCAGGATCTGCACAAACACACACCACACCACACAACAAAACAAAACAAACAAAACCAGCACAATTCTTAACAGTCTTATTCGTCATTATAGTAAAGGTTCAAGCTAGGGGAGGGGGTGCCCTGAATTAGAAGTGATAGTGCATCTGTGTTTGAAATTTCTTAAGGGTAACCCCCACTGGAGATGCAGGGTAACATTTTTTTAATGGTCAGTAGAGTTCGCTCAGTGGTGAAGAACATTTGTTGTTCTTGCTGATCTTGCAGATGGACCAGGCTCCATTCTCAGCATCCTTATTGCAGCTCCCCAGTGTCTGTGATTCCAGTTTAAGGGAATCTGAGTCCCACAGGCATCAGGCACACACACAGTATATATATAATCTCAAGCAAAACTACTCTTATGCATAAAACAATAAGAAATACATTACTTATATTTTATATGTATAGGTGTTTTGTCTGTATGTATGAATGCATGCATACCATGTGTGTGCCTGGTGCCGACAGAGGCCAGAAGAAAATATCAGAGTCCCTGGGGTGAAGTTACAGATGGTAGCCAGCTGCTCTGTGGGCCCCGGGAATCAAATCTGCATTCTCTGCAAAAGCAACCAACCAGTGCTCTTAACTGCTAAGCTGTCTTTCCAGCACCACTGGTACAATTAAATAAATATTGCTTTGAGACAGGATCTCACAAGGCAGCTTTGGCTGATCTAAGACTTAGTATGTAGACCAGGATGGAAGGAACTTACAGAGACCCAACTGCCTTAGCATCCCAAATGCTAAAATTAAAAGTTTATACCATCACATCTGGGTAATTTTTATGTTTGAAAATTTGCAATTTTCTTCTTAAAAACATATTCACATTGAAAGATGATGTTGATGATGGACAGAGTCTCAGTCTGTAGCCCTGAATGGCCTGCAACTTGCTATATAGAGTCTGCTGGTCATAAACTCACAGAGGCCCACCTACCTCTGCCTCCTGTGTGCTGGGATTAAAAGTGGGTGTCCCCATACCCAGATAACATTGAAAGATTTAAAACATTTTTAAAAGACAAACAATCCCTGAAAATTTAACCATTTATATCAAAAGGGACATGCATTAGAATACCTTGTCCTTGTTATCTGTGAGACAGGTGAGTCCCAAGACTGTTTTTGCATTGTTAAAGCCACTTGTTAATTTTATATGCATGGGAATCCACTAACATTTCATTTAAGCTAAGCCTGTCACCAGATAGCAGCTGGAAGAATGGCTAATTTGTTTAGCAATAAAGAATAATTTGTTAGCAGAAAAAAAACCCCACTCATTAGTTCATACTTATCATATTGGAGGGACTGGAGAGATGGCTCAGTGGTTAAGAACAGTTTCTCCTCTTGCAGAGGTCCCAGGTTCAGTTCCTAGAGCCCTAAGGCAACTACCTGTAACTCCAGTTCCAGATGATGCAATGCCCTCTTCTGCCTCTGAGGACAACGCAACATGCATGGTGCACGCGCACACACACACACACACACACACACACACACACACACACATATATATATGCTGACGAAACATTCATATGCATAAAAGTAAGCAAATCTTAAAAGAAAACCTCTCCAAGCCCTGTGATCATATTTTTATTGGGACAAATGTGTTTGTTGAGCTCTAAGTCACTCCTACTCCTCCACACAATCAAATACAAGAAATATGCCCATTTATTCCCCATCCTTTCTTACCTAAGTGGCCAGTACTTTACCTAATTAACTCTCCTAGAACTCAGCCTACGATCTCTCTCCTCAGAGTCAGCACCTGGCTCCAAATCTGCCTGAGACCTTCCTGTGATTGGGGAACAGCTTCACTTCCCTGAATGGTCTCCCGGTCTCTGGAGTTGACTGTGAATTTGTCCAAAGTTGAAACACTCACTGTTCACCCCCAGAGGGCTCAACTTTACCCCAGCCCGGTCCTGGCACAGTCCCCATGGGTGAGTGTGAACTACCCAGCTGAGGCACAGGTGGAGGCATAGACAGGTTCGATACAGCTGCTCACCCGTGGCTGGCCCTTCATTATTTTAGATGCTACAATGTTTTTTTTGAAAAACCTTTCTACTTCTACCATCTTTATGAATTGTGTCAAACTTGCCACTGAAGTGTGCTTCTTTTGTTTGCCACCTGTCCGTAATCTTCAGCCTGCTCTGAATGGTTCATCTTTCATCCTTTCCTATTTTAATTAATTCAACCATTTCATATTTTAATCAGTTTGAACTCCAGCTGGGCATGCCTTTAGTTCCTGTTTATATCAGTACAATTTCTTGAACTTGTATGTGGTTATCACAGTTACCCTCATGCCTGAGGAGCCTTCTACACAGAAACTTAAGTGCATGTTCACTTGATGTGTAATTGTCAGTGTATAAGTTGGTTTAAACTTAAAAAAAAAAAAAATCCGTATGGAAAGTTTCCTTCAACCTACTTACAAATTTTCCAGGAAAACCCCAAACTTATATCACCACCATATGAGCGAGCAACAAGAGGATAAAGAAGCACGTTATTAATGCATGCCTGGGAGCCCACAGGCCACCTGTGCGGCGCAAGTCTCCCAGTGAGTTAATAATACATCAACCATTGTCTGTGGCCTAGACAGGCATGACAAGAGAAAGACCAGGACATGAACTGCAGTTCCCAAAGCCTGCAGGGCTGGTGCTGTGTGGGACAACAGTGGTGGCCCCACTATTAGGTGGCTTAGGCACTGGTAAGAGTTGGGTATGAGAAAATTCGAGTTTCCTTCTTTTCTATTGCAAAGGCCACAGGTCTGCAACCCCAGCCTGGGAGCCAGCTTTCCTTATTTTGTCCTGTGCTGTGCAGAAAGGGGCAAAGCCTTGCCCAGCCTGGTTCCTGAACCTGCCTACCACAGTTATACAATCCCACCGCATCCTCCCAGCCAGAACCACAGCACATAGCTTCTAGCTACCAGTTACTATTGAGAGGAGTCCTTACCTTTTGCTTGACTGACAACTTTTCAATTGGAAGAAAGGGGGGGGGGGAAGCAAGGCATGGTAGTCCATGCTTCTAATCCCAGCACCCAAAAGCTGAGACATTAATTAGGCTTCCTGTGAATTTGAGACTAGTTCAGGCAACATAGGTCCAGACCAGCCTGGGTTACAATGTGAGACTGTCTCAATAAAAAGAAAAAGAAAAATAGGGAAGAAGAATGGGAAGGGAGTGGGGGAGGGAAGAGAAGCTGGAAAGGAGAGAGAGAGAGAGAGAGAGAGAGAGAGAGAGAGAGAGAGAGAGAGAGAGAGAGAGAGAGAGAGAGTGTTTCTTGAGGCCATTAGGGAGTGAACACTGAGTGGGGTCAGCACTACTCACCCATTACACAAATGCAGATTGTGGGCCCCGTACCAAATACATGAAGGCAATTATTAAAGGGTGGCCACGATCCCAGCCACAGTCACAGGGCAAACACCTGCCAGCAACTGTCAGATCCAACTCTCCAAGGCCAGCAGGCACCTGGTGACAGAGATGATGAAGCAGCTAAAGGTGTGGCCATGGTGGCCATGGATGGCAGTGAGTGGGGTGCCAGTGTGTGCAGGTGTTACTCCACATTCTGAGGCAGGAACTGTGGGCGAGTGTGGTGAGCCGTGGTGGAAGACGGCTGTTGCAAGAGCTACCCTAGTCTAGCTTCAGCCTGCCTCTGTGATTAACACACTGGCCAACAGCAACTTAGAGAAGGAAGTGCCTTATCTGGTTTACACTTCAGGTCTTCGTTTGTCACTAAGGGAAACGGGCAGAAACCATGGAGGAGCACTGCTTTTTTTTTTCTTTTTTTCTTTTCTGATTCTATTGGATATATTTTACTTACATTTTGAATGTTATCCCCTTTCCCTCCATATCCCCCATCCCATCACCCCTCCCCCTACTTCTATAAGGGTGTTTACCCACACACCTACCCCCTCATGCCTCCCAACCCTGACATTTTCCTACACTGCAGCATCAATCCCTGGCAGGACCAAAGACTTCTCCTCCCATTGATGCCCAACAAGGCCATTCTCCACTACATGTGCAGCTGGAGCCATGGGTCCGTCCATGTGTACTCTTTGGATAGTGGTTTAGTCCCTGGGAGCTCTGGTTGGTTGGTATTGTTGTTCTTAAGGGGTTGGAAACCCCTTCAAGAGGAGCACTGATTAAACCAAGGAGAAGCACAATGTTGGCTTGCTCAGCTGCCTTCCTATGGTACCCAAGACTACTTGCTCAGAGAATAGAGCCACCTACCATGGGCTGGGCTCTCCTATATCAAGAAACAGTCAAGACAATCCCTCACATATCACTCTTATCTAAACAATTACTCAACTGAGAGTCTTTCCCCCACAAGGTGATTCTTGGTTTTGCCGAGTTGACAGTTAACAAGTCATGTGTCATGCACTTTGCCTATAGGAGTAGTGTTAGCATTTATTGCTGTAACGAAATGCCAGATAAATATCTTGCAAAGTCAGGAGAGATTTATTGTGGTATTCGGTTTAGAGGTGTCAGTCTGTAGTCACTGGGCTTGTTGCTTTGGGGACTGGGCAGTGGAGGGGGATGCTCACATTATGGTGGTCAGGAAGGAAAGAGAGAAAATATTCCCTTCAATGGCATTATACCCTGCTTCCTCCTATTAAGTCCCATTTCCCAATATCTTTATGTACTCCCAAGATCTCATTTAGTTATGAGTATTTAACTGAATTAATTCATCCATTCCTCATGATCCACTCACTTCTCAAAGGCAGCATTCTGGATGTGTTAGAAACAAAGCTGTCAATCCATGAGTTTGTGGTCGACATTACAGGTCCACATTACAGCAAAATCTAGCAAGGATTTCCCCCAGGCTGTTAAATAGTCTTTGATTTCCCTCTTGTACTCTTGACTCAGCTCTGTATTTAGAGTGACATTACAGTGGGACACCGGTCTGTCCGGTGGTTAGCTAGAGCTGGTGTAACACTGACGCTACCCTGCTTGTTCAACACTCTGACTCTCTCTCCGGCTGTAGCAAGTGTTGTCCCTACATGTGCTCTTCATAGATTAAATACCCCTACTTCCTCTCCGTCAGAGGAAAGAGTGTAAGCCTGGGTCCTGTTGCCCATGTCATGAGGAGAGTGGGGGGTAATCCGCGATGCTCGGGACACTGTTTAAGCAGTGGGGTCCTCTAAGTCACACCTCTGGGGGAGGTTCTGAGGTCTACAAGTAGGTTTGTCTCATTGGGGGAAATCCAGTAGCCACAAACACCGTGGCACCTGCACTGTAGCCAGGCCTGTGCCATGAATCTGAAGAGACTGGAGATTAAGCATGACACCTTTCCTAAAGTATCCCTGCCCTAGATGAGGAAAGAGTAAGGAACGGGAGAACAAGGCTGTCTACAGTCAACAGGATGAACTAATCGCACACATTTGCAGAGACCCAGGGTCAAGAGCTTCATGCACTTCAATCATGCAATCCCATGACAGTCCTCGGGCCCAGGATGCTGCTGTCCCCCTTGCAGCCAGGCCGGGAGAGCCTGAGCCCTGTGGCTGCCCAAGTGACAAGCACTGAGAGTGAAACCCAAGGTTTGACCCCAGCACCGCAGCTCCAGCGCCTGCAACACTCTCTGCCCCAGAGAGCTGTCTCTAGAGTATGTTGGATGCCACAACTGCTGTGGAGAGCCCCTGGAAAACATCCCAGAAGGCCAGCAGAGCCAGGGAAGGCGAACCAGATAACAAGTAACTGGAAGAAATCATTTCTCTGCTAACAAGTATCAATGAAGCTCCGTTGTTCTTACTAGTGTGTTTCACTGTGACAAATCACACGTGTGTACCATACTTTGAATATCACACATGTCTCTATCATGCTTTGGGGTATCCACACTCCCAGCCTCCCTTCCTTGCCCCCACTTTACCCCCTCACATGTCTGTGGTTCCCCTCCTAGCTCCTGGTGATATTCTGTATTTCTCCTCCACCCCCACCCTGCCGCCTTTACTCCAAGTGAGAGAAGTCGTGTAATGTCTGGCTCTATGAAGGCGGCCTGTTTGGCCTAACATGATGACTTGTAGCCACAGTCCTGCACAAAGCACAGATCCATTCTTCTCTATGGCCGAATGGAGCGGCACTGTGTGTATTTTGTTCCTCCATCCTTCTGTTGCGGGCACCTCGGCTGCTGGAGAACTTGTCTATGTGAATCAGCATAGCAACAGGCATGGCTGTGCGGGTCTTCGTGTCATGTGCAGGGCAGGACAGCCGGTCATTTGGACAACCACCAGGAGTCAGTCCACACCTTCCACATGTTGGCTTGGAAGTCAACCATGCCGGGACGTCATACTGAACTTCATGTTTGAATGAGTGTCGGCTTACTTGTTCTTTTGTTAGGTTTCTCTGAGTTCTTTACATATTCTGGATATTAGCCATCTTTCCTATAGTATATAGTATATAGGTATAGTATAGCCAACATATGTTTGCCCTATTCTGTAGTCTGGCTCTCCACTCCGCCAGTCATTTCCCTTGCTGTGCAGGAACATTTTCATGTCATCATTGGCCAATCAATCACAGTTTCTGTTTTAGGGGTATTGGCATCCCAGCCAGGAAGTTGTTGCTTTTCTCTAGCATTTCAGAGACTGGGGGTTGTTCCATGAAGACTCTGGTGTTTCTCGTTGGTTTTTATCTAGGGTGTGCCAAATGGCTCTAGGAAACTGAATAGTTGCACATGAAAGACTGAAACAAGTCCCCTGCCTCTCATCCTGTGCAGAGGTCACTGAGAATCAGTCTTTCTTGAGAGATGGGGAGAACTGGCTGGAAAGCTATAGGGCTCACAGGACTGAAGGACACTGGAAGGGCAATGACAGAAAATGGACTCAGTCAATGACAAGGACAGGCCACAGCAAGGCCACGCCACAGGCAAGTCCCTCCCATTCTGAGCAGGGAACACCACCACTGCCTTTGGGTCACTCACCCAAGAGAAAAAGCCATCAGCTCTAGTTGACAAGGCCCACTGGCTGTCCTCAGGGCAGAGGAAAGGTGTAGATCCCATTATGCAAGGTCATACACCAGGGTCCCCTCCCCCATCCAGGTAAGAAAAAAAGTGAAACAAAACTAGGGGGCAGGGAAGGGTTCCCAAGGGGGTAAGAGGTACATGGCTGCCAGCAACCATCCCCCACCCTAGTGAAGATGAATGATAACATGTTCATGAGAATTACCTTCTACAGAATCGGCAGTCCCCCACATTAGCTGAGTCAGCAGGGAGCCGTCAGGGTGCTCCGAGGAACTCTCGTAGGCAGGTGGCCCTATAGTAGACCCCCCCTGGATGAGGTGGCTGAGCAGAGATTTGACTGGGGGTGGGGAGGTAGGTACAGGAGAAGAAGAGTGGGTGCCTGCTGGGAGGGCAGGGGTGCAGAAGGGGCCAAACCCGTTCAGCTGCATGATTCACATGCACTGGTCATACTCAGGGTGCTGTGTGTTGCAAGGTGCTGACGCCCCTCAGTGAATGCACGGAAGCTTCACATGTACAGGAGCACGAGAAGGCTGCGCTGACAGCCATGGCATCTCTAGCATTTCTTGCTTCTGCACCTATGTTCTAGGTGATTTATACATTTTGAGGGAAAAGCTCTTAGAACATGGACCCTACTGGGGTACTCTTCAGACTGAAGTTGGGGTGCTGGTGGGTTGCAGTACCCTTTGAGATCAGGGAGGCCTCCCAGGCTCACTGGTTCCTGGCAGAACTCAGTGTCTTGTAACGTAAGACTAGGGTCCTCTTGTTTTGCTGCCTGAAAACAGGACTTGGTCTTATTATAGAAACCATTTGCTATTCCCTACCAGGTGGCCCTCCCCATATTCCAGGATTAGCCTCAGATTTACTACAGTCTTGTTTTAGCCTCCCTAGTGCTGGGATTACCTGACTGAGCCGCCACATCAGGCCTGAAACATCCTACAACTTTGTCAGAGCTTGGTTTTGAATTAATGGTAAATATGTAGGAGTCGAGGAAACAGAACAGGGAAGGCAACGATCATCTTTCAGAACGAAAATGACCGGGGAGAAAGAAGGCACAGTGCACGGGTACAGATCCTGTGCAGCCTACGCTGTAAGCACCAGTGCTCTGTGGACCTCAATAACTTCACAGATCAGTGACTTCATGGGCGTTTGTTGTACGGTCAGTCCCTCGGGGCTGTGTTAAGGCCCAGGGAAGGAGACTGAGAACATGACAGAGTCAAGTGCCTCATGACCCCAGCCCCCAGGAGCTTCTTAAAGAAACCCCAGCACGGGTCAGTACTTACAAGTGTGGAAACAGGAAGAAAAGGCAAAGGGTGTAGTGAGGCTTTTGGAATTCTGGTTTAAGAAAAAGCACAGAAATATTATAAAAATATGCTTACATTTTAATCCCAGGCGTGGGGATAAGGGGCTGCTTTGGGCTGTCAGCAGCAGCTGACTGTGATTTGCCTCGTGCTCAGCAGGGGTGTGATGTTGCCAGTGGCAGTTTCTGGGGTCATGTGATGTTTGGAACGCTGGGAACTTTTCAGAGGGTAGGTAAATGCTGGATCCCCGTGAGGCAGGGTTGGTGATTGTTCAGGGGGTTGTTTGCAGTTTGTTAGTAGTCATGCTCAAAGAAGAAATGAAATGACAGAAATTACATTCAGGGATCTCTCTCTTTCTCTCCTCTCTCCTTCTTTCTCTCCTGTCTAGTGATGGGACGTAAAACCAGGAGAATAAAGGGTGGAAAAAGAAGATCCCACAAGGTTGCAAAGGGGCTGTAAGTGGCCATCCTCATATCAAGACTTGGGTGAATCATGTCATCCTGTCTTTTCAAACAGTAATGCAAATGTATTTGTTTGGCAAAATTAAAGCAAAATTTTTCACATTACAAAATTAATTGTAATACAGGAAACACACTTTCAACACTCTTACAGGAATTTGTAGAAGAAACCAGATCTCCCTTGGCCTTTCTCCTGCAAATACCACTCCTAGAGAAGATGGAAGTCTGACATTGCCATCTGCATGCTCTGTTCACACCTTGAGAACATGTCTTCTGGGGTCTGAGTATCAGGAAACATTCTGGGACTTGCAAAGATCCACTGACCAGCGTGCCCTGGCTTCCTGCCTGTGTGGCTTTATTCCCAAGGACCAGTCTTGAAGGATGTGCTGTATGGTTCCACTGAGGGAGGGAGGGCTGTGTGACACTGGGAGGAGCCACAGGTCAGGGATTGTTCAGAGGTCACAGGAATGCCACCCTCAGGCAGAGTTGGCAATCTTTTCCAGATCTGGGAGAAAAGCCTCAAGCTCCTGTGGTGTGAGAAATATGGGAAATCTTAGAGAGGGAATGGAGTTACTTGGGAACACTATACAATGATGATGTAACAACTAGATCTAGGGTTCTTGCACCCCAACAAGGGCAGCGCATATCAAGAAATGACTACTTCCTAAGCATCCATACCCTCTGGGTACTCTGGCTGTGCCCTTTCTGCTTAATGCTGACTGTGCCCAGTGCACCATTTTCCTTTGAGTTGGGAAACAGAATCACCCTGGTGATCTTCTGGCTTCCAACCCACAGATAGATTCATGGGTCCTTGTGTACCAACCCTACATGACCCCATTGTGTTGAAAGGGAACCTGCAGTGTGAGGTCCTTGGTCACCTTCTTCTGCAAGGCCTTCAAACTGAGAATAGTACTAACTTACTGTTCTGCCCGATGCCTTCCTCCTGACTCTGATCTACTCACTCAAAGGCTCAAGCACGGGTAAGAGAAGGCTGGCTCTCTCTCCCCAAATGCTGTGTTCCTGATCTGATGCTCTATCTCTGCCTTGGCCTAGTTTCTCTTGGAGTCACAGTCTGAGTACTTTAAGGAAGAGCAGAAATGGTAGTTGGGGCTCTCCCTGCCCCTAAGCCTCACCCTCCACCTCTGTGTGCCATGACCAGTACAAAGGGCAGGGAAAGGAGATACATATCAGCACAACATGGATGTCAGGGGCTCATGGTCAGTCGGGAAAATGGACCGGCATGGTGGCACTACCCAGCTGCTTCAGAATCCTCCATGTGGATAAACAGCAGCACTAGTGAGGAACATGGGGTGCTGGACCCGGAGAGCGAGGTGGAGGAGACCAGCACTTGCCCTCAACAAGGGCAGGAGGGCAGATCTTGAGCAATTCACTCCCTTTTCAGAACAATCCAAGAGGTAGGTGGTGTCACAGTCCCCAACACATGATGGGGCTTGAGTCCTGAGGGATTTGTTGAAGGGCATCTGGTTCCTCTGCCTGGCACCAGAGCCACATTTGTGGTTCTCTTCCATCTCCCTTCAGGAAGGATGAGGCTGGAGGGAAAGCTTTGGGAAGAGGCTCCAGTCCAGCCTTTGCATGTCCCGGGGCTGAACAGGTGACAGACTGACTTAATGCCACTGGGTCATGGGTGAGTAGGTTTGGTGAGTGGGAGTAGGGCTGGAATGCCCATAACTGAGAGACATCATGTGACTGTAAAAAGTACCCACTTCTAGACTGCCTAGGATGTTCATATAGGGCCCTATTCATATGTGGCTATTCATATGTTTTACCTTAACAGAAAAAAAAATTATAGCATATGAGCTTTGTCTTCTGAAATTGGAATCAGAATAGTAGAATATTAGCACATAAAATTCTCTCTCTCATTCTAGGACAGTAATTTAATGTGATAAAAATTATGTGACATTAAACAGTTTGATTTCAGAGTCATCAGCCTGGTCACACAGCTATCACATAGCTGTGTGATATCTTTGGGACATCCTGCCTTCCCAACGGAATTGACCTTATTAAACACCAACTGTCCATTCACCTCAGCCCCTGGCACCCACAGTCCACTCAGCTGCTATGACTTTGGTGGCTCTAGGGGTCTTATACTTTTATAAATGAAATCCTATAATCCTTCTCACTTCATTTACCCAATGTCTTTAGTAAAGTGTGTGTGTGTGCGTGTGTGGTGTCTGTGCATGCGCTTGTGAGCTTGTGGTAACTGTACAACTGTGTGTGTAAAAGCCCCACATAAGCTGATGTTAGGTGTTCTCCTCTACCGCTCCCCACCTCTTATTCTGAGACAAATCCTTACTGAACCTGGAAATGGATGTTCCTTTTAGACTTGCTGGGCGGCGGGCCCCAGGATCTGCCTGCCTCTGCCTCCCCAGTGCTGGAGACACATGCCCACATATTGTGTTGTTCCTCATGTGCTGGACATCTGACCTCAGGTCCCCATGTTTACCAATGGAGCCACCCTCCTTCCTTCCCTGTTCTTCTCATGGCCTTGAACTCCTCAATCCCCTGCCTCCACCTTCCGAGGGTTGAGATTTCAGGGGACACTTCCAATCTAGCTTCCAATTTTTGAAAACATGTATTTTTGGCATTTTATTTTTTAAAAATCTTTTTTTTTTTTTTTTTTTTTTTGGTATAAGTTCTTACTCTGTGAGGGAGACTGGCCTTAAGTTCCTGATTTCATTGCCTCGGCCTCCCAAGTGTTAGAATTCTAGGCAGGTGCTGCCGTATTCAACACGTTCTGAGTACACTGAGGTCATTTCCAGTTAAAACTGATATATTCTTACAAATTACAATAAATGGAAGATATTTTAAGGAAAAACATTCTGTCTTCCTATTTGTATGAGTAATGGGGCAAGAGAGACCATTTTCCTTATTTTCTGGAAAGGACCCATAAATAGAACGTTCTTTAAAAAGCCATGTTATATAATATCCAAGAGGCTCTCTCAAGCAAAAAGCACAAATTTCCTTGAATAATGAGAAATTGCTAATGACCATCCAACTCCTATTTCAGATTGCCTGCCATTTATTTAGTTTGTCAGAAGAATCACAACAGTTTACATTAAAATTACTCTCCAAGCAATAGGTACGACAGATTAGATTGTTTTCATTTACTTTCTTGGTAATTTTACACACCACAGAACTTGGTTTTGTTTTTCTTTTTAAGAAAACGAATTAAAATCATTGATCTTTTAGAAGCTAAGATGGGGAGTGTAGAAAAATTGAAGAATTCCTAGCATACTTTTTTTAAACATAGTTTCTGAAAAATAAGAGGAAGATAAGATGCTGAGAAGCAAACTAACCCCTAAATGTCTCATTTGGGGGTCAGGCAGTAAACAGAGACCCAGGAGGCACCAGGGACCCTCTGATCCTTGAGGAAGCAAAGACCAATGGTGTAGGGGAGGCAAAACTTCAGAGGCCCTTCAAGGAGAAGTCCTGGATGAGGCTGTATCTACAGAGATTGGCTGATGAGACCGATGCCAATGGGGGGAGGCTGGAATTTTGGGGGCCCAAAGGCAGCTCTTGAGCTAGCTTTAGTTGTTTGAATAGCCTTCCTTGGCCACCTCTGTGTCAGAAGCAATGTCCTGTGATTAGTAAACATCTTTCAGAATCTACTGACTTAGCTTTCCCCAACCCCAAAGCTAAGCATAACATCAGATGGCACCTCAGGCCTAGAGAAAAGCTCCCACATCTTGCTGTAACCATCTTTCTAATGTACCTACCAATGTGTTTTAAACTTGGCTGGATTTATGATTTTGTTTGGTAAAACTATAAAGCTTCATGAAAGTGTTCACCAGCTATGGTGCACACTTTTAATCTCATGACTTGGAAGATTTGGAAAGCAGAGGCAGGTGGATCGTGAATTTAGGGCTAGCCTGGATGTGCTAGGCTTTTACATTTTAATTAATTTATTTTTATTTTGTCAATTTGACACAAATCTAAAGGTACCTGGGAAGAAGGAATCTCAACTGAGAAACTGGTCTGTGGGCAAGTCTGGCAGGCATTTTCTTGATTGATGCTTGACTTAGGAGGGCCCAGCCCACAGGGACAGTGCCACCTCTGGTCAGGCCATACTGTGTGGTACAAAAAAGCAGGCTGAGCAAAGCAGGAAGGGCAAGCCAGTAAGCAGCGTTCCTCCATGGCCTCTGCTCCAGTTCCCGCCTGTAGGTTTCCACCCTGACTTCCCTCAGTGATAGAGTATGGGCTGAGAGTTGTAAAATTACAAACCCTTTCCTCCCCACGACACTTTTGGCCAGAGTGCTTAATCATAGCTAAAGAAACCTGAACCAAGCCCCCTGGGCTACGCAGTGAAACCCTGTCTCAGAATAAATGAATAAACTCTGGTATCACCCACACATACCTCCGAGGTACATTCCAGGGAAGTGTTGCAGAACCTGGCTGCTAGCGTGATCTGAAGGGCACCCACAGAGTGTTACATAGTCACAGGAACCCTGGATGGACTGCTGTCGACCGTAAGCTTTTCCTTTCCTTGGCAA
The DNA here is from genome assembly GCF_963924665.1 of Micromys minutus. Lineage (NCBI taxonomy): Eukaryota > Metazoa > Chordata > Mammalia > Rodentia > Muridae > Micromys > Micromys minutus. Next base: position 52,255,592 of record NC_137983.1, on the reverse strand, counting down.
GGGCTTCCCGGCCTCCCTTGTTCTAGCTGCTGAAACTCACTGGCTGAAGTGGCAGTCTATGTGTAATTTAATCTTTTCTCAATTTGTCGAGAACCAGTACATACAAGATCCCTAGCTGTGCCAAAGAGTGGAAGATCGATGACGGTAGTCATCCCCAGCAAAGCCTTCCTCACCAGCTCAGGGCTCAGCACGCCATAACCGCCAGCTCCAAGAAGCCCTGGTGGGGAATGCTTGGGACACAGAGAGCATCTCAGGCAAGCATCATTAAAAAAAAAAAAAACTTCCCCGAGTGATTATCCTAACGAGGGTTAGACAAGCTACCCTGAGCAAACGAGTACATGGTCTCACCGGTGCCACCAAACTTAATGGCAGAAGCCATTACCTGCAACCAAAGGAAACTGAAAAGATGGAGGGGAGGGGGGCCTTACCAAAGAGAGATGATCAAATAAGGGTTTATTCTGAAGAAGATTCCAGACAAACGGTCAGGGAGCTGGACGGGATTGTATGGGGCACAGGGAATAAGATGACCTTCTCTTGTTGGGCATGCATGCTGTCTTGGGGCACAGCAGCTGTGGCTGCCAGAGGCTCTTATGGGAATATGGCTTACTGGTGCTCTTTGTGGACGGTGGCAGGCATATGAAGAGTGTGGCAGAGGGAACGCTTCGGGGCCTCCAAACTCAGCCTTTAGTGGTTCTGTAATGTTCATTTTGTCTCCCGAGAAACTGAACTGTGTGAAGGAGCCCAGGCTAGCTCACTAAGTTGTAAGAAGCCATCTGAAAAGAATAACCTGCTCTCCCAACCCCCAGTTCTCACCTCAGGGACACTGCACATGTGACTATGGAGACGCCACTACCTTGGCAGAGCCTCCAGAAGAATATAGTAACTTAGGGACTTAGCCAACACCAGGGAGGGCAGAAGCACCTGCCAAGCCTAGGAGAACCGGCCAGCACTGACTCCCTTCTGCTTCAACACCTCCTGCATGGGAAGTGGCTCCTTACACAGCAATGACTAACAGGTTCATGGAATGAGTCGGAGTTTCTGTTATTTTAACTGCGTCCTAACTTTATTTTTCTGTGGGTTTCAAGTTAAAGTGATGGCATCTGTTGGTAATGGAAAACCCAACTCACCTGGTATTGCGTTGACTCTTTACCAATTTTCTGGTTAGGATGGGTTAATGGGTCTATGACACCCTAGGGTCTTCTCACTTCAGTGATGCTTCTGTACCCGGCGAGAATACATCCCTCAGGTTACCCTCTCTGGCCCTCTGGTGCCTGAAAGGAGATTGTAAAGCAGTAGCATCACCTCCAGGCACAGCGTCCATTTCTTGAAAGAAAAACTCATTTTCTTAAAGAGCAAGCAAGCCTTCACTCAGCACCCTCCCAGCATTAGCAAGTGGCTGACTTGCGAGTGAATGGCGTCAGCTGGAGAAAGCCAGAGTCCCAAGCCCCAGGAAGGGTGAAGGCTTAGAGGATGAAGTCACTGCTGCACCCCCAGGGAAGGGTTTTGCTCTGTATGAAGAATGAGCAGGGCACGGGGGCTCACTCCTGTACTCCCAACACGTCAGAGGCTGAGGCAGGAAGTTTGGATGGAGTTTGAGGCCAGCCTAGGATGATGGTTCTGTCTCAAAAATCCAAACAAGCAAAAGGGAAAGAAGGAATGGGACATGGCTCTGAGAAGAACATTCTCTAAGGAGAGGGAGGCTTTATCTGGAGACAGGTCTGTGCCAGGAATGCCCACTGCAATTGTAACGGGCCAGCAGAAGCCTACGATTTGGCCTAGCAGTACAAGGTTATGGTAGGAAAGAGACGGTATCACCAGAGACATGAATAGTGCAGTCAGGACCACAGGACTGCGGGTGTAGAGGCCAGCTGCCAGTCCCTGGACATGAAGGCCTGCTGTCCTCAAGAGTCCACACCACAGCTAGGAGTGCCAATGCCTGCCAAGTCCACCAGGCTCACAGCAAATCCAGGAAGGCCAGAGAGAAAACGCTTTGCCCTGAGGCTGGCTCGGTGTCTGTCGCTGATGCTACGCTGTGAGACAATGGTGTAGAACTTAGGTGGAGAACAAAGCAGAAAACTGTGGGTGGCTCAGGAGGTCAGTTTAGTCACCGGCACTGTTGCCATCCGTGTCTAATCCAAACCAGAACAATGCCAGCTCCTCTCCACACCCTGTCAGAACGGTCTCCAATAGATTCCCAGTCCCCAGGTCTGGTGCTCCTGACCTGCATGCAGATCCCTGATCTCTGGTTCTACAGCTGTCTGAAGCTAAAGGAAGGGATATAGAACCAGTATACATCAGATAGACTAGGGCTGAGCCCAACGACCCTCCCTGGGGGTGATATAGCTGTAGGGTAGAAGCAGGAAGCACTTGATAGGGGTCTGGACTACAGGACTGGGGAGGGTCTTGCCAGAGGCCGGTTCCGGAAGGCAGGGCAGAGATGGGCCCCAGCAGCAGGTAGGAAAGTAATGAGTCAGGACAGCTGGATCAGGACATGCTTGGTTTGGTCTCCAAGGGAGGAAGTCCCAAAATGGGTGGTGGTGTCCGCACCCCGTAGCCACCTGAGGAGTCTGTGTCTTCTGTTCATCCCAAGGCAGGAGGTTGTGACCTGCGGGCCCAGGGACCCAGGCCCACGGCACCCGCCATCGTGTCCTGGGCTCAGGGCCAGGCTTCCTTTTTAGAACAGAGTGAACCAGGGGTGGGGGAACCAGCACCCGACAAGCCACGTGGGGGCGATGACAGCGCCCTCCCGCCCCGCAGGGAGGCGGAAGCAACAGGGCGGCGGCGCGCGCTAGGGAGTCGCGGCGCGCGCGGGGGCCGGGGCGGGGGCTGCGGTGCGCGCATGCTCACACGCGCCCGTGACGCGCGGGGCGCAGCGGGGCAGAGCCGGCTCCAGAGGCGCGGCGGCCGCGGGAGGAGCAGGCGCGGAGCATCGAGCGCAGGCCGCGCCGGCCCGACGGGAGCAGCGCGGGGCGCGGGCCGCCTCTCTGAGCCGCCTGCGCGCGGGCCGAGTCCCTTGGCCGCCGCCGGCGGGGCATGAGCGCGGAGGGGCCGCGGCCGCCCCCCGCGCCGCCCAGGCCGTGACCGGGCGGGGGGCGGCTGCGCTAGCGCCTGCAGCCCAGGGGCTCGCGGAGCCGGGAGCGATAACCATGGACTGCAGCCTGCTGAGGACGCTCGTGCGCAGATACGTGAGTGGCGCGCTGGGATGGGGCCCGGGCCGGGGTCTGGGTAGGGGTTCAGGCCCCGAACGTCCCGCCGACGGGTCCCCGCCGAGCTCCACCTGTGCTCAGTCGGGCCCACCCAGAAGGCAGTTGCAGCCCGGTCGATCCCGGGGTCGAGGGACATCCATCCTCGGGGGTTGCGCTCGGCTGCAGCGGGGCGGGCCCGCGCGGGGACGGGGACCAGCTGAGACGTGTGTACGGGGCTGCGGGGAAGCGGGGAGCCTCCACCGGGGAGTCAGAAGTGAAGTTTGCTGTCTCTGAAAGTAACCAGCCAGGTCCAACGCAGTTCTCAGTTCCCGGCTCCCCTGGATGCCGCTGCGCGGTTAGTGACGGGAGTGCCTCGCAGGGGAGACCGAGGAGGTGGCAGCCATCAGTCCGGACGGAGTAAAGTGGGTGTGTGTGTACAGAGAAGAGAGAATCTGCCCCGGGACAGCTTGTCTTCCCTAAGCTGGACACAAGGACCTATTGTCCGGCAGCTGGCGCTGGGTGGTCACAGGTTTGAGGAGCGCGTGCCTAGTTAGGGCTGGGTACAGAGGGGGACCAGAGCTTTCTGGCCTCTCTGAGAGGGACACTTGTCCTTGGATGTGGGTTTTTCTGAAGGGGAATTTACCCCCCACCCCTTTTCTGGTTAATTTCCTTCCAACTTCGGCCTTTCAGTGAGAAAAGAATGAGACTAGGAAACTGCAGCCCACCCCCGTGGGAGGGAAGGAGGGGTCCCTGTAGAGATTCTCGGTGGACCTGCCTGCTTCCCAGGGCCACAGGACTCATTTTCATCCCTGGTGCTGACTTTTGCTTCCATACTGCCCTTAGGCAAGCCTTCAGCTATCTTTCCTTAATCTAGGTAAAATTTCAGGTTAGTTTCTTTTCGCTGTTCTCTTTTACTTCCGAAGTGGCATTTTCTCTCACATCTAGGCTGCAGATATTCCTTAACGAACTTTTCCACTCTCAATTACTTAATGATCCATCTGGAATGTAAGTCATGGGATGTTAAGGTTCTGGTGTGTTCTCTTGACTCCTCTGCCACACTCTTGTACACAGCTACTTTTACCTGTGATTTTAAACTGAGTCTAAGTCACAGAATTAACTTGACTCTCCCACCCCCAATAGTTCCGGTTTGTTTTCTTGTAATGTGGTTATTTTCTGAGATGTGAGGTTAAATTATATTTTCTTTTGTAAGAGGAGAAAAGGAGATCGGATATTCTTGTCTCATGGTTTATGCAACTGAAATGAGCCTCCTCTCTGTAGCCTGCTGCCTTTCACACAGAATTCCTGAGATCAAGAGGCACTACTGCTTTCCCTGAGGCCCCGGGTTGCTAAAGATGGAGTCTTCGGCCCTTGGAGAAGAATATTTTGTCCTGGGTCAGTTCCTGGCAGTGAGTACAGGCAGGAAAATGACAGAGAGAACCCCTGCCTTGGTGAGGCCCAGTCCGCTCCACACCACACACTGCTGTATGTTTGAACAGTCACATAGCCGTGCGCACAGCTCACACACCATGTAGTAGCCATTGTTTTAGAGGTAGTCCCAAGTCACAGCATGCATCTTAAAACATTTTAAGGAGCACATGTAGAACCAGTGACACTTCCTCTTAGGTGTGTGAGGTGAGGAGTGTGCGCCTTCCGTCTGCAGCTGTGCACCTGGTGTATCTGACTCCTAGTGTTCTGCTTCAGCACTTTCGTCAGCTTGAGCCTGGCAGTTCTTGTGAAGATTGAGTGTCTTAGTCTAGAAAAGAGGCAAGAATGGGGTCTGGATCCCCAGAGAGGCTCAACAAGTTCACCAGCATCCACTGCTAAGGTTCCCTGGGTCACTGGGGCTGGCCCTAGCCCCAGCTACCAGTGAGAGCTTAGCTGAGCACTCTTATGCTGGGGTGGGGTGGGAGGAGGGAAGTTTAGGAACCCTTAAAAAATTTTTATTCTTTTGAGAGAATCTCCCTAAGTGTGGCTCTGTTTGGCATGGAGCTCACTGTGTAGACTAGGCTAGTTCTGATCTCACAGAGATCTGCTTGCCTCTGACTTCCCTGTGCTGGGATTAAATGCATTGGTTACGTGACTCCAGGCTCTTTTAAAAAGGGGTGGGAGTTGGTTGGTTCCGTGCAGGGCTTTTCTGAGAGACTGGGGGTAATAAATTGGTGGTGGGTATGATTTGTATACTTGGCAAAGATAAAATAATTTAAAGCAAAGTGTTGAACCCTGTTGCTGGCCGAGCAGGAATAGCTGCAGAAGTTATTTAGGGCCAGCTTCCAAGGCCAGGCTCCTCACAGAGGTCCTCTCTCTTTTGCTTCCTGGTTCATGCTGAGGGGATTTGATTTTCCCTCAAATCCCTGTAGGTCAAGAGTTTCATTTTGTCATGTCTGAGTGATGTGTTTCTGTCATGGGGCCTGGATTTCATTTATTAGGTTTTATGGCTTGTCAGAGCCTCTGCCTTCCAAAATTTGCTTTGCAGGCAGCACACACTGTCTAAGGCAGAGAACTCAGGAAAGCCTGAGGCATCCCTCCCTTTACCTTCCTTTCTTGGTACCAATTGGCAATTGAACTTGGTACTTCCTGCAGGCTAGGCAAGTGCCCTACCTCTGAGTTATATTCCTAGGCTTTTTGGCTCTCTGCTTTGGACAGGCTCTCCCTGAGTTGCTCCAGCCAGCCTTGAACTCTTTGTATCCAGATGGGCCCTAAGTGTGTGGTCTTCCTGCTTCACCTTCAGCAGTGGCTGGAATAGCAGGCTGCACCTCCTTGTCTAGCTCATTTAGATTTCCTTTGTATTCTATTTTATGTGAACGGCCTCTTTGCCTGCACATACGTAAACATGCTGTGTTCGTGCCTGATGCCTGCAGAGGTCAGAGATGCAACTGGAATTACAGACCATATGAGCTCACATGGGCGTGCTGGGAATCAAACCTCTGGAAGAGCAAGCAGCCTCTTAACCACTGGGGCACCTCTCCAGTCCCTGCATTTCTCTATATTAGAAAGAGACAGTTTAGGCTCCTGGGGATTTCAAGCATTTACTTTATACTTCTCCAAAAAAGTTAAGGAATCTGTAAGCATGCACACTTCTCCTCTTCCTTTTCTTCTTCCTCCTACTTCCTCTTTTCCTTCCCTGACCTCTTCTCCTGTTCTTCATCATCCTTCTTTTTGGATAGGGTTTTACTATGTAACTCTGGCTGTCCTACAACTCAGTACATAGATCAGCCTGGCTCTATCTCCCCAGTGCTGGGATTAAAGGCTTATGCTACAACGCCTGGCTTCTTCGTTTTTTATTACCAAGTGGTTTGTATCATGGGTTCACCATGAGCTTGCCTGTTCTAAGAGACTGAACTCACTGGACATCCTGCTCCTAATTCAGCTCTAGGAATCCATGCCTTCCTGTTCAGCCCCCAGAGTCCATATTCCCGGATACAAAGTGAAACCACTTAACCACCAAGGCCTTCTGGTATTTGAAGTAAGTGATTCCTTAGGCATAAAACCCCAGGCTAATGGATGGTCCTTGTCCAACACAGTGGTAGCAATCTATAGGATAGACTTGTAAAGTTTAATATTAACATACATTTAACAAGGCTGCAGCTAGACAAGTTTGTCCAGCGCCTGCCTGCCTTCAGAGGCTGGTGTGTCCTGATTGGACGTTTCTGAGCAGTCGCCCCAGCTGTGTATTTAACCTTTATGTCAAATGTTAAAGGTTGAATACATAGCCTTTATGTTATTCTTTGTACTGAAGCTTTCCCATTGTCCTGCGGAGCCCTATTGAGTGTCTGCTCATGTTTTTATTTCATGCCAGAGACTGAATTTAATAACCCAGGGAAAAGAGGCTTGTATCATTACAGCCAGTTAAGTTTCTAGAAATGAGAACACTGTCCTGAGTTTACAATTAGCTCAAATGGCGTGACTCTGTTAACAGTCACATGTAGTGCCTCATTACTTAGGAATCCTGCTTGAGGATGTGCTCCAAGCAGAACATACAAACTGCCATTGGGCGCCTGCGCCCTAAGCTTGACACAGACAGGCTTACCAATGTTCTTTTAACCAAGTTAAGCTCAGGTAGGACTGCTATTTATTCGTAACACAAATCAATAGAAAGCCATTTGTACGGTACTGGAAAGATGACAGGATGGAGTAGGTTCTATTTGTGCCTGACTGAGATGCTTCTGGCTTAGCAACTCAGGGTGGATACAGAGCTCTGGAGGTTAGGCATCTGTCTCTCGGGTCCTCACATTTGGCTCTGCCTCTACTCTGGTGAGTTCTTGGACCTGCTGGTTAGCTTCTTTAAATTGTCTCCTGGTCTGTAAAACAAGGGCTATTGGTGCTGCCTACTCCCAGGAGTCCACAGTGTTTGGGACATAGTCCTTCCACGTGGTAGATGAGGGGGAGCCTCTGTTTGGACACCATGAGTCTGTGCTGTCCTGCTTCTCAGCAGACCTGAGCTTCCTCTTCATGGGGCAGCTGAAAAATCTGCCTGGATGTTTGAAAAGGAAGCAGACAGCATACACCTATGCACAGCCCACAACTCTGCTGTTTTCTGTCCTGGCCTCCTCCCTGGTTTGGGACAACAGATCCCATTCTGATAGAGACCAGTTCTGTAGTTTGTACTCTGGATCCCTCCCCAACCCTCTTCCTATTTAGGTGACATCATCTTCACCAGAGCATATAGCCAATGTCTTCAGTTACCCGTTGTCATAATGGCTTACCAAATGGAGCTGACCAGACTCTCCTCCTTCCCTCCTCGTCTTATCATACTCCCGCGGTGTTCATCCCAGGATCTTCTTGACCTCAGTGGTGTTCCTCACACCTGACTGAAGTGGTCTTCAAGTGGTCTACATACTCACTTTAATGTCAGAGAGGGCGATCCCCATTCTTGGACAGCCACCTCAGAATGGAGAGGCAAACACAGGCTGGTATTATTGGTAGGATATGATCTTCTTTTGGCATCACAGGTAACATTTGAAAGATATATTTTTAGTTTATGGTTTTAGACCATGAAAGCAAGGTCCACTGAATATTCTGGTGGGAATCACATGGAGATCAAAGGGCTTGCTTCTAGATAGTTAGCCAGGAAGGAAGCAAGAGATGAGAGGAAGGAGAGAGACAGAAGTGAAAAGAAGAAATGAGCCAGAGATCGAAACAGTGTTCCCAGAGACAAGGTACATCTTTGTCTTTCCAGGGCATAATCCCAGTCATCTGATTTTTCCAGTACCTTCCAGTGACCCCATGTATTTATGAGTTCATTACCATATTAATCTATTGATCAGCTCAGAGTTTTCAGAGTCCAGTTGTCTCCCATGACTGACCAGCAGCTGGGGGCCAAGACATGAGCTTTTTACAGGGGAATGCGTTGTATCCAAACAGTAACTTTGGTTCAGCAGGCCCATTGGGCAGTATCCTGAGGACTTAGGGCTGACTGAGACTGGGCTGGGTAGTGTGTCCAGTGGAGAAAGAGGGCAAATTCAGAGGCTGTAGGGCCCTGAGCATCTGGTGCTGGGTGCCTGCCTTGTTTGCCTATGCATCCTTAGGTGCCCTGTGAACTCTCCGCTTGCTAGGACCCTGGCTCCTGCACCGATACCTCCTATCTCTGCTGCTCCCTTATCTTAGGAGGAGATAACCTCCCTGTACATGTGTGCCAGGGATCCTGTGTGTGCCAGGGATTCTGTGCTTAGGCCTGTGTACGTACAGCTGCTCTGTGACCTCTGATGGCTGATTCTCACCATTGTCTTAGTTGTGGTTGGAGGAAAGGCTGCTGGACAGTTCTGAAGGAAGCTTACCAAGCGCTGGAGCAAGCGGTTAACAAGTCTTTGTTAAATCTTGTTCAGCAGTATTGCAGATGGTCAGGTTCCTTTTCCTTAGCTCATTCATTGTATACAATTCCGGGAATGTGGGACAGACTGGACTCAAAAGGCTTCTGGCCCTTCAAGTTCCTAAGCTCTCAACCTTTGTGCCTCTGATGATATCCTGTGCCTTCCCCGGCTCAGCCACCCCACTGACTCCTCCTGACTGAGCTCTTAGGGCTTGATTTCCAGTTTTCTTCTGTCATTTCACGGGAACTCAGGGCCTGGGGGCACAATAGCCTCTCAGAACCTGGTTTCAAGAGCAAAGCTCCAAAGGTCTCTACAGATTTTAAATAGTTAATTCCCCAGAGTTTACTCTGACCCTTTGGGAGGGATTTTCCAGTTCTGTGTCTTAGAGGAACTGGTCCTGGATTAGGCAGCTAGATGGCCTTGTACTGGTTAGACTCAGTGGCTGAAGTGGTAGTTGACTTTGGTGCCAATACTAGGATATAAGTGATTACCTGCTTAGTACCCACCCATTGTGGCTTCTCCAGAATCCTGGTAGATTCTTTTTCTATGGTCCTGCTGCTGGAGGGCACAGCTACCCGTACAGGATGGGCTGTTCTGTCTGCTCTGTCTCTGTCTTCTGACCTGTCTTTCACCCACTGATAAGGGTTCAGGCTTTTCTGGTTTGGGCTCACATGTGATGTGGGTAAAATAGTTTGCATGCTGCTCTTCAGGTTCGTATTGTGCTGATATAGTCTATCTCTCTCTGCCTGTGTGTATGTGTGCACTCACGTGTGTGTGTGTGTGTATGTGTATGTGTGTGTGTGTGTGTGCATGCACACTTTCTCTCTCAGGCTGTAGTGCTGGGACTGAGGTAGGGAAGTCTTCTCACTGTAGCTCCTCAGGAGGAAAGTGATGTGGAAGTCAGTGGCCAGCACTGAGCTCAGTGGCTGGGGCTCCTGGCGGTCCTGGTGTGTGAACACTGTGCCCATTAGTTACTCTCTCCACTGTCAGTCCCTTAACTGGTTGTCAGCATTTTTCAAGTGGAGTAAGGAGCAGGTGACATTTACGGTAGGTAGCAGCTGAGCACTTCTTCCTCTCATTCCATGTCCAAGGATTGTTAGTGGCAAACCCCATTCCAAACTGCACTGAGCCAGACCAATGTAATTCTGAAAACTGTTGTTTTCACATTTCTGTTCTAAAACCTGTAGTAACCACCTTCTACTCTTTCCGATACTATGTCCTAAGTGATTCCTTTGTGTTTAACTTTCATGGGTGTCAGAACCAGACCCCTTCTTTGGATGTTTGTCGAGAGGTTCATGCACATTGGACATTGAGGTGAACTACACTCCTCCAGTGATTCATAGGACGAGGGTGTGAGCTACCCTCTTGGGGTTGAGCCATGCTGCTCTGGGGAATGGGCTCTGCTTCTAGGTTGGGGGAAGGGCACACTTCTGGAGTGACCCATGCTTCCAGAAGATGGCATGGTGCCTGGCTTGTCTGGTATTAGTTTAGACTTTAAAGGAACTTCAGTACTTGGGGTTGATGTCTACTGAGTCTGACTCAATCCAAGTGTTTCTTGTCATTGAGACAGGTTCTTACTGTGTAGACCTTGGTGGCCTGGAACTTTCTTTGTAGACTGGGCTGGCCTCAAACTCAAAAATATCTGTCAGTGTCTGCCTTCTGAGTGCTGTGTGCTACCACTATACATGGCCCAGTCCAGTTAAAAATTTCTTTTTAAATGATGGGCTTGGCCCATGTTCCCAGGCTGGCTTTGAAATCCATCCTCAGCCTCCCAAGAGAGCTGATAGCCACTGTGCCTGGCCCAGTTTGTGATTCGGGTACAGATATTTTTTCACAAACAAAGGAGTTACTGACAGGAACACCTATGCCCCTGCAAGTCCTGACCTCATTCACCTGGCCAATGATGTCATGGTCCTGTCCCTCCAGCCCTGTGTGTGAGTCGCTCTCTGTGGTTCTCAGGTCTCCAGGTGGCCTTTGAGCTCATTTCATCTCCCAGGGGGGCTAAAGAAAAGCCAGATGGCAAATGTAGCTGCTTCCCTTTGGGTATAGATCCGAGGATCAGATACTCACTGAAAAGTGCCTCCAGAGTTGCTCACCAAAGTGCATGTGTGTCTCATAAAGAATAGTTTTTCAATTTCAAAAGGGAATGAAGCTTTTTTTTTTTCTAGCTGGAAGATTTAAAAACAATTTAAGAGAAGGTTTGTTCTGTGAATTTGATCAAAAGCCAGTGGGGTTCTGCCCTCCTCCCACTGAGCCCACCTCAGACAAAGGAGAACAGGGCCCAGGTGAGGGACATGGCTAGACGGATCTACCACACGCCCAGGAAGGAGCACTGTTCTTCCACAAGAATACTGGGTTTATCCATGGAACGGAGTGGTGGGCTTATGAGCCTTGTATAGACAATACACCCATTTTGCCCAGTACAGCCTCCGAGTAGGCAAGTAAGTTAGGTGACTACTTTAGGAGGAATGGGCCCAGAGCACTGTGATCCCCTACCTCCAACCTTGCATGTGGCCACACTGGGACCTACTAGACATGCTGCTGATTCATGGTAGATCCCCTTACCTTGCTGGAGGCGTCACCTCTCCGTGTGTCCTCTTTGATAACTATAGAAGAGGGACTGGGTGTCCTAGCTCCTGACAGAACCAGCCTGCTATAGCCTCCATAATGTTCATATAGGCAGGTGGGGTTCAGGGTGGCTTCATAGATGTGCTGGCCTGGTACTGCTGCGGCACTTCTGTGTCTTGTGTCCTTTCCCTTCATGGGACCTGTCTCACCCAGGGACTCCTAGGGTGCTAGTCAGACACTGCACCTCTGTGAAATCATGTCTGTAGCTTGGTGTTGTCCACAAGTGTGTGGGGAATATTCTGGTTGGTATTTGGTTTATACAATATACCACAGAGACGGAGTCAGAAGGCATGGCAGACTCTGCCTCCTGCCACTTGAGAGAAAAGTCCAAGAAGCAACTCCAGACCACACCTCTGAGAGCTGCAGAGGAGATGGACTACAGGGTCTGGGCTGAGGGCAGAGTGGGGCTGGTGCCTCACAGCTGAGGTGCAGGACAGCATTCCACGTCTGAGCAGCCCGGCGTGCTCCCTCCTCCACGTGTCCTCTACCCCATTAATGTTTAGGGCCTGGCCAGCTGCTGATGGCCTGACATCTGTACACTGATGGTACCTGTGAAGGCACATCTTGAAAGCTGCCTCCCTCTGAAGTACATCATTATGTAAAAATGACACATGAGCCCCGGGGAGCACTCACTCACTGCCCTGGCTACTTCCATTCCTCGGTTTACTGCAGAAGCATCATCCCTGTCCCTGTGAGGTGTCTCTATCCATGTCTGGGACTCCTGTCCCTGCCCCATGCCAAGTAAGGTGCAAAGCCCTTTGGCCTTTGAGTGTTTGACCCCGTCTTACAGATTTCTTCTGGCTGCCTGTTGGTTCCCACAATTATCAGCAGGTACAGTTTTTGAAGCGGCCATTGATGGGCATTTAAGTTAGATGGCTGAGTCTACAGTGCTAAGCAGGGGTAGGAGAGGGCGACCTGTGTCTGGGCTGTTGCCCCGAGGGATGCCTCCTGCCAACTGCCAGTGCAGTCGGTGCCCTGACAGCGTATGTAGGTAGTAGATGTCATGCACCCCTCAATGGCCTGGCCCCACACAGCCTACCTCAGCAGAGAGCTAAGGGTCCGAAAGCTGGGCTGTGTCCCCACCTGACAAAAAAATCAAAAAAGACTGGTCCTCCCGTATTAAGATGCCACCACCTTCAGGGCTTTGTTACCAACCTAATCTTCGTGTACAGTTACACACTACCAGGGCTTCAGCACGAGAAGCAGCATACAGTGAAGGAGGTTCAGTTTAGACCAGATCAGATGACAATAGATTTCAGAGCACACAGTTTGCTTTTTACATTAACAAATAAATTATAACATGTTCTACAAAATCTGGAAAGACTCAGCATAGAATATTCTTTGTGTGTGTGTGTGTGTGTGTGTGTGTGTGTGTGTGTGAGTAGTGATACAGGTGATTCACCCATTATTGCTCTAGATTTTTCTCTTCCTATTGTGTCTGGCAAGGCAGAAGGAGTTGGGTCAAAGCAGTAACAAACATAGCACATTGTTGTGGTGTTTGTGTTGTAGTCCAGATGCATCGCATCTGCTTTATTGACCAGACAGATGTTGCTATTTATGTCACAAAGTGGATTGAGCCTGCCGACTTAGTAGAGCCATGGTCATGTGACCAGTAGGAGGCGTGGTTTCAGTTAGTGAGCTTGCTACCTTTCTCATCTTCAGGCTGACGTTTTTTTTTTTTCTGCAGTGAAATTAGGATTGGTTGTTGGGAGGTGGGCAGGAAGTGAAGTAGCAGAATCATAGCCCACACCCGACACCACAGCCCTCAGATTCTCACAGACAGCCGTAAGTCCCAGAGCTTTCAGTGTGCTTAAAGAAAAGTAGTCTCGTTGTCATTTGATAAGGCTGTTATTTCAGAAAACATCACCAGCATGGTTTTTCTTCTAGTCAGGTGTTGTTTGGCCTCTGTGGATGTTGAATTCTGGAGACTTTTTCAACCGATTGACCAAAAACAGAGCATGAGGCATGTCTTAAGCAGAAATCCTACCCAGCTCATGCCTGGAGACTTCATGGGCTGCCAGAGGCACCCCAAACTTCTCAGGGCAAGAAACTGCTTGCCATCGCTGTTAGGCCCCACGAGATAACGGGAAGGGGCTGTGTAGGCTTCCTACCTCAGATCTGTGGCTCCATGTAGCTTCCTCCAGCCTGGGAGGAGGACATGCTGTAACAGTTAAATATTCTGTGCTCAGGGAAAAGAGGATTTCCTCAGCCTATTTTCAGCAGGGGATTAGGGACAGCAAACTTCTGCTGTGAGGATTTCATCTAGGTTTTTGTGTAGTTTTGCAGGGTCTCAGAGATCACCTAAATGTGAAGGTGAGAAAGAAATGATGTGGGGGTCATTGACGTGGTCCTCTGTGACTTGGGGTCAAGTCTCAGTTGCATTCGTCACTTTTGGATAAAATGCTTTGCATTCAGAATCACATTTGTCCCGAGAAAGTATTGATACAGTTGTTTTGGTTCAGAAAATGATGAGCCATTAAAGTGGCCAGTTTTTCTGGCCATGACTAACTTTGGTGTAGACTGGGAAGTGTCATGTGTATGAAGAAGGCTGCCGTGTGGTCAGAGAGAAGCCTTTTGGTGATCTTTCCTGATCATTGAATTCCACCATTTCTTGACTGAAGAAGAGAAATAAAAACAGTGGAGAGTGTGTGCAGGCACCCTGTGAACTTTCCACACAGCAGCCTGCACGAGTCAGCTCCACATTTGATGCTTCTCAAACTCGTTGATGTTCCCAGACAGTGCTTGCTGTGTGTACTGTACATTCAGTGGAGCAAACTGAAGACTGTCTACCACACAGAGAAGAACCAAGTGAGCAGTGTGTGGTAGTGTGAGAGAAGGAGGGGAACCAAATGAGCAGGTGTGAGTACTAAGGGGTCTTAAAATAGGTAATAATCGTGTTGCATTTTGAGGAAGATTGGTTTGTTTTTAAAGCCAAAATCTGGCTTTGTAGCCTATGCTGTCTTCATATACAGGCTTCAGCTCCCTGAGTACTGGAATTACCAAGGTGCATTGCCATGCCTAGCTTTTAATGCAAGCTTTAATTATGTCTTGAATTAATATGGCCAAAGAAATAAGATTACATGATAGAAGAATCAGAATAATTAAGAAAACTTTAATCACTATTAACATTTTAGATGGCACAGTATACATGTGATACACATATGATGCATTATATGTGTCTATGGGGCACAGCACGACACTTAGTGCTTGTAGAAAAGCATGGGGTCAGCTCATGTGACTGGCATGTCTATACATATTACTTCTTTATGTGGGGTTGATCAGCATGTGCGCTAACATTGCTGGTTATTTTGAACTTGTTCCCTGGCTGTTGTCAACTCCAGTCACGCTGTGCTTCCTGTCTCCAGCCTCGGTGCCTGTCCTCGCTCCGTCCCAAACTCCTCCAGGCTCTGATGCTGCTCTTTTCACTCTCTCTGAGGTCGGTTTCAGACTCCACATAAAAGTGGGAACCACAGTGCTTGCTTGCTCCTGGCCTCGTTCACTTAAGAGGTGGTTTTTCTTTAAAGGTGCATGTACACATGTGTTTGCTTGTGCCTGTGTGTGTATGTATGTGCAGGTATGTGCCACACAGCACATGTGGAGGTCAGACAATGACTGTTTCATGTCAGTTCTTCCCTTATACTTATGTTGGTCTTAGGGATCAGTCATGGATCACCGGGCTTGGTGGCTGATCTGATAAGCCATCTTGTCAGTCCAAGCAGTTTTGTTTTGTTTGTTTGTTTTTTTTTTTTTTTTTTTGATATTTAAAAAAACATGGATATTCTCTGTATTTACATTTCGGATGTTATCCCCTTCTCCCAATCCCATCCTTCCTCCCCCTCCCCTTGCCTCCATAAAGGTGCTCCCTCTTTCAACCACCCTCTCCCACCTAAGCACCTTGGCTTTCCTGTACACTGGGAAAATGAGCCTTCACTGAACCAAAGGCCTCTCCTCCCATTGATGCCAGACAATGCTATCCTCTGCTGCATATGCACCTGGGGCCATGGGTCTCTCCTTACAAACTTATTGGTTGGTGATTTAGTCCCTGGGAGCTGTGGTGGATTTGGTTAGTTGATCATTTTGTTCTTCCCATAGGATTGCAAACCCTTTCAGCTCCTTCAGTCCTTTCTTTAGCTCCTTCATTGGGGTCCTCATGTTCAGTCCGATAATTAGCTGCGAGCATCCTCCTCTGTATCAGTCTGGCTCTGGCAGAGCCTCTGAGGAGGCGTCCATATCAGGTTCTTGTCGGTAAGCACTACTTGGCATCAGCAATAGTGATTGGGTTTAGTGGCTGCATATGGGGTGGGTCCCCAGGTGAGGCAGTCTCTGATTGATCTTGTCTTCAATCTCTGCTCCTCTATTTGTCCCTTTATTTCCTCCCATGAGCGTTTTGTTCTCCCTTCTAAGAAGGACTGAGGACCTTCTGTCCTTCCTTCTCTTTGAGCTTCATAAGGTCTGTGAATTGTTTCTTAGGCATTCCAAGCTTTTTGGGCTAGTATCTGCTTATAAGTGAGTACATACCATGAGTGTTCTTTTGTGAAACTGGGTTACCTCACTCAGCTATCAAGCTTCAAGTTCCATCCATTTGCCTAAGGATTTCATGAAGTCATTGTTTTTAATAGCTAAGTAGTACTTCATTGTGTGAATATACCACAATTTCTGTATCCATTCCTCTGTTGAAGGACATCTGGGTTTTTTCCACCTTCTAGCTATTATAAATAAGGCTGCTGTGAACATGGTGGAACATCTGTCCTTGTTAGATGTTGGAACTTCTTTTGGGTATATGCCCAGCTATATAGCTGGGTCCTCAGGTAGTACTATGTCCAATTTTCTGAGAAATTGCCAGACTGATTTTCAGAGTGGTTATACCAGTTTACAACCCCACCAACAGTGGAGGAATGTTCCTCTTTCTAGGCATCCTCACCAGCATCTGCTGTCACCTAAGTTTTTTATCTTAGCCATTCTGACTGGTGTGAGGTGGAATCTCAAGGTTGTTTTGATTTCAAGCAGCGATTTTTAATAGCACATGGACATGCTAACTTGTTGGTTATGAACAGTGTTTTGTGGTGAAATGGTATTCATGATACTACATTTATTTTTAACTGTCATTTGCACAGAATCAGATAGCACTGTTTTTTTGTCACCATCAACACAATTCATTTCCAGAACTTAGTCCAGAATAAAGCTGATTTGTGGATAATTTTAAATAAGAACTCTTTTCTACATTTGATATTGTATACCCTTCTTTTTGAGAAAAAATCTTTTAAAAAATCTACAAAACTCAAGAAGATGACTGGGCATGGTGGCAGAGGCAAGTGGGTCACTCTCAGCTCAAGACCAGCCTGATCTACACCATTGAGTTCCAGCCCAGACAGAGTTACAGAGTCACACAGTGAGAGCCTGTCTCAAACAAAGAAACAAAAACCTAAACAAGCAAAAAGAACAAACCTGGTGATGGTGATGATGGTGATGGTGATGACGATGGTGTTGAAACCTGAGAACCAATGATATTTTAATAGATCTTTCCTGCCAGTGTTTTCGAATGGGGCAGAACCAAGAGGGCTTCATACATTGCTCAGTGCTACCTGGGCTGAGGGTAGTGAGAGAAGGTGCCCCAGAGAGGAACCCCTGATAACCTGGCAGTGCAAATATCAGGAAGGGTGTGCTTAGCAGCTGGGACGACTTGGGAGCATGGTGGCAGTCACTGCTGTGTTATAGCAGGAGGTTCCTGTGGGTTTTTTTCTAAGTACCCTTGTAGCAGGTGGAGCTGTGGCGTTCTGTGGGACAGTTCTTCCAAAACCCCTTTCTAGTCACTCTTGGCTTGAAGACATTTTTCTTTAAATCTATAACTGACTATTTAATGATACAAAGAAACAGTAAGAAATGGATTGATGACATTTAAAATTATATTTACTAGTAAAGTTGTTGGTTCTGTGAGAACTGTTAGGCTGCTTTGAGATTTGTTTTGTTTTGTTTCCCATCCTTTAATTGAGTGTTATTTCTGTTTTATAACTTTGGGGGTTTTTTTTTTTAAGCAAAGTATTATTTTAAAAGTTCTGAGTCCTCTTGTTCCAAGTAAGTGTGTGTGTGTGTGTGTGTGTGTGTGTGTGTGTGTCTGTCTGTCTGTCTGTCTGTCTGTCTGTCTGTCTGTGTGTAAATAAGAAACTTATAACATGGCTAGAAGCCATGTGGCAGTCAGAAGAATAAGGTTACAGTGTTACTTCTGTAGATTGAGGCTCTCACCTTGTAGTACAGAATTGAACTGAGTCTGATGGGCTCTTTCCATAGTAGCCATGGAGACAGCATCACCCAGCATGCCCAGCTGAGGACTTTATCACTGGGGTTAGCTGGTCTGTGACTGACTTGGCTTAGTGTAGCCTGTGTGCTGGATGCCCAAGTCTGAGTTTGTGGAGAGAGCTTAGCATTCCTTGTGTCTGATTTTATTATCTCAATAGGCAGGTTAATGGAGAGAAAATTCTGTTCACTTCTATCTCAGTGTGAAGGCTAGTGACAAAGCTGGACAAAAATGAAGTGTTTATTTATTAGGGATCCAGTTTAAGCAGGATGGTGACAGGAAGCAGGACAGGGCACACCAGCCAGCCTTGTAGAGAGCAAGTCCTCCAGGTGCAGGATCTGTGTAGACACCTTGCCCCCCGCCTCCTTTGTAAGATGGGGCTGTCCCCAAGGATGAGATTATAGATGTGCTAGGGCGCTGTGTGCTGTCCAGCCCCACAGGATTTACTAGTGAAGCTGTAGCTGGCCATAGGGTACCGACTGTTGCCTGCAGTTGCTATAGGTGCCCAGCCCTTCTGGCCACCAGTCCCCACAGTTCCCTAGAACTAAGATCAGGGATACAGAGAGGGTCTGAATGAGCCATTCACATAGTTCACCGCTGCCCTTAGGCAAAATGGGGTGGCAAGGTAGATTGCAAGGCAGTCACTGGCTGTCACAGCACTGATGGACTCTGCCGGTGTTTTCTGTACTTTTATCTGGAGACATGCAGAGACCATGTCTTCTAAACTACACCTACAGGCTTTGTGGAGCCTTCTGGAAAGATATTTGCTCAGCAAGAGCACATGGCTCTCATGTGTGCCTTTTAAGTTGGTCTGGGGCAGGCACCTGCCCTTTCTGCCTGTCTTACTCCCCACAACACACACCTAAAATACACAGTAGTCACCCCTGTATCTGGCTGGTGTAAAATTGGCTTTTTCCAGCAGGGTGTAATGATCTTGGATGAGGCAGGCACAGCCACACCCTAGAAAATAAGGGCTTGGGATTTTCCTGTCTCCTCTCGGTGCCTGTGGGAGCTTCCACAGCACAAGAAAACTTCAGATCAACTCATTGCTATAATTTTAGCAATCAGGAAGGAACCAGGGGAAGAGAAAGGGGTGGAGTTAGCTAAGCTTTTCATGGTCAGCATCACCAGAAGTCCCTGCAGGAGGGATCATCAGGACCTCAAGTGGGAAACTTCCAGCCTATAGTTCAATTGCCCTGAGGTCACAGGAAGCCATGGCTCTGACACCTTTGGTTTGCAAGCCATGGTGAAGGAAGTTGTTCCCAGATGGCCAGTGGTAGAGAGAAGGCCAGTTCTAAGCAAGTACTAGCAATGATTCTAAACACAAGCAGACAGGTCATGGCCAAATGCCGTTATGTGGTAAGATTCCATAGAGGACCCCAAGGCCCTGATTACATGACCAGAAAATTCTCTAGGGATGCTCAAATGAGACCATATGTGTCACTAAGGGCCAGGGAGAGCTACTGTGCACCTGGCCCATGGCCCCAAAGCCACTTAAAACTTTTGTTGTTGGAATTTAGACTTTAATACTTAGTACAATGTTAAAACATGGCTTAAAATAGTTGAGAAAATTGTGCCAATTGTTGTGTTAAGAATAAAACTCAAGAGAGGAAGAGCCTGGGCAGGGCAGTGGCAGGAAGAGGAAGGCATGGATCCAGGGCCACCTTCCTGGCTTTGAGGGAGGCATCTTGGTACTTTCAGTTTGCAAATGAGGAATCAACCCCAGTTTCCTGGAGAGTTGGGTCTTCAGGACTTGAGACTGCTTGCTGAACTTAACCCGCTATGAAGAGGTTGGTGTGAGTCCTTCTGTCTCTCCTCAGCATCTGTGTAGAACTGACGGAACAGAGACTCTCTGGAGCTGGAGTAGTGTGAGAATAAAGGATGCTTAGCTGGTGTCATGGTTCTGAGCACCTCCACTTGTGGACAGGAAGCAGCCCCTGTTGATGGTTCTAGAACCTGTGCATGATAGGTACCACCATGAGCGCTTCCTTGAAGCCTTCTTCGTGCCATGGTCCTCTTCCTCCTCCAGCCTCAGACTCTCAGCAGCTCACATCTGTCACCATTTGTAAATGCCTGGTGACAGACTGTCTCTCCAGGCACCATGGAGTAAAGTGCCTGAAGTGTGTGCTTGACCATTGAGCACTGAGGTTTCTCCACTGTATAAACCTGGAGACAAGAAAGCACGCCAGCCTCCCAGTGCCTTGTGGGGAAAGGGTAAATTCCTTATCCCTGGAGCCCTTCCGGAACATGGGTGGGTTTGTGTGTGATGGGAGCTACATTCCCGATGGACTGTGTGGTGGAGTCTGAGGCCTGGGAGAGAGGGTAGTCTGCAGTTCTGCAGTGACATGAGTACAGAGACCAGAAGAGGTACACCGCCATCATGGCAATTACAGTGAGCACCTTCAGTCCCTGTGTGGAGAGAGGAAGTGTGTGCGTTCATGTGTCTGTGTGTTGTCTGTTTGCAGGAAGAGGGGCTGGAGGCTTTCTCTGCTGGGAGAGGCTGTGGGCTCTTGTCTCTGCCATGAAGGGATGGGGAGTCCTGTCTGAAAGGCTGCACACACCCACCTCCAGGGAGGAGCAGGCCCAGCTGGAGGGAAACCCCTGACAGTAAGTGACATCAGAGCTCTTGCAAGCAGATTCCCGATCAGCCCAGCAAAGGAGCACAGGCTGGTCATTAGCCTGGCTCCTGGCCATAGCTCCTACCTTCTGTCTGCCCTGTTTGTTCCTCGTAACAGAGAAACCAGCTGCCCTAGCTTTGTGAACTGAGAGCAGTTTCCGTTTCTTTGGGCCATTTGAAAGGCCAAGCAGAGCAGCATATCTGGGGAAGTTCAAAGCTGACAGAGCTCATCTAAGCAGAGGCAGAGAAGCCGTGTTTTCCAGGCCTTGAGTTCTGCCCTCTAGGGTCTTCTGCAGACAGCTTCAGAGGGGATTCCCAGGAACACAAGCCTTTGCTTAATGTTCAGCGTTAGAACTCTTGCATGAGTTCTGAGTTCCTACGGCGACTGATGTGTGTGCAGTGACTATCCCTAGGGACAGTTTGCAGCTCTGTTTTTTGTTTGTTTGATTGGGTTTTTTGTTGCTGTTGTTGGTTTTTGTTTTTGCAAGCTTGGCTGTACTTTGTTTAGTGGCTACTGAGCATCCTCTCAGGATCAAGTGTTGTGCCAGCACCAGAAATATTGACAATGAAACAAAAGACCCGGCTTTTTCTCCTAGAATTTAAAATTTAATGAGGGAATCACACAGTTGCCTTAAATAACTGATAAGCCACAGACCTGTCTTGGCACATGGCAGACAGGGGCCCACACAGGCAAAACCTGAGCATTGTGCTTACCTGTACATTAGAAATGCGAGGAGGCTTCCTCCATCTGTGCTAGACAAACTTCCTTAAGGCCACTGGCCTGGGAGACAGAGTCCCATGACTTGAGCTTGTCCTTATCTGCCTCTAGTCTGAGCCGGGGCGCATTGGCAAGTCACATTTAGAGTTTAAGTACTCACACCGGCCTGTAGTTAAAGGGTGTGCCTTCAGTCTTCACATTCCTGGGGAAGGAGTCCTTAGGCTGCAGCCAGGGCCCTCCTGCTACACTGAAGGTCACAGTCCTATTCTGTTCTGACAGGACCCTGTGGCCTGGTACCCACTCCTTTCAGAGTGCAAGCACAGGCCAGGTATGAGGAATGTGGTGGTCCCAAGCCAAAAAAATCTACTTACAAAGCAGTTGACTGACTGTCCAGAGAGCAGGTGTGGCTGTTAGGGACAGTGCTGACAGGCTGGGCTGCATGTGACCCTGGGTCATGTCACTGCCTGTTTGGCCCTTGCTCTGGCCTCTGTGGTTCTGTTTTTCTCTACCTCGTTGCTTTGTTATTTGAGTGCGTGGTGGGGAGTTAGAGAATGCAGAAATGCACAGGCAGGTGAGGAGTGTGCAATAGCATACCATCTCTACTGTCGGTCTCCAGCCAGCTGCTCTCGGGAGGCCATGGCAGCATTTTTAAATGCTCTGTCCAGGATAGGGGTCCAGGCAGCACTAGAACTCAAATGACACGCTTTGATTTTGTAAAACACTTGTTAGCACAGCACTGGGGCCCTGGCACCTGTGCCATCTGTGTGGATACTTTTCATGCCATCTCTGTGGCTCCTCTCCGGGGCTGTGTCTCAGTTGTGGTTTCCCCAAGTTTCTTTCCTTCTTGTTGAAGGTGCCCAGGTCCAGTCAGCTCTTGCTTCTGCATTGCTTCAGAGTGGCCAGGGTGTCCCTGTGTGGAGAGTGTCAGAAGACCACAGTAGTGACCTGCTATTTTTAGTGACCCCCGCTATCTTTAGCTGATGGTCCCCAACAATGCCAGCAACTGCCATGTCTAATAAGAAGTAGGGAGAAGGCATTGCTGGCCTTGGTCCTTCTAGAGCCAGCAGGGAAGAAGAACACTGGTTGGAGGTGCTTGCACACAGTTACCATGGTCAACAATGATCAAACCTGTTTGGAAGCAGATTGTTGGAGGTGACCACTTAAAAAATAGCCCATGATAATGATTTTGTAACAAAATAAACATCAGTATTTACTTCTGTAATAGCTATTGTTTATTGCTAGATTGGAGACTGGAGGTCATACCACCTCTCAGCTGTGTCCATCTGTGTATCCTGAAGGCTGTGTGGTAGCCTGTTTCTCTGTGGGAACTGTAGTGACAGTAATCATAAAATCATGGGCCTTAGAGCACCTTGGTCAGCTGCCCTAGGGTGGAGGACATTGCAGTAAATGACAGGTGCTGGCTGCCCAGAGGAGCCAGTCTGTGAACATGTCTGCACTCTCCAGAGCCTCACTGCTACAGACTCCTGACTCTGAGACAGATGTTTCTGTGCTGCTCTGTGTTACTGTGTGTTGCTCTCTGGGATATCAGAGATGAGGACATGGCAGTGTCCTCTTTGCCCAGGGTCAGTCGCCTAGCACAGGCCTTCAGTGCTGCTGCACTGTGAGTGCGATGCTGAGGACTGAGACCCGGGGAATATGTTTTAGGTTCTAGTAGTGCTGACAGGGACCCAGCACTCCCTGCTCTTCCAGAGCAACAGGCTGGACAGAGCAGCAGGACTGGATCCTACACGAGTTAGGGAGAGGGACTGCTGAGATGCATTCACAGAGAAGCACAGAGGAGCGTCATTGGGGGAAGATGGTGTCGTAGAGATGTGTTTACAGTGAGCCTTAGTGTTCTATCGCTGTGAAGAGACACTGTGACCAAGGCAACTCTTGTAAAGGAAAACATTTAATTGGGGCTGGCTTACAGTTTCAGAGTTTAGTCCTTTATCATCATGACAGTGAGCAAAGCATTATGCAGGTAGACATGGTGCTGGATAAGCTGAGAGTTCTACATCTTGATCAGCAGGGAGCCAGAAGGAAAACTGAGTGTTACTTCCAACAAATCACACTTCCTAATAGTGCCACTTCCTATGGACCTGTGGGGGCCATTTTTATTCAAACCACCACATAGTGAAAGGTTCTGCAGGTGGGTTACAGTAGATTATTGAGCTGGCTGGATAAGATGCAGAGGTATCTATCTGGTGGTCAAGGTTTAAACATGTGGTTTGTTCTAGACTCTTAGAGGCTGTTCGTGGTGCTGTGGTCTCCTTGGACTCTTGTCTGGGAAATGGCTGTCTGTGCTGCTGTGTAGAGCCAAGTGTAGCAGTCTATAAATTAGTAAACAGACCTTAAAGTCTAAACATGTAGATTATGTGTGTATAAATTTGTCAGTTGAAAGTTAATTAGGGGGTTGGAGATTGAGCTCAGTGGTAGAGCACTTACTTGCTAAGGTTTGGTCCTCAGCTCCAAGAGGAGGGGGGTAATGGGGATAAAGGTTAATAGGCATCTTTCCTCTGTTTGCAACATGGAACGCTTTATTCTAATTAGCCTCATATACAATAGTGCCACACGTACAACTTCTGAGCTTTGTTCCGTGTCAGAGTCAGCCAGCTTCTTTGGAAAGTCAAGTAGTATTGTGTTGATGAGACAGGGCCCATGTTGGGGGAAGTTTTGGAGGACTATCTTGATCTGAGGCCTCATGAGGCAGCCTGGAGGCCTTTGAGCAGTTGCAGTTTGTGTGCATCTGGTCATTGTATGTTGATGGTACATCAGGGACAGCCCCTCTTGGAGGAGAGAGAGGGTAGAGTCATGGCGTATGCTCATGGCTGTCCCATGAGACTCACTATCATCTGGGGTAACCCTTGGAGCAGGCACAAATGCAGGTGTAGGTGAAGTTAGAGGAAGACAAGCAGTTGGTTGTATTTGGTCCAGTATAGAGGGGTGATTTACAGTCAGAAAAAGGGGGCTTCCAGTGTTTGGAAGCATGGAAGATAAGACCTGGTCCTACCCCGTGTGAGTCAGTGGCTAGAGTAGGGCTAGCTGTGCTAAGTTGTTATGTTGCAGTTAGGTGCTCAGGAGAGTGCAGGGTCTGCACTGGACCTTGGCGTTGTGCCTGGAGTGTTCATAATGGTGATTCCCTCCAAACTGCCTCTCATAGAAGGACTTGGTAGTTTATGGGGATGGGAATAACCTGCATCTGAGAAGACATTGCATCTAAAATATTTTAAACTAAAACAGATTTTTACAGCATGAAATGAAAAAATTTGCACAAAAATATAAAAATGAACATAAGTCCAAAGAGATGGTGTGCTGTTGGGGATCATCTGAAGAGCAGAGCTTGTCTTCCTTCCCTGGCCTCTCCACCATGGTGGATGGTTAGCCTTGAGAACACATACACACCTGCCATTCTAAGCACACCTGTGTGAGGTTAACTCCTGTGTGCATTTGACTTAGGCAGCAAATGTTGAATTGCAGAGCAGTATTAGAACCCTTCTGTTGTAAAGTTGGAGCAGTAGCTACAATGTTTACAGTCTGTTCGTACCAAACTTACCTTTTCCCTCCATATGTTTTCTTCTAGAGATCCATGTTACACTGCTAAAGCTGCACCATGGCTAAGAACTGTTGTCAATTCAAGCACAGTTAGGCTTGTGGGCAGAGATGTCCCCACAGGCTCATTTCTTAAATACTTGGTCTCCATCTGGGAAGGCTGAACCTTTAGGAGTGGATCCTGATGCTGGAAGTAGGCACTAGAGGTGGGCCTTTGAATTTATAGCATGGCCCTTGGTTCTGGCCGTAGTCTCTGTCCAGAGCTGCATGTTTTTACTATCAGAGACTGGGCCTTATTTCCCTTTCTTCCCCACTGTGATAACCTGCAACCCTACAGGAACCAGGAACCCAGACAGACATTTCCTAGGTTCACTGATCTGTCAGACGCTGGGGTTATGGTGATGCAAAGTGCCGGAGGAAAGAACCTGCACCAGAGAGACTGGGTCCTTCTGTGACTACACTCGGCCCCGCGGAGCTTGCTTGTGGGAGGAATTCTTAACAGTTTGGAGCTGAAAACTAGTGAATCCCTAGAATGCTCTGTGTATAGCATTGGTGCTGGTGGGCGTTGGAAAGATTAACAATGACAAATGTAGACAGTGCAGTGCAAGCTCAAGAGTGCTCCGACAGCAGGGAGCAGCACGGATGAGAAAATCAAAGGTCAGGAACCCTTGGACAAGCTGATGCTCATGCCAAGCAAGTTTGTTTAGAAGCAGAACACTTTATGTAGTCTGCAATGGAAAAATGGAAGAGGCAGCTGAATTCCTTCATACAATGGGGTGATGTCACCAGGAAACTAATCATGCAATGTTGCACAACAGGATATCAAGTGAGTCACAGACCAAGTTCACAGCAGCCTTGGAGCACATAACCAGCCCTGCAAGTGGGGAAACGTCAAAGTTTTAGGACTGAAGCTCCACAAACTCTTCAGGGTACTGGCCAGGCCAGGCATGTTCCTAGTTTCAGATAAGGAGCAGATCTCCTTCACCGGACAGCAGGGCCGCAGAGAAAGCCTTGGGTCAGCCTGTGAATTGGCCCACATGCCTTTCATCCTTTATTCCGGCAGAGATCACTTATGCCCTGCCCATGTCCTGAGAGTTTTGGTTAGACCGAGTTCAAAGGTAATGAACTAATTTATTTGAGGATAACACAGTAGTCAAGCTGTGGCATGGTTATTGCCTGCTGCACTTGGTCAGAATTACAGTGAGAATCATGAGGAACAGCAGTGTAGAACAATTTGAAGAAAAATGTACATTTTGACTGGGAACAAGTAGCTATGGGCCACAGTGCTGTGGTCGTTGAGGTCTGTGCCACACACTTGTACTAAGACCATAGTGGGATGAAGCCCCAACCATCAGAGATTCTAGTGTGTGAAAATGTAACTGTGCTTGAAGTGTTTGTCTTTAAAGAGGAGTGCTGCAGGGTCCTTTGCTGGAGAGAGAGAGGGCTTTGCAGGGCTCAACTCCACAGACATGCGACTGCAGTCTCCCCCAGCACTTGTTGAGGTGGCAGGAGAACACAGCATTGTGTATGGCACGCTGGATGTTTAGGCATGAAGGACTCAGCAGTTACCAGGTCTCAGAGGCTTGTAGCAAGAGTTTTAAAAGAAAGCCTGAAGACTAGGCAGTGTGTAATGGGGTTGGGTTCATATGAGCTGATAAAGATTTTTTATACCTTAGGGGTTGGTTTTGTCAGGTATTCTGGTCACTGCAACATGGTAGCAACAGGTTTAGAACATAAGTATTCATGTGCCTCAGTGTCTCTGAACCTCCATGCAAAATCTGAGGGCACAGCTCTTGTACTCATTTAAGGCTAGTTGCCATGGTAGCAATGGATCTATATGCCACCAGAACACAGGTGCACATTGTCCACATAGGACTCATATGATATGCATATATGTCTTCAGTAATTTTGTGTGCATGTGTGTGCCCCCATCTGCAGTCTAAGTGCATCTTGCCCTTGATCTGCTCTGGCAGCTTGAGAATGCCTCTAAAGCCATCATTGACTTCAAGAAGCATCCTCCTGAGGCAGCAGCCTGGACTGCCAAACCCTGTTCTGCATAGGCTCAGCTCTAAAATGCAGCATTAAGTAGAATGAGCCATAGTTGCTTTTTGGGAAACTCAGCTGAAGCCAGAGAAAAGAAATTCTAGATAGACACGGCCTGCCTCTTTCCAGGGATGATTTGAAATTGCTTATGTAATTAAATGCAGCATAAGGAGGGGCGACCCAGAACAGAACGAAACAAAGCCAGAAAGCAAACCAGCAAGTACCAGCAAGCTTCTGAGGTGAATTTAGCTCTTTGTTTCTGCTACTGACACCGGAAAAAGGAAATCATCTTCTCCATCTAAGAATAGATGGCCACACATTTGTCTGGGGAAATAAACTGTTTTCATTCAGGGGGGAATTAATTTTGAAAGATATTGGGAAATCCATGTACTACAAGCTGTAGTTTTGCTAATGTTTTTAGAAGTGTTCAGAATAAGTTTCTTTTTCTTTAAATAGGGAGTTGATTTTTCTGACTTTTCTGAAAGTGTGGCATCCCACACAGCTTGGCTGTGACATTCTTTTGGGGGAGAGGGCTGAAGTTTTCAGGTGAACTACAGGGTCAGGGTCCTAGCATGTCACTGGCAGGTGCCTAGACAGGACGCAGATGGGATGCTCCCTGGTCCTCTGTGGGGAGGTCACCAAGGCTGACTCTTCACAGTTCCCCTATCTCACATGGTGGCCAGAGCACCATTTTGTCAACTCCTAAAGGCTCTTTTGGGGACAAGATTAAACAGCCACTGTCACAGTTCAGTAAAGGGAAGAGCCACTGTAAGTGCCGACACCTCTGAAAACAGTCAGCATTTTAACCCTCAGACGTCAGCTGCTGGGTACAGTGGGACTTCATTAGCTTTTACCTTATGTGTTGCAGACACCTGTGGACTGTGACATTGTTAGTGTCTTTAATATACTGGATATGAAGAAAGATATGGCTGCGGAATGGTTATTCTGAGAGTTTTAGATATTTTGGGAATTAATTACATCATTTGGGTGAGATAACTGAATCTTTAGTGATTTTTTTAAGGAAGTGAAAGCTTGGGAGAGAAATTGTGATCTCTGCAGACTTGCCATCAAACTTAGACCTTATCCACAGTCCTGTAAACCTCTGATTTAAGTCAGGAGAATGTAGCCTTCAAATGTCATGCTCAGGCTTCATGTCCTTAAAAGCCACTGCCATGTACTGTGTGTGAAAGGTGACACAGGTGACTCACACCTATTGCAACATTCACCAAGCCTCACGTGATCCTGGGTCGCCAGGGTGGCTGACCTCATCATCCGCCCTGGCAGTAGTAGGCCAGGTTATTCCATTGGTCACCATGGCCACCGAATCTGCATGGATGACATACATGTTGTCACGTGCACTGAGAGCCTGGCGGAGGCGGTGGCCACCCACATCTTGCTGAAGCCATGACAGCACCTGCAAGCTTGGGCTCTTCCCTCTGAGCTTGGAGACAGGTCAAGCGCTGCTCAGTCTCTTTGGGCCCAGGTTTTCTGAACCATAGTTTAGATGCTGATGCTGATAACCACACAGCACTCACCACAGCCGTGAGTGATGGTGATAACCATACATCTCACCACAGCCGTGAGTGATGGTGATAACCACACAGCACTCAGCACAGCCGTGAGTGATGGTGATAACCACATAGCACTCACCACAGCCGTGAGTGATGGTGATAACCACACAGCACTCACCACAGCCGTGAGTGATGGTGATAACCACACAGCACTCAGCACAGCCGTGAGTGATGGTGATAACCACACAGCACTCACCACAGCCGTGAGTGATGGTGATAACCATACATCTAACCACAGCCGTGAGTGATGGTGATAACCACACAGCACTCAGCACAGCCGTGAGTGATGGTGATAACCACACAGCACTCACCACAGCCGTGAGTGATGGTGATAACCACACATCTAACCACAGCCCTGAGTGATGGTGATAACCATACATCTCACCACAGCCCTGAGTGATGGTGATAACCACACATCTAACCACAGCCATGAGTGATGGTGATAATCATACATCTCACCACAGCCGTGAGTGATGGTGATGACCACACAGCACTCAGCACAGCCGTGAGTGATGGTGATAACCACACAGCACTCAGCACAGCCGTGAGTGATGGTGATAACCACACAGCACTCAGCACAGCCGTGAGTGATGGTGATAACCACACATCTAACCACAACCCTGAGTGATGGTGATAACCATACATCTCACCACAGCCGTGAGTGATGGTGATAACCACACATCTAACCACAGCCGTGAGTGATGGTGATAACCATACATCTAACCACAGCCGTGAGTGATGGTGATAACCACACATCTAACCACAGCCGTGAGTGATGGTGATAACCACACATCTAACCACAGCCGTGAGTGATGGTGATAACCATACATCTAACCACAGCCGTGAGTGATGGTGATAACCACACATCTAACCACAGCCGTGAGTGATGGTGATGACCAGACAGCACTCAGCACAGCCGTGAGGAATCACCAACCACAGTAACACTGTGGTTCCCTGCGTGCCACTGGCATGGGCTGAGTTCGTACCACGTGGTATTTGTTATCCAAAGGTTGTGTGTTGCTATTTTCCCCACAGAAATGTACATTTACAGGTAATTACTATAAAATTATCATTTAACTTGAGTAATAGTAAACACAACTCCTTTGGTGTGTGTCTTTTCTGAGGGGTTGGGGCGATGGTTGGTACCCTAGAAAGGCAGGGCTCCAGCACAGATGCCATAGGGAAGGAAGGACTGAGCCCTCCTGACACAGGAGTCCCCCGCCCTGCACAGTCTGCCTGTCTTCTGCTCCTCACACTGCACCCTGATCTGGCTCCATACAGCAGGCTGTACCACTGACATCCGGGTCCTGCTCAGCACAGGCAGGACCCCACACACGTCAGTCTAGGGTAGGCAGGCTGTGAGCTCCTTCCCCCTTGGGCTGTTTTCTCTGTGTCCTTCCCTGTTTAGGCCTGGCACACTTCTGCCTGCTCTGCCTCTGCAGTGTCCTGGGCCTGCTCATAAAGCAGTTAGGAAGGTGAAGTGTGCCTCTGAGGACCCCAGCATGGACAGCTGTTCACGGACTGTCAGAGCTCTGGGCTGATGCCATCCCTGTGTTCCCCCCTCAGGGTAGTCAGGCCTGTTGTGCTCTGGGCTGAACTGGAGGGAGCGAAGCTAGCTGGGGTACAGGTGGGTGCAGGCAGGATCTTGGTCTGTAGTGAGTGCTCAGTCAAAGAACACACACACACACAAGGGAGCAGTTTTGGAGAATTGGTTCACTTTAATGGAGGAGAAAAGAGCTATGTATGCCCCTGGGGAGGTAGCCAGGGTCTATGGGGCAAGGTTTGTTGGCCAGGGCAGGGGTGTTGGAAGATGTTTCATGTGCATAGTCAGAGGCTGTGGCATCTGGGGAAGGGGGCACCATATCTGACCAAATAAAGGGTGTAGTTGATGGCTGTCAGGCACTAAATCCTGAGTAGGGTTGATGGTGCCAGCTTGGGAGAAGGGAGGGGACGACATCCTGTCATCCTCATCTGAGGTATTCAAGGTTGAAGCTTTCCTCAACCCTTTCTCCATAATGCTGTGCCATTCCAGTCCCACAGACTGATGCCCTTCCCATCAGTGGGCACAGCTCGAACCTGCAGGTCCGCCTGCTCCCCACACTCCTGTACCCCCTCCTGCTCACTGCTGCCCACGCTGCCTGCACACTCCCATCATTGCCCTGGTGAGCCAGAGCAGAAGAGCCGTAGCCTTCACTCTTCCCTGGGGCGCCATCTGTACACACATTCAGGGCAGGAGGTGTGGCTTGAAGACCTGCTCCTTCCTCCCGCAGCACACAGGATCTGGGTCTGCTGGTTCCTATAGCTTCCTATCACTTTACAGCAGACATAGGGGCCTGCTCTCCTCACTGGCTCAGCATCTTTGGTAGGGTATGGCAGCAGGCCATTATGGTTGTCAGTTTCCTGCCAGCACCTTGCCTGGCTCCTGGCCCCTCCTTCCTCTGCTTTCTCAGGTCTAGCTCACTACCACAAGGCTCTGCTGCTGGCAGATGTTCCTCCTTTGTACTTTTCATCCCTTCCCACTAACCATCCCTCTTTGTGGAGCTGAGCATGTCCTTCATCCAAGGAAAGAGAAGAGCAGGACCTGGGCTTGCTACACTGTGCTTGCTACACGCTATCACCCGTGGGTACAGTTTGTAGACCTACACCTTCAGGCATCATTAAAGCCTCACACTCAGGCACTGGAGGACCCTCCAGAATAAACTGGGGGTTGGACACCTTGACCTTCTATGCTGCTGGATGCACGAGGTCTTTACTGCAGACTTACCGATTGCCAACACGCAGAGTTCTAGGGGAATGTCTGACCAGTCCCCTGAGGGATCCTAGCGTCGTCTTCCTAGTAACTGAGTTCCATACCACCCAGGCACCTTCTGCCTTCTGTCCTTTCAGAAGCCTGTGGTACTTCTGTGGATCCATCCAGCCAGAGTCTGGGTGTATTGAAGGCAGCATTGACTGGGCAATGTGGATGGCATTCCACGCAGCCCACCCAATCCCACTCTATCCCACTATATCCCACCCCATTATACCCCACCACACCCCATCCCACCCCATCCTACCCCATCCCACTCTATCCCACCCCACCCCATCCCACTCCACCCCATCTCACCCCATCTCACCCCATCCCATCCCACCCCACCTAACCCCATCCCACCCCACCTAACCCCATCCCACTCTATCCCACCCCACCCCATCCCACCCCACCCCACCCCATCCCATCCCACCCCACCAACCCCATCCCACCCCACCCACTCCACCCCATCCCACCCCATCTTACCTCATCTCACTCCATCCCACCTCATCCCACCCCACCCCACCCCACCCCACCCCTTCACTGTGGCCATGGCCAGTTCCTTTTTTATTTTTTAAGAACACTTTTGTGCTTTTTTTGACATTTAGTTTGAAAGCCTTTTACTACTGAAGAACTGTTTCTTAGATTAACAGTGTATTCATGAAATGTACCCAGCACTAATTACTGAATATTTGCAGGGATTTGCAGTGTTTTTATTAAAAGCTCTAGAGGTAAAAATAGGCAAAATAAATACACAAAACCAGAAGGAAAACTCAAGCATGATACTAGATATAGTGGAGAGAAGCAGGGAAGTTGGTATCTGGGAAGGTGGGTACTGTGTTGGGGAATGGAAGGAAACTCTGTTTGTACCACGTTGGCCTTGAACTCATGATTCTCCTACCCCAGATTTCCCAGTGCTGGTACACAGGTTTATGCTGCAAGGCCTTGCCTGGGGTCTTTAAGACCATTTGCCCTTTTCTTGGCTCCAACTCTTCAGGCCATTGTGTTCAGGAAATGTGACATGGCCCCTTCCCAAGAGCATGCTGATTATGTCCTACAGTGGCTTCCTTTGGGAGTCTCTGGTATTGGACTTGGGGTCATGGACTCTGACAGTCTTCTGATTCTTATGAAAGAGCGTTGCCATTAAGGGTATGGTAGGAAAACGTGAACAAGTGCTGTATGAAGTCCACATGCTTATTTTGGAGTAAAGGCATAGACCTGGGCAGTTCACCCCGCAGTCAGAGGAATGTGCAGGGACCCTCCACTGCTGTGTCTGAGCCTTCCTTGAGCCATTTGCTTGCATGTGCAAGTGTCACCTACTGATACAGCACTTGGATTTCCACTCCCAGGCTTACCTTGGCATTGCACAATGACCTGCTGCAGCTGATCCGTTACTGTACTCCACTGATGCCTAGAGACTAGAGGGAAGTGGTCTGGGGCTGTTCCCAGCCTGGTGACAGAAGAGTGGGGGTTTCCAGAGGGTGGAAAGAATCCCCAAATTAGTAGTGACTGAGCACTGGCTTCTCTGAGGTTCCTTCTCCGAGTCATGGGATGGAGTGACAGGTGAGACATTTATCTGATGGTAGCCCAGATCTCTCATGATGCCTTCAAAGAAAAGTGAAAATTAAAAGTTTACTAATAGCCAGTTTTAGCAGCAACACATTAAACAGTTTGCTGGCCTAGTTCATGGCATGCTAATTGCATGCTTCAAAAAAAATAACATTTTATAGTATTAAAAAATATTGTGAGCTGGAGAGACAGCTTGGTAGTTAAGAGCACATGGCACTGTTGCCGAGGACCAGCACCACATGGACACGTGGGGCACAGCCATCTCTAATTCTGATTCCAGGGTCCAATGCTCTCCTGCCCTCCTTGGGTGCCAGGCATGCATATGGTGCACACAATTAGTTATTTTATTTTTGCGTTAGTGAGGGCATGTATGAGTGGGCACACATCCACAGTGTGCTTGCAGGAGTATGTATGTGTGTGCACACGGACAGTGTGTGTGGAAGTCAAAGCTTGTCCTTTCCGTCCACCTTGTGGTCTTGGGGAATGAATTTAGGTTGCAGGCTTGGTAGCGAGTGTTTTTACCTGCTGAGCCATCTTACTGCTCAACAACCACATTGTAAGGGTTAGTTTTGTGTGGATTTATTCCAGAACAGGTGAGCACCCGCTACATGGGAAGTAGCACTCTGAGTGCCTGGTGTACAGCATTTGAAATGCTGACGCCTACAGCATACCTGAGCTCCTGCCCATCATAGAAGTGAGGTCAGCGAGCAATACAGGACAAAGCAGCTGTGTGCTCCCTGTGCTCTGCACCTGCTGACAGATGCAGGAACTGTCACTTTGAGAGTAAACAAAGCACAGAGCACCCAGTGTGCTTCGCTGGTGTTTTTCTCTGAGTGTACTACACGGACATTTGTGAAAAGGAGGAGGCGTGTTCACATCAAAACTATTCTTGTTTTTATTTGGATTTGATGTTTTCCCATCTTGAGCTGAGTTTTCCAAAACCCTAAAAGGAGAATTGATCTGAATCAGGAAAAGTGTGAGGTTCCCCTGTGGAGCTGGACCAGCTCCCTATCTGTCCCCTGAGAGCACTCCTCCAGGTGACACCTGAGATAGCCACCCCGCAAGGAGCGGCTTATGATCCGGAAGCTTCTCCCACAGCTGCCTGGCCCTGTTGTTTTGGGCTTTCTTCAAGACATGCCATGGAGCTGAACACGTAGCCAGCTGCCAGATGTCCAGCGGTCTTACGTCCATCATGAAAATTAAAGTACACAGATGAATAATTGAGAAAGGCATGTCAAGAGCAGAGGTAATGAAGGCGAGGAGCTTGTGCTTCCTAACCCTGTCGCTAGCCTCTGTTGCAACTTCTGCTTTGGGAGATGCCCTCTGAACCCTGTGGTTTATAACACATTCATGCTCACATACCATGTGCCTTCCAGAGCCTGATGTGACTCCTGGGCATTGCCTGGGCAGTGTTTTCAGAAGCAAGCCCCTTGGTATCTGTCAGGTTCTGACTGGAGCCAAACAGATGTGGCCCATGTTGCTTGGCCTTTATTGAGTTGCAGCATTTTCTTTCTTTTTACCTGAAGTGCTTGAAATACAGTGAGTGCGTTGCACACATTCCTAGATGAGCCCGGCTGGCTCCTCACTGGCAACCAGAGAGCTGCTCCATTATGGCTGCTGGCAGCACCCACTGTCACATCTACTGTCAACTTCTGCGAGATGGTGTCTGTAGGCTGAACGAAGGAGCATCTTGCATAAGAGATGTGAGCACAGTGGGATTTGTACCTGGGGACACTGGGCTCTTCACACCAGTGTCGGGCCTCACAAGTGCACAGGGATCCAGATGCAGCGGTTGGAGAAGAAATTGGCCCTAGAATTTTTAGTTTTGTAGATTGTACATTTTGAACTAAAATGTAAAAATTCATTTGAGGTAAAACACTGGGGTGGCTCTGAGGTTTGCCAGCCCAGTGGGCAGATGCTGCCAAGTGCTTCCTGTGCATGAAGATGGCAAACGCGCTCAGGGGAGACAGTCACACCACGTTCCTTTCCTTCCTAAGACAGAGTGTAAGACTTTGTCCTGGAAGGAGGCTGGCTCAGGCTCTGCTCACAGACAGATGTCACCAAGAGGCAGGAGACCCACATTCCTGCCTCTCTTAGGGAGAGAGGAACCTTGGACTAAGACTGGCAGCCTTGGGACAGGTGCCCGCAACTGTCCTCTCAGAGGCTGTGACAGGACACAGAAGGGCTACCTCAGCTCCCTCCTGAGCAGAGTGTTCAGAGGTTTCACACGGTTCCAAAGGACGTGCTGAGAAGTGTGAGTGTCTGTAGATCTACCTGAGACTTGGGAAACGGGAGTGACATCTCCATTCCTACGCCATGTTAGACCCTTCACTCAGCATGTATGTGGGTTCACCTTCCCAAGTCCAAGACATTGGCAATTGTGTACCAGTCACCTTTGCCTGATTGGGGAGTATTTTCTCCTCCTGTCAGCCCCTGCCTCATCTTCTTTCAGCCCCTAGTCACCTCTGATTATTGCTTCCCCTCTGTGGATTTGCCTGTTCTGTACTTAGAAATAACTAGAATGGCTCAGCAGACTTTTTGTTTACAGGGTTTGGGCTGGTTTTAGTCAACACAATGTCTGCAGGATTCATGTAAGAACTTCATCCCTCTGTGTGGCTGAATCTTGCTCTGTAGGAATGAATATACTGAGTTCTATGTACTCCTCAATCTGTAAACATTGTAAAGGGCTCTGCTTTCTGCGGTTGTTTTGAACGAAGAATTCAGCAGTGAGCATTTGTATCTGTTTCTTTGGGGACACCCTGCAGATAACTTTTCCAAACTGCACCATTTCCTAACAAAGGGGCAAGCCACCATTATCGCTTCGTTCTTCAAACATTTAACGCGTATGTTTTTCATAGCCATGTGCATGACCGTGAGTTGTGGCGTCCTCTTCCAACACTATACTCAGACCTCGGGAACTCAGTTCCCGTTGGTACTAGGAGCCACACCCTGCAACACCAATCTACCCCACTTCAGCACACCCCCACTCCTCCCACACCATGCAGCAGCACCCCCAAACCAATCCACCCTTGAACTACCCACACATAGCATCACCACCCCTGCAGTGCCCCCACCCCTGCAGTGCCATCTAATTCCTCAGGTACAATTGTTTAAACTTGAGTCTATCCGACGTCTGCTCCATTTCCCCCATCCCCAAGACACCTGTCTCTAGAGACTTTGGTTGTCAGTTGTCACTGTGGGGCAGTCAACATCCATGGAGGACAGACATGCACTGTGGTGGTGCTGCCTTATGATTCCGAGCCCAGGAATGCTGTTGTGAGGCTCTGCCTGACTCCAGCAGGTCTGCATGTGCTCCTAGTGTGACCCTCCCTGACAGCGCATGAGAGCAGAGGTGAAGTCCCCACCGTCACAGGAAGCTCTGCCTGTCACCTGTCCTGAACGGAAAATGGAGACAGACGCTTTATTTGTTCTGTGAGGGGTGCGTCCTGATCATCAGGAGGTCTGCAGTAATTTCTCTAAGCTTTTCCTTGTGGTTTCGTTTGTTTTTTAATTAAACAGATTTGTTTTTTCCACCAGACAAATGGAAGTCAGTTCTGAAATGAGGTCTAATTGCACAGCACCATGTTGTTTAACAAGCTCTTCTTGGATGCTCAGGCCTGGGTACCAGCAAGGTGGGGGTGGGGGGTGTCTCAGCCCTGCTCAGCAGGGGAGGTAGAGGCATGTTCAGGTGCTGTCAGCACAGCCTGGTTGGTCGGTGACTTAGGGTCAAAGGATTCTATCTCGGCTCACGCGCTGAGCTGTTGTGTCCTGCTCTGTGTGGAGCCATGCTCTCCTTTGTTCAGATACGGTTATGAGTCAGCACTGACAGTCCGTTATTGCTCTGACCCTAGTTTGATAAAATTCCAGCTGAGGTTTGCAATACAGTGGCCTGTGGAAAACAAGAGGCTGTTTTCCCCAGAATTAACTTGAATTTGTTCATTCTACAGGGTGTGGGACTCGGAACAGCTTGTTTGTACCCAGTGGATGTGGCCGTAGCTGGATTCTGTGACCTGTTCTGGGTCTGAGTTTTTCTAGAACCATATGACATAGGAGCTACAACAACTAAGGTGACTTGGTCTTCAGCCCTGTGCGTGGCTCCAGGTCATAGGTGACCTTCCACCATGATTTGTGTAGGAGCCTGTCTTTCAAGCCTTGGTGGCCAAGACCCTGGAGAATCCAGCAGATAGGACTGTCATAGTTTCCTGTGACTGAGGCTGTGAAAACTTTTCTGTCTCGGTTCTTAGCATTGTATCTCAGTCTCTTTGTCTGGTCACACGGAGGTGTCTCTGATGCTTGCAGCTCTGATTAAAGATTCAGACCCAAACCCCATTTTTAGTAGGTCACCTCAGGTTACCATATGGTTCCCTCATTGATGAGTTCAGGTGATGGGGTAGTCAGCTGGCCAGACAACCACTAAATCCATAACCTCTGGGACCGAGAAGGTGATCACTCTCCCCTTAGAACTATGAAGCTATCAGAATTGTTTTCTGAAACCTTGGTAATTCCAAGTCATCAAATGTGAAACCTGAGTGCTATCCTTACTACAGTGTCTGTAAAGAACTTTCTACACGCCATGAGAAAAGGGAAAACCAAGCAGAGAAAACAAGGACAAGTGCTGCTGTACAAGGGGAAGGACCTGAGTACCACATAAGGAGCCTGGCTCAAGTGTGCCTGTACCCCCGGTGCTTCTGAGGCCTGCTGGCCAGCCAAGATGCCAAATAGGCAAGCTCCCTAGCTTCAGAGAGACTGAACCTCTACATGCATCCAAACTTGTATATACATGTGAACATGTGTGCACAAAATGCAGGTGAATGGTAGGAAACCCACATTACTTAGAGCTAGTCAGGTAATTCAGTAAATGAAAGAAACCAGACAGGACAACAGTGCCAGGGTCAGAGGGTAAAGGTGGCAGGTCCCATGTAAGTGCAGGGACCAAGCCTGTCTGGCCCTGCATGGAGGTGTGTGCTGTTATTGTGCCCTGCCACTCACCAGGCCTAAGGGTTACAAGCCTGGATCTGTCAGCTAGTGAAGCTTAGACACCTCTCTACATAGCACTGTTTGCAAATGGGGAGGAGAAAACGTGGACAGGTCTATTAGGACGGTGTAAATAAGTCATCCATTGCTTCTGTGCAGTATTGGACACCAGTAGAAAGGAATGGCCTGTGTGTTTATCAATGCAGATAAGCTGTTATCTCCTTTCTGTTGATATAAATGTAATTCTTGTGCCTGGTGAGGTCACACGGGTGAACAGGAGCGTAGACACATTTCAGTCCAGCTGTAGACAGACAAGTAACAGCATGGTGTGCAGACTCAGACTACAGGATGGCTGAGCTTTGCAGACCAAGGCGAAAGTGGAAACAGAGGAAGTATATAGGACAGCAGCTTCATTTGCTGTGCTGTAGTTTTTACAAAAGATTTATTAGTTTATATATGTAAGTACACTGTAGTTGTTTTCAGACACACTAGAGAGGCTGTTGGATCCCGTTACAGATGGTTGTGAACCACCATGTCATTGCTGGGAATTGAACTCAGGACCTCTGGAAGAGCAGTCAGTGCTCTTAACCACTGAACCATCTCTCCAGCCCTGTAATTTTTATCTGGTTACATTTATTTATTATGTGTATACATATGGAGATGAGAGGACAGCTTGCAGGAGTTCCTTTCTGTCTACCGTTTGGGAGATGGAATTCAGGTCATCAGCTCGGTTGCAGCCACTTTACTCACTAAAGCCATCTCGCTGGCCGTCTTGGTAGTTCTTAGAATGCATGATCAAAGCAGGCGAGGCACAGGCCTATAATCTGAGCTTTCGGAGACTGAGAATTGTGGGTTTGAAGACAGCCTAGGCTGCATAATGAGACCCCTTTTCCAGTATACCCTGACAGTACCCAAAACATAACAAGACACCAGGTGGTGTCTTAGCATTTGTGGCTCTGCCAGTGGAGGAAGTGTGGGAGCTTGTCCCTTGGCGAATTTTTTCTCTGCCAAGAAAGTGTAATTAATGTATTACCTCAAACACTGGGTGCATGGGTAAGCCTGAGCCTTTCCTTCTCGTATTTGACTGGGCCACCCTGGCAGATATGGCAGTCCGTTTGTCCTCATCTTCCTCTTGCTGTCCAGGTTCCTTCACTGTATGCTCAGCCCCCTCTCCTAGGGGTCCTCTTTCTGTCCTTGTGTTGAAGTACATGATCTCCCAAGGCCCTGGATCAGACTGCATGCAGTCAGCCAGTAGATGCTCTCTGACAGGCCTGTTGCCTGGCAACATTTGAATTCTTGGGTACAGATGCTGGACCTCTGTGGGGTGTTTTTCCACTATCCCTGAGGTTGGGAAGTGAGCACCCGAGTTTGAAGTATGGCATCTGAGACGGGGTACTCTGCCTGAGAGGCTAATCCTCAGGGCAGCTGCTGCTGGGCCTTCCCCAAGGCTGCTGTGTGATCCGTGGGGGCTGATCTGCCCTTTTTGGCAGGTGTTGGAGAGCCCACCTCCATCTACACAGGCTTCAAGACATCTTGTGGATGTCACACTAGCTGGAAACAGCCAGGGTGGTCATTCTTGTCTAATTTAATGTATGCTTGCTGTCAGTCCCCATCACTGTAAAACAATAAACCCCAGCTTCAACTGTGCTCAAGGGAGTATCTACATGGACCCGTAACAAGCAAAAGGCATGAATTCATTGTGCTCCAGCAGGATACAGTTTATGGAGGAGTCTTCCTAAAGATTGATGCAGCCCAGACCCTGAGACCCGCAGCCTCCCTGGGGACCAGCTTTCTTCCTGTTCCCTGGATTAGACTGTTTCTCCCTGAAGTTAACGAGGCCAGAGACTTGTTTGAGAGCTCTCACTTTCCTGTCCCTGCTCTGGTGCTTCTGCCATGTCCTCTGGAGCAGCAAGCATCCCTGCTATGGGAGGAGGGGCTCCTGAGGGCAAGGCTGGTCTGGGTGCTGTATATGGCTCAGGGAAGGTAGGAAGTGAGGCCCACTCACCCCTGGTAGTGTCTTGGGGAAGCAACTGTCACTTTAGTCCATTTTAAACCTGTAGCAATTAATTCTTCCCCTTCTCCCCTCACTTTTCCCCCCTCCCTTCTCCTCTTCCCTCCCTTCCCCCAGTTGTAGAGATACTGAACCGGCTCACACACACTAAACAAATGCCCTACCCTGAACTGCATCCCCAGCCTGCTTTTTTCTTCTAATTTGAGTCAAAGTCTCATTAAGTTGCCCAGGCTAGTCTTCAATCCACACAGCCCATCTTTTCATCCTCCTGCCTCCGAGACTCCTGAGGAGTTGAGGTAACAGGTGCCCATCACCGGGCCTAACTAGGTATTGGCAGAATAAAACAAAACACCTTAGGAAAATCTTGGGACTCTAACTTGGTTAAGCAGATAAGGCTGAAAAATGGAGGCCCGCCACCGTTCCTTTCAGGAACAAATGTCGAACAAGACTGAAAGTCCTTCCAGTTGGATCAGCAGCTACATTCTGGGTACTTTCTTGTTTCTGCCAAAATACTGATGTGTCCCAAACCCCTAGGCCTCTCCAGCCCTGCATTTTCTAAAGTGAAAGGCAGACTCTGATTCAGACTCCTGAGCCTGGTGGATCCTAGTGCTGAGGTGTAACCCTCCCTCACACTATTACATGTGTTGTGGCTGTGTGAGCCTTAGGCTTATATATCTTGGGCCTCCTAGGAGGACAGTCCTCCCAAGTTTTGTGAGTGCCCAGGCCAGGTAGCCTCATCTGAACTGAGGGAATATCCGCTAAGATCTAGGAGGAGCTAGCATCTAGGACCCTCTTCGGAAGGAAGAGGTCTGTCATTACCTCATCTGGTTTTGCACTAAGCAAGTCTTAGCCCAGATGCCCCCTTCCCATCAGCAGAGGCCAGGGAGAACTGAGCAGCAGAAATTTCTGAGGACACCACAGACACATTTGCCTCCCTGTGGTCTTCTGCTTCTTGAGGAGGAAGCCAATGGATAGAATAGGTCAGTGCATGGTGTTCCTGCCCTGTAAGTATGTCTGAACCCCATGCTGGCAGAGAGGTAGCCATGGAGCCACATAAGCTGGGCCAACTCCAGAATGGTACCCCTTAGGGGAGTGGGGTGCTTGGGAGAGTATGAGCACCAGGGTACCTCTGAATCTCTTGGGCTTGAAAGCCCTGCACCATGGTCTTTTTGCCCTGCCCGTTTCATACCCCTTCATGCAAATCATTTGCTTGTTCCTTGTTTGATTGGCGTCCCTCAGAGTGTGCTTGTCAGCTAAGCATCAAGATTAAGAAATAGTCCCGAGAACAAAAAGTGCTGGCATTTCTTAAGTGAACTTCAAATGCAGGAAGAGATGTTTAGCCATACTCTCATGGAAAACAAACACTTCGTCATTTTTTTTCATGGTGAATCATGGTCTTGGAGTGTGAAGATCCATCTGGGTGCTGGCAGATTCCAGCCAGCTGAGAGAACATGGGGCCCTGAGAGTAACCATTCCTTTCTTGGTGCTGAGCTTAACAGCGAGTTAGTTACCATGTTCACGAGTATGTATGAGGGGCCCTGCCTCAGCTGAACTGCGGCTTTAAAAGCCCTTCTCTGACAGCACCTCAGGCTGAGGGTGAACTTTAGGGATGCACTGCTGAGGTTTGCAGGCACGGGAGGGATTTCGGAGTATGAGGCCCTTAGGAAGGAGAGTGATAGGCAAACTGTCTCTCCACCCTGATGAGTATTGGGTGCTACCTTTTCTTCCTGAGCTCCGGCTTCCCTGTCAGTTACCACATCCGTCTCATCATGTAGGCTTGGGAGGTGATTTTAGGTGTGTGTGTGTGCTTAACTAGTCTGGCTTCTGCACTCAGTGTGGTTCTCCACTGGTCTCCCGTGTGCCAGGTTGCATGTGAGCATTAGGTGTCTGGACCTAACTCAGTGGCATGCCTCCTGAAGGAAGAAGTGTGGGCGCACCAGAACTGGGTGTCAGGATCTGGAAAGGGACAAGCTCTGCAGAGCTGAGCCAGGACATGGGGTGCTCCGATGGTGTCTTTGAGCCATGAGCACCTGCCCTGAGGTATTCCTGGGCTCTGCTAGGTCGTCAGCAGGTGGAGGCTGATAGTGTTAGCCAGGGTCTTGCCTAACAAAACGTTTAGGCCTTGTTCTCTATGCAGCACATTCTTTCTCAGATCTGCTTTGCAGTTTTTCCTCCCAAGGCTTCACTGAGTTTCATCCTTCATGTATTTTTATTCCAGCCCTAAGATGTAGCTTTCCTCAGAGCTGCCAGTGACGAGGCTGTACAGCCTGCTGGAGTTCCTGTCTGCTCAGCCTGACTTGCAGCCTGTGCTATGGCCGTCAAGCCTGGATGGTAGTAACCCTAGAAGCTGAGGCTCACCCCAGTCTCAGTACAGTGTGGTCCCAACAGTGTGGAGTCTCAGCTTTGGATTCTCAGGGTTTTGTTGGTAATTGTTGAGCTGTCTGCAGCTGAACTGTGCTTTCTGAAGTCACCGTGTGTGTTGTCAGCAGTGTGTATTTTCACTAAGCAGTGTTTTGTAATTACTGACTCAGCCCTGCCCTCGTCTTCATTAGATATATATTCAGTGTTTTGTAAATATGCCCACAGTGCAATTAGAAGGTATATAATTTCAGTTTTTTTTTTTTTTTAACTCAATGCGTGCCCACAATGTTCTGGTTTTGGATTTGGACACGTTTGCTGAGCTTTCTGGCCCATTCCTCTCTAGGAGGAGGGAATCGGTGTGGGAGGTAGATGTAGAAGGCACCGGTTCTCAGGTTGGGTGTGGCTTTGGGAGATAAGAAGCTGCATGCCTAGTGTGGGCTATCAGTCTCACACCTGAGCACACACTAGGTCCATTCTCTCTGTTGAGTCCTGTTGGCTGCATCTTTACTCTCCAAAAACATGAAGATCTGTGTGTAGCATGTTGAATGGCATATGGGCAGGTCTGTATAAGGGGACATTGGTGACACTTTGTTCTGCCTCCTCCTGTGTCCACACTGGCAAGCATTGGATTGGCTCATGCTTCTGGCCACAGACAAGGGCACCACCAGCACCAATCATCAGGTTCAGTCCATCTTTGTTTTGAGGCTGGGGGAAAGGCCACAGGGGCGGAGGCCCAGGCTCTAGGGTGACAGAACCACTGTTCATGTCTTCTACAGATAATCAGGCATCATGGCCCCCAAAGACTGCCTTCCCCTTTGACCAGTGTCAGTCCAGTCTCTCCCAACGGTGGAGGGTTAAGTTCTGGCACAGATCTGACGCCTTAGCTCATAGTCCTTTAGCCCCTTTTCCCTGCTCCACCCTTTATAAAGCTGAGCAAAATGAAGTTTTGTGTCCTGAGTTTGGGGAGAGTGAGTGTTAGGCAATCATATGGACATAGTAACATGCTTATTACAGGTATGTGGCCCAGAGACATTCATATTCATGGTTGCTGAAAAAGCTTTCCTCAGTCAGCAGTGTCAGGGACCCTGTCATGGCTCAGTTAGCAGTGGTGGGGCTCTGTTGTGGTTTTGTAGAGGCTGTGGTTAAGTAGTCAGTGCTTTCTTAGGAGTTATTTGGGGCCAATGTGGGAAGCTGTGATGCACCCAGGGCAGCCTGTCCACTCCCTGCACCCTCACCAGCTTCCTGCCCAGCTAGAGGGGAAGCTGCAGCCCTGTGCAGTCAGGCCCTGAGTTCCTCCCCACCTGTCAGTCTTAGGAGATAGTTGGTTATCTTTCCCGCAGCCATACTGTAGCTCGAAACCCATCCGCATCCCAGCATGTTTGCCATTCTGTGCAGCTCCTTCTGTTGCTCCCTGTTGACCCCTGTCCCTACCAGTCGAGCCCTCAGAAGCTCAGTGTGGCTGCTGCTGCTGCTGCTCCTGCGCATGGTCAGGTGATCCCAGAGCAAGCCAAAGTCATTTGTGGCTACAATTTCTATTTCTATTTTGGTTTTGGGTACAGGAAGATATAGCTTGGTGAGTGTTTAATGGTTTCAGATTGACTAATTTCCAAATCAGGTGGGCAGTCAGTATACTTTTCTGATCTAAGTAATTTTATGTTTAGAAATGATATTTATAGCAGAGAAATAATCCCGCGAGCCTTGCAAATAGCCAAAAGGAAAGTCAGTACTGATGAGTGTGGTGGGCTGGATTTGAGGTTTCTGTTTCCTGTGTTTCCACAATGCAGAGGTATAGAGAAACAGAGGGATGG
This sequence comes from Micromys minutus, assembly GCF_963924665.1. Classification (NCBI taxonomy): domain Eukaryota; kingdom Metazoa; phylum Chordata; class Mammalia; order Rodentia; family Muridae; genus Micromys; species Micromys minutus. The sequence goes on along the minus strand of NC_137983.1, from coordinate 52,211,674 downwards.
ACTTGTTGGGGCACCCCACCCTGAGAGTTTTGAGAGCTTTGGGCCTTGAGCAGGCTTGTTGGGTTCTCTCCTCACTGAGTCCCTTGGACTTTGCCCACAAGTCTAGACATGAAAAGGTTGGGAGGGGATCCTGGGCCAGGGCACTGGGCCTCCTGAAAGCTGCTGGAAGCTGCCATTGTACTTACTGTGCCTGAGGGAGTCCTGCAGCCCTGGAGTGAAGAACTTCCTCCCACCCCATAGAAGGAAAAGATTTTCACAGGTACTGGCCTGGACTCTGGAAGACAGAGGACACACTGGGAGGGTCTTTATCCCAGGAAGTGACTGTAGGGGGACAAGTGTAGGCTGGATAACACTCTGACCCAAGTGCATGCTGTGTTGGGGCTACTGGACAGGGAATTTTTCCATTTACAGCCGTAAGCAGACAGCACAGCTGACTGCCATTGGATACCTATAAATGTAAGCATTGTCTTCAGGAGGAGTGCCTTCATAAATTGATCAGGAACTGAGCTCAATAACATGTTTGTCCTGTCCCCATGGTGTAATGTGGTTAGTGGGTTTGCTTGTTTCAGCTGAAATTCGAAGCTTCCATTAGGTGACTAGCAGTGGCCAGATCAGCTTCCTGCGTATCATTTAAATCCGCCCCTCCATCCCTTCGCTCACTTGATGGCTGGACTGGGGCAGCTGGTGACTGACTAGTGAAGGCTGAAGGCGGGCCTTGAGAACAGCTGGCCTCCTTCCACTCTCCACTTCATCTCCTTCGGCACCCACTGAACTCAGTGAAGTACCTCATTCAAAATGAACCATTGAGCCTGGTGCTGTTAGCTCACACCTTTCATCCCAGCACTCTGGAGGCAGAGTCAGGTGGATCTCTGTGAGTTCGAGGCCAGCCTGGACCATAGAATGAGTCCTGAGACAGCCAGGGCTACACAGATAAACCCTGTCTCAGAAGATAAAACAAACAAAAAGCCACTCAGTGGTGACACTCTTATAGGGGACCTGAGTTCAGTTCCTGACAGCTCCCAACCACATGTAACCCTGTCTGTCCCTCAGTCTCCTCTGAGGCTAGGTGCCTTCACATGTGTCAGCTCCCACAGAAATACATAACTAAAACAAAGTAACTTAAAAACAGACTACTAACCCATCAAACTTAAAGAATGTTGCTTGTTTCCACTAAAGTTGAGAGCAGATGGCCTTTTAGGAAGTCCAGTTTCTTTCTCCTGGAGAGGCAGAAGAGGAAGCGTTCCATACAAGGGGAGAGCAGAAGACCTTAGAATCTAGCTGCACCCACTTAGAACGCGGTGACCCAGCAGTCTAAAGAGAGCAGTTCAGGGATTTGTATGTCTACCCAGTCCTGCCGCTGTAACCACAGTCCAGTTTACAGCTTCTCATCTCTATGGAGGAGCTCTCCCTTCTCACTCCTCCTGTGCCAGCTCCCCCAGTAGCCATTCCTGCATGGGAAGTGTTGCCTGCTTCGAACACACAGCTCCTACCTTTGGCTTGGACCTCTCACCAGTGCCTGGTGGCCTTTTGTGGCTGGCCTTGCCTGCCTGAGCTGGGGTTCTTTCCTCCTGGGAGCTCCTGCTCACGAGACGCTTGTGTGTATTTGCTGCCCCGAGGCCTGCAGGGGTGGCATCCTGGTATGTCACTCTATTTCTTGTTGCATTTTCTACAGTGTAAATACTGCCCTGGTTTGCTCCTTCGGGGTATGGTCTGCTTAGACTCTGACCTCTGACAGCCACAGGTCCAGTCTGACTTGTAGGTACAGCCATACCTGGCAAAGAATAAGCTCTGTCCCTTTCTCTGCCCTGTGTGGGTCATAGTGAGGGCCGGTTGACATGCCCAATGTCCTTTACCCTGCTGTCTCTTCAGTGCCCTCCTTGCCATAGCTCTTCTGTCTGGTGTCAGGTCCAGTGGTTGTTTCCCCTGGTACAAGATGCTGTATGGAGGTGGGGGGTCAGAAGGTGGGGGGGGGGAACACATTGAGGATCAGAGTTAGAGCGAGCTGAACCAACTCTTCTTTTAGAATTGGATGCAGTGCCGGACCTGGAAGTGCTGGTGTGCACTCACTGAAGTTGCGTGGAGGGGTGCAGTGGGGAGTTGGGCTAGTAGTAGTCATGCTTACCAGGACATCTCCCTGTTCGTCCTTGAAAAAGAACCCTGAACCTTCACTGTCTCTGGAGAGGGAGAACCAACCAGGAATGCAAAGGGTTGTAGACTTCAGGAGACTTCAGGCAGTACTTTATGTGATGAGCAGGGTGCGGGCAATTCCAGTCTTCTCCAGTGGAATGTTCTTACGTGAGTTTCACTCAACTGAGTATCTTTGACCTTTGACCTTCCCTTTAGTTTTCATAACTGGTGATGACTGGCACTCACATTCTCTCTCCCTCCTTCCTTCCTTCCCTCCCCGAGCCACTTCCTCTCATCAGTCTCTTCATACTGAAGCCCAAGTGTCTCTGGGCTCCGGAGGGAGCAGACCTGTGGTAAGCCAACTTCTCTCTAAGAGATCCTTGAGATACTGCTTATGTTGAGAGATGGAGACGACATGGCCCCAGGCTATGAGCACAAGTGCACTCAGACACAGTTGCCTGTGGCCAAGGAAAGCTGTGGGTCTGGTGTGTCTATCAGAGGTCCCTTTGGGGTCCACAAGGTCTACCTATAAGTCCCCAGCCCTGGGAGTGAAGTGGAGGGCATCCTCCAGCCTGGACTTTCCCTCCCAGGAGAGACAAACGTGGTGTGTCCAAGGAATCTGCACCTACTTTCAGAATGGCTGCTGTTCGTGATTGTTCTGGAGTCGGAGTGTAAGGAGGCTTGTGTATAAAGCACCAGCCCTGTGCCTGCACAGCGGGGTCATGGAGCCTCTTCAGCCCTGCCTGAGTGATGTCCCTCTGGTGCTGGGAATACTCAAGTTCTGAGTGACCTCAGAAAGGGAAGTGCTGCTTGTGTTCTCACACATCAGCCGAGGGTGGGTGGGAAATTGGCTTTCCATTTTTCAGCCTCACCAAACAAAGTAAGCCATAAGTCCCTTTTCTGTAAAAATAATGATGAGATGTTGGCTAAATGTGTGTTTTAGAGCTCTGCTTAGATCAGGGGGAGCCTGCTCAGTCTGATAGAAACCCAGTCTCCAGTCTTCACCAGACCCACTAGAAGGAACTTTGCAGGGTCTGTGTGGAGACTCAGAGTCATCAGTGGATGAGCTGTCCCCTGAAGGGCTCAGCACCTGCCCAGACCACGGAGCCCTCTAAGAGAACTTGCTGAGTGTGGTTTTCACCCTCTAGTGACTGTGTGACAGAGATGTGTGGTCAGCCCACAGTCATCAAAGAAGCAAAATGCAGCTCAGGTGGAAGAGGGGCCCAGAGACTTTGTGAGGGTGGGGATGTGGCTGGGTCTAGCTAAAGCTGCAGAGTCCCATCAAGAGGGGACATAGGAACATGGTGCTGGGATGTAACTGAGACTAGTAAGGGAGGCGACAAATTGTACTTCTGCGTTTTTAAACCCTTTCGAGTTTCTTTGAGTGGTGGCAGGGTGATGTCTTCCTTTTAGGGTAGCCTTGTCCTTGCTGCATTCTGGAACATTCCTTGTCTTCCACCTTGTTTGAGCTGCACTAATAGGGTCTTCACTGGCTTTAAACATGAGGCTAGCGCACAGACAGTGGGCACTTATCCCTGGCATGTTAGGTCTTGCATGTTTGCATGGTCTTCTGCGTCCTTGTCCACTGCCACAGTAAGGAGGCACCAATGACAAATCTTTTCCTTAAAGAGTAATCTGGATCCAGTATATCAAAGATGTTGATCTTACACTCCAGAGTTCTGTGTTTGAGTCGTTTTATACTATTTCTCTCCCACAGTCTGAATGGAGATGCAGACTGTCATTAGGAACAGTGATGGTGGGCAGGTCTTGGCAGGACAGCATCCCATTGCCTCTGTCTTTCTGGGCAAAAGCAGTTAAGGCTGACGCGGTGCCTCTGTGCTGGGTTCCCGAGCTCCAGCGGTCCCTCACTGGCCCCTCACTGGCTGACCTTTGTGGGCTCAGGCGCTGCATCCACAGCCTGCCTCATCCGACTCCAGGGTCTTCGCCTGGTTCACAGTGGTCGTGTCAGTGTTGTCCTTCCAACCCATCAGTCCCTCTGTCTGCTCCCAGGCTGCACACGAGGGAGCCTGGGTCCGTTCATCCATGGAGGTGCTGTCTGCCTCACTTGCCTCTGATTTACTGACCTGTTCTTTTTAGTACTTTATTAATTAGTCATGTGAACAAGGTCCTGGAGCTGGTCTAGACTTCAGCTGTTGCTAATAAGTATCCATTTGTTCTGGTGGGGCTGAACCCTAACAGTAGCTTGTGCCCTCAAGGTCTTCCTGCTAATCTAACACTCTTGCTGGGATCTGAGCCTCTGGTCGTCAGCCTGATTTGTCATCTGTCAGAGACAAGTGCTTATGGGTTTTATTTTTAAAAACTCAGTCAAGTGATTCCTAGGAGCAACTTCGACTTCTGGCCTTGGTCAGGAAGAGCAGGAATTAATATTTAACTGCCTGCGTTAGCACACCGAGAGCAAAGCCTGGCCTTCAGTGGAGGCCCATGTTTCCCTGCGGTTAACCCTTCCCTGGGGAGCTCCCTACAGCTCGGCTTAGAGCCTTCGCTAGCCACTGAGCATGCACAGCCAGGTCTGGGAATGAGATGCACGGTTTGAGAAGAGCCTCAAAGCAGCTTGGAGGAGCGAGGTGACTCCCCAGGAGCTGTGTGTGTGGCCACAGATTCTCTTCAGGGCACCTCTTCTACACGCCTGCAGGTCTTTTCACCCCAAACCTTCTCTCCTCCTGAGGATAGACAGGAAGGTGCTAGTTCCCCTGTAAGTGATGCCCCTGAGGTCTGGAGTGACTTCAGCCTTCAGACTCTTAGTAGAAACTCCTGACTACTCCTGAAGCTTAGTGCAAAGGTTTCTGGGAGTTTCCCCAAGCACTGAAAGGTGTTTGTGCTTCTTCTTTCTCGTGTGTTTATGGCACTTGTGTCAGGGCATCTCTGTGAGTAGGAGGTGGGCCTCCAGGCTCCCGTGGGATGTGTGGCCCTTAACAAGACCTTGGTCACCATCCCCTACACTCAGCCTTCCTACAGAATGAGAAAGGCTGTGCATGAAATCACCTCTTACTGGGAGGGGCTGCTGGGCCTTTGTTCTGACTAAGATGGTACCTGCTGGGCAACCACTGTGCTTAGAGGAGTCAGGGCACTGGGTATGGTTTAGTTGGAATTCCTTTTGAGGAGGCAAATCCTGAGATTCTGATGAGGGAATGCTTCCTTGGCTCATTGTGGGATGAGGCCAGTCACTGCCCCAGGAGTGGCCATGTTGTATCTGACCCAGGGCTGGAAACTGGCTCCTGTTGCAGTGGTACTACCTGGCTCCTGGGGATGTGGAGTTTGAGCTGTCTGTTCAGACTGCTGCACAAGCAAAGTGGTTCCTATTGAGGAGCGTGCAGACAGGCAAGCACACACAAGTGAATGCCCGCTGCAGAAGGTATGCCGTGCATGCATCTTGTAGCTTAGCATACAGGGGACGGGGGAAGGGCTTCATGACCCGGGCAAACGGGTACCTGAACAGAGAGAGGAGCTGGTCGTGCTAATGGACTGGAGAAAGCCAGGCAGGAAGTGCAGTGGAGCAGATGTACAGGTGCTGGGCTGCAAGGCAACACCTCTACTAGCCTTGAACTCGAGCTTCCCGAGCAGCAAAGGTCACCCAGGAGGGAGGTGCATTCCAGGCTCTCCTGATCTTCCGGGCCAGCACCTGACCATGCATTTTGTGTCCCTTTCTACAATTTGAAATGAACGTTCCCTCTGCTTCGTGCTGTTTCTGCCGGCACTCAGTGTTAAAAGAGTTCTTTGGGCCTCTCTCTGAGCAGATAGCCTCTCACTGTATCAGTGTATGCCTGGGGATTTGGCTACAGAAATGAAGCCCCTTCTTACTGGTAGGGCTAAGCCAGTCATGTGTCTAGTCATGGCAGGAAACCTGGGAGCCCAATGTGACCGTCATCAGAACTTACATGGGTGCAGAGCGGGTTGGGACTGTTACCTCCATATCAGCAGGACAGTCTCTGTTTCAGTCTGAGGGCATTGAGGGGAAGATCAGCTCTTCAGGCTTCAGGCACATGATGACGGTGCTCTTCTATCCACAGTGTGCAGGGGAAGAGAACTGGGTGGACAGTCGGACCATCTACGTGGGACACAAGGAGCCCCCTCCGGGTGCAGAGGCCTACATTCCACAGAGATACCCCGACAACAGAATCGTCTCCTCCAAGGTAACCTCACCATCTGCTCTGAGCTGCTGCCTGAGGAAGGCTGCCACAGGGGACGGCCCCTTCTGAGCAGCATTGGTGCTCCCTGCAGCACAGCATTGGTGCCCCTGTGCAGCTGCCCCGGGTGCCTCTGCTCTCCCAGCAGCTGTGGTGCTTTTGCACCTCTGTCTCTGTGACAGGCAGCACTTCTGCTCACATAGGGGTGTCAGGTATGCTTTGCAAGGCCCTACCCTCTTCACTTCTCTTGGGCCACATCTCACCACTGCCCCTCACCCATGCATTGCCTGGCTCTGTGTCTAGCATCAGGGCCTGCCAGCCGGTGCAACAGGCAGGAAGGAGGAAGTGCGGCTGGATCCCTTCACTTGAGTGAAGCACTGTTGTCGTCAGTGGGCTGTGGAAATGTCGTCAAACAGAGAAACCTGGGAATGTCTGAAGGGTGGGAGTGAAGATTCATGGCTTCCAGAGGATGAGGAACGCCTTCACTCATCAAAGGACATGCCTGAAAACGTGTACATTTGTAGACCATGTGTGTGTGAACTATGTGTACATTGCAGGTGTGGTACACATGTGTTGTGTTTGCTGTGGGGCAGGCGCAAGGTACAGATGTATAAGTAGTCAACCAAGATGTTCAGAGACATGGACTTGTGTGGTGGGTCTGTTTAGGTCACATAAGACTCTCAAGAAGGAGGTCTCTGTCCTTCACAACCAAATGTTTTGTCCTGCACAGCTCTCTGGAGGAGCCACTTATGTCACAGAACCCTGCACTGTTGAGACGTCTTTATGACCCAAAGTTTGGCCTCTCAAGGTCTTAATAGTTTTTGTCTAGAAACAGCATAGGTAAGGAAAATACTCATAAGCAAAGCCCACCATACGAGTGTCTCCTGAGGTGACACAGTGCTTGGTAGTGAAGGAAAGGACAGAGACCCTGTGCTCACAGACAGCTCCGACACTCCCTCAGCTCTCTCTGAAGGTGGTTTTTAGCTGACAGACCCACCAAAATGTACTCGCCTCTCTTCATGTGTGTGTGTGCAAGAGCATTTGGGCTTGTGCTGTGTATGGCATGTGTGTATGTGTGCTCATGCTATGTCCATATCTGTGTTCATGTGTGTATGTGTGTACATGCTGTCTGCTAATGCTGTGGGTACTCAGAGTGTGTGCACTCACACACACACACACACACACACACACGTGCATGTGCTCACACTTGTGTCATTTGTATGCAAACAGATTCTATCTAGATTGTACAGGGCTGAGAGGCTGAAGGAGTTTGCGGCTGATAGAACCCCGTCATGTTTGGAGAGATGAAGTGCTCTCTCCTTTGCTGTCAGCCATTTGGGGCCTGTTGACCACAGTGACTCTTGGGATTATTTTTTCTTTTTCTCCTTTGTCCCTGGAGAACACAAACTACCACCGCCTCCTTGATTTCTGGAAAGAAAATCCACAGGGAGGGTGTGTGAGAATTGCAGGTCCCCGGGGTATTCAAAAGCAGTTTTTTCTAGGGAGGCTCCTTCCTACCAGGAAGCTCTTGAGCAGGAACTAACAGAGTTAAGTCAACACTCTGGCCAGAGAGTGGGCAGAGGGAGGACAGGCTGGAAACCAGGAGAGCCTCTTGCGCGCCTTTCCTCTCAGCTTCCCAGCAGGCCCAGCATGAGCAGTGGGCACCTATGTGGAGATCAGTACCTAGGCTCAGTGACAGGAGCCAGTGATATTTCAGGGAGGAGATACACATAGCCTGGCCCCTGTACCACTCAACTTCAGGAAGGAAGGATAGGCTCTTGGACAAGAGGCCAGGGCCCTGGACCTCAACTGACACTGGGCTATAAGGCATCATTAGGGATTTATCACTGTTTTTGCTTAAATAACCACTCACCTGCATTAGAGTGCTAATTTTTTCAACAGGTATACAAAGGCTTTCTGAATATGTCAATAGTAATGTGTCTGTGTGTCCAAGGAAATTTTGCTTCTATCTTCAACCTGCCAAAGAATGCGTCAGAGCCTACCAGTTAGATTAAACCAGGGAGCTGTGGCCGTGTTTGTCCTGTGAGGAATCACAGGGACATTAATTTGCATTAAGCCCCAACCTATGTGGCAGGTTGTCGTTACTGGTGGTCAGTGTTGGCCAGAGTTCCCAGTTCCCAGTGGGGAATCCCTGTCTGATGGAAGAAGGCAGATGGAAATGACTGGATGCCTGTCTGATGGAAGAAGGCAGATGGAAATGACTGGATGCCTGTCTGATGGAAGAAGGCAGATGGAAATGACTGGATGCCTGTCTGGTGGAAGAAGGCAGATGGAAATGACTGGATGCCTGTCTGATGGAAGAAGGCCGATGGAAATGACTGGATGCCTGTCTGGTGGAAGAAGGCAGATAGAAATGACTGGATCCCTGTCTAATGGAAGAAGGCAGATGGAAATGACTGGATGCCTGTCTGATGGAAGAAGGCAGATGGAAATGACTGTCCATGGTTCTGAAATCCCCTGTTGCTGTGTCCTGGGCAGACTCTGCTCTCAAGAACAGTGACTTGCTGCCCACTGCCTTGTGCAGAATGGTCCTGGGGCATGAAATTCACAGGGATCCTTGCTTTGTCAAAGTAAATACTGGCTCTTTCTGCATTGCCTGCTCCCACCTCACACCCATGTGTTCAGAAAAGCTAGACTATTTTTGATTTCTGTGAAGCTGATTACCTCTGCCAGTTTGGATACAGAGTTTGATTGGTGGGTGTTTATACAAGTGGCTTCCATATTTACCATGTCACATCAACACTGAACAACCTTCTGAGGCTACCACTTATTTAAAAAAAACTAAAGCTTGGGGACAGGAACATGTCAGTGGCCACAGAAAATAAGTGCCCTGTAGTCACTCTGTTCCCTGCGCACAGAGCTCTGCGGGGCCGTCATTGCCCCATGGCTCTGTCCTAGACCCTTCCCCTTATACCCTCATCACCAGCAGCCCTGCCTAGCATGGAGATTCCCCGTCTTCACATTGCCTTTTCCAGTCACAAAGGAGAGGGATACTGTGACTCTACTTGATTAAGGACCAGTGTCTCGTCCTCGTGTTTCTGTGGGATAGTGAATTACACACCTGCGTGTGGGCTGGATACATTTGCAGTGAACAGAGGCGGGAGCTTTGAGACCTTCATCTTTATTTCCTAGCTGCTGGCAAACAGAAGAGTGCCCAGTTCTTGTCAGTGTCCCATTGACTTGTGACAACATGCAGAACAGCTGGGACTTCTGTGAGCTGTCCTCCACACCAGCAACAAAGCTAGAGGTTGGCATACCCGGGGAGGAGGCTGCATGAACAGAAAACTCACATGCCAGTGGAGCACCCACTGCTCAGTGTGAACACAGGAGGAGCACCCACTGCTCAGTGTGAACACAGGAGGCCGGTGGAGCACCCACTGCTCAGTGTGAACACAGGAGGAGCACCCACTGCTCAGTGTGAACACAGGAGGAGCACCCACTGCTCAGTGTGAACACAGGAGGAACACCCACTGCTCAGTGTGAACACAGGAGGAGCACCCACTGCTCAGTGTGAACACAGGAGGAGCACCCACTGCTCAGTGTGAACACAGGAGGCCGGTGGTCATCCTCAGCTCAGTGTGAACACAGGAGGCCAGTGGAGCACCCACTGCTCAGTGTGAACACAGGAGGCCGGTGGAGCACCCACTGCTCAGTGTGAACACAGGAGGAGCACCCACTGCTCAGTGTGAACACAGGAGGAGCACCCGCTGCTCAGTGTGAACACAGGAGGAGCACCCACTGCTCAGTGTGAACACAGGAGGAGCACCCACTGCTCAGTGTGAACACAGGAGGAGCACCCACTGCTCAGTGTGAACACAGGAGGAGCACCCACTGCTCAGTGTGAACACAGGAGGAGCACCCACTGCTCAGTGTGAACACAGGAGGCCGGTGGAGCACCCACTGCTCAGTGTGAACACAGGAGGCCAGTGGTCATCCTCAGCTCAGTGTGAACACAGCAGGCATACTCTGCTTGGGTTGACAGACAGCCCCACTGACCTTGGCCCAAAGTTTCCATGAGTATGAAGAAGCAGGGCTTGTTCGCTCTCTTGAGTTCAGTGCCTCAAGACATCTTCATGAGAGGGAGGTGCTGTGTCCTCATTTTAACCCGCCCTCTCACTGGTGAAGCAGCCAGTTTGTTCTTCCCCTTGGTCACTGATAACAGAGTTTTCCAGGCTGGGATACTTTGCTCTCCTGATATGAGAATGGAAATAGAACTTGATACCTGAGCGTGGATGACATGGAGACATGTGCTGGCCACATGTCTTCACAGAGACGGAGGATTTACAGATCAGCCAAGACAGAAGATGTGTGGCTGACCTGCCGCTATCACTGAGCCACTACAGGCTCTTCTAATGAACTGTTCCGTGTGTGTGAGATCATGCAGGAGGAGCACACGTGTGGGAGCAAATGTGCTCATATGCATGTCAGTGCCGTAGGTCAAGGTTGGGTGTCCTCCTTAATGACTCCCCAAGGTCTTTTGGTTTTTGCTTTTTGCTTTTTGGTGGTGGTAGTGTTGTTGTTGAGTCAGAGTCTTTCCCTGAACATGGAGTTTACTAATTGATTAGATTGACTGGCCAGCGAGCCTCCGGGGATCGCCCTGTCTCCGCTTTCTCTCTGGAGTTGTGGCCTGCACTTCTGTACCCTGCTTTTTATTCAGTGCTTAGAACTTGAACTCTGGTCCTCATTCATGTGGCAAGTGTTTTATTTGACTGGGCATCTCTCTCCAGCCCCTTGTTTTATCTGCTACAGTTCTGTCACCTACTCGTGGACATTTAAATTACTTGTCTTCCAGTTACATGTGATCAGCGGTAATAACTGTTAACAGTTTGTGAACTGCAGGATGATTCTCAACCACAGCAGGGTCTTCTTAGTGGCTGGACTGCATAGCAGTCCTCATTCTGTGACACACGGTAGAATTTCAGGGAACTGAAACAGGAACATCCAGGTAGCGCAGATCCAGATGTGCACAAGGCCCTCCGTGGAAGTGCGTGAAGCACAGGAGAGCCACCTGCTGTAGCCCACTGTAGTGCAGCCCAGCAGTCCCGCTCACCCTCCTCAGGAGCGGCTCACGGAGCCAGTTCAGCCACACAGTGCCTCTGTGCTGAAGCCTATTTCATTCAGAAGATTCAATAAAAGTACCACCTGCTACTTTAAAACCTCCCGTACATGGTGTCTGCTGCAGTTCAGTAGTTTCCTCCCACAGTGGCCGGCATCGTAAAACCCCAGGCCCCCTCTGTTATCTAGACACATCAGAGGCCGTGGTCTGTTCATTTGGATCCATTTTGTTATTCTCAAGTAAAGCTGTCATTACTGATGGGGGAGTGTAATACCAGTGTGTTGGTAAAGACTCTACTGGATCTTCCCAACATAGAGCATTTATTTACTTACTTTACTGGGAATTGAGCACGTACATCCTAGGTAAGTGCTCTGCCACTAAGCCACGTTCTCATCCCCACCCCCATGGAAAAAAACTTGATAAAAACAGAAACATAATAAAGCTCTTTTCTGTCATATGGTGAGCGGTTTGGTCACCCCAAACTGGACTCTGTGCCCCTACTTCACTTGTTTTTCCCTTTAGCCTCTGATGTCATTTTAAAGGAAATTTCAATGTCAGGTGGTTGTTATCTACAAATATTTCAACACAGAAAACATTGGATATTAAGTTGCTAAGTAATAGTTTAAAATTTTTTTTTCTGTTTTTTTCAGACGATTCTATATTTAGCCCTGGGCTATCCTAGAAACTTACTGTGTAAACCAGGCTGTCCTTGAACTCAGAGAGCTCTGCTGGCCTCTAAGTGATGGAATCGTGTGTGTGTGTGTGTGTGTGTGTGTGTGTGTGTGTGTGTGTGTGTAAGAGAAAGAGAGAGAGAAGAAAAACGTGCATGTGTGAGTGCAGGTACCCATGGTAGGTCAAAAGAAAGTGTCAAGACCTTTAGAGCTGCAGTTACAGGCAGTTGTGAGCCACTGGGCGTGGGGTGATAGAAATATTTTGACTAACTACTATGCAAGCAATGAATTTTGGCCTGGTTACAGAGGGAAATAAGGTAGAGCCTTAAAATAATTCCATTTGACAGTGGCATTGTATAAAAAACAAAAGGTACAAAAACCAGGAGACTGGTCTGTGTTCATCCCAGAAAGTTGAGGCAGAGGGTGCAGAGAGCGCAGAGGGCTCAGTCGGCCTGTAGAGTTCTCTTGTGTCTTTAGCGCCCCCTGTGGGAAGCTAATGGAAGGTGTGACTGGAAGAAATACATGTTTCACCAGAATCTGAGAGAGATGGCATGCAGAGTGCCCATCAAGTTCTAGAACTTCGCCCTCTACCATATCTGAGTGCCTGCTTCAGCTGGGGCTCTGAGCTTGTTGAAGTCCTTCCCAGCTTGCACACAGACAAGGACACTAAGTCATGGGGAGGCAGCCATGCTGATCCTGTTGACATGGTCAGCATGGTTGGCACAGTCTCCACCAGGGACTTTGAAGGTCCCCTCATACTTAGAAATTTTGTGAAAAGGCAAATGAGCTTGGACAGCATCACAACATAAAGGATATGTCGAGAGTAGCTGCTGTTGTTCTAGATGCCAAGGAGTCAGTTTGGAGAATAGGTAGTGTGGGGACCACACTCTTTTCTTACCTGGTAAATCCAGCAAAGGGCCCTTGCATGTAGGCACAGACAGGTGCAGCACCCTGCAGTGTGGACACCATGCCCTGCCGTCAGGGATGCAACCTCGAGGCAGCTCAGACTCTGTCCCTTCTGCTGCCTCTCAGTTGTGCCTGATGTCAAACCAGAGATGAGAAGATAGAGCCCCTGATGGAATGTTCTCACCTGTACAGTAACTGCCTGAGAGTTTTGCTTTCTGCCTTGACTCACTGGGCTGGGCGATCTGGACTTGTCTACTGAGGAGGGTACACTCTGTCTTAGCTTGTCTTGGGCATTGTAAAAAAAAAACAAAAAACATGTCAATCAATAAATTCTGGTGAGTTTATATTTATACTTGCACTCTCTCCTGCTTGGACACAGTTGACTCCCTCACAAAGTGGTCTATTCTTGATTTTGTTTTCTACAGTACACATTCTGGAACTTCATACCCAAGAACTTATTTGAACAGTTCAGAAGAATAGCCAACTTTTATTTTCTCATCATCTTCCTGGTACAGGTAAGGACAGTCTTGACTTTCTGTCTTGCACAGTCACTAACACCAAGGACTTATCACCCTAAGTGCTGCCATTCCTTCTTGTGTTCTTAGCTCAGACGAGTACCTTCAGATCCTTATGTGTATATGAGCCTTCCCGTGGCCACTAAGAATACTTATATGAGGAGACAGGGCAAAATCTCCAGCCACAAATGTAAAGCAGCTGTACATCGGAGAGGCAAGGATACAACAAGGGTGTGGGCAGATGAAGCCTGCAGAACACACATCCTGTACAGCAGTATCACATTTTTCTAAATTATTCTACGTATGGCTATGAACAACCTCAATCCTAGCATGAAGTCTGTTAGAACTCACTCACTCTTGTGACACCTGTAGAATGGACTAAATGAAACAGTGTATCTTGTGTCACACTTGTGAATGGACTAAATGAAACAATGTATTCTGTGTCACTTGTGAATGGACTAAATGAAACAATGTATCCTTGTCACACTTGTGAATATACTAAATGAAACAATGTATCCTTGTCACACTTGTGAATGGACTAAATGAAACAATGTATTCTGTGTCAGACTTGGGCCCTAGCCACGTACGATGGTTTCTTTAAGCACACCCTTTAGGGAGCCTCCCTCAGCATTAGTTATTGGGACAGGGTGGTGTCCCTTCTGTGCATGTTGCTGGCAAGGAGACATCCAGCCAAGTGCTTTGAGGTAGGAAGAATCTGGTTTGGAAAAAGGCTGGGCTAGACTCGCTCGCCGTCAGGTTGCTAGGTGTTTGCAAGATGACTCCATGGCTCTCTCTTCACCACAGTTGATCATTGACACACCCACAAGTCCAGTGACGAGCGGGCTCCCACTCTTCTTCGTCATCACTGTCACAGCCATCAAGCAGGTAGGACTTGGATACTTATTTGTGGTGATTGATGTTTTTAATAGTGAACTTGGTGTTAGTGGTTGAGAGGGTGACTGCAGATGTGCAGTACCACCCTTTAACATCACAAGTATCTGTCATCTGTGTGACTTAGCATGAGGGAGACAGTCAAACTCCATTATCCATCTGTGATCCAGTTCTTGTGTTTCCTTGCTGTGAAATGGGTTTGTCCTTCCCCTTTTTCGTATTCTGTGCTTTGGAAGTAACTACTAAGTGCAGACATATACCTCATCTCCTTCATAACCAAGTGTGTGAATTATTTCAAATTCTTACTCAAAGATGATTTGTCTAATACCCATCTACCTTAATTCAGTGGTTTACTAATATCAACATGGATTTAAAAATGTTTATCTTAAACTTTGTGCTATAATCCAATAATGTTTAAGTTGTTCTTATTTAAGCCGTTACTAACTAGTTCATTCAGTTGGATTCTGAGTTCCTCTAGCGTGCCTTCCCATTGGGTTATTTATTTACTGTTTTATGTGGGGTAGAGATTTCCTTCTCACTTTCTGAGCTGATGTTAGCCATGAGACAGCATAGTAAAGACTGAGACAGAATTTAAGTGCCTTTAAGTTTACTCTGATGTTTTCTCAAAAGTTTTGTAATTTTTGTTGTTAATTTAGGTAACATTTTATAATAATTTTCAATACAAAACAATCTACATTGTATGTGTGTTTATTCTGCATATATATTCAGTGACAGTTAATGAAAGTTCATCTTTTCCCCATTTTGAGGGTTTATGTCTGTATGAATTTTGTTCAGCTGAGACATCATCACTAGGCTATTTTATACACTGGCTGCATTGCTGCAGGCTGTAGTACAGTTTTGAAGCTCAATGTATAGATGGAACAACTCTGCTATTTTGGACCTTGACCTTTTGCATTTTCACATAAATTTTAGGATTAAATGTTAAGTTTTTAAAAGCATTTCTATATTTTTAATTAGATTAAATTTTTATTAAAAACAAATCTCACAGCCACGAAGGCAGGCACCCATGTTGGCACCAGGGGTCACTTCTTTCCAGGTGGGTGGTCTAGTCTGTTTCAGCTCATTCATGAGGAGGTTAAGGCTGTAGAGCAGTGGTTCTCAGCCTTCCCAGTGGTGCAGCTGACACAGTTCCTCATGTTGTGGTGACCTCCAACCATAACATTATCTCATTGTTACTTCATAGCTGTCATTTTGCTATTTTTATGAATCATAATATAAACATCTGTTTTCTAATGGTCTTTGTGACCTCTGTGAAAGGTTGTTCAATCCCCAAAGGGGTCTGAGTTATGTTTGCTTCAGATGGAAACATGTTAGAATCAGTTGGTCACTGGCTTGGTGCTTTTGAATTGGAGAAGAAAGTAGGTCTCTACATTCTGAGCCAGCCGAAGCGGCTGGATTCCAGTGTACTGTCCATCCTCCCAGGCCCTGCTTTACCTCACCCTAGAATGTGTTTCTGCCCAGGCCTGGCCTGCTGACCATTGAGAGATAAAGGAAGTGTCTTCTCAGTCTCATAAAGGTGGCCAGGGAGTGTCTCAGGGACACACTGTCTTCTCTGACTGATCTCTTTCTGTTAGCATGAGGTTTGAAAGGCTTGTGCACACTAGCATATCAAAGCTTCGATCCATGTCATAAATGACAGACACTCTGGGGTCTGTGTGTATAGACTGGATTAGTTTATCTCACAGTCTGTCTGGAACACTTGGCCTCTGTTCATTTCTTCCCTGGTGACGCATACTGCTCAGCGTGCTTGTGTGGACACTGGTTTGATTTGTTCCTAGTTCTTTACGTATTTACTTATTTATTTAGATTTTTCCTTTCCCTCTCCCCCATGTACTTATTTTTAATTAACCAACAATAGTTGTATATATTCTGTCTGGAGATGAATGAAGATTGCTGGATGTAGATCCTTAATTCTTAGAGTATATCTACAGGTAGAGTCGCTCTAAGCTTCTGAGGAACTGGCCAGGAGTCTGCCCTGTACGAGCAAACCCTTCCTGCTTATGGTCCATAGGCTCTGCCCTCGATGTGCTCTCAGCCTATCACGGCTCTCCCACTGTGTGCCTGGTGGCCTGTGTTTCCCTGATGGCCAGTGAGGATCTTTCCATAAACTCGAAGCCGTTTATAAGTCTTTAGAGACTTGTCCTTTGCCTGTTCCTCATTATCTACATCCTTCTGCAGAGCACTGGATGGCATTGATTTGCATTTCTGTATTTAGAATTCACTTTTTCATTATGACATCTGGATAATTTGGAAAATGTCAACTTGTAAGTAAATTGTTTCCCAGGAGGAAGCAGTGTAGCCACCCAACAGCAGGTGCTTCAGCTGGCTGGCTTTGGTATTTACTCTCCAATCTGACAGGTTTGGGGGTCTCCACATGATGTGTGTGTGTGTGTGTGTGTGTGTGTGTGTGTGTGTGTGTGTGTGTGTGTATTGTGTTGTGTTTAGAAGACATTTGACACCTGGTTCTTGTCATAAGATAGTAAGGCTTTGTTTTATTATTACTATTATTATTATTATCATCATCATTATTATCATTATTAGTAGTAGTAGTATTTGAAACAGTAGAAACTGAGGAATGTTTAAAAGTTATCTAATGATGGGCTGGGCATGATGATACATATTTTACATCCCAGCACTCAGGAAGCAGAAGTGGGGGGACCTCTGTGAGTTCAAGACCTACTTAGTCTTAATAGTGAGTTCTAGACCAGGCTCAAGTACAAAATGATGCTGTCTAAGTTGCGTTCAGTGGCTGTGCTAAAACACCACGACCAAAAGCAAACTGGGGAGCAAAGGGTCTGAGGAAGCTGTGGAGGGCTGCTTACTGGCTTTCCCTGTCCCGGGCTGCTCAGCCTGCTTCCTCCTGTAGCTCAGGACCCCCTTCCCGGGTGGTACTTCCCACAGCGATCTGGGCACTCTACACCAGTTATTAGCCAAGAAAACACTGGACATACTTGCCTCTGGGCCAGTCTTGGGAAGAACTTTCTCAGTGATTCTAGCTTATGTTAAGTTACTGCATCCCAAAACAAAACCAAATAAGACCTAAACAAACAGACCAACCAGGGAGAGGTCTTATCTAAAATAATAATTTAAAGAAGCTAACTTGCCATTGGTTTGTCTTTGTTTCTCACTTGGCAGTCATCTGGAAATGCAGGTTTGAAGACCTTTGTTTTCGGAGCTGGGCAGGTGAACGTGGTTGGCCAATGCAGTCAGTACCTGGGGACGGTGCCACTGCCGAATCCTCAAGACTGGCTCATCTTTTGACTGAATCGTTCGTTCCTTGTGAAAGAATTTTTCCCAGGCAAAGGTCTTGAGTTTATATAGAAGTTGTAATTACAAAGATTATATCAGCTATAATTGTAGAAACATAAAGTAGTCTAAATGTTGGTGTGAGAATGCCCAGCTCTAACCACCAGGGATGTGTGAGCACACCCCAGGCTAGACCATGCTCAGCCATAATTGTTTTAGACACACCTTCTCTTTGTCTCTCTGATTTTAGGGTTATGAAGACTGGCTTCGCCACAAGGCAGACAATGCCATGAACCAGTGTCCCGTGCACTTCATTCAGCATGGCAAGCTGGTCCGGAAGCAGAGTCGGAAGCTGAGAGTAAGGGCGCAGCACATCTGCCTGGCTTACCAATATGTTTTTCAGAGTCATTTTAAAGCAGGTTTGCCATTAATGCACAGGTTGTTGGGTATCCACATTGTCCCTGTCTTGATGTCGTTGAAGGTTTGAATGGTTTAAGTTGTTGGAGCCACTTGCCTTTCTGCCTGGACTGACTGCTTGAAGACACTTACAGAGAATGTATGACAGTCAGCTGTTAAAGCTGGTCTCAGGGCCAGTCCCGGCCCTCACCTTGGGCATCACCTCAGTGTAGACTTGTGCTCAGTCCCTCCCTGCCTCTGTCCCTCCTGGTACCCATCCCACGTCTGAG
The DNA here is from genome assembly GCF_963924665.1 of Micromys minutus. Classification (NCBI taxonomy): domain Eukaryota; kingdom Metazoa; phylum Chordata; class Mammalia; order Rodentia; family Muridae; genus Micromys; species Micromys minutus. The sequence goes on along the minus strand of NC_137983.1, from coordinate 52,193,389 downwards.
CCTCACCAGACTCCACCTCCCTCCCTCTTAGGCAGCTCTGTTATCTGTCCTGACACTTTCCTGATAGCAGTCTGCCCCATTCAGCAAGAATCTGACAAACCCGGGCCTGACATAAGCCAGCTATTCAGCTTGAGGTCAGAGGGTGTCTCAAGATGTGGCTAAGTGCCCAGACACATACGATAGGGCAACATCCCCTTCTAAGGACCAAAGACATATACATGTGTTTGCTAGCCCCATTGCACTTAATCTACTGGTGCATGGCTGTGTACATGTTCATTTTAAGCATGTTTGATGTATAAATGCCATTTCATGTGTCGCTGCTTCCAAGAGACCCTTCTCTTCTGGGACAGGAACTTGGAATGTTTTCCTAGAGTCAGGATGCAGAAGGCTGAGGCTCAAGGCTGATGGGCCAAGCTTAGGGCAGACTGCCTGGCACCACATCCACATCACCATACTCGGGTCCTAGCTTGAGTGCAGTTTCTCTAACCATGGGCTCTGCTGCAGAGTCTCCCATACTTGTAGTAGACATGACTCCTTTTTTAAAAGCAGAAGTAAATGGTGTGGATTTCAGGAAAGTGTATCTGCAGTGTAGGAGTCCCTGAGGAGAATCGTTTGCTCAACATCTGGTACCCAGGGTTTAGAAGCAAATAGCAATAAACTTCTTCCCTGAGACAAACAGAGGAGGACCAATCTGTTTCTGTGGTTTCTCTCCAGCCTGCTAACCCATGGTGCCCTTTTCTTAGGAGATACAGGAGGCTCTTAGGAAATCAGTCCTGTGGATCATGTCATAGAAGCAGTAAGGAGACCTTGTGTGTACTTGGCCTAGTCTGTGTCTGGGATTTGGTCACACCAAGAAGGTTGTGTCCTCTTCACCCAGTCCAGGTCCTCGCTCTCATCTGCTTCTGAATGGTGGACACCTGCAGTTCCTCCTTTTTTGCCCCAGAGCAGAACCCCTGGTGTGTGTTCCACTGCTGGGAACTTTTGTGTGCAGGACTTTGTATGAAGTTCGATTTTGTTTCTTTTGATCTAAACTCAACTATTGATTGAATTGTGGAGCCCTTTCTGGTTCAGGAGAGATCACCCAACATCTTCCAGAATGGCTGCTTATTCCACCTTGCTACCAGCCTGTGGGTGTCCATCTTGAGAGCCCACCAGCTTTGGGGTGGGTCTGTGTCTCCTGGGGCCATGTTACCTGTGCTCATTTCTATCCGGGACCCTTCTATGCGAAGCACCAGTTCCTCCTCCGTCTGTTTTCTAGTGTGTTGGATGAGCCTCACTTCACTGTCAGGTGTGAGAGCGGCTTTGTAAGAATATTTAGTTCAGTGCCAACTGTGTCTGTCACTCTCTTTACAAGGCTTTCTGGAAGCAAGAATTTGTAAAGGAGGAAGTCCCCTTGCCTTTTGGGGATCTCGGTTTTGATGTGATTAAATACTCTTTTTATATTTTCTCTAAATGTATTCTCTCATATATTATTACATCCTGGTCACAGCTTGTCTTCCCTGCTCTCAGTTCCTCCCCACACTGTCTCCTCGTCCCCAGATCCACTCCTCCACTTCCCTTCAGAAAAGCCAGCCACCCCACACATATCACCCAAACACAGCATAATGATTAAACATTGTTTTCCCAGTCCTGGAGTTCAAAAGTTTGTTGCTAGAGCTTGTCTAATTTCTATTTTAATGTAATGTTTTTATTTAAGCTCTCTGAGCCTCTGTTGTTGCTGTTTTAAGGTATGAAGTTCAGGTCAGAACTCTGTTTTTAGCTATCTTACTTTTCTCCTGCATGGGGCTTCTTATACTCCCTATGCTATTAGTGAAGTGTGTGTGTGTTTATATGTGAGTAAAATATATGTTCATGTGTGTGTGTGTGTTCATGTGTACATTTGCATGTGTGTGTATTGTATGACACACTACACTAACTCAGTTTTTCATGGTTGGGATGACTGGACCAACTGCATTTGGCTCCATCATGACACTCCTGTATTCTGGAGCCCATCCTTCCCACTCAGTTTTTAGTTAGCCACTGTATTTGTCAGATCCTCGTTACGATGAGACACGGGCTTCACTAAACCAAGGCATCCGTTTGGGAAGAGTGTCTCTGTTCTTAGACCCTCAGTGAGCACGTCATCTGTCACTCTCATTTACAAATTAATGCTTGGGATGCTCGGGCCTGTCCAGGGTACCAGGAGTCTGTCAAAGCAACAGGAAGGTCCTACAGCCACCGAGGCTACCCTGTCTGCTGTAGTTTTAGATTAGAAAGAACTCCCCAGCTGTCATAGAAATGCCTACACCGCTGAAGAAATAGTGGAAGACACAAAACAAGGTGACGGGTTTAGTTAGTGGTCACATATAGGCTAACCTGCAGCTGAGCCATCTGTCTTGCTGACTGCCATGGCAGCTCGGTGATGGGCCACTGAGGCCTCTCAGAGTGAGCTTGGAAACCCCATCTGACTGGAGTCCTTCCAAGGGCTACTTCACTTTTAGCACTTTGAGCAAGCATGAGCTCATCCGTCTTGGTCTTGATTAGTGATGATCTTGTCTGTGTTTTCACTGAGACATATTCTGCTTACCCTGGAGCTGCTCTGGTCTGCAGTGGCCCACAGAGCCCAGAGAGGCCTTGCTTCAACAGAAAGCCTCCACATGGATCTTTGCTAGAATCACATTTGTATCCTAAGACACGGTGGTACAAGATACAGTAGGAGAGCAAATTCCAGCCCAGGGTAAGCTGTGGCACAAAGGTGGCCTCTCAGTGACCATACTGTCTCTGTGTCTTGCAGGTTGGGGACATTGTCATGGTGAAAGAAGATGAGACCTTTCCCTGTGACCTGATCTTTCTCTCCAGCAACCGGGCAGATGGGACATGCCACGTCACCACAGCTAGCTTAGACGGAGAGTCGAGCCATAAAGTAATATGCCTGGATTTGGGTGCAGCTCAGGGTCTTGGCCAGACTGACATCCTGGGTAGAACCTAAGCATGTCTGTACTCCCAGAGCACGCTCGAGGGTCATCCTGGGGGTTATCTCCTCTAACCCTTTACTCTTGCCCACTTTCACCTCTTCTTTCCTCCCTTTAAGTTTGTGACAACCGTGGTCTGAGGTGAGCAGACACACCTACCATTACCCAGACATAAGCAGATTATTAGAATGTCAATGTTCTCACTTTCTTAGTAAAAAAATCCATGTCTTTCCTAGTCCAGTGATAATCTTGTTGGAGAGTTGTCTATGCAGGCAGAACTCTACAGATATGTCTGTTACTTCAGTGTCTTAATAAATTATCATAAGACACTTTCTGGAACTATTAATTAATTGTTTCAACTCCATATGGAATTCTATATTAGATTTAAAAACTTTGACAATTAGGTAAGCAAAAAAAAAATTATAGTACTGTTGTTAATTTACAGGGTTATTTTTTAACTTAAAATTCTGGAAGGAGGGACTTCTGTGAAAGTGTGAAAGCTGAGAACTGAGCTCTGGCAGCACCTCAGTGACAGCCGCTGAGACCCTAGAACAGCAGGGACAATTCCCGAAGGTGCAGCCAGCCAGCTCTGAGATGGGACACTTTCTCATGTGCTTAGCGAAGGATGTGGCATCTTTGGGAGCCATCCATGGCACTGTTGTGTAAAAGCCTGCAGGTAGTTTTATGTTTTCTAGGGAGTCCATACCAGGAGATTCAGCACCCTCCTCTGAGCACTACAGAGCAGCAGTCCCTTTGGGGAGAGGCTCCTAGTAACTTGAGTTGTTGTGCCTGGACAGGGCTCACAGCCTTACCTGTAAGCCACTCACCTCTACTGGACAAAACCTGCTCTGTGGACCTGTCTGAGGGCAGGAGTACATTTCAGAATGACTATAACTGCTCAGACAGAATGGCCCAGTGTCTGGATGGATCTGAGACCCTGGAAAGTGCACTGTAGCAGCAGCTACGTGTTTGGGAAACGCTAGAGTCCCTACTGCACCTGCACGCCTGTGCATTCAAACAATGCACCTGGCTGGTTCCCTACTGCACCTGCACGCCTGTGCATTCAAACGATGCACCTGGCTGGTTCCCTACTGCACCTGCACTCTTGTGCATTCGCACAGTGCACCTGACTGGTTCCCTACTGCACCTGCACGCCTGTGCATTCAAACGATGCACCTGGCTGGTTCCCTACTGCACCTGCACTCCTGTGCATTCAAACAATGCACCTGGCTGGTTCCCTACTGCACCTGCACGCCTGTGCATTCAAACAATGCACCTGGCTGGTCCCCTACTGCACCTGCACTCTTGTGCATTCGCACAGTGCACCTGGCTGGTTCCCTACTGCACCTGCACTCCTGTGCATTCGAACGATGCACCTGACTGGTTCCTGGCATCATTTCTGTTCGTTTGGTTTGGCTCCAGGGGCTGGAGTTCTGTGGAACCTTTCTTTGAAAGAACAGATTGTGGGAAGGCTTCTACTGACCCCAGGGTTCTTACACTGGTCACATGACCTCAGCCTGGCCTTTCAGGACTTTTTACATCTGAAAGGTTGTCAGATTCCTGATTAGAAACCTCCCCCAGATTCTCAGAGCACAGCAAGAGTTTGAACGACACAAATGATGATGTAACCACTTGTACACTTAGCCACGTGGTGCCATGAATCCCAACACTCACTATTAGAGCTATAAGCAGAGACAAAGGGGCACCCTTCCTCCTGACCAGACCCTGTTACATGCCTGTGTTCCTCTTCTCCTTCCTCGGTAAAGGAGATACATCCCCACATTTACCTGTGCATGGGTCCACAGATGCTAGCTAGGCCCCATGGCCCTGGACAGCAACATGTGCCAGCTGACATCTGTCCAGAAGTGCAGGTTCTGGGCCTCCTGCTCAGACTTGTTATCCTGAAATCCAAAGGGTGACCTAAGAGCAATGGCCTAGCAGCCTCCTGGAGATTTCGATGCACTTAGTTCAGAGTTGAGGAACCTTGTGGTTTAAACAGTTGAACAGCTTTGGAGAGCACTATCAGGAGAACATTTGGTGGTAAAGCTTGGGAAATGAGACCAATTGATGCTTCTAGCATCTCCTGAGATGTACAGTATTTGCCTGAAAGAAGAGAAACACACGAGTGATTTACAGCTCTTCCCAGGGCAGGTGCATTAAATACCAGGTTTCTTCATCCTGCTAGATTTAAGATGAGGATGTTGGGTAAGCATGGAGAGTCAGAGTTCCTGTCATAGCCAAGTCTCATCTTCCCATGATCCTTTGCATTCAAAACACACAGTAGGACATCTAGATTCACAGTAGGATTCACTGGATATGCATGAAGATGAAATTCTGGGTGGGTGCCAGAAACCAGGTGCAGTGAAGTTCAGGGTGTGGCTCGTGTTTTCTCTCCTCTGCAGACTCACTACGCAGTGCAGGATACCAAGGGCTTTCACACAGAGGCGGATGTTGACAGCTTGCATGCCACCATTGAGTGTGAACAGCCACAGCCTGACCTCTACAAGTAAGCCAAGCACACTGACCAGGAAAGACTGGGTGCACTGCTGGGAAGTCACTCTGTAGTGTAGACTAGCACCGCGCAGACCTGCAGTTTCTCCAGAAGGAAGCCTTGCTGTTCTTTGTCTGTGTGTTAAGAAATGTCATGTAAGCCAGGGGAGAAGAAACACAAATAAGAGGAGTAGGAAGAGGGGGCTGGCTAAGCAGTCACCAGTCCTTCCCTCGAGTGGGCTGAGCTGCCTGTGGTGCAGGCTGAGTAACAAAGTCATCTTTCTGTTGGCAGGTTTGTGGGGCGCATCAATGTTTACAATGACCTGAATGACCCTGTAGTGAGGTGAGTCTTCTTGGGAGTCCAGGCCTTTATCTTCTTCATGGTTACAGCAGAAGTTCGAACTTTGATGATCCTACCGTACTACTTGGTGTAGAAGGCAGGGCCCTGCCTCATAAGCACATTCTGCTCTCCCATGCTCACTCTGGGGTTTGTCTGAACATGCTGATGTATTGATCCTGGAACCTCATACATGACACTACCAGTGTGAAACCTCTCCAGCTACTCCAGGTCAGAAGCCTGCGGTGTGATTTTTAAATGGGGGAAGGGCTCAGACCATCTGTGAGCAGTACCCTCACATGCTGTGAGATCAGAAGTTTCTGATACAAAGACCTGTCTAACAGCAGATTAGCCTGCCCTGGCCATTACTGGGTTGAGATGCTCAGGGTTTCTTTCAGGCCCAGCTAGGATGAGGGGACCTGGCTACCTGCAAGGAGACACTGTGTGCTGGTCAGCCTCCTGTGCCTTACGCCTCTGTGCCTTACACCTGCAGTCTTGGTGTGCATAAAGAGAGAGCCCGAGAGCTAGCCGGGGATCGGCCCTAGGAACCACCTGGCGTGTCTTCATCTGCACACCACATACTGCCAGGCCGCCCATAGAAGAGTTCTGTACCTCAGGCTGTTATCTCTGCTGTGCTTGATGAGGAAGTGTTTGGGTTCATTGCTTAAGAAATTGACTTTTAGTAGGTTTTGAAGTTGACCTTTTCTTGCAGTTTAAGCAGTTCCAAATTATTGATATTCTGGTATCATTCTATGCTAAAAGGAAACATTTGCCCAGAAGTAGAGGCAGGTCTCTATGGGAGAATCACCACGGAATAAATAGTCACTAGATTATTCATATTTGGCCTGTCTCTCATGGGACTCAGCAAGGCATTGCTTTAAGGGAATAATAGTCTGTGTACTTCTTAGCTTGCATTTTTATGGTTTATTTGTTTATGTTACTTTTTTTGAGACTTTATCTTGCTGTTAGCTAGATATTACACTGATCCTCCAGCCTCTGCTGGATCACAGTCTGGTGCCACCATTGCAGGTCCTATCCTGCTTTTATGGCAGTTACCCACCAGCAGGTTAGTAGGACACTAACTTGTAGCTCCTTATTGCTTTGGAAACTAGACTGTGAAGAACTGATTTGTTTTAGATGAAAGAGCAAACAAACGGACCCTGAACTTCACACTGATACAAAGTGGTGGCCCCAGGCTGGGGCCATGGTCCTAACGCTCTGTATATTTTGGTATTAGTTTTAACTTAGCCTTTTAACATCACAGTTGCTCAGCTTGTGATTTGCCTTTTTAAGATGGTGGTAGATATTTGGAGTAATACAACCAGGAAGCAGATGTTGGCTTTCCTCAGCTTCCAGATTCCCAGTCCACTCATATCTCTCTGTCCGCCTGTCTACACTAGAAACAAAGTATTTTGTCAAGTGACTTATTTTTAGAGCTCTCAGAGACCCAGTTAAGGTGAGGCCATTTGTTTTCATTAGCGTTTGTGGAATGAATTATTGTCAGCAAGTTGCTAACAGAAGCTGACGGCCCTGTACAGGCTGTGTTGTCAGTGACTGTCAGACCAGAAGGGCTGCCAGGTACCTGCTGACCACCTCCATGAGGTGCTGGAGCAGCTCGCAGCCTCCTCCACTGGCCTTCTGCATGGTGCAGTCTGAACTACGTCGGCCATGACCACTGGCCCCACGGTGCAGTACTGTGTGCATTTGTATCTCTCTGAAAGGGCAGATGAGTGAGCACATGAATTAAAAGCAGTCAGGCTCTCCCCAGCACTGGGCCGTTAGGACACTGCAGTACTAGAATCTGCACATTCAGTTCACTCCTTTGAATTCTCCTTCACTGCTTGGAGGGAAGGCTTACAGCCAACCACTACCTGCAAAGAGGCTTTGCATTCAGAACTTCCATTACTGTGGCCCTGGAGTTCCAGCTTCCTTTCCACTCAAAAATGTGCATACACCAAGTAGGATGGGAGAGAAACAACTGAAGGATGATTGAAACTCCAAGTTTCAGCCTTTTCAGACCATTCTGAGGTTCCAGCACAGCTGCCCTCTCAGTGGAGGTGTGTTGGGAGAGGTTGCTGGCCCTGCCTCCAGGTCTCTCTTGTAACGGATGGAGGTGACAATTCTGATGTCCCCAGGTGTTGCAGGTGGCACAGATAGGGACCTCATCTGTGGGCTCTGTGGCTTCTGGTGTGGAATGTCATTGAAACATTCAAGCTCCTGTTTATTTGAGAGTGAGTTGGAGGTGAGCTACTTCCCTGAAGCTTCCCCCAGTGTCGCTGTGAAGCTTCAGTCCCTGAGAATGGCAGGCCAGGAAAGCAGGGCTACATACAGTCCAGCAGACAGTGTCTCCACCTCAGAGAAGCCTAGTGCTTATGCAAATGGACTTTGGTTTAAGCAATACACACTTACACAGCTACCTGTGGGAAGATTGGGTTGGTTTTCAGTCCTGTACACCCCACCCCTCCACCCCACTGCATCATAGCATTTCTGGTCTCCTTGTCTTCCAGGCCATTGGGATCAGAAAACCTGCTTCTCAGAGGAGCCACACTCAAAAACACCGAGAAGATCTTTGGTAAATATTTTAATTTTGTAAACTATTGGCAATCATTTCTAAACTCCAGGACACATGAAGTAAGCTATAAACTCTTTCCCAATACCCTGAGAGGCCATTAGATACCTTAAAGTACTGTGGATGTGGACTTGGTGCAGGGCAGCTTTTGCCAAGAGATAGATGTTGTGTAACCTGAACCCACAGAGATAGTTAGTGAAGGATATGGCTTATTAAGGACCTTAATGCATGACTCTGGGACATGAAGGTATACCATGACCGTGTCCACGGAGCACTGGAATGCGGGTGATTCCACTAAGTCTACACATCACTGTTGGCACCTACCGTTAACAGTGCCATTTTCTGTTTGGATGTACTGAAACAACTTTTAAGATACACATTGTGCCCTGCTATCAGATTACCCAATGTGATAACATTCGAACTAAAGAATATAATGTGCAGATTAGACCTATGAAGGCAAAGTCCTGGTGTGAAGAATCCAGCCAGCTCCAGAAACTTGCTTGCTGTTAAGTTAGAAACGTGACCTGTCCGAGTGTCCATGTGGGCAGACGTCTCACCGACTCTTACACTTCCAGGTGTGGCTATCTATACCGGCATGGAGACCAAGATGGCCCTGAACTATCAATCTAAGTCCCAGAAGAGATCTGCTGTGGAAAAGTAAGGGAACCCCAGCCATCACTACAACCTTCCAGCCAGTGCTGGAGCCTGTAGAGAAAGTAGTGTCCTTGGGGGCCCGCTCCTCCAGAGACTGTGGCTGCTGACTCCAGAGGCTGTCACTCTGGAGACTAGCTTTCTTTCCTCCTGGTAAGATGAATAGCCACACACTCCTCTCTCTGCTAACATGCCACCTACACTACCTGTAAGTCATTTCCCATTGTTCTAGTTCACTGGATCAGTCACAGATGCCCATACCCCCACTGATCCCACTGGTCCAGGCAAACTTCAGAATGGGGGTAATATTCAGCCCCTTTAACTGGGGCTTGATGGGAACCACATGTGTTCTGACGTGGTTTTACTGAGGTCCCAGTGAGCAGAGCAAACATTTTCCTATAGACAGTGGAGTCCTGACAACTGTCAGGACAGTGACTAGACTTATGAGAAAGAGGAGTCTGAGGTTTTGTCACCTCTGCCCCTTGTCAAGCGTTGTTCTGTTTGAGGTCACAGAGTGAAGCACCAGGAATCAGGTAGTTACTATGTATGGGATGCTGTCCCTTGGGCCTGTCTGTGCGGTGTGACATGTGAAAATGGACTCTTCATCAGCTAGGATGCTCTGCTTGCAGGTGTGTGCGTGGGGAGGGGGGCAGAGAGACAGAGACAGAAATAGAAATACATGGGCTTCAGATTCCAGCAGACCTGGAAAGAAGAACCTCTCCCCAAATCTGCCTCACCTTGATTCAGCCTCAGGCACTCCCAGCCTCGGGCCCTTCTCTGGGCATTCCCTTCTCTCACTCCAGAGTGATAATCACTAAGTTCTGAGTTCTTCAGTGGGTCCTGATGGTCAGCGATGCTGGCTCTGTCTGTTCCTGTTCTGTAAGCAGGAGAGTTCCCATGGTTCAGAGAGGCTCATCAGACGCTTGGTAGCATGCGGCTTTTCTTCCCTTCCTGTGGCTCTGGTCCTGTGTCCTGAGCATTGACAACAGTGGCTGCAATTGAGCTGGAGTCTAGACTCACTGGGTCAGACTGGATACTGCCTACTAGGGCATTACTGGGTTCCCTGTGCTGTCTGTTGTGGTGAGGAAGGATTGGAATGGCCTCTGAAGGCTGTGCTGTCTCGTCTAGGTCGATGAACACATTCCTGATCGTGTACCTCTGCATCCTGGTGAGCAAGGCCCTGATCAACACGGTGCTGAAGTATGTGTGGCAGAGTGAGCCCTTCCGAGATGAGCCATGGTACAACCAGAAGACTGAGTCAGAGCGTCAAAGGAATCTGGTATGGAGGCACATCCCTTGTATAAGGAAGTGATCCTTAGGCCACAATAGATGGTGCCAGAAAACTACAGAGGTGAACTTGCTTCAGGCAGGATGGATCTTAGGACAGGTGCCCTCACAGTTGGGGACTTCCTGCTGTCTTGGGTACTAGAATGTACAAGTCTGGAAAATATTCCTTTCCACAGGAAATGTATAAGGACCAAAATCAGTGTGATATTTCCAAAACTTGACATACCACATTAAGATAAAAAAAAATGCTTTTTGTGGTAACTGGATAAACAGAAGGCTCTGACCTCAACAGACAGAGCACTGTGCACCAAGGGGTACTGAGGGACTGTGTATAAATGTAACCCTGTGTGCAAAGACAGACCCTGCCTGAGGCTCTGCACCATCTGTCAGATTGCCTCTACCTGATAACTTAAAAGATAAGACTAAACTATACAGAAAAGCCATTCTGAGCTGAGTATAATCCCAGAGCAAGGATGAAGGGGGGGGGGGTGGGACCTTGATTTTAATGTCAGAATCGCTGTATAGAAAAATTCCATCTCATAAGCTCAGTGGTTGTTACAGGACATCATGAACATCAAAAGTGGCCATTGGTCCCTACTTAGTGTGGCCTCTCCTCACCCCTGATGCTGTAGTTAGTATGAGCTCCTGTGTCCCCAGAGACACCAGCCATTCAGTTCTACTCTTGGTCTTAACAATGCGTGACAGGCAAGGAGCTACAAGGTTCCACACAGGTGTTTGTCTTTGGGTTGAGAACACTTGTCTTTGCTTACCTGACGTTTCCGAGGTTTCCTGCCCTTGCTTTGTAACCTACAGCTTCCTTACGAAGCCAATGTTTTCAGTTCCTCAGGGCCTTCACTGACTTCCTGGCCTTCATGGTCCTCTTCAATTACATCATCCCAGTATCCATGTATGTCACCGTGGAGATGCAGAAGTTCCTTGGCTCCTACTTCATCACCTGGGATGAAGACATGTTTGATGAGGAAATGGGGGAAGGGCCTCTGGTCAACACATCTGATCTCAATGAGGAGTTGGGACAGGTCAGTATCTCCTAGAGACTGCATGGATTCTGAGCCCTGCATCAGTCTACTGTTGCCTAGTGGTCTGTGCTCTTTTTGATAACTGGTAGTCCAGGTAGTGCATTCAGCAAGTAGATTTGCTGCAGTGGGTGAAAGTCAGAAGCAGGAGGAGCAGTGGAAATGGATTGATGCGCTGCTTTTTCCCCAAGTGTATCTTTTTAACTTGAGCTACATAACAGTAATTGTGGTTTTATAAAGCTTTACAATGTGAAGACCCGATTGCATTAGCTGATTAGAGTAACTATAAATCCTTGTGCTTTCTTAGCAGTTTTGGGCCTTGCAGTTGAATGAGGGTGAAGCCCAGTGGGGCCACTGTCCCAGCACTTGCTTTCAGGCATTGCTTTCTTCTTTTATATATGACATTTTCCAAGTAGATGAGCAAACAGAAGCCTGAGGCAGTTTTCTGGGGTGGACGGCTACAGACCTAGTGGATCCACGGTGACCACGGCTCCATCAGCTCAGGGCTGGTGTCCCAAAGTAGCAGGGACCTGCCTGTCCAGACTGCTGCAGAGTGAGATGACAGATGTGTGGCCACAGTCACACCACCTGAGACAGCCATGGGAGGACAGGGCTGATGCACCTAGCCACAGGGTCCCACAGAGTAAGACAGGGCTCATATGCACCATGTCTGCTGACTGCAGGCCTCAGAATTGCTGCACAGAAAACTCTAGAAAGGCGCATGCCTTCCCTCTCACCCAGCCTCAAAGGGAGCCTCTGACCTTTCCCAGCCCAGTGTCATGGGAAGGGCCATTTGGCAAATGGCAGTTGATTACATAATTCATGTTGAACTGCACACTGCAGTCTGCCCTATGGTTGCCTGGCAATACCATGTAAACAGTCTATAGACTGACAAGCACTGGTCCCCATCTTCCCTGGGGACAGCATTTGTTACTAAAGAGGATACTGTCAAGGCTCCAACTTTCTGATACATTCCTCTAGGATATTTCATGTGCCTCCTCCTGTGTGATGCATGTGGTCTGTTTGAGGAAGTGTTTTGTAAGAATGTCAAGGAATGCTCTGGGGCAGGATGTCTTTCCCAACCTAGAGTCCCTCACAGAATTTGACTCTGTCCAGTCCTGATCAAAGCAGGCTGCAGCTTGTGTTCAGTAAACTGGACCACTGAGGTCAAAACTAGCTGGTGAATACACACAGAAATGGCTTCCCCAGCTGCCCAGTGAATGTGGGTGAGCATGCCTCTCAGTCTACACAGCAGAGCAAGATGGCAGTTCCATCTGTGAAATAGGAAGTGCCTACTACCAGTGTCTGTGTGTGAAGCAGAGATGACTGCCTTCCAAGTCCACCTCGTGAAGGTGCTTTGTGCATCTCCCCATGTGACCTCCCACCCCTGAGATGTCAGCAGAAGCCAAGAGTTTGTTTGCCCCAGTACCCATGTAAGGCAGTGTACAACAACATGTAACTCCAGGTCCTGGGGATCCAACACCTAGCTTCTACAGGTACCTGACTGTCTACACACCCGTACATGGACACCCATATATACACATAATTTTTAAAACTAGGTAACAGTTGGTGTGAGGACGAACTGAAGTGATATCCAGTGCCTGGCATAGCTAAGACCTAATAAATGTCCATTGTAATCTTTTGTTATCATAGTCACAAACCCTAGAAATCCACTGCCTGCCACATCCTTAGGAATGTAGCCTGCACTCCCTCCCTGACCGGGTAACCCTGGAAGAGGCTCCCATGAGCTTCGGGCTTGTGTTTAAACAGCAGGTTTGTTTTAATTATAATCTCAGTACAACAGTGCTCTGCATTGGTGGTTTATCTGTTAAAGCACATGGCAGAAAGGGCATGTTCCATTGGGGTTTGTAAGAGTGTGTTCCTGGGAAGACTCTTCATGGACCACAAGATCTGGCTATCCCTTCTACACCCCTACCCCAGTGTGCTTCATTCCTACACTAAACCCATCTGGGTCATCCCAGAGCTGTGTGAATGGCTGGCCTTCCCTTTCAATGAGTCATGATGGGCATATATGTCCTGTGATTCCCCTTCATTTAGATCTAAGGCCAGAGGTGTCTTTAGCACTTCATGGTCTCTTTCTGAAGCATCTTGTCCTTTTCCTTCTGTATATCCTGTCTGTTAAACCTCTTCTCCTCCTGGGAACATTAACCTCTCAGACTCCTAGAGAAAGTTCTTCCTTCGCCTGTCTGTGCTGCCTCTTCACTGGCACATGGAGCCCTGGTTCCCTGGGGGACAAATTCCACAATGCCACTTTCTGCTGTTTCATATCTGTCACCAGTGTGAGGCCTCTCCCCCAAATTGCACCTGTCTGGATGATGGGGGTACCATGGGTACCCACACCTAACACTGGATCTGCTCTCTCTAGACGGACCCTCAGAAGTTCTATTCCTACTAGGATTGTAATAGACTTGGGCTAAGATGTGTCACCTGCCTAAATGTGGCTTAACTTGGGTATGTGGTACCCTTAGGTGGAGTACATCTTCACTGACAAGACAGGTACCCTTACGGAGAACAACATGGCCTTCAAGGAGTGCTGCATTGAGGGCCACGTCTACGTGCCCCATGTCATCTGCAATGGGCAGGTCCTTCCCGACTCTTCTGGCATTGACATGATCGATTCTTCCCCAGGCGTCAGTGGAAAGGTGCGTTGCAGCTCCTCGGGGCGATGGCATGGCTCTGCCACGTGATGGAGGAGACAAGTAGGTGGGGTGCTTTGACTCACAGAAGCGGCCCTTTCACCTGGACAGTAGGACAGATCCTCTGTAGGACTTCATTGAGGTCATGGTTTGAATCCACTGTGGTGCTGTCCCCTTCCAAGGGGCAAGAGGCCTTGACAGTGATTGCTCTGCTAGAATTGACCTGGAAAACAAACAAAACAACAGGACAAGTAGAACAGGCAGTGTTCTAAAAGTAATGTGAACATACACTGTTTGTGTACAAAACTGCATGTGTGTGCAAATGCATGCACACACCTAGGCACATACACATGTATTTACACAAATACCAATACACGTATGCACATGCTATGCTTGTTTACCTATGCACAGGGCACACACACACATATGCTCAAGTCATAATATCCCTGGTCAGGGTTCAATTCCAGTATCTGTTGTACAGAGATAAGGCATATATCACGACTCCAGGACCCGAGGGATTCATAGAGGGCCAGAAGAGTGTTAATGATAGATGAGTTGTTCACAGTCAGACCACTGGCTCCTTCCAAGTGAACTCCAGTTGCTGTCATTTTCCCATAGAGAAGGTGCAGATGCCCTGCAGCCACCCTGAAACCTTCCAGCAGCATTGCACCCTCCTGTTCCCACCCCAGTTCCCACGGACCACATTGGTTGTCAGGGAAGCGTACCATTGGCCACTGTGCTGCCCAGCTTCTGGGGACCTGAGAATCTTCTAACTCTGACTGCCGGGTGCAGCCAGCACTGGGGAAACTGAGCTCAGATCTGGGTCAGCCTACTGTGACCTCATGCACAGTAATTCAACTCTAGCACAGGACTCTTAGCTTCTGCCTCCAGGGCTGTGCTACAGCTGAGCTTCAGCTGCAGGCACACGGCGGGAGGTTACGTCATTTGAAATGCATGGTCCTTGGCTGGTAGCAAAATCCCACTGCCAGGCAGGTCATGTGGCGAGGAACAGGAGAGTGGGTTGTTCAGGAGTGAGTGTGCCAACTGTAGAGGTGACCCATTTTCCCCATGACACAGCTGTTCCTTAGTGTGCTCATAGCCATGCCTTGCTTGTTCCTTAGTGTCACCATGAGCAAAACCCTCAGGCTCTGCCTGTTAGCACTTACATGAGTTGCCATGGCAACTCAGGAGCATGAAGAAGTCACATGGGCTTCTCCTTTGCCATCGCAGAGACAAACTAAAGACAGTTCACCCCAGGAGGTCTCAGCCTCCCACTGTAGGCCTGTCCAGTCTTTTGTCTCTGTCTCTGCAGGAACGGGAGGAGCTGTTTTTCAGGGCGATCTGCCTGTGCCACACTGTCCAAGTGAAAGATGACCATTGTGGGGATGATGTTGATGGTCCCCAGAAATCTCCAGATGCAAAGTCCTGTGTGTACATCTCGTCCTCACCTGATGAGGTTGCACTGGTGGAAGGTGTGCAGAGGTGAGTCAGGACACTGCTCTAGCTCTCAGAGCGTGGAGGTAACGGGTCTGCAACCCAACTCAAGACATGTTCTGGAAAGCCCTGTTCTGTGCCCTCTGTGACCCCAGGTCCCTTGCACCCTTTGTAGAAGTGGCTTTCCCGGCTAGTAGCACAAGCTTTTGTTGCTGTGTTTCCTGAGCTTACAACCATTGAGATGGTGCCCCCTCCAAAAACCGTGCCAGTGAGCCTCAGACACCAAGGCTGGATATCTCCGCTCTCCCTGTCACCTGCACTGGAGAGCCAGCCTCTGGATACGAGGCTCTGCATGCTCCTGTGTTTGGGGCTGGATCATTCCATCTGGGATGCTACACTGATGTTCTTCCTGAGTTCTTTCTGCTTGTGTGAGCTGTGGCATATTAAATAGATACTTAGAAAAACACTTCAGATGTGGCATCGTTTCAGATTGGGGATGTCTCTAAGACTCTCAGCTCACAATTCTTACGGAGAGTAAACCCCTGGCACCTCCCACTTTGCTGCATTAACTAACATGTTCGGTCTCCCCAAGCTGAGGACAGTGGGAATGCATTCTTGTAACTCTCACCTCTTGGAGGACTGTGTTGTGGCTAAGGAAATCTCCTGCACAGTTTGGGAAGTTGCAGAGATGTGTGAACGAAGTTACCCTCACTAGGAGGTGTCCAAGCCACCCCAACACACACATGCACACATGGCTTTCGAGCAAGGTTTGGGAACATGTATAGCAGTGGTTCCCAACCTGTGAGTCTCAACTCCTTAGGAGAGGTCGCACATCACATATTCCGAATGTCCGATATTCATACTACAATTCTTAACAAGATCAAAATTACAGCTATGAAGACGCAACAAAAATAATTTTATGGTTGGGGGGTCACCACAACATGAGGGACTGTATGAAAGGATGGCAGTGTTAGGAAGGCTGAGAACTTCCGGTTTATAGGGTGAAGCTGTGTGTGCTGCAGGAAGTAAAATTTGAGTTAGGCTGCCCCGCCATCCCTGTACCTCTTTCTTCCCGGGGGTCTTCCTGTCAGCTGAGGCCAGCTCTCACTGAGCTCTCTCTGGGCAGGTGGCCTCAGTCACCCACACTCAAGTTCTTGCCTGCTATGACAGCTGGTATTGGATTGGGTGGTATATTTCGTCCCATCTTGATAAGCTGCTCAAGACCAGGCCCCCTTCACTGTCCTGGCAGGTGCCCGTGGCTGGAGGTGTTTGTTTCTGCAGTAGAGGAAGGATGGAGCAGTATCACTATGAATAGCCACCATGGTCCCGTGTGCTGCAAGATAACTCGGTTGACCAAGGGCAGACTGTCTTCGCTGCATAATTTATAAAACAGGCCCAGGATGGATTTCTCACAGTTTGGAGGCTGGGCGGTCAGGTCAAAGCACTGGCTTCTCAGGGTTTCTTGCTGTTCCATAAAATGGTGGCAGTAGAGAGAGAGAGAGAGAGAGAGAGAGAGAGAGAGAGAGAGAGAGAGAAGAGGGCAGGTCACTCTGTGTATGAGGAGCCCTCTCTTGCAGTAGCCATATTAATCATTTCGTGGGATGTGACATGTTCCTGGCCAGCTGCTCTTGTCACTTGTCCTAGGTCAGCTTCCAGCCCAGGGGCTTTAGTGACTGTTCACACTATGGACTCCAGTAGGCTACAGAAATGTGGGCAGAAGCAGGAAGTGCAGTGCAGACACCTGAGGCTGGCCTTCCACCAGCTACCAGCACCCACAGAGGGTACCTTTTCACTGGAGGGTGTACACTCTTGGGTCATTGTCTGAGGTGGCAAATGAGTTAGAACTCCTGTGTCCTGGCGTTATAACCACTGAGCAACTTGTCTCACTTAAAGTGCTTCCTCTACAAGAAAGTCTGCTTCCACGAGAGATGAAGCCCCAGTGGAAAAGGCTTGTCTGGCTGTCAGACAAGCACTGGCATTGCCTTCTTTGTTGCAGGCTTGGATTCACATACCTGAGATTGAAGGACAATTACATGGAGATACTGAACAGGGAGAACGACATAGAGAGGTGAGAAGCTGTCTGTGGGTCTCTGGAGAGAGGCAGGTCCTGCATACCATAGTGCATCAGAGACCCTGTCAGCACTGGCTCTGCTCTCAGTGGTGACCCCAGCTCCAGGGTCCCAGTGGGTCTCCCTTAGGGGTTTTCAGACTTGGTATGAGAGTTGTATATTCCAGATGAGACACAGATGCTATTAGTCAGAGCTGCACTCACCTGTGACCACTCTTAAGCACTAATCCCAACATGAGGCTGGAGGTGGGCACTCCATGAGGTCTAGAACACCCCAGCGGGCTCGCACACAGTGTGGGTAGGGCCTGGAGAGAGGTGAGTAGTATGTCTCACTTTTCTGTTTCAGATTTGAATTGCTAGAAGTTCTGACTTTTGACTCTGTGCGGAGAAGAATGAGTGTGATTGTAAAATCAACTACAGGTAAAGTTTCTCCTGACATTACATGGTGGGTAGTTCTTTTGGTGAGTGTTTGTGTATAGGCCAAAGGTCAACCTTGGGTCTCATTCCTCAGGCATCAACCCCTCCTTTTTTTAAAATTATACACAGGGTCTTTCACTGGCTTGGAATCCACTGAATAGCCAGCCAGCCCTAGAAACCCTCCTGCCCCTGTCCCCAGCAAAGAAAGTGCAAATGCATGCTGCCTTGCCTAACTTCTTTTCTACATGAGTTCTGGGAATTGGATCCAGGTCTTTATGCTTGCAAGACAGATTCTTTCCCACCTGAGCTACCTCCCCCTCCCCATTTCTCCCACTGGTAAAAGACACAGGTAAGCTCTATAGCAATCACCTTGGAGAGAAGTGAGCACAGGGCCAGGGCTCCATAAACTCCGCATCATCTAAGAGCCTCCTGCTACTGCTGTCCACATGCCTGAAAACCAGCACATGCTTTTAATTGCATTTACAGACAGGCAGTATGCATTTGCAGGTATTTCTGTACTAGAATTTAGAATACTAATTAATTACACTGATTTCTTGGCTGGCTGGTTGCTGTGACAATGGATCTTTATTTAAAAGCTGCACATTCTGGTTTGTGGTTAGAGTATGGGATGGTGAAGGAATTGGCACAGTAGGGCCCCTTGACCGGGTGATTCTGGTTGACCTTGACATGTGATCTCCATGTGAGTAGGTACTTGCCTCTTCCCCACCATGTAGCTCTGAGTCAGCTCCTTTCCCAGCAGCATCTTGTCTAGAAAGCCTTGAATTAGCCTCACATCATCCTCTCCAGAGAATCCCCACAAGAGCAGATAGGTGCCTCATCCCCTCCCTGCCCTCACATTGGACTGATTGCTCCCCAACACTCACAAGGCTGCCCTATGGCCACATAGCTCTGGTGTCAGAGGCTCAGTACTGGTCTTCTGGCCTTCACCACACTGTGGGTATATCCTCGGGTTCTGTCTGCCATCCGTCTCCTTGTTTCCCATAGACTCCTTGTCTGGCTGTATTTCCTCTTCTTGGATCGTGGTGTGAAGTGGCAGCCCCTGCCCCTAAATGCCTTCCTAGACACCCCAGGTATCCACAGTATTCAATTGGGAGCTGCCTGGTGTTCCTCCTGCCTAGTGCAGACAGCCCTCCTGGGAGGCCCATCACTTTTCTGTGCTCATCATGTCTGTTGCCCATGTTTTCCCTGTGTAGGCATCTTCAGCATTAACATCCCAGTCTTTAGACCAGAAGTGGGCCCCTTCTTCTTCCCACTACAGACAGTCCTGGATTTAGTCTCTACATACTTCCAAGCATCTTCAATGTTAGGGGCGTAGGAACCTGTGTCTTTGAGGAATCTGGGTGTCTACCTTCCTGGGGACATAAACCATGCCATGTCCCTTGTATAGTTTACTGCCATTGGGATGCACAGTGGTATTTCTTTCCTGTTGTTGCTGCTATTTTGGTTTATTGTTATTATTGTTGTTTTTGGGTATTTTTTTGAGACAGAGTTTCTCCCTGTAACACTGGCTGTTCTAGCACTTTGTAAACCAGGATAGCCTCAAACTTAGGGATATGCCTGTCTCTGCCTACTGGGTTTAAGCCACCACACCTGGCTTACTGTGATGTTTCTATAGCTACACCCAAACATTCTATTCAGCAACAAGCTGCAGGCACTGCAGGCATGGGATTGCACTGTTGCTGAGCAGGGTGACCGAGTGTGGGCCTCAGCTGGTGTTTCAAAGCAGGGCAGCTGAGGGTTGGACTTGAGACAGATCACAGAGCATCTGGACTGTGCAAGCCACATCAGAGCTGGTTTCTCAGTGCCTCAGCCGCATCTTTGCTGTGTCAGTGTCTCTGAGCTGGAAGGATAAAAGTCTTTGTGTTGAGAATTAGCATGAAAACCCAGCACAAAGGTGCTCAGAGCTCTGAGGACAAGACTAGAGATGTGCTGGAAGATAGTTTCTCATGACCCTTGTGATACAAAGAATGGGATTGTCCATGGAAGACCCACTTTCAGGAGGAGTCACACCTTCACCTTCTGGTCTTTGATGAAGTTAGAACACTCCCTTCAGGGCAGCAGCGTACTCTTTGTTCTGTTGTGCCCACTCCACCTGCCCAACCCTAGAGCCAGGAAGTAATTTGCCTCTCACTGGGAGTCGGAGCATCCAGACCCCTCAAGGTTCCAAGGCAACAGGAGTCAAACAAGGGCAGCGTGTTGGCAGCGTGTTCCATGGGTCTCACTTCTTTTAGATCTTAATGTATTAACTGCTCCTTTGTTACGGCCTTTAAAATGATCTTCACCCTGGACTTGCCTGCTTTCATTAAGAACAAGTTGAGAAGCTGGAGAGATGGCTCAGTGGTTAGGAGCACTGACTGCTCTTCCAGAGGTCCTGAGTTCAATTCCCAGCAACCACATGGTGGCTCACAGCCATCTGTAATGAGATCTGATGCCCTCTTCTGGTATGTCTGAGGACAGCTGCAGTGTACTCATGTACATAAAATAAATAAATTAGTCTTTTTTAAAAAGTAAAAAGAAAAATAAAGCAAATTTGCTTCCCCGTGTGGTAATTAAATTCAATATTGTTTTTCCCCTTATTTTCTAGGAGAAATTTATCTGTTTTGCAAAGGAGCAGATTCTTCAATATTTCCCCGAGTGATAGAAGGCAAAGTGGACCAGGTCCGGTCTAGAGTGGAGCGCAATGCAGTGGTAAGCTCTGCCCCTTGTGTCCCTCTCTCTGCCGCAGACCATGGTTCTGACTCTTCTCTGAGTCACAGTGCTTTCTGACACTCCCTCCTCCTCCTCCTTTGCTGACTGGTGAGAAGTGTCCTTAGTTTGTGCTGGAAGCTGTTCCCCTGATGTCTCCATCCATTCTCTCAGCCTCCCCGACAGCACTGAGGAGCCAAAAAGACCCCATGGCTAGACTTAGATGGCCGTCTACCTTAATCTGTAAATCTGTAAATCTAGGCTGTGCTACAATGTCATTCCAGATCCAGCACAGTCACATTCCCCATAGGGTGCCACAAAAGGCATATGCTGAGCTTCATTGAACTTATTAGGGCCGACTTCTTGAATTCCCGATGTTAACTCTAATTTCAAATGAGCACATTGGGGATTCTGACTGCTTCTACCAAGGGTCATCCCCAGGAACTGGAGACACATTTTGTGCTAAAAAGCACATGCTTCATGTGTTCTGGAAGGTTCTCTCTCACCTGAGAATCATTTTCCTTAAACGAAGTAATATGTTAACTATGATTAAAGTTCATCTTTTTAAAAGCTTGATTGAGCTATAGTCAGTAAACATCAATGTGTTCATATTGAAAATATAAAAGTAGGTAAGTTTTGATTTGTACTTGTAGAAACATTGCTGCCACAGTGTCCCAGGAACCTGTGCATTCTCCTCCTGCCAACTGTCCCACAATCCACCACTGTTTGCCATCACTGTGCATGAAATCTTATCTTCCGGAGTGTTGTTCAGTAGCATCCCAGGTCCGTTTCTTACCAGGCTCTCTCAGGACACATAACCTTTCTGAGATTCTTCTGCACAGTGTCCATTGCAGCATGGTGCTCCTTTTCTTGCTGAGCGAGCCATTCATCTGATGCCCAACTTCATTGTTCACCTATCCGATAGGCACTTGAGAGTGAGTGTCCGTGTGAGGGAGCCATGGGCTCTGGGCTACATCCACCGCCTTCTGGGAGCCTCTGTGCCCCGGCCGTGCTCGCTGTTCCTGTCTGTCTTTTTGTTGTTTTATGTCTGTCTTGGTTGTTTCCCCATGGATGACATCTGGTTGTGGTGAGTCTGCCTGTAGTAAATCTCATATTTTTCTGTTCAGGACTTTGAATTGTGTGGTCTGTGGGCTTTTTACCAAGATTGGAAAGTTTTCAGTAATTGATTTGCAGTGACGTGTATCCCCCTTCACCTGCCTTATCACTTGTTTAGCACAACTAGCTAGTTGATCCCTGTCATGTGTACTCTGTCCCATGTGCTGGTCACAATTGGGAACTTTCCCTGTGGGCTGCTGGTTTTTCACACTTCCACAGATCTAGAATCTAATCAGAGATGTGGTCGGACATCTCAGAAACTGCTTGTTCCTTCAAGCTGTGACTTCATATAATTTGCTGGATTTGGAACAGTGTTCTCTGTCTGGAGCCCTAGGAGATGTTGGGAATATGCTGTCTGCTGGCCTCTTGATGGCTTGTGCCTGGCCTCTGAGCCTGTCTGTCCATTGTCCTCTTCCAGATCCTTCAGGGCCATTCATTGTTACAGCATCTGCCTTAGTTGGGGTTTCTGTTGTTGTGGTAAAACACTTGGACCAGAAAGAACTTGAGAAAGAAAGGTTCTGTAAGGCTTGCATGTCCCAGGAATGCCCCACCCACAATGGGCCAGTGATGCCTCAGACTTGACGTGTGAGAGACCAATTCTTTCCATTGTGTGCTCCCTTTCTCCTTAGAGCAACTTTCTTTACTTCTGAGCATCACAAATCAAGAACTAAGACAGGAAAAGTACAGATCAGCCCTCCTAATACTAATTATGTAAAGGTGTTAATATGGAAATGTTCAAATCTGCCTTCAAGCATATCACCAAGTAGAATCCAGAAGCACTTTGGCAGTGGACCAGGTCTTCCATATGTGTCTCCCACTCAGTCATAGTGAATGACTATTGAGAAAAATGGTCCTTGGTCACCCTGAGATACAGAGAAGGGACCTGCAAAAGTCATTGTCTATTCTTAATTTTGAAATAATAGAAAAAATGAGTAGATTAATGTTTCCCTTATATAACAAAATAAAGTCTTGCTCATAAAGGCAGCGTGAGTGTCACTGGGAGCAGTAGGGATGCTCTCATTGTTGCTGCTGTAGCAAAGAGAGGAGTTTCACACACCAGTCCCTGACTAAGAAGGTGCCCCAGGCTTGCGCACATGCCATGCTGGAACATTGCATCAGGTAGATTCCCTGAGTTCCACAGGATCACAGATGGCTTCCCAGGTTGACCAAACCCAACCAGGACAGCATCCCTCAGACTGTCCTAGAGTCCTTAGATCTATCCTGTAGCTCAGCCAGGAGTTAGTCAGCAAACTGAACAACCACTTTAAACTACTAAAGCTTTATATGAGTAAAGACAGTTGTAAGTAATGATCAGGGGATCATTGTCTGCTTCAAACCCAGTTTCTTCTTCAGTCACTTGTTTTGGTGTGTTTAATCACAGTTAAGAAGTTGGTGCCAAATATAATATTTTGAAGACTAGTTTTCTAAGTACTTTAGAGTTTTAGCTGTTAAATTTAAGGCATTGATCTTATTTTATGTGTGGTATGATGGGAGCCATCTTATTTTTTGTTAAGTGGGTATCATTTTTTTGACTCCACTGTTGAGTGGCTATTTTGTTTTGTTTTCCCTGTTAAATGATCTTGTTTCTCTTGTTAAATCATGTGGCCAGATGTTGCAGGATTTGTTTGGGGTCTCAGTTCTGTCCTGTTCCCCTCTCCCTTTCTCTTCTTTACATCAGTTCTGTACAGTTTTCTTTACTGCCATGTGCTAGTAAGTTCTGAAAGAAGAATGTGTGCATGGCCAACCTGCTGTGCTGTTCTGCGTACCTTTGTAAGACCAAATTGAGACTTATCTATTTGGGGCTCCCCTGAATGAGACGAGAGATCAGGGATCGGTGCAAAAGCAAGAGGTTTATTAGTCCAGTGCACTGGGGTGGCCTCCATCCCGAGGAGAGGCAACCCCAAGCCCTCCGTCAGTAAAGTTTTATTCACTTAGTAATGGGTGGGCTACAGCGATGGTGACTAGGCATGCAAGCGTTGGTGGGTTTAGTTGACTTAAATTGATTGGCTGCTTCCAGTGTGGGTTGCATCTGAGGACCTATGCCCTACATTCCAGGGCTGCCCAGATAACACACTTCTCCCCAGGAAGTGCTGTTTGGCACCTGCCTGGGTCACATATCAAGGCTCTTCCCCTACATTCCAGGGGCTGCCCAGATATGGTTGAAGCACTCCTTCCTGGAGGGTGCAGGACACAAAAGCCCTCAGTGGGAGAGGGGGGCTGTAAGACCCTCAGTGGGGGGGAAGCTGTAAAGGGGGTGTGAGACTGTAAAAGCCCTTAGGGTCCCCCACCTTAACATTCCCCTTGAGTTCCTGCAGAGATCACCATCAGGAGTTCCACAGGATCACAAGACTCCACAGATGGCTTTGAGTGGTGTTGTCATCTTAACAATAAGAAATGTAATCCACAGAAACAAATGTGTTTCTGTTATTTGGCTCTTCTGTGATTTCTTTGGTGTTACTTAGTTTTCAGTGTGTTAGTCTTTTTCCTCCATGAGTACACATATTCCTGAATGTTTTCTTTCTGATGCAATCATGGGTAGAACTTTCTCAGTGTTCTTCCCAAGGTGAGTGTAGAGGCACGTGAGATGCACATGACCTGCCTGTGCTGATGCCACAACCGTGTCCACCATTGCTGCGTTCATATAATAGCTCTGAGATTTCATGCAAGGTGGAATGTATATTCTTTACAAAATTTGCCTGTGAGATCTGGTCCTCTGCACATTGGAGTTTGTGTTCAGCTGAAATGGAAAGGCAAGAATCCCTGCTGCTCCTCACCTCAAGCAATTTTTGGAGAGCCACTGTGGGGACCATTCTGTGTTGCTCCTGCAGTTTTCAAATGTTTGATCTTCATCAGTTCAGAGCATCACATAGGTTTTATCTGTAATGTCACATTAGCCCATCTCCTACTCCAATTCCATCTGTCTGTCATTCAGGGAGGAGTCCTGTTCATGGCATGCAATTCTTTTGTAACTGTTGGGTTCTGTTTGCTAGTGTGCTACCAAGGGTTGCTTTCTGTGGTTTATAAGGGTCAGCACTAAGTGAATGTGAGGCTGGAGAGATGGCTCAATGGTTAAGAGGACTGACTGCTCTTCCAGAGGTCCTGAGTTCAAATTCCAGCAATGACATGGTGGCTCACAACCATCTGTAATGAGATCTGATGTCCTCTTCTGGTGTGTCTGAAGACAGCTACAGTGTGCTTATATATAATGAATGAATTAATAAATAAACAAATCTATTTTTAAGTGTGACCGTGTTTTGTACAGGTTGTTAGTGTTTTATACAGGACTATAAAAGGTGGATCAAGGTGAAGGAACAAGAAACACCAAAGAAACCCCACCAGTGGCTACCACCCAGTGATAGTTTTCTGTGTCTGGGCAGGGAGGAGGCACAGTGATGGGCCTGTGCATTGTACACGCTCCACACTTAGATCCCCTCATCCCTAAGGCTTACTTTAGTCTCCCCTGTGCCTAGCATGAGGATGAATAACCTTTCAGTCTTCCATCTCCCAACTTCAATGCACTGCTACCACGGCACTGCAAGCTGTTCTCTCTCAAAAGCTAAGCTGAATTCTGTATCTGTTTACAGGATCTAACAGAATAATCTGTTTTCGATTTTATAGAGCACGTGACTGTCCGTATGGACCAGACATCATAGGTTATGGTTCTACGGACACGTGACCGTCTGTATTTAATGTAATTCAGTAATCCCTAGGGTGACTGGGTTATGACTCATTCATTGTCTTCAGAGATGGGTATGAGGAAAACCTGAGCATGCATTCAGCAGATGACGTGAGATTCACATTACACATTGGCTTGTGTTTAACAGGAAGGGTTGCGAACCCTATGTGTTGCCTACAAGAGGCTCGAGCCAGAACAATATGAAGATGCTTGCCGACTGCTACAGAGTGCCAAAGTAGCACTTCAGGATCGGGAGAAGAAACTAGCAGAGGCCTACGAGCAGATAGAGAAAGACCTCATTCTGCTTGGTGCTACGGCTGTTGAGGACCGGTAAAGATGTCTCATGTGTCTGTGTTCAGTTACAGATGGGGAGGGGCCCTGAGAGTAGAGTGGGAGGCAGATAGCACATGTGTCCTGTGCCAGTGTGTTTGTTCCAATCACAAGGCTTATCTGTCACTTCCCGGAGAGTGACAACCTTGAGATTATTACTGGGTGATGTGTCACTGACCACAACTAGGATGCCTAGAAAGACACTTGTCCCTCAGATATTGAAAGTGCCATCTTCACCTGTGTCACACATGGAGGAGCAGTTTCTTTTCATTCTGTAGAGGGAAATCAAGAATCATTTTCCAGCTGCTGCTGGCTCTTCTGAATCTGTGACTTAGTGTAGCTCAGTGTCATCAACATGGTTGTCATTGTCGAAGACAGTTAAAGTAACGAAGTGAGCTGTTGTAAAAACCTGTGAAGTTGCTGAGAAAGTTTCTGGAATTATGATACACGGTGAAGACCAAGGGACAGTGCAGTGTCCATAGGGCAGCAGGTCAGGAAGGGGAACTGTCCTGGGTAGGCTCTGATAGCCTTTACATGGAACCATTGTGGACAGCTGACATGGCTGAGTTAGGTTGTAGAACCTGCAGGGTTGACACCCAGGAGCACAGAGGGTGGGTGACAGTAAAATGACAGTAAAACATTGTCAAGGTTTCTCATGTAGCCCAGATGACATGGACTGTGCATCCTCATGGGGTTACAGATACAGTGTCCTGTTGAAGTGATGTTTGATCACAAGCTACTTCTTTAAAACCCGAGCCAGCACATTGGTAAATTTTCCTCTCTGGGCCTCAGGTCCCTTACTATTGTTTCAGAAAATTACAAGGTTGGAGGTAGTTCCCTTCATCTGTGCCCTGTAATAATAGCCACGAACTTCTGCCCAAGGACTAGTCTGACTTGGCAGGGTTCTGTAGAGGTGAAAGGTCACACCAGATTTCACACAGTGCTGGCTCATGTCACTGATAAATGTCAGCTGTGGGGCCACTGGCATTATCAACATCTGATATGTTACTTAGAGCCTGGCTTCCTATTTAATAAGTAGCAGCATTAGAACGCATAGTACCAAAAGAAAAGACCTTATTTCCCAACTCCATTTCTCCATTTTATTTCTGGTTATAACAATTCTTCTTCTAAGTGGAATGATATTGGATTGGACACGAGGCTCAGGAAAAGGACATCACACAGAACAGCCTTCTTAAATAGCGTCCATGGTTGGCAGAACCTTACAGCACATCATATGTCCACTTACCTTCAGGAGCAGGTTCCGGTCCTTTCTGTAGACCCTCAGCCACTTTGCACATGCTGTTCTGTAGAGCTGAGACTTGATGGCGTTCTGTTTTTTGACGTTCTTTATTTTGGTGTCTCTGGATCCTGATCCCATGGTTTTTGTGCTCTCAGGCTCCAGGAGAAGGCTGCTGACACGATTGAGGCACTGCAGAAGGCAGGTATCAAGGTCTGGGTGCTCACCGGGGACAAGATGGAGACGGCCTCGGCCACCTGCTATGCCTGCAAGCTGTTCCGCAGGAGCACACAGCTGCTGGAGCTGACCACCAAAAAGTTAGAGGAGCAGAGCTTGCATGACGTTCTCTTTGAGCTGAGCAAGACGGTGCTGCGCTGCAGCGGAAGCATGACCAGGGACTCCTTCTCAGGGTACGCGGCTCCCCCGCCTCCTGAGGCCTGGCTCTCTGGGCACTAATGCCTCAATCCTTGTGGGTCAAGTAAATGTTCTCCGAAGCCAGGAATGCCTAGGCAGCCAGCTTCAAGATGCTGGGAGGGAGTGTGGGAAGATGTTTTGATTGGAACAATTTCCATCTGCTGCTGTGCCCATGGGCCCATCATAGATGCCTCAGAATGCTGCCAGAAAATCCACAAAGCAGTTAGTAATAGTTTCGGCTATCTTCCTGAGACAGTATTGCTGAAGTAGTCTTTACAAGAATACCTGTGAGTTTATGCATGCAGGTTACAGGGGCACCCAAAGTAGTGCGGGCGGGTCAGCTGATTCATTGTCATGTTTCTGTTCTGGTTGTCAGCATACAGGGGCCATGGTGTAATGAGGAGATAGAGGATAACCTGCACCAGTACCATCTCTTCTCACACCATATATAGATTGTAGGGTGAAGCCCAGGCTTGGAGCAGGCACCCTTACTCACTGGGCAGTCTCTCTGGCCTGTCTCAAGAGTCATATAAATTTGGCAAAACAAGTCAGCTCTCTAGGCATGCCCAAGTTTGAGTCTGCTTTAAGAACAGCACATAATCATTTCTATATTGATCTGCAGAGTTTTGGGTCACAGACGTGTTTGTCAGCCTCAGGCCTAGCAGAGTGGCTAAGAGTGCACTGCTGTGGCAGAGGGCCCAACCCCAGCACCAACGTCAGTCTGCTCCCAACAGTCTGACCCCAGGTTCTGGGAGATCAGCTCTGCTTGTCTGTGCAGGGGTATGCCCACTTCTACCCACAGATACACACAGATTTATAAAGTAAACTTTTAAAGCCCAGCAAAGGGAGACTTTGATCATGTTCAAGCAGTGAGGTCTCCAGGGCAGAAAGCCAGATAGAAGAAGTTAGTGACCTGCCCTCCCAAGCCCTCCTTGTGGTATCTCAGTACTGAGACTTACACAGACTCCTTGCAGGGTATAGCTGCTTTGTCTGAGCAAAGAAATGTCATTAAAATGTGATTTATAGTGTAGTCAGAGGTGGATCCAGTACTTTAAAGACTATAAAGAAGAAGGGAGACCCGCAAGCATCCTGACCCCGTGGACCAGCACGATGCCAGTGCTCCGTGTGTGCTGTTGTAGACTACAGATGCAGTGATTGAGTGCTTTTCTCTTTTGTTTGCTCCAAAGACTCTCCACAGATATGCATGACTACGGTTTAATCATTGATGGAGCTGCACTGTCCTTGATAATGAAGCCGAGGGAGGATGGGAGCTCCTCGGGCAACTACAGAGAGCTCTTCCTGGAGATCTGCAGGAACTGCAGTGCTGTGCTGTGCTGCCGGATGGCGCCCTTGCAGAAGGCCCAGGTCATTAACTGGCCCACTTGTGGGCCATGGGTGTCAGGCGTTGGGAGAAACCTTTTATTAAGTCTCACCATCTCTGATTGCTAAACAGTTAGGGAGATGTAAACATTGAAACCCGAGGCTTAGATCCTCCTTCAGGGTCAGGCTTGAGTGTAGCTCCTTGGAAATCTACTCCAGGGGTGGGAAGGAAGCTTCATTCACTGCATTTTCTGTGTGCCAGGGTCAGTTGGGATTTGTCTTTCTCCCTTTGGACTCCAGGTAGTCCCCCCATCCCCTGTTCTTGTGGGAACCTACCCAGATTGTCTTTGTAAATAGGTCGAATTATTGTATAATGCATGTGTGAATATGGTAATTTTCCAAAGCTCAGGAACCCGAATGAGGTGCAGCTTCATTGAGGCCCGCTTTGGGTGTGAATGCCAGGGAGCCTTGAACTGCTTATAAGGAAAGGAGCTGCTTGTGTGGCCCAGCCATAAAGGTCAAATGCATTGTGCACAATCTGAGAGTCAGGTTCAGGAAAGTACTCTTTTGCATGTGAGCTTGCTGCTCCAATTAGCCAGTGTCACTAGACACAACAACCAGACTGTCTCTGGGCAGTCCTCAGAGAAGACAGGTTGGGGTGCAGGTACTCCTGTGTGCAATATACCCCCCAAACACACACACACTTGATTCCATGTAAACCTTCTGTAATCATTTTCCTGGGATTTCCCTAGGTAGCCTGGGATTTCCAGTGCTGTTTTTGGTTCTCCAATGATTTTATACAAGTGGAATCTGAACTTTCCCTTTTTCTCAGCCTCATATCCTAATGCATCATACTTAAGCAAAATGCATGTAGGGAAGTCTATAAAGAAATCAATTTGGACATCAAGAAGTAAAGAGAAATCATGAAGAGTACTCATTGCATTAAGTTGACATATTTGATTTTCACATGTGACAACTTCGAAAATTAAAGTAGCATTAAAGACTTGTAAAAATGGTTTGATAATAGGTGGCATAGAATTTTGGTTCCTTTGTGCAGACCACGGTGCTGGTACTGGCCCGGGCTCTTCTGATACCTGGACATAACTCTAATCTTGTCTTCATGCATTTGTGAAGTCTTGTTATTGATCATATCTTAGATTTTATGTGTCTATTTGATCCTCTGTGGAGGGAATGGTCTGAGAACTGTAAGCGAACCATTTCCATTTCCTATACCAGCTTTATGTCTTTGTTGGTTCTGCCCAGTTAATAAGAAAAGTAACTAATCAAGAAAGGTAAACTCTGTTTTTCTTTCTTTTTTTTTCTTTTCAGATTGTTAAGCTGATCAAATTTTCAAAGGAGCATCCTATCACCTTAGCAATTGGTGACGGTGCAAATGACGTCAGCATGATCCTGGAGGCCCACGTGGGCATAGGTGAGCCAGTGCTGCCCACAGGGGGCACTTTGGCAGGCCTGGGCCTTCGCCTGGGACTTGTACTTTACAAGGGGACATACCGGGCAGTGGTCTGTTGGGCATGGCTGGCTCCGCTAACCAGCCTGTTCACCCTACTCTAGGTGTAATTGGGAAAGAGGCTCCACTAACCAGCCTGTTAACCCTACTCTAGGTGTAATTGGGAAAGAGGGTCCATTAACCAGCCTGTTAACCCTTACTCTAGGTGTAATTGGGAAAGAGGGTCGTCAGGCTGCCAGGAACAGCGACTATGCAATACCCAAGTTTAAACACTTGAAGAAGATGCTTCTTGTTCACGGGCATTTTTATTATATCAGGATATCTGAGCTTGTGCAATACTTCTTTTATAAGGTAAGAAGTATTTCTTTTCTCCTCTCAGTTTCAGTGGCACGAGACCTTTGTCTGGTAACTTAATCTTCCACTAAGAATCATTTATGACAAAAGGGAGTGGCCATAGGAGTAGGCTATTTCTGTAACCAGAGGACACCTGGTAGCCAGACTCTGGCCTCACTGTGTGTTCTTCCTCCTATCCTTCTCCATTCCTCTTTTCTCACCCTTTCAACTGCCTCACACTAGTCCGGGGTGAAATAACATAAGAGGGGAAAGGGGGCGATGTTACTGTTAGACTATTTCCTGCTGTCTAGGATCGTTGACTTCCTTGGGATGGTTTGATCTTCACTGTCAGGGAATCTAATTGTTTCTCCTCCTCTTCTTCCTCTTCCTTCTTCTTTCGACCCACAGTAAACAACCAGCAACCCATCCTGCCTCTTGGGGTCTTAGCATTTATAGATCCTCTGAAAAGTTCCCAGAATTCCAAACATCACACAATCACAGAGACTCTCTGCAGCTGGCAAAATCATGCCCTTGCATGAGGCAAATCGTAGTCACCAGCTGCAGAAAATCCCTACATCTCAGACCTGGATTAATATGAAAACATAGTTTTAGAATATCGCTGTGTTTTTCAAAGAAACCAAAATTCTTGCTACAATCCCTGGCACTTGTTTGGCCCTGTCAGGGTGTAGCGTCAGGTGGTTGAGGGCAGTGTCTTCAGCCCTCTCCATGCAGGTGGCTGTGCTGCCGGCTGTGTATGGGAAGGAAGCATGTCCAGCACCCATGCGGCAGCTGTATAGGATGTGGGCCCACTTGGGACAGTCCCCATAGGAAGCAGTGTGCTGACAGTGGCTGGTGACCTCTAGGCAAGCCCATGCATCTGTGATGCCCGTGAACTAATGGCCATGACTTATTTTCCAGAATGTCTGCTTCATTTTCCCTCAGTTTTTGTACCAGTTCTTCTGCGGATTTTCACAGCAGGTCAGTCTGATGCCATAACTGGAAGTTCATCATAGTCTTGTCTTCCTTCCCAGTGGGGGCATGGTGAGGAAACAGTCTTCAGGAATGTGCAGGCAGACTCCATGGAGATCTGGCAGGCTCTCAGGTGCCATCCTCCTTACCGCCCCTGGGTCCTGTCAGTAGACAGGGGAAGGAGCAGGCTACAGAGCTGAGGAATTGCCAGCCCCAGTTTGGGTGTCATGAGGCTGGGTATGTCCCTAAACACAAGCCTGTAGTGACATAGCCATTATTCTGGGCTGTATGATTGATTACATTTGGTTATACATTTGCGCCTTCGTGGGTATGTGGGTCATCCTTGATGGCTGAGGCATTGAAGTATGCGGGCTGCAAACATATGTGACCTGGGAGAAGGGCTCCTTAGTACTTGCTGCCTGGACAGACACTTTTCTGTCCCTGTGCACTCAGATGGACAGTGGTCAATAGCTTGTATCCAGAGCCACCAGAGCCAGGCTAACTGAAGCTAGAAGTGAGAGTGAACAGAATTTCGAGGGTTTGGGTTTGAGCTCTGCCGGACAGATGTCCTTCATGAAGTTTACAGCTAGATGTCTCTGTAGAATGGTGGCTTGTATGAATTTTAGGTACACTTTCTATATATTTAAGCTTTTTGCAAATTAAAAAGTAGCATATTCATGGCCTAGGAAGATGGCTCAATTGATAAAGTTCTGTTTGCACAAGCATGAGGGCCTGAGCAAATCCCCAGCGCCCATGGTATAAGGTACGTGTAGTCGCAAAGGCTGAACCTCTGCTGATGAGTAGACAGAGGCAGA
Source organism: Micromys minutus (assembly GCF_963924665.1). Lineage (NCBI taxonomy): Eukaryota > Metazoa > Chordata > Mammalia > Rodentia > Muridae > Micromys > Micromys minutus. Next base: position 52,161,110 of record NC_137983.1, on the reverse strand, counting down.
GGATACCTGGGGTTCATTGGTTATCCACTCTAGCTGAGTCAGCGAGTTCCAAGTCACCTGATGCTGACCTCTGACTTCCACACACACACATGTGCAAACATGCATGTGTACACACACATACACACACACACACAGGGTAACATGCTAAATCATGACATCAGTATGTTAAAGCCACCCTGGAGTACCACTCAGATTACTTCTTCTTGCAGACTTTGTACGATACTGCGTATCTGACTCTCTACAACATCAGCTTCACGTCCCTCCCGATTCTCCTGTACAGCCTCATGGAGCAGCACGTGGGCATTGACGTGCTCAAAAGAGACCCGTCCCTCTACAGGTATGTGCCTCTGTCCTGTACGAGTGTGAGCCCCTCAGCTCTTCTGCACAGCACAGGAAACAGGAAGGAGAGCAGAATCCTCAGTCAGCTCCTGGTGGTGGTATTTCAGAGTTGGGGTACACATGCTTCCACAGGATGGTGTTAAACAGTCAGGCGGTGTCTTGGAGTTTGCTTCATAGGTGATGGGGTCTACACTAGGCTTTAACACACATGTGAACCTCCTCTGCACCTCACAGCTTGATAGATATGTGAAGCACTTCTGCTTTCCGGTGCTTGATAGAGTTGGAGACTCTAGGAGCGTAAGCTATTGCTCTGCCTCATTTCCTAGTGTTAAAGCAATAGCTTTTCTACTGTTTCAGGTTTTTTGACAGATAAAATGTTTCTTTGTAGTCTTTTTCCATCTAAGGCATAATAAGGAGTTTCTCATGCTTTTGTCTAGGCTCTTCCAGTAGCAATGAATTGCATGCTACAGTGTAGCTGTCAGCTAGAATCCACTGTCATTCACCTACCTCAGTTTGCCAGGGTCTTTTGTCATACTGGTGTGTGCACACACAGGTGTGCACTTAGTTCTGTGAGGTCTTTTCACCTGTTTCAGAAACCACAGAACATCAGACAGCCTTCCCTGTCCAGTGCCACAAGACCTGGTCATGGGCTTTAGGGTCTTTATTACAGTACCTTGAAGCTGGAGAAAATAGGTGTATGTGTGCACGTGCATACACACACACTCCTGCTAACATACTTACTCTTGTAAAATGAACAGGCATAGAAACTCAGTGTAGGTTGGTCTCAGACACAAATCCTCAGTCTGTTAATCAATATGTCAGATAGTGTGTGCTGTTGTGTGTTAATTATATTCAGAAGACAAAAAAGCACCAGGTTCCCTTTGATAATATGACTGAATCTGAGAGAATATTCAAAGGCCAGTGGAGAACATTGGTACAGCAGTGTGAAGTCTGAGGAGCGTTGCCATTGGGGGTGCAGACTTGGTGTTTGCTAGTCACAGTTGCATGTGGGCAGCCATGATGCCACCGAGTAGGGCTGGACAGGTGGACCTTGGGCTGGTGTCACAGTTTTCCCCTCTTCTTCTCAAACAGAGACATCGCCAAGAATGCGCTGCTGCGCTGGCGGGTGTTCATTTACTGGACATTTCTCGGCGTTTTTGACGCTTTGGTATTTTTCTTTGGTGCTTATTTCATGTTTGAGAACACAACCGTGACCATCAACGGACAGGTCAGTACTGGGCGTGACCTTGTGCTATACTGCTAAGTAACAAGCCCCGCCGTGTGCAGTCATTGTGTGGAGCAGTTGTGTGAGAACAGGTTGGCCTGAGGTTAGGTGAGCAGTACTAGGTGTGACCTATGGAACAACCGAGAGGAAGGGACGTGTCACATTTGCCGGTTGTAGAGAGTTAAGGTCAGTCGAGGTTTTCCTGGCTGGCCCCAGGGCACCATGGTTTCTTCCAGCCAGTGCCCTTTCATATGGGAGTTTGGTTGTGTGAGTGTCTCTCCACAGTGCGCGGGCATGGCCCCTTCACAGTGAGCAGCTCTGTAGTTCTCTGATGGACTACAGCCTGTTGTTGCCTACCTTCTGGGGTGTGTTATATTAGTATCTTGCTTTTTTTCTTTTTGCTACTTGCTTCCTTCCCACCTCAGATAATGACCACCAACACAAGCATGGTAAGACACTGGGTTTGTCCTCTCTTTGTGTTTTTGAAGTGCATTACAAATAAAATATTTCTTGAAAATATTTTCAAATGTGACCTCTTCTGTGTGCTCTGTGGGTAGAAAAGCTATTAGCCACTCCTGTCCTCTGCTAGTGTCAGTCACCTGACCCTGAGGTGACTTCTCCCTGGGTCTCTGTCAAGGCTTCTCTGGAAGGGGAAATGGCCGCATAGGTCTGCATGTCACTGTAATTACAGTCAGGAGGCCCGGTGGGGAACTTGCTTTGGTGATTTACCTATGCCACACTGGGAGAACCAGAGGCATCAAGTAGACCCTAGACCTTGTCCCCATAATCTCACCGGCCCAAACGTAGTGTTGAGGCCAGCGAAGGTCACTGGTTCTGAGATGGCTGTAAAATAAACACTGCACCTGACATCAGAGGAAACTCCTTCTAGACAGAAATGCTTCTCATTTCTTGTGAGCCAACTCCCTCCTGTGCAGTGCTGTCCTCCCCGTGCTGATCCTTCAGACAGTCAGGTTAGATGCCAGAGTCTGACCTGTGTCCTAGCACTTTGTTTCCCTGTGTGTTTGTTTCTGTGGCCTGATGACTAAAGGTACTGATCTCTCCTAGTTTAACACCAATCAGTGTTTACTAAATTCAACCCCGCAGACTCGCTCAAGTTCACGTCGCTGACTTAAAGATTTTAAGCTTCTCAGCTTCTCTGTAGCTTACTGTCCTCTTTTATTTCCATCAGACAGTGCCTGCCCATAACATGTCCTCTGAATCTTAGCAGACCCATACTCTCTTCCCCACGAGTCAGCCTCTAAGATGCATCTTACCATCCACATGTGTCCTACACACTCAGCTTCAGCCCTCAGCTCTCTGCTCATGTCAGACCTCATCTTGCCACTCAAGGGCCCTTCATCTGGTGGTCCCTGGTGTAGGAGGTTGAGGAAGAAGCTTACACAGGCTGGGAAACTGGTGTGAGGCCAGAACTCAGACCCTGACCTGTGCGGCCCGGTGCCCTCCACCCCAGCCCACGATGTCTCTGTTTTACACAGCAGACATTCAGGTGGAGGGGTGGACATGCAGTGCTAGAGAAGGACTCCGGCAGCAGCAGTGAGCTCATCTCCCAGGCTGGCCCAGAGCCTCTCTTCAGTGTCCCCTGCGGGTCTTCTGCCAGCCCTCCTAGTGTGTGTAGTGACATCTCTGCTGCCTACCAGTCATGGGAGCTCAGGATTTCTGTGTTCCTTTGCCTGCAGTCATTGTCTTCCACCCCCAGACAGCCCTTTAGGCCTTGTGTGGGTTACTAGGGAGATATTTCTTGATGGCCCTGCAATGTCTCTCTGCCCCCATCACCCACATGTGATCTTGGAGATCCATGGAGAGTGATCACAGCACACAGCTGACAGATGGGTGTGGAGCTAGGCCAGAGGGGTGCAGAGGCGTTGTGACAGTGACCTCAAGAAGCCACGCTTTGTCTGCTGTGGAATACTACTGCATGTAAACATTAAGTTGGCTTTGGTTTAAAGCCTTTGGTGAACAGAAAATACCTTTTGAGAATGGCCATTGTCAGGCTAGAGGAGGAATCGGGCAAGTGAGTGGGCATGCCCGGGGCATTCCTACAGGGCAGAGGCGGTCTGAAGTTAGTCAGACCACAGATGTGTGTGCTTGTTGAACAGTGAAGGTATGTCATTAGGTGTAAATTACTCAGACCATTCCTTTAGGGGTATTGTTGAAATGTGAGCCATTAATGGAGGTGTGGTGTTGAGGTGTAAGCCAGCCAAACCATCACGAAGATGTAAGTCAGACATCAGTGGAGGTAGCTGTTCTGAGTAGGTAAAGTGTGGCTGGGGCAAGTGTAAAGATGACTGTCTGACCAAGGGCATGGGGTTAGGAAATCTAGAACTGAGTGACTCTGGGTAGGTGACCAGAATAGTTCCTAGTGGGGGAAAAAAAGGAGGAAATGAAGATTATGCAGAAAGGGCTCGGGAGCTGGCACTCACTGACCAGGAACACAGGGAGGAAGATGACCACACATCTCCTAGCCAGTTTGCAGTTTTTCATTTAACACTATCACGTTTCATCTGCCTGTTGAAGTGATGGTGGCGATCAGGTGTCCTGTAGGGACTCAGGGTCTGGTGCCACATGGCACCCCAGGTCTGCCACAACCCACCAAGCCCAAGGAAACCTGGAGTGGGAGGGACACTGTCCTACGTGTATCAGGTGTGGGAGGAGCAAGTGGCAGAGTTTACTGTGGTATGCTGTGTGGCACTGCTGGGGTCTGCTTGTCCCCGTGCTTGTCCCCTGCTTACACTCATGTCCATGCGATGCTGACATCTCTATTTTAAGGAGTTCTCTCACTCTGTGCCAACTGACGGCACAGAAGAGCTGGGGGTGGAGGCAGGGGCTTTCTTCTGCCAAGCATAGCCTTGCAAAGGCAAAGCTTCTCCTCCCTCACTGCAGCTCACCATTTGTCTAACACCTATAGCTTTCAGTTAAACAGACCAGCTGTGTGCTTCCCAACACCCTGTTAGGTACACACCTTCATTGTTGTTGCAGCTCTGCTACCCCAGGCTGTAAAAACATCTCTGCCCCAGAGAGAGTGCTTATGACCTCTTCCACCAGTCCTGCACTCTGGGCTTGGTATTGGCTTTCTTCCTGTGGGCCCAGCCCACATACCATGTGGCATCTCTGGGTTGTCCTCATAGTTGCAACAGTAGCCACTCTGCAGTGACCAAGTAGCTCCTGGCTAGAAGCCCCTCACATGAAGGTCTAAGGGCTTCTATTGGTGTTTCTAAGCCCGAGGAGGAAGGCCTTTCTCTGGTAGGATGAAGAACAGGACTTGGTGGCATCCCTGTACAGCTGATGTCTCCACAGGGTCCTGATGCTTCCTGTACCCTCTGCTCTGATGCCCAGGGCTCCTGCAGGCCCCGGATTCACACACACCGAGTTTCAGAGTAAGGTATAGGCACATGTCTTTGATTAGAACTAACCATAGGCAAAAGTACTGCATCCTAGCCTTTTGATTCTTTGTGAAATAAGCTGTTAAGAAAGTTCTGGGATCATTGCTCTGAGAGGCACAGTTCACAGAGCCCAACAGTGTCTCTGGGTCATGTGGTATGTAGGGAACTTTCCTTGCCAGAGGCTCGTGTGGACTGGCTTTCCTGAAAGAAAGTGCTCACAGTCACTGACCCCACATGTCTGTCTGTAGTTGAGAAACGTATTGGTTACTTTAGCATTGTGTCTGTACCACCCACCATCCTGCCTGCCCACGCTCCCACTAGAAGGAGGATAGACCATGTCCGCCTGTCCTCTCCTCGCTGGTCAGTTGTGAACAGCTGTGGCTGTGGCCAGGACCTGGCTGTAGGGGGAGCAGCCATTGTAGCCTCTGTCTAGTTTGTGCCCCTTGTCCTGAGGTCTCCACAGAGAAGCCCTCCCTGATGCTGTCACCTCTGTGTTGTGGTGTCTCCTCTGGCTGTCTCCTGCAGTGTTCCAGCAGCTGTGCCCCTCAGCTGACAGCATCTCTATCACCAGAAGCAGGTTCCCTCAGTGTGTTCTTGAGCAAACAGGCGGAGCACTTCTGGGGGATATGGTCGGCACATAGTCTCTTCTGTGGAAAGCAGCCTAGCCAGGGCCTGTTGACTCCCACTCTGTGGTCTCTCCTGCTGGACCTGAAACCTAGTACCCAGCAGGGCCAGTGTCAGGCCAGCAGGAAACTAACACGAGTCATCCTTGACCCAGGCTTGGCTGTCACACTGGCCGAGGGCCATCTGAGCCCTTGCCTTCTCTAGCTCAAGAAACTAGTGTCCACGTCCTTGGGCTGAGGTGCAGAGGCTGTGGGAGGAGTGGTGAGTGACAGCATACACTCAGAGAGTCTTATCTTCACAGATGTTTGGGAATTGGACCTTCGGCACGCTGGTGTTCACTGTGATGGTGTTCACTGTCACACTGAAGGTGAGTCACTGCTTTGGGCACATGCCAGTCATGGCCAGCCTGCAACTCTCCCTGAACTCTTGGAATCTTAGGTCCACGCTGACACTGGCACCCCCATGCTAGGTTCGCTGAGTTCATATCCAGGGCCAGCAAGTGAGCACTGCCTAGTGTATGAACTTCAGAACCACACAGAGGAAAATGAAGAACTGGTTATTCATAAAAAGGAGTAATTAAAACTTTCTAAGGATACACAGCCTTATCCCCAGTAGAATTAAATCGGCTCTGCTTACATAAAGTAATATATTTAAGAAAAAATTAAAAATATCTGTTTTATTTTTTCTTATTTATTTTACGTGTGTGGGTGTTTTGTCTACATGTATGTCTGTATACCATATGGGTGCCTGGTCCCCTTGGATCTCCTGGTACTAAAGTTATAGATAATTGTTCACTCTCATGTGGGTGCTGGGGATTGAACTCAAGTCCTCTGGAAGAGCAGCCAATGCTCTTAACCACTGACCCACCTCTCCAGCCCCCAAAATTCAGTTTTTAAAAATCAAGTTAAATTCTGTGAAGAACCTCGTTTTAAAAGTTCCCAAACTCTTACACTGGGTCTTCAAACTTCTCATAGACTTCTCATATTGCCTTCTTAATAGATGTATGTCAGCGTGAGTGATACTTGATTGTGTACACACACACACACACACACACACACACACCAGTCTCCTCCTGAGAAAACATGGATTTCTTCCTGTGGGGTGATTCTCTCCTGAGCTCTTGCAGGCACTGTGCTGTTGTTTCTGTTTTGGTCATTTCTCATGATTTCTGGCCCTCCTTTCTGCTTGGACGGCAGCAGTGTTCACACCTCCTTCTCTTGTAGCTCGCTCTGGACACACATTACTGGACTTGGATAAACCACTTTGTCATCTGGGGGTCGCTGCTCTTCTACATTGTCTTCTCCCTGCTCTGGGGAGGGATTATCTGGTAAGAACCCTTTAGCCCCATGTGGCCCTACCTGCCCCACCCGTGCAGAGCTTCAGCCTCCTACCCTGGAGCTGCTGTCGGAGCGTCTGTGTTTCTGGTGTCACGGTGCATATTTTGGAGCTCTAGCAGACAAGTGGTTCATAGTGTCTAAGTGGACAACCACTGTGGTTCCAGGCCTGGGCCTCGTCTCCCTCTCTAATGCTGCACCTCAGTTCAGCTTTATTACCTCAAAGTGCTATTTGTAGGGACCTGAGGTCTGCTTTCCACGTGTTCTTTGGGGACACTTTGAACCCACAGCCCTCTGGTACAGCGTGGGGCAGGCTCGTATGGCCCATAGTGCTGTAACATTCTCAGAGCACGTCAGCATCTCAAACCCCTGAAGGTTGCAGTGTCCCCTTCAGCTGAGTTACAGAATGGCCAGAGGCCATGTGACCTGAGAGCCAGATGAGGATCAGTGAAAGGAAAGTCACAAGAAGTGTGACCGGCCGACATCATTCTTCCCGTGGGTAGGTTGACCCTGCCTGCGTCCTTGTCAGGCTATAAGGCCCAAAGCAAAGTTCTCCTCACTTGGAATCACAGACCCCGGGGAGGAACAACCTTAGACAAGACCATTCTAACCTCTTCCCTCCCTGGCACTAACTAGGGAGCCTTGGTGAAGGCTCCTGGAGCCCTAAAGAAGCAGAGAACAGCTTTGGGTGTCCTCCAGCCACCACTGCCTAACAGGAAATGCAAAACCTGAGGTCCTAGTGGGCCCTGAGACCATCAGGAGGGAAGGTTTCCGGAGGGTCACATAACTCTACCCTCTCTTCTGGGTTGTCTATGTGAGCAGCGTGTAAGCTCCACACTCCCTGTCTCTGACTTCCCTTCCCCCACACTCCTCCACATGTAGGTTGTGTATCTTTGGAGATGGGGCTTTCCTCTCTCCCTGAGGTGTTCATGGTTCAGAAAGTAGAAAGTAATTCCCAGGTCTGAGGTAGAAAGAGCGAGTGTGGAGCCAAGGAAGCCATGTCAGCACGCCAGGAAACCCTCCCTGTTCCTCGGACTCCGCCGGAGGCATGTGTTGAAGCCAGTGCTCCACCAACACCCATGCGTACACTGCTATTGTGTGACGATCAAGGAGACACTGGGCCTCCAGGATCCTCATGCCACTTTGGAAAGCAGGCTACAGTTGCCTCTTCCCTTTCTCACAGACTCAAAGCATTGTGGGGGACAGGGGGCATGGGCAGGCCCTGGCAGCACCAAGAGAGGCACTTTGGGGGAGCATGGCCTCATTCCTGGCCAGGCAGGGTCTCACCATTGTCCTCCCTGTTCACCCAGGCCGTTCCTCAGTTACCAGAGGATGTACTATGTGTTCATATACATGCTGTCCAGTGGGCCCGCCTGGCTGGGTATCATACTGCTTGTCACGGTCGGTCTCCTCCCCGATGTCCTCAAGAAGGTCTTGTGCAGGCAGCTGTGGCCCACGGCAACTGAGAGAACTCAGGTAAGGAGGCTGCCTAGCCAAGCCAGCCACTTCCCTGTCTTATGGGAAGGTAGTAAGAAATGTCTCAAAAGGTCTAGACATTATAGAACTGATCAGCCTGTACCTTAGTCTTTAGATTTGCAATGACACGTTTTAAGTGTTCTGTTGGTAAAATTCAAGATAAAAATGTTTAATTTGTTCTTTAGACCAAAACAATCATCTGAAATAAGAAGAGAACAAAGAAAAATAGAAAAATAAGTTATTTTCTGTAAACCCACAAAAAAGTAATTGTTTCTTTGATCATTGAATTGTGGTCTGGCCTGGTGCCCAGTGATATTGGTACCAACTTAACATGTGCAAGACCCTGGGTTCATTCCCTAACTCTAGAAGGGGAAAAAGATTTAAGTTACGCCACTTTTAAGGGTGTTGAATTTGACTCAAATGTACCTTTACAAGAGTAAGTGGTAGGTATGGGAAACTCTGTTCCCCACCTCCCAAACTGGCCAGCAAGCTGAATCCTCAACAGGACCCTGTCACCTGGGCAGAGCATGAGACCATCTCTGTGGCTTGCCTGGGAGTTCAGGAAGATGCAGATTTTCCACTTCACCCATGAGAGAGGCAGGGCTGTGGGATCTATAACTTGTGGTGCTACAGCTTGACAACACAAGGCCCCTGTGCACAGAGGCCTGAGCTCCTGCAGAGGGAGCGCTAGTAAGGAGCCAGGGTGGGGTTAGGTCCCTTATTACCTGGCTGTCCCTACCACCCATGGATGGAACTTGAGTCTGGAGTGGAACTGCTGGCCATGTTTGGGGTGGGAAGCAGACGCCCCTGCCCGGGGACTGGTGTGACTCCACCCAGCATTCACACCCTCAGTGGTTCTCTTTCTTGGAACAAATCACCACCAGTTCTTTCTACTCTCTGCCTCCTGCAGCTGTGGTTAGAATCTGTTGTTAGAACCCTTCCCGGGCCTCTGGTCATGGGGTTGACAAGGTCACTCAGCTGTCAACGGTCCCAAATCAGGGCTTCTCAACAAATGATGGCAGGCAGCACCAGCCGTAGAGCTTGGGGACCCTCGGTGATAGCATGGAAGTCCACCTGCCAATGCCCACCCCACACAGAGCTCTCAGTGCTTAGCTGTCCTGGTCTCCATGGGAATGACATTCATTGCTCCCAGCCCAGCCCGGCCTGTGGGAACTGGAAAGCTGTGTCTCACGCAGCTCTAAGGCTGACACAAGACTAGAGATTCCCTGTACCCAGGGCTACAGTGACATGGTGTTCCCAGTACCAGGGACACTGGACATATGTGCTCCTTAGGCTGCCTTGTGCAAAGATGCTGTGATTATGACAACCCCCATGGATAAGGACAGAATGAACACTCCTCATGAGGGCCCTGCTCATAACCACATGACACATGCTCACAACAGCACTGTGTTGTGTGGAATGAGAGAGGCATAGCTCAGGGTGTCTCCTGGTCCCCTGGCTGTACCATAGCTGCTGTCACTAAAGCACATTGTACCTGATGCCCAGATGCCAACTTCAGGTGTTTGACTGGAAACATTTGAGCAAAGAGTTGAACCCTGCAGCTAGCAAGTGTACCTCCCTACAGGACTCCTGAGATTTGCTATAATGGAGATCGTGGGTTCCACAGTAGGGTCTCTGCTTTGTGAGAATCTTCTGGAAAGGCTCAGAGGAGCTTTTCTGTCCCCTCCATTAGTGGTGTGATGAGATTCAAGGCCTGTGAGCCTGTACGACAGGCTGCCCGTCTGCAGCGCAGGAGGCAGAGCTAGGAAGAGCCAGCTATGGGCCTGGGCAGGAGGAGTTGGCCAGTGGGTCCTGGCCTGGCAGCACCCAGCAGCTAGGGCAGGGGTGTTACTGTGTGCCAGGATGTTTGCCTATAACCAACTTACCTCTTGTCTCTCTCTCCTGCCTCCCTTACCGTCCACTGCTTTGCCTAAATAACCACTACTTGTTCAAACACTCCGCGTGCGTGGGCTCCGGACTGCGGCCTGCAGGCCAGGAACAAGTGCCTTTCTGTTGAGCAGCCCACCGTCTTTATGCTTTCCCAGACCGCCAGTGGTCTGAGTTTCTGACCAACAGGTGACCATCTCTGCCTTCTTGCATGTTGGGGTGATGGCCACAGGACCAGGTGGAAAGAACTTAGTGTTGAGGCTGCTCACTACACTCTGGTATTGTCAGTCAGGTAACACAGTGCCGGTATGCCACCTGGGAGGGGTACATAGCAGTGGGCTTTGTCTTCCCCCAACAGCTCATGGCAGCCCCCCGTGTCCATCATGGGGTGCAGAGCTTTCAGCATTACTTAACACAGGTGTCTCAGCCCCTAAGCACCTGTCAGTCAGACAGATCATTCACAGCTTGAGCAAGGCGACATCAGCATTCAAGTTGCTGTTTAGACTCCTGAAAACATTTTGGAGGAAATTTTTAGGAAGACGAAAATCTCACAAGTATTTTGTAAAATATTACATGTGCCATCTCACTTTCCTAAGCACTGAGCTTTTTGGACCAGTGCAGGAGCAGACTCCACTGCTGGTGAGGTGGTGCCTCCCGTGGCCCGAGTCTGAGCCCCAGGTGTCACAGAAGGCCACACATGTACACAGCAGACCACACATGTACACAGCAGGCCGCACATGTTCACAGCAGGCCGCACATAAACATAGGCCCTGCCACTGCGCTTCAGGCACAGCACACTGTGCTGCAAAGCATCATGGGTCTGCAAAGCTTTGGAGGAATAAACATTCCACAGGCCTCAGTGGACCAGATTTGACTTCAGTCATCTGGGGTTTGCTTTCAACCTGTTCCTAGTAACAAGGCAAGTGTGATGGACACTGGGCATGTTATAAATAATCGAGCTTGAATATATAACATAGTGCGTGTCTCTGCACCAGGCTCTGTGTCCACACACTTGCAGCAACCTGCCTGGCCACCCCTGTGCCCGTGTGGGCAACACAACCATCCTCTGGCTTCTCCTCACTGGACACTGGCCAGTTCCGCCTTCTCTTCTGCCATCCGGCCCTGCACTCCTTCAACTCTGAAAGCTCCCCCATTCCTCGGTGCTGAGGGACTGGTGAATGAGGACTGGAAATGTCTAAAAGCCATGCCACACCAGGCCAGGAGCCAGCAGCCCTCAGGACGTGGCCTATGATGTCTTATCTGCCAGGCAGGCTGTGCAGAAACACTGCCAGTGTCAGTGGCTCTGCAGCGGAAGCAACACACAGGGCCCTGTGGCAGGATGCGGGGCTTTACAGTTCTGGATGCAACCTCTATGCTGGGAGCAGGAACTTGTTAGGACTTCCAGCTGGTGGCCCTCTCCTGCCGTGCTGCAGCTTGCCCTTTGGCCTCGCCGCTGCTTCTCTGGGTGCAGCCTTCTTCAAATGAACCTGCTCAGGGCCATCTGTTCCCCTAGAGGGGTCTTTGTGCATACCGTGGACAGGCAACCCTGAAGCCAGCTCTGTCCGCCTTGATGGCCTCGTGACTGACGTGCAAACCCTGCCAGCAGAGCCCATGGCCTGCCATGGTTGAGTGTGGGGATGGCATGGGTCAGTGCAGGTGTGGTCCTGGGCCCACAAAAGCCAGGGCACAGGCGCCGCCTCCTTCTCTGGCCTCTGCAGGCAGCAGTTCAGTGTCTTTCCTCATCCTTGCAGCAGACCACCCGACTCAAAGCAATGGCCGACGCCACTTCGAACAGCAACAGGCCCCTGCTGAAGGACTTCTTACCGCAGCCAAGACGTGTCTAGCCCAACGCTAGGTAACGGTATGGCTGCCTACTGGGCGCTAGGCCAGTGTGCTGTGACTCTCAGACTGTTCTTCCTCCAAAGTTTTGCTGTGTTGTCTGTTTTTTAAATGAGTGATTTGCTGTGAAACCAAACTACCATTTTTACACATGCACACACACACACATACACACAGGTAAGTAGCACCTGAGAGTGAGCTGAGAACAGGGGAAATGTTTTAACACCTGTGTCCAGTGTTGCTTGACAGGCTGGCCTCTGTCCTTGTGACAGACACAGCTTCACTTCAAAGTCACTGAAAAGTCACTGAGGATAATCCTGTCTGGGCATTGGAAGTCAGATGTGACACAGCAGCACTGGACATGAGCTCTGGTACTCTAGCTGAAACCATTAGCTCAGTACACAACTGTCTGGACAGCTTGGGTTCTCAGGCCCCTACAGTATTTGTGATCCAGCCTCATCTAAGCTGTGCTCACCTGAAAACAGTATAATCAGAGGATTGTCACCCCGGAGAACAGGTCCATACTGTACGGTCTCTCCTGGCTGCCAGCTGCTGTTTGTGCATGCTGTGGTCTTTCTCACAAGGCAGTGCCGGCCACGTCTGTCTGGTAACTGAGCTGAGGGCATGGTAGCTTGGTGTGCTCAGCATAGTATTAATCCAGGTCCCATTGGTGAGTCCTGTCTTCTTCCTGGGGCAGTGCTAGAATCCTAGTTCAAGGCTTTCTGGGGCCTTTGATCACTGCATGTACAAGTAGTGACGGGGAAGGGGCTCAGTGTGTTCAGCACTTTGTCCCCTGCCCTCCTGTCCCTTATGTCTGCCATGTGGAATGGTCCCTCTGCTGGCAGTATTGATCCCCAAACCTGAAGGCACATTGCCTCTGGGCACAATTTCCAGGTAGGCTGGCAAAGCTACAGGTGCATTGGTTTTAGGGGTTCCTCAGAGAGGTTCTGTGACTAATGGTGGATCTTCTGTTCTTTTGGCAGAACTTACAGCTTCGGGACACCATTTCAGAATTCACCTCTTTGCAGAGCTGGAGTGCCCAGGGCACCAGACTCTTGGCTGCCCAGTGCAGCTCCCCTTCTGGGAGAACTGTGTGCTTCAGGGGGGAGGGTGAAGAGTGTCCTGTGCTCTCCACTCACCCAGGCCTTCCCCACAAGGCGAGGTATGGGTGCTGTAGGTCCAGCCTGGAGACACCCACTTGATGGACAGACAGCCGCTGTCCCAGCCTCTGAGAGCTCTGTTCTTGGGCACCTGTGTGTGCCTGCACCTGTCCTACCCTTCATCCTCAGGGACAGGAGGGTGGATCACAGGTCACCCACTTAGGTACAGCACACTGCAGTCTGGACCATGTGTGGCCAGCATCATCGTCCTATGCCTGGTGACAATACATCCATTTGGGCTATGGAAAAGGACATTATGCTTAGCCTCATCTTAATCCCTGAGACTATGAAGCTGGCCCGGCCAGCCTAAGAATCCACCCTGCTGCTGCTGCTGCTGTCAAGTCTGCTGTCTCCTGAGAAAAAGATCCTGTCCCTTTGTCTGCAGCCTTGTGCATAGCACATGATGCTCGGCTCATACTGTGCCCTGATGGTCCTGATCATGTGTTTCCTGTGCAAACCATGCACACTTCCCACGGGGGAAGTGGCCGTGTCAGACACTGAGTGGTGTGTGTCCTGGACATGTGGCCTCGCTGTGTTTATGCTCATTGACCCTCACAAAGCCATTTTCCTAGATCACGTCTGAGTCAGTTTGCCGAGATACTGACCCTGCACACCAGAGCTTTCGAAGGTGTCAGCCTCCCCTTCCTGTCACCGGCTGCCTGTGGAGGATGACATTTATATACGTGAATAAGTCACACTGTTGGCCAAGTCTCTCCGGAGTGTAGTGGTACCCGTCACGTTCTGGAATGATGTCAGTTAACCTATAAGAAAACATTTGTTTCAAGGGTGCCGGGAAAGGTGGAGATTTGGGGTTCCTAGGCAGGTATTGATCTTACCCAGAGGTGACTTCAATATCCAAGCTATCTGGGGCTAATGTGGATCCATCCGTTCTAGTCTGTTTCTCACCCTGCCTCCCACTGGTGCCACACAGATCCCACCCAGGGCTTCACGTGGAGTGGACAGGTCATCAGAAGGCCACTGTACTGTGAAACTCTGCTGCTACCCACACTGGCATTTCTGTTTTCACCAAGCACCCAACAGCGCTGTAACGGGCCTGACTCAAGATGTTTTAGTGTGATGCAGCCTTTCAGAAAGCTCCAGGCAGAGCCTGGGAGAGAGCTGTCCCCATCCCCGTGGAGTCGTGTGGTGGGCCTGGAGCCATGGACAGGGTCTCTGGCACTTGAGAGCCTGTATCCTGGGAAGCACAAACTTTTATAACACCACACAAGGTTTCCCTATAAACCGTGTGCTTTAACTGGGGACCAGCCCACAGTAGGAGCAGTTACGGCACCTGGTAGTTGAGGGAGGTTGGGTGAAGATAAACACCAGACCAAAGATGGGGAGGGTTGAGCATCGAACAGACAGGATGTCCAGCTCTGCTAAGGGCTGTCTGCCTCCACACACCCTCATGCCCATTTACCCGCCTGTGACCATGTGTCAGGATTGGAGCCCCGTCCACAGTAGGCCTTAGGTTAGTGTGTGTGTTTTTACAGCCCTTTTAAGAACCCAGACAGGTACAAACACCACCTGTGGGGATGGGGCAGATTCTCTCCGTGTTTAGTTAACAAATTATTTGTAATGTATTTTTTTAGGGATCTTAAAATTACCTTTGCACTAAAGTATTTTCATAGCTGTTTCTATATCTTTCTCATCTGTTGAGGAAGCTTCTGATTTCTAAGTATGTTTTTAAGCTTCCACTTTTTAAGTTTAAGGAGCTCGGCCACTTAAAGTGCTGGTGAGCGTGTCGGCTGAACGTTTCAGTGTCCGGCAGTGACCTCTCTGATTCTCCTCTGTGCCTCTTTTTCTTGGTGTTTCCAGAGACTGGCCAGCTGAGGGGTGCTGAGGGCAAACCATTTCCTCTGCTTGCTTTGTCACAGTCCTTTGTCCCTTCATGGTTTCTATTTTGTTTTTGTTTTTTTTAATTTCCATCCTTCAGCCTTAAACACGTAAACAGTATTCTTCCTGCAGGCTCTTCATTTCACACCTCTCTGGGTGTGGGAACACACTCCCGCACAGACACCCCCAGTAGCTGAAGTTTACATAGGAACATCCCAGACTGTGTGTACACTACACTGTCCTTTAAAATTGTGCTTGGGAAATTACCAGATGAAGTTGCCTGAGAATTTGAACTAGACCTGGGCACAGGTGAAATGCAGAGACAGAGACCAAACATGCGTGTGGAAGATCGTCCACCTCACCTCACAGTGGCTGCTGCTCACTTTTCTTAAAGCAAGGAACTTCGGCATCTTTTTCTTAATTCTATTGCACAAAAGAACATCTGTGGCTTACTACATTGGCCGGAATTCATGGCTCCTCCCCCATGAGTAATTCACCTCACATATGTTCCAGGAGCCCTGGCTGCATATGTGTTCTTTTACTTTCTGCTCCACACACACTCATACCATGTGTAAGTATGTATAAGCATGTACATTTGTGCATACACACAAAGACGTGCATTTTTCAAGACCGTGTACCAGCCTGCTTTCTGACAGCCCTGTGCAGAGGTGTTGCCCTCTGGATGGTCAGGCTGCGTGTGTGTGCACAGAAGGCACTTGGGCTGTGCTCAGTTGTGGGCTATGTAAGTGCTGTACTGGACTGAGCTCTCCCCTTGCTCCCTCAGTCCAGCAAGCAGGATCCAGGCTGACCAAAGCTGCATGCCGTCCTGAGTCTAGGTGCCTGTCCCCTGCCGCGTACTAGCTAGGAAAACATTCTGTTCCTAAATCCCAGTGATCCATCCCTGAGTATAAGCAGACCAAAGGCCCTACCCAGGGGATGGCACAGCCAAAGCTGGAACAGGGTAATGTATGAGTGTTGATGCTGAGCACATTTCCCAGGATCGGCTGCTGAATGTCTGATCGCCATCATGGTCACCCGAGTTGCTGAGCATCACCCATGTGTCTGGTGTTCTGGAGAAGCTCCACCCTGGGTCTCTGAACCCCCAAGTTCAAGGCGTATCGGCACTGACTGGTACTGGACTCACCCATCCATTTACTTCATCTCAAACTAGTTTATTGGCAATGCCATAAAACAGCAGGCCCTTGCATTCTGCATTTCTTTTGGAAGTTACCCATTCATGACTAGAAATAGGAAGTGTCACTTGGTGAATGCAATCTTTTTGTTATAACCTAGAAGACAGGTGAATGGAAAGGAAGTGGTTCTGATACTGTGTCTGAACAAAGCTTTAATGAAGATATGTATGTTGGAAGTATTATGAAAGTGTGATTCTAATTTTGCAGAAAAAAGTCTATCAATTTATATAGCTTTATTTTTTACCTTATCAAGAGATACAGAATTTTAATATGCATATACTGTCTTAGAATCATGTGTGTCTGCATTACCACTTACAATGTCCATCTACTATGTAATGTATGAATAAGAGAGAATCAAAGATGTATTTAACACGAATGGTTATCTGTAGCTGTCATTGTCATAAGTACTGGGATTTATTTTAAATTATCAAATATAGTAAGTACATTAAACATGTCATTCTCCAACACTAATGTTTAACTGAGAGGCCAGTAACCTGCTTTGAAAAATTAAATTGTGAATTAAACCAGATCAAACACCTCATGAGGTTTAATTTGCGTGCTGCTGATTTGCCTTTGATTTCTGTAGGCAATCCTGATACACTGAGCTTTTCTGTAAGAAACTCCTGTTCACACAAGGACTGAAAAGGCGCCCCTCTGTTTTCTCCCCAGTGTGTGGTACTGCATATGTTGTGCACACTTTCTGCTAGCAGAGGCTGTGGTTAGACCAACTCCAGTGTCACTCTGAGGCAGCTAACTGCCCCATGCTGTTACAGTAGAGGCAGATTCTGCCTGCTCTGTGGGGAGCCTCAAGAAAGCCCCTGAGTTTCTTCTGGCCCTGTCACCCTCTGCAGCTGGATGTCCACGATGCTGGCACCTGTGTAGACCACTTGGATACGGGGCTTCTTTCCTGAGCTTTTAGAGTAGATCCCCTAAGAGCAGAGAGGGACCGTAAAGTGGAAGGCCACTTTATTCATTTCAGTGGTGTCTTGCATGATCTTCAGGCTTTAGTGTGCTGTGCTGATAACCAGTTCCTACTGAATACTTGGCTCCTGGCCATCTGAGTGGTTCGCATTGCATGCAGTTCACAGTCCTGAACTTTGGGACTCTCCCTTTGGAACAGCTTGGCCATACCTGTGTGTTTGTGGGCCAGAGAGAAAACCTGAGAAGCTTTGCAGAGCTGAGTGCCCAAAATCCAAATATGCTCTTGCTGCCCTGCCTGGTAAAATGAGACTGGCATATTGATTCCCTACCTAGAAGGCAAGTCAGGGATGTACCCAGCAAACCTCTGGGGCTTCCATCTGCTAGAAGTCTTAGAACCAAGAAGCTCTTGGTGCTGCCCTCCACCTTCTCTGCAGACGTGGGTTCTAAGTGTGATGGTTTGCATATGCTTGGCCGAAGGAGTGGCACTATTTGGAGGTGTGGCCTCGTTGATGTGGGTGTGGGCTTTAATACATTAGTCCTAGCTGCCTAGAAGCCAATCTTTCAGTAGCAGCTTTCAGATGAAGATGTAGAACTCTCAGCTCTGCCTGCACCATCCCTGCCTGGACACTGCCATATTCCTGCCTTGATGATAATGGACTGAACCTCTGAACCTGTGAGCCGGCCCCAATCAAATGTGCTCCTTATAATGTTGCCTTATAATGGTATCTGTTCACAGCAGTAAAACCCTAAGACAGCAGGCATCAGAGTAACCGATACAGGCCACCAGATGTAGTTGCCTGGGCCAGTGTCCTGACCACTGGGACCTTGGCTTCATATGATGTTCTGATATGGCCACATCAGAACATCCTACATTAAACTTGGCTCTCTCACCTAGAGTTGAGTAATTAAATAAATAAATAAATAAATAAATAAATAGTGGAGGGTAGTCGATAGGAACTCCAATGGACCAAGGTAGAGAGACCAGGGCCAAGTGTCCTTTCTTTGTGTCTACTGCAGAACATCCTACATTAAACTTGGCTTTCTCACCTAGAGTTGAGTAGTAAATAGATAGATAGATAGATAGATAGATAGATAGATAGATAGATAGATAGATAGTGGAGGGTAGTCGATAGGAACTCCAATGGACCAAGGTAGAGACCAAGGCCAAGTGTCCTTTCTTTGTGTCTACTGGGACCTCTCTGACCCCTGATCCAGTCTGGGTAAGGGTTCTTTTGGCGGTGTTGGTGTGTGTCAAGCTCTCAGACCCACTTCCCACTTTGGGTTACCCATTTTCTTTCATACAAACCTTGGCTGAGGAGTGTTCTATCCCACCTCTCAAAACTTACTTAACCCTGCATGTGGCACAGACCATCCTCAGGGGAGATCACAGGGGAGCGCTGTGAAGTGTCAATCACACCAGGTACTTGCCTGTTCACTGTGTTCTAGCGCTGCTCAGCCCCTGCAGACTGTGAGACACTGTGGAAGAATCTACCCTCACAGTTCAGGAGGGCAGAAGTCCAAGGTCATAGTGCATCTCGCCTGCTCCGGCTCCTGCTTGGAAACTCTATCCTGATTTTCTACCTTTCCTCACCTGGCATCATCCTTGGCCTGTGTCTTCCTAGACCCCTGTCCTGTGGTGTTGGATCTAACCCAAGGATGGTGTCACACCTTGATGACGTGCCTAGTTAACTGGAGGTTGTCCCACACCCCTTTAGTCAGGAGCATCCCTGGGAAAAGCCAGGTGTTTGGTCAGTGAATGCAATGGAAAACCTCCTGGGACTTCCTTTGCTCACTCAGAGAGGCATCAGACTTCAAGCTGATTCTTTCCACAGGCAGTGTTAAAACTTGCTTATTGTATATCTGTCTGTATGTGTCTGTGTCTATCTGTTCTCCCTTTCTCCCCTTGTGTTTTTATCTCTGTGTTTTTCTCTGTCTTGTGTTTTTATCTCTGTGTCTGTCTGTCTGTCTGTGTCTCTCTCTCTCTCTCTCTCTATCTCTCTATCTCTCTAACACACACACACACACACACACACACACACACACACACACACACACATACTTCTGCAAGGATCCCTGAACTGACTTGATCTGAGCTTCCTGCCTTCTCCTTCCTTTGTGATGCTAATTTCCTATATCTTGCTGGGGACTCCTTGGGCCTCTTGAAGCCCACAAGCACAAAAGACTTACCCAGTTAACAAGCTCCACACCAGCAGGGTGCTGCTGGGCTGTGTAGAGGACGGACGGGCTTTGTTCTTGGATGTACCGACTCCCTCCCTTCACTTGATACTCAACCTGACATTTTCTGAATGGCTGTGAGCCCCCAACGCACAGAGCTCTGCGAAGAGTGCCGGTCAGTGTGCACTCTGGTTTCCTTGTTGCCAGATGGCATGGCCAGGGCTATGCCCTTCACATTTTTGGCACTTGAGACACAGTTTTCTGGTGGCCACGGGGTGTTTGCAGGAGGACAGAGACATTTTACAGTGACCTCATTAGTCCTCCAATGAGAGGCTGCGGCTTCTGCGGTGCCACCTGTGTGAGGTCACAGTTGTGGCACTGGCCACTTCTGGTTCTGCACTGGTAATGATAATTGTGTGTCCTGCTGAAACTCTATATCTGTGGGGTCATTCCTTTTGCATTTTATAGACTTTTTCTATTAAATGGCATTTAATACAGCCATGTGGAGAGGATCTTTGATGCCATCCTGGGAAACAGGAACTTAGCCTTTTAAAAGTTAAAGAACCTTATGCAGAGGTCGTTCGGTGGCTGGGGGGAGGGGGGATAAGAGTGCTCGCTGTCTATCAAGTTTGATGACTCCCCTTAAATTCCCACAGGATCTTACATGCTTCTCTGGCCTCCCTGGACACTAGGCACTCAAAGTCCCCAGACATACATGCAGGCAAAACATCCATACACACAAATTAAAGGAAATCTTTAAAGGGAATCTAAATATATTTTTTTAAAAAAGAAAAATGAAGCAAAAGAGTCCAAGGGCTCTCTATAGGCCTCCCAAGCTGCCTCTTCTCCCACAGCCCAGTCTCCTTTCCTGCTCCTCCCATGGGTTCTTTCTGCCCCCCCCCCCAATCCTTTCTCTGCCTATCCCAGGACAAGCTCCTGCACTGAGGGCTTGGCTGGGCAAGTGCCCAGTCCTGGAAGGGACCAGAGTGCTGAGGCTGGGCCGAGAACACCCACCCCAGGAATGTCATACGCACACAAGACAAGGGTCACCCCAATCCCAGAGTTTGCTCAGGACAGAAAGCAGGGACGCTGTGCATGAATACTGCGAGATGGGGAGACTGACCCCTCTTGCCTTGGGACTAGCGAATAGGAGGCTTGACATACGAGTCTTTCGCGGGGTGGGGGGTCCTGAGCGCCCCTGTGTTTAGGTTATCCTGGCATTCCACCCTTTGCAGTGGCGTTTAGAGTTCCCTACAGGTGGTTGGTTACTCACGGAACAAAACCAATCAGTGCGAGTCAGGAGTGGGGCATGCTCTTCCACCCTCAGGTCAGATAAGAACAGAGGCCAGGCTTACAGAGCGCATCCGAAGCCAAAGGGTTCCCACCTGCCTCAGTTCTCCCGCCAGGAAACAGCAGAGAAGGGTCTCGGGAGAGCAGGCAAACCCAGCCTGGTCACCTGGGACTTGGGAGTGGACACAACTTCCCTACAGTCCAATGAGGACCCCAGGGCAAATCCCGAGCTGTGGGGAGTTAGGGTACAGGTGCATCTTAGTGATGGCTGGGCTGGGCTCAGAAAACCACAGCTGGAGAGCTGGGAATGCACGCAGCTCCTTCTTCCGGGCCCGCCCCTACCCCGCCCTTGCCCCACCTCCTCCCTAGGACCCCGCTCTTGCCCCCTCCCCTTGAGTCCCCGCCCATACCCCACCTCCTCCCTTGAAGTCCTTTTCCCACTGTCCGGCCGCAACGGTCGCCTCAGTCCCCAGCGCCACCGCCCCTCCCCCACCCTTGCTCCTGCTCCCGCCTTCCCTTCTCCTCCCTCCCGGGCTCAAGCCGCCTCTGACCGACCTGCGGGCGGAGTCTGGGATCGTGGCACCTGCGAGCAAGTGAGCGCGAGCTCGCTGGACGAGAAGACAGTCCCCAGCACAGGCAGGTGTGCGCGGGCTTGGGGCGACGAGGGACAAAGGGGAGAGGTGGGGTGAGATACTGAAAGAGAAGGAGTGGGTTAAGAGAATGAGGGTGGGGGTGGCAGAAGAAGGGAGTTGGAACGAGCTCGCTGCCCAGAACCATTTCTGTCCGGATCGCTTTGCTACTAGATTGGGATTCTCTCTCCTCCATTCCACCTCCTCCTGGAGGGATCTCCGGCTCAGAGCAGGGGTCTCCCTACGTGTTCCACTGTTAAAAGTGGTGTTCCTCTCACTCGCCCATTGTCACACGGAAGGGGAATCCCATTACACACCAGGCAAGGTCTCACCTGCTGGGGGCGGGGCTCTTGCCTCCCCTGGGCAAGTCTCAGAACCACCCTCCAAACTCTCCCGCTCCTTCCAACCTACTGATTGGGCCACTGTCCAGGACAGGTGCCATAGACAGGCTTGGGCCATTCCTGGTCCAGTGGCTGATTGCTGGGCTTGGCTGCCTTGCCTTTTTACTAAAAGAAGTTAAGCTGCAGGTTAAGAATAGTTCTGTCCCTTTCTCTGCTCACTCCAAAGCCTCTCGGTAGGAGTTACTTTTTAATCACACTCTTGGCATGGTTACTCTTGACCCTCTCAAGCCTGAGTGCCACCTGGCTTTTTTACATGCCTCCTAGTCATGACCAGTTCTGCCCCCAAACAGCTGCAGAGCCATGAGCCAGTGAGTTATGATGCCCAGCTGCCCAGAGGATGGGCTTCTAGGCCGTGGGAGGCCCCAGGATGTGTGTCCCTGACAGCAGGTCACCACCAAAATAAAGTGCCACCCCTTCTCTTTGGTGGCTGGGGGTGGGGTGTGCATGGTCCTCTCTTCCAGTCAGCAGGATACCACTTGGTCAGGTAAGAGTGGGGTGTTATCCTGAAGGAGGAGCCTCTGGGCTCTGGGGAGGACTTCTAAAGTGCAGTGCTGTCCCAGCGCTGGTCTTAAGACCTGAGCTTGCAGAGGCGGGTTTCAAAGCTCTGCCACAGCCTTGGTCAGCTGCAGCAAGAGGACCGCCACTTTGTTCTTAGCCTTTTGGCCTCCAGAGCCCTGCAGGCTCAGGCACAGTTGTGTTTTAGCTTGTCACCTTCTCCTGCATGCAGTATCTGGGCAGAGGCTTGAGAAATGATCACTCTCAGATGCAGTGTGGTCAAGAGCCACTACTCTCCAGGACGACGGCAGAAGCCTGCCCCAGCTGCCTTGCCAAGTCTATAGAAACAGACCTGTAGAAAAGACTTGCAGAGAGTGACACTGTAAGGGGCCAAAGATGGCCACAGAAGCCACCCTTAGGTCTGTGCACAAAGTCTCGATGCCGAGGACCCCTCATTTCTGCGTCACCATTCAGACACCTCTGACCCATCAATTCTCTGCAGAACTGCCTTAAGTTCCTTGGGTGGGGAGGTCTGAGAACATGAAGGGGGGAATAATGTCTCCTTACCATCCTGCCAAAGCCTTCTTGTGGACGTGCCCTTCTCAGAGGTCCTTTGCTTGCTCCGTTGAGGGTCCCCCAAGTGTAGACATTTGTCTTGCGAAGCCTGTGTCTTAGTCACCTCTGTACAGAGGTCCCTTCCTTGAAGGTTATTTCATTTCATTTCTGGAAAGTGTGGTGAAATATGAAGCCAAGAGAGGATCCTCCAGTGATGATGGAACAAGGGACCTGCCTGTCACCAGTGAGAGGGTGACCTCTCTACCTCTAATCTCCTATGGTCCTCTCAGTGTGAGACTAAGCGTATCTGACCTAGATACCTGCTCATCAGAGGCAGAGGTTCCTGATGAGCAGGTCCCAGTCCGGCATCTTACGAAAGTCATAGGAGCCTTTCTCTGCGGGACCTGGCATTTGGGTTCAGAATGGTTGCTGCTATATTCCCCTTGGTAAGAGCCCCAGAATGTGGACACATGAAGTTGGGACTCTTGGGGGGGAGGGGACCACACCTGGGAGAAAGTATGTCCCTTATAGCAGTGTGGCTTCAGAATACTGTTCTCTACTCTGAGCCATTGCTTGGGGTGGAGTTGGGGGGAGCTTTGGGTCATCCATGGCCTCAGGCTGCCACAGGCCTGGGAGGCTGCAGTGATACCCCTCCAGGCCACCAAACGGTGTTTTCAGAGCTTTGGGGCTTTAATGGGTCAGTGAACACTCCATGACTAGATACCAAGAGACCCTCAGACCCCAAGAGGGCCAGTCACCCTGAACCAAGAGCACACAGTCAGCTCTGTGGAGTCACAAGAAATACCCCTCCTTCAGAATGTTCAGGGTTACTTCAGAACCCTAAAGGGCAGATATTCCGAGATCTAAGGAAATACTGCATTTCAGCTGGGGGAGCTCTAGGGCTCTGACTGACAATTGACAGTGCACATACGTTACCAAAATTGCCAAAATGGACCGGCAAAACTAAAACAAATCTGCCAGGAACGTGACGGCAGTCACAGGGACAGTGACTACACCCCTGCACACGATTTCTCTGTCAGAGGACGGACCAGCCTGGGAGAGGCTTTGAATGAGGAGACAGAGGTGGACTGGTGGGAGGTGTCAATGATCCTGAGTGGCGGACTGGAACCAGGGTCACTCATGTGAGGGGTTTCTCTGCACTGTTTCCGCTCTGTGTGAACAGCAACAAAGAGTCACTGGGGCCCAGGCCGCCACGGCGACCTCTCCCGAGGGGGGTGTTGTCTCCTTTGCATGCACTGGTATGGAGTCTTGTCTGGTGCTGCAGTCTGTGCCAACCACCAGAAGGCAGGAGTTACTCCACAAAGACATGGGCAGGTGTGCAACAAACACTGGCCACCAGACCAGTGAGTCAGGGATGGGGCTATGCCTCGGATCCTCACTGCATAGCCAAGTTCCAGCTACCTGGTGACTTTCCAGAAGTGTGGATAAGTGTAGCCTCACCCTTGTGTGTGTGACACCTATCGGGGTTCCATAGTGCAAGGACCTGAGACCTAGGCCACGCAGGCTGGCTTCTCATGGAATACCCGAAAGCCGCCAGATGCCCATCGAGTGCCTGGGATGGTGCCAGCCTTGAGATTGTAAAACTGAGTCCATACAGAGGCAGTTGTACTGATCTTCTGTGGCCCTTGGTCAAAACCAGCTGTGAGAGTCTGGTTTCCTGCCTCTCAGGAAAGCCAGCACTGCAGGTCACCCTTCTGCTGTGCCCAACCTTCCTCTCTGCCCAATCATGAGCAAGTCATGCCATTTTACTGCACAGGGGTGTTTTTACCCATAGTGCTCCAGAGTGGAAATGGCACTTTTGGGGAAAGGTTGGCTTGAGCAGCAGGCGGTCGGAACTCAACCATCCTTGGGACCGGAGGATGACCTAGAGGGTTAGAGTGCCCCCCAAGTCTTGCAGTGTTCCTTCCCATTGCTGAAGAAAGAGGCCAGGATCTTCTCAGTTGTCCTTAGAATGGGACAAGAGAAGCACTGGTTCTGGGAAGCTGTGATGCAGAGGCACCTTAGCCCACTTTGGTCGTCCTTAAGTATGAACACACATAGATACATCGCCCTGGCCTCTCCCCAGAAAAGTGTGGGACACTGACACCCCCAAACACAGATTAAAATTCATTAGAATTTAAAAGAGTAGGGGGTTTGCATGTTGGTGTGTGTGTGTGTGTGTGTGTGTGTGTGTGTCTGTGTGTGTTTCAACCAGGGAAATTTTTCTTCCAACTTTTAATAGTCATAATTTGGTCCACAGAACCCAGAAGTAGGTCTCTCTGGTCAAGGGTGACTTGCCCTTTGGAATTCTCTCCTTCCGGAGTCTCTACATGCAGATGAGGCAGGCGAGACAGACCTATGCTGTGTATATGAGGTGCCACATAGAGCCCTCCCCACCAAGGTCTGTCCCCAGACCATTACAGGGAAAGCTTGAGAAACATCATAATAAACAGACATTCATAGGGCGACAGAGGATACGGCAGGCAGCATTTATAACCACAGAGGGACTCATTTCTTGTCTGATAGGCTAGTGAGTTGCCCATTCCCAGAGCCTGCTGGGAGCGGGGGTGGGGGGTGGGGGGTGGGGGTGTGGGGGGGGTGGGGGGGTGGGAGGGAGCACAGCCCTGGCTGGACACTTCCGGGAACATTGCTGCTTCCTGGACCATGGACATTCCCTGGCCAGGCAACCTGTTTCCTCCCTAAAGGGACCACACTGTGAACAGAGGTTCTCAGACTCTAGACCCCCAGATCACATTTCTCAGGACAGAATCTCCATATAAATCTTTACCCACCACCAGCCAGACCCTAGGAGGGACAGGCAGCTGAGCCAGAGCAAAGAGAGGCCTCTGATTCTAGTGTGGGTTCTCTCTGAAAGAGGTCAGACCTGTACTGAGAAGGAGGTTGTGTAGAAATTTTGAAGTTGGGAATCTTAACCATCCAACCTGTCCAGGAAGAAGTCTCCTGCAGACAGTGGCCTCTTCCGGGAAGAAACGGGGGAAAGGCTGAAGCAAGGCATCTGTAGCCTGAGGCAGGGGAATCTGAGCTTGGGGGCAAATTGAGAGGAACACATCACTGTGGAAGATAGGTTTTCTGTGGAGAGCCAAGGCAGTGTGTGAGAAGTGTTCTGCTCTTCTCTCAGGGATGTGCTAAGCCACAGAGAGCCTCTGCAGTGCTGTGCCCAGGGAGCTGGTCACCCAGGACAGGTAAAACTAGCCATGGGGCCTCTGAAAGAGTGACACGTCCTCTTTAAATTCAAGATCACTTTTCCAGAGGCTTCACCAAGCAAGGTGTTTGCCAGATCTCCCCTGAAGGAAAAACATGGTAATGTTTGTTCTGGACCTGAGCGCCTTTGCTTTGCTTTAGAGGATTTAAAGATGTTGTGAGTAATCTGAAAAGCCACCAGCCTGGTTTTGAAAGTGAGGAGGACAAGGAAAGCCAGAGAATGAGAACAGACACTCTTGTGTCCTTGAAACAAGAATCCAAATGTCAAGGAGAAATTCTAAGTTTCCCCCTTTCTCTTCTTACGCAGAAGTAAGTACTGTTTTTCCTGCACACCCCCCCCCCATTTTAGTATTACAAGCGAAAGTTGTTTTTTAACTGAATATCAAGACAGCCTGCTGCAAGCTGTTGAAATTCAGACAATAAGCTTAACTTTACACATCTTGTATCTATTTCAGAATAAATGCTAAAGACTGTAGCTGCTGGTTTTGTTCTTGTCTGAAGAAGCAATCCTTCGACCCCCTGCAACTTGACCTCATCTTCCTTTGCCACCACAGCCTCATGTCGGACTGCTGGTGTTTCATTTTCTGCAAGAAACACGGAGGAAGCGAACCTTCATCACCGCAGCACGATGGGGCCTCAAGGGAAGAGGCTGATCACCAGGTGGATGTGTCTGACGGCATCAGGCTGGTTCCAGACAAAGCAGAGACCACAATGGCCGCAGCCTCAGGTAGGTGCTGGCGGCCCACGCCGCTCTCGGATCCGAGCCGATGGTCACTCTAAAGTCCTGAGCTGAGCCACCGGGCACCACAATGAGTAGCCGAGCCCCTGGCTGTGCTGAGGGTTGTCATGGGTTAACCTGTAAGCGTCACAAGTAGAGGTTGGCTCTGCTTAGAGATTATGAGACGTGTGTCGTTGGGTTTTAAATAAAGCACAGAGCAGCAGAAGGGGAAGCATTTCGTAGTCTCTGCTTGCCTTTTTTTTTTTTTTTTTTTTTTTTAACTGTTGCTTTAATTTGGCATGTTTTATCTTAACCATGCAGACCAGCTCCCTGTTACCAGAAATGATAGAATTAGAGCTGTACAGCACGAACCCCTGGCCTTCCAGGGCATAGGCTTTCCCCAGGATCGGTGTCTGCATCAGGCTAATCATGTCGGTCTATGGCCCTGGCCAGCCTCCCAGGTCGGCAGTAGGAAAGAAGAACAGAGTGGACCTCGGGTCTGCACACTTTTACCTGTGCGTCCCCACCCTGACCCCAAGGGAAGCATCTGCAGGCCAAGCAGGAGTGTCCGTACCATGGGCTGGGGTGTGAACTTGACTCCAGGGCTGTCTGGTTCAATGGCGGCCCAAACATCAGGTTCACACTTGACATTCTTCAATCTTCTGGCCACGCCCTGGCTAGCATCTGTGGCGCTGTGCGCTGAGGCTCCCCATCTTTTTTGTTGTTGTTGTTATTTTATTTGTTTACATTTCAAATGTGTCCCCCTTTCCAGTTTCCCCTCTGCAAGCCTCCTATCCTATCCCTCCTCCCCTTGCTTCTATGAGGGTGCTCCCCCCCACCCACCTCACCACCCTAACATCCCTCTGTGCTGGGGCATCGAGTCTTCACAGGACCAAGAGCCTCTCCTCCTATTGATGCCAAACCATGCCATCCTCTGCTACATGTGCAGCTGGGCCATGGGTCCCTATGTGTACTCATTGGTTGGTGGTTTAGTCCCTGGGAGCTCTGGGAGGGGGGAATCTGGTTAGGTGATATGTTATTCTTCCATTGTGGTTGCAAACCCTTCAGCTCCTCAGTCCTTGCCCTAACTCTTCCCTTGGGGGTCTCTATGCTCTGTCCTATGGTTGGCTGCAAGCATCCACATGTGTATTGGTCAGGCTCTGGCAGAGCCTCTCGGGAGACAGCTGTACTAGGATCTTGTCACACATGCTTCTTGGTATCAGTTTATATTGTCTGTGTTTGGTGTCTGCAGATGGGATGGATCCCCAGGTGGGGCAGTGTCTGGATGGCCTTTCCTTCAGTCTCTGCTCCACTCAGTCCCTGTATTTTCTTTAGACAGGAACAATTCTGGGTGCCTCGTTCAGTGTGTCTGTGGTGACAATCTAAGGTTTAGGACTAGCGCTCTTACACTAGCTTCTGAGGAACAGTGCTTTACCCGGTGACCATGGCTCAGGGCTCTCTGGAGACATCATACCTTCTTCCTTGGCTGAAGCAGATGGCATCTACTGTGATAACCCTACCTGGGTCTGCGGCTTGGGTATCAGTTTCTGTCGCTGTGCCCGTGATTGCTCTGTCCTCAAGGAACAGCTACAGCCCAGTCTTCCAAGGTGGACCCTAGGTGGGATCCAGGGAATGGAGCCTTCATCTGGAGCCGAATGTGTCTGCTTCTCCCAGGGTCTGGTCCAAGCTGAGAAGAGATGACCAGAGAGAGGCTGCCATCAAAGGGCTGTGCAGAAGGGGGGCTCCCCAAGAAGTTCTTGAGGGGGTTTTTTGATGAAAACTCCCTTAGCATTGTTTAGCTGGGGTGTGGAGAGTCCCTTGGGGCTCCAGCCATGTTGGTCATGTAACCCTCCTGCCTATCGGCACCAGTTGGCATTTGTTGGCTTTCCTTAGGCTGCTGGGCGCGCCTGGGCTAAGGCTGTCCTGGGAGCAGCCTGAGGGTCAGACACTGACCTGGCTGCTCTGAATTCATTATCTGCACTTCCCTGACAGGAAAATGTGTCCGCGTCCTATGAGACAAGGCTGTAAGGCAGAAAGCCTAACTCAAGGTCAGGCTTTGTCACACCTTCATGGGTGTGACATGTTCTGTGCTTGCCACCACACATGGCAGGGCAGCCACCCCAGGCTCTGGAGCTGAGCATCAGTCCACTTGTCGCATGTCACTCCTGACTCCTTCGTTCTCTCTGTGTGTGCCGTCCTTCCTGACCCAGAGCCATGGGCCCAGAGTGCTGCTGAACCAGTGACTCCCACGAAGTGGCCCCTTGCGATGACTCCAGCAGGTGACCCATGTACAGGCTCGGAGCAAAAGCACCTGGAGCCTCCGTGAACTTGGCGTGGCCTCTTGACAGGGTCACTGCTCCTGAGCTCTTTGCCTTCTTCCTTTCTGGTTACCTTTCCCAGATCATTCCAGAAGCCCTGTGAGGTGGTGTAACTTACGTGTCCAAACCTATATTTTTAAATCATTAATTTTGTAGTGACAAAGTAAAGGCCACATTTCCACCTTAAACATTTAGTACATAGAGTGTGCTCCCATCTCATATACACCCGTCTCCAGCTCTCTCATCCCCAAACTCCACCCCTAGTGCCAAACCCCAGAAGCCACTACTCAGCCTTCTGTCTAGGTAGTCCGAGTCTCGGGGGCCATAGTGAATGTCCTCATTGTTTTCACTCAAGGCTGGATAGGTTCGCTCCGCGCTCAGAGATGCCTGGATCCAGGCTGCATCGAGAGTCCAGGGTGTAGATAGAGTCCAGGGTGTAGATAGAGTCCAGGGTGTAGATAGAGTCCAGGGTGTAGATGGCCCAGCACACGCTTGCAGTGGTTGCAAATGGATGCATGAGTAGCTATTGTGAGCAGTCCTGAACGTGGTGTGCTTTCCAGCCCTGTGTCTCCAGAGCTGGGTGAGGGGTGACTGGTGAGTTTGCAAGCTGTTTTACAGGCTGAGCTCCCCGGCATCCCCTCTGCCATTCCGATGGCAGGAGCCACGTGCACAGGACGCTGTCCAGTCTGCCGTCCAGACTCTTGTCAACACTGCTGTCCTGAGGTCATGCGGAGGTTTGGCCCATGCAGGGTAAACATTGATAAGCCTGTTTCCCAGCTTGCTTGCCGCAGTGTGTGTGATCTGGCCCTTCGTTCAGCCTTTTTCATTTCAACATTTCACCACAATAGAGAATTTTGCCAAGTAGTCCCCGAAACTCTGCCATTACCTGCTTCACTCTCTGCTGCGGGAGGCCTCAAGAGTATCTGTGGAGAGGGCCTTTCAGGGCTCCCACCCGGTCTGTCAGACACCTACCATTCAAGCCAGCTGCCTGTGCAAAGTGACTTTGTGAATGGCCCCTGCCAGCTCAGTTGCCTCTGGACCTTGCTCCTCCCTCGGTCAGTCTTTACAGCAGGCCCATCCTCACCACAGAGCTATTCTTGCTGTGGAGCCATCCCTCCTGGGACTCTGTTCCGACTCGGCAGAGGTTGGAGTAAGTCCAGGCTGTGAGCCCCTGACCCCGGGTCTCTTCCTGCATTCCTTCTTCACTGTGGTCAGAGTTGGCTTTTCTGCAGAAAATCACTTCCTTGTTTGTGGGTTGGGCCAGGGAAGCTCCACCTCCCACTGACCTCCATCTTTCACTCTGCGTCCACCCATGCTTGTCTTCTGGGTTCTCCAGGCTTTCCCAACATCCCTTGCTGGTACCAACAGCATGGCTCACCTGATTGGTAGGCCACTCTGTTACTTGTATCTCCCACCCAATCAGCCAGACTTCTGGGGACATGCCTCTCTTGGCATCCTTGTAGGTCTCTTTTCTGGCTATGTGTTGTTGCTAACCCTATCAGGGCCCTGTGCCTACTCATTCCTCAGCACTTAAAAACAGGGCTACAGCTAGGTGTCTGCTACCTCTAATTGGGAGGTGGAGGCAGGAAGATCAAGCATTTGAAGTCATTCTCCGATACATAGAAAAATCAAGGCCAAGGTCACCCTGAGCACAGTAGACTGTCTCAAAAGCAAGCAAGCAAACAAAACCACGAAGTCACCTCTGTCAGAACGCAAATGTGCTTGGAGTTGGCCCGTGCAGTGAAGCTAGAAAGATATTGTCCTGGTGTGTTCCATCTTTCTCACAGATACACATACATGTGTGTACATACACCACACACAAACACACACACACACCATCATGTAGCCAACAACTCCAGGTAGGCAATATATAGGTCAAACTGTGGGTCCTGGAGTGGGGGCTGAATACTCTCCTGTACCCACCAAGCCTTCTTTGTGAAAGTATCTGCCAGAGGCCTGGGATGCACCCAGCATGGGAGCTAGGCACAGAGCCTCCCTGTCAGACACCTCACCTCTGGTCAGGTATATACCTAAACGAAAGTAGGGACTCTTCAGAGTAGAGAGGTTCAAAGCTTGGGAAGAGTGTGTGTCTTAGTATTTCTATTCCTGCACAAGCATCATGACCTAGAAGCAAGTTGGGGCGAGGGGGGGGTTATTCAGCTTACACTTCCACATTGCTGTTTATCAAAGAAAGTCAGGACTGGAACTCATGCAGGTCAAGAAGCAGGAGCTGATGCAGAAGCCATGGAGGGATGTTACTTACTGGCCTGTTTCCCCTGGCTTGCTCAGCCTGCTTTCTTATAGAACCTAGGACCACCAGCCCAGGGATGGCACCACCCACAATGGGCTGGGTCCTGCCACCTTGTTGAGAAAATGCCTTACAGCTGGATCTCATAGAGGTATTTCCTCAACTGAGGCTCTTTTCTCTGTGATAACTCTAGCTTGTGTCAAGTTGACACAAAACCAGCCAGGACAATTGACCCCTCGTCAACTTGACATACAAGCACATCACTATTAAGCTTCAGCCCTTACTTTCTTATTCATCCCCAAGATCTAAATAATCTTTAGAGTCCCACAGTCTTTACAAATTCTTCCATATTAAAATTACAATCCCTTTAAATTATCCAATCTTTTAAAAATCAGTCCTTTTTACAATTCTAAGTCTCTTAACTGTGGGCTTTACTTCTCTGTCAAGAGGGAAAAAATATCAGGGCACAGTCACAATCAAAAGCAAAATCAAACTCTAACCAATATCTGGGAATTCACTTACGAACTTCTGGGCTCCTTCAAGGACTTGGGTCACTTCTCCAGCTCTGCCCTTTGTAGCACACACCTTGTCTTCTAGGCTCCAGCTGCCTGTTCTCTACTGCCACTGCTGTTCCTGGTGGTCATCTCATGGCACTGGCATCTCCAAATCACTGTTGCAACCAGGCTTCACCAATAGCCTCTCATAGGCTCTCTTCATGGTGCTAAGCCTCAACTCCTTTACATGACCCCTTCAGTCCTGGGCCATCAATTGCCACTGAGGCTCCACCTTCACCAGTGGCCTTCCATGGCCTCTCACAGTGCTGAGCCTCAGCTGCTCTCCATGACCCCTTCATTCCTTCAAACCCAGTACCACCCTGGTGACTCTTACACATTACCGAGTCCAGCCACAGCATGAGGTACAACCTTGGCTATCTCTGGGACACAGCTTCTTTGTGCTCTTAGGAAACACTTCCCAGAAGATTTCACCTCAATGATGCTGGTCTCTTCTTAATCACCACTAATTTCTTAGGTCCAGCTGACCAGCATCAATTGTCCCAGGAATGCAAAGGTTTTGCTTTAGTAGTTCTGTTATCTTGTTAATCACAGCTGATTCTTTAGCCCCAGCTAACCAAAACCACAGAATCTTCACAACCAAAACAGCAACAGCCCTGAAGGTGAAGGTGTTCGGGAAAGGATGTGACCTCAGGACCTGCCAGTGGAAGGAAACCAGCTTTCTGTTATCTTGTGCTGGGGGGGGAGGGCAGGGACGGGTCCTGTGGTGCTGGACGGTCTCTGCAGACCCAGGCTCCTTCTAAGGAGTTTTAGTTCACACCACAGAGCTTCCTGTGCACACCAGCACTAGGCACCTGAAAAGCTTTCTCGTCTGTGTCCCTGGGAACTGGCTACCCAGCTTCCTCTCTAATGTGGGCCAACCCTGGTGGAAGTGTCCTCAGCTGAGTCTGGCTCTGAGGCATCCGTGGTTACCCACAGCTCTGTCCAGGTACTTTCATGTCCCTGTCACTTGTTATCTGTGAAGAGTGTAACTGCCTCCTACATCTCTTGCTGTGAATAAGATGGACAATTGCAGGACACCTGGTGACCAGGTGACCTCGTGGCACAGCTGTATGTGCATGGGAGATCCTCCTTATGAATGACTACTATCTGTGGATGCCTTACCTATCCAATGTCTCCTACAGTAGGGAATCAGACTAAAAGTCGCATTATCCTTGATGTCTGTTTCTGAGAGATCTCACCCAGGCTGTGCCTGCTGAGGCCACTCGCAGGGGAGAGGTGTTTCATTAGGAATCCATTCTCATGTGAAAAAGTATTCATGAGACAGCTTGTCTGAAACCCTGCCAGGGGCACCTTTGGAGGAAGTGCTGGATACACATGAAGCCATGCCAAAGCAGTTACCAGTCAGAGATTTCCATGGTCCCTTGGCCCCATTGCTGTACTGGAGGGAACATGGAGGTAGAGAAGGCTAAGTGCCAAAACACTCAGAAACAGGAAGCGGTGGGGACCAAAGTTTCTCTCTGCAGGCTGTGCACCCTGGCGACCTGTTGCTTCCCGCCAAACTCTACCTCTTATTTTCTACCACTTCTCAGTAACGCATGGACGTCTTCCTGCACCCACGGGTCAGCCCATTGATGAGGTGGAAACCCCCAGGACCAGCCACATGCACCTTTTAGGGAACCTTGCAGATTTAAAACACCACAAGAACCACACTCTGGGTAAGGCCAGGATGAAAAGCTCTGGTCTGGGTGGGCATCCCTGCTGAGCCCGGAGACCAGGCAGGGGTAGACCTGTCATGCAGAGCCTAGCATTTTTTCACTACCTCCCGGTGGATTTCCGGTACAGATATGAGGAGCCGCCATGCCTTCTGGGTGCTTTCATAGTCAACAGCGGGGTGGGGGAAGGGTCTTGTAACAGACATGACTGAAGCCAGCTCAGACTTTAGTGATAGGGTACCACTCATCAGGGAGGGACCCACACTGTCAGCAGGTCCCTCAAACCAGTATTTCCAGCCTGTGTGGTCTGCCTGAGTCCTCACCCCATCCACCCTCTCCACCTTCGCCCCTCCCATCTGATGACCCCTCTCCTTGCACCCTCCCCCCACTTCTCTACACCACCCCTCCCCCACTTGCTTCCTGCCTGTGCCTTTCCTTACCTGCCCCTTCCCCATCCTACAGGAAGTGTTTGACTCACAGGAACAAGGCACCTACATGTCTACACTGGAACTGTTGTCTGTACTCAAGATCTTATGTTATAGTCTTTGGTTTGCCCATTTCCCCAGAGACAACTTGATTGGTCATATTCATGTAAAAGACAGAAATCCATACAACAGAACGGTTAGCCTTTATGCGTTTTCCCAGTTAATCACAGGGAGGTAGCTGGTTAAGATTTTACCATTTCTAGGATACTTAAGTGTAAATGTTAGAAGTTAGTGTTTCCTTTTAAGAAATACTTAGAAATGCCTGTTCTGGAAAGTGTTCAAGCCATACAACCATGGCTGCTCCCGGCTGTGTTCATGCCTGTTTAGCTCAAGTCGCTTCTGTCCCCACAAAGGCGCTGTTCTGTCAGCTCTTGGCAGCAGCCTTCATTCATCTTATCAGCACCATCTGGAACTCTGAGATGCAATTTTTTATTTATAAATCAAGCAGACCATGAAATGTATTTGAGGTGTTTTGAAGGGCCCAACAACCAGTCTGATTCTCTGTGTGGTTTCGCTCCACGCCAGCCTGAACACACGAACCATGCATATTTTGTGGTTATTTTTCCTTCTTTACTACTAGGGTAAGCAGAACTCAGGTGCTCCATGCCTCCGACAGTGCCAGTGCTTATGGTGGCTTGTGTCTGGATGAGCGTCCCTAGTGTGTTCCTTCCTTGCATTTGGGGGGTGGGGTGTAAGCAGAGTGTGGGGAGCAGCCTTGTCTTCTGGGTGGTAACTCTGTTTCCGTAGTCAGCAAAGGGGCACCCCTGAATCTTTTTATCCTCAGACCTGACCGAGAACAGCACACACACTGTGTTAGGGGAAGGATGAAGAGAGTGGGGGGCATATGGCCCATAGAGGTGCGGCGAGGCCTGGGGGCAAGGGAGATGCCTCTGGGGGGCCCATGTTGGGAATTCCTTCCCCCTGAGGGACCAGCCACACAATGGTATAGTACAGAATAGAGTTTATTCTGGTCATGGGAGAGTTAAGAGGGTAGTAGAGGCAGAGAGAGAGAGAGAGAGAGAGAGAGAGAGGAAGGAATAGAGAAGTAGAGACCAGCCATGAGCACGTGGAGGGAGAGGGGGGAAGGGAAGGGGAAGAGGAAGGATAGGGGTGGGAGAGCAAGGCTGCAAGAGAGCCAGGAGGCAAGAGGGGCCAAGAGAGAGAGGAGGGGGCAAGCAGCCCCTTTTATAGTGTCAGGTCACTGGGGCTGAGCACACCCGGCCAGGTAATTGAGGGATTGGGGTTCACAGAATCCCAACACTGTGACTTTGTCCCTTGTACACAGTAGCTTTCTCTAAGTTGGAAGTGAGAGGCCAGGTGATGGCCGCGTCCCTGTCTTGAGCACCGAGCCTGGCAGAGAAGCCCCATGACGACCATGGATAGCTGTGAGTGCCCCTAACGGGAAACTGAATATAAACTTAGTGTGATTATACAAGCTATTGTGTCAACTCTATAGACGACAATGTCATTCTGCGACTCTGCTAGAGAGTTCCAGGGGACTGTGAGCATTTCAGTTCTTCTGTTTGAGCATCTACTACAAAACTCTAGTTTGCACGTTGCAGACCGAGAGCCAGAGGTAGTTCCCCGCAGCCCTTGGGTTAAAGGAAACAAGCCCGTTCTGCCGAAGGGAGCCGCGTCAGCCAGCCTGGAAGTCCCTGTCTCTCTGCCCACTGCAGTTCTCAGGTCCCACAGCAAAGCTTCAGTGTGCAGTGTGCAGCAGCAACTATGGAAACTCACAGGTGCTCAGAGGGCAGAGACTCTGTGGAGAGCTCAGCTGCAACTGAGCTGCATCCCGCCTTCCCTGAGGCTCAGGAACCGTCGTGGAGGAGAGGATGGAGAAACTGTCAGAGCCACAGTTTGGGAGGAGCAGAGCAAAACAGCATCTTCTGGACATAACCAGACCACTACACCATGAACTCACAGTATCTGTGCCCCGGCACACACGATCAAGCCAGTCAGCACTCCTGCATGGAGTAGGGAGGGGGCCATGAGGCCCGTCCCCACTGAGGAGCTATGGGCAATCGACGGATTCTAGGGGACGGTCAATTAGTTCTCTGGTCTTTAAATGTTGTTTACATTATAGGTGTTCTATCTGCATATGTGTGTGTGCACTTACATGTACAGTGGCCATGGAGGCCAAAAGAGTTCGGACCTTCTGGAACTTGAGTTATAGATGGTCGCAAGATGCCTTGTGGGTTCGAGAAATCACATTCAGACCTCTGAAAGAGCAGCTGGTGTTCTTAACTGCTGAGCCATCTCTTCAGTCCCAAGAAAGTCAGTTTTCCTTAAAGATGTGGCCCTTGGTAGGTTATCCACACTCTAGTGAAAGTCACACAAGAATATTTGGCCTGCATTGATTGGATTCAATGTGGTATTTGGAAAAAGACAAAGGATACAAAGTTGGGGGGAGGGTGTGCAGATAGGGGGAGGGTCTGGGAGGAATTAGGGAAGGAGTGGGGGCTGAATGTGACCGAAATATATTAGATGACATTCTGACAGAATTATCAAAACATTATTTTTTTTTTAAAAAAAAAAGCCTAGACCATCAGATACTTGCAATACTAGCCAGCAATGGAGACACACATCTGCTCAGTAACTCTTCCGCCAAACACTTCCCTCCACATTGCTGAGTAAGAGCCGCATCCTCTAAGCTGGTGGCTCTTAGAAGTGGGGTTGGTTCATGTAGACATGGAGCCAGGAGGCAGGGTCTTGTCTTTACCACTATCAACCCCTAGGGATGTGCTCTTACCTGAGTCACCTCAGCATGTGATGGCAGAGGGCGTGGCCAGACTGATACTCTGTGTTTCCGTTTCCGCAGATTAGGACAGACCCCCTATTCTTATGCTTGGGATCTCCCCAGAAGAGAGCAAGAGCAGAGACCTCTCCACCGTGCTGCTGGGGGGGGGTCTCCCACAGAGTAAAGCAAGAGCAGAACCCTCCCTTACAAAGTGTCCCCTGCACTGAGGTGAGGTCTAGCTGGCTCTTTCAGATCTGATTGAAAGCAAAGACTCCATGCCTTACCTGCTCTCCAAGCTCAAGTGTTCCTTCCTCACAGCGTGCCTGTACCTTAAATTCCTGAACCTTCACCACAGCGAGGCTGTAGGGAGCTGACTGTCACCTG
This sequence comes from Micromys minutus, assembly GCF_963924665.1. Lineage (NCBI taxonomy): Eukaryota > Metazoa > Chordata > Mammalia > Rodentia > Muridae > Micromys > Micromys minutus. The sequence continues at coordinate 52,123,991 of NC_137983.1, read as the reverse complement.
CAGACGCTGACAGCTCCACTACTCAGACCTGGAAATGCCTCAGGGGGATGAGAATTCTCTCAGCATAGGTCATTTGCAGAGCACTCTGTGGGAGGAAGAAGACAGATGTGAAGCTCACTTCCGGGTGTCTTCCCTGCGACAGAAGCAGCAGACTGAGCTGCATTCGCCTGATGCCCGCTGTGTCTGTGGAGAGGGCACTGCATGCTGTGGCCTGTAGGCCTACCTGGCTTCCACACGTCACCGGTCAGTGGCATCTGCCTGGCTTGCTTCAGTCGTGCAGATGTCTCCTCCCTCAGGCAACACCCTTCTTAGAGTTGTCTTGAAACTTCCTGGGACAAAGTGACTAAAAAACCCAGTGCTGGAAAGGATGAGACACAGGAATGACCCCTGCCCCGACCTACTGCCACTCACCCTGAGAACTGAGCTGTGACAGAATTGGATATGTATCAAGGTCCTACTAAGAAAGCAGCTTAGAAAACATGGAGCCCCAAACTGTGTGTGTGAAGATGGTGGGTGGTTTCATTCAAAGCAACACTTGGCCTGCGCTGCTCAGTCCTGTGGGTATATAGGCAGTGTCATTCCCGAGCCTTGAAAATGCTACAGTGTCTTCCCAATAGACACACCAACTAGCCATTCAGACAGCGAGTGTAATGTCATCTGGGGAGAGGAAGGCAGTGTGGTATAACCCTAAACAACTCTGCTGGGGTCAGGGTGGGGGGAGGAGCCACGTGAAGGCTCTGATTGGGAATCCCACTGTGGGGCAGCGTGGAGAACGTCAGCGCTGACTGGGGAAGGTGGGAATTACCACAGAGGGTTTGGCTTGGGATAATTTTTTTGAGCTACGTCTCAGGCTGGCCTTGAACTCACAAGCTGTGCTCCGCCTGCACAGTCCAGCACAGTGTTGAGCCTAGAGAGTCTTGCTACTGTAACGGTGGGACAGCAGTGTATGTGTACTGAGATCCATAGAATCTCGTGCTATGAATTATAACTAAAGCATCATGGGAGTCCAGGGAGTTCTCAGCTGTGCTGTAAAGAAACCAAGCACCTCCCTGAGGGGCAGGACATTCAGAACCAACACTGGAAACTGGGCCAAGCGGAGGCAGAGAAAGAGACAGAAGGAGCCTAGCCTAGTGAAATCTGTCCCTTGAGAGCATAGGTTTGCCTGCTGACCCTGTCACATGCCACATGTCACACCATGATCTTCTAAGTGACAAGTATCAGGGGTGGGTGCCTCTTTTTCACCAATGGAGGAGGAAACAGGAAAGCCGGGGGTGGGGGAGTATGATAATGGGGGAGACATGGAGTCATTCTGGGAACTTGAGTTAGCTCAGCATACATGCAGATGGCCACCTTCAGGAATCTGCCTGCACCCCATATATAGTGTCATCTCCTGTCCCGACAGCTGGCTGGGCCTAGAGACATTACCCCAGTGCCAGAAACCCACCAGGCAACCCCTCTTGTCTTCTAGCAGTCTCTCCAATAAAAGGATCCAGGGTCCTCAGAGAAATGGTTGAATCCAGGAAACACAGATAATGACCCAGCATCTTGTGGTGCCACAGTCAGGAAGCATTTAAAAATATCCCAAACCCACAATGATGGGGCAGGTCAGATGGTATAGGCACCTAGCAAAGAGCCCAGCTAGCCGACTGGGACTATGGGTACTAAGTGGGTCCAAGTGCCCTTGATGGTCAGTGTGAATCACTGAGGGTCTGGACGTTGCAGTGTGCAGAGGAGGAAGTCACTCTCTCAGGCTGGGGGGACTGCCACGCCCCTCTGATGATTCATCCCTTAAGACTGTGTTCTGTGAAAGTTATCCCGTTTAGGCCTAGCAGTGTGACAGATTTGTAGGGCATCACAGGAAGGCTCCTGCGGGGCACGGTTCTGGTGATGCCCACTTCACTGCACCAACCGTGCCTCCACAGTTCCGAGGGCACGGCTTTTTCTAGCCAAGAAGACACTACTTGATGTTTTCCATCCTAAAACTGTTAGGACTTTAGGAAAAGTTTGACATTTTATGTAAATCTTGATGTGTTTTGTACTATGCTGATGTGAAACCAGTTTATTTTGACATTAGTAAACACTATAATCCTTCTTTCTTGTATGTTTCCTCATGTGTCTGTTAGGCATAGGCGATGTCTTCTGCAATACTGTCTCCAGTTCTGGGCATGTGAAAAACTCTGTAGTTGAGCTAAGCTGAGTGTGGGATTCTGCTGGACTTCCACCAGGTGAACCAGATGGCCTTCCGGTGGCCACTGCCCACGGCTAGTTCAGATGGAGGGAGGCCTGGCTGCCTCGTTCATTTGCTGTCTGTTGGCTATGTAGGTCAGCTCTCTATGGGTCTTGGGACTGCATCAAAATAGATGACTTTGACTTCAGACTTGAAACCACATTGCCGATCACTTAATGCAAGCCTTCTCTTAAGTACACGCACACACATCTGAAGAAGTATTTGCAGCCAGACTTATATATAGTACTGTGTGTTGCTGTGAATGTCAAAGCAGCCACAGGATTGCACCGTGTACCACCACCCCACCCCCCACTCACCCCATCCCCTACCCCATCCCCCACGACATCCCCCACCCCATCCCCCACCCCCTGTACCATGCATGCAGGGCAGATGTCAGTGGTGGGACTGTGGGCATGCTCTGTTGTGTAACTTGTGCAGCCCAGCTCAGGCAGCATCACACCTCACAGATGGACCTTCTTGTTTTAGGGGTTGTAAGTTTGAGACCCACCCACCTCCTGGACTGTGACCCCTAAGAGGATGATTCAGGACCCTCTGTGGTGTACAGGGTGTGGAGATGATGTCCACCTGCCTGGTGGTGTAAATGTTTTGCTCCCCTCTCATACCAGCATTCAGAGAGGCTGATGCAGGAGGACTGCCATGAGTCTGAGGCCAGCCTGGGCTACGTAGTGTGACTCTCTAAAAGAAAGTGATATCCATAGCCGAAGGCTGGCTTAAGAAGGTGGGACCCACACAGGAACTGTTTCTGCTCTGTGCTGTTCATGATGCAGGTGAGCTGGGGTCTGACCCTCCGTTAGCAACCACAGCCTGTGCCCTGGACAGAGCTGGCTCCTCCCTAGGGCACCAGCTCATAATCATTTGGTCATAGTGGAGTCCTACCTGTCTGAGCTCCATTTCCCGTCTTATGAATCCAGAGAGCAGGTCCAATTCAGTTTCTCTCTGGGTGGGGAAAAGCTACTGACTAGTCCCAAGGAGGCCTCTGATCTAGTATGCCAAGAACTGTCCTCTGGGGCACTTGTCATCATCTGTGCATCAGGAGAAGAGTTGTGTCCATGACAGATAGCCCATCCATTTCTACCCACCCCCCTGCCCCTACCCATCCCCTCCACCATATCCTTCATTTCCTCCCCTACTCAGGACTGCACACCTGCCAGTACCTTGCTAGGAACTCACCTGTCAGGCAGCTGGCTGTGGGCAGCTCTGTGGGCAGAATTCCCTGAAGTGAGTGTCTTTGAGAAGGAACCTCTGCACGGAGAGGCTTTGGGACCTCCCTCCTTAGAGACAGGTGTGATGGTGGGAGGGAGAGCAGCAACCCCATGGCTATGAGGACCAGGGGCACATGCTGAGAAGCTTGGGGCCTGGGTGTGTCACTGAGACACCTCTGATGTTACAGCAGACCATCTGTCACAGAAAGCTCAACCCATTGTCGGAGCTCCGTGGGCTCATCCTCCAGGACCCAGCTTCCTTCCTGGGAGCTTTCTGAGGCATCACCCACTGAGAGGTCTATCCCTGTCCTGGTCTGGGAAGCCTTGATGAGGCGATCCGAGCCAGAGCCCAGAGAGGACCTTAGGGACCAGAGAGAAATAGAGAAACTTGACCTGTATGTGCACAGAGTCAGGGATAAAGCCAGAGAAGTCCCATGTCCGACCAGATGCAGTGCCCCTTATAGCAGATAGGTGGCAGTGTCCCTTTCCTTCTAAGTCACACCCACTTCTGGTTACCTTCAATAGCCAGCTTGCCCCAGTCTAGAATCCCGGGAAAGAGCGTCTCAGTGAGGGATTGCCTAGATCAGATTTGCTGTAGGCATGCCTACCTACAGGATTTTGTCTTGATGCTAAACGATGAAGGAGACCAAATCCAACAGCGGGCAGTCCCATTCCCTGCGACTGGGCCCCGAACTGTACTCATGGGCAGAGAAGCAAGTGTCTGGAGCAGTATGATTTTACCTTTATTTCTCTCTGCTCTTGACAGTGGGTATGACTAACTGCCTCAGGTACCTGCATGACTCCCCCACAGTGATGGACAGTGTGACCTGCGATAAAGCCAAATGAACCCCAGTTCAGTGGCATTGTGATATTTGCAGGTAGCTTGCCAGGCCTCGGCCAAACTGTCATGAGTCAGCAGGATGGAAAAGTCGAAACACAAGGAGAAGTTCTTGGCTGTCTCTCTCTGAGCGAAGATTCGAGACCAACAAGCCTTCCTAGCCCAGCGCCAGCCGGCCCCCCTCTTACCTCCAACCCTCATCCTCGCCACGGCCTGTGGAGTCTTATTTATCTCTGAGAATGTCCTCTGCTTACCAAGGGAGCCTAGTGGGAGGATGTAGGGGGTGTGGTCGTCCTGGATTCTGTCTACAGGGTACCCTCCACTATAAGCGGCTTTAGCACAAAGTGCCCACTAGGGGGCAGAGTAACCACAGCCAGCCACTTCTTCCGAGTCAGGCTAGCCGCTCTTGGGAACCTCCCTGAGAATGTCTGTGCACATCTCTGAAGATGCAGTCACCTGTGTATGGGCACCAAACCCTGGCTTCTCAGACAGGATTTTTGTGGATAAAGGTGAAAGATGAACCATATCATTGCACTCAGTCTGAGGATGCTCTCCTGCCACCCACAGAGCTGACTGCTGTACAAAGTATTCCTCAGCCTATAGCGCCAGGACTGGGGGACCCCCGCCTGTCAAGTGCAGAGACGTAGAGTTGGGGGGTACTGAGGGGCAGGCTGCAGTCTGTGGTGCTCAGTGCCCAAGTTCCACCTACCTGTGTTTCTTCCCCTGGGAAGGAAATGACACGCGTAGCCCCAACGAAGGAAGCCTGTGGTAGCCTCCAAGTTGTACAGTGAGCCAGCATGGACCTTCTGCGAGTTTTCTTCACTGGTGTGTGGGAGGTTGGAGGGAGGCTAAATCAGCATGGACAAGCATGGTCAGTCAGGTTTGGGACAACTAGGAAAAGGAGGCAGCCAGTGTTTTCCTCAGCCAGCATTCAGAGGTGTGTACCGACTAGGCCAGGGATACATTAAGTGGACTTTCCCATCAACAATGACCCTGTGTCTGCCCTTCCTTCCTGTGAGAACGCACTGGTGTTCTGTTCTGGACCCTGATCTTTGTCCATCTCTTTGTTGAAGTTTTAGAGTTTCCGATGGCTGCACTGAAAGCTCATTGCCCCTTTCCCTGGAATGGCTGGAATCTATGTGGGTGCCATCTTTCTCGGACTAAATTGAAGACCCTCCAATAAGTGTGTCTAAGACTCTGCTTCTTCCCTTCTGGACTCCAGCCCAGAGTGGCCCGGGCCTGAGCCACGAGGGCAGAGCTACAGCACAGCCCAGGTGGTCGGCCCTCCGCGCTGGCATGTTCCAAGCCCTGTGTTGATATACGTGCCTTATCTCTGGGGATAAACGCCATGCACAAGTCCTGCCAACAGACGCTGGTACGTCAGGTCCTGTTTCATGCTGAGGCCCCAGAGGCAGGCAGAGAGAGATCTGTGCCTGTTCTCCAGTCCCATAAGACTCCTCAGAGAGGAAAACGGACCTGGGGTTACCTGGAGGTCAGAGTTTCCTCTGAAGCAGAGGAACCGGCAAGACAATGAACTTTGTTATCTTGGGGATTCTTTTGAATGAGCTCTCCAGGGACCTGGAATCTGGGTATATTGACAGTTCACTAAGAAAAGCTACAGAGGAGGCATTAAATGTGGCTTCCCAAACAGTGGGGAGGCCTGCTTGTTCCTTGTCATTTAATGCAGGGCTCTGAAATGGGGAACAGAAGGCATGTCAAGACCTCACGTCCCAGGATCCATGATGAGTTTTGGGCTTTCTATTCATTTCTCACACCCTGGATTTGAAACCAGCCTATATGCTTGTGAGACTGTGATAAAAGGCCACAAACTGAACATTTTATAAAGAACAGAAGTTCTAGAGGCCAGGTAGTCTGCAGTCTGAGGTCAGCAGTAAGTAGGAGCCTTGCGGAGGCACAGTCCTTACCAGCAGAGCAGCTAACACTGAAAGAGAACTCGGTGAGACAGGCTCGCTGTGCGCTGATGCAAATACCCATGGCAACTTTGAAAACATGCAGATCTCCCAGAGCTGGTGATGGTCACACTCCTGGGGACTCATTTCAGGAGGTGGATGGACATGTTTGATCACCCAAATGCACGTTTATAATTAGCTTTATCTGTAAAACTAAAACCTGCAAAGAAACCAGATGCTCCTCAGTGAATAACTAGGTAGACCACATAGCATCTGCACATGGAATGCGGACCGTGACTCAGCCACGAGGGAGGGAGCATGGGGACTCTCCTCCTCTGGGGGACCTCTGTAGAATTGGTTTAGTAAGGAGCCAGCTCCAAGGGGGCCTGTGTTATAGGCCCCCACTCACACAGCATCCTTCCTGTGTTCCTCAGTGGAACAGCAGAGACAGAGCAGAGGGCACAGGGAGGGGCTAGGAGTGTCCATCAAGGACAACTCAATGGTGCCCTGGGTGGCCGCTGTCCATACCAGGATTTTTTTGTTGTGATGTTGACCTGAGGTTTGGAGAGATGCTATGGGGGACACTGCCTCTTCCTCCGTCTACCCCCAACCAGTGGCACATCTGTCATCAGATAAGAAAAGCAGGTGACCTTTCTTTCAGATAATCATGACCTCCACTGGCTTGTAACAAACACTGATCCCAGCTGTATAGGTTTTTGGCTTGAGTAGACAGTAAATTGGGTAGATTTTTTTTCTGAAAATTTATTTATTATCTATGAGTGCACTGTAACTGTCTTCAGACACACCAAAAGAAGGCATCTAATACCACTACAGATGGTTGTGAACCACCATGTAGTTGCTGGGGTTTGAACTCAGGACCTTTGGAAGGACAGTCAATGATACTCTTAACCACTGAGCCTTCTCTCCAGCCCAACTTGGGTAGATGTTAACCTGGGTAGATGTTAACTTGGGCAGGTTAACTCAAGTCCAGTGAGCTTGCTGTCAGCCTTTGGAAATATATCTTCCAGGCTAACCCATAACTAAATAAGATTCCAGGGGTAAAGCCATTGTCTGACCACTCAAGCAAAATGTTAGGAAGCAAAGGGAGGGACAGAGAGCACAGAGAGTCTGCGGCTTCCTGGTGTCCTGCTGGGCAGGTGCTGGGCGGCCAGGTGCAGCACTGTCTTGCTGGGCAGGTGCTGGGCAGCCAGGTGCAGCACTGTGCTGCACTGGGCAGGTGCTGGGCGACCAGGTGCAGCACTGTCTTGCTGGGCAGGTGCTGGGCGGCCAGGTGCAGCACTGTCTTGCTGGGCAGGTGCTGGGCGACCAGGTGCAGCACTGTGCTGCACTGTCCTGTCACTGTCTCTGGAGATTCCAGGGTGATCATGGGCATGTTCTGTCTGCATTGCTGCTGGCCACTTCCACTTAGTGGGGACAGAGGGGAAGTTTCACACTTGAAGAAATGCACAGGGCACATGCACCAGGCCTCCGTTGCCTTGTCAAAGGAGCAATCTGAATTTAGGCTCCGAGTCACTTCTCTTTCTTTCCCCGTGCCTTTGGGGTACTTGTGTGTATGTGGGTGTTTGGCCATATTTGATGCAATTGAAAACAATAAAATAAAATGTACGTGGTACTGCTGCACCTCTGAGCAGGGCTTGCGGACTAGAAGCTGGTGGTTTCTAGAAGTCACTGAAGCGGTGTGACCACCTCGATGTGTCCCTGTGACAGGTGTAGAGCTAAGGCCTGTGGGCTGGACTTCCAGAATGTGACCGTTGTCCCTCCCAGGTAGCCTGTGTTTGTAGTCATCTCCCCTCTTCCGAATGCCACTGGGTGACTGTTCTGTTTGCTACTGTGCAGAGCACTGGAGCCTCAGCAAGTCACAGGCTGTGGCTCAGGGGACTCTCCAGAAGGCCTTTGCTCCCCTTCCCCCTGTGTGTTTGCTCCCTTTAGGAGATAAAGCACCGTCTCGCCTCTGTTAACTCTAGCCTTGTTTTGGAGTCAGCATGATTTTGATGAATTTGAAGGGATGTTTCCAGGTGGACGTCCTATCGGAATCTAGGGCAGGGTCAATGGTCTGACCACTGAGATCCAGAAAGATACCGCCTGGGCACGCACAGCCTATGGCAGAGGCAGATGGGTCACCAGAGGGCAGAACAGTTCCTTCCTGTCCAAGGCCACCACAGGCCCTGAGTGGATATGGGTGTGGGTTCTCCTCTCTCACAGTTAAGCTGAGGACCTGTCCTATACAGTGAACCTGTGACAGGTGGGGGGAAGTCACTGAAAGAAGTTCCTCAGAAACAACGGCTAATGACTGGAAAGAGAGAGAACACTTGCTCCTGCAGACTGGCTGTCCAGTAGGTTGGCCATCTTGGGGCCTTGGCCCTATTCTGACTCTGCTGGTATCCAGCTTCCCTGGGGCAGCAGCTGACCCCACTTCTGTATTACAGATGTTCCAGACTACTCCCCCACCTCTGTATTCCAGACGTGTCACTCAGGGCTCCCCCTCCCCCGCTTGTCTCCTAGATGTGCTGTTTTGGGCTTTCCTGTCAGAAAAGCCAGATTAGGAGCCTTCCAGACTCTCTGAGATTCATAGTCAGACCCCCCAGAGGCAGAGAGGCAGGAGGAACAGGCACTTCGGCCTTAACCCCACTTCCTCTCTAGGTCCTGAGTGTAAGTCTGCAGGCTTTCTGTACGTCGAGTTTTCCTTAAGTGCTAGGTCTGCCTTGAGACCAGTCCTGCTTGGAGTGTGGTTGCCTGCGTTTCTGCAGTGAACCGAGCTGCTCTTGGTGCCACTGTCTCTCATGTTGAGTTCTGACATATCTGTCACATCACCCAGGAAACTGGACATGCAGTAGCGGGCTCCTGCCCACCTAGAAACCCCCTGCTCCTGCTCTGGCCACTGCAGGGAGCCTCCCTTCGTTGGGAGCAAAAATACTGCAAAGCAGCTGCTCCCCTCAAATCTCTTGTCCCCTCTGGCCCCTGCATTTTGTCACCTCTTGCTACAAATGACAGGTATTTCTGCTGGCTGTTCTACACAAGCTATCCTGAAAGTTCCGAGCTGGCTTATTGTACCACCATGGGAACCTGTCTAGGGAGCCAGCTGTCTGGGTCACTGTGCGAACTGCCTCCGTAGGTTCCTTCAGAGCTGCAGAGTTGGCACCATCAGGGTAAGTCAGCTGTGGTGCTATGCAGGGCCTCATGCTGTGTAGTCTGGCCTGTGAAAGATGCCATGGCTAGATGATTTGCCCCCACCCTCAGGGTAGCCCAGGTGACTCAGGGAATGTGGGAAATTGAGGATGGGGTAGGGAAAACGTGTGTCTGGGTGTGAGGAAGGTGGCCTCCCTCGTGGTGGGTTCCGACCAATTACGCAGCACTGTCTCCATATGCCGTGAGCTGTCAAAGCTCCTACACGTTGGAGAGGCAAATCTGCAGGAGAACAGAGCAGAGACTGTCAAGTTTCAGCCATGTGTCCTTCAGGATAGAAGCCCAGGGTCCCACATACCCCACAGAACATGGCCAGGAGGTCAAAACAAGACAAGCAGTCCATAGATGGGCTTGAGGTGTTTCAGTGGCTTGTCTCACATCGACACTGTGATGGTAGCTGGTATCCACTGAACACTCACTGCTGCTGAGCTGCTGGGCTTTTTTTGGAACTGAGTTTCCCTGAGGCTGTGTGCTAAAGTCTCGGTCCAAGTGCAGCAGCGTTCAGATGTGTCTGTGGGAAGTGACTGGATTACGAGGGCTCAGACCTCATATCTGGATTAATCCTTGGATGGCTTCATTGTGACAGACTAAACTTAGAACGGGGTCTCTGCTTGAAGGGAGTGGGTCCGTAGGGGCTGTATCTCTGTCCCCCAGCTACTGTGAGGTGAGGTTTGGCCAGTTAAGCAGTGGGTCCAGGTGACTAAAGCTTGAATGAACCCTTTGACCCTGTGAACCCAGATGAACCTCTCCTCCCTTAAACTGTTTTCTATGGGTGTCTTGTCACAATATTAACTAACACATGGTTTGGATTGATTTAATCCTCCAGAGAGCCTAGTGATGTAGGCATTTCTGACTCTCCTTTACACAGGGTAGGCAGCTGAATCAGAGAGAAGCTTGTTAAGGTTTGTCTTCCTAACAAGAGGCTGACCTGAGATGAGAACCCAGACTCAGCCACCACTCAACAGTGGTTCTCAACCTGTGAGTTATAATGTCTTTTGGGGGGGGTCACATGTCAGATATTTTGCATATTAGATATTTACATTATGATTCACAACAGCAGCAAAATTACATTTATGAAGTGGTGGTAACAAAAATAATTTTAAAGTTGCAAACCACCACTCTAAAGGGTGTTACTTTTCCCAGAGAACAGTCCAGAGCTGTCAGAGTCACATGTCAAGGGCAGGGGACAACCTTATTGAGTCCGTGTTACCCTTCCCCCATGTGGGTCCCATCCTGGGAACTGAACTTGGTTTGTCAGGCTTTGCAGAAAAAGCCCTTACCTGCTGAGCCATCACTCTTTAAAGACTCGGTTGTTAGTCTACCTGGGCACCACCACCCACACTTAGGGCATTCACGGCCAACACCACATAGTGTTGTGGGGTCTCTGTGGCCGTAAGAAGGTGGTGTCTGGAGGGTGACTCTGAAAGTCCCTGCCAGGGGTAGTGGCTCCAGCCGGCTGGGAGGTGTGGCCTGAGAAACACCTACCTGCTTTTTATCTGGGGTTGTCTTCTCTTCTACTGAACTATGGCTGTGACCTCTAGAGACAGGTGGCCATCCAAGCGACATTGGTCCCAGTTCGCTCTGGCTTCAGTAGCTCTAATGGGATGTGTGTCCCATTGAGTCCTGGGAAGCTACAGCTGCATCTAAAAATCCACGCTCTTTCCCACAGATCAAGGATACAGTTCAGTTAAAATTCCCACACAGGGAATGTTCCCTGGAACATGGCCTTTGTCTGGTTCAGTGTGGGATACGACATCACACCACACCACACCACACCACACCACACCACACCACACCACACCACATCACACCACATCACACCACACTACACCACACCACACCACATCACACCACACCACACCACACCACACCAAACCACACCACACCACATCACATCACACCACACCACACACCACACCACACCACACCACACACCACACCACACCACACCACACACCACACCACACCACACCACATCACATCACACCACACCACACCACACCACACCACACCACACCACACCACACCACACCACACCACACCACATCACACCACACCACACCACACCACACCACACCACACCACATCACACCACATCACATCACACCACACCACATACCACACCACACCACACCACACCACACCACATCACACCACATCACACCACATCACACCACACCACACCACACATCACACCACATCACACCACACCACACCACACCACACCACATACCACACCACATCACATCACACCACACCACACCACATCACACCACATCACACCACACCACACCACACCATACCACACCACATCACACTACATCACACCACACCACACCACACCACACCACACCACACCACACCACACTTGAGGACTGGCAGATCCCCTGTGCTCTCGGCCTGACTGGTTCTGACCAGGTGGCCTGCTTACGTTCTGCCCCGTTCTGCCTGAGAAATTCCCCACACCCCTGCTGGACAGTGTTGTCAGCCCCGTGTCGAGGCTGCTCTGCAGGTTACCATCCCAGAGAAGCAAAGGAAGAGCTATGGGAGCCTCATCCAGACACGCCCTGTAGAGCTCTTTTGGATCAGAGATGTAAGTGCCCTGGACCTCGGCTAGCAGCTCCAGACAGGAAGCTAAAGAACAATGAGTATTTCAAGATCCAGCTTGGTCTTGTGCTACGGGGAGTTGTCGCCAGGCGCCTGCACTGAATCCCAGTGGAGCAGAGCAGCCGAGTGCTGCAGGACCACTTCGGGGTCCGGCCTCTGCATTTATTTCCGCGGGACAGTGTACTGCGTGGTATGTGCCGCTCATTTCAATCAGGGATGCTGCCCTCCCTGCAGGTGTGGTTTCCGTACCAAATGTAGCAACTAAAGTTCTGTGGGGGTGCAGGACACTTGGAGAAAACCGAGGAGCTGTGCAGTGCTTTTCTCATGAGGAAAGGCTTTTATCTCACACTCGGTGAGCCTCCTTTGCCTTTCTTGGCACTTTTTTTTTTTTTTTTTTTTTTTTTTTTTTTGTCATTACGGTCGTGTGTTTGTAAAGCATAAATGTAAGCAGCAAAACAATTCTGTTAGGCTCTCCTCAGATTCCTTCCGTGGCTTCTGAATGCCTCCATTATGACTGTGTGAGTTACAGCTACCTTCGTCCTGAAGCTCACCTCCTTACGATTTTCTCTTGATGTGCTATCACTTGCCAGCCAATAAAGACCCGGATCCGTGTGGCCTCTGCCCAGGCCTGTGTCAGCCAGAATATCTCAAGTGAGATTAGGAGATGCCTGGGCCAGAGCCTGGCATCCACTGGCTTGTTTTCTTGAACTGTGTATCCCAGGAAGTCAGGAAACTGAGGCAGGGATTCTGCATAGCACGTGGAGGCAGAACTCCCTCCCTGTTGGGGACTTCTATCTTTTTCTTTTGGCCTTCAAGGGGCTTGGTGAGGCCCACCACACCCTGGAGCTCATCTGCTTTACTCTAAGCTCTGAGACCACACGTTTTCTTCGTCACATCACAGGATGTCTTCAGAGTGAGTGTCTTAGCCAGCTCCTCAGCAGCACCCCGCCCCCACCCACCCAGGCCAGCCACACACCAGCTCACATTCTGATTTCCCACTTTAGTTGTTGTCTCCTGTACCTGCACATATTCTCTGCACCCCAAGTTTCACCACCCCCAAGAAGAAGCTCCCGTTGTGAACCTCCATGCCCACCCACGGCAGTTTTCCTCTGTCAGCTCCCTGATCCCAAGACTGCCTAGAGTCCACTGAGACCTCCTTCCTGCAAGGTCTTGACAGACCCCATGGGAGCTATGGACACCGAGCCATCTCAGGGTGGAGTCTTGGGCTATCTCAAGACACTTAGCTTCAGTGGACAGGTTCCTGGTGCCAGTGTGCACACCTGCCTGGCTGGGCTTATGGTTCAGTGCAAAGATCTTTATGAAGACACTCCAGAACAGACAGAGCCTCTGCTTATGGGTTCTGAGTTAGGATGAATGTTACTCCTGGTTTTTTTCTCTCCAGCGTACACAGTGCTAGAATCTTCTTCCTCACACCCATCCGTCCACGTGCCTTCCCTCACCCCTGGGCCTGGGAAGTCGGCGTGTCTGTTAAATATACACACTACCATCTGGATCCCTCATTAAAATTTCTTGGATATGGTGTGACATCAGTGCGTCCTTTGTTAAGACAGCACTGTCTCCCTACTTGCCTGGCACCAACTCTTGTGCTTGGGGGCTTCCTCTCTCCTGGGCTGTCCCTTCTTGAGAACAGAGTGTCCTTTGTTCCTGCAGTGAGGTGAGCAAGCCATCCTGACTGGGGGTGGGGGAGTGTTGTTTTCCAAGGCGTTCGTCCAAAACAACAGAATATGAGGAAGCTGCCCATTGTTCCTTGGCTCCTTGCTGTTACAAGGCCTCTCCAGTATTGGCTGGTTCGTCTTCTTGGTTCTATTTTCCCACCATTGAGTGGATATTCCATCCCCTTCTTGGACAAAGGCAAATATCTGTTGGCAGGTTCTGCTAACTGTTCCTCATAAGCCATAGCTACTCTCTGATACAATGTTCCACAATTAGCCAAGGTCCCCTTGCCTCCTGTCAGAGCGTGGTGCTACAGCCCAGCCCTCCTACTCCCTGGTGAGTCCTGGAAACCAGCTCTAGGATATTAGCCATGACACATGAGTACCTGGCCTTTGTCTGGGATGAGAACATTCTAGATGAGTGTGTGGTTTGTTTGGGGAGTCCTTCAAATGCCTGGGCTCTCTTGTGGGTATAGGGGGAACCACCACATAGTCTAAGGCTAGCGCTAGGAGCTCCCCAGACCTCCTTAGAGGTGACTTTTGTAACCCTGCTAAGGGATCTCTTAATCCTGTGTCCTACCCCCTTTCTCTATTGGGCCATTCTAGTTGCTCTGTTGAGCCTTAGAAAGGGGGATCCAGTTCTCCCAGGGCAGAGGGCAGGGCTGCTGCTTCTTCAGGACAATCTTCAGCCTCTGCCTCCATGGTGGTACCAATCCCTGCTGCTGTTTGATCAGAGTTGTGACACGGTGGCCACGACATTACACACTTGCTACATGGCCATTCTGGGAGTTCCAGAAGTCCCAGACTCAGAGGTTAGTCCCCCAGGGGGAACCCAGCCCTATTCTGTCCAGTTTCCTTTTGACTTGGAACTCCATTGCTGACCTCCACCATGTCTTCTCATCCCCCTGCCTCAGAACTACTTGCCTCCCTATGGTAGACAGAGACAGCACTGGTCTCTAGATGGCCCATAACAGTCTCCCACTGAGAGGCCCTAACTGAATCCCGCCTGTGGCAACTCAAAGTGCCCATCTTCAGTGCCTTGATCAGTAGTCCTCCTGACCCTCCATTCACTGAAGGCCCCGCCACACCTGTCACTGGCCAGCCTGTTCACCACCGCAGGGAGCCCTGTGGACCTCAGGGTTAGAGCTACAGAGATGGAGTGTGGATTTTAGGCTGTCAGGAAATTAAAGTCCCCGTCACTCCCTGTCCTTCTCTACCTGGAGAGCCTGGATCCACTGCCCCTATCTGCTGGTCCCTGGCTATGGCTTCATGAGACACCAACATGGAACTCCTAAGAAACTTTCTAAAGGCAGATGATACCTGTTAGCCAGCTCACATAAAGCTGAGCCTAAAAGAATGGACTCAGAATAATGCAGGAACTCCAGTAGGAGTCCATCTTGCTGAAACGAGCTGGACCCATGTGGCAGCGGCTCTAAAAGCCATGGCATCTGCTGCGTGGTCCGTGCTGGAGGCTGTGCTTGGTCTCCCCGGGACAAACCCTCTGGCTAGGACCAGGCTGACATGAAGAGCCACTTGGAGCTGGGCTGGGTCCCCTGCACTCTAGAATACGAGGGACCATGCTTCCTTCTTAGAGCACGTGTGCAGGACACTACTGCATGTGACTGAGGCTGGCCCTAGCTCTTCCAGCTGTTCTGACCTACATACAGGGTCCCAACCTCGCTCTCTCCTGCTCCTCTCTTTGCAGTCACACAGGCCGGGATGAGCTGGAGGCCTGCCTTTCCTAAGGCAACACCCTCATACTATTTATGGCTGCTTGTCTCTCTAGTTTTGGGCGCTAAGTCCTGCGATACAATCTTGTCCCAATCCAGCTGAGGTCACAGATGACCTGGTATGTGGCCTTGTGTCAGGTCTCAAGAACAATAACTCTTGCATTGATGTCTGGATCCATGGAATTCATACCAGGACTACAGCAATGACCCTTGCCTTCCTCTCAGGTTTCAAGAGAGGAACTTTGCCCAACTCCACCACACTGCTGAGGGAACTGGGCCGTTTCCTGAACTCCATAATGGATCCCTAAAAACAGGAGCTTCTAGTCCAGACAAGCAGGGCTGGCAAGGAAAGCCCTTGGACCTCCTGTGCTGTCAGGGTAACCCAATGCCTCTGCCCCACATTCCTCTACTGACTCTGATCTTCACCGATACCTGCATTGGGGGTTGTAATAGTGTGGGGGGTGGTCCCATAGTTTGCCTATTATTTGAGGTCACTGAAATGCCTTCACATTAGCTCATAATGTTCAAGCCCATTCACTTAAGAACTTCAGACCCCAGCCTCAAAACTTGCCCCAGCACAGGCTCAGAAGCCGGAGGAGAAAGGTGATAGCAGATCCATGATCTCCCTTCCCAGCTCCTCTGTGTGCAACATCTCCACACATGTGTACTCACAGGAAAGCACAGATATACACACAATGTGCAGACACAGGCACACAGACACGCTCATGCAAGGATATGGACTTTATCTAGTAAAGTGTCCTTGAACCCCTGGAGGTCTGTCTGTATATTTTGCCCTGGGTAGGCATCTGTAGGGTCCCAAAATCTGAGTCACCCTCTGCAAGAAGCTTGAATGAGCATTATAGTCCCTAAACCTGGCATCTGGCCAGCCCAGCCTGACACACAGACAGATAGATATCCTGCCCAGAGCTGGACACTCCTTCCTGCTAGGACCGTGGGCTGGTGCGTCTCCACATGGGCAGTGACCAGACTTCCTCACTGGAAGCTTGTATTTTAATCCCACTCGTGACTCCTCTAGAGTGGGTGAGTGCTGCAGTAAATATTAAAAAGAAACAGCTTACTCCACGGATGCAGCTCTAGTGTGGAGCTGAGCACATGGACTCTGTCACTCGGTCTGAAAGCTACACTCTCCACGAGATTCCCTTCCCATTGGTCCACTCTGCCCATCCCACTGCTTCTGTCCCGGGTGGATACGACCGCCCCGGCGTGTTCCCTCTCTCCACTGCCTTACACAAACATGACTCTAAAGCTCGATAGTTTTTCATGGTTGTTTTATTTATTAAATTCTCAATCCACAAACCCTCTACACAATATGATTACATCCAATGGACAAAGATACAAACTGCCCTCCTATATGAGATTAAAGACCTATAGAATCCTTAAAATATTCATATCTACCTAACACCCATTACGTCCACCTGGATCCAGCTCATCCTTCTCAAGCTCCATCTTGATTCCTCTCCTTTCTCTCCCCCCTCTTTTGTTTTCCTACCTTTTCTCCGCCTACCTCTCCACTGTCCAATCACGTATCACTTTAATGTCAATCCACAGGTGAGGGAAGCCATTTTCTGAACTCAGAATCTGGAACTTTGTCTTCACCTTGGCTTTGAAATGAGATCCTAGAGGGTAGGAAAGATCCAGCTCTGCCCTTTACCCCTGGACCAGACCAGCCTGGTTTATAGGCCACGTTCACTCTCCCTGCTAAGGTTCCCAGGAGTGCTTGAAAAATATTTGGTGACAATCCAAAGGACACGAGGACAGAAACAGAATATGGGAACCAAGGGACTGAATGTTTCTGGGGGACCCTGGTCTCTCTGTTGGCCTAACATTGACCGAGGCTCTGCAGGGCTCCCCACAATGTGACAGAAATAACCTCACTCAGCAAATCCAGGAAAGTCCCTCAGAGACACATCAGAAGTGTCTATTATGTGGCTGGCAAATCCTCTATTACCAGGAAAAATGTCTTCCAGCACCTGTGGGAACCCCAGTGCCAACATGCTGCCCTGGGTTCTCTTTGTGTGTAAATGTGTTCCTGGAAATGTGTTGGGCTCTGTCTCAAAGTTACATGTGTTACTGGACATGAAAATAAGGCGCTGTGGATGTAAAACACGGTCCTGCAAGGGAGGAGCTGACTCAGGGGCTAATAGTCCCACGGACAGGAGAACATGGCAGGACAACCCCGATGAGACCTCACACCCTCAGGGAAGCTGAGAGTGAGTCTCCTCCAGATGGCATAGTGACCACTGTGGCTGTCATCTGGGCTAAAGCTCTGGGCTGGTGGCTTAAAGCATATCCAGTGGGCCCTAGGGATGGCACACATCCTCTGCGTGCCCATCTCAGATGGCCATAGCCTCTCTGCCAAGATGCTGCCTGGTGTTGTCATGGGACTAAGATGTGTTTCCCACCACATCCAGCAGTTATAAGCATCTCCCTCCCTCATCCAGGCAAATGGTCTTTATGGAAACCAAGCTTGCATCTCTTTTTTACCCATGATCCTTTCTTAGCGGTGCTGGAGCTGTGGGGTCTGGGATGTAAGCCCACCAAACAGAGACCCCCATAGTGAGTGTGCTAAGGAAGAAGAAATGAACACGTTTGTGTCTTCCTACAATGTCAGAATGTACTCAGTAGCAGCAAACTCACAGGCCAGGTCTGTCAGACTGGCTGCAACTTGCCAGGCTGTCTCAATAACCCTTGATAGCTGGCTAAGGCAAATGCATCTTTCTATTCTTAACCACTGGTCCCCATTACACATTACATAGTAATTGTGTGTGTCGTGGAATGGCTATGGAAAAGTGTAAAGACTGCAGAAGTGCTCGAAAGCTTTGCACAGGCTCTCCTGGAGGTGGTGGCAGGGCTGGGAGAGATGAAGTTACAGCAGGCAGTGAGGTATGATACTGAGGACCCAGGAGAGCTGGAGGAGGCTCACGGGGTTGTTCTGGGTGATTCAGGGTCCAGCAAGATGCAGGACCATGGAGAGAGACTGCAGAGGGTGTGGGTTGAGGGTTAGACAGACCAGGAAGGACCCAGCTGAGCTAGAGCCCTGGGGGCAAGAGAAGTTCTCAGTCTGCTGGTAGCCCTTTGATGCAAACACCGTGGCAGACGGACAGACTTATCGCCATCACAGCGTCACACGATGCCTTGTTTCTGGGGTCCAGATAAAGATGTTGAACCCCTCCGCAGTCTGGTGCCTTCAGTAAGTTCCCAGCCAAGTTTTTCCAATGATTTCAGTGTGAGTTCACACAGTGCTTGTCTACTTTGCTAAGTTTACAGGCAGTAACTTACTCTTAGGAGTAAGCTATGCATCAACCCGTCCCATAGCCGCTACTGGGTGGTGTCTACTTGCACTGTAAGGGGCGGGGTCTCACTGCCTCTGTGTTTGTACTTAGAAGGAAGCCAAACTGAGTTACTCAGGGCAAGGGACAGCCTGAAGCCATTGTTTTATATGGAATGCCTCAGAGCATAGCAGTCCAATATCAACACCTGCTGTGGAGACTGAGCTCACCACCGCCTGTGCCCCAACAAACCAGATGTGGCCATCTATCCTCAGGAAGCCAATTAAAAGAACCAAATTAATTGAAAAGACAGAAAAAATGATTTATTCTATGTATGATAGGAAGAGTTTCAGCAACTACCCCCACCTCGCCCAAGTTCATCTTCCGAGTGCGGCCACACTGGATTTATCTCCTTTGAAAACGTGGCTCTTCTGAATGGCTCTCCAGCATGAACTAAATGTGTCCCAACCTTGGTTCCTGCTTGCATTCTGTGTATTATATGTGTTTTAGATATTGACAACTTCTACCTCAAGGCTGGGGTGCTAAAGCAGAAATGTTAAAAGCTGTAACTGCCTGACAGATATCCTAAAGAGACGTGTGTCCCTCAGCTGTCCCACTATTGAAACAATGGAAAGAAACGGGACTTTCCCCAGGAATCTCTTGCTAGAAGGAAAACGTCCAGCCAGGGAGTACTGTGTCACGAGAGAGTCACAGCTTCTAGGACCACCTTTCCGAGACATGCCTAAAACCCGGGCCACAATAAGTCAGTGGGGTGGGAGGCCACACCTGAGCCAGACAACTGAAGCATGCATACCTGTAGCTTCCCGTTTAACCAGTGCCCTCATTTCAGGACCCAGAGATGCGCGGGATCCCTGCATCCCTTATTGAGGGCGGGTGGGCAAACCTGCCTTGTTGGGACACAGGCAGTGACCCTTATGTTTGGTAACAGGACTGCACACATGAAAGTATGTGCCTATTCCAGAAACTTTAAAAACGGCCACAACCTTTGTCTGTAACCACTGGGCGTGCGTGCACTTGCACTTGTGCTCACACCTGTGGGGGCCAGAGGTCTGTGTCAGTCTGGCTGGCCAATAAGCTCCAGGGTCCGCCTGTCTTCACTTAGGCTGGTGATGAGGAGTCTTAACCTCCTTGCAGGGAGGGAAATACTTGTGTGTCTCTGCGCCCAGGCCCTGCCCCTCCCACAGCTCCACCTCAGAAGTGGTGGTTCCTCCAGGCCTGCCCACACTTAGTCTGCCATTCTCCTCCTCCTCTTTCTCCCCCCCCCCTTAGTCTCTCCTGTGACTGTTCTTCCAGAACGGTTGCTAGGCAATGGCTGGTATCCAGGTATAGTCTTACAGCATCCGCCTCCCCCTGGGGCCTGGCCAGGGGTTGAGCTGCTCCCTTAGGCCCCTTTGTCCCACAAGCCAGGCAGTGAGAAAGAAAGAGGCCTGCCTCTGGGTCACCAGTTCTATTGGAGCTGCTGGGGGCGGGACTTACCTCGTGACCTGGGCAACCGCTGAAACAGCCAGAAATCATTTCAACCCAAATACCTTGGCAAGGTCCTAGAGACAAATACTTGGTTTTAGGTCCGAGTCAGAATCCTGCCCCAATGGGGGACACTACTATGTGTCCTTTCAGGGAGGTTTTAGATCAAAAGCCAGGGCTTGAGGCTGGCTCCAGGGTTAAAAGCACTGCTTTTCCAGACCTGAGTTTGATTCCCAGAACCTGCATGGCAGCAATTCTTTAATTCTAGTCCTGGGGCATGACACCCTCTTCTGGACTCTGTGGGCATCAGGCACATACATGGCGAACACACTGTTTTGGACTTGCAGACCAAACACCCATACACATAAAATAAATAAATACTATTAAAAAAAAAAGCCAGGATATTGAATCCCAACAAGGTAGGCTCAGCCACCCACCTCACCTACCCATTAAAGAGATGAATATTACTGGCTCCAGTGACCCTTTATCTACCCTTGGGGTACAGACATGAGCTTTAGGTTTAAACAGTAATGGTTGGATAGGGATAAGAGGTATGCATAATCATGTAGTCCTGGTCTTGTGTCTACTGAGGGCTTGGGTTCACAAGGTGAACGCCTCACCTTTGAGGGGACAGGGTGGTTCTCCCAAAACGATGGCTGCTGCTCCACCAACACTGGGTGCTGGGCCTGTCCTGTCAGCTGGTGCTACTCTGGAAATCTGAGTTACATTTATTAATTTTTTTTTGTAGCTGTAACAAAATGCCTGAGGAAAATCAACTTAATGAAGAAAAGGGTTTATTTTGGCTCACAACTGAGGGTGCCGTCCCTCCAACATGGGGAAATCAGTGTCAGAAGTGGGAGGCAGCTGGTCACAGGTTGCTTCTGTCAGAAAACAGGGAGTGATGGGTACAACCGCTGAGCTCCCTTCTCCTTTGTCCTGAGTCCAGGACCTCAGCTCATGGAACAGTGCTCCCCACAGTTAAGGGGAGTCTTCCTACCTTAATTATCTCAGTCTGGAAACTCCCTCAAAGAATGCCCAGAGGTTTGTCACCTAGATAACTCTAGACCCTGCCAAGCTCATAATCCATGTTGACCACCCCACAAGGTGGTTCAAGAGAAAGACCGAAGACTCTGAGGATGACTCAGTGACATCAGGCCCCATCCTGCTTCTGGTACTCTGTGGCTCCAAGCAAGTAGTTGATGCATCGTCTTCTACACCCCATCCCATCTGTTCCCTAAGTGCAGGTTCCTTAGTGTGAGACAGGGAGAAGGCCGTGCTACATCTCGGTCGTCAGAGTGGAGTCATTCTTACCATGTGTGCTTCTGAGAAGGCACTTGGTCGAGGCACTCCTGGGTGCTCCGTCAGGACGGTTGCAGCAGGTTAGGACTGGTTACACAAACACTGTCACCTTTCCCTTTGGTTCTGGCTTTGAAGATGAAATTGTGTTCGTCAGAGGGTGGGCCAGATGGACTGCTATGGGCGAGCACATAGCAAGCTGGGTCCACCCACAGGCCATGAGACCTTGGGCGTCTTCCCCAAGGAAGCCTGGGCTGTTCAGGAGTACACTGAGAAAGACATAAGTCTGTCTCTGTGGGTCAGTTGGAAAGAAACCTGTGGGAAGGCCTACGTCTCAGCACTTGCCCTGGTGGCTGCCTTCTCTGAGGCTGGAGGTACCAGCTTGGCATGGGGGAGGGGTGAGCAGTGAAGGCTCTGGAGCTGAGGGGGAAGGAGTGAGTTTGACACTCCCCGCCCCCCCCAGTCTCAGTTTGCAGAGGACACATTTCCAAGTGTTAACTGACCTGACTCCTGGGACCAGAGTGCCTTAGCACTGCATAGGTGGGGTTTGCTTGTCCATGTGGAAACTTGCGCCTACTCCACACCTCTGAATTCTCTCTTCCTTTGCTGCATGAGATTATTTAAAACTGAAGGCTCTGCTGGTGTTTGAGGGGCTGTTTTCAGAAAAGCACTAATTTCTATTATCATATCTGTATGTGGTTACTGCACATTGATCTGGGGACTTTAGTGTGACAATTATTTATAGATCTTTAACCTTCCAGGCCCCGAGATCTAAGGTCAAATACTGGGGCATCTGACATTTTGTGTCTCGACCCTTAGTTCAGTGCTGAACCCAACATAGACACTGTTGAAATGGCATCCTGGTGCATACGTGTCTGTCAGTAGTACTGGTGAGCACATGGATGTTGTTGGAAGCTGTTGTCTTAGGGCACACACAGTTGTCTGTATGACTACTGGTGCATCCATGTTGGGCACTGTGGTGCTAGAGCCATGGTGTTGGAGCACATATGTTGGCCAGTGTGGCGCAGATGCATGTATTCTTGGATACTGGTCTTGGTGCATATGTATGTTACTGCATGTATAACATGTTAACACACACATGTTGCTAACCACCATAGTGCTGGTCCACATACATGTTGGTGCACGGTTGGTGCTGATATACTCATGTTATTGGAGTCTGTGGTTCTGGGGTTTGCAGGTGTTACTGAAAACCACGGTGCCAGAGCGTTCATCTTGTAGGCATGAACTACAGTGTGAACATCCGTTCTCAGCCCTATACAGAAATCCAATCTCTTCTAAAACACTTCTCTCAAGGAAGCATGCGACCTGTCCTACCAAACAATAAAGAGATGGCCAACGGCTGGAGAGGCTAGTGTTCACCACCCTGTGCGTTGCAACAGTACGCTGTGCACCAAGAACCCGGAATCTGTGTGGAGCTGGTGGTGTCAGATGCAGAGTATGGCCATCTGCCAAACATGGCGAGGTTAGAGAGCCCTGGTCCTACAGCTGAGCTTCCTTCTCACAGACCTGTGTTTTAGGTCTGGCACCGCCCTTGCAGGGAGAGTCAAGTCCTGCCCCAGCTACCCACCGACTCCCTCTTACCTGGGCATGAGACCTCGTGGAGAGCGCGCACTGGGCTGCTGTGGCCTCTGCACCTGCCCTGCAGCGGCAGGAGGTAAAGGGGGCCTGGGGCAGGAAGTAAAGGGAGCACTGAGCTCAGGCTTGGTGTTCTTTGGGTGGTTTGGGACTGCGTCCCTGCAGCAGCTATTTCCAATCCCGGAGGACAGAAGCTCTAGGGAAGGGGGAGGGGGAAGGGCAAGGGCCGACCTGTGCGCCTGCGTAGCGGGGCTTTCAGAGGCCCCCTAGATGCAAACTAGCCTCTCAGGTGCTCAGGTGGTGCACACGCAGGACTCCAGGTGCGGGGTGGTGACACGCCCGGCAGGCTCAGTGCTTCCGCTTCCGCCTAGCGCCCCCCGCCCCCCATCAACGCAAAGAGCGCCCCCCTCCCTGTGGCGCAGAGACCAATCCTGGGAAGCCAAGGAAAGCGCCACAACCCCCTCCCCGCTCCAGCCGCGCCCCCTCCCCACGGCTTAGCCCCACCCGACACCACCTCTGGTGCAGCGGAGGACGATCTTCAGGGGATCGGTTTTGTTGAATCGGAGGATGAGGTTTTGGCTGAGAAATGAAGAGATGGCCCTAGAAGAAATGGTGCAGAGATTAAACGCGGTTTCCAAGAACACTGGTAGGAGGAGCCGCTGGCCTTGATTATATATTCTTAAGCTTGGCATCATTTGTGGAATTGCATCTAATGGATGTATAACCACCTTCATTCACGTTCCCCTAGCAGAAAAGGCAGGCGTGATGGGCATTTCCGATATCCGATAGGCTTTGTGGATTGACAGTGTGATTTTATTCTGCTTGACACAGTTTGAGAATTACAGAGAATTACAGCACAGGCTTTCTAGGAGATGAGGGTTTGTATGCGAAGCCATTTGCCTGTGGGGGAGTCTGCAATTATGCTTGAAAACATCACCTCATTTGCTGCAGTGGCCGTGGAATTATGATCCCAGAATGGCCCGGGGTCCAATCTCAGGGCCTTCAGACCCTGGGATGGATGGGAGGCAACAGATGTTCAATTATGGGAAAAATCCTCACCATGTACTGCCCAACCTTAAAGCAAATGCTTGAAAATAATACAGGTTAGAGAGAGAGAGAGAGAGAGAGAGAGAGAGAGAGAGAGAGAGAGAGAGGTGTAATTAGACATTCATTTTTTCAAGATTAGTTGTCTGATTACTTGAACTGTAGACAAGCTGTAGCCTCCTGGAGACTTCGGCCCCTCAGAGCTGGCGGGATGCATCTTGCCGTTGGCCTCCATCAGCTGTGCTGAGGGTTCCTGGCACGCTGCAGAAGCAGGTACCACTGACTGGTTGTGTCTGGCATGAGAGGAAATAGTGGTGTGCTATTAGAAGTAGGTTGCTGTTTTTGTCATGTGATATGTGTCGTTCTCTAAGTAATACTTTCCTGGGGGATTAAAATTTCATTCGTTGTCTGGGTTGGGTGTGGCACCCCCTCCCTGTATTAAGTGACTAAATCAGCACAAGCGTCAAGTGCAGTGGTCTCCCTGACACTTGCATAGCAGACGTTTGTGTAGATGGTCAGTTTATAATGTTGACTTTGCAATAGAAACGGCTCTTTATTATAAATGGGTGAAAAGACAGAGGATTATACCTCTGCTCCCTTCCTCTCAGAGATGTGGCCCATTTTTCTGGGTGTTGCTTGGGCAAGGTCTGGATGAATGTGGAGCCCCGTGGAGCTGCCTTCCCACCCAGGGGCCCCTGAGTAAGAAGTGGGACTTACTGCTCTTCCTACCTGTGTTTGGCTGGTGTGTGGGGGGGTCATGAGTGGGAAATGCTCCAGCAGTGACATCATCCCTGAGTTTCAGATACTGAGGCTTCCTCATGGGCTCTGAAGGGCACACAACATGTATGTTGTAAGTTGTAAAAAGGCTCCCAGAGGATCAAAACCTGGACCAGATATTCACTGAATTTATTTGTCCAAGCATCCTTGGATGGGCCCTGGTGGCCACTTTTATCTCCCCAGAAGCAGCAGCTCCCAGCCTGTGCCCTCTGATGTTTCTACAGTACTAGAGTTAGAGATTTCACTCAGACCTGAAGATGTGGTTGGCAGGACCCTCTGTTATGACATCCCATTGTTCAGTGGTGGGGAGGGAGATGTCACCCACACCTGCACAAATCCTGCCTCTCCTGCACACTGACCTATTCTCAGCATAACCCAATCTTTATCCCTGCTGAGGCACTGGGGAGGTGGGCTCTAGTGGTCAGGGGCTATATGTCATGCAGTGGGGACAGGAGTTGTGCATGCACAGTGCAGGTTCTTGCTTCCACCGCTGTAGGGGAGTGATATAGGTCTGTGTCATAATTATCACGTAGGGTTTACATTCTGAGCATGTCCTCAAGAGTCCCCTCCAGCAGGATGTAGCTCAAGGTCATGGGATTGTTCATGTTCTAAGGGCATGTTAAGATCATGGCCAGAAATGGGCAGATTTCAAGTTCTGGAAGCTTGAGCTAGAGACTGAAGTGCTTAGAACAAAGGGTTACAGCCTAGGGCTGTGACTTTCCTTGGAGCTGCAGATCTGACCTTCTGCGGTTCTCCCCTTGTTCACAGGCAAGTAGGAAGCCAGGCTGTTCGGGCCACGTTTCTGCATTCTCCCTTCATACTTAAATGTTACACGCCCTGACCCAGAACTTTCTTACCCAGGCTGTTTGGCAGGGCATTCTGCCTACTATCCAGGGTCTGTACTGTTTGACCTTGAGCATGTAGCTGTCATGTTTACTTGTGAACCTGACCTTTGTCCTGATGCTGGGCACTTCTCAACGGCAGAACCCTTCCAGATACTTGGGCTCCTTTCCAGCATTTTCCTCTGTTTTGGTTCCCTCTTTAGATGTGCAGAATTTGGTTTAAAAAAAAAAAAAAAACAAGAAACATTTAGGGGAGAAATGGTGGGGACTTAGCCTAATGTTCCTTGATGTTCAAACACAAATGCAGGCCACCCTGGAGCCTCTGATGCAGGAAGGCCGTGCAGTGATGTCTGAAAATTGTCCCTTTAAAATTTCAGATGGTGAAGATGGTGCTGGCCCCGGAATCAAACTTGAAAACTGATGAGTAGCAGATGAGTCTTTAAATACAGCCCCACCTTCTTCAATAGGGAGTGGAGGTGTTTTCATAGGTGAATGGCTAAGGGGTGGGTTAATAGATAGATAAAATGTGTGAGTGATGGGTGGGTAGATGGAAGTGCAGATGCACATATGGATAGGTAGTGGATGGAGGAATAGATGCATGTGTGAATGGATGGTGGGCAGATGAATGTGTAAAAGTATAGGCATGGATATATAGGTGCATATGTAGGTAGACCGATTGTGAGTGGGTGCCATGATAAGTAAATAGGAGGCTAAGTGGATAGGTGGGTGTGTAGACACATGTGTGGATGGACAGCAAGTAAAGGAATGGATAGATGTATGAATGGATGGTTAGATAGATGGGTGAATGAGGGATAGATGGATGGATGATGGATATATGGACAGATGATGGATGGATGGATTATGGATAGATGAATGGGTGATGGATATATGGACAGATGATGGATGGATGGATGATGGATAGATGGATGGGTGATGGATAGATGAATGGATGATGGATAGATAGATAGATGATGGATGGATGGATGATGGATAGATGGATAGATGATGGATATATGGACAGATGATAGATGGATGGATGATGGATAGATGGATAGATGATGGATAGATGGATGGATGATGGATATATGGACAGATGATGGATGGATGGGTGATGGATGGATGGGTGATGGATAGATGGATGGGTGATGGATAGATGGATAGATGATGGATAGATGGACAGATGATAGATGGATGGATGATGGATAGATGGATAGATGATGGATAGATGGATGGATGATGGATATATGGACAGATGATGGATGGATGGGTGATGGATAGATGGATGGGTGATGGATAGATGGATGGGTGATGGATAGATGAACAGGTGATGGATAGACGGACAGATGATGGATAGATGGATGGATGATGGATAAATGGATGGATGATGGATAGATGGATGGGTGATGGATAGATGGATGGATGATGGATAGATGGATGGATGATGGATAGATGGATAGATGATGGATAATGGGTGATGAACAGACTGGTGGATAAGAGGATAAACTGCTAAATGAATGGGTAGATGGATAGGTAAGTGAATGGATGAATGAATGGATAGACAGATGGACAGATGAATGGATGATATCAGGGTAACTGCGTAGATAAGATTACATGCAAAACAGTACAATGTAAGTTATGTCATGTTTTAATATGATCCAAGTTTTAATTCTGAAACTATGAACTTTTAGCTATTTTAATTAGCTATATTTAACTAGCAAGTCACGGATGATAAGATGTTGGTAATCCTGTCTGACTTCACCCCCTGTGATGCAAACATCTGATTTCCTTTGTATCCTTTCTGTCATCTCCTAAAGCTCACCACAGTCTAGGAACTAAACTTCAGTTTTCAACTGCTAATTCAACCATTTGGAGGTGTTTGCCCTGGTGCCATCCGAGGGGTGTGTGTGTGTGTGTGTGTGTGTGTGTGTGTGTGTGTGTGTGTGTCTGACTGGCTGGCTGGCTTGCTTGATTCTCTGGCAAAACCCACATCCATGACGGTGTTTTCTGAGGAGATGCTGGGGAAGTGAGACGTAATAGCTATTTCTGTCTCTCCTCTTGAGAAGGCTGAAGTGGGAAGTAAGTGTTCTTTGTGTGGCTGACATGATACTTGAAGTTTCTTGGCAGATATTGGATGAAAGTGAGGTTTGGTGAAGGACCAGGCTGAATGCCCAGATACATACAGCGTGAGCTCAGATGCATGCAGAGTGGCCCGTGACAAAGATGGTGGGCAGATGCTCATATGTGGTGCCTGCTTCTGTAAGTCCCTGAGAGGGATATTTACCTCCTTGTGTTTTTATTGGAAAACCTTTTGGGTATATGGCTGTCACTTGTGGTTGTCTTGATGGACCCTTAGCCAGCTTGTGCCTCCATGCCCCAGGTCTACACTAAGACAGGCAGGCTTCAACAGCGTCAATGTCTTGGTCTGCCTCTGTCATATTGCCTTGTTCTGGTCTTTGGTGATGCTGCCTGCCCAGTGCATCCTTTCCCCATTGAGATTCATCCTCTTCCTTTTTAAGAATTCTTTTTCTGCGGGTGGTCCAGGGCTGATCCCTCTCCTGCCCTGTGGCAAGTCTTGCTCTGACTGTCCTGGGTGGAGCCCTGTGGTGTCACTTACCACTTTCCCAGACCATGTAACCAAATGCCTGCATGTTTCACTTGGCACTGTCAAAGCTGAGCCAACATGGCTGGCCATTGCCTGAGTCCCACAGTCCTCAGAGGAGGCTTGGCCAACCTTCTGGAGGTGGCTCTCTGTTCTCCGTGAGCTGTGACGCCTATTGCTCTATGCCCTGCCCCATACAGTCCTGTATCCATGCCTAGAAGAGGATTCCTGCATACTCGCAGTCATACCAACATGCTGCCTTCTCATTTACTGAGAGGGCAGTGTCACAGGGCTGTAGTGCAGAGAGATATAGCTCTGCCGGTGACATATCACCTCTGCAAGTCACCACGGCAGCTGCAGCAGCTATCTGCCATGTTGGAGCAGTGTGACAGACTTCCTCTGAGCTCCTTTCTGCTCCCAAGGGATCCCAGATGTCTGCGTACCGGGAAAGGATAGAGTGGCAGCCACCCTTCTGCACATGCGTGGTGTGGGAGTTATGTGCTTGTCTCTTCGGGGAGCTGCTGTCTCAGGCTTTGCATATAGAACACACAGAGAAGCAAAATGTCTGTGTGTTTGTCTTAGCGCCCCAGGGTGAGCACTATATTCTTAAGAGATGAATGTCTTCCCAAATCTGTGAATTAGAAAGCTGAAACTGGAACCCAGACCTGGATTCCTAATACTTCAGAGGTTTAGACTGTGCCACTGTGAGGGGAGTGAGCCAGTACTCAGCTAAGATACCAGGAAACTGCTACGTGAACTTATCTTGGGAGATGCAAATAAATACATACTACCCTCACCTCTTGTAGGGGAGAGAGAGGTCTGGAACGAGCTGTGTTCTCAGATGAGGGCCTGTGAGAGAATGTCAACGGGTCTGATTCTGACTGTTTCCTGTGGGCAGACATAGCTGTAGATGAAGATGGTTGTTTTGCTTGGAGGATAGTGCTCTGCAACACCGGGCTGTTTCTGTCTTTGCCCAACATTGTTCCTGACAGTGGTTGGGCCTGGGCAGAATGTCTGGAAAACAGGAGCATTTCATCAGTTCTGCCTGTGTGTGTGTGTGTGTGTGTGTGTGTGTGTGTGTGTGTGTGTGTGTACATGTGTGTTTGTGTGTGCAGGTACATGTGTGTGGAGTGTAGAAGATAACTTCAGGTGCTGTCTTCCCGAACCATTTACCTTGGCTGGAGCTGGAGGACTTCTCTAGGCTGGCTGGCCAGTGAGCCCCAGGCATCCACCTACCTCTGCCGCCCAGCACTGGGACTTCCAGTTTGTCCCACTACACCCAGCTTTGTCATGTGGGTTTGGGAGATCAAACTCATGCATCATGCCTGCAACGCAAGCTTGTGGCTACCTGAGCCATCTCCCCATCCTCGCTGTTGCCTCTTGCTCACCATGTTTGTCTGTGGGATGCAGGACAGGCTGAAGTAAAATGAGCCTTTCCAGCTGCCTGGATCCTTACTTTTAGGACCCAAAAGAGCCATCCAGTATGGTTTGTGGTGACTCCGACAGTCACAGGCCCAGCAACTGTAAAAAGATTCCTTGCCCAGTTCTCTTTTTGGGAAGCCTGTGGTTCTCCTGAGTAACGTTGCAGAATAGACCCAGCATGAACAGGAAAAGCACCGTCACAGATAAGGGAGAGGAGTTCTGCTTGGCCAAGTTGTGACTTGGTATTTATTTGACCGTGCCTGCAGGTCACATAAAATGCATAATATATGGGTTTGGGGAGATGCCTCAGTGAATAAGAGCACTTGCTGTGTGAGCACCGAGGCCTGAGTTCACATCCTCAGCACCTACAGAAAAGCCATGTGTATAATGCATGCCTATAACTCCCAACACTGCAGAGTGGAGACCCTGCAGAGCCCAGGAGCTTCCTGGCTGTCAGCCTAGCAGAGATGGTGAACTTCGGGTTCAGGAGGAGACCCTGGCCAAAAGCATCACAGTGCAGAATGATAGAGTAAGACATTCCTCCTCTGGCCTCAGCATGTGTGCACACAGATACACACACACACACACACACATACTCACACACACACACACACATGCATACATGCACACATTCATTCACTCACTCAAACACACTTACTCACACACAAACTCACATGCACCCGCATGCATGCACACACTCATTCATGCACTCATATACATGCACAAAAGAAAATACATTATATGGAATAGACAAGAGAAAAAAACTTACACTAAATGCTGCTACTATTGTGTCTAAGGAAACAGGTTCAACGTATGAGGCTGTGGATAGGAGCATCTCAGGGCAGAGAACAAAGCCTGAAACATCTTTTAAGATTATTTTTTGAATTTATCTTACAATGAGTGTTTCTCGTCTGTGCTTGTGTGTGTATACCATGTGCCTGGTGCCCAAGGCTGTTCATGATCTCCTGGCACTGGAGCCACAGATGGTTGTGAGCTGTCATGTGTGTGCTGGGTATCGAACCCAGGCCCACTGGAAGAGCAACAAGTGCTCTTAACCACGGAGCCATCTCTGCAGCCCTCGGTTGAGATATATTAAATGTCATATCTTGTAATGGAGACTGTGAAAGTAAATATGAAAGTTAGCGGATGAAATGCTTGAGCTGCCCCTTAGTCACCAAAAACAAGGGTGTGAGTGACGACCCCAGTGTCTGGCTGTTACCATGGCTCGTACCTAGACCTGTGTGTACTGTTTGTCCAGCCTATAACCTGGTTCAGCAGGAAACAGCAGGTCTTAGCCTCCCAGGGCTGGTGAGATCACATGGGTCTGTGTTCTGCCAGGTCGGGGCTATTTGTTAGGCGATTATTGTGCTGTTGGTGACTGAGGCAGAACCGAGCCTCAGTGGTCACCTGAACAACAGGGCATCTATATAGGAATCCTTCCTTCTTGGGAAAAAAATGGGATGTCAGTGTTCTCTGTCATTGTCAAAAGATAGCTACCTGAGGTAGGGCTGTGCACATTACACTTTAGAGAGCACCATCCTATCCCCAGGGATACAGTGGCATCAGAGAAGTAGTCGGAGGGAACTGAGAAGCCGATGTGGACGGAGGGAAGCATTCGGCATCATTTGTAACCCAGAGATGAATCCAGCTCCATGGGAGGCTGCCCTATGCAAACATGACATCATTGCAGGGATTCAGCATCATGAGCTTTCACATCTTTGGGGTACTTAAACCTCCTCTCTGGGATACCCTGGTCATTTGTAGTATGTCACAGACACTTCAAAGGGGAGGCTGAAAGATGCTCGGGCATTGCGGAAAGGATGGGCTGGGTTTTCCTTTGTAGAAATCCTGCCCACTCAGGCCAAATGCTGGCCCTAGTGCACCCTGTGGCTGTTGACCATCGGGGCTGCCATGGCCCACTGTGGATGATGATCTTCTGGCTGATAAGATCAGAGCCACCCTCTGGTAAGTCTCTAGGGGCTCTGGCACAGAGGGCTAGGGTGGAGCACAGTACACAGCTCTCTAAAGAGACTATAAAGTGAGGGCTTCTGTCTGCCTCAAAGGATCCTCTGTCCTCACCCAAACCCCGAGAGATTCAAAATGTTAGAAGGAAATCAGATATCTGGGAGGAGTCATTCAAGAAAGTTTGAAGCAGTCAGTTGGGACGCACAGACCCGCCAATTGTTTTCTGTAAGTCATGGAGATTCGGTGGCCCTGGTGGATCTAAATTGGCTTTTCAGCAAATGCCCTGAGTTTTCCTTTACTCCCTCCATAATGCTGTTAAAGAAACAAAGCCAGTCCCCAAAGCATAAAATCCAATTTCTCAACTTGAGAGGCAAGCCACATAGCTGTACTGTGTAACTCGCTGAAGTAAAGAACCAGTTTTAAATGTCACTAGTGGAATTGTTGACAGGGTTTTAGACTAGGTGGAGAACGGGTGCTCCACACAGAACTCAGTTTCATAAGGATGCTTTGTCTTTGAAGGTTTACATGTTTGTTTGTAGTGTAGGGCACTGAGCCTGACTTTACACATAGTAGGCAAGCATTGAACCCTTAGCTGCATGCCCTGGTCCTGGGTGTGCATGCATGCGTGCATGGTTGTGTGTGTGCATGGGTATGTAGGGGGGTATATTCATGGGTGCCTGGGAGCATGCATGCTCGAGTGTGTGTGCACATGCGTGTGTGTGTGTGTGTGTGTGTGTGTGTGCACATGTATGCATATGCAGGTGTTACATGTGGAGGTTGGAAGGCCTCAGGTGTTGTTTCTCAGGAAATGTTTACATTATTTTTGAGACCCTGTCTCTCATTGGGATCTGGGGCTTTCTGATTAGGTTATGCTGGCTGGCACGCTGTCCCCAGGCTCTCTCCTCCTCCCATCTTCCTTACTGACAGGATTGCAAACTTTGCTGTTATTCCTGTCCAGTCTCACAGGACCAGGAAGCTGCATCATGTAGGAGTAGACATGAGCAGGTTGTGGATGAGGACCATAGCCCAGCCCAGGCTTGGCTCTGTTCTTCCCCTTCCCTTCCCTTCCCTTCCCTTCCCTTCCCTTCCCTTCCCTTCCCTTCCCTCTCCTTTCCTCCCTTCCCTTCCCTTCTGCTCCCTTTATTTCCCTCCCCTTCACCTCCCCTTCCTCTCACCTTCCCCTCCCCTGCCCTTCCTCTGCCCTTCCCTTCTCCTTCTCTTTCCCTTCCTTCTTCCATTCCTTCCTTCCTTTCTTCCTTACTTCCTTCCTTTCTCTTTCTATCTTCTTTTTTCTTTCTCTCTCTCTAGTTTCCTTTTTGAGGCAAGGTTTCTCAGTGTTGCCTGGCTGCCCTGGAATTTCACTCAGTAGACTAGTCTGCCCTCAAACTCTTGACACCTGCCAAGAGCTGGCATTAAAAGCATGTGACACCATACCCAGTTCAAAACAGGTTCTTGGAAAACGTGTCAATGGCATCTCAAGAACACATGAGAAGACAGACCTGGCCCAGGCACACTTGATGGAGACGGTATTGAATTAGAAACTGTAGACTTGCCGGCTCTGCCTTACTCAGCGCTGGGCTCACGGCCCCAGATCCACGGTGTGCACCATGTGCTCCGTCATCGCTTGGCTAGGGCAGGATGGAGAGAGGACTCACTGTTGGTCCCAGGCCTGTGATCATATCTAACTGCTTGTGGCAATTTCCATGGAACTGAATGTTGAAGGCCATCACCATAAAAGGTTGGACCTTGAGGCGCCATATCTGATGTGCCTTCTTCTTCCTAACTGTGGTGATTCTGGGTGAGCACCAGGGCAGAGGTGAGGCACAGGCCGAGCAAGTGGGTTTCTTCTTCATGTCTATGATGTGGGGGTCACATCCTCTTGCTTGTCTGTGGCCCTGTCTGCTGGGCTATGAGGACAGCTCGGGATTGAGTGTGCAAGGCAGAAGGAGGGAGGGGTTCTGGCTCTTCCAGCCCAGCTGGCTGCATTCACCTGTCACACTCAGAGGGGATCTAATGAGACCTCTGCAGAGAACCATGTCTTGGGATATTGACAGTGAGCACCTCAGCTATCTTCTTACTGTTGGTTGTTCAAGAAGGCCTCGGACAGTGTTCATTGTTTGGTCTGCTTGTGTTATAATTGGTTCTCAAATGAAATGCCTGAGTGTCGGACCTGGAGGTCTGAGGCCCTAGGATGTGCCCAGCACATGGAATCAGACGGTGGCTCCCAACTTAGCTGTCACTGGAAACCCCGGTGCAGTCCCCTCACTGTCCCTCCGATGCGTCTGTGGGCACCAGGGCAGAGGTCAGTAGCCGCTGGCTTGGGAGGCTCAGCGTGTCCCATGGAAAGTGTCCCTGCCAAGCTGGGCGCCTCACGGTTTCCTCTGCTGAGGGCTGGACAGCAGGCTGAGAAACTTCCCGATTTATTTTAGTAAGCTCGCAGCCAGCCCCTCCCTTCCTCCTGGTTTGTAGTTGTTTGTTTGAACTTGAGACTTCCTGAAGCCTGGAAGGTGTTTCTGCCCGGACAGCTCACTGACATTCGCAGCTCTGTCCACACAGCCCCTGTCTAAGGAAGGAAGCGACCCGAACTCATGCACAGATGGGCGGGCTCAGCAATT
Organism: Micromys minutus; assembly: GCF_963924665.1. Taxonomy (NCBI): domain Eukaryota; kingdom Metazoa; phylum Chordata; class Mammalia; order Rodentia; family Muridae; genus Micromys; species Micromys minutus. The sequence goes on along the minus strand of NC_137983.1, from coordinate 52,089,648 downwards.
CCCACTCGGTCTCCAGCCGAGGAGGCATCCTAAACCCTCAGCCTCCAGCTGCAGGGAGAGCAGCAGGTGTGGAGCCTCTGTTGGGGACTGAGGGGGAGGCTGGGAACTCAGGAGGCCATTTGACCTCATTCTTTCTCACGACTTGGTAAAACTTAAGGTCACCAGGGACGTCAGCACCTGTTTCTCGTGACAGCTCAGCACCCAGGTGTGTCCTCCAGGTCGCTGGTGCCTCCACAGCTTCTGACTGCCTCGGGAAGACCTGTAGGCCTCGGGGAAGCTCAGGGCTCTCTGGCTGACACGTGAACTGGTCCTGACGAGTCACTGAGCCTCTGCATCAGATTCAACCATCAGGAGGGCAACGCAATGGCAGAAAAGGGTGTGTCCCGGGGGGCCGGGCGACGGTTCTGGTCACTACCAAGGAAGCGTCGGGGAGCACCAGGGCGCCACAAGTCAGGTGAGTCAGGAGGAATGGTTCCTCCCTGGGGACTAAGGACAAGTGTTCCCCCTAGACACGAACTTTCTTGTGATGATTAAACTTTTCAAAATATGTGAGCGGTACTTGTAGGACCCTTAAAAGCATCTGGTGAGCTGTTGGGCATCCTGGCAGGGTGTAGAGTCTGGCTTCATCTGAACTTCCTTTGTCTCCTGGTCTGAGGATCTGGCTCAGAAGTTTCGGTGGTGCGAGTCCTGGGCAGACAGTGAAGACGTGGGCCATGATGCACTGTCTGGAGGGCCAGTGAGGCTTGCTCCCGGGTTAACCAGGCCATTCAAGTTCCCAGCAGTCCTGTTGACACCGTGGTGGTCACACCCCCAACCCACTCCCAGTTCAGCTTCTCTTTGCTCAGCCAGTTCAGCTTCTCAGTCTCAGACTAATGTTTTACACATGAGCATCCAGAGAAGTGGGAGTGTTCCAGTTCCTGGAGCTGCAGACGTGCCTTGAGGCTGGGTTCTGGTCCTCCAGGAGCCTGGGAACGTAGATGTCGCTAAGGAATTGGGGGCTGCAGTGATCTCTGATTTCAGGCTCATGCAGACTCCTTAGGGTGTCAGCTATAATTCCCTGGGCTCCAGTGGCTCTCTGTGGACATAAAGGACCAGCGCCTCCTGGTGTCCATCTTAGATGTGCACACGCTAGGCAAAGAACAAGTGGTCCATTAGAGCTAGCCTGTTAGCACCGCAGGCTGCAAAAGGGAGGGGGCAGCAATTTGGGGGTCCATAATCTAAAATTTATACTATCTTCCACCCCAGGATTCACTCCTGAGGATGTCTCATGACCCAACACGGGCACAGCAGGGTGGAAGAGGGCGCTTGCCCTCCTGTGGGTATGGGAAGTTTCCCTAACACAGTGGGCCAGGTCAATTGGCACAGATAACCTAGGTTGAGGTACCAAGTCCCTAAGCCCTTTATCAAACCCTCTGACATCTGCCCAGCACAGTGCCAGGGAAGAGCAGGACTGGAGTGTGACAGAGGCCAAGCTAATCCTGGCACCTGCTGGGTATGTCCCAGGGTGCACAGTGCCCTCTTACCAGCAGCCCCCCTTCAGGCTCTAAACATGGATGTGTGGAGACTCTCCAAATACTCCTTCACAATATGGGGTATTCTGGGCCACGCTTGAGTTTACTCAAATGTCACTCACTATTCCTGGGCCACCAGCACCATCTGTCTGGTTTGGCTGTTGAGGTTGTTGATATCCATTTTGGGGTGCCCTCCTGGTTCTGCCTCCCCATCTATGTCTCAGTGGAATCTGTCTGATGAGGACCCTCCTGGTGCCAGTGCATCTTAGACAGGTGCAGCTCAGTGCAGTCAAGTTGCTCCTGCAGGTGCAGCTGGGGCAGGTGCGGCTGGGAGCAGGTGCAGCTGGGGCAGGTGCAGCTGGGGCAGGTGCGGCTGGGAGCAGGTGCAGCTGGGGCAGGTGCAGCTGGGGCAGGTGCGGCTGGGGCAGGTGCGGCTGGGAGCAGGTGCGGCTGGCTCACTGTGCAGCTCTGGTCTATAGGAGTTCAAACAGCTTATAGCTTGCTTGTTCGTGCTGAGCACCTGAGCAGGCAGTAAACCCTGGGGTCCATTTTCCCATTTAACATGGCTTTTTGAACACAGAGCCTTTCTAATGGCTTGCAGCCTTCTACTTATGTATCATCAGAGGTGAAGTCATGGCTAGTGCTGTTGACACAGAGTTTGAGTTATGAGAAAGGATAGGTGACAGGGATGCCATGTCATGAACAAAGGGTGACGATGGGGTGAGGGGTGGGTTGTCTGGACTGGTGAGACAGGGAGTTGGGCAGAGCTGCTGTTCTTGTCACAGAAGTGTATGGGGGGCATTTACTAGAGATTAGTACAGGGTTTCACTTCCGTGTGGCAGATTTGATGTGATTCTAAACTGGAAGAGCAAGGCCCACACAGGGGCCAGAGACACAGGTGCCCACCTCAGCATGGCTGCCCAGAGGCTGCATGTACCAAGGGCATGGGAGGGAGGCTCTGCCCGTTAAAGCACTGTGGAGTCCTCTTTAGTTGATACTTCCTGATGAACAATGGAACAATTAAGAAGCCTTAAGTGCCATTCAGTGGGAGCGGGGCACAGGGGCAGCGGAGCCCTGGGCCCTGGCACCACAGTTTTGGTTTGTGGAAGAGTTGCACTCGCCTTTGATGGGACTAGATTCCCTCCTCTGACTGTGGCGCTGCCATTCACAAGCTCAGTAAGTCAGTGAGCCCTAGTGGTGCACTCCTGTCCCTAAAGCCCCCATGCTGGGCTGCAGCTGTGGTCAGGAGCCCCACTCAGGGCCAACCATGAGAGCCTGGCCTCTTGACAGTTAAACATTACCCATCACCTGCAGTGAGTGCTGATCAGGACACAGAGGACACTTGGGATCTGTGACACCTTGTGGCCTGGGTGGGTGTGGCCTCCTGCAGCTTCTCAGCACTTCTAGGCCCTATCTGGCCTCTCCACCCCTGCACACATATCCATCCAGCGTGTACCGCTCTCTACACAGTAGTGCACAGACCCTCGGTACTGCTACAGTCTCACTGGGCTGCGCATTGACAGAACGCAGGTTCAGGTAGAGCGTGAGTCAGAGCCAGCCTTCCCACACCGCTTCCCCTGGTAAATGATAGTGCTGGGGAAAGTGTGGCTGAAGGTTATAATTTCCCGATACGCCAGAAGTGAAGTGTCATCATTTTATCCAGAAGCTGGGGTTGATCTCCTGGCCATCAGCCTTCACGGAGACACTGGAAAGCAGAGCCTGGGAGCACAGTGGCGGGCGTCCCCTCTGAAAACCCGTCTTATTAGGAATCCAGACAGTCTCTTTGTAAAAACGTGTTTGAGGTTGGCACAGGCGGTTTAAAACAGAGCCAGAACTAATTAAAAGGAGCAGATAAAGGCCTATGAAGATGACTCAGCTGTGTAAGCAGGAAGACCAGAGTATGGGTTTCCAGAACCCAAGTAAAAGCCAGGCAGGCATGGGCTGCCTGGAATCCCAGTACCTGGGGTCCCAGTAGCACAAAACCAAACCAAACCAAACTCCTCCTGGTTAGACTGGGGGATGCAGTGGTGAGCCGTGTGGGCAGAACCACCAGACACAGTGGCCAAGCCCCAATAAACAAAGTGGGGATCAGTGGGAGAAAGTGCTCCGTGTCCACCTGCCTCCAAGTGCACCTGCAAACACACAGGAAGACGTGTGCACAAGCACATCTTAGGTGAAAAATACCTCAAAGATTTTGGGGGCACTTGGGTTATGCTGATCACTTATGTTTGAGCTTCTGAGTAGTGAAAAATGAATGGTGGGCAAACTGTTGTGTAAAGAATTTTGGGAGCATCCTTCTCTTCAGCAGTTCACACGCATCTGTAAGAATCCTCAGTAGATATCATGTCTGGATTTTCTTCTTTCTTTAAGAAAATGAGCAATCCTAGGCTGATGTTCCACAGCAGCCAGCTAGAAATATGAAAACCTGTGTGTTCAGTAGGATTCCACCCAGAGTCACACTGTGATTACAGTATTGCTGTTCAGGAGAGCCCCCACATATATTCCAGCTGGTTGCTCTGAGGCAGGTGACTTTCCTATACCAGATGCACAGGCCATTGAGCTGAAACTCTTCCTGGCTCAGCCCAGAACTCACCATGTTTGTAGAAGACAGACATATTATTGAAAGTGGGAACATCGAGTGTGAGGCTAGACCACTGGTGTGACGGTCCTGCCTGTGTGCTAGTCAAAGCAGGAACATGCGGTGTGAGGCTAGACCACTGGTGTGACGGTCCTGCCTGTGGGCATTTTGTATCCACACTCCTGGCTTCCAAGCTTCAGAAGTTCGAGCCAGCAGAAGGGCGTGGTCATCCTGCTCTAACTCTAAAGCAAGTTTGCTGGGGCGGGGGAGCCTCCCGTTTGATTTATAGGGCTTTTGTTCACAGGGGAAACACTGGTGAGAGACATTTCCTCACGGTGCCCCTAGAACCTGTTTGTAAGAAAGCGTTTCCTGCTCTGAGGAAAGCTGAGGATTGTTATCATTTCCAAATTTTCAGGCAGCTTGGTCAAAGGTAGTAGTTTTGTGATAACTAGATGTGGATGTTGTCAGTTCAGTCAGAGCTGGGAAGGACCTCCTGACCAGCCCCTGACTTCCCCGGGCCACTGGCCACCACTCTGCCTAGACTGAGGCCAATGCCAGGCTAGAGAGGCCCAGAAACCCCATCCCACCTGTGCTGGGGTCCCTGCACGCTCTCTGTGGGGTCTCTGCTCTTGAGGAATGTGGAAGTAACAGGTGTGCCTACCCGGGCCTGCATTGCTCACAGTGTGAATTTGCTCACCTTAGGGAAACGGTGTCCTTGACATCCAAGTGGTGGGGGCTGCCAGTCATTAGATTTGAACTCAAAGTAGTGGGGACCTCACTGTGTTCTGCTGGTTGAGTTCATGAGTGCATCCTTGCCTGGATCACTGGGCAGAGAGGTGAGTTTCCCGACTGCCCCTCCATCCTCTGAAGCTTCATCTACCCCTTCGGGTCCTGAGCCTGTAGAAGTAGGTTATGAGCACGTGTCATGGCATCAGTGTTGACTGCACTGCATGCTGGGTGGGGGCTTTGTATGCAAAGCCTCTAATATGAAATAAAATGCCGGAGAAAGGCACACACACACACACACACACACACACACACACCTCTACCTCTGTCTGTTCCTTTTCTATAAAGAACGAGACTCGAGCTGATGCTGCAGCCTGCTCTTTGGACACCAAGGAGTCTAACCTCTTGCTGGTGTGCTCTGCTGGCCCCACTTGCTTCTGCCCTGGGAATGCTAACTCTTTTTCATCCATCACTGAAAGTGGAAGTTGTCCCTGGTTGAGCCCCTGTGCCTCACGCTAGCAAGAATGGCTTGATTGTTCTTTCCCCAAGGCTGCTTCCAGGCTGCTTCAGTCTGGAGTCCCTGTGTAAATATACAGGGTGGAGTGAGGAGGGGATGTTAGTCTTGTGAGAGCAATTACCGGCTACTGCTCCATCCTGGTTAATGGTGAAGTGAAAGTAAACCTTGGACACTCCTGCAGTCTTCGGAGTGCACTCAGTGCTCTGGGTGCCTGGGGGCATGGGCACATGCAGGGTGGCCATGGCACACAGACGTCCTGTCTGGATCTCTGTGGCAGAGATGAAACTCTACTACCTCTACTCTGAATGGTGCTCCTGGCTACACTCTCTGGCTGAGGGTGAGTCTGGGGTCCTCCGAGGGAGTGGGCACACCGTGAGGCCTGGCTGCTCTATGGCTGGGATTTGGTTGATGAGAGAAGTGGTCTCCTCTTTGGACCTGAGGCCACTAGGGTGGGACCTGGAACACGTGAGTTCCCACCCCCGCAGTTGTCTCTGGATAATTTGGTGGTGTCGGCTACCAAGAGTAAACATTTCTCAGGCTGCAGTGTAGAAACCCCTACATGCCACCAAGCCATTTTCATGACTGGATCTCTGGGGGAGCTACAAGACAATGATGATTCTGTCAGGGCACCTGAAGGGTCCTTCCTTTAGCCACCCCTCCCCCTTTTTTCTGGCCTGATCTCAACTTGTCTGTGTGATGTGGGCCAGGGCTGGCATTTTACAGAGTTTGTTATTACATGTGGTGTGACAGCTGACACAGTGGAGAGGGGTGGTCGCCAGAAATGCTGCTCAGGCCTGAATGTGTGGGACGTGTGTCTTGGACAGTAAGAGAGAAGGCTCCGAAGAGAGGGCTGCTGTCAGTCCTGTGCACACTCAGTACCCCATCCCCAAGCCTCCTCTCCTAAGAAGATGGGAGGGGTGTTCAAGATGCTACTGTGGCTAAGGTGGCACTCACAGGAGGGGTTCAGGACGGGACATATATCCCTCTGCTGCAAAGCATTTGCTCATGGGTTCAGGCTGACCATATAGAGCCCCTGGTGACATGGGGAATTGGCCAGGACAGCTGACTGTGAGAAAGATGACTTGAAAGGGTGGTGGGCAGTGTGGATGAGGCTTTCACACTCAGTACCACAGCCCGAAGGGACATCTGTGTCGGGACTGGGGCTCTGTGGGTGGGGCCTGTACACCAACCAGCTCAACTGTGAAGTTTCATTTGTTTGTAAAATAGCAACACCCTTTCCTTCTGGAAAGCTGAGGCTGGGGAGTTATGGTCTCCGTGGATAAAACCCGAGGTTGTGTGAACAATCTTAGGTGCTTGGCAGAGACCGCCATGGGTCTATGATGTGAGATCACCCTAGCAACCATCAGTGGGGTCTTGAGAGTCTGTAGATGTAATGAAGCACCAGAGGCCAATGGTGTCAAAAGCAGAGGCTGGGCCAAAGGCATGCTGTCTACTCATCATGTACAGATCAGTGCTCAGACACCCTCATGGAGCTGTCCTGCTGCTGTGAGGACACTCACAGAGGGGTGTTCTGCCACCCAGGGTCCCTGAAGCATGGCGTTCCTTCAGAGCTTCGCAGGAACGTGTCTAAGCCAATGGTTGACAACCTTCCCAATGCTGTGACTCTCAATACAGCTCCTCATGTTGTGGTGACCCTCAACCATAAAATTATTTTTGTTGCTTCTTCATAACTGTAGTTCTGTTTGAAATGTGATGTATATAACTGTGTTTCCCAATGGTAATTAGGCGACCATTGTTGAAAGGGTCATTCGACCCACAAAGGGGCCAGAACCCAGAGGTTGAGAACCACTGGTCTAAGCTGACAGGATGGAGTCAGAGGCACAGGCGGCACCCTGTGTGGCGGCAGGGGCTTTGGAACATGGCTAGGTTTCCTCCTGTCACACAGATCACCAGGGATTCTAGCACGGAGCTTTCTGCTTGCTTCCATCTTCTCTTTGTCTCTGAAGTCCAGCTTCCCCTGTGGTTTCTGGTACTCACACAGCAGTAAAGCCTGCAGAAGTGCTGCCTCAAAGCAGGGCATAAGGCTGCTTGCTTGGCCCTGTGTCAGGCTGCTGCTGCGAGTGAAGCCTGAGTCAGAAGCCTTACAGGAGCTGAAATTGTCCTCCTGCAGCCTGTCACAGCCTTCCCGAACCATGGAAACTTAGTTCCCCTCCCAAGGATTGCAAGGAAGGGCTGAGGAGGGGACCCACAGCCTGTAGACACTGCCATCCCATCCAAGGTCCTGTCACACCCACCCTGCTCCAGCTGTTGTTGGGGTGTGTGTGTGTGTGTGTGTGTGTGTGTGTGTGTGTGTGTGTGTGTGTGATGTAGATGAGGAGAGCTTAGGCCTTTTAGATGGCTTGCTCACCCAAGCCTGATGGGGCAGGGGAGGGTGTTGGGTTATTCATAGAAGGGCATAGAAACCAGAAAGTGAATTGAGTCCTGGGCTCCTAACCCCCTCCCCCAGGACTAGGATGGGGAAGGTGAGATGTAAGTATGTCTGACCAGCATGGAGTATCCAACTCCGTCACTGCAGAGCCAGTCTCTGAACTACAATAGATGACTTAAGAGGAGGGATTGATCATCTCTCAGCCAAAGTGGAATAAGACCCCCAGATAACACGAGCCTTTTGCACAAGCTTGTTAGGCATAGGAAGCTTTGATGATTCCGTGTCCACAGAGCAGCTAAGGGGTGTGGCAGGGCTGGGGAAGGAGCTTCCCCCACCACCTAGCATGTGGCTCTCAGCACATTGGGTGGCTGTCCTTTACTCTGAGAGTTCAGTGTGACTCAGAGCAAATGTGACAGGGTCCAGTAATAGGTGTCTGCTGTTTGCCATGTGGGCACAGCAGCTTCTGGGCTCTATTTACATTCTCCCTTGACTGTGTTTGTCTTCTCTAACATATGGCATGAAAATATTGCTAAGATCAGCCTGAGGAGAGCCAGCCTACCACCACAGAAACACTCCCTTCCCACGTGTGAAAGAACAGGAGGGCATGTGAGGGGGCGGTCACTCTGCTCTGGTGCCCCGGTAGAGCCAGGCCTTTTCCCTTAGGCTCCTGGGAGCTGGGATTCTGTGAAGCACCTCTATGTGTGCACACATGACCCTCTTACCCCAGAGAGGCTTACTTATGGCAAGGAGACACGAGCTGGGGACCAGGTCCTGTCCTTACTCTTAGACTCTGTGTCAGTTTTAGGACCTGGGCTTACCCCCACAGTGAGCCAGAAGCCTCATCTCCTGTTAAACAGTGGGCCAGCTTGTGCTGGTGTCGGCCCTATGGGGAACAGTGACTTTGAGACCTGCAGAAGGAAGTCTGTTTTGTCAAGGACAGAAAGTGAAGAGCCAGGGGTCTAGGCTCATTACAATTGTTTCCCTGGTCTTGATTTAACTGGTGAGTGGTATCTATCAAGAGACCCACAGCCAGACATTAGGCAGAGCTTGAAGAATCCTGTGGGAAAGGAGGAGGAAGGAGTGTAGGAGCCAAAGAGGACAAGGACACCATAAGAAAACCTACAGAATCAACTCATTTAGGCCCATAGGGGCCAACATAGACTGAACCACCAGACAGACAGCATGCATGGGACACACCTCGGCCCTTGGCACCCAGGTAACAGTTGTGGAGCTTGTAATAAAAACAGCTCCTAACAGCAGGAGCAGGAGCTGGCTCTGACTGTTGCCTGCCCTTGGATCCCTTTCCCCTGATTGGGCTGACTTGTCTAACCACAATAGGAACTAGGCCACACTGCTAGTCTACTGCAATCTGATAGTGTGTGTGTGTGTGTGTGTGTGTGTGTGTGTGAGAGAGAGAGAGAGAGAGAGAGAGAGAGAGAGAGAGAGAGAGAGAGAGAGAGAGAGAGAGATCCATGGGGTCCTCCCCTTTTCTGATGGGGGAGGGGAGGAGGGAGGATGAGAAGGGAGGGACTGGAAGGAATGAAGGGAGGGGAAGTTTTGATTGGGATGTAAAGTAAAAGTACAGAACCAGGTAAGAGCCAGGTAATAAAGTCAGCAGGAGAGTCCAGCCCCCCCATCATATAGAAATGATGCCTGCCCCATGGTGTTGCACAGGAAATGGTGATGGACTCACCGCTGTGTGGGAGGGGCTTCGTTCTCTTAGGAACTGGGGAAACAGCCTGTTTGATGAAGAGCGAAGGATGAGAAAACTGATAGGAAGCTCTGGGAATGCTTTGCTTGCTTGTCTGTTTATCCACTGACTTATGTACTTGGGGCCTCTGTGTGCTCAGCAGGGCCCCACTGTGGTGCTGTCCAGACCATGGCTGTTGTTAAAAGATGACGTCCCGGGTTTCGGCACCAATGTTAGGAAAAGGATGAAGAGAGTGGAGGGAGAGATATGGCCCATGGAGGTGCAGTGAGGCCTGGGGGCAAGGGAGATGCCTCTTGGGGGGCCCATGTTGGGAATCCCTTCCCCCTGAGGGACCAGCCACATGGTGGTATAGTACAGAATAGAGCTTATTCAAGTCATGGGAGAGTTAAGAGGGTAGTAGAGGCAGAGAGAAGAGAGGAATAGAGGAGTAGAGGCCGGCCATGAGCACATGGAGAGAGAGGGGGGAAGGGAAGGGATAAGGGGGGGTGCAAGAGCACGAGAGGCAAGAGGCCAAGAGACAAAAGAGAGAGGAGGGGGCAAGCAGCCCCTTTTATAGTGTCAGGTCACTGGGACAGAGCACACCTGGCTACTGCCAGGTAATTCTGGGGTTTACAGAATCCCAACAATGGGCATAGTCCCTTAGTAAAATCTCTCATTTGTCTCTCCAGTAGTATTTGAACCATTTCCTCACAGGGTGTCACTTTCTCAGAGGACATTTGTCCACATTTACTGGGGACCACAACTCCCCAGGAGCACGTTCAGACCTATGTGGCTCTTGCTTCTGCAAGGTCAGGACTGGATGTGAGATGTGCTCCGTCCAGTGCAGGCTACCTCGGGCTACACTTTATGTGCTGAGCTGCTGCCACGGCTGCCCACGGCCGTCCACTGTTGTCCACGGCTGCCCACGGCCGTCCACTGTTGTCCACGGCTGCCCACGGCCGTCCACTGTTGTCCACGGCTGCCCACGGCCGTCCACTGTTGTCCACGGCTGCCCACGGCCGTCCACTGTTGTCCACGGCTGCCCACGGCCGTCCACTGTTGTCCACGGCTGCCCACGGCCGTCCACTGTTGTCCACGGCTGCCCACGGCCGTCCACTGTTGTCCACGGCTGCCCACGGCCGTCCACTGTTGTCCACGGCTGCCCACGGCCGTCCACTGTTGTCCACGGCTGCCCACGGCCGTCCACTGTTGTCCACGGCTGCCCACGGCCGTCCACTGTTGTCCACGGCTGCCCACGGCCGTCCACTGTTGTCCACGGCTGCCCACGGCCGTCCACTGTTGTCCACGGCTGCCCACGGCCGTCCACTGTTGTCCACGGCTGCCCACGGCCGTCCACTGTTGTCCACGGCTGCCCACGGCCGTCCACTGTTGTCCACGGCTGCCCACGGCCGTCCACTGTTGTCCACGGCTGCCCACGGCCGTCCACTGTTGTCCACGGCTGCCCACGGCCGTCCACTGTTGTCCATGGCTGCACGGCTGTCCATGGCTGTCCACGGCCGTCCACTGTTGTCCACGGCTGCCCACAGCTGCCCACTGCTGTCCACTGCTGTCTGCTGATGTCCACAGCTGCTTCTCTGCTGACCTTCTGCAAGTTTTCATCAAGGACATGTCTTCATCGATGAGGGTCCTGAGTCCATGGGGCTGAGTCTGAGGAAGGGACATGAGACATGAACCCCAGTGGGTCATCCCCCACATACATGGAACTAATGTCAAGTGTTTTAGAGGGAGGGGCACACAATACACACACTCACAGACACACACACACACACGCACACACACACACACACAGACACACACACACACACACGCACACACACACACACAGACACACACACACACACGCACACACACACACACACACACACACACACACACACACACACACGCACACACACACGCACACACACCATTTCGAAGCCATTGAACCAGATCATATCATGCTGCCGGATCTGTTTTGCTGATAGCAGGGGAGCCACTGAAACCTGAGCGGGTTAGTCTCTGCTCTGGGCTTTAAAAGTGCTGACTGCGGAGCTGTGTTTGAGCTCTAACGAGAGAAAATAAGAGGCTTCCTCTCAACAACTGGTGTGGGTCTCATAGGTGACGCACAGAGATTAGACCAAGTCGGCGCAGATTCTGCCCATACAACAGCGTCGGCTCACAGGCTCCAAGCCAGGTCCCAGGCTGCACCCTTGCTCACGACCTGGGTTAGCTTGTCACAGGTACAAGGTGTTTGTATCTCATGTGCGACATGCTGGTTTCTAGGAAGTTCTTGGATGTTGACCGATGGAACGAAACTTCTCGAGAGAGAAACTAGCAGAGAGAAAAAAATCCATGGGACTCCGAATTAAAGAGAGTTGAGTCTGGCAGTGAAGAGATGGGATTGCATCTGGGGGTGAGAGATGAGGAGGAGACGGAAGAAATTGAGCTGGACAGGGAAATAAGAATGCACTGGCCCAGAATGCCGTTAACTCTAACGGACACGGTTTGAGATCAGGAAACCCCACGAGGAGTTTGATTCCTCACTGCAGCCAGACTGGCTGGCATCTGAGAAAGAAGCCATGGTTGTAGGTACAGCAGGCATGAGGAACTGCTCAGACCCTTGGTTCTGAGGACCTAGGACAGATGGCCTCAGGTTCACCTCTCAACCACTGTTTTTTCTTCTTGAATAGGAAAAAAAATCCTAGGAGGGCTGCTTTGGGGTTGCGCTGAGTGTAGGTCTTGAGTTGCCAGATGTGTGTTCAATGTTGGATGAGTTTCTCACATGAGGGCAGATTTGGGCAGGGACTTCATGACTGCCCTGGAGGCCCAAGGGGTCCCCTTCTCACATAAATATGTTAGCTGTGCTTGTAAAAATGTTTGAGGGAGGGGAAATACTTTAACATTTGGAAACACTTAATTCTTCTTTAGACAAAGCTGCTTGGGTTGCCCATCTCTCTAGAGGATACAGAGCCAGCCACAAATTTGCATGGAGGTCACACCTTATCTCGGGGAGTGAGCAGAGCTTAGAATGAGGGTGCACATTCTCCCCCTCAGGACACTGCTGCCCCTCTCCCCTCAGACCAATCTCTGAGTTCTCTTCTCTCTAAACAGCAGCACTGTCCATCCCAGGAGGGTCACTGGGCCTGGGGGTCAGCGCTGGCCCATTGTGTATGATGAACCGTGATCCACACACCCCAGAGTAGCATCCTCTTGACCTGGGCTCACAGAGGAACATGAGGAGTGTGGCTGGATCCCAACAGACAGGGCCTGAGGCCGTTGGTGCCGGAGCCTGTACTTTACTAAAGACCATGTCTGTTTGTACAGTGGGAAGCATTGAGACCATGACACAGAGGAGTCACGATGGTGCCCAGTGCATGCTTTGTGCCTACCAGGCACTTTTCCCCTGGGTAATTATGGCTGCCACCTCCCTGTTGGCTTCCAGCCTATCTGGGGCTTTGCCTTCTTCAACCTCTAGCTTCCCTTTGGCCCTGTCCCTGTCTGGCCACAAGGTCTGTCTCCCTTGGGCAGCTGTGAGGAGGCCTGGGTAGATGCTGTTACGTTTCCAGTTCGGGGCTGCTTACCTATGGAAGGTACACTCTGGCTAGTGACCTGTGCAGACCATCCCAGTAAGACAAGGATGTGAATGAGATTGGGGGACAGGGAACTGATGCCCCTAAGCCTGTCCTGTGCCCCAGAAGTGACAGGGCACGGCTGCTCCTCATCATCCCACCACACTCTGGTGTCTGTCACTGGTGAGGGAAACAGGGAGACAGCGGGTGGGCATGACTGGACCAGCCTCCACAAGGCTGGAGCAGCAAGGACCACAGGCATGTTCCTGATGCCTTCTTCCAAGGCTGTACCGCACAGGTTTACATCGGTTCTAAAGGAGCATCCTTGATCTCCAGCTCCACCATAGCTCAGTCAGATGCCCGGCCTGCTTCCTCTCTTCCCTAAGTCACCAGACTCTCTGGACCCCCAGGATTAATTGAGCTTCTCACTTTGAGCTCTGCTCTGTGAGGTGGTAGCCTTAAGAAGAAAACACACTCGCTTGGAGGGGAACGGAGAAGAAAGTGGAATTTAAAATATATGGTTTCTTTTATGTGTGTTCTGCCTGCATGTGTGTCTGCACCACATGCATGCCTGGTGTGTCTGCAGAGGCCAGAAGGGGCCACCAGATCCCCTGGAACTGGAGTTATGCATGGTTGTGAGTCCCTACACGGGCGCTGAAAATTGAACCTGAGTTCTCCGAAAAGCAGCTAGTGCTCTTAACTGCTGAGCCATCTTTGGCCCCAGTAAGAATGGAATTTTTAAAAATGCTGTTCTCCAGCTGGCTGTGAGGGTCTGTGATGAGGAAGGAGTGGCCCCTGCACCCCCCTCCCCCTCCTTCCTGTTAGTCCTGTTATCAGAGTTCTCTCTGCACATGCTCATGAGCCTGCCCTCTCACCTCCCCCCACCCAGCCCCTTCCTTCTGGTTGGTATCCCTGCCCCAGTTCTTTCTCTGCCCTCTGCCTTCCCTCCTACTACTTGGTCCTCTTCCTCTTCAGTATTTCTGTCTCTAACCTCCCTGCCAACCAGTCCTCCCATCTCTTACTCCACCTTCCTATTCTATTCCTTCTAACCCTCCCACTATCCCTTTCTCGCCGCTCCCCCACCCCCACGTGCCAGACAATGGAACCAAGCCAGTTAGCACCCGCTCCATGGCTTTCCCTGTGCACATCATGAGTTTGTCAGTGTGCACTTGGCTTCCCATGCTCAAGCTGCTGCCACCTGCATCCTCTCCCCTCAGCCCTACCTCCACGGATGCAGATCTGAGTAGCCTGGGGCAACACGGAATTCAGGCTTCCATTCACCTGCCCACTGCTTTCCACACAAGGCTGCTGTGTCTCTGTCTGCACAGCCCAGCTCTGTTGGCCTGAAATCCTGGGCCTCACCCTCTCTTCTGCCACCCCCACGAAACTTTAGCACAGACCTCAGACACACCCTGGCAGCTGGGTGGACTCGACCAGCTCTCACCATGCCAGGTACATCCAGGCAGCCAAAGGAAGCTGGCCCTGCTGGGTCATGACCTGCAGCCTGGCCACTCCCACAGAGCTGTTGAGCTGCTGGACTGTCTCTCACTCCACTTACCCTGCAGCAGCTGCTGTGTGAGTCCTGCAGGACTATGTAATCCATCATGTCCTGAGTGGGGAGACCCAGGCAGAGCAACACCCCACTTCTCATCAACCTGGAGTCCGGAGTTTCCTTCCATAGTCTCAGGTGGGTCCTGAGACTGAGACACCCCCCTCCTGTTCTTTAGGGGACCTAGGGGATTTCTGTGAACCACCCTGAATCCTGGCTTGAATCCTGTGATTTCAAGTGAGCCTCAGCTTCCAGAGTTGGGACAGGTTTAGGGGTACAGAATCTGATTGCACTGTACAGGGAGTCTTGTCTGACACCTGAGCAGAGGTATCCCCTGCCCCACCTCTATTGTTCCTATGGTCACAGTGCCAGGAGCATCCAGGAAGATAGTCATGGCCACACCCTCTGAGTCCCAGCTCCTCTGGCCTTTTATTTGACTTAGGTCCCACCTGTGTTTGCTTCCCGAGATGCGTATCTGCCCACAGCTGCCAGCCTCGCTGGATTGCTTGGGCTTCTGAGATGCAGCTGTCCATCACAGGTGGCTGCTCTACCTACAGCATTGGTACCGAGTCTATGACCTCACCCTTGTCCAACAAAGCGAGCACTCCTGAGGCTCCGGGGGTGGGAGATGGCCCACCATCCTAAGCCCACCAGACCCTGGGTTTTAGGCCTCTTCCAAGGGTCCTGTCTGGAATCAGAGGAAGTAAGGATCTTCTGATGTACCAGTTTTCCTGTTGGGCCTTCCTCTTTAGCTAATCAAGATGGGCATGGGTGGGCTTGCCAACACTGGAGACTCTGCTCTGTGGGCTTCCGGAAGCTGATTCTGAGCCTGGTGTTAAAGCCTCAGTCCTGGGGCCTCGCCCTGCTTCCACCCCTGTTGTATGTAAATTCCACCCCCAAACTCTCTGCTACTGTGTCAGTTACTTTCTGTGCTGCCATGATGAAATGCCGGAAGGACCAGTTTGTGTGGACTCCGGGGCAGTGAGTCTCATGGTGGGGAAGGCTTGGCGGCAGTGTCCTGAGGCAGCGGGTCACTTAGGTCTGCAGTTGTAAACAGAGAAGTGACTGCCAGGGCTCGGCTTGCTTTCCCCGTTTTACCCGTTCTGAGACCCCTACCCATGGGGTGGTGCAGACCCCTCTTTAGAGTGGGTCTTCCCGCACCAGTTAACTTCATCTGGAAGCTGCATCACAGGCGTGGCCTGAGATTTGTCTCTCAGAGATCCCAGATCCTGTCAGCTGATAACATTAAGCATCATAGACACGGGGGAACACACAAGTAAAAAGTGAAGGTCAGTTAGAGGTGAACAGAATTCCTTATTCTGCCACTGTGAATGCATTTATAACTCAAAGGTATGAAGACTCACCACGGCTATGGGAAGAAAGCTCAAAACCATGAAAAACACTGGGAAAAGGCACACACAAATGCAGTAAGGCATAGAACCCAGCCTCATGGAGGCTCAGAAGTGGAGACACACTGGAAAGCCTCAGACGAGTGGGAGGCTGAGGTGAAGGTCTCTGGGGAAATAGGGTTGAAAATGGGGGTCCCGAGGCTCTGGACCTGATCTGAGAGGTTGGGCTGGAGTTTGTCTGGAATCAGACAGAAGGGATGCCAGGGAGACACCTGGAAGCGTGTGCCCCAGGAGGGCCTGCGGCTGTGTGCTGTGATGGTTCTCGGTTGCACCCCTGTGCGGGGATAAGATTGGCTTTCTCTGATGTGTTTGCTGTCTCTGTTCCTTGCACTGTCTCACTGAGTGAAAAGCTGGTCTTCAGGGATTTCCAGCAAAGGTCACAATACCTGCTCCCTCCTGGAGCTATGACTCCCATGCATTAGAATGTCTAGCCCTGATGCATCCCTGGTGTCTAGAGGATGTGGGACCCTGATGACCTTAGGGAAGGGCTTCTCTGCTACCATGGTGGGAGGAGTCTGTGGGCATTGCAGAGCATAAGGTGTAACCAGCCTGTCCTCTGTATGGAGACTTGGCCCCCTGGACTCACCTGGATGTCAGGTGCAGCTTGGTGGTGGGAACATATGTCATTGGTCACATGTGTCCCAGGCTGTAATTCTTTGGGCTGTATCAATCCACATCAGTTGCTTAAGTATATGTTTCAAATATGATACTTCTGGGCTGAAAGGTGGGTCAGCGATTACAATCAAATACTCTTCTTGCAAAAGACATGAGTTCATTTTCAGCACCCACATTGGGTGGCCAATAACCACCTGTAACTCCAGCTGTGAGGGAGTCAGCACAGCTGGCTGCAGGTACCAGTGCTCATGTGCACATACATATCTACACACACACACACACACACACACATGCATGCAACTAAAAATAAAATAAATGTTTTTAAGATAGGATATTTAAGTACTATGTGCAAAGTATTGAAATTAGGTTGATAATGCTGTGTCTGTACATAAATAAGTCATTCTTTCATGGGGAGATTGGATTTCCCTTGCACCAGGGCCTAGAGTTTCTTTCAGTGAAGAGGTAAATTCATAGCTAACAATTCCTTTCCAAACTAGTTCTCAAGCTGTGGGCCATGACCCCCTGTGTGTTTATCTATCTATCTCTATCTATATATTATCTATATACAATATGATTCATGAAAGTAGCAAAATTACAGTTGTGGAGTAATTTTTATGGTTGGGGTTACCACGACATGAGGAAAGGGTTGCAGCATTGAGAACCACTGTGATGAACAGTGTAGGCAGGGCTGTTTCTCCCTCAGGGTCCTGAGAAGCAGTCTTCCTGACTGTGTGGTCCTCCCTCAGGGTCCTCTGCAGCAGTCTTCCTGACTGTGTGGTCCTCCCTTAGGGTCCTCTGCAGCAGTCTTCCTGACTGTATGGCCTCCCTCAGGGTCCTGAGAAGCAGTATTCCTGACTGTATGGTCCTCCCTTAGGGTCCTCCAAATCAATCTTCCTGACTGTGTGGTCCCTGCAGAACCTGTGCTTTTACTTGTCAGTTTCCTTTCATGCATTTTTGGGTAGAGCCATGTCAATTGCCTCTGTGTGTGTGTGTGTGTGTGTGTGTGTGTGTGTAAGAGAGAGAATGCATATATGTGTGTATATGTGGATGTACCTGTATGTCTACAAGTATGTATGTGTTTCTATACACGTGTGTGACTATGTTTGTGTGTGTGTGCATATGTGTAAGTGTGTGAGTGTGTTTGTGTGTTTATATATGTGTATATGTGTGCAGTATGGGGTGGGGTGTGTGTCCATGTGTGTATGCATGTGTGCATGGGTGTGCATGTGTGTGTAGTTGGAAATGTGACTCAGGGTCCTGCCAGTCAAGGACTCAGCTTTTACCTTAACCTGAAATTGTCTTTTTCATACACTGTAGCTGAGGGCATCAGATCCCATTACAGATGGTTGTAAGCCACCATGTAGTTGCTGGGAATTGAACTCAGGACCTCTGGAAGAGCAGCCAGTGCCCTTAACCACGGAGCCATCTCTCCAGCCCATGATTTGTGTATCTTAAGCAAAATTAGCTTGCAAGGTTTTCTGCCCTGACATCAAAACTCTGCTGGGTAGGTCTGGGCCCCAGGCTCAGGTCTCTGGCCTTGTGGGTGGTGTGTCCTCTTGGAGAATGACATGAAATGACAGTTGTCATGCTACCCCAGTCCTTGAGAAGTGTGGTAAGCTCCTCCATCTGCTAGGGGCCTGTAGCTCTTTGACTCCTGGCCGAGGCTCAGCTGCACACTCCTGAGGTC
This sequence comes from Micromys minutus, assembly GCF_963924665.1. Classification (NCBI taxonomy): domain Eukaryota; kingdom Metazoa; phylum Chordata; class Mammalia; order Rodentia; family Muridae; genus Micromys; species Micromys minutus. The sequence goes on along the minus strand of NC_137983.1, from coordinate 52,071,408 downwards.
CTGTTACTCACATAGCTGCTGCGTGGTCTGTGGCCCTCCATGGGTGGGCATCATGACTCAGCTGTCCCTGACTGTTGGAAAGCGGTCACAGACTAGGTAAGCCAGGCTCCACATGCCATGCAGCCACCCAGACCCAGGGTCAGGCCCTGGAGGCTAAGAAAGTCTCTGCCCGTGGCTTTGGTCCTTTCTCCTCTTGAAAGTCTACTCAGAGCATGTTCCTGAGCACACACATGCTACGGAGCCTACTTTTATTCACACTGCTCATCTCTGCTGGAGCAAAGCCAGAAGGTCCCCTTCCCGGTGTGATGAAGGAAGTTGTTGGGCCTGTCACCGTGCAGGAGAATGTGGGAGGACCTGGCTGGCACATGATGGCTGCCAAGGCCCCAGCCACCAGCTGCCCGGGAAGCATGTTATTCCGGGGCCTCTAAGGACCACACGGAAGCATAGATGACTCCCAGAGACATGTCGGCACAGTGGCTCTGTGCTTCCTGCCCCCAACTCGTCTGAGTGCTGGCTGATGGCTGACACTCCTCTGCAGAACGGTGTGCTCCAAGTACAGTGGACCCCAAGCAGAGGCAAGATGGAGACAGAGCTTAGCCACATTGGGGCTTGGCCGCTCACACATGTACCCCACACACCCATGGCACACGAACCCATAGTGGCACACAGATGGAGAAGTCCAGAGGGTTCTTGCATCCACACGAGGCGTGGGCTCAGAAGGCAGGAGGGGAAGGAGAATCGGAACAAGGGCGGAGTTTCAAATGTGCTTTCAGGAGCTGTGGCCGACCCTGGGATGATAGCACAAGCCCAGAGGAGCTTCTTTCTGGAGAGCTGAAACTCTCGACTTTTATAAAGGAACACCCCCCCACCCGCTTCACAGTGGGTTCTTTCCTAAACTCTATTGTCTTTGTTGACCACATTCATAGCTGGTTAGTATAGACCCCGCTATTGATATGGGCCATGCCTTACTACAGACCCAGAATGGTGTTAGGATCTTGCCCACTGTTCTGGGCTGTTCTCTGTACACCACCTGCACCAGGGTTCTCCACTTCTGGCTGTTCACCATGGGACACAGAAAAATGTCTGTTTGCACTTGGCCATGAAGGTGGTGCAGGCTGGGCTGTGTGAGTCTCAGGGAGTCAATCTCCCGAAAAGAGAAAAAGAAATCATGAAGTGAGTGGTCCGGCCCACAAGAATATCTTGAAGCAAGAATGCCAGGCAGCCAGCGGCCCCTCCCCATCTGCATCCCGTGGGCCTCGGTGTGGTCTCCATCTGCACTAACAAACTGCTTACTGGATGAAGCAATGGGGACCTGTCATGTGCCCTGCAGCTCTCCGGTCACTGTGTACACTTAATTGTGCAACCCCAGGCATGTGTCTGGGGACACAGCCTGGGAGAAAAGAGCAGCAAGGAGGAACTGGCCAGCTCTGCAGTTCTTGCTTTAGTCCCCAGGTACCTTCCTCTGTCACATGGCCCCTTCTCAGCAGAGGACAGCCCTGGACTTCTTTCTGTCCCCAGGCTTTAACAACTCCTTATGTAAGTAGCTTCTCAGACCTGTAGTTTGCTGTCACTCCAAGTGTGTCCACTGCAGCATGGATACCTGAAGTCCCCTGTGGGGACCTTCAGTGACCTCAGTGAGGATGGATCATGACAGTGTTAACTCGTTTCCACAAAGTGGGTGCTTGGGGTGGGTATGCTCTGGTCTGCCTTGAATTTTGTGTAAACTGGAAGTTGGGCGTGGGAGAAGGCGTTTGCTTCCCCATTGTGCCAGCAATCATGCCCTGATCTGCCCTGAGCCCTCATGGTTGTACTGTCCCTGTGGGCTGAGGAAGCAAGGGTTACCCCTCAGAGTACAGATGCTGAGGAAGAGGCTGAGAAAGATGAGGAGAGCGACAGAATTCACCTGGCAGGAGACACACCCCCTGACCCAGGACAAGTGAAAGGATGAAGTGGATCTGGGACACGAGCCCGGCACATCTACTTACAGTGTCCTAACAAGCTCCTGATGGCATGGTCGCCTGAGTCCAGACAAGGATGGCCTGAGATATGTTTCATTCTGATGGCAGCAGGCAGGAACACCAGATGCCTGTGAAGTTAGCCCTGTCGGGGTCAGCTCCTAGGGTGTGTGCCTTGCACCAGAGTCCTAGTGCAAAGGCCAGAGGACTTGGGTAAAAGAATGGAGAATTAGGCATAGATAATATTGGGGACCTACCCTGGGGTGAAGAAGCTAGAGCTACTGAGGTGATTTCTGACCCTGGTGGGGACTTGAGACAGAGAGCCCATCACATGGCTGCTGTTCAGAGGAGCAGGCTCAGGGCAAGTGTGGGACTTACTGTTTCTGCTCACATGGGGGTTGTAGCCACAGGACGGGGGTGATGGCTATTGTCCAGGAAGATGAAGCAGTGTAACAGCATCTCATCAGCTGGAGCACTGGGAAACTGAGGCTGCAGACAGTGTTAACAGTGAACCCCTGCTCACAGTAAGCTACAGTTGGGCCTACAGCCTGGGGGGAACCCCATTTCTGAGACTTTCTCTCCACCACCAAATTGTCCACCCTCTGGAGAATTGGCAAACCTGGTGGTTACACCCAGAGGAACAGTCTGCCTGAGCGAGGGGCATGATGCCTTCCGCCCTGGTCAGGACCTGGTTAAGCTCGGAGCTCCTGTGGCTAAGGGAGCTCCCTCAACAGTGTGGGTGGATAGGACCTGACTGAGCCCGGGCCTCTAAGGCTTAGGTCCCTGTGCCCTGCTGTCCCAGTGGATAGAACCTGACTGAGGTAGGGCCCCTGCAGGGAGGGTCCAGACAAACAACAAGGCGCCTGGCTCTGCAGCCAGCAGGGCTCAGCTGCTGCCGGGCTCTCAACAGTTAATCATCTGCAGCGGGATAACTGAGCTGATTCTAGCTCCTTAATCAGGACATCAAATCTGAGGCCCTGCAAGGAGCATCCACACTGCCGCTGCCACCACCACCGGCCACCTCCTCTACTGCAGCCCGTGGCACTCAGAGGACCTCACTGTGCAGCAAAGCCAGGGAGGCGTAGTATCCCCACTCAGCAGCCCAAGATGGAGCTCCACTGGCTTCCTTTGTGTGGCCCAAGCGGGCTTGCCAGCAAACAGGTCACCGGGTCCTGACCAGTGTGGAGGGTGACAGCATGACTTTGAGCCTCATCTCCGTGCTGTCCCGGGACGTCACAGCCCTGTGGCTCCTGCTGAAGACAAGTGCAGGTGTGTGGGCTCTTGCTATGGTGTGTTGTAAGAGGCAGGGGTGGGGTGGTTGTGTATGACAATTAGATGAGACTAGGTGGGCTTGTTCTGATACTGGGATGCTATTGTTGGCTCACATGGCAGGGTGCAAGGGGGTGGGGCATACCTGGGCTGGCTAAGTTATAGGAAAAAAACCCCACCCATTTCCTGGGGGGGCGGTGCATGATGTCTTGCCCTTATGGTCTGGGCAGTACCTCAGACCCTCCCTGAGAGTCCTTTGAGGACATCAGCAGCTGTATCTGCCCCCCATGAAGGGTGGCTGCACACCTTCTTGGAAGGCTGGAAGTGAATGATCTCTCCTTTGTTCACGGTTCCCATGGACATGCCGGCTAGCAAATGAAAAACACGCCCAGAACCCTGGTCTTCTCCTAGCAGGGATACCTGGCAAGGGTTATGCCCATTTAGTGTCAGAGCCCTGGCACAGCAGGATATAGGACTAGACACCATGGCATTTGGACAGTGAACTGGCTGTTTCCCGGGGGCTTTTGTGGTCTTGCTTAGAGCTGGTTCTGCCTCTGTGGGAGGGGCGCACTGTGAGATGCTACCAGCTGCCTGGATCCCAGTTTCAGCACTAAAAGAACAAGGGCCCCAGGGAAGGAAAAATGGTCATCCCAGGAAAATAAAAATAAACAGGGGTCTTGGCAGAACGAAGTTTCTTTGGGTTCCTCCATTATTTCTAAGAGAGGAAGGCCACTCCTTTTGAAGTATTTTGTCACAGTTACATTTCCTGGTGGTATTTCTGCCAAGCATTGATGAATGACCCATAAAGGATTTTTGTGAATTTTAATGAATCAGCCCTCAGCTCTCTGACAACAAATAAATGGAGAGTAGCTGATTTTCCAGGGAGCCGCTGGGGAACAGCGAGAGGCCATAGAGGAGTCTCCAGCATGTCAGGAGCGAAGGGCCACACAGAATCACGTTTGATGCTTGCTTGTTTCTTAGCCTGGTGAAGTACTAAATTCTTATGACTCACTTCCATTCTTGGTGCGTGCTGTAGCTTTAAGATATCAGCCACTCTGAGGACATTCCTGGGGCAGCTTGGTGAGGCTATGGTTGTGGTTTGTGCTTTGGCTTCCAGGAACCATTTGTCAGATTTCTTCACAAACAGAAGGTAGTGCATGTGATGAACGTATCCACAGGCCATTTCTCTAGGTGGATACTTTTCTGTGGGCAGCAGGAGCCATTTTCTGGGGCATTTAGTGATCCTTGGGTTGCCTGAGCACTCAGTGGGAACAAGTAGGCCTGGAGCCCTGTGCCTGAGCCAGGATGGGAGACCTTGAGGTTATCACAGCTGGTGGAGGCAGGGGAATGGTGTATTTGAGCATACACACTCAGCTCATGCCTGTCTGTGATCCATGAGACCCACAGGTATGTGTGACCCTTCCAGCCCCACCCCAGCACCACCCCAGCACCACCCCATCATGCACTGAGCCTCAGCCCGCTCTCTCTCTCTCTCTCTCTCTCTCTCTCTCTCTCTCTCTGTCTGTCTCTCTCTCTCTGTCTCCCACACTTTGGTGGCTCTGCATCTCTGAGTCCCCACCAGCCACCCCTGTGCTCTCAACTGTCCCCTGTGTGTGGTGCAGGGCCACGTCTTGTCCCTCTGCCTTGGTGGGTCAAGCTCTTCCATGGATTGTCTCTGTTTGAGAAGCTTCTCTGGTGAAGGTTGATGTAATTGTTTGTTTTTAGATTTGCACCAGCTTTGGTACTTAATGGGAGGTAAAAGTCCCTCTGTGCAGTTTAGGGAGGAGCACAGGCCCCATCTCATCTCCGGAGGCTCTGAGGACCAGACCCTGGGGAGCCCAGTGTTCCTGGGAACAAAACATTGTTCTCTGCCTCGGGAGCAGGGACTTGTGGCTTGGGATTATTTGCGTTGCCCTCTCTGAGCTGTAACTAAGTGATTCTGTATATAAGTCATTGTTTTAGAATATGTAGGAAGGGAATAAAGCATTCTCTTGCCTGTCTATCACCCACCCTCTTGCCTTGGGCTAGCCTGGGCTGCTTTCTCTCGACTCAGCACTGAAGAGGCCCTGTGTGAGTAACAGGGCACAGTTAGTCCCTGAGGTGCCATGTGTAATTGGTGTTCAGCCTCTGTTGTGCTGTTGGTCTACCCCACCACTCTTTACAGGCCGTGCCTTGCCACACCAGGTCCAGTCTGGTTGCTCCTTCAAAGATATGTTCTAAAACTCATGCCTTTCCTGTCCTGAGCCCAGAGGGGAGTGTGGCCATGACTCCTGGGCTGGGGTGTTTGAAAACACAGTATTTGAAAACCAGCTCTTCTGGGGCACTACACAAGGAACACTATGAAATCCTTGGCTAGGTAGGGGTAAGATGCGGGAGCAGAGTGCAGGGGCAGGAGAAAGGGGCTGGAGAATTATCCTTCCAATGGTAAGCAACTGTACCACTGGTCCTCCCGGGCTCTCTCGTCAGAGTGCCCCAAGAGCCAGCAAGAATCATCTTTCTGACACTGTGGCTGCCGGGCTCTCCTTTATCTCTGTCACCCTGGAGGGAAAGAACAAGGAGAAAATGGTAGCATGTAGATGTCACCACCTGTGGTGACCTCCATCAAGGGCATAGTCTAGGTGATCCCCTCTCAGCGTCCGTGCACCTGCCCATTCTCTGGCCCACAGCCCACCTCCAGGGAGCCTCCGACCTGGAGCTCAACTGCAGCTAACACTCTGGTGTTTTTAGACTTGGCCCTTGCCAGCACCAGGGGCAAGGTGGTACCATGTACCTGGTGATGTCCTCACAAAGCCGGGGACTGATGTCAACAGTGTTAGCCCTGCCAGCAGACTGCGCTTGCCCGATGGTGGCCTCTGGCCCGAAAGGTGTCAATTCTCATCCCTATTTTGGATGAGGAGTCCAGAAAGGAAAAGCAGACTGCCCAGGGCCATAGCTCAGCTGTGTGTGGTGGGCAGGGTTGGCTTTAGTGGCCACTGCTCTGTGTCTGAGTATTCTGAGCCAACAGTCCAGGTTCCGAAGGTGGGACACTGCACAGCAGGCGCCCAGACTCCATGTTTGTGGCTACCCCTTTCCTGGCCACCACAGAGGATTTGTGGAGAGGTGGGAAGGCCTTGCCGCTGGTGGGAAATGCACAGTAACATGAGCCTCACAGAAAACACATCAAAAATAGACCTATGTGGTCCAGCTGTGTGGCCCACGGGCCCACACCTGCATCCCCCGCTCACTGAGATGTCACGGCAGCCAAGGGGGTCAGCGTTGGTGTCATCAGTTCATGGGCGCAGGATTGCAGCTTAGCCATATAGAGATGTCCTGCCGTTTGCACAGCCCGGAGGAGCTGGAAAGCCCTGTGGAAAGTGAAGTAAGCTGGATAGGGAACTGATTGCTGTGTGGGCCCTGAAAGAGGAGAGAGAGAGAGGAGAGGGCAGAGTCCTCTGGTTAACCTGCTCCCCTTAGTGTGACTGACAGAGCAGAGCCTGGAGAAAGGGGCCCGGCTGAGGATGCTCTCCATGAACCCGTCACAGGCCCGTGTCTCTCAGACCCATGCCTCAGTGGAGGTGCAGCCACCCCAACTTCTCCAACATCACAGCCAGTCAGTGGCCCCCAGACACTGAGTCGGGCCTGTTTATGCTCTTAAAACTTAACAGTAGTACTGAGTGGGGTGCTGAGGAGTTGAGGAGTGCTGGTTACCGTTAGAGTCGGGGTTCAAAGGATACAGAGTCTCAGGTATATAGGATGGACTGACTGAAGCGCTGCAGGGCAAGGCCAGTGAATACCACACTGGTGGGTATTTTTTGAGTGAGGTTGAACTCTGCCAACCACACAGACAAACATGCAGCTGAGGTGACTGAGTGGCCATGGAAACAATCTCATGGTATGAGCAAACAATGTGTTATACACCTCAGCCATACAAGGTGTCTATTTGCCTGTGTGCCTCAGTGAAGCTGGTGTAGACACCATGGGTCACTAGGGGATACCAAGTGAAGGATGCTCTTAGGGTCTGCCCAAGCCATGGATTGTGGAGTCAAAGGCTGATCACTCCCTTATGGGGCTGCTGTCTCTGATGCTCCTGCGTCACCAGAATCCTCATGTGTTTCTCTCCAGCATTTAATGGTTTGTGTCTGAACTGGAAATGCATGTCATGATCATGTAACTGTGCTCCATGGGTCAGTAGCCATCCACAGTGTCAGAACACACAGTGAGTAGAAACAGTTATCCCCCATTCTGCAGTGATCCCAGGTCAGGTTGGCATGGAGATCAGAGATCCTAAGTTGTTGTTCCTCTCTTGATAAAGTGCTAGTGTGGTCATCAGAGCCACAGCAGGCTCCCTGGCCTCCAGCTGTACTGAGAAAAGGCAGCTGAGGCATCTCCCCCTCCCCAGAAGGGTGGGGCTGGCCGGAATGTGCACTCAGCTGCCATCAGGGCCACATGGAGAGGCCAGAGGGAAGAAAGTACTGGGGGCTGCAAGGAAGAAGGGCGGACTGAGAAGACTGAATATCGCAGGCTCCACTCTAGAGCTCAGGGTGACCGTTAGTCTGTGCCATGTGCACATCTCTACTCGGGTGGCACCTACAGCTCACCCCCATGTCTGCTCAACCGCCTCTTGTTCGGTGAACATCCGAGCAACTGAGCCCAAAGCCTTCCCAGAACCCAGGGCCTCAGAGTAGACCCTGTCTACGGTAGGTACAGGAGGCAATGGAAGCTGGGGCGGGCAAGGGCCGGGTACCTGCCCCTCCCCCATGATTTGCCCCTCCCTCCAGGCCACAAACACAGGCTGTGACTGATCACAGTAACTGCAGGTGTCCCAGACCTGAGCCTCACCTCAGCTTCTGCACATCCAGACTTCTCATACACATTATGCTCTTAAACTTAATGAGAATTGCAGAGAGCTTGATGCTAAAAATATTTATAGTAAAAATTTGCCAGAGACTTAAAAAATACTAACTTAAAAAATACCATTGTAGTGACTAAGGTGTTTCTTCGTGAAGAAGAAGCCCTCAGCCTGGAATGCGCTCTGTGGAAAGAGGCCTAGGGTCCATCTTGCTCTGATACTCCTAACTTAAGACTGACCTTGGCTGGGCATACATAGTGCACCACCATATCTGAGCACAGACACACCAAGCTCAGAGAAGAACAGGGACATCACTATGGAAACATTTGCATCTCAGATCCCTGAAGAGCCCTTGACTGCAATGAAATGTTTTTCCTTAACAAAACAAGGACAAACATCAATGGTGAGAGAACCTTGTTGATTGGACCCTGTTCCCTAGGACAGTGTGCTTGGCCTTGTCTCCTTCCAGCACTGAAGAGAAGGAGGACTCTTCAAAGCCACCTTTGAGCCACTTATGCTCAGATGCTAGGAGAGGCCACAGGTACCCAGCTGCCGGTTCCCTGTGACAGACACCTAACCCACGGTATTCCACATCTCTGCCTCACCGAGTGTTCCAGTGATGGGAAAGCCTCTGGGGTCAGTGGGTTCAAGTGGGGCTGGTCCCAAAAAGTAGGTATGATGTCATCCAGAGCTTCCTCCTACTTGGAGCTTCCTCCTTCTCAAAGGGCATGTGCCAAGCCCAGAGCTGTCCCTGAGCCTCTCACAAATGGTGCTGCTCCGCTGTACTCTACCTAGTGAATGGTGCTGCGCATGGCTGCATAGAGTTCTGGGCCGTGGGGACAGCACCTACTATGCCTTCTGGGTAATTTGAGGTGGTCATGCGTCATCAGAAGGTTGAAGTTTAACCAGCTTGTGTGCTGCTCTCCTGCCGTGTAGAGGGCTGTGGAGCATTTCAGGGAAAGGCCTGGTCTGCTGCCTCATGGTTTGGAGGGCACCACGGTGTCTTCACAACCTGAGCATCATTCTGTATCTTCCCAGAGGCCCATGCCGGGGGCCATGCACATGAGCAGGCTGGGCAAGTCAGCCATGGTGACCAACTTTCTAGCACCTTCCCTGGCCCTAGGTCTGGCTGTCTTGTGGCTGCTGAAGGTTAGCTCAGCATACACCTTCCCAACTTCAGCACTGTTGGTCTCTCAGTGGGTCAGATTCACTGACCCACCTCCAGACACACTGTGCAGGACACACCCACTATTCTGCACAACTCCCAGCTGGTTGTGTGGCTCCCATGCTGTATCAACTCCACCCCTGCCGTCCTTCATTCCCCGAGTCAGGGTCACTGGGTCTGGACCGTGTGGCAGCAGCTTCTCTCTTCAAATCCCCTCAGAGGGGCCTGTGCCTGATATGCGTTTTGATTTCCCATGGGATATTATTTGTGTTCAAAATCAGACCTCAGGATATTGTTCTATCTTCTGGCCTTTTCTGTATCAAGGAAGCAGAGGCTGCTGTGAGGCCACGGTTGCAGGAGGATAAATCTCAGTGGCGCCTGTAGAATCTGCTCTTAGCTACAGGCTCTATGGGGTCTGTGCTGTCTGATTCACAAAAGGCAAAGGTTCCTGTGGGTAAGCATTACCCAAACCTCAGTCCAGCCCCCAACACCCATACTGAAAGGGTTCAGTAGCTTCGGAACCCTGGGCACTGAAGAGATGGCACTTGGCCATAAGATGAGCCTCACCCACAGTCTTGCCCTACTGGGTGGTGGCTGTAAGGATGGAGACCAGCACTGGGGACATGTGTGCTGTGGGGGAGGGTCTGGGAGATAAGGTGGGGTCAGGATCCGCAGGGACCAGCTGCAAAGTGACTTGAAGTCAAACTGCATGAGCTCAGGGGCGGGGACGGAAACCCCATCCCCTGAACTGTGAGTGTGATCCACTAAGTGGTTTGCTGCGCAGAGTCCAACCATCATTGCTCTCATCATCCACGGGGGTGTGGGGGCTCTTCTCAGCCTCACCCATCATGACAGAAGCGGCAGTGTGACAGCTATCACAACTGTCACCGGACAATCAACAAGTGCAGTGTTTGAGGCTTGGTGACAGCTCCAAAGGGCAGCAGTTGGTGTGGACTCAGGGAATGGGTGTGGCAGCATCCAATTCCAGAACCCGGCCCCTCCCTCCTGACTCTCAGCACCAGGCTTCCTCTGCTCATTCCCAACCCAGGGCCCATCTGTGAATCAGTAGTCAGAGACTGAAGGGAGCAGAGACAAAGGGCCACACCACATGTGTGGCAGCCTCTGGCCAGTTGCATGGTCCCCAGGGCAAGTCTATCCAACAATACTTCCTGTATTCAGACCTGGTTGAAGCAAAATATTGAGAGGTGTTAAACTCATCAAGACTGTCTTTCTGATCTTCGCCCTCCCCGCCAACTGATGCCATTCTTCCATTTCTGCCTGAATCACTCCTTGGCATTGTCTCCGGGTTCTGTTCTGTGATGAAGCATTATGACCTTAAGGAACTTGGAAAGGAAAGGGTTTATTTCACTTCCCCTTTGTAGCCCATCACCAGGGCAGGCAGGGACCTGGAGACAGGAGCTGATGCAGAGGCCATGGAAGAGTGCTGTCTACTCATGGTTTGTCCAGCCGGCTTTTTTATAGAACTCAGGCCCACCAGGCCAGGGCGGCCACACCTACAAGCTAGAATCATCTTCCGAAATGATCCTAGCTTGTGTCAAGTTGACATAAAATTAGCCAAGACAAGTATGTTCTGCAAGTGAACTTGGGGCGTGTGTGGCTGAGGCACATCCTCTCTTTGGTGGCAGCTGCAAACCTGTTTCCATCCATCTGGAAACTCGAGTCGCCCTGAGCTATAGGCAGGAGCAGCACTGTGGGTGTCATCCTCCCGAGGATATAGATGCAGATCCAGAAACCATCTGGGAGAGACCAGCGGAGTAGGCAGTGCTCCAAGGGGCCGGGAGAGATAGGTGGTCCTGGACAGCACCACCTGCACATGGACCAGGGAGAGGCGGTGTTCATGTCTGTGGTGGTTAAATGTCCATCACCCATCCGGTGGTGCAGGTCTCCCAGAAGGGAGGGACCTTGCTTGTCCTGACGTTTTAGAGACGGCCTCTGAGAGTCAAGCAGTCTACCAAGGTTGCTTAGTCCCTGCTGGTCAAACCCAGGACTCACACCCAGAAAACTTGGCTCCTGTTGGTCAGGTCAGCAGGCAGCCTCACAGTCTCAGGAAATCAGGGTTCCAATGTGAGAACTGGCCCGGAACGCAACCTTAAGATAACATGATTCCTGAGGATGTTCAGTGTAAACAAGCTTTGCACTGTGCTTTGTATGAGGACAATGTGGAGACTGTGGTGAGCTGAAAGACCAGACTCTGCTGCAGACATCCCACCTGTCTGCCTTCCTGGCCTCCTCAGCCATGACCTGAAGTGAAGCTCCACACCCCAGCCCCCATGCCCCATCCTCCACATCCTCCACCTTAGGCCCAAACCTTTTACCCTAACTCTGCACTTCTCAGCTTAGAGACAACTGCCCTGGCTATAGACGTTCTCCTTTCTGCCTGTAGCAAGGAGCTGATCAAAGATGCAAACCTCACGAAAAAGCCACACCTCCTTTGCACATTGTAAAGCCATTTCTCCCTCTGTTGACTCAAAGACAAAGGGCTCAGGACATTAAACTGTGGATGTTGCCCCTGAACAGGCCATGGAGAGGCACCAAGGTGCTACTTCCCACCAAGGGCCCCTTGTCCAAACAAACCCCTCTGCATCAGAAACGACACTCTTAGCTTCTACTTCTAAACTCTGCAGTTGGGTCTTCACCTTGGAGCCTCAAGTCAGCCAGCTTCTCTGTCTATCCTTCCTTTACATTGGCCCTGCAGTCACATGACCCTGCAGTCACATGGGCATCACCATGTGACTTCAGGCAAGTTGTCTTACTCGTTTGAGGCATAGCCTTGCCTCCTAAGTGGCTGTGATGGTTAAATTCATTAATAGCAAGAAAGCACTTGCTGCTATTACTACTGCAATCAACAGTTTCCTCTATGAGCCAACCGAAGTATAATTTAATTGCTTGGGTCACTGAAGCTCAAGAATCCTCACAGTTCTCCTGTGTTTTTCACCGTGGGAATGAGCCTCCACACACCCGAATCAACAGTGGATTTCCTGGTAGATGAGAAAGGGGTGGGCTCTGTCCTTGGGTTTTTCTCCAAACTAGCCTGGCAGTAGCTAAGTATACCAGTGTTTTCTAGGAGGCCTGCCTATTTCATGCTGGTGAGGGCTATCCTGAATAGCACTGGCCCCCAACACTGTGATACTTTAGGTGGCTTTTAGGTACCCCAATTCTGCCAGAGAGTTTGGAATGGGAAATGTGGTCACCAAAGACTTCTCAGGCTTCTCCAGTGATGGCTGGTGTGGGATGGTTCTGCATGTGATGCTTATCTTTCCTGAGGATGGCAGAGAGCTCTGTGGGACAGGCAGAGGTGACATTCCATGAACCTGACCCTAGAGATGCCAGTGACACCTGGACACTGGAGAGCTGGCAGCAGAGGTCAGGAGCTCAGGAGCTGCCGACACTCACATAGCAAGGCAGGCACTGGTCCTGTCTGCTGGTTCCGTCCGGCTGTGCAGTCCACTTGAGAGTGAACAGTGTCTCCCATGAGAGCTAAGCAGAGAGCCCAGCAAACTTTCAGGGCGCTGTGTTCCTTTAAGGAGTGGTTGCAAGCTTGGAAACCACCGCACATAGTGACACCCACACTCCAGGGTGTGAATGCTCGGGCAGGTGTTTGCCTGTGCTGTGCAACAGTACAGTCCTTGGGAAGGTGAGAGTTTAACCCCTGACCTCCCACCACAGGGGCATACCTGGTGGAAATGGCCCATATAGTCATGCGAAGCTGGTAGGTTCCCCATCTTGCTCTGATGACCTTCCCCCACACACTGACTTGAAGACTGTAGGCTGGTATTGAAGATGCCTGGAAGAGGCAGGGCCGGGACAACACCCTGGGTGCCATAATTAATGCATGTCTTCCTCTGTGCCTGTCTGTAAGTGTGTAAGTGTGTGGTTGTGAGAAGCCCTGTGGCGTGTGAGCGGCGATGGCTCTTAGCCCTTGCTGGCTCTCTGCTGAGTGAATCCCAGAGGGAAACTCCTGTCCTGAAGGTACTTTTCCCATCAACCCTTACATTCCATCTTTATTATGGGCCTTGATTTAAAGCTTTTGGGAACTTGTTTTCTAAGATCAAGGGCCAAGATGGTGAGTGACAAGGGAATTCAGTTGCTGTGTGTGTGTGTGTGTGTGTGTGTGTGTGTGTGTGTGTGTGTGTGTACATGGATATGTATGTGTCTGTGTGTGAGAGAGATAAAATATTTTAAAAATAATTAGCAATAATAATAAAAGCCTTGGGATTTAAATGCTTTTGTTTTTAAGACTTTATTTTATTTCTACAAACAAGTTCACTGTAGCTGTCTTCAGACACACCAGAAGAGGGCATCAGATCCCATTACAGATGGTTGTGAGCCTCCATGTGGCTGCTGGAAATTGAACTCAGGACCTCAGGAAGAGCAGTCAGTGCTCTAACCACTGAGCCATCTCTCCAGCCCAGCCCTGGGCTTTAAAAATGTCAAGAATTCTGTCAGTTCCGGTCAGTAGCTCTTGGCATGTGTAAGGGGTTTGCCCTCAGTTCCATTGTGACCGCAGTGCTGGTCAGCCTTGTTTTCAGTCTCTGCCTCCACCTGCCAGCCTGAGGATGCAGCTGGTCCGAAGCCTTTTACTCTGAACAGCACTTTTCAGAATTTGAATTTTATTCTGTCTAGCTGCCTGACTGCCTTCCTCGTGTTCTCTCCATGAATATGACCATGTCTGTGGTTAGAGGCTCTCGGAGGGACACGGTGGGCTGATCCCCCACCGGATGACTGATGATGTCATCCCATTTGACCTTCAACCTTGGACTTTGAAAAGAAGCATTATGTTTGATTGACAGTAAGCAAAAGCCCTTGGGGTTGTTTTTTTTTTTTTTTTTTTTTTTTTTTTTTTTTTGTCTGCTCTAAATAAAAGGAGATAATTAGCAAATAGCAGACTTTACTGTGTGACCCTAAGACCTGATCTCCCAGCAGCCAGTGCACAGAGTCCTTTTTTTCTGTTTTGTCCCCTTGAGGGAGGCCAAGACTTTGGTTAGAGTCATCAGCCAGGCATAGACCAGCTTTCTCATCCAACTCCACAGCTCCCCTACTTCCTGGCAGCCCCCTCCCCTACACGGGGTGACCTCCTGTGCCAGGTCTCTGACCCACCTTGTCCTAAGGTGTCTCTGTTCATTGTTAACCGTCAGTTTCTCTGGCGTTGGGTAGCAGAGGTAGGGTCAGAATGCCCTCAGGCAGGTGGGGGGCAGGAGATACTGTGTAGGAAGCTCACCAGTTGTACCCCTGGATGAAGCTACCAAACTGAGAATCGAGACCTTGAGTTAATTTGTGAGGATTTTAGCATCTGACTCTGTAGAACAAAAGGACCCAGAGAGAAAAGAACGTCCCTGCCTCTGTGGACTCTGATACCCAAACAGGCCAGGATCTGGCAGCTGTTTTGTGTGGACGAAACTCAGCATCTGAGGGCCTTCAAGATTCAGTCCAAGTTGAGCTGGGCTAAGATGGGCAGGTTTCCCTGGTCTCATGTGGGGTGATGGTCCCCCTCCCCTAGAAAGACTAGGGCACTCCACCCAGACTGCACTTCAAGAGCTTGGACTTCTGCCTTCTTCCTTACTTCCTGTGTCCTGACACAGGAAACAATGCCATGCAGCAGGGGAGGGTTTAAACTCAGACTGTCTACAGCCTTGTGTCCTGGAGCCCCTCCTAACTGCCCCCTTGACTCTGGCAGGGTCACGGCTGGGGCCCCTCAGCGTGGGGTGTTGTCTGTACCTCCTTGTGCTCACACAGAGAAGCTCTGTGAAATCTGGCCTGCCCTGACCTTTGACCACTTAGAGAGGGGGTGACCTGCTTCCTGCCCAGGGCACCTTCCAGGACTCTACCTCCCGTGGACCTGTCTTAGCCCCACAATTTCCTATACTCTTCTTAACTCCGGTCTACAAATTACCCTAGGCAAGGAGACTGAGAAAGCCTACGTCAGGGCACACACGAATCCAGGTTTCTTCAGCTGCAGAAACATCAAAAAGATTATAATTCAGGGGAAAATGCCACCAGCCTGCTGGGCTCTGGGATCATATAGACCAAATTCTCCAGTATTGGTTGGACAGCATTTATGGACACTAGAGCATCCCTACGGACTAGCTGGTGATGCACACCCCCCCCCCCCACATACACATGCACACTCTATTTAATGTTTTATCTTAAGTGCATGTTTGGGTGTGTGTACATGTATGTGTGAATCCATGTGCACTGTCTGTGCATGTGTGGGGACCAGTGGACGTCACCTGGTGTTCCTCCGGTGCTGTGGACCTCTTTTGGTTGGCTGTTTTGAGAGTCTCTCAATAGCCCAGAACTAGTCAAATAGGCTGCCTGGCTGGTCGGTAAGGCCAACAGACCTGTCTGTCTGTCTGTCTGTCTGTCTCTGCCTCCCAGTGTTAGGACTGCAGGAGCACAGCAACACTCCTGCCTTTTTGAAAAAAAGAACAAAGATCCTAAGATCGAGCTCAGATTCTTGAGTTTTCAAGGCAAATACCTAACCCACTGACCTGTTATCCCAGCCCAGATATTTGTTCACAGGAGCTGGAAGGAGGCCGACGCCCAGGTCCTGTGGCCTCTGCAGCTGTGGGTGGCAGGGCATGTGGTCACTCATGGGGTGAGGGCGGAGGCCTGCTCAGGCAGGGACAGAGAGACTTCAGGCAGTTGGATTCTTCATAGAACAGGCTCCTCTCACGGAGTGGTTGTGATAAGGCCCAGGCTGGACATACCTCCTGTCTGAGGAACTCAGTTCCTGGGGAGAGGTGAGCCAGGAGGGTAACCCCCTAGTGGAGCTCAGCCATGTGTCAACCTGTCCCTATCTGTGAAAATAGCTCTGTCAGATGGTCATGGCATGAACAGAGCCTGTGAGGTAGGGTGAGTTCACCACCTTTGGAGCCCGTCCACCCAGGCATGTGTCACGCAGGAAGACAATGTCACTTACAGATGTATGGAATCTAGTCTGAGGACTCTGTAGACATCTCTGTAGAAATGTTTCCAACAAGAGCGATCACGCTGGGGTTTCATTTCCCTGGGAATAGGTGCAGCCTAGAAATTTAAACGCGTAGGCTTATGGTCTTATGATAGACGTCCCCAGGGTTGTGGCAAAGTCCCAGGGAACTTGGACTTACTCAGGGCTCAACTCATCACTGGCTTTGGAGGACCATTCTCAGCTGTGGAGAAATCGACAGCCTAAGGTGACCCACAAACTTCCTGGTAGCCCCCAGATTTCTCAAACATTCAGAAAGACTCTTAGCTCTCATTATGTGTTTCTCTGTAAGTCAGAAGCAGGTTTAAGAGCAGCCTCCCAGGTCTCCATCTTCTGCTTCAGCCAACACTGACTATATGAGCAACAGGATGAGCCACCAATCATGAGTGTCCCCGACACAGTGACATGTATACAAGCACTAAACCATTTCCCCAGAATTGAAAAATGTATCAGTCTTGTTAGGTGACTCTTTCTGGCCCTGCACACCCCACGAAGGGGTTGGCATTGCCAAGAAGTCTGAGTGATGTTGGATTGTGTGTGTTGAGTTTCCATGTGAGACTAGTCTGGTGTTTCCAGTGTGATGAGTAGAAAGATTTGTTCCTTGCTCTCTCCTTGTGTGGCACTGCTATGCTCCCCAAGGCTCCGGCAGACATGATACTCCTGGCACTTCTTTGTTCCATGAGAATGCGGGGACCCTGTGTACTCGGAATCACACGTTTTCCCAGCAGGCATTTGTACCACCAAAGAGCAGGATTTAAGGTCAATGTTGTATCTGCTGCCTCCGTGGGAGCGTTCGGATAACAGTGTCACCATGACCCTGTTACTCAGGCCTCTTGTGACCGGGGTCTTCAGGGGCAGAGCCTACCTTTGAAGCTACCTATGATCAGTGTGAGCCACGGGTTTTATGGACACTGAATGTCTAGGACTTGTGGTAAGGACCACCACATTTCATCTGTTGGGTTGACTTCCCTGAGAGTCCGAGTGGTCTTTCCTGTCGAGGCCATCTTGGGATTAGCTGGGATGCTGCCTGCCTGTGTTTATTAATCTATAGCTTACAGAGAACATCAGGACCGAGGCACCAGCATGCAGCCAGGCCTCAGTCCTGTTACTGGTGCCTACCTCGCAGGCATTAGGCGAATGGCAGGATCCATGGCAGCACAGGGCCCTGATCATCTGGGGATTTGTGGTTCTGTAGGTCTGTGATGATGCCTCTGTTAGCCAGCCAGCCATCTATAGGCAGCAGGTGAGAGCCCTGAGGTGCCTGCACTTCTGCCAAAGCAGGGAGGAGGAGGCACCTTACCTGTGAGTCAGGTCTTGCCCTCCTCCCTTGGCACACCTCTCTCTCTCTTTCTCTCTCTCTCTCTCTCTCTCTCTCTCTCTCTCTCTCTCTCTCTCTCTCTCTCTCTCTCTCTCTCCTTCTTCCCTCCCCCAGCACTTTCTCCCTCCATACTTCCCTTCTTCCCTTCTTTCCTCTTTCCTTCTCTGGCTCTCATACACATTTTTAAAAATTGATGGTGAATCTCCCAGCATGCGTGCTGAGAGACAAAGGCTTGCTCTGCTTATTGGAAACCGGAATGCCTTTTTTCCAGCCACGTGACCACAGCTCCCTAGGTGCTCGTAGCTCGTTCCAGAGGCTCCCGAGGGCTGTTCCCAGAGCCCCAGTGGGTGTGAGGCCAGGGTTCCTCCCAGTGACAGTCTGTCTGCTCTTCCTGCAGATGAAATCATGCACCAGGACATCGTCCCTCTCTGTGCCGCCGACATCCAGGAGCAGCTGAAGAAGCGCTTTGCTTACCTGTCTGGTGAGTTCCGGAAACCAAGGGTGAGGGGTACAGCCAGGACGTGGCCATTCACTGGGGCTACACCCCACTCTGCACTAGTGGCTGCTTTGTTGCCCGCTGAGAAGCGCCTGGCCGTGGCGTGGGGTTGGCCGAGTCATGTTGGCACCCTCATTTCTGGTTCTGTGGTCCACACTGCAGTGTCCCGGATCAGGTGAGCTGTTGAGAAAAGAGGTTTGTTTAGCTCACAGTTGTGAAGCCCCAAGGCTGAGAGATGCATCCGAGGATGATCTTTTTGCTGGCAACATCTGAGGCAGGGCAAGTTATCATATAGTGAAAGGCGGGGTGCATTTGTGTGTGCTCAAACATGTTTATGTGTCTGTGTCCTCAAGTCTCTCTTTAGAAAGCCACTAAGACTCAATCAAGGGCCACCTGCCCAATGGTTAGTGCTAATCACTTCCCCAAGGCCTCTGTGTACCACATTGGACTGTTTGTGCCTCGAACAGCCTCCCAGATTCAACTCCAGCACAGGAAGACTTAAGAGACACTCAAATCCCAGCCATGGCCCTCAGGATCTGGAGGGAGCTGGGTGCTCTTGACCAAGGATTCTGGGAACTTGGCCTTTCTGTGAGTGGGTGGAGCCTCCTGTGATCGCGGCTGTGGGATATCTCACCAGGCACCTCCCTCCTGTGATCGCGGCTGTGGGATATCTCACCAGGCAGCTCTGCTTCAGCCTGAGCCTGACCAAGCTGAAGGCTGAGGGTCATGACTGTTCCACCTTGCCATAGGTGGTGCAGGCCCGGCCTTGTGACAGCACTCATGTGCTGAGCCCAGATGTGTCTGTTTGTCAAGACCAATTCAGGAAAAAGGCCACATGTGAGCCTTCAGATCAGGTCAGCTCAGGGTGGCCCCCTCTAGTTAGCCTGGAATATCCCATCACTTAGCCGCATAAGGAGAAACTTCATCCATCTCTGTGACTCCAGGAGCATCCTATCCTCTTGGAGTCCTCTCTGGTTTTCACTGCCCAGGCCTGTGGTCAAGATATAACATGCTCCAAACACGTAGATTCCAGGGAGCTTCGAGATGCTGGACAGGAGTAGCATTGAAATACAGTCTGGGGTGCACACCAGACTTAGGAAGAGTCTAGCCATATGAGGAGAGCAGGGAAGTGGAACCTCTTGAGATGTTCTGCTGATGAGGCAGTCCCATTGGAAAAGGTCTCCCCAAAGTCCCTGAGAGGACAGTAGAAGGGGTGAGAATCACTCAGAAAGGGCAAGCTCAGAGAGAGCTTGTAAAAAGGCCACAGTGTCTGCCTCCCCCATGAACTTCTTCCTACCTGTCACCTCAGCAAGGCTTCAGACTTCGATACATGGATGCCCCAGCCTTGGGTTCTTGACCTTAAATATGAGCTGCCCATATGTCCCTATATGGCGGCCTAGGGTACGTGATGGTAAGGACCCACTGATGATCCTAAGGGCCCCATTGCATGCTTACCTTTCCAGTCTAACAGCCTGGGAATGCCAGGCTACTTAGTAGATAAAGTGAAGGTCAGGTCTCCATCAACTAAGGTACCTGACTGAGCTTTGGCCTCATCTGTTGTGAAGACTGGTTTTATCTGCCCGAGAGTCTGAGATTGATTCTTTGTCCATCTGCAGAGGTGAGGGGTGAGGGGTGAGGATGAGTGTCTTGGGCCTAGGAGTTGACAGCAGCCCCTGCTGGTGTCCAGCAGACCCAGAGGTCATGTGAGACACAGACCACAAACAGCACTCAGCCTCTGAGACTTGGAAGGCCTGCTGAGCCAAGCTGGATGTCTGTGAGCTGATAAAGGAAGGTGTTCTTTGTGGCGAAGTGTGTGAGCATCTGCTCTGACACGCTCAAATATGTGAACCTTGAATGTCTACCATGATTCTACAAACCAGACTATCTGGGCTTATGTCGCTGTTCACGGAGACGCCTGAGACATTTCTTCAGGTGCCGTCATCCTCTTGTTCCCACGTTGCAGTCACTTGGACACTCTGGTGCCTTACATAAGGATCTGCATTGTTACTGCACCTGAGCTACATCCTTACCTTGGACAGTCCCTCTTCTCCTTGACTGTTCATTTCCATCCTCTGGAAGGCACAGTGTCCTACTTACAGCCAACCCTGGCCTGCCCTCCAATCTACTACGCAGTCAAGGGGTTTGAACACAATGGACCAGAAGATCAAATCTCTGTCAGCTGAGAGCTTCAGGACCAGTGATGCAGGGTTGCGTACTGCGCTCTCTCCTCTGCTATAGATGGAAATTGGGCCAAGTACAGGGTACTCATTCTTAGCCACGTAAATCCATTCTTTCAGAGTTACCGATCGGGCCGTTCCCTTGACCCATGATGTGGCCATTCCTTAGGACACTCAGCAAGCATCACTGAGATTAAAATGCATTAATCAGAGACATTCACCCAGTGCCTCAGACCCCCAAGTCTGGGCAGGACTGCTCCTCCAGTACCCTGACTGAATGTGCAAAGATGGAAGGCTGATGGGGCCTCACACTGCCCACTATACCTGGCAGAGCAGCCATGTAGCCGGCCCATAGCTTCTGGGGCCCCATGGGCCTCATGGTCTTTCCCTCAGCTGGCACTTCCATTTGCTAGTGTTTACTGCCTTGTTGGTAATGGCTGAATTACAGCTGACTTGAAGTTCTCTTCAGAATGAAGCTACTCCATACTCTGTGGACTGTCTGAGGACCTAAAACACCTCCACTTAGTGATTGAGTTCAGGACAGGCTCCTCACCCTTCAGGGCATCACCTGCTTCTGACTCCACAGTCAGCCTGGGGCAGTCTCTGCTCTTGAGAATCACACCCTGGAGAGAAATGGAAGAGGACAGCTGAAAGTGCTGCGTGCCCAGAGAACATCAGATGGCAGGAACCAGCACAACTCCTGGAACCAAGAAGCGGTCACACCCACCAGCTTCTGCATGGCTTTGCAGGGGTTCACAGTCATGTAGCATCTGCGATACCTGCTCTGGCCTGAATGAGTGTGCCCCACCCCCCACATCCACATGTTGAGGCCCAACCCCTCATGAGGTGCTTTCAGGAAACAGGCTCCTTGACATAATGTTGCATCAAGCAGGGACAACCTTACACCAAATACAGACACTGCCGGTCCTGACCCAAGGCTTCCAGCTCGCAAAGCAGCCAAAGAAGACTTCTGTTGTTTACAAGCAAGAGCCGATGGTGTTTTGTTTAACACATCACAGAGACAGAAACCTAATAATACCTGTGAAACTATTAAATTGGTGTGAAATACCCTTTGTACTCACAAAGACTTTATATCAATCTGGGGTCCCTGATTTTTAAATGAGTATCCAGCTTCAAAGGGATTCTTCTGATACTTTCATCCTTTTGTGAAATCTTATGTCTTTACAATAGTTTTTATATAATATAATTCCACCATTATCTTCCTCCCCTCCCTCTCTGCCCCTTCCCATGTGCTTCCCTCTTTCAGATTTCCTAGTTCTCTATCAAATTCATGGCCTCTTTTTCTTTAGTTGTTGTTACAAATATATGTTGGTGTGTGTGTGTGTGTGTGTGTGTGTGTGTGTGTGTGTTTCTAAATATATAAAGGCAACCTCTCAGTCTGTATAATGCTACATGTCTGTATATGATATCAAGGGAGGCATTAGATAGGAAGTTGGGGGCTCTGTCCTGGGGAAGACCATTCCTCCCACTCGCATTGCCTAGTTGTCTATAGTTCTTTGAGGCTCCATGATCTCCCCTGCTTCGTGTTAGCGTGGCCGTTGGTTTCATCATTGTTCAGGCCTTGTTTAGGTGGCCATGCTGATGAGACTTCATGGGTGTAGTCTTTTTGACATTTCTAAGGAGACACAGTATCACAAAGAAATCCCCGTTTTTCTGGTATTACAGTGATTGGCGGTGATCCCTGGCCTTAGGTAAGGAACTGAGTTGCTGGTGTGTCAGTCGGGACTGGTCTCTGCATTTTGCTCACTTGTGGTCTTCTATAATTCTGTCTGTTGCAAAGAGAAGTTTCTTCGATGAAGGATGAGAATTATACTTATTTGTTGATATAAGGATAAATATTTGGACTGTAATTAGAAATTGTGCTGGTTTATAAAGTGGTAGTTGAAGGTTCTCCTCCAAAGTCCATGGCTTTACTAACCCCAGGTTGTTGACTAGTTTTTCAGTACCAGCATGGTTTCCCTCTTGTTAAATGAGCCTAAGTCTAATTAGAAAGCTGTTGGTTACCTCTAGGTATGCAAGCCACTACTGCACCCCTAAGCTTATGTATGGTGCCGTGTTGGTCTTTGTTAGGGTTCATAAGTCATCACATCTGGGTAGATCTCCCCTTGGAAACTTATGTTACACCTTGTGGTACCACAAAAGCTTGTCTTCAGGGAGAAAGAATCAGGTCATAGCCAGCTCAATCCTTTGGGCTCCTGTGTCTAAAGCACATAGTGTCCCATAGTAGGAACTTACCTCCCACCTAGGGGCAGCCAAAGGCAACAGCAACAGCTTACACTGTTTTGAGAGGCTCTTGGACAACCCTGACCAACAGCTCACAGGGAGCTCTTCATGCCTAGTGTTGGTGTTCTGTTAGATCTATGGCTCTTATGGGAGGATTGTCAGCCTGATGGAAGATTTCATTTAAACTGTATATGTACACACAGACTTATATGTACTGTGTGTAATTTTAGTTAGGTCGATAGCACCTTGTTTCCTTGTGGCTTTTCAGCTGGCCTTACTCCTGATCTTCCCTCCTAGTATCTCCACCTCCATTGCTACCCCTCCATTTTCCTCATTTCCCCTTTCAGATCACTTGTACACTGACATTCCCTCTCTAGTGTTCTCCCACCCCCGTTGACCTGTTGTACTTTTCTGGTCTCAAGTTGGTAGCCTCTTTCATTTGATTATACTTGTCACATGTGTGTGTGCACACACACACACACAAACGTGTATACAGAGAAGCTACTGAGTCCATGTCTGTTGTCTGCGTGGTTCAAGGCTGGTAACTCTGCACTGGACTAGCAGTAAGAGGCTAACTCTCCTCCCGGCAGTCATGAGTTACCTGTGGTTCTTTGTCTGGGGTGAGACCCCAAGAAGCCTCCCCTCCTTCATGTTAGCATGCACACTGGTATTGCTGTTGTTCTGGTCTTGTTTATGCAGACATTTCTAGGAAAAACTGTTTACAGAAGAATTCCTAGTTTCCTAGCTCTTAGAATTCTTCTACTCCTGCATTCATGATGTTCCCTGAGCCTTCGATGCTGGAGATGTGATGTAAAAGTATCCATTGAAGGCTCCCAAAAATCCCTTGATCCCTGCATGTTTCCTGCTGTGGTTTTCTGTGTTGGGCTCCATTTGCCACAAAGATAAGCTTCTTTGATGAGGATTAATTGAAACCCCCTGTGTCCAAAAAGTCTCTGTGGCTCTGTTAGAGAAAGCTGAGGCTCTGCTGAACATCTGTCCTTTTTCCTCCTCAGGTGGGCGGG
Organism: Micromys minutus; assembly: GCF_963924665.1. Taxonomy (NCBI): domain Eukaryota; kingdom Metazoa; phylum Chordata; class Mammalia; order Rodentia; family Muridae; genus Micromys; species Micromys minutus. The sequence continues at coordinate 52,047,949 of NC_137983.1, read as the reverse complement.
GACAGGACGGAAGCCCAGTCATCACCTTCCCCGACTACCCAGCCTTCAGCGAGATCCCGGACAAGGAGTTCCAGAATGTCATGACCTATCTCACCAGCATCCCCAGGTAGGGCTGCTGAAGCCAGAGCTGGTCTTATGGTCTTTTCTGCTTGATTGAGACCCCAGGGTCCTGGGTCAGGGTGGAGCTTCCTCAAGGAACAGGTTCACAGCTCAGAGTCCACTGTTACAGGCCCTAGGCTCCCTCGGACTACCTGGCACTACAGTAATCCCAGCACTTAATCCCAAGTTCAAGTCCAGCATAAGCCACTAGTGAGAGCTGTTTCAAGAAAACAAAAGGCAGCCACTTTCCTCTTTTAAAACGTCATTAGTAATTGTCCATTCTGGACTCAAGGATCCATGGTGAGTGAGTCTTTCCATATCTGGGAAAGGCACCATACGGTCATGACTTTGGAAGAAGACACTCAGCAGCTGAGGCTCAATTATCTCAGAGCCTGGCTACCATTCTAATCTGGTCATCAGTTCCAAGGAAGTCCCCTGAGGTGGCTGCTGGAAATCAAGAGGACAGAAGTAGCAACAGCCACTCCTATGTCCTTGGTGTTTGTGTTAGTCACGATTCCCTCAAGGACCAGGACCATGAATATATATTAAAGGAAGACTCATTTAATCAGTTTACACTGTAATCTAGCTAGTACAGTAATGGCTGCCTCACATCGAAGTCACCCAGAATCTGATGGGTGTTTGGGTCACGAGGCTGAATGTCTCAGCACTTACAGATTCCTAGAGAGCTGCTTGTCTTCAGCGTGTCATTGCTGAGGGAAAGGCTAGAGAAGCGGTCATGTGTCATCTGAGACTCTCTCAGGCATCCATGGAGAGGAGGCTCAGACTGACGTCCAGAAGGCCTGGCTAGGATGGGTGAGCGTTGGCAGGTAGGGCTGATGGGCAGAACAGGGGAAGAGTTAAAACAGCTCTTGTGTGTCCCTAGGAGAGGAGGATCTGCTGTGCCAAGGGATGTAGGACTGAGCCAGGAAGTAGGGGTGAGCTCAAGGTGGCCCTGTGAAGCAGGGGACCACCAGGTCCTGTTGGTGTAGATGGTTCATGGGTTTCGAGATCAGTCCTGTGCTGAGCCTGCTACCATGAGTAGCCCCAGCCCCTCACCTGTCCCTTCTGTAACTATCAGGAGTCCTGTCCCTCTGGCTTGTCCCAGCATGTTAGGACCCTGCTGGGGACACTTTGGGTGATTGGAGCAAACTCGACAGGATATAGGAGAGAAATGGAGGACACACAGAGAAAGTCCCTACTTAGCTTACTCACAAGACCACAGAGGCAGCTGACTGACAGAGATGGGAAGTGTGTCTGTAGAAGAAGCCCCAACGGAGAGGAAGACGGAGCGGACAGCAGACTCTGTCTTTGCTTTCTGGAGGCGGAGCTAATGCTAGCAGATGTCCATGGGAGATGCTGCGGAGCCTGCAGGGCACCTCTGAATGTCAGTCATTCTGAGGTCACCCACAGGCTCTTAGCCGCACCAGCCCCACACTAGCCAAGGTCATCTCCAAACTTCCCTGACCACCTCCAGGTCCAAGTGAGTCCACCAAGGTTTTCCTCAGACATGTATACTTACCCATGTGTGTGAATACATGCACACACATACACTCATGTATTCTCAGAGTCACACATGTACATACATACAGGCTAACACGTACAGTTAACTCATGCACTTATGCATGTATACATTCTCATACTCACAGATGAACTCATACATGCTCACTTATATGCATGGGTTCATACCTGTACTCTGCACATACATACTCTCACATGCATGCACATCCCTGTGTGTTTCCAACATGTGTTCACATATGCATTCTTGTACATACCTGTTCATGTATATGTGTGCTCATCCATATACACATCACACAATACTCACGGCCATGGTTAAGTGTGCATTTACATGTTTACACGTGTACACACCCTATCATATGGAGAAGCAAAGCAAATCAGGTTAAGTTGCAAGTTTTAAGAACACTCAGTGGAGTCAGGTGTAGTTCCTACTGTCAGCTCAGCACTCAGGAGGCTGAGGCAGGAGGACCACAGGTTTGAGATCTGCTGGTTTACAGAGGAAAACCTGAGGGCAGGAGGAAGAAAGAGAAGAGAAGGAGGAAATCATACCAGGTTCACCAACCCTGAAAACAATTGGATCAGAGAACAGACCCATCTCTGGTGGCCATGGCGTGCGTTCTCTTTGCTGTAACTGCCACTGGCTTCTTGGGAATTCCGAAGCCATGGTTTTAGGTACTTCTGTGGGGTCAGTGTCCTGTGGCAAGGGTACACAAGGACATGGGTGGAGAGGGGCTAGTGGAGGCCCCAGGTGCCTTTGTTTTTTGGAGCATGCTGACCACTGACCTCAGGTAGGCACCTTGCCTTGTCCTATCAGCAGGTCCCGAGGCTGCTGCTGTACAACCCCCACGTGAGCCGAGACACACTCACTGGTCCAGCATAAATTCAAAGAGAAGCACAGGCAGATTTGCTAAGCAGATCATAAGTAAATCGCCTGGAGACCCTGTTCAGCTGGAGGACTGGGAGCAGCCATAAGCTATCGGGCCGTCCCGTGCCACACACAGAGCCTACATTACAAAGCTCCTCCAGTTCTCATAGGCAAACAGGGACTCCTCTCCTGGCTGCTCTTGGTGATGAGGTCCTACTCCTAAAAGGTGCCTTCATGGCTCACACAAGTACAGATGCACACACCACACACTTGCACTGAAACATGCAGGCAGAAATGAACAAGACAGATGCACACAGACATGAACACACACACACACACACACACACGTATGCAGAGACACATGCTCACTGAGATGATTGTGATAGCTTGTGAGGACCTTTGGAGGTGGGATACAAAGGGCAGAGGCACAACTCAGACTGTCAGGTATGTGGATGCTGTCATATAGTGTACCTGTCTGACCCTCCCTTGCTGGCCATTCACACAGGCCCCAGAGCAGCCAGACGGCCATGAATTTAGAAGGCAGTTTCTATGGAGTGTGGGCGTTCTGGTAGAGAGTGTGTGTGCAGCCATCTGTGCTAAGCCACTGCCACACTGGTGTTAAATGCTGAAGCTCTGCCTCTGCTTCCTCCTCACCAGAAACTAAGGGCTGGTTAACCTCAAGACTGCTCACCCCCACACGTGGTGGGCAGCGTGACCCCGAGTCTCAGCTCATCTTTTGTCCAGCAGTGCTTTAGGGCATCCATGTTGGCGTCGTTTACTGTTTCCTCCATAGTGTACATGGGCCAAGTGTACCTGCCTGTCGACAGGAGGATTTGGGGAGTCCATGCTTTCTTGTTTGGGGCCCTGCTATGATGAAGGGCAGTTAGTAGGTTTTCATGTTCTGTCCCCTCTTGGTGACAGTTCCTAAATGTCTACCCAGGTCTCCCTTCAGTCTTGTGTATCCAGAGTCTGCTCCTCTGTCTTACTTAGGGTGGCAATTGCTATCATGAAACAGCATGACCAAAGGCAACGTGGGGAGGAAAGGGTCCTTGGCCTACACTTCCACAGCACTGTGCCGTCATTGGAGGAAATCAGCACAGGAACCCAGAGGCTAGAGCTGATGCAGAGGCCCAAGAGGAGTGCTGCTTACTGCTTTGTTCCTTGTGGCTTTCTCAGCCCGCCTTTTTATAGAACCCGGACCTACCTTCCCAGGGATGGTACCATCACAATGGGCTGGGCCCTCCTCCATCAGTCACTAATTAAGAAAATGCCTACAGCCTGATCCTATCTTACTGAGGCATTATCTCAAGGAGAGTCCCTCATCCCAGAAGAGTCAAGTTGATTAAAAAGACAAAGAACTATCCAGGACCTCCTCCTGCTGTCCCTGCTGTTGTCTGTGACAATGCTTACCTGGATGGCCACTGTGTGGGGCTTCCAGGGGGAGCTCAGGCCCACTGCCAGCTTTGAACCAGGACAAAAGGACTGCAGAGGGTAAGGACACGGGTGGACATGGCCACCATCCCATCCCAGGACTCTCACGGACTGCCCAAGACCTCAGCTTTCCACAGAAGCATTTTATTTGTAAAGACAGGGGTTTGAGCACTGGGAGCCTCTGAAGCTTCCCGGAGTCCCTGCAACTTCTGCCCTTGAAGACACTCTCTGCAGGGACCCTCATGAGGCCCCACCCTGTGCCTGGAGCAGCACATTCTCCTAACCCCAGCAGAGGCCACTTCTTCTTCATTGATCCTGAGCTGTTTCTTCGGGTCTGTCAACCAGTGTGATAGTCACTGACCACATGTGGTCACTTAAATTTAAAATGAAAGAAAACAATGGATGCTTCTGCTCACCTGGCTAGGGGCCACCACACTGGGCAGCTGCACTTTGTGACTGTTAGATTAACAGCACGTGCCTCATGTTCAGGGGCAAGGGCATTCCTGGTCTTTTGTCCAAGAGGAAGGACAGCTGCCATCACCCTTCTAGAGACTGTGCCAGTGTGCCATAAGGAAGCTCTGGGAGGCACAAAACAGTGACTCTGGGTGGCCTTCCCAGGCCCTTTTTCAACCCTGTCACACAGTGCCATTAACTGGTTGCTCAGAGAGTTGGCAATGGTTGTGAGCAAGCCAGTGAGTCAGAGTGCTAGTTAGAAGTCCAGTTCCAGGGCAGAAGAGTTGCCTGAGGAGAGAGGTCAGAAATTGTCCCTGGTTGCTCTCTAAGCAGTCGGCTGTGGCTTCCACCTGGTAGGAGGAGGCCAGAGGGAGTTACTGCTTCACCTCCTGAATGTGGGGCTTCATGCTGACCACATGAGGGCGCCATTAGTCAAGCCATTGTCAAGTCAGGGTTCCTGTGAGCCTGCCTTATGGCTTCTCTCACCCTGGTTTCATATACTCCCCCACCCCCATCCCTTTCATCCTTATAACTAGTATGTAAATCTTGTACACTGTACTCCAAGACCTGCTTTTAAATTCCAGTGTCATTAAGGCAGTGACACTGATAAGACATTTACACACCGAGGAATTGAGGGAACATATCCTACTGGCCAGGGAGGTTCCATCTGTGGTGAACCTATTCTGAGAACCCTGGACCTCTGCTTGGCTCCCCCGAGCTGCTTCTCTCCAGGCCCCCACACCTTCTGCTGATCTCACGTGCTGGTTCCCTTCATCCAGGGACCACAGGGGACATGTCACCTTGTCCATCCCTATACCAACCACTGGGATGCCAGTCTCCATGGGTTCCGGCCATGGGTTCTGAGTACTGGCTGCTGTACCCCAGCCCCAACACCCACTCGCTCTTGCTGCTGGCCCTTGGATGTTTACTGTTACCTACAACTCACCTACTGATGTGAGCTATAGGGCTGACATCTCCTGGGCAGATAACACCAATGACAAGCCAAGAAAGACCCATCTCAGTCCATCTTTTCAAAGTTGTGAATGTCTGGGCTTCTTACATGTTCATGGGTTACCTCCAAACAGCTGCATCACAGTAATCACACCCCTAAACTGTGTAGAACGGGGACAAGATTATATTCAGTGAGGATTCAGGGAGGTAGGTAGGAGGGGGTGCCCAGAATCTCAGGTGAGAATCTAGAGATTCTCCCCACCACTCTGTTTATGAGGGAATGGATCCTCATCTTGTGGGTCCTCACAAATGCTCTGATTTAAAGAGGGAACCAACCATGCCATGCCCACAGGACAGTGTTCTATAGCATACGTCTTGTGGGACCTTCCTCACTGATGCCACAGGGCTTGGGGTGTTTGACCTCTGCTGCCCCAAACCAATGTGGGATGAAGTAGGCCCTCCTGATGTCCTTGCTAGGTCTGACCAGAAGACCCCGCTGAGCTAGGTCTTTGGGGAAATAAGAATCAGCTGGGCATTTGTCTCTTGCAGGACAGACCCTGGATTGTGCCTGTCAGTCTGTGATTGTTCTTTCTGCTTAGTGGTATTGTCAGACCTCGGACCTTCAAAATACTGGCCTGAGAGAAGGTTCCAGCAAATTCCAAGCTTTTGTGAGACTTTTAGGCCATTTTTTTTTTTTTTTTTTTTTTTTTTGATAAAGTAAGCCTAAATCCCCCTTCCATGTTTTAGGGCTGGGTTTCACAGTGGGTATCTCTGAATGCTGGTATCTGACTGCTGGGGAACATCTGAGCTCCCACATGCTGCCTCCTCCAATTCTTCATCGTTAGACAGCCATATCTGTCTCTCATGACCCAGGGCATCTCCCTGCAGAAGCTGAGGAAACCATCACCACCTTCCTGGTGCCAACTTCAGTGCCTGGCTTGCTGGGAGTGCAGGCCAGGGAGCACTATGGGGATGGGATCATCTTCAGCTGAGCCTTCTCTTCCTGTAGATTAGTGCTCCTGTTCCCTGGCATGGGAGGAGGGAGAAGAAACTGCCTGAATACATGTGGAAGGACACAAGATAGGGCTGTGGCTTCCTGGAGCTGGGGGCAGCCAGTGATGGTGAAAAGGGGAGGCTGCTTCATTCCAAGATTTTGTACAGTGAGTGTGACCCTGGGAGGCAGCCATAGTGTCCTAGTGACCAAGTGTGGCAGGTCAAACCATCTGAGCTCTGTGACAATGGCCAAAATAAAAATGCAGCCTTTTCTGTACTTAACAAGAGCCCCACCTTCACAGAGTCACCATGAGGCCTTGGTCAAGGACTGTGGCGGTGTCAGTCCCACACATAGCCCATTGCCACAGAGTCACCATGAGGCCTTGGTCAAGGACTATGGTGGTGTCAGTCCCACACATAGCCCATTGCCACACAGAAAGTCAGAAGGTTCTTGCCTAGAAAGTGGGGCCTGGTCCTGGCTGGCTGGATTCGGGATGGAACCTACTGCCCCAGATTGTGAGCTGCTGTCAGTGGGAGGACACAGATGCTTTCTCGGGCTCAATTGTCAACCATAAACTAGCTGCAGTGGGCAGACCACCCAGAAACACACCTGTAAATGTTGATTTTAATATAAATGTAGTATAAATTAATACAGCAGCTATTTTTTTATCCTAATGATTTCCCCAGTAATGATACAGAGAGACCAAGATTTACTGAAGGCTTTGCAGCAATACCTGGGAAGTCAATTGATATATTTTAATCCTCTAAACTAAACTGTCTACTTCCCAGTCAAAACCCCATAGTCCTTGAATTTAGGGCCTTCCGTGCTCCAACTGAACTCATGATGTCTTCTGTCCTCTCTCCTCATGGCTCAATCTGTTACTCTTTTATCTCTCTCCTTCCCCTGCCTGGCAGAAGTCCCATACTATTCTCTCTTCTGCCCAGGCATTGGTTAATCAGCTTTATTGACATGGCAGAGAATAAATGTCGATCATTATTTATATAAACTTGAAACGAGATTCTTGACATAAGCATTACAGTGCTGTGTCTAGATTGAAACAAGGTATGAGGGCAGAGAAATCAGCATTTGAACAATACAAGAATAAACGTTACATATTGCACAAAACATTATGCCTATGTATAGCTTGCACTCTGATGCCATTTCTCTAGTGTGTGTTTTTAATTCTTTGTATTTGTGGTAGTTTGAAAGAAAATGGCCCCCATGGGCTCATAGGTTTGAATGCTTAGTCATTGGAGAGTAGCACTATTTGAATGGGTTAGGAGGTATGGTCTTGTAGGATGAAGTGTGTCATGGGGAAGAGCTTTGAGGTTTTAAAAGCTCAAGCCAAGCCTAGTGTCTCTCTGACTTCCTTTGGCCTATAGATCCAGATGTAGAACTCTCAGCACTATGACTGCCTATGATACTAACAATGGAGTAAAATCTGAAACTGTAAGCCAGCCCTAATTATAAAAGTTTTTTTTTTATTAGAGTTGCTATGGTCATGGCATCTTTTCACCACAATAAAACAATGACGAAGAGAGAAATTGGTACCAGGAGTGGGGTGTCACTATGAGAGGCCTGACCATGCTGCTCATTGGCAGAATGTGAACTTTGAGACTTTGGATTAGGATCACAGTGGAATGCTTTGAGGAGAGATTAATGGGCCATATTGGTATGAGCACGGAAGACAGTGGTAATGAAAGCATGTAGATTATGATAGCAAGTGCAAGAAGTTTCAGAAGAAAATATTAATACACAATTTCTTGTGGTGTTTTGACAAATGTGTCTGTTCTTATCCTTGTCCAAAAAAAAAAAAAAAAAAAAAAAAAAAAAAAAAAAAAAAAAAAACAAACTTGCCTGAGGCTAAGTTAAAGAGGTTTTTTGGATTAATGGTGTTGGCAGAGGAGGTTTCAAGACAACCTAGTGTTGCCTGTGTTATGTAGTTATTAGTGGCCACTGTTATGCAGATCTATAACCAAAAGGAGCATGCTGATAAGCAGCACTACTTCATGGCCTTTGCATCAGCTCCTGCTTTCAGGTTCCTGCCATGTTTGGGTTCCTGTCTGACTTTCTTCACTGATGAACAGTAGGGAGTGTAAACCAGAGTAAACCCTTTCCTCCCCAGGTTGCTTTTGGTCATAGTGTCTCAGAAACAGTAAGACAGTATTTCATGTGTCATAATATTTTTTCACTCAGGAGTACTTGTGTGACATTTAGTATGAGTGAGTGAAGGCCGTTTCCATGGCACTGGGTGTGGGGACAAAGTTTTATGGTTGGAGGGTGAGGAATATGTGGTTCCTGTGTGTGACCAACAGCAAGTGTCTACATTTTCTTGGGCATTTGCACAGGTGCACACAGGAAATAGCAAACTGGATGTGGGCTCTCAGGCTTCTGAAATACCCTGGGGTAGCTGGGCTCAGGACCCTGGGCAACATTATGGAAATTTGTTCCCTCAAAGAGAATATTCTGGTTCCAGGAACTTGCTAGAGCTTCAGGCCTAGGACCTATTGTGGAATCGTAAAAGGATATCTCTATGGGTGTATGCACATCTATGTGAATTATTAGACATGTGTACATGTGTGTGTATGTTCAGATGCAAATGCACATGTAAGTACATGTGGAGGTCAAAGGACAAATTCTGGTGACTTTCCCAATCATGTTCCACCTTATTTTTTGTGTCAGGGTCTCTCATCAAATCTGGAACTTCCTGATTTGGCCCAGCTGGCTGACCAGTGAGCCCCAGTGACCCAACCCCACTCTCCCCAGTTCTGAGCTGACAAGTGTACACTGATGTGCTAGCCCTTTTCTTATGTGGATGCTTAGAATCCAACCACAGGCCTTCATGCCTCATGGCAAGCAAGTTTCCCTGCAAGCTGTCTCCCCAGCTTCCTTATGCAGAGATTTTATGGTTGAGAAACAGGCTGTAATCCCTCTATAATAAACACTGCTCCAGGAAAAGGGGGGAGGGACTGAGTCAGGAGGTGCTGCTGTATGAAATGATCACCCCAGCCATAGATCTCCAGTTTTACTGGATTTGCACAGAGCCCACAGCAGCCCCAGCAGGTAGATAGTATTATTATTTACATGTTTGCAGAAAAAGAACTGGAGGTGGTCAGAGTGAATCACGGAAGAGCAGTATCTCCCCTCATGCACACCCCTTGGTGATAGCTGCTATTTGGAAGCTCTGTAGGTTGGCCTTTTGTGGGTGTTCCTTAGACCACTGGTTTGGGACTGGCGGTATGCACCTTTCCTGCTTGGGCTTCTGCTTATGAGTTTAGCAACAACCCATCATTCTGAGCTCTTTTTTCTTCGTCACTCTGGGAAGGTCAGGCTTGGATGACTAATAGAGGTAGACCTGGTGCACTCCTTTGAAGGTTAGGAGGGAGGCAACAGGAGAGGGAGGCAGTAGGTGGGTCCCAGTTAGCTCAGCTGTCCCATGGCCTTAGGGCTTCGGTACATAAATCTCATGCATCATGAGGAAATAGCCTGTAACCTTCAGGGATGGTTGGTGGTCCATCACTGAGGAATCTGTCAGGGGTCTGTACTCCATGTGGCCACCGCATGGTATAGGCCAGGTCAGGATAGTTGGAGTCACCCATCAACCATTGAGCACCACAGCAAATTCAGTGAAGTCTCGTGTAGAGCCGCTCAGAAGGGGCTCAGCCCCAGTACTACCTCAGGGTGCACATTGCCCAAGCCAGAGCGGGACTGGGGATCTATTCTGTCTCCACTTCTTCAGACACTAGTGCAGTGGAACCAGAAGAGCAGGTGAGTGGGTGGGTCTGCAGTTCAAAGGCTGTGTGAGAGAAAACTCACGTGTACGTGGACATGTCCCTCATGTCACTGAACATGTGGAGCTCTTCATCCCCCTGTGCATTGGATGGCCCGCAGCACACTGCTGTACGCTGTAGCACCATCACAGACCTTCCCAGGACTCAGGATGGTCTATTAATGGAGATGCAGCATGCATCTTTGCTGACTGCATAATTTATAGTGTGCTGTAGAATTCTGACTTTCACTTAAGTACCGAAATGCTGTTTGTAGATTCGGAAATCAGGCATTCAGAGCGGGTGCCTCCACCAGCCTGTCTCGTTCCTCTCTGCTGAGGATTGGCTGGCAGCAGGGGCTGCTGGCATTGCACAATTGGCTTGGATGTGAAATTACCCAACAGAAGCAGACCTCCCACTTCCACCCTGTGACTCAGGCTTCTGCCGCCAGGCTGAGCCGGGAGACTGAGGGCATGCTACCAACTACACAATGCTGCCCTGCCTTTATCACAGATGTTGCTGCTGCGGAGGGCGAAAGCTCTTGCTTCACACCCCACACACACCAGGGAGCCTTCACACGCCTTGGAGATTTTCACCCAAAATTGTGATGTCATCAGGAGCCATTTTTTAATGTGGATGAACACGGGACCTCAGATGCTAGGATTGACGTGACGTGGGGGTCTCGAAGCTTGCTCTGATGGTTTGATCAGCTGTCCATGCACCAGAAGAGGCTTGGCCCTTGCAGAGCAGTAGGATGTCAGTCTGTTCCAGGAGGAGGGGCTTCTGTTGATCTGTGAATCAGTGCTGAGAAGCAAACAACATACTGAAAGTATCCGTTCTTCTTTACATAGAAGAAAGTCCTGGGAATTACAGGGTGGGGCCTCTTGGGCCTTTGGAAGCCCAGTGCTGCTGAGACCTCTCTCGGACATGCACTGTGGCATGCAGTGTGGAGATGGCATGGGACAGTGGGGTCACTGGTACCCATGGAAGCCAGGTTTGCTGCCAGCACATGCTGACTCCAAGTGTTTCTCCTTGTTTTAGTTTGCAAGATGCTGGCATTGGATTCATCTTGGTCATAGATCGAAGGCAGGACAAATGGACCTCTGTGAAGGCGTCAGTCCTGCGAATAGCCGTAAGTACCTCTCGGGGTTCTGCACACTTCTTTCTAGTTTGTGTGGAAGGTGGGGGGTTAAGGAGGCAACCAGGTGACCTAGCCAGGGGTAGGCTGAGCCATGCCAGGCTCACAGGCGCCTCCTGAATTATGGGCATGTTTTTCTCCAAGGTGGTCGCTCTCAGGGTCTGTGGTGACCCTCTCAGTAACAGCTGGAGAGTTTTGAGCAGAGATGGTTCTGAGCACATTGGACTTCTGGCTAGAAGTTGGATATTGAATCCAACTATTGTTTCTAAGTGACTCTCTCTTTTCCGTGTTGGGTTGTTTAACTTTAGTCCTGAGGTGTGTCTGGCCTTCATTACCAAGCCCTCCCTCATAGCATGCAGAGACCCTCAGTTCCAGGGCCCATCTGCAGTGCCTGTGACCACAACAGTGAAGTTGCGGGACTTGCTGGCGGTTTTAGCCTGTGGTTACTATTTCAGAACAGCAAGACTGAGGCTGTTCCTATTTCAGCAGCTGTTCCGCCCACCTCCAGACTTGATATGGGCTGCTTCCTCCAAGACGAGTTCACCCACGCTCGCTGTCCCCACCTGTCACCCATAGCTGCATGGAGACCCAAAAGTTTGGTTATCCACTAGCACCCTGACTCTGGGCTGGGATTGTTTAGCTGCTTTCACGGTCTCTGGGTAACTGATCCATGGCGTCAAGTTCTTCTGGCGGCTCAGAATCATGGTTGACCTTGGGTCATCCATCACTCACTACCACCACCACCTGGGGGCTGCGGTGCTGAAGGCTATGTGCTGTAAGAAAGCCATCCTCTTTAAGAAAGCTAAAGACTCTTGTCTACTGTGGTTCTCACAGCCTGCAGTCTGGGTGCAAACCTGTCCCTCGCAGAGCATCACCCTGTCAACCACCCATGCCGTTCTGTATGAGTGCCTAGAAATGAACAAGCTCCCATCCCCCTGTCTCCACCCTCAACCCTCATCTCCACTCTCAAGTAGTCTTCCTGTCATTGATGTGAAATAATAATTCCCCGGTGTCTCACAAGACACAGTGATTGCACAGTTACTGTCCTGGCCCCAGGGTATGGAAGATGCTTCTGATGTCCCATCAACTGTGGACAGACATGTGTCTCCACTGTCACTCCCCAGCAGCCATCAGGGCAGCCTCTGCGCCTTCACCCACTTTTGCTCACACCTGTTCAGAGCCGAGCCTCCCTTCTCTGCAGCTCCTGCTTTGCTTCTGTCTTCATGGAGCAGAGCTGCATGGGGCCAGCATGAACATGATTCTTTTCACACAAATCACACGTACTCACCTGGTCATACGTCTGGGGAGATAATCATAGTGTGAATGTGCATGTGCACGCATGCGCACACGTGCGTGCGTGTCTCTGTGTGTGTATGTGTGTGTGTATGCATGCAGTGTACATGTATACTTTTAAAATTATACTTATTTATTATTAGGGGAGCCCATATGATACAGCATGTATGTAGAGGTCAGCGGACAACTTGTGGGAGTTTGCCTTTTCCCTCCTAACACATGGGTCCTAGGATCCTTCACCCTCTGAACCGACTATGTTTTATCTAGTAAGTCACTCGTAGGTTAGAAGATGTGTTTCCAAATACGAAGTATTTCCCCAGGAAACACAGAAATTTCGTTTTAAGACTGAAGTAGTCCTGCCCCACAGGAGGCTCTGGTCCTTGCTCACCCTGGTGCATGCTGGGCTCCTCTTGTCAAGTGTGAAGGTAGATGAACTGATCAGAAGAAGGTTTCTCAAGCAAACTGGCTTTAAAACTGCTTTGTGAACACAGTGGCTGTAAGGAAAGAATTTGACTTATTTTTATATAGTTTTTGTGTTGCCTGCTGCTAAGCGCTGGTCAGGGCTCTTGACCCTCCTGCCTCAGCCTCCCAGATGCTGGAGTTGCAGGTGCACTATCATGTCTAGACTGCGTTGATTCTTCTAGTGTAAACAGGAGGAGTGTTCTCCTGTGACTCTAAGCATTTGCCAGAGCCAGGAAGTAGCAGCAGCTACCATTTATTTCAGTGAAATTGTCACGAGTTTGCTTTGATCTGCAGTGTTTCCTTGTTATAAGAAATGACCAATGGTCTTAACACAAATCCAGCAGGTAGTCTAAGCAAGTACTCTAGGCCAGGCCTGGGGCAGGCCTGGGAAAATGAAGAAAAAAATTATCTGAGAATGTGCATCCAGGCTGGGGTGCGGAGTGCAGGAACAGCGTTGCTGCAGGGTCCCTCGGGGTCACAGCACCATGCGGGAAGCTACTGTGACTCTCAGAGTGGACAGGATCCATAAAGCCATTCGTTGCTGTTCTAGGACTGAGTCCACCTTCCTGTGTCGCTAGAACCCCCGACAAGGCTCTCTGGAGGGACTGCATGTGTGAGAGGGTACAGAACGGAGGGCAAGGGCAGACAGGAGGAAGCGAGGGCTGAGCGTGTCTCCAGGAGGAGGTGTAAAGTCTTGGTTATTCCTGTGACGAGGGAAACAGTCTTGGCATCATGAGCTGAGCCTCAGGGAAGGATGCACACTAAGAAACAAGACTCCATTCAAGGGCTCAGTTGTCTGTCTGAGTCTCTGAGGGTCACCTGGCAAGGAAGCACAGTATCAGCACAGTGGGGCCTGGAAATGGGAAGGCCACTCGGGTCCTACCCACACAGCACACATAGCCATGGAGGCAGACCAGTGTACTTCCTTCAGGATCCTGCCTTCAGTGTGTGCCCAGAAGCAGCCTGTTGTGGGTACGGCACTCAGACCAGGGGCTCCACTAGACTGGGTTTTGAGTCTCAGGGAAACGACTGCTTCAGCCAGCCAGGCCCCCGGGGGCTTTCCACATAGGCCCTCTCAGGGTGCCACCGAAGCAAGGAGGCCGAGGGGCTCTGCCTCCTGCCCCCAGGGTTCCTGCTGAGCTGCACTTATGTAAGCCTTGGGGATGACTGCTATTCTTAGCCACCATCTGTGCCGCCTCGTGAGTTGGCGTTCCCCACTTTGCGGTGGTCTTTTTCCTTTTCGATGCCTCCAGCTTTGCTTGGGACTAGAAAAATAAGAAACTGGAGGAACCAAAGATCCAGTGTCCCTAAAATTCCAGTGTGTGTTCATCTCGGAACGTGCGTGTTGATGCTCTAGGTTCCTGGTCGGCACTGAGCGATGACAGAGATGGTCAGTCCCAAAGCTGAGAGTCCAGGCACCTCCTCGCTGCCGTGTAGAGAAAGTTCTGAGCAGTGTTGTCACAGAGATGTAAGGCAGCCGGGGAAACACTTCTAGGAGCTCTGTCAACACCCCTATACTGAGTATGTTTCTGTCTGTATCTCAAAGGTGTGTTAGCATTTGAGGATATATTATAGAAGGTACATGCCTGTTCTCATAAGTGGCCTAGTCCAAACTAAATCTATGCGCTGGCATGTTTCACTTAAGGAAATTGAATGTGTGTGTGTGTGTGTGTGTGTGTGGTCAAGGTCAAGTGTCATCTTCAATTTCTGTCTTTCTTATTCTTTGAGACAAGATCTCTTGCTGAACCTGATGCTCTGATCCAAGTAACTGGCCAGCCCACAAGTCCCAGGACCTTCCTGTTTCCCCTTCCCTAGTACTGGGGTTTAGGTGATGCTGTCATATCCCATGTACTGCTATGCCTCTTCTTTTTATGTGGGTTCGAACTCCCCTGCACATGCTTGGCAAATAATTTTCTAACTGAGTTAACTCCTCAGGCCCAAGAACATGAAATATAAAGTATTTCTCAGTCTACCCAAGGGTAGAACTCTGTTTGCTCCGGGACTGATGCAGTCTGTGCAGAACAACACAAAACTTGTGTCTGAGGGACCTGGGTTTGCAAGTCACCCAGCCGCCTGTCACATTTGCTGCAGGAAGCATTGCCTGTTGATTCTTGTCCTGCTCCAGTTGCTGGGGTTGCAAGATCAAGTGTCCACCAGAGGTCAAGAGAGTCATGGAGGCAGAATGGGAGGCAGCACTGGAGGACTTCCAGACAGAGGCGTCTGAGAGGTGGGCAGGGTGTGCGAAGGATTTCCCCTGGGCACTGTGCCTAAGTGCCGGCCAGAGAGGGAGGCCAGTAAATGAACCCCAGAAGTTGGACAATGGTCAGACCACTAAGAGAAAGGGTCACATAGTTAACTCCCTTACTAAGTAGTCTACAGACTGACCAGAAGGGTGGAGAGACCACAGGGTGAGAGACACTGTGGATGGGGAGGAGCCACTGGGGAGCCGGTGCTCCTTGTAGGCAGGCAAGCTTCATGTGGTGAAGATGTGCCACCCCAGGCTGGTCAGATGAGCAGCTGTGAGTCTGTGTGGGGCCAGCAGCTGATGAACAGCACCCGGACACTCACTGCTCCTGTGAAATGCTCCAGTTTCACCTCCCAGGAGGCCAGGATGGCTGAGGTGGGGCAAGCCTAGGCCTCTCATCACAGGAGTCTGAGCTCTTCCTACAGTGAGGTCCCAACTGGGTAGGGATGGTCTGTACAGAATGTTCCAGAGGAAAGTGGGCACAACCTGAGGGTATCTATTTAAACAGTTGCCCTCCATCCAACGACCAGTGTTCCTACTTTATTAAGACTTGTTTTCTCAACGATGTCTATCAGTCTTAGCATTAGGGCAGTTCTTATGTGTGCCTCCCACTGCCCACTCCTGTCCCACTGGAGCTGGTCCACAGCTTTTCTTTTGACAAATACTGAAGCAGCTTAGGAGAAAGGTTTGTTCTGGCTGAGAGGCTCCATTGCTTTCCAGCAAGACAGACACTCAGCAGGGAAGGGCACGACAGAGGACCATGTTCACTCACAGGGACCAGGGCCCTGGGAGGGGTGACAGGCAGAGGTCAGAGTTCTCACTAATCCAGCACCTTTCCCTCCACCTTTTTATTTTGAAGTATTTCAAGCTTACTAAAAATTTGGTAGTAAAGGGAATACCATGTGTTCTTGCCATGACACTTTTCCCATGTGTCCATATGTCTGTGCACGCGCGTACACACACATGCACACACACACACACACAGCCATACTTGTATATATTTTCCCACACAGAAATACACATATACACAGAGACATTTGCTCACAGATATATTATATATACAGTCACATGCATACACAGAAGCATGCACATACAGATAAGTGTGCAAATATACATGTATGTACCAATACACATATACAGGTGATAGACATGCACTGCATGCATATACACAGAGGCACACATGCACATATACATACATGCATGCAAAGGTATTAACACATACATGTGCATGAGAAAGCATACGGGAAAATGCAAAGATATCTATGCACACACATAGGTCTATAATATTTACACACATGTAGAGATCCACATACACTCATATATGGTTACACTTGCATTCACAGGTATGTGTCTGGATACCCAGCATGCATACACATGCTTACACATATGTACACAGATGTACCTAAACACACATGTACAAAGATACATACAGGAATGTGACACACACACTTCACATATATGCACACACACACTGCTCACTGAGCCCATTGGACAACTGGTTACACCGTTGTGGGAAGTTTTCCCGCCGGTTCTTACCTATGAGCCCACCGAAAATAAAGCTGTGTTGTAAAACCAAAACCCACAGTGGCAATGTAATATTGTTACAATTATGGCAGGAATAGTTGTCTGTACACTTAAAGACACACTATGGAGACAGTCTATTTCCTCCCAGAAATACTTGTTTTGTATCTTCTGCTAAAATCCAAGGTCTGTGACAAGTGAAGCGAGGGGCCATCTGTGCCATCTCGTTGGTCTTGTAACACCCGTGAAGACCGGAAGCCAGGAGCTTTGTGGAAACCCTTAGTTTGGTTTCCTCGCCTCTGGCACCCATGTGTTCCATCAGGTCTAATCCCTGGACTTCTCCACTAGAAGATGGCTCTTCTGTCTGTGACGAGCATGTCATCTGTGACGATGCTTTGGGGCTAACCAGCAGCCTGTTCCTCAACACTCTTCCTGTGTTTGCAGCCGCAGGAATCCTTGGACTCTACCCAAACCGAGAGTGTACTGGATGTTATTTCATGGGTTTTTACTCATGTGGCCTTGGGGAAGGTGGTGCTGGGTCCCCATCTGCACCTCCTAGCTCCCACTTAACCGGCAGGCACATCTTTGCAGCTGTGCCTGCCCAGAGGTGGTCAGGTGACTGCTTCCTCTGTGCCTGAAGGACAAGTGTGGACTGCATCATTGCTCCTTTAAGACAGAGAGGTTATAAACTGACCAGAAGAGTGCATGGGTGAAATGCCTCCCAGCTCCCAGAGTGAGCTTTGTTGTCCCCTTGCATACTACAGGGGAGCCGTGACAAGAGCCAGCTGGAGCTTCTGCAGAGCAGACAGAACATGAAAGCACCTGCTTGTGGTGGGTGGGACGAGATGACAGCTGCTTCTCTGACAGTCTCCTATTGTCCCACTTTCCTAACAGCTGCCAATGCACTGTCTCTCGAGTTTGTGTTGCTGGACCCACATGTGTTTGTTTTTCCAGGTCTAACTGATGTCAAGTCTGTGGGGATGTGTTCGGTGTTGCCTGTGGGGTGCACACCTGGGTGGTAGCACAGATCCACCCTGAGATCCTGGTCTCATGCACGCACCTGTGGCTGGTATCTAAAACCCTCACCAGAGGCTCCATGGCTGGCACTTAGCCTCTCAGAAGGGCACCTTAGACCCAGAGCCAGGTTTTTCTGGCTGGTTAACACTGAGGTGACAAATGGCATTTTCATATTAGCTTTGATTTGTTGGATACCAGACATGAGGGGTTGGCCCGGGTCAGCTGCTGTACAAAGCACAGGACACAGGCTGGGCACACGCAACTCTGAGCCTTGAGGAAGACTGGACCTCAACTCATGCACCACTCAGAAAATATGTGATACTTTACATTAGACAGAAACCTACTTCTGTCTCATAGCTCAGAATTATTGAGTGTCTTACAGAACACCAATATCGGGCTCTCGTCTGTCTTAGAAATGAGGGTTTTACTTGAGACTTTCCCCACTTTGGACACAAAGTCTAAAGAGGATATTTTACCTGCTGCTGTCAGGTTAGTGAGAGCGGCTAGAGCAAGTCCTTGTGCAACGTCATCTTAATTCTTATAGTTCTTTAATGTGGAAATTCAATAGCTCAACAGAAACTAATGCAGATAGAGGAAGAGACAGCAGCTGTAAGTGGGTCTGGAGGTCACCTCTGGCCAGGGGAGGGCACCTCGCCCTGGGGAATCTTGTATTTGGTAGCAATGGGAGGAGCTGTTTATCAAGGGTTCAGACATCATCCCATCCTACAGAGCCAGTCTTCTGGGAGGTGTGGCTCTGGGTGACAAAGCTAATTGTAGTTTAGAGAAGGGTGACTCATTGTCACCTCGAGGAAAGCTGCCTGCCCCAGCGGTGGCTCCTTAAATAGTGGTGTCTGATTTCACAGGGAGGACAAAACTAACAACCCTTGTATTACATTGGACAGAGAGAATCTGCCCTCGGCGGCTGCCTTTGCAGGGCTGTGTTCTATCCTTGGTCTGAGTATTTATTCATCTGCTCCCAAAGCGTCAGGGGCAAAGTCTGATAGGGCAGTGCCTATTCATAGCTCCCTCCTGAGGGAGCAGCTGGGCATGTGCCCACAGAATATAGGAGGGCTGTGGCAGAGGCATGCCCTAGCATCCTCACCAGGGCAGGACAGGGGGAAACCAGGTCACGGGGGCAAGAATATAAATTGGAGGGTGCTGTTTGCAACAGCACCTCAGTCGTTCCCAGCATCCTGTTTCTACATCCCCTTAGAAAGAGCCCTGGCCAGGCCCGTTTTTCATTACACCTATGACTGAAAAGTGTGAAATAGTAGGTGAGCATCACCATGTTGAAGGCCCTGTGAGGACCAAGGGCACAGAGTTCAACAGAAGAACGTTTTTCTTCCAGGGCAAGGCCAGTGTCCACTTGTCTAAACTCGAGGCCAGCTGCAAGCAATGGGCACTGATGCACACTGGCCTGGATGGGAAGTCAGCTGTGGATAGACATCAGTGTCTAGGACCACATAAGCTGGACCAGTTCCCTCGCCCATAATCAGTAATGAGGCAAGCATCCACTTCATTCCCCATGCTGCAGACAGGAAAACAGAGGCACTAAGTTATCCAAGGCCTAACACCTTGCAAGAGGCAAGGAGTAATGAAACACACGGAATTAAACTATTCAAGGGTGTCCCTATGCATGTGCATGCTTGGGGAGCTTATAGAGATCTTGGTTCTAGGTGCTGCACAAATACATCTTTCTTCTTCTTCTTCTTCTTCTTCTTCTTCTTCTTCTTCTTCTTCTTCTTCTTCTTCTTCTTCTTCTTCTTCTTTTTCTCCTCCTCCTCCTCCTCCTCCTCCTTCTTCTCCTCCTCCTCTTTCTTCTTCTTCTTCTTCTTCTTCTTCTTCTTCTTCTTCTTCTTCTTCTTCTTCTTCTTCTTCTTCTTCTCCTCCTCCTTCTCCTCCTCCTCCTCCTCCTCTTTCTTCTTCTTCTAACAAGTCCATTAGTGCCCTGTGGCTGAAGTGACAAGGTGCCACAAATGGGGTGGCTTGAACAACAAAACTGTATTCTCTAGACTAGAAGTCTGAGATTCGGGTGCCTGACCTATGAGAAGATGCTTGCTCCGAATGAGTCTATTCTGAGTTCTGGGACTTAGGACTCCACACTGAGATTGGAAGACCACCATTTAACCCCTAACAGCTATGGCATACTTTCAGCTTTTACTTTTTAAGCAGCGTCAGTAAAGAAGCCCGTGGTCAGCTGCCAAGGCAGGCCAGTTGCATGGCCTAGGCCACATGTGGCAAATGCTCCAGGCCCTTCTTCTGTCTCGCAGGCGTCATTCCCAGCCAACCTGCAGCTTGTCCTTGTTCTCCGGCCCACCGGCTTTTTCCAGCGGACTCTCTCGGACATCGCCTTCAAGTTCAACAGAGATGAGTTTAAGATGAAAGTACCGGTGAGTGCTTGCCTGGGCAGTGTCAGCAGAAGGGAGCTTAAGTACGTTCCTGGCACATGGTAAACTCTCATGAAGTGACCTCCACTCTGTGGCAGTAAATAGAACCCCAAAGATTCTGTCGGGAGTGACACTCCCCCTGAGTTCTGTCAGTAGGACCTTAGTGGTTTCCCCTTCCCTTGAATCTTGTCCCACCCAAGCTAGTGGTCCAGACATTCAAGGACACAACTCCATCAAAATACTGAAAGTCACGGTACACTGTGAGGGGCATACCTCAAACGTCTTAGATAAGGGTGGCTGGTGGAAGACTGTGTCCTGAGGCCATGGAGGGAGCCTCAGCTGCCACACATGCTGGACCTCAGCCAGGAACAAGCTAGCAGGGTATCCTCCCTTATTTCCACGTGTCCCGTCAGCATGGGTCAGCCCTTTGCCATCACGCACTGAGAAAGGACCCTCATGGTGCTCTACTTCCCCTCGAGAACCAAGACTTTCTATAAAGTTCCGGAGAGCACACACTTCACAGCCCGTGAAGCCTGGCTGCTCACGCAGCGCCCAGGAGCTGCAGAGGGCCACCCCAGGAGTTGGCTTCTTTTTCACAAAGGTAACAGGAACACAGGGGCCATGCCAGCCTCTGGGACTCCCTAGAGTCCACAGTGCTGTCTGCTGTGGCTCGGTCTTCGGGCAGCAGGTACCCTCTCTTTTCTAACTGTCTAAAGTCCCTGCCCACCCCTCATGGCTGCTCCCTTCCCTTTGCTCCAGCCTAGAGCCCTTCAAAACAGGAGCATCGGAGCCCGAGTTCACTACCCATTCTGCTCTGTCTCCACAGCAGTCCCCTCAAGAATCAGAGTGATGGCTAGTGAGGGACGTTCAGCATGGCCCAAGTCCTCAAGGGGTGACTGTGACTCTCTAAGAGTCATGAGTGGGTAGCACCGAGAATAACTGGCCTCCAGGTCTATCAGAAGATACTGAACCCCATGTCTTGGGGCATTTCTTTCTAGACAGCCCATTTCTTAGACCTAGTTAAAGGCAGAACCACCCAAGGCAATGGCTCACCTAGCTAGAAGTCAAATCCTGATCCCAAAACTAGATATGGGAGACATGTCCATAGCCCTTGTCTCTGAGCCCCATGGAAGCTGCAGTGACACTCTGCCCTCCCTATTATGATCAGATGACATCAACATGTCCGGCTCTTCTCTGCCTTCAGCACATAAGCCACACTAACAACAGTTTTCCTCACCTCTGAACGGTTGAGGCCATGTGTATGGTCTCTTTTGTACAACTATTTCATAGTATTATGCTAATAGGTGTCAGAAACAGGTTCACAGAAACTGTTCTGGCACCCACAAGCTCAGAGACCAATCTTATATAAATCCTAGAATTATCAAAGGACTTAGCTTTTAGATGGTAACGGATACCTTTTCCACTGTACCGACCTCATGGCAAGAGAGCTCTTTAGAAGTTCTCCCAAGCTCCTCACCTTCTGTGTTATGATGGAAAATGTATCACACACACACACACACACACACACACACACACACACACACACACACCAGTGCTAATGTTAAGGATAGAGGCTTCCTTGAGTTACCCAATCCATCTTTGGCTTACTGGCCATGAGCAGTGGATAAATTTATTAGAAGAATAAATTTACTTACTTGGCAGCATGTGGATAAATTTATTAGAAGAATGAGGAGAAAATGGAGCAGCCCTGGGAGAACTCTGTTTTCTAGTTCAAACTGAGGACTGACTTTCATCTGGTAGCCGCACTGCGGTGGGGGCCTAATATCTAGACTGCTTCTCGGCACCATGAACCCTGCTTCCCAGCAACCCTGACTTATGCCCAGAAGGCACCAGAGCATTTTCTCTATTGTAACAGCCCAGGTTGTCTCTAGACACCCCCGGTAGAGAGCCCCCACTTTAAACTGACGCAGTGTTGAATAATAGATGTCATGGTATCAAATCACTTCTGCACCGAGCCTTTAGAAGTTTACTCTGCAGTATCTGCTTGACAGCTTACAAAGCAAAGTCTGGATTTTCACCTAAAACTTGTGCTAGAATAAATGACCAGAGAAAAGTGAGATCCGGCTAGGGATGAAGAGCTTGGCTGGCCGCTTCCACCACACAGAGTAGGGCCTCTTCAGAGTTGCCAGTCCGATGAGATGGGGGCCTGACTGTGCTGCTAAATTAATTCTCACCAGTGCCTAAAATGATGTGAGCTTCATCAGGAGCCAGCGTAAACTGGTTTCTTAGGAAGCAAAGCTCTGTTCCCTCGGCATACTGAGCTCCTTGCCAGAGATATTCCCTCGGCATACCGAGCTTGCCAGCGAAGGTCCTGGCACCCATGGTATCTGTGACAAGCCAGGCACTTAATGTAGGGGTTGGTCATGTCCAGTGGCCTCACTGAGTCCTCACCCAGTGAGATCCATCAGAGTATGCCCATTGTATAGATGAGGAAGCCAAGGAGCAAATAAAATAAGAGGCTTGCATGAGGCCCATCAAGTCAGAAGCCAGAGCCATGTGGAGTCCAGGGCGAGGTGACTGATCATGCTCCTCTTTCATAGGTCATGATGCTAAGCTCAGTGCCAGAACTACACGGCTACATTGATAAGTCGCAGCTGACCGAGGACCTCGGGGGGACCCTGGACTACTGCCACTCCAGGTGGCTGTGCCACCGCACAGTGAGTGGGCCTGGTGCTCTGCAGCCGCGGTTCTCATTACTTCATAGCCCGGCAGAATAGTTTTCACATGACAACACTGCCTTTTAAAAACATGCTCACATGAAGTTCCTTCCCCAAGAATGAGGAGATGGTCTCTGTAGACCTTAGTCACTGTAAAGAAAAACCATGAGTAATGAGCCTGGGTGCGGCTCTCTCTGAGCTGAGAGGGGAAAAAAAACCTACCAAGCTCTGTCAAGGAGCTGGAGGTGGAGACCCTGAGCGTAGAATGACCCCGGGCAACAGGGATATTTGCAAAGCCAGCCCCGTACATTTCTGAAGAAGCAGAGGTTGGGACACTCACCAGAAGGCATTTGCTGACACCCGTGTCCACGGGGCTTGGGGGCCACCCTCTCCTCTCCAGGAACAGTCATGGTGTCAACTTTCAGAGCTGCAGGCCAGGGACCGTGTGCAGGATTCCGTGACTGTGCTCTCCTTCCTCCTCAGGCTATTGAAAGCTTCGCCCTCATGGTGAAGCAGACGGCCCAGATGCTGCAGGCCTTTGGGACCGAGCTGGCCGAAACGGAGCTGCCGAATGACGTCCAGTCAACCAGCTTGGTGCTCAGCGCGCACACCGAGAAGAAGGCTAAAGTGAAGGTGGGTGTGGTCTGTGGGGCTGAGGTTCAGAGCAGGCCAGTTTGATCCTAGACACAAGATGTCGGGTGAGTTGCCACATGGAAGGGCCAGAAGTAAGCGGGTCTCTGGGGTCTCTTGATAGGATGCTGAGAATAACTATAGCCCTCTTCAAAGTCCTGTAAACAAGCCTGTGAGAAATGCATGGGCATTGGTGGATGGCTCCCCTCAGCCCAGAAAACCCGAGGGACTTCAGGGTCTGTGCAAAGTCAAGACCAGAGAGAGCACTTCTCTGGTGTGTGTGCTGGGGGGGGCACTCTGGTGTAACTGGGCAGGGCCCCTGCCAGTTCCTCTCACTGGCGACTGATGAATTTCTTGCATAAAATACCACTGTACTGCAAGCTCACATGTCCTTCTGGGGTCAAGACATTCTACATCCCCGATGGCTTTCAGACAGCAGGGTCTGGGTAGGTGTAGGCTGCTGTGTGTCCTGAGGATAATACCCCATCTCTGTGAGGCACGTCTCTCGCTCCTTAGAAATGGCTTTGTCTGTACAACAAGGCCAACCACAGGAGAGAGATGCTCAAAAGTCAGGTTTCCAGTTGTTTTGACCTTATCCCCACACCCTGAGTGACCCATAGCCCTAGCTTTGCCACATTGAGCAGCGGTGGCATCATTCTTGCAAGCATGTATTTAAAAAAAAGAACTAATTCTTTGAGAATTGACAGTTTCAAGTGCACTATCACCCACAGTGCACAGTGTTCCCACCCCATGCTAGCCCCACCTACTCAGTGAGACCTGAGCCCAGCCAGCTGGCTGCAATACAAACCCTGTGTGCTCTCTCTCTCTCTCTCTCTTTCTCTCTCTCTCTCTCACACACACACACACACACACACACACACACACACTCCTCTGCAGGAGGATCTGCAGCTTGCACTGAAGGAGGGGAACAGCATCCTCGAGAGCCTCAGGGAGCCACTGGCTGAGAGTACTGCCCATAGTGTGAACCAGGACCAGCTGGACAATCAGGCCACTGTGCAGAGGTAAGGCCTGCACCCTCCTTCCCTCCCTTGCTCTGGCCAAGGTGCAAGACTTCCACAGATACACAGCCACTGTGAAAACACAAGACTATTAGCCAAAAAGATTGCAACAGAACCCAGGCAGGTAGCCCTCTGGCCAGCCTCCCGTGCTAAACAAGAGAAGCGGGGAGTTCAAGGACAGACAGTTTCATGGACAGGAAAATGTTGGGCAGGCAACAACAGCAGAGCACCTTAGATTTGAATGGCTGCCACCCCCCCAGTGAGTCATTGTAGGAGAGTAGCTCAGGGTGCCTCTGCTCCAGCCCTGTGTTTTCAGGCATGCGTTTTACTATCACAGTAAAGAGTGCTGCCTGTCTTCCTCACTGGTTCTCCATGTTCTTAACACAACACAGTCAGTGTTCACTAGTGCTCCTGTGGCCTATCTCCTTCCTCACCACCCTGCAGACTGGAAGGGTGCTGGTCCCACCTACAGGGCAGGCTCGGAGCGCCTGGATGCATAGAATTTTGTCCATAAACCCAGTGGTAGGCAGCCGGACTCTTGGCTCCTGGCTTTCACCTGTGCTCACCCACATAGGCTGTGGCTGTGTGCAGAACAGGCATGTTGTATTTGGGAACATAGGAAAGGCACACAGTAGGTTACCAAGAGTCACTAACTAGCAGGAGATCTAGGTAGCCTCGCCCTGGGAAATTTATCAACTCCTCCAAGACTAGGTAAAGGGTTAGAATAAGGAGGTGCTGGTTGGTTCTGTATAAAGTCCTAAGGGCGAGGGTGAGAGTGAGGAAGGCAAACGCTAGCTCTGACCTTGGCAGTCAAATGCTGGGTTGTCATCAGTAAACCCAGTGGCCCTTCAAAAGTGAATGAATGTGGGACTAGGGAGATGACACAGTTGACTGACTGTTCTTTATGCAAGAACAACACCCTGAGTTGGGATCCCCAGTAGAAAGCTCAGGTGTAATGGCTCATATCTGTAATCTCAGTACTGTGCAGACAAAGACAGGCAGATTCCTGGTGCCCACTGGCAGAATTGGCAAGCTTTAGGTTCCATGAGAGACCCTGTCTCAAGTAACAATATGGAAAACAACTGAAGAAAACTTCTGATATCAACTCCTGGTGTACACATACACACACACACACACACACATACACACACGCGTGCGCGCGCAGGGCTCTGCTCTGCTGCATCTGTGTGACACAGGCATGGGTGCAGGAGGGAAGTTTGAGCCTGGGGTCTTGTCTGACATGCATCTCCCTTGTGCCCCTCAGAACCCTGAGAACTAACTGTAGGAGTCAGCGCATGGGGCTGAGGAGTCACTGGAAAGCTTATCCGGGAAACCTCTGGGAGGCACGGTGTTCCTCACTCCTGCGACCCCTTCCTCTCTTTCAGGCTCTTGGCCCAGCTGAATGAGACCGAGGCTGCCTTTGATGAGTTCTGGGCAAAGCATCAGCAGAAGCTAGAACAGTGCCTGCAGCTGCGGCACTTTGAGCAAGGCTTCCGGGAGGTGAGCGCTAAGCTGCAGGCCATGAGGCGCTGCCTTTCAGGAAGTAGGAATAGATTCGTCCGCTTTATTTCTAACCCAGCAGTCCTCGACCCATGGCTGGCAACCCCCTTAGGGGTCCCTCAAGACCATCCTGCCTATCAGATATTTGTTTATATTACAGTTTACAACAGTCAGAAAATTGCAGTTATAAAGTAGCAACAAAAATAATTTTGTAGGTAGGGGTCACCACAACATGAGATCCTGACACCCTTTGCCAGTTCCCTGAGCGGTAGCAGACCATAGCTCAATGTTGCAGCCTAGACTGACATCGAAGCTCTAGGTTCAGGACACCCATCACACAGAACCTTGGGCGGCCCTTTGCAGCCCCTCCCAGCTCCACAGGTGTCTCCAGTTCCTGGAGAACATTCTGTGACTTAAACTTCCAGATCACAGTTTACTATTGGAGGAAGTCAGGACAGGAACTCAAGCAGGGCAGGAACCTGAAGGCAGGAGCAGATGCAGAGGCCATGGAGGAGTGCTGCTCAGTGGCCTGCTTCCCAGGGCTTGCTCAGCCTGCTTTCTTATAGAACCCAGGACCATCAGCCCAGGGATGGCCCCACCCACCATGAGCTGGGTCCTCCCTCATGGATCACTATATGAGAAGATGTCCTACAACTGGGTCACATGGAAGCATTTCCTCAAATGAGGCTCCTTCCTCTCTGATAACTCCAGCTTGTATCAAGTGGACACACAAAACCAGCCAGTACAGCTAAACTCCACCTTCTTGTCAATCAGAACAGGACCACCACATATCCAGGTGTTCTTAGCTTCGCTTCATCAGGGCTGCACAGTTTTCAGCATAGTTTCAGTTGTCTTATTGGACGTACACTGAACTACAACATTTTAAAAATACAAATGGCATGGTGTTTTCATTCTGAGTATATCTACTGCAGTATAGAGAGATGCAGCTGCCCTTGTCTGTCTCTGGTGGCCATCGGACATGCCCACTGCTGAGGCTTTCTGTTTTCTTTCTGTGGAGTTCTCTGCATAGGTGACCATGCCATGCAAAGGACACTTGAACTTCTTCCCTTTGGCTGTGTCTTTCTCCCTGTTACACTGGCTTCAGCTTCCTGTTTGAGTGAAGGCAGTGAAGGCCACCTGGATACCTTGGGTCCACGTGGGGAAGCATCCCCCGTCCCCCAGCCACACATCCTGGTGGCTCTCAGGCCTCTGCAGGAGTTCCTTACTGAGCTGAGAGCATCTCTCAGCTGCTGTTCTTCTCAGATAGTTTACGATCAGGGTGGATGTCCAATTTATTCCATTCTTTGCCTTACCTGGTGAATTTTGTGACCTCTGACCTGTTGCTCATTCTGTGGATAGGTTTTCAGATTCTTCACCACCTTGCAACTCTGAAACAAAGCCTGGTCACAGTGTGTGGTTAGTTCCTGCAATATAGTTGCTTTTATGTATGGCTGAGTCAAGTTTGGCAATAGTTTGCTAATTTTTGCTACCAATTCAAGGTGCACAGGTTAGGAGGACAGGTCTGGGGATTCAGGGTGCATGGATCTGGGGTTGTCTTTTCTACCCTTTCTCTTGTTTTGGAATCAGAACAATGTTATTTTGAGGAAATGAATCAATCAAAAGAGGACTGTGGAGAAGGTTGTATAGATTAGTATTAATTTTTGTATGTGTGCTTATGTATGTGTTTCTGTGGGTGTGTGCCAAGTGTGTATGTGTGCACACACATGTGTGTGCATGGGCACAAAGACTAGAGGGGATGTCAGTGTCCTTGCTCATGCTGTACCTTTACCTTTGGGAGACATGGGATATCGCTGAGCCTGGAGCTCACTGAGTGAGCAAGACTGAGCTCCAAGGATCCTTTTGTCTTCTCCCAGAAGCCCCAGGGACCACTGGAGTTGTAGGTACAAACCACCACACCCAACACTTTGAGTACTAGAGATGTGAACTTAGGTGCACTTGATTGACAAGCTTTTTACTGTTTGAGCCCCTCAGTTCTTCTATAAACATTAGATGTGATACCCTGGGAAGCTATCTAGGCCTGGAGGTGTGTGTGTGTGTGTGTGTGTGTGTGTGTGTGTGTGTGTGTGTGTGCGTGTGTGTATGTATGTGTGTATGTATGTGTGTGTGTGTGTTGGGATGTGTATGTGTGTGTTGAGGTATGTGTGTTGGGGGGATGTTGGGTGTGTGTAGGGATATGTATGTGTGTTAGGCTGAGGGTGGGGGTTAAGTGGTGACTGAGCTTGCTCAGCAGTTCTGCCACTGTGGAAAAAGCTGTTTCACAGTGAACAAATGGATGATCCTATCAGGAGGTGGTCCCCTTCCTCTTCATCATGTTGGGTGAGATCCATGTCCAGACATGCTTCTGTTTTCTTCCTGTCCGTGGGAGGCTGTAGTGACGGC
The DNA here is from genome assembly GCF_963924665.1 of Micromys minutus. NCBI lineage: Eukaryota > Metazoa > Chordata > Mammalia > Rodentia > Muridae > Micromys > Micromys minutus. The sequence continues at coordinate 52,019,584 of NC_137983.1, read as the reverse complement.
CCCCACTTCCTCGCCAATATTGACAGCTTGTGTCTTTCCACAGTGCAGACAGAGCACTGACTGCTGTATAAGCACAGTGCGACACTTGAAAGGCAGCTCGTCTTTTCAAAGGAACAGCAATTTGCTTTATTGTTTCCTGTTTTTGGTTTAATTGATTTCTGATTGTATCTTCGTTTATTTCTACAGTGGATTTGAATTTACTTTAGTCTTATTCTTGGCTTGGGGTATGAGCCTATAGTAGCTACTTAAGATTATTTTTTAAAATAGTACACTTATTTATTTAGTGGGTTTTTGGTTTTTTTTGAGACAAGGTCTCAGTCTTTATACAGTTTTGACATCTGGAAACTCAGTATGTAGCCTAGGTAGCCTCAAACCCACAATGATCCTCGTAGCCGGCTTATTAATATTACACATATGTGTTAGGAGTGCCAACACTTTTCCTCCCACTCCTTTTCCTGATATGTCCCATGGGTTCTGATCTGCTATACTCCCATTGTCCTTGAACTCGATACCTTGTACTTCCTGTAAAGCCTCCTCAGCGACCTGTGGGTCATTCACAAGTCCTGTGGAGTTGTTTGGTTTCCAAGTGTTCTGGAAATGAGGCTGTGGGCAGGGACAGCCCCCCAAGAGGCTCTGCAGGCCCCAGTGGGTTGGCCAAAGCCTGATGTCCTTCATCACCTGGCTGCTGTTGGGGTCGCCATCCCCCACCCCCAGGCCTGGGCTCCTGAGTGAGGCACAGATGTTCCAGACAGCCTTCCTCTGTTGCAGGTCAAAACCGCCTTGGATTCCATGTCCCAGAAGATAGCTGCGTTCACGGATGTTGGCAACAGCCTGGCCCATGTGCAGCATCTTCTGAAGGACTTGGCCACCTTTGAGGAGAAGTCCAGCGTGAGAGTCGGGCATGGGTGGAAGGAGAAAGGCCACACGTCATCTGACTATGCAGAGGGCACAGCACTGAGCTTCCCCTTGAACATAAGCTCCTGTGGCACCTAAGGGGTAGCACAGGCCGTGTGCAGGGAGCCCCAAGAGTCCTCCATCATCTCAAACACACACCCTGTCCTCCGCGCCCCTTTGTCTAGCTCTGTCATGATTCCTTCACTTTCAAGCCTGTACTTATTGTATGTCTGGGCACGCAGCACCTTCCTGACTCTCACGACCTTTGGCCTCAGAAGTCCTGAGGACTCAGTGGGCCTCAGGCAGCCACAGCACACCACAAACTCCACACCCATTGCCCACCTTTAGGGCAGACACAAATAGGACTAGGTTTACCTTTTGTCTCTCCACACCGGACTAAACAGACTATCTTGATGTGTCATGCAGGTGACTGTGGACAAGGCCCGAGCCCTGTCCCTGGAGGGCCAGCAGCTGATTGAGAACAGGCACTATGCTGTAGATTCCATCCATCCCAAGTGTGAGGAGCTCCAGCACCTATGTGACCACTTCGCCTCTGAGGTCACTAGGAGGCGGGACCTTCTCAGCAAGTCCTTGGAGCTGCATAGCCTCCTGGAGACGGTAGGACACCCAGCTGGGCTTAACTGGACACCAGAGCACCCCCACCTCCGCGTCCTGTCTTGTCCACTCTTGCCCCCATGCACCCAGTGTCTCAGTAATGCTTTCTTGGGTTCTGTTAGTTCTGCCTCATTCTGACCCCTCCCCTGTGGTGAGTCCAGCCCTGGAAACCTAGTCAGCTCTGCAGTGGCAGGTCCCCTCCAGCCACCCTTTGCCGTAGTGGCAGAGCGCCTCACTTCCTGCAGGAACATCGGACAGGAGGCAGGGGTGGGGAGCACGGGGTCTGGCAGGCAGCCACAGGGGAAGGATGGGGCGGCAGGTGCTGAGATCGACGCCCTTTCCTTGTTTCCAGTCCATGAAATGGAGCGATGAGGGGATCTTCCTGCTGGCTTCACAGCCTGTGGACAAATGCCAGTCCCAGGATGGTGCGGAGGCGGCCCTCCAGGAGATCGAGAAGTTTCTGGAGACTGGCACAGAAAATAAGATTCAGGAGCTCAATAAGATTTACAAGGAATATGAATGCATCCTCAGCCAGGACCTTCTGGTAATGCCAACGAGGGTTTCTGTCTCCGCGGGCTATGGTGTGGGGCTGGGGACCCACTTCAGAGGATATTCCAAAGAACATGTTTTTTGAGATGCTAAGGATTGAACCCAGGACCTTATCATACATGTGAGGCAATGTCCGTGAGCTATGACATCAACCCCAGAAGAAGCCTTTGAGTAGGAGATGGGGTTGGTGCGTAGACGTGCAGGGATGAGAGCATCAGGTTCAGCCCTTCCTCCACTACAGAAGTTATTCCATGCCACCACCTCCCCAGCATCTCCTGGGATAGGTGTGAGGTTGTAGTGTGGCATTCACTGGAGCCCTGGTCATACCATGGTGCCTCTGATATTACACGAAAGATTGGCTTGGCTCCCCTTCATCCCAGCCAGCTGCCCTAACTCCACTTCTGGGGCGATAGGGAGAGATCGGTCCTCCCATCCACAGCCGTCCTTTCTGAGTTCTGGAGATAGCTCCCAGTCCTGCCGGGGAATCTCACACAGCTCTCGCTGTCCGACCAGGTACAGCACAGTTGATGGAACCCCTTACTCTCCTGTAACAGAGGAGGCTGCAGACACTGTCACACACTCTCTAGATGGCGGGGTGTTTTTATTGGGCTGGAACTGACATTTGCAAGGTGTCTCAGAAGCTGTGTCATTTCAGGAACATGTGCAAAAAGTCTTTCAGAAGCAGGAGAGCACCGAGGAGATGTTCCACCGCAGGCAGGCCAGCCTGAAGAAACTGGCAGCCAAGCAGACACGGCCTGTGCAGCCCGTGGCCCCTCGGCCAGAGGCGCTTACCAAGTCCCCCTCCCCCTCACCAGGTACACTCTTCCTCTAAGGCAGCCAGGTGGCCTGTCTGAGGAAGCCACACTGTTGCCACGCTTTCTCCCTGCCCTCCCTGGTCAGTTTATGGTTAATTTTACTAGAACTCAGCCACACTCTGCCTGCCACGTATCATCAGCTGTGGCTGTTTTTATGCCTTGGCCACAGCAGAGTTGGGTCCTTTCAGCTGAATTCTGGTGACCCACAGAACACTGACTGAGCCATTAAGAAAGGTTCTCAAGTCACTTCCTCTGACCCGTTCTCTTCCCATCCGCCCACTGCTATGCCGTGGCCGGAATCGTGCCCCTGGATCAGCTTTGACCTCTTCCCAAGCCTTCCGGGATCTCACTAACCATGGAACCATGTTCCATGAGCCGCAAGGGTGCCATGGTCTGCTGCCCTCACCATGCTTATAGAGACTTCCTCCTCACTGGATCAGGAGAGCAGTCTTTCCCTTCCGCTCTGGGACAAAAACAAAACAACAACAAACAAAACAGAGGTGAACAGGCTTCTGTCTTGGCCAATGGCAGCCACAGAGGTCCTGGAGAAGCGCCCACCATGGGCCTGTGTTGTGGAGGAGAGGTGGAAAGATGGCCTGAGCATGGGATTCCAGGGTTTCTGAGGCGCCGGTGAGGTGTCTCTCTCTCGTGTGCACTGTCTCCTGTCAGCTATCGCTGTTCCCAATCTAGGGGCTGTGAAGGCCCCAGCCAACATCCCTTACCCACCAGTCACCTTTTCCTCCCGTCTTTATTGCTGTGATCCTTTCTTCTCTTCCTTTCCCCTCTGGGTACAGTTCTTGACAGGGCTAACGCCCTTCTCTGCCCCTTTCTACACTAGGCTCCTGGCGAAGCTCTGAGAACTCCAGCTCTGAGGGCAACGCCCTCCGCAGAGGGCCCTACAGGAGAGCCAAGGTGAGGCTCATGCCGCGATGACCCTGCACGTGCCTGTCCTAGCCAAAGCAAAGCAACTCAGCATCCTCCTTTGGTCCCTGGCTGTCCATGTGCTCTGTCTCTCTGTCTCTTGGCCTCTGGGGCATCTACTTGCCCTCGTCTGACTCTATTCCAAATGGGAACCGAGGCTGGGTGCTCAGTGCCTGCGGGGGCACTTTTCACCCTCAGTGCAGCATGCTGTTCTCTCTCCAGAGCGAGATGAGTGAGCCCCGGCAGGGCCGCACCAGCTCCACGGGAGAAGAGGAAGAGAGCCTGGCCATCCTGCGCAGGTGAGGGGCCGTGCTTCCCACAAGCTGCAGGGCTGTGAGGGTCTGGGTATCCGCAACACAAAGAGGTGAGCAGCACTTAACCTTGGCACAATGAGCGGGAAAGAAGCCGCCACCATGTATATGGCCACTGAAAACAAACACATGAGCTAGAGGACACACACACACACACACACACACACATCCCCCACACACACACACACCACACACACACACACACATATACAGACACACACACACACACCACATACACACACACATCCCCCCCACACACACACACCACACACACACACACACATATACAGACACACACACACACACCACACACACACACATCCCCCACACACACACACCACACACACACACACACACATATACAAACACACACACACACACCACATACACACACACACACACACACACACACACACACACACACACACACACACACATCTGGGCTGGGCAGGTGACCATCTGAGCCCTTACCATGTAGCCTACCTTCTGCTATATGGGAACACATACCTATCCGCAAAGGTGCCTGCAGAGTAATGGCCGAATGTCGTGACACACTGAAAGCCTGCGCTCAGAATGTCACCACTGAAACCTGCCTGCCCCTCACCTTCAGCCAAGTCCCTTCACTCATGAAGTCTCTGATCAGCATCCCAGCCAGACAGTGTGAACACACACCTGGGAGTGTGTCAGCCAGGAGCTGGGGCCATGATCTCAGGGACAGAAGGAAAGGGTCAACCCTGTATCGTCCTGCCTAGCGATGTGTGTTTGCCTATGTAAGAATGAAGACATGGCTCATGGAAGCACATGGGCAAACAGATGCACACAGGCAACACACTTCCTGATGTCCCCAACAAGCCCAGCAGTGTCCCTCTTAGGAGATACAGGACATTGAGTTATAGAACTGAAGCTCCAGCTGAGAGGAACATTCTGTCACTTCTGGCCTCTGATGCCAGATGTGGAGCAAGAGGCAGAGGGGGGTAGTCAGCAGAGAAACTTCCAGGCAGGGCAACACACACAGGCCCTGATATGGAAGTGGCTTCCCACTAGTTATTGGCTATTGGCTGCTTTCTCATAGTCCCGCCCAGGTCCGGTACTCCACCGGCTGTGGCCTTCGCCGATGGGACGACAGATTGGCTGTGGCATTGGCAGACGGTCTCATATCAGAAAGGCATGGATGGCTGGCTGCTCTGTGAGCCTGTGCTCATCTCCTGGGCTCCATGGCTGCTGGGCACATTGCTGGGTTGCAGGTCGTGACCTTGTAGCTCTCGTGAGCAGGAGAGGAGCTGGCAGTGAGGAACCACACCTAGTCAGAGGCTCTGGGGTAGAGAGCAGAGGATCTTCTTGATACACGTCTTAGTGAGACTCCAATGTCTTGTGAAGAAAGCAGGGAGTGTCCTGACTTACTAGTGTGTGAGTGCAGGTGCCACTGAGTTTGTACAGGTGGCCACAAAGGCCAGAAGTGGGTAGAGAAATCAATCCCAGAGGGCAGTGGAAGCTGGGCAGCCAGCTTCTTCCACAGCTCCCCATACTGGGCCACGATGCCATGGTGTCTCCAGTCACAATAAGTCCACACGCTCCGTGATTCCAGATGATCCGCTCACACTGACGTCTTTGCTCTCCGTGCTCCTCCCACAGGCACGTGATGAACGAACTTCTGGACACGGAGCGGGCCTACGTGGAGGAGCTGCTCTGTGTCTTAGAGGTGAGCTTGGGCATGTCCCAGCATTAGGCTTGCCATCACACAACAGCTCCATTTTTAAACTGTTGCTAGAGCTAGACCTCTTGACAAAGGCCTGTATGTCCAGCCACTCTAGAGACAAGGCAGGAGGATCATAGGTTCAAGGCTTACCTGGGCTATAGAGCAAGTTCAAGGTCAGCTTGAAGACCCCACCAGCACACACACACACACACACACACACACACACAGAGAGAGAGAGAGAGAGAGAGAGAATGTTCCAGAAGGCAGGTCTGGAGGAAGAGGACTCTGACCAAGACACTTTGGATATACACAGAAGCAGCAGCTGTGCCTTGTGTAGGTTATGGCTGGATAGAAATGTCAGAAAGGAAGATGGGCGCTCGCCTGTCTCCACACTGGGTACTGTTTGTAGTCGCTTGTGCTTTGTGAGTCTTCTCCAGAGGACCACTGAGGCAAGCACGGACAGGGAAGAGTAGCACCTCAGTTTCCATTGTCTCTGTGGTTCTGTGAATGGATCTCAGACAGCATGCACGCCAGGCGAGCTCTCACCGAGTTCCTCTTCAGCCCTTGGGCTCACTTAAAGTATCAAGGCACGGACCCCGGTACTCACACTCGGTGGTACCAAGCCCAGCTTTCTGTTAGCTGCAGGCATGGCTCTCCCGGCTGACCGCCCCTCCCCTACTTTGCAGGGCTACGCTGCAGAGATGGATAACCCCTTGATGGCACACCTCATCTCAACAGGCCTGCAAAACAAGAAGAACATTCTGTTTGGAAACATGGAGGAAATCTATCACTTCCACAACAGGTAGGACACTTCCAGCCACAGACACATGTGCATGTATGTAGATGCATGCAGTCCCCGTGATCTCTTGCTTGTGGCATGGATGCCTTCAGGGAGCAGGGATCCGTAGCCCTGGGATGAAGGCTGGGAACAAATCTCCGGAGAGAACTCCCAGACAGGTACAAGCACATGGAGCAGGTGCCCATGATACACTCTCTCTCTGAGCACCTTGGTGAGCCCTTGCCCTGCTAGCTCATTCGTAAAGTGTCTGGGTGACAGGCGCAGTGCCTGATGGGAGGATAGGGTGCTGGGAAGCCATCTAGCCCTCATGATTCCTTTTTAGAACTTGGGATCTCCAAGGGCCAGGTCCTTCAGCAGCATCTCTGGGCTTATACAGGAAGTGGCTGCCCACCACGCCACACCCAGTTCTCTGCTCCTTTCCTGCTCAGACCCTTCCCTTTAGCAGCATTCCTTTAGTTCTTGACTTGGCCCTTGTGGCTTTCAACTACAATGAACCCCAAGCAGCCTTCCTCTCCTGGGACCTCCCCAGGGGACAGTTTCAAGTCACTGTTTAGACAGAAAACACAAAGGATTTGGTGGATCCCAGAAAACCTCCAAGCTCATGGCCGGCGTATGCAGGGTCTGCAGAGCCTTCGAGTGTCCCATCCCTGTCTCTGCCCATTGTCTCACCTCTGCCCCAAGAAGGGTAGCTCCAACTTTAGAATGAAGCACAAAGCCAGATAAAGGAAGACAGCTGGGCTGTGACGGGTGTGGGCTGCAAACTCCCAGGCCCGATGGAATGTTACTACCACACCGTGAAAAGATTGCTCTGGGTGTCTGGAAGACAGTGCTGTCTGCTTCTGCTGCGTTCCCTGCCTTACTGACAACCTCTCCATACAGAATATTCCTGCGGGAGTTGGAGAGCTGCATAGACTGTCCGGAGCTGGTGGGGAGATGCTTTCTGGAGAGGGTATGTATCTCTAACTGTCTCACAGGCAGTGTATCTCCCAGGGCTCCTCTGAGTGATCCTGAATGTCCAGCACTAAGTATGCGCAGGGCCCTTGGTGCCTCCGTATCACATACCATGCATGGCAGCTTGCCTGCCTCCGCAAGGTTGCTCGCCACTGATGCCCTCAGCTCCCACTGCGGCTGGAACCAGACAGCAAGTGTCTCCAGTGTAGCAGGAAAGGAGGGGAAAGTGGGATCTTGCTTTTAAGCCTAAAGACTGCTTCTGAAAAAGAGAAAAAAACATGAGGCACAAGGTTTGGAATAGCCAGAGTCGTTTCTGAGGCCCAGTGTGGCCCAACTTTCCTTGTGGGTTGGTTTGTTGTTGCCTAAGCCTCGATAGCTGTATATCACTGGAAAGGGCTCTGGGCTCACTCCCCGTCCGTCTCCTCTCTAGAGTCCTGGGTGTTTCCCTCAGAGGGTGGAGAGGAGTTTAACAGAGGCCGTGTGGAAATGTTCTAAGCAGAGAGAGCGGAATGCACACAGAACTTCCCTCAGACCCATGGGTGTTGTCATGTTGAGCACTGTGAACTGTGTCAGATTCACACCTCCCTTCCAGGAGGTGACTGACAGGAGAAAACAAGGCAGTGTCATGAAATAAGAAGCAAGGGGAGCCCGGGGTACAGCTCAGTGTAGAAGACTTGTCCAGCACACAGCGGGTCCCAGGTTCTATCCCCACACTAAACGTGGGTGTGGGCAGGACGGGGGCACTGATGCTCTGGTGAGTCACTACGCAGGGCCAGATGACGTCCCCATACCTCTAACTCTAGCATTAGTAGGTGGGTGCAGGCAGGCAGGTCTCTGTACATTCAAGGCCATCAAAGGTGACATAGTGAGACCCTGTCTCCAGGTAGGAGAGACGAAGGATCCCACGTTTGTCTTAACTCAGCCTGGAAATAGTGTACCTCCGAGTCCCCAAACCTGGGGTAGTCATCGTGATGTGGGTCAGTGGTCCCTAACCAGCAGCATCAGCACCCCTGTGACTGATAAGACTCCCTCATGCAATGTCTACAACCCTCGCATGTCAGCATTTATTCCACTATTGTCTGTACCCCAGAGTCACCTGAGTCACCTTGAGATACTTGAAAACACATTGGGGACACTGTTGTTTTACCCAGGGCTCAGGGGTGTTCTTACAGAAAAACCCATAAAATGTCCCTTGAGTCTGCAGCATAGTGGCTGTGCCAGCTCTAAAGTCCCTCCTATAGAATAGGAGTCTGTGGGTCCATGTCCTGAATAGCTCCTTATTCAGGTGAGAAGCTACCTGTGCTGAGTTAACTGTGATGTGATGGAAAAGGAAATTCAGATTAACACAGCCCTAGGAAGTGACTGCACAGATGTCAGACAGTGAGGGTGGGGTAGCCTGTGGTAACCACAGTGGCAGGGGTGAGGTGCAGGCTACCCCTCTATCTTTGGAACTGTTACTGCCCCACACTCACTATGCACATAGTCTGCGGCTGTATCCTTAGGGATCGAGGCACAAGACTCCTGGCAGCATGAGCTGAGGCTGTTGGCTTATGTCTCATTCACGCTTCACTTGATTCTAGCACAGAGTGGGTGGGGTCGTACAGGTTGGGGATAGTATTAGAAATCAAAGCCCAGGAGGACTCCAGAGTCAAAGGAGAGCAGGGCACCCAAGGGTGGAGGGTGCAGGAGCTCGCCTGTGCCATCCTGCTAAAGCAAGCCGGCATAAGTTGGGCTCAGGACACCATGAAGATTACCCTTGCCCTATGGTCCTCAGTGCCCACAAACCATCGAGGTTATGTTCCTGAGCCCATTTCATGCCTCAAAACCACATGGCCAACACGATCTGCCTTCAAAAATATGTCTTAAACTGTATCCTCACACGGTCTTTGTCCCAGTGACCCCTGCATTTTACATCCATCTATACCCAGACCCCAGGAACTTCTGTAATCTATAGTCATATGTATCCTATAGCCATTAAAGACCCAGAGCCTGCTGTACCCCAAAATCATCTGCAACCCCAGGTCACGCCCCAGGGCCTTCTACATCCCCTGAGCATCCAGGGGCAATTTGATTTTACAAAATATTCAGGTTTATTTTGAATATGCATATATGAGTGGATAAATATATGTATGCATGTATGTATATGTATCTCATGTGTGTGCATGTATGTATATGTGTGCATATGTATGCCGTGTGTACATGTATGTACATGTATGTTGTGTGTGTGCATGTGTATGTATGCCATGTATGTGTATGCTGTGTGTGTATGTATGCTGTGTGTGTGCGCATGCATGTATATGTGTGCACATGTATGCCGTGTGTACATGTATGTACATGTATGTTGTGTGTGTGCATGTGTATGTATGCCATGTATGTGTATGCTGTGTGTGTATGTATGCTGTGTGTGTGCGCATGTGTATGCTATGTGTATATGTATGCTGTGTGTGTATGCATGCATGTATATGTATGCTGTATATGTGTGTGTATATATGTATATATGTGCATGTGTGTATATATGCATGCTGTGTGTGTGTTTGTATTGTGTTGTGTACAGAAGCCAGAAGAGGATGCTGTGTTCCTTTTAACTGGAGAGCCTACAGTTGTGAGCTGCCATGTGGGTGCTGGGGACCGAACCTGTTCCTCTGCAAGAGCAGCCAGTGCTTTTAACCACTGGGCCATCTCTTCAGTCTTGCTTGTGTGTATTCTACAAAATAGCCTATATAATCTGAAAAGCTACCTGAAAGCACCCTGACATTTTCTATAAACAACCTTGGCGGCTCTCACTCCACTTCTCTGGGCTGTAGGTGGTCAGTGGTAAGGTTGGAATCCGAGTCTCTGATGCTGGTGGACAGCAGGTGACTGGGGTCAGAAAGCGGCCCAGCGTTACTGGGAAGCAGCCTGTGCTCTTTGTCCCTCCCGGCTGCAGATGGAGGAGTTCCAGATCTATGAGAAGTACTGTCAGAACAAGCCACGCTCCGAGAGCCTGTGGAGACAGTGCTCTGACTGTCCCTTCTTCCAGGTTGGTCCCGAGCCCCTTCCCCCTGCTAGTATTTCCTCCCTATTAACCTTGGGCAGAACTGTGGCCTGTGTGACCAAGTGCTTGGTGATTGCAGGAGTGCCAGAAGAAGCTGGACCACAAGCTGAGCCTCGATTCCTACCTGCTGAAACCTGTGCAGAGGATAACCAAGTACCAGCTGCTGCTCAAGGTGAGCCTCCAGGGCTGCTGCCCTGGCTCAGCCACACCTGCCTACTGGCCAGGTGTCTTTGGGGCTCATGCAGCCCTGACTCTAGGCCCAAGGGAACTCTTATGAGCCACTTGCTGTGGCCCTGATTCATTGAACCATTTGTATGGGCCTACTATGTGCTAACATTGTAGAGTGTACCTGCTCATGGCCAGCTATACTAGGAGTCTGTGCCGATGCCCTATGGCCTCTCGATAGCGCGGATGAGAGCTGAGCCCTGTCTATCCTGTTGGCCCCTAGCACAGTGGAGAGTGAGGAGTCTCTGACTTAGAGTTAGCTCAGTGGCAGGACAGGAAAGGGTTTGTATTGCTGTGCCTTTAGCAAGGCCATGACAGCAAGTGGCAGTCGAGGATGCACTTTTCTAGCCCGGTAGCTCCTGCTCCACAGAACCCAGCTGTTCTTCTGTCATCCTGGCTTCTGGGAGGATTAAAGTGGCCTCCTAACAAGTAACAGGAATCTGGTGGTTGGTGTGTCTGTCCAGGGCCTACACTGGGCTTCCACAGACTTCATCTTCAGGCCTTGCCTGGAACCTGAATCTGTAGGACAGTCATCAGCTCTTGGTATCTAACTGCATCCTCTCACGCCCCCCCCCCCCCCCCCCAGGAAATGCTGAAATACAGCAAGCACTGTGAAGGGGCAGAGGACCTGCAAGAGGCACTGAGCTCCATCCTGGGCATCCTCAAGGCGGTGAACGACTCCATGCACCTCATTGCCATCACTGGCTATGACGTAAGGCCCCATAGTGGCTCCGTGGTGCTGAGGACATGCTGGCCTTTGTCCTACCTTGGTCCTAGTCGCATGAGCAGTTTGATATGGAAATTCTATCAATACTTCCAAGCTCTCTGAGTCTTGAAGTTAACACATATGGCCCAGGGTTTAGGGCAGCCCCAGGTTCTGAGCTTGTCCATATGTGGTGCAGACCAAGACTTCCCCTGGGAGTGCGAGGGCCTCTCCAACAGGAATACACTGGAATCCTCGACCCTCCTGCCTCCTCCCTGGGCAGCACTTGGGACCCTCTGTTTTCTGTGATGAGGTGTGTGGTCCAGAGGCTGGAGACAGGTGGCTGCCTGGGGTAAACTTCTCTGTAAAGGCCCAACTCAAGTCAACATAGAAGGGTTTTGCTTCTCTGGACATACATTTAGCATTCATTTTCTGGTTTTTTGTTTGTTTGTTTGTTTTTAATGACTAGGATGTATTTGTTTTAATAGTTTCAGATTTATGACAGTTGAGTGTGAAGCTCAGATTCCATAAACCTCATCCCTACCTCTGTCTCAGTGACACACCTGATAGGGCCGTGGGGACATGTGCTTAACTGAAGTCCACTGTGGATTACGGTTCCGAGTGCTGTCCCTTCTCCACCACAGTAGTATCTCATGGCTCATCCATGCTATACCTCCTCTTTCCCCAACCCCTGCAGCAGCTGTCCACCTCCCCAAATTTTCTCCTCTGGAATGTGCTGCAAGGAGAACTCTGCAGTGTGCCGCCTTTCCAGTGGGCATGGAATGCCAGCCAGGCCGAGTTCACCTGCCTTCCATGCCCCAGCATGTGTCCTGTGTTCCAGGGGAACCTCGGTGACCTGGGAAAGCTGCTAATGCAAGGCTCCTTCAGCGTGTGGACAGACCACAAGAAGGGCCACACCAAAGTGAAGGAGCTGGCCAGGTTCAAGCCCATGCAGCGACACCTGTTCCTGCACGAGAAAGCTGTCCTCTTCTGCAAGAAGAGAGAGGAGAATGGGGAGGGGTACGAGAAGGCCCCTTCCTACAGCTACAAGCAGTCCTTGAATGTGAGTGACTCGAGCAGCATGGGGTGGGCCTGGGGGATCAGTCTCAATCTAACACTGAGGGCTATGGGCACCCAGAAGTGGGAGTTGGGGCTTCCACCATCCTTAGCCCTTCCCCCACCCCCAGGGGCTCCATCAGCTTCCACCATCTCTGGGTGAGATGCGTGCTCATGCCTGACGATTCCTATCCCTGCCAGATGACTGCTGTCGGCATCACAGAGAATGTGAAGGGTGACAACAAGAAGTTTGAGATCTGGTACAACGCAAGGGAGGAGGTTTACATCATTCAGGTACGGCCACCCACCTGCCCTGCAACCAGGAACCAAGGGCGTCCTTGGGCCTCTTCAGGGTGGTTAGTGAGAGACTTTCCGTGAGAACCAGGCCAACAGTCTTCATGAGGTGCATCCCCCAGAAGCAGGAGCTACTGGATTGGGACACAAGATGTGCTAGGCACGGGATGTAAATTGGGAACAAGTTCAGTTAGGGAACTAGAAGGATACTACAAGAAATACCTCTGGCTCCCACATCTCTCAATAGCCCCAAAGAACTTTCTTCACATAGCCTCGCTGTCTGGTGGAATGTATAGCATGCCGGTCCTTATTGACCCATGGGAGAGGGGGGAAGAGCTACAATATAGACTCAAGGGGTAGGATCCTTTTCATGAGACTTGTCAAGAACCTAAGTACTCCATGAAGGTTCTAGCCCAATGTCCCTGTGCTTTCACTTGCCCTCAGAATCACAAGATAAGTTGGCTGCTGGTCAGCACACAGTAGCCACAGTAGTCTGGCAGCCCCAGTGTGCTTTGCAGTTTTATACCCAGCCCAGCAGACCACACAGACCTGAATCAAGGTCTGGGCCCAGCAGCTGTCCTGGCAGGGAGTACTCAAACTGGACTTCACACTACTTTACTAACACTGGACAGCAGTCCTGGCTACAGGTGACACTCTCAGTCTGACCACACCCATCTGGCTGCCTGTGTGAGTTCGAGACCCACTGTTGTGCCTATCACCTAAAACAAGGTCAAATAGAGGACAGTTCCAGGAGATCGGTCCTGCAGGCCATGACACTAGCCCAGGACACCAGCATCAGCAGAAGAGATGGCCATGACCTAGGCACCTGCACAAACCCATAGCCTTTTGCAGCCAGCCCTGTGCTTCAGGGGGACCCCCTCAAGGGGACATTCCTGTCACCTGGTTCTGTTTCCTACACAGGGTCCCTCGATTTCTGGGATTCTCCTTGGGGGTGTCTAGTGGAAACTGCAGTACATTTTCCTCATCACTCACTCCCATCTCTTTTTGGGGACAGGCACCAACTCCCGAGATTAAAGCAGCGTGGGTAAACGAGATTCGGAAGGTGCTGACCAGCCAGCTGCAGGCCTGCCGGGGTGAGGCTGCCTTTGGTTTCTGTGTGTTTTCTCATGTGCTATCATCGACAGTACAAGAGCTGTTAGTCTGTGAGTGCAAGGATGCTCGGTTCCCACGGATAATGGGTGTGTGTCTCTTCCCCCCACAGAAGCCAGCCAGCACCGAGCCCTGGAGCAGTCCCACAGCCTCCCGTTGCCCACGCCTACCAGCACCAGGTGAGCATGTCAGTGTATCAGTCAGAAACCTAGGAAGCAGAGTTCCTTACTGGGCATGCCTAGAATCCCAGCACACAGGACCTTGCAGCAAAAGAATCTGCTAAAGCTACAGTGTGGGCCTGTCTCTAAAACAAGGAAGAATAGCTCTGTAAACACCACAGATACTGTGTCGCTGAGATGAGTTTGCCCAAGGCCCTCCAGCGTCAGTCACCTGGACATTTTGTGCCAGTGGCTTATGCCTGAATATCAGGCCTGAGGGGTTGTCCCCAGCCCAAGTTCCTCCGAAAGTCCCCTGCTTTACAGATTCCTGTTTGTGGATCTCCTCTCGTGACAGTCAGCACACTGATTGTACAGCCATGTGTCAGTTGGTCACCACTTTTACATGAGAGACAGCTCCTGAGGGACAGTCTAGAAGCCAAGGTGTCCTTGATGGTTTTGGTCCTTAGTCAGCCCAAGACACTAACCAACATACGGTTTCTTTATGGGTCGCTGATGCCTTCAGTCCCACAAAAGGGAACACAAGAAATGTCAAGAAGCTGGAAGATCGGAAGACGGACCCGCTCAGCCTGGAAGGCTATGTGAGCTCATCATTGCCAAAGCCCCCTGAGAAGGGCAAAGGTGAGTGTCGACTGCAGTGTGAGCCGTTCAGACACTGATCCTGGAATGCACACCAGCCAGCATGGGAGAACCCAGGAGCCCTTCAGCACACTGGCACACCGTAGGAGACCCCTCATTCATGTCACCAGGTGGCCTCCACCAGGAGCACCCTAGGATGTTCGTTCAGCTGGTCTTTGTCCACTTACCTAAGCATGGGGCCAAGGCCCTGTGCACCCTGCCGTCCTCCCTCCCCATCCTCCCTCCCCGATGCTATCTGTCTCTGCACTCTCTCTCCTCCCTCCTAGACGATGCGGTCCCTAGTTCTACCTCTGAAAGCTCTGCGCTTTCCAGAAAGCGCTTCACGCTGCAGGGCTTGGCTAACCTCAAAGGTCAGAAAGGTAAAGAGGCAGTGCCCCCCACTGCCTTCCACACCATCTTCCTGTGGCGACCCTGGCACCACATGCAGCCACACAGGCCCATCTCCCGCCCTGTCATTCATGCCCAACAGTGCTGTGTGGATGCAGACGCCTGACGTTGTCCTTTAGGGGTGCCTTTTGGATACAGAGAGAGCCAGCTTAGTGAGTCAGCCTCCTAAGAACCGGGGCTGTTAACCACTTGTCCACCCTGATGTCTTCTGCCCCTCTCCCTCTGCCTTTCCTGCTGTTGTGACCCTGGAGTGCTGATTACCATGGCCAGCTGTGTTCTGGGTGTTGCCAGTGAACAGTGGCAAAGAAACCTTTTAACTGAGAGCTGAACTAGTCTCGTCACCTGGGGATGCTCTGCAGTGACCAAAGCCCTGGATTGCTTCGGCTCTGCATAGGGCTCCTTCCCGATAGGCCAGCTCTCCCCAAGTGACAGGCATGGGTCCAAAGAACTAAAGTGTTTCCCAATTCATAATTCTTACCTGGCTTCGAGCTTGAGCCAAAGAAGCTTGTTCTGTTCCTGCATTCTCTCTAAAGCAGAGCTGAGGGCAGCCCCTAAGAGGATGACTGACGGCTAAGGCCACCATCCACCACCTCCGCTCTCCGGGCCTCTCCCCTTCCCTGTGAGACCCCTCAGCCATTTCACCTCCCGAACCTTTCACCTGCCTCCTCCACTCACTTGACAGTTCTTCGCCTTTCTCTCTACGGTTGTATTTCTGCCTCTTCCTCTTCCTGCAGCCTCTCCGACCAGTCCTGACAAAAAAGCCAAGCGGCATGAAGTTAAGAGCGACCCGACTCCCTTTGGTTTGCGAGGTAGTGCTGCACCCCTGAACCCCAGCCCAGCATGCTGTCTGGCTGTGCAGGGCACCTAGGGGGAAAGCAGTAGTAACTGAGGGTCCACAGCTTGGTGTCCAGATGCTGACAGATGCCTCATTCCTGCTAGCTCCTTGGCCATGTTTGGCAAGCACAGGCCCAGTCCCAGCTTTTCACTGAGATTTACCACTCAATGCTGGTGCAAGCTGCAGGTGCCCTGTTCAAAGGTCACAGTACCAGCACCTCCCCTGAGTCACCAGCTGGCCTAGTTCAGATGGTGGGAAAAAACAAGCTGCAAGATGAAGCCTTTGCACCAGGCAGTCACTCATTTGGGCCACTGGAATTAACCACACTCTGGACTTTGAGTCTCTGTTTCCTTCTCCCAAGTCTTCCATTGTCCCCTGAGCATATCAGACCCCAGGGACATCCTCAGCGTGCTGCCAGACTTAGTCTTCCCCAAACAATGTTCTGAGCCCTCAGAGGTCAGCAGCCGCCTAGAGTTCTCTAATGGGTAGATGTCCAGCTCTCTGAGGCTGCGTTCCGAGTTTCTCAGGACTCACCTGTCTGCCTGAGATCTCTGGAGGTCTGCTTTTGTCCACTCAGCACTTCCCACTTGTTACTCAGACCCCCGAGACATCCCCCATGGGACACAGTGCTCGGAGATGACAGTCAGCCATGGCTGTGACAAATGCTGTTCCCACATTGTTCCAGCTCAGTGTTCCCGTTCCTTCATCTTGCACTGTCTTCTACGGAAGTGGGTGCAGATGAAAGCCACCTCCGGGGGTGGGGGTTGTACAGAGCCTAACATCCTCATGCAGTCTCTCAGCATCCTCCAGAGAGAGTGATGTTGCCTAGTCTTCAGTCATCAATACTTGTAAATCCTTTTATGCACTTGTCTCAGATCTGGTACCTGGACCCTGCAAGACCAGCATGTTGGGCTCCCTGTTATCAGAGTATCCGTGAGCTGCTGTCAGCGTCGTGACCTGGTGCTACTCTGATCAGATACACTTCTGTTATGGCAGTTGCCAACGCCTGAGCGGACTGAAGTGTCCCATAGATACGCTAAGGAAGGCAGGAGTTTATATAGTTAGTGACCCGCTGTGTGGTCTCTGTTGGTGGAAAGTTGTGTACTTGAAAGTGTTCCTCTGCTCAGGTAGAGGCCCCCGTGTGAGCTTTGTAGTAACACAAAGGTAGCTGGAGGTGAAGAAGACAATGGACTCAGGCTGCCTGCGTGTGTGCTTGGAGCAAGAAGGGTAGAGGGCTGAAACCTCTAGAACTCAGTTATTAACTTAATGCAGGCATGACGTGACACTGCCCAGGACCAAGTACACAGCCGTGCCCAGGCCCTGAAGTCTGGCCTCAGGGAGGTGGACAGGGGTTCCACTTGTTCCCTCCATGGTAGGGTGGCCTCTGAACCCACATAGCTGTATCTGAAGTATCTAGGCCCAGCTATTTCCTAGGAAGATAAAGGGACTTACCGGTGTCCCAAAAGGTTTCCGTCACTGGCCCTGGGTGTGCTCAGCCATGGATTGACTGCATGGCTAACAGTCTCCTGGTTGCCCCAATTTCATAGGGGCAATTCTGTAATTCCATCACACTCCCGCACCTTCTTACACACTGCACGACTCCTTGCACATATGAAGTCAGGTATGCCTAACCTCAGATCCAACAAGCAAGCTGGCCATCCTTGTTGTGTTTTTTGTGTGGTGACGTGTCCTCCAGTGTCATCCAGTTACTGTTCAGTCCCAGGTAGGACAGGGTAGTTGCTCCAATCTATTAATGTCTGAAGAGTTTATTCAGTAGGAATTTATCATCTCCATCTCTGCAATATGGGAAATACAGCAGTTACCCCTTGGAGCATACATCTAGATAAACAAGAATGAAATAGTAGGAAATTGGGGACCCACTGGCCAATCCAGTAGATTTTCCAGAAGACATAACTGGGGCTCTATCATTGCTAGGTTACCCATACATGGCTTGACATATTCCTGGTTGTTAGCTTATATATCTCACAGGTCAGAGGTTTACTTGGTCATTCTTGCTGGAAATTGTTTTTCCTGGCAGCAAAGTAGGTATTGACCATCAGGGTTTTATCTGAAGAATGGCTCCCCTTTGAGGGTTTGCTCTAGAGTATAAGCAGGTAGATTGGTAGGGCCAGGGGCTTGAAGAAAGTAGAGACAGGTGTCGAGGGCAGTTATGGGTCTCATCTTACCTCTTAGAGTGGCCCAGCAAATAGACAAAATCAACACAGACTCTCACATGCATCTCCTGCTGCTGTGAGTCACAACGGAATGGACCCAGCATTTTATAACAGTACAGGAACCAGTGGGCCATCTAAGCAGGTGATTCCAATGACAGAAAGCTCTCACAAGCCACACCCTTCAATGAACCTAGGAAGATAGCAGGTTTTAGTTTGGAGTCCCACAGATATATGTTCAAATGGGTTTGCGGACCTCTTATGGAATACACTTGGGTAATGGTGGCTGCATTGTGTGTGTGTGTGTGTGTGTGTGTGTGTGTGTGTGTGTGTGTGTCTGTACCCCTCACAGGGCACTGTTTCTCCTAGGCTGGAGCAAAACATCTCACTCACTGGAGGCCCCTGAAGAGGATGGAGGCTGGTCCAGTGCGGAGGAGCTCATCAATTCTTCTGATGCTGAGGAAGATGGGGGAGTAGGCCCTAAGAAGCTGGTAACTATGGCTTCCCTGTGGGTGTGTCCCAGGGTGGGTGCCTGTGTCTAGTGAGGATGCATCCTGGCCTGGGCCCTTCTTTGCAGCCACTGTTCATCAACTGGAGATGCTCGCTTAGATCACTATCCACCACCCTCAGTCCCATGGCACCATGTTCCGGCCTGCCTATGCTAGAACTCAGGCATGGTCTACCCCTTCCTAAGGGACAGCCCATACATATGCAGACCTCACACTGGTGGAGTGTTCTAGCCAAGCTTTCATAAAGCTATACCCATACTGGCTGGGAAATTAGCGAGAAGCTCAGGATGCCTAGCCCATAAAGATGGCTAGTGATAGGGACACATTGGTAGACCCATTTTTATGTTAACATGGCCACAATATGAGTTGTATCATCTCCCCAGCACTAGGAGTCTTTCGATTTAAGCCAAAAATCTCACCAAAACCTCCACAAATGGCAGAACCCCAACACTGCACAGTCTTCCATGCTACACAGCATGGTACACAGAGGTAGAGGATAGGTGTGTTTCTGGGGCTGCTGGTGCTGGGAGGGAGGGAGTACCAACAGGATGAGACCTCAGCGCTATCTCGTCACCCCCAGGTTCCGGGTAGATACACCGTGGTCATGGATGATGAGAAGGGGGGCCCTGACGCCCTTGCCATGAGGAGTGGGGACATGGTGGAGGTAGTGGAAGAAGGCACTGAGGGCCTCTGGTAAGATGTCAGTAAGCTCTTCTACCCAGACTTGTCCCTCAGACAACTCCACCTCAGACATGAATGACCTGTGTGTTCCTAACCGAGACATGACCATGTATAATTCCACCTCAAACATGACATGTGTGTTCCTACCTCAGACATCTCCCTGTGTGATCCTGCTTCAAACATGACCCCACTTCATGAATCACACTTCAGACATGATCTGTGTGCTCTCACCTCAGAGATGACCTGTATGCTCCTACCTCAGATGCATCCAAATGCCCACCTCAGAGGCACCCAACAACAGCCTGTAGGCATGTGGAACATCACAGCCACTGACTTCCTCTTTCAGGTATGTTCGGGACCTGACCAGCAGCAAGGAGGGATGGGTGCCAGCAAGCAGCCTATCCACCCTCTTGGGCAAATCCAGCTCAGCCCAGTGTCTGAGCAGCTCAGGTAAGACCCACTGTGCGCGCCAGCTGTGCCCTGAGCCTGCCAAGATCCTCAGCCCAGAGCCTGTTTAAAAGCAGAGGGGTTTCTAGGTGTGCAAAGAAAAGGGCCAGAGCCGAAGCCTGTCTCCACTGGTTTCCCGCAGACTCCAGCCCAGGGTCAGCCGTGCTGAGCAACTCCTCCAGCTGCAGCGAGGGCTACCCTACTCCCTTCTCCGAGCTCCAGGGGTAGTGGCCAGGCCTCTGAGGCAGGCACTCAAGGCCACCGTGCAGTAAACCAGCATGCAAATCTCTAAGTTCTTTTCTTTTTGCTTGGGCTTGCTTAGTTTGGGAGGGGATGGTGCTCCAAGATAACTGGAAACAGGAGGACCCTATCAACCGTGGGCTTCAGAGGACACTGGGTCCTTAGAACCAGGACCCCGCTGCATGTGCAGAAGCCAGGAGAGAACAGTTCACCACCAAAGCTTCTTCAGAGACTCCAGAGTGGACAGAGGTGACCCGTGTGCAGAAAGGTGGGAGACAGCTCTTTCCCACACTGGGGCAACCAACAGCCCCTGCTGTGCAGCCTCTCCAAGGTGTCCTGGCCTCTCTGGTGCTTTCTACGGGAACGTCATCCTGAGGAAGCCACTTCTACCAGGAGTGAAGAGTTTGCTACTAACAGCCTAAGAAGGGGATCAAGGGACTCTTGTCTTTTATAAGTTTTTGATTTTTTTTTTTTAAAGAAAAAACAGGGATCAATCCCAGGGCCATTTTGCTGTGGTAACTCTGGCCTCAAATCTTTAACCAAGAATCACTGTGTTTACATGAAATGACAATTTGATACTGTATTTGATATAAAACTATTTTTTGTTACTGGGGTTTACATCGAAGCACGTTGTTTATACAGCTAACTGATTTCTGGGGCACTCTCACTGAGACCTGCCACTCTCTGGAACACAGGGGCAGGAAGGCCTGGCAAACCTGGGGCGTGTCCGCCACCAAAAGCAGTTGGAAATCACTGAGAGTCTTGCATCTGCATAGATTTTGTTTTCACAAGAAATGTAAAGTATAATTTAAAATATTAGCCTTTTTTCTACAATATAAAGGAGGCTCTCTGTTTTTTTAAAGAAACATCATTAAATTAGGATATTTTTATTATTTTTAAAGAAGATGTAAAACTCCATGCTGTCAGCCATCCTCAGCACTTCAGGCACTGGCTGCCTGTCCACGTCAGGGCAGGCCCTACTTCCCCTCCCCTACAGCAGGAGGGGCAGCAGCTGAGCTCATGGGGGGGGGGACCTGCAGCCTCCATTCAAGTCACAACAGAACTGCCACAGTCTGTTGTTTTCCCCTTTTTGTGTGTTTCAGAAACAAATTCTGTTCTTTGGAAACTCTCTGTGCCTAGTAGGGCAGATATTTTTATATGTGTGTATATATGTTCACGTGTGTACATATGATCTTGGTGTAAAGGATGTATTTATGGTCTCACGCTGCTGAACATGTGTCACTTTACGGTCCCTCCCTGTCTCCTCACCCTGCTGCCATGGGAGGCCACCGAGGCTCGTTCACCACTGTATGTCCAGGAAAATCACCCTCCTCCCCTGCCCTATGGCTCGCAAAGCCATTACTGGCTACACCTTCAGAGAATGGTAATTAAATAAAAAACATGCAAAGACTCTAGCATTTGTGGTGTGTATGTCATGTGGGAAGAGTCGTGGGACATATCTGCCCAGCCTGTTGTTAAAAGGCCACCCTCTTTTAGGAACTTATCCTCATAAAGACACTTTAAAATGTCATGTTTTGCCAGGCATGGTGGCGCACGCCTTTAATCCCAACACTCTGGAGGCAGCTACAGGTAGGTCTTTTGAGTTTGAGGCCCGGCCGTTCTACACAGAGAGTTCCAGACCAGCAAGTGCTACACAGTGAGACCTCATCTAAAAACCAACCAACCATAGTCACACCTCATTCATTTCTGCCATCTACCCTCTTAGTTTGAGCCCTGGGCTCCCAGAACAGTGGCACTTAATGGTTGTCACCAGTGCCTGGTATGGCTGCTGTAAGACATGAGGCAGGACATGGGAGGATGTGGAGGGAGTGCAGGTGCCACGCATATCATGATACATGTTTTATTTTGTCTGAGAGTGGTTGTGTTAAAATAGTAACAGCGTATACTTGTGTGTATGCTGAGTGTGAAGGGGCCCTGAGGCATGCAGCAGATGCATTGCATGTGAGCTGAGTGTGAAGGGGACCTGAGACATGCAGCAGAGGCATTGCATGTGTGCTGAGTGTGAAGGGGCCCTGAGACATGCAGCAGAGGCATTGCATGTGAGCTGAGTGTGAAGGGGCCCTGAGACATGCAGCAGAGGCATTGCATGTGTGCTGAGTGTGAAGGGGCCCTGAGACATGCAGTAAAGCCATTGCATGTGTGCTGAGTGTGAAGGGGCCCTGAGACATGCAGCAGAGGCATTGCATGTGTGCTGAGTGTGAAGGGGACCTAAGACATGCAGCAGAGGCACTGCATGTGTGCTGAGTGTGAAGGGGACCTGAGACATGCAGCAGAGGCATTGCATGTGTGCTGAGTGTGAAGGGGACCTAAGACATGCAGCAGAGGCATTGCATGTGTGCTGAGTGTGAAGGGTACTTGAGACATGCAGCAGAGGCACTGCATGTGTGCTGAGTGTGAAGGGGCCCTGAGACATGCAGCAGAGACATCACAGAATAGAAACAACACACTTGACAACTCCTCACTGAAAAGGTAGAGTGAAACAGGTTTGTTGATCTGTGAGAAAAGAACAATGGAGAAATGGGCAAAGAACAGTGAGCAGAGAACACAAAATATAATGAAGAGATGGAAGCAGACATGTCTGACTCACTAGTGTCCTAATTGGTGTGCCAGGCAGCACCAGGTAGGCTAGAGAAATGACCACTAAAGGGGAGACTGAATGAAAGGCAATGAGTGAAAGGAGAGCAAAACGATTAGCCTGAATAAAAAGAAAACTGACCTAGTAACGCTAATAACAAAAATGAAATTTAGGGCAGTTAGACTATAAGGACCTGGGTGGAAATCCAAACTTTTATGCTAGTAATAATGCTCAAAATGCTGACAGCAAGTCTTGGTAGTCAATATTACTGTCATTACATTGCTTCCTGCCTACCAAGCAGGAAATGGTACCATTTTCAGCACACACAGAACATACACTAGGCAATGAAGTAGATACTTTGAAAATGGTGTTTGGAAGTCTGTATTCATGGTTCTATGTCATTCCTTAGGGTGTAGTTGAAACATGACTGAGGTGGTACCACACTTAATCTGACAACATTATTGCATTACTCATATGAGGTGGATCACAAATATAATTGGTAAAACTTAAAGTATAAAAAAGAAATTACTACCTTGAGGAATAAAATAAAAGCAAATCAAAATCAAAACCTTAATTACTGAAAACCAGAAAAACTGACTGTAACTTATAGAAAAGCTAAGAAACTAGTAGACAGCATAACAACATGTCTGTTTAACAAAACAACAGTGGCAGGACACATACACATGCCCTATAGAGCCAATAACTCCCAAACCATGGGGTTTGGTTTAGTTTGGTTTGGTTTCTTTTAGTTTTTGGCAAGGTTTACAGTACCAAGAAATTCCCTCCTATGGAGCCAGCCTCAAATCCAAATCAGAGAAGAATTGGTTACTCACGTAACAGTTGTAGTTGGTTATTCCTGTAACAGTTACCCCTCTAACAGTCATGGTTGGTTACCTCTCTAACAGTTGTAGTTGGTTACTCATGTAACAGTTGTAGTTGGTGACTCCTTTAACAGTTGTAGTTGGTTACTCATGTAACAGTCATAGTTGGTTACTCATGTAACAGTTGTAGTTGGTTACTCATGTAACAGTCATAGTTGGTTACTCATGTAACAGTTGTAGTTGGTTACTCATGTAACAGTCATAGTTGGTTACTCATGTAACAGTTGTAGTTGGTGACTCCTTTAACAGTTGTAGTTGGTTACTCATGTAACAGTCATAGTTGGTTACCCTCTAACAGTCATACCACTGTTTCATTCATTGGTTTGGTTACCTGTTCCAGCATGCAGGGTTCTCTGGTGAATGGGACTTTTTCCTCCAGTGGGTACTTCCAGAACTATGAAAACTAGCAATCGAGGAGGAAATTTTGAGGCCAGTGCCAATTTGGTTCTCTATATACTGCAGATAAAGACAGTATGGTATATCTTCAGCAATCAACTAGTTGTGGTGGGCAACCTATGTTGGGGGGAAAAAATCCACACATTCTCAACAAGTAAGTTTGTCTATGTAATGCAAGGATGGTACAATATAAAAAAAAATACTGCCATAATTTACCATGTCAAAATGATTCAGATAAGTCAGCAGCTTCACAGATGTACAAAATTTTTATTGATCATTTATTTATCATGGTTATCAAACCAGAAGTTTAAAAACAGTCTGATAAAGCATGTGTAACAATCTTCAGAGCAAATCCTCAAGTGACTAAACACTAAATATTATCCAGGTAGGAATTCGAGAGAGGAAAGCAAGAACCTTCACAGCACACAGGACAAACATGGGGATGCCTCACGATTACGATCATTCGCTAGAACAGGGAATGGCACAAAGGAGCAAGAGGTGAGCCCAGTGGATTGAAAATACCTGCTCCTAACCAGAAAATTCAGGAGCACTCACACATTGTTAGCAGTAGAGTTCTTGAGACTAATCCACAGAGCAAGACACAGATCCAGAGCAAAACAGATCCAGAGAAAATAAGTGATGCCAACCTTTCTGACTCAGGTCAGCTCTCTAGTTCCTAAACTTCACGTTGTTGATGGTATTGCCACTGGTCGCCAACCTCACAGGGTGTCAGAACCCACAGACATCATCAGACTCTGTTCTTAGGACCATGTCTAAGAGTCTGCTTCCTCATGTAGTGAGGGAGCCTTCATCTGGGTAGGCGTCATAGATGACGTGCGTGTGAAAGGGTAGCATGCATGTACACAAGAGTGTGCATGGACTGTGTGTGGAGTGTTGCCTATGTGTAAGAATGGTATGTAACTGTGCACAGATGGTGAGCACGTGTACAAGTCCATGTGCAAGTGTGAGCAACTTATGGGTCTCTTAGCTGTGTCGTGCATACGAGGGCAAGACTGATGTGTAGCAGCACACTGAGGGTCTCAGGCTTGTTCTGCAGACAGTGGGAGAGCCCTTGGGAAGCAGGCTGCCGGAGAGGCTTCGAGTTTCCTATCCCAAAGAAGGGGCAGATGGTCTCTGAGCACATAGAAGGAATGTGCACATAAGGAGGACCTTGGCACCCCAGGGGAAGCCTGTTTCTCTTCCCTGAGAAGGTTAGTAGAGAGGAGTCTAACAGAGGAACAGGCAGTGACCCCTGTGCCTAGCCCTCCAAACCATATGTCTGCACTGGGCATAGTGCTAATGGTTCAAGTGTGAAGGAAGACCAGGGAGGTAAGTCCCCTGCAGGTCCAAGTGGAACCCTTGACACCTGAGACCCAGGATCCAGCCAAGGCATGTGCCACAGGGAAGTCACCATCTGCTGAAAAACTTTAGCCAGAGCCCAAGTAGCAGGTGGGTTCAGTGCCAGTTCTGAGTCGACGCCGGCTGTTCTGCTGCCCCAGAAAGCTAAATGCATGTCCTGGAGCTCAAAAGGGAAGGGAATCCTGAGGCCAGGCCCAGACTCACATAAGAGAGCTGGGATGAATGGCTGCCGGCTCCTCTCACATCTCTGGAGTTACCCTGTGGTGAGAGGATTGGGTTTTATTGGGTGAACTTTGACCTCTATCCCAGAAGAAGCAACACGGCCTGAGTATGTAGGGACCCCAGGAGTCAGAGGTGCCTCTGAGGTAGACTGTGATGGCGAAGATGGAAGTCACTGACTAGGGAAGGAGCTGAACTGTAGTGCCCCATAAATGAGGTCTGGCTCCCAAAAATGTGGTCCAGCCATGTACTGCCCTGTTCCTGAAAAGAACGTTTGCCCTGAGGGTCCAACTGAAACCCACAGTACCGTCCAGGAGGCTGATGACCATAAACGGAGTGCTCTTTGGCTGGACCCAGCTTTTAACACAGAAAGTTTCACATGCTGGAAAACCTTGTTGATCTCAGGCAGCCCAGTGTCCAAAACTCCACCTAGGGTCTGGGCAGGAGGACACAAAGGGACAACTCATGGGTCACCTGCCGATGGCTGCTTCCACAGTGTGGGAAGGAGGGGGCAGGGTGGCCCTTGCAAGCCACTGAGGGCTGAGTAGCCCAGGCCTCCTCTCAGGTATTTTCCATAGCCAGCATCCTGCGCTTCACGGTTATAACTGTGGATGTGCCGTCCATCGGCGGGTGAGATCTGTTCACACCTTCAGTCTGAGCCCACTCAACCTGCCACAGCTTCCCTCTTTCCCTCGATGTACAAGTGCCAGACACTAAGTAGCAGCCTCCAACCAGCCTCAGATCGCTTCCAGCCAGTGTTCCAGCTTTCTCCACCCTCCTCTCCTCCTCCCTGACCTTTGCCCCCCCCCCCCGGCAGCATCTGGACAGTCCCCAGCCAAAAGCAACAGTCTCATCATGGTTCCGCAGACTCACAGGCTGCTGCTTCTCTACCTTCTGCTCCAGCTCCAGGGACCCCTAGGGAATGTAGGTACGTACACCTGTCTTTCCAGGAAGGGTTTCTCTGGGGACCGAGTTGCAGATGTTTGTAGCAGGGGCTGGGACATCAACAGGAACCCCCCCATCAGCCCACGAACAGCTCCATTTGATGTATGTCCCTGCCAAAAGCAAATAGCCTCTGGATGCTTGCCACCTGGAGATAGGCAGTTCTTCACAGGGGTGGGATCTTTGGCTGCTGTCTTCCAAAGACTCTTTAGAAGTAGGGCGCTTTCCTGCCGTTTACAGACATGGACACTTGCCTATCGAGCTGGATCCTGGGGGTCATTCAGTAGAGCTCTGAAGCAAGGGGTCAGACATATCAGAAAAGCTGTGGCACTGTGCTATAGGGCTTGCTCACTGTCTTGGCTCTATGTCCACAGCTGCAGCCCCGTTCCACCAAATCCCCTGCTACACACACACACACACACACACACACACACACACACACACACACACAGGAGAAAGCTTGTGGCTATGCATAACAAATTTCAGTCTTACAGAAAGAGAGGCTTCCATGTTCCCATGTATAGTGACATCTGTGATCTGGCCAGTACTGTCCCCTTCAATACCCATGGCATGTAGGGATTGTAATGAATTCCCCCGAGGAATTGAGTAGTAACAGGAGCAATGGCTTCCTTGCTCCCCTTTCCCAGCTCTCCCAAGTCCTCTGCCGTAGTGTGGAGGACCTTAGGATTAGGTTTGCTTTGAATAACCAGGAGATTGACTGAAGTACATTTGCCTGCTTCTAAGGGCCCACCCCTTAGTCACTTGCTGGAGAAGTGTATGTGTCCCAGTGGCTGGTGGCATATGACTCTTTCTCTGCATGGTGAGGGACATTGATTGGTCCTGTCTGACAGTATCTCCATCGTCTCTTTCTAGGAACACCAAAGAGTGTTCCTCTGCCCTTCTTCCCTCTCTCTGGAAGAGGACCCTCCTTTGGGGCATGCCAACACCCTCCTGGTGAGCAGAGCCACCTTTTCAGCCCCAGCTAGACCCAGTTCCTCCCCTCAAGGCCCGCATGACCTTTCCTCCCTTAAATAAGCCTCCTCTGCATAGGGAGAACGTGTCTCCATCCGCTCTCCTCTTGGATACACTGCTGCTTTCGAGTGTTCCCTACCACCTTCCTTCCTGGCCCTAACCGCCTTCCTTCCTGGCCCTAACCGCCTTCCTTCCTGGCTCTCCTCTCTCCCCATCTCATTCACACGCGTTCCCATCCATGGCTGCCCCTTCCACAGACATCCCAGGCACACAGTTTATGTGACACATTTGTTGTATCCTTGGTTTCCACCCCTGACTAGCTTTAGATGATTTAAACTTCTGCATCCCCATCTCCACGCTCACATCTGGGATTCAGACTCCCTGTCTATTGGGGTGTCCCAAAAAATCCTCAAATTCAGCATGTCCAAACTATTGTGGCTGCCTTCACCAAACCTTTGCTTTTCCAAAGCCAAGTAGAGAATGCTGGTCTCCTAGTTTTTGTCAAGATCACTGACAGGCAGAGTCGTGTGGCAGAGGCTACATCTGAAACATCTCCAATGTAGGAAATCACAGGACAATACATCCCATGTGAGGCAGCTGTGGCTGTAGTTCCCAGGCTGATGCTAATGTTATCACAAGATCTGAAGCCCCAGGGCTATGTGACTTGAGATTCTTGGACTGACTCCCTGGACACAGGATAGGGGACACGGATGGGAGAATAGAGAAAGATCTAAATATATGTTCGTGCACACATTTTATGAGTTCCCGAAAAGGGATTGCACAATGTGTGACTAACTCTCCTTTTGGCTTGATGTCACATCTTAAGCCAAACCACATGGACATGGCAAATGTTCACCTCATCTAATAAGATCACCATATACATAAAACTGCGCCATGTTATCTGTCACCAACCATCGATGAAAACACACCCAATCTTAAATTCAGCTGAGCCTGGGCTGTGTCATTCTCTGTGACCTTCAGCTCACAGAAGGCTGTAAGCCATTGAAGGAACCAACCTATGCACCCTCCATTCCTTAAGGTGGACAGGAACTCTTTGGTTCTCACCAAAGAGTGGGAGAAAAAGGATTAGTGTGGGTAGGTTGTTCCCATCACTGAGGGAGATGGGTGTTTCCCACTGAGCGATCTGGTGTAGGTGACCCCGTGTGCTCTTCACTCACTGCAGTGATCCAGTGTGGGTGTTTTCCATTACTGACGGGACCATCAAGAGCGAGTGGCTTCTGGGCAGCTTGAGGAAAAGCTGCCGATGTTGCATGGGACCTTCTGTTTCTCAGTTTTCATAACCCAGGAGGAGGCACATGGTGTCCTACACAGGCAAAGGCGTGCCAACTGGCTCCTGGAGGAGCTCTGGTCTGGCTCCCTGGAGAGAGAGTGCAACGAAGAGCGATGCTCCTTCGAGGAGGCCCGGGAGATCTTCAAGAGCCCGGAGAGGACCGTGAGTGCCCCTCCCCCAGGCCTGCACACTGAGACTGGAAGGAAGGAAGCTGGGGTTTGTGAGGGTCACACTACGTGTCTGAATCTGTCTCCCCATTACTGTGGAGGCTGCCACTCAGTACTCTTAGATGCACAGGAACCCTGACACACACGGATTTCAACTCCAACCATACCATATGCAAAGTTTTACAAAAAATACAACTCCTAAACTACACTGGATGTGTCTCCTGTTTCCCAAAGGGAAATCCCTTATTCCCTAAGGATCCAGGGTTGCCCATGAAATTAACCTGATAGGAAAAGTTCACACCACACACACACACACACACACACACACACACACACACACACGTGCAATTCTCACCAGAAACATGTGAGGAACACTGTAGCTTCCTTGGCTACACTTGGCAGTGTGCACAGATTTGTCTTTGCTCCAGAGTTACTCTTTTTCTCTGTTCCTTTATTTCTTTTAGTTTTTTGAGACAGGGTTTTGCTATATAGCCCAGGATGACCTCCGATTCTTCATCTTCATCTGCCTCCAATTGCTGGAATTACAACTATGCGCTACACTGCCTGGCCCTGTGTTTTCATTTTGTACAAGATACATATTTATACATCAAGGAGCGTGATCCTGTCTGGTTAAACATCTCCCTGTGGCGGTTTTACCTGGAAAGGGTGTGTCAGGATAGGACAAGGCTTTGAGATCCAGCCCACTGTGTTCCCTTTTGTCATCATCTCTGGAAAAAAAATGTCACAGTTCCGGGGACATTTGTGAAGTTCCGGGTGTGGTTGTTCATTCTGCAAGGACTTTTCTTCTCACCATCTTTGGCTCATATCACACCTCACATTTATAGGACACTCACCTCACACAAAAGACTCGCCTCATACTCACAGGAGGCTCACCTCACACTCACAGGAAGATCACCTCACACTCACAGGAGGTTCACCCCACACTCACAGGAGGCTCACCTCACACTCACAGGAAGACCACCTCACACTCACAGGAAGATCACCTCACACTCACAAGAAGATCACCTCACACTCACAGGAAGATCACCTCACACTCACAGGAAGATCACCTCACACTCACAGGAAGATCACCTCACACTCACAAGAAGATCACCTCACACTCACAGGAAGATCACCTTACACTCACAGGAGGCTCACCTTACACTCATAGGAAGATCACCTCACACTCACAGGAGGCTCACCTCACACTCACAGGAAGATCACCTCACACTCACAGGAGGCTCACCTCACACTCACAGGAGGATCACTCACACTCACAGGAGACTCACCTCACACTCACAGGAGGATCACTCACACTCACAGGAGACTCACCTCACACTCACAGGAAGATGACCTCACACTCACAGGAAGATCACCTCACACTCACAGGAGGCTCACCTCACACTCACAGGAGGATCACCTCACACTCATAAGAGGATCACCTTATATAGGAGGCTCAACTCACACCTCACACTCACACCTCTCTCGCACACAAGAGTCCTCACACTCACCAAAGGCCTCACACAGGAAGTTCACATGTACTGGAGAAATTACACCCACAGAACACCTCACCCAGGGACCCTCATTCCTACAGGATCTCTCACAAACCCAAAAGATGCTCCACACAGGAAATGGCATAGCAGACCTCACCTTCACAGCCCATCTCTCTCACTCAAAGCAACTCACACGGGGAGCCCGGGAAAGTTACCCTCCTCACCCACTGGTGTGACCATACCTGACAGGAAATAACAGAAGGAAAGACAGGTTCATTCTGGTTGTGGTTCTGGAGTCAGGGAAGGCATGATAGCAGGAAGTCACGGGGCATCCAGTCAAGGAGTAGAGAGTGACAGATGTTGGTGCTCAGTTCACTTTTCCTCTTTATTCAGAACTCTCATGGGACGATGCCCCCCACATTTAGAGGTCCAGGACAGAACTGAAGAAAGCAGGATCAGGGTCAGAACTCAGGGGCTCTCACTTGGGAGAGGCAACTGTGTGGCAACTTACATGTCTCTAGAAAGGGCGTAGAGACACATCAACCTCAGATAAGGCCTCCTTGTCTCCAGAGGAATGCTAACTTCCCAAGCCCCACACAGATGCCCAGGTCAGGAGCCACACTTATAGCTCCCGAGCTCCCTCCGTGGACACTAAGTGCTACTTCCTGTGAACGTGCCTCACATGGCTTCTTCTTCCCTCTCAGAAGCAGTTCTGGACCGTTTACAGTGGTGAGTAGGTGAAAGCCACCTGTGTCCCTCCCCGATACCCCTTCTTTGCAGAGCACTAATGCCAGTTCACCCACAGATGGTGACCAGTGTGCCTCGAATCCATGTCAGAATGGGGGTACCTGCCAGGATCATCTCAAGTCTTACGTCTGCTTCTGCCTCCCTGACTTTGAGGGTCGGAACTGCGAGAAAAGTGAGACCAACTTCCTGCCTCTCTGTATTGGATGGAGTCCGGAGGGAAGGGAAGGGCCTTGGTGACTGGTTCCAGAGAGTAAACCTCATCAGGGAAGGAGAGGGTGTCCAGGCCAGCCTCAGCCCCTGCAGAAATTGATCCAGGAGATGTTAAGAACTCCGTTTAAACCAAGGGCCCCTTTGATTTATGAGTTTAAGATTCTGGGTCTCAGACTCCGTATCCCTTTTGACTCCTTGTCCTAGAATTCTGCCAGTCTGGAGAGATCTGGGGGAGGGAGGGGCCTGGCTTCAGTGCCCAGCAGACACGTCAGCAGGTAAACTTCTTCCTCTCCGCTGGTTTAAAGGTGTGAAGTATTTATTCAGCTTTGAAATATCGAATTCTTGGAGACCACCAAACCACTCTGGGCTCAGCAGTTCACTCATGGGCCTCAGAGAATTCACTGACAACAAATGCGCACATGGGTATTTTGTTACACCAAAGTTTGCAAGGGCTTGGAGCAGGTTTTCAGATGTTCTTTGCTGGGGGCTCAGTTCTTCTAGAACACATGTAAAGTATATACAGTATGGCCAACCTAGAAAGTCCCCTAACCCCAGGCCTAGGTGTGAAAGGCCTGTCTGCAGCCCCTACAGGCCCAAAGCCCCCCCATCGATCACATCTTCTGCTAGCTACCTGGTATGACCCAGGGCCCCAGTTGGGGGATTCCCCCCAAGGTCACTACTTCAGCCAGGGCAAAGGTGTCCTTCCTTCAGACCAAGGGCTCCGCACTGCCCAAGTGGGTTCTTCCTGGCATCAGCTGCTTCCTGTTCTCATGAGAATGAGGCCAGAGGGAGTAAAAGGAAAGGGACGAAGGGCTCACCAACAGTCGCTGGCTCCTGGAGGCCTGTAAGGTTTGGTGAGCAGTGACTGTGAGTCACAGGACAGGCCTCCATACTGGAGCTCTGGGCTGGTACAGAAATAAACTGACTATCCTCGCTGCCTTCTCTGTCTGGGCCAATAGCCCATGCTGGAGCCAAGGGCCTAGGTGGCTCACATGGTCCTGAGGGTTACCCCTAGAGTAACTTCTCCCTTTGACGGTCCATGGACCAGTTTTCCATTCTGTTGAGAACGTTTCCTTTCCTTGGGAAACGTTTGCTTACCTCCAGAGCCCTTCCCAGTTTCTCATTAGAGTCTTGGAAGGAAAACAGCATCACACACCAGCCTAGCATCTTCCAGATGTCGTTGAGGCTGCCTGCTGTCACGATGGCTCAGACACGTGACTCCCAGATCTAGCTCTCATCCCTCCAAATCAGTCCACAGGGCAGGTGACGCCAGTTCAGCCTCAATAGCCCACATCTCTGTGCCACATTCCAAGGGACAAGGATGAGTGCCATCATGGCCTGCCTGCTGGCCTTGCAGAGACCTCTCAGGTTGTCTTCTGTCCTCAGACAAGAATGAGCAGCTGATCTGTGCATACGAAAACGGTGACTGTGACCAGTACTGCAGGGACCACGAAGGGACCAAGCGCACCTGTAGCTGTCACGAGGACTACGTACTGCAGCCAGATGAGGTGTCCTGCAAACCAAAAGGTAACAGGCCCCAGGACTGGACCTGTCTTACTCTCTGAAGAGCCAGTCACCTGCGCTGGCTTGTGGCAAGTTATCAGCCCAAAGATGTGTAACAAGGCCAGACGCCTGCTTATCAAGTATCTGATAGATGCTGACTGGCTGTAAGATGGAGAAATTGAGACTTGCAGGACACCCGGCCTGAGAGCTGTTAGCCTGGAAGTCCAGGCCAGCATTCTGCACTGTCTCAAGTGCCCTGACCACTGAAGCAGGCCAGGACTGAATGAGAAGTCTCTGCAACTCCTAAAACGCCCATTTTGGAGTCTCTGGGACATACTTGGGAGTCACGTAAACACACCTGGCACCTGTATCCACTGCTACAGTTAACCACATAAGATGACTTTTAGTACTATTATTACTATTGTTATATGAATTGTGTGCAGGTGGGCGGGGCAGTATTACATATGACTGCAGCCCTGCAGAGGTCAGAGGGTGTCAGATTCCTTGGCGCTAAAGTTGCAGGCAGTTGGGAGCTGATGTGGGACTGGGAACCAAACTCTTGCCCCCTGCTCTTAAAACATGTTCTCCACAACAAGACTGTTCGGGCTCTGCTTCTAAAGGCCCAGGCTTCCTCAGAAGAGGATGGGCACAGCCTGTCTCACGAAACTGGAAAGTCAGAAGGCCACAACTAAATGTTCTTCCTTACCCAAGGCCTTTGCAGTGTGAGGAGCGTGAGTCCGGCTAGAAGACCCTCTTTCTGTGCCGTGGTTCATGTTTACACAGATCACCCATCACTTGCTTTGGAGCAAACCAGAACTACATGTCTTCCCTGTGAGGATCTAGCAGACCCCAGCTCTAGGAAGCAGGGCCTCAACTTTCCCCAAACTGATGTCTGCCTCCTCTCCCTGCCCACTCTAGACAGCAGCACCAAATTTCTCGGTCCTGAGGCCTCTCACTGTCCCCAGCTGTAGCTATGGCAAGGGCTAGCTTCTCATCCTCCACCCACAGGAACCCTCACCTCTGCACCCCGCTCTTTCTGCCTTCTGTTTCATACAGTCGAGTACCCATGTGGGAGAATACCTATTCTAGAGAAAGGAAACTTCAGCAGCCGCCAAGGCCGGATTGTGGGGGGCTATGTGTGCCCCAAAGGGGAGTGTCCATGGCAGGTAAGGCTCTTCATCCTCTGCAAACCTCACTTTTCCAGCTCTGGCTCCCCTGACTGCAGGGTTTCTACTCTGGGGTGCAGAAGTCTTGAATTGGGTTAAATTCACACACAAGGAACATGGGCATGCCCCCCCCACACTTGTGCAGAGAAAGGGAAAGAAAGCAGGTATTGAGGCGCACTCCATGCAGAAACCGCACAAGGTCTGCAGCTGCCTCACTTGAAGACCTGTAAATACACCCCATCAACCAGGCACCCATTTTCCCCCAGAGCCAGCAGAGCTAGGGCTGCTCCACCCTGATGGGGGAACCTCTAGAGGGACTGCGGGCAGGGATTGTGTCAAGACAGCTGCTTCCTTGGGTGCAAGGAGACCATAAAGATAGCATGGCTCTCTTCATCTGTGTGCCCTGCTCAGGCTGTGCTGAAAATCAATGGGTTATTGCTGTGCGGGGCCGTCCTGCTGGACACCAGGTGGATAGTGACTGCTGCCCACTGCTTCGATAACATCCGGAGCTGGGGGAACATCACAGTGGTGATGGGTAGGTATGGCCCGTCCCTGGACTGAGGGTCAATGACCCATCAACATCCCTTACCAGGTGATGTCTACCAGAGCGGCACTGGAGATGACCCACTTTGTCCTCTGGACTGCTCCCCCTGAGGGACTAGGAGGAGATGGGGGGCTGCTCTGTCCATCTCCAGGATCCCACTGCCTCAGGTCAGCCCATTCACAACCTTCCCTTCAGAACTGCAGTGGGCCCTGGCAAGGTCTAAAACAAATCCAAAGTCAAGTCATCAGACACCACGGGCTGGACTGGCCACAGCCCTGTCCATGTACTCTAGGTCAGAGGGCCAAGACAAACAAGAGTTCTGTGTGGGGACATGGCCACACATGATAGGATATGTCCCATGACTAGAGTTCTGTGTGGGGACATTGCCACACATGATAAGATATGTCCCATGACTAGAGTTCTGTGTGGGGACATGGCCACATGTGGTAGGGTATGTCCCATGACTAGAGTTCTGTGTGGGGACATGGCCACATGTGGTAGGGTATGTCCCATGACTAGAGTTCTGCGTGGGAACATGGCCACACGTGGTAGGGTATGTCTCACAACTAGAGTTCTGTGTGGGGACATGGCCACATGTGGTAGGGTATGTCCCATGACTAGAGTTCTATGTGGGGACATGGCCACACGTGGTAGGGTATGTCCCATGACTAGAGTTCTGTGTGGGGACATGGCCACATGTGGTAGGGTATGTCCCATGACTAGAGTTCTGTGTGGGAACATGGCCACATGTGGTAGGGTATGTCCCATGAGTGGCATGACATCCCCCCAGGTGAACATGACTTCAGTGAGAAGGATGGGACTGAGCAAGTACGGAGGGTGATACAGGTCATCATGCCCGACAAGTACGTCCGTGGCAAGATCGACCATGACATCGCCCTGCTCCGCCTTCACCGGCCTGTGACCTTCACCGACTATGTGGTGCCCCTGTGCCTGCCTGAAAGGGCCTTCTCTGAGAACACCCTAGCCAGTATTCGCTTCTCGAGGGTCAGTGGCTGGGGCCAGCTGCTGGACCGTGGTGCCACGGCGCTGGAGCTCATGACCATCGAGGTGCCCCGGCTGATGACCCAGGACTGCCTGGAGCATGCCAAGCACAGTCCTGACACCCCCAGAATCACAGAGAACATGTTCTGTGCCGGCTACATGGACGGTACCAAGGACTCCTGCAAGGGTGATAGCGGTGGCCCACATGCCACACACTACCATGACACATGGTATCTGACAGGTGTGGTCAGCTGGGGGGAGGGCTGCGCAGCTATTGGCCACGTTGGGGTGTACACCAGGGTCTCCCAGTACACAGACTGGCTGACCAGTCTCATGGACTCCAAGCTCCAGGTTGGGGTTTTTCGAGTCCCACTACTGTAGCTCCTTGGACAGCCCAGCCCATCCCAAGAAGGAAGCTAAGGCTTGTGAAGCCATTTTGTATCAAATCCTATTGACTTTCCTGCTATTCTTTGTGTGATGGGGGAGAGCAAGATAAAGAGTGAAGAAAGCAGGAGGAAGATAAGCGAGAGAGAGAGACTGGGAGAGAGGGAACAGAAAGCAAGGGGACGAGTCTGAGTCAGAGACTAGCAAAGTCACTCAGAGGTCTGGACTGTGCAGTCAGACAGCAGCCGAAAGGGCGGATGTCCTGAGGGAGATGAGGCTCAGACCTTTCCCCGTCTCCCCGCAGCCCCTCCCCTCTGCATGGGTTCTGTCTGCAGTGCTGCACAGTAGGTGCGCTCACGTGCACGAAGGGCGTGTAGAAGAAGTGCTGCACACGTGCGCACTCCTGCTGCACACTTCTTTTACTCTATTGATCACTCTCGCTTCGTGTGAGCACCTGTCTTTGTTTCAATTAAATGAGAAACATTGTCTGCATTCGTAGTGTCATCCTTCTGGGTTGTCTAAGGGAGGATTTCTGAAGTAAAGTGTGCACTCTTGCCATTGACTGATCCCCCTCCCCGTAGGGACTGGCTGACCTCAGCACACCTTGGGAACACCTGCTGTTACCCCGGGTTGACCTTAAGTCCCTGAGCGGAGCCTCTGATGTCAGGTCAGATACACATCAGCAGGGCTGTGCTTCCTGGAAAAAGGAAGGGGAAGGTGGACGGGGAGTGAAAAAGGAAGAAGCTGAGAGGGTTTGATCAAGTGCGTGCATGCCTCAGTTTCCCCAGTCATCAGTAGGTGTGCAGGCACCCACCTCACAGAGCTGTCCTGAGATGCCACCAAGTGCCCTTAAGAGGCTTTACTGATAATCTAGCTCCCTGAAGACTGACTTGCTCAGTGCGAGATGTGTTTATTTCCTTTCGGGGAGTGAGGCCATAGAGAAGGGAGGTGACAAAGGGAGGACCCCCTGAAGCCAGCTTTAGTGTTTGTCCCTAGTCCCAGACCACAGGTATGCTGTGACTCAGTGTAGACTCAATGACTCTACACAGGCATCTCTGGGCAGGGCAGGGCAGGGCAGTGGTCAGGCACCAGACACCAGCTAACAGCCACCAGAGCACCACACCTCTTTTCCAAGTTCTTTTATGGTCTGCCTCTGCCTGGTAAATGACCGTGACTTCCCTCCTGGTGAGATGGCATCAGCCTCAACATGTGACATCACAGGTGTGTTTGTTTGTCCTGTACCCAAAGCATGTGAAGGTCCTCTCAGCACTGGCAACTGTGGTAAGCCAAATGCCATTACCATACTCTGGCTATGTGCATGCAGCCACAGTCATAGTCACGAGCCATTGCCTAACCGTGAGTATGAGGAGCCCATTTCTGCTCGCTAGTGAGCAGACACAGTGTGTGTGCTCCAGAGACTCAAAAACAGCTCCCCAGATGACACTTCAAAGGAGGAAGGGCACAGCTTGGGCTCCAGCAGTCTCTCCCACTTGTCTTGTCGAAGGTGGGGACCTGGTGAGCGCCACCTCCTCACAGGCCAGAGTTAGGGAGTTTTGTTGCTGCTGCTAGGGTTGCTCCTGCTGTTCTCTGGGGATTCTGGAGCAGGGGCCTCCAGTGGTGCCTTCTGGTGACTGTCCGTGAGCTCAGAACCTATGAGTCTGACATTGCAATGAAGATTTTGGGGCTCAGGGGAAAGCCCACTTCCTGGCCTGCAGCTCCAATTACATGCGTGCGCACACTCCCAGCAGGGTGTGCTAAATATGGCCACAGCATGCGAGAGGAGCTGTTTCCATATTTATAGATCTCAAATGGCTTGCCCTTCTCTGGCCTCCTCTCTAGGACCAAGGGAAAATGGCTACTCCTTTGCAGAACTGTCCCAGGGTGTTGAGCCATATGCTCTGCAGAATGGTGTTGGCCATCAAACACCAAAACTCCATTCACACGTTCTCCACCCTCCAGGCCTGCAGGAAGACTTGAAGCGGCAGGCCTGGCGGGCACATATCCCCAACCCTGATGTGTGTCATATGGCCCTGTGGACTTTCCTGGATGTTGTGTATCAGAGAACTGAACTTGTGTCAGGGCTCCTGTCCCCCAAATCCCACATCTGACCTGACACCCAGGCTTTGCCTCATTCAGCTTCTGTTCCTGAAAACAAGGAGGGGAAACTGACTTCTCTACCAAATGAATCAGTACCAGCAGGGCTAAGATGAACATTAGAGAACCAGAAAACCCCCATCAAATGTTACGGCTACTCTTAGAAAGCAGGCCCTGCCGGGAAATTTTGCATAAGGATAGCCTCTCCGGGAAAGGCTGCAGTCCCCGTCCCCTGACCTCATTGCTGGCCCAGGGCTCCAATCAGAAAGCTGAGATAAGCAGACGGACCATGGCCACCTGGGGCCCAGGCTGAGTGAACCTTGCCCCGTGCCTGTCACAGCAGCTGCTGTCCTTGACCACATCATGGTGAGCCCGGTGCGACTCAGCCTGCTCTGTGTTGTCCTGGCCAGCCTCCTGCTACCTGGGAGAGGTGGTAAGTGCTCCAGCCCTTACCTCCAGAGTGGCCTGGAAGGAGGGGGTAACGATGGGTGGGTGGGAGGGTGAAATGCTTGGTTCGCTGGCCAGCCACAGGCTGGCTTCTAAAGGTATAGTCAGGGCCTGCTGCGATTACTCATGCAGAGCACGTGGAGATTTGAAAGAAAGGACCGGAAAAAGGAGGGGGAGAAGAGGGAGGTGCAGAGAAAGTGACAAGGAGACAAAGCCACAGCAGATATGGAAGACACAGGAGCCAAGGCCCCCAAGCATTGGGAAACTCAGCTGGGCCAGAGACGACAACCAAGGCAGAGCTGTACAAACAGGCAGGTCCCGGGCCTGCCCCATAAATGGGGCCTTATTTCAGCTAAGCCAGAGCAGGCTCTGCTCATGCAGAGCTGGCCTTGCTCCAGTACAAGGAGAAGCCTCAGCAACACAAGGCAGTTTCCATCATCGCTGGGAAACCTGCTAACACTCAATCCGTGGGTCGATGCCACACGCCACTGACAAGGTCAGCCCCGGAGACAGCCACGGGTTTGAGGGCAGCAACGGGTAGGAACTGGACAACCAAAGGCCACCAGTAGCAAAGCACACAGCCAGCAGTGAGCAGCAGGGCACCTTGTGTCGGGACAGTTGGAATCCTTGCTGGGTTCCGTGGACAGTGTTCACCATGTGACCAGGCTTTAGCTCTGGGATGCCAATCTTGATTTTACTCAAATCAGAACCTATGGCTGCCGGCCGCAGGGTGGGTCTATGTGTCTGTCTAGGGAGGGAGCATGGTGTCCCAGTAAAGTCATTCATAGAGTGTGAGATTAGTCAAAAGAGCAGGACCGGAGGCCAGGCCACTGGGCAGGGACCTTTAAGCAGCTGCTCTTTCCAGACCTAGGAGCAGCCATAGGCAGACAGGCCAAATGTGTTTGTAGGACCACATTCTCACGGAGGTGAAGCAGAAGACCAGGAGATATGACATCAGGGAGCTGCTGTTACTGTGACCAGAAACAGGACAAGGCGGGGGGGGGGGTGTAGACCGTGAAAGTGGTCAGGATGCTGGCCCACCCGAAGCTTCCTGCAATGGGGTTATCCACGTGTGCAGCTGGGCAGGCACAGTTACTCTGGCATCCCCTGGCATGGACAACTTAAGATTTCAGAGGGTTTAGTCTGTCATGGCAGGGAGGGCCTGACAGGGTGGCCTCCCACTGTGGTTACCAGGAAGCAGAGGAAGGGAGACCGTATGTTGGACCGCCCTTCCTCCTGGAGCTCCAGGCCATGTGGCAGTGCCACCCACACTACTCACGGTGCTGCTTTCCCCTCGGTTAGTTCTCTCTGAAACAGTGTCCCAGGCTGACAGTGACGACTAGTCATCATACTGTGGGAGGATATTCCAGGGCAGGCCTTCCCTGTCTTCTAGTGTTCATTAACCGGGAACGTGCCAACGATGTCCTGGCGAGGATTCGGAGGGCAAACTCAATATTTGAAGAGTTGAAGAGAGGAAATCTGGAAAGAGAGTGTATGGAGGAAATTTGCTCTTATGAAGAGGCCCGTGAAGTCTTCGAAGACAATGAGAAGACGGTGAGTCAGACCAAGTCCATGTGAGCGTGCCGGGGCTGGACCATCTCACCTTCCTTATGGCTGGGGGCTAGGTCCTCTCAGTTTCTTATTAGCTGAGGCTAGACCATCCCCCTGGGGCCTGGGGCCTCTCAGTTCCTTATTAGCTGAGGCTAGACCATCCCACTGGGGGCTGGATTCTCTCAGTTCCTTATTAGCTGAGGCTAGACTATCCCAGCTTCTGGGCTGCTACAGAGTTCCAGGTTGTCCCAGAGTTTTACCCACAAGCCTGTAGTCGGGAAAGCAACCAAGGGGCAAGAAGACCAGCTATAGTATCCTAGCTGTTGCCTGAGGGACATTCATTTTAATCTCTTTTACATCTCTCCAGCTCTCTTCCTAAATAGGAAAACTGAGGGAAAAGGGACATAGCACATCACAGAAGGGTAATGAGGACTTGAGAGTATGACCAAGTTAACCTGTAAGAGATGAATGCACACTGCTGCCTTCACCCTTCCACGCCCATGAGTAAAGAGCTTGTGACTAAGAAGGGCATGTAGAGCATGCAGACATATGGTAGGAGGCCCCCGGCACCACCATTACCACCTGTGCAGCAGCAGGGGTGAACCCACTCCTTTTCCTTACCCCGGAAGGAGAGGACCTTCAGGTGCCTAGTGGAAATTTGAGTATAAATAAATAAGAGCTAAAGAAAAAAAGAGTCCCTTCTCCCCCAAAA
Source organism: Micromys minutus (assembly GCF_963924665.1). NCBI lineage: Eukaryota > Metazoa > Chordata > Mammalia > Rodentia > Muridae > Micromys > Micromys minutus. The sequence goes on along the minus strand of NC_137983.1, from coordinate 51,978,850 downwards.
AAGGGGGACCAAGGGAGAGCTTAGAGAGAAACAGGCAGTTGTCAGGCCCAAGTGGAGTCTGCAAGGTCTACTGGTACCCTGGCTCCACTTGGGAACTCAGTCACCTGCAGCCAGGATAATGTGACCAAGATCGCCAGGAGGGTTTAGGACAGTGTGACCCCTGAGGGCTGGAACTGGAGAAGTTTCTTTCAGAGAGCCATGACTAAATATCTGAAGGAACAGTAAATGGCGTAGTGTGCTTTAGCTCTTGCGATCAAAGGGTTCTTTCCTTTCCGTCTGTGATCTCTTCATTTCCTGAGCTTATGCAGGACAGGATAGCAGCAGCCAGAGGGAGCGTGCTCTCCTCAGGGCAGACAGGAAGCAAACTGGGGAGACGGGAAAGCGCTGGAGCCAAGATTCTAGGGACAGTCCCCACCAGATCAGCTGTACCCAGATGTACCCCACCTAAAATTTGCAGAACCTCCCAAAATGCCACCACCTGGGGATCAAGTGTTCAGAGCATGAGCTTCATAAGAACCATTCATATTCAATCCTTAACTGAGGCCAAGTTACAAGGCAAAGCCAGCTCTAGGCATGGTAAGATGATTCATTTCTGCTCATCAAACAACAAATGGACAACCTTATGAGGCTTACTGAGTTCAGGACCCTGGAAATATGGGAGGACTAATGCCATCTTCGGCAAAGCTGCACAGGCACCTTTGGGCTCTCAAAGATGTTAAAGCAATTTGGACTTGAAACCATTTGGACTTGATCACAAATGATTTCCTCAGGAAGGAATTCACGCTGTGCACTCTAAAATCATCCCCTGGCCCCTTAGACATGGCCCTGCCTGCCTTGCATCGCTGGACACAACAAACCAGATGTGAACTCAGGTATGAAGATTGCTCTGGAACTCTCTGGAACTCTCTGGAACTCTCTGGAACTTTACTGTAGCTCATGACATTGGCTAGACTTAAGAACATGGACGCCTGTTCCAGGACTCGTCGGTCTATACCACATCCGGAGAGAACTGGCAAGGTAGAGAAGGTTGAGGAAGTCTTGGAAATGAAGCTGACAGAAACCAACGTGTTAGGGACTGGAGAAACCTGTACAAGTCTTTAAGCCATCTATGTAATGTAAGCTTTTAAAGCTCTTTACCTCTAACCAGTCCGAGCTCTTCAGCAAGCTTGTCAGAGAAGTCATGCTGGGAATGATTTCCCCAGCCCCTATTCCAGCGTCACCTGCAAGCAAGGAGTCTTGTAGTCAGCGGGCCACCCTAAGGAGGCTCTAATGGGGCACTGCGATCTATTTGCCATGAAGGAAGCATGGAGAACGTAAATTGAGCTGTCACAGCCTTTTGAGAATCAAGCCAAGGCCATTAATTGTAGTGAGGCCATGCCACACAAGACAAGAGGAACAGGAAAATGCACCAGATGAGCATCCCAGACAGCACACCACGGCAAGTCGGTCTAGAGAGGAAGCCACACTCAGGACCAGATACCGCCTCACTTCAGCAGATCACGGTAGTCAAGGGAGTTCTTAGGAACGCTCTGGCTGAGCGACCACAGTTCATTTCAGCCACCAGAAAACAGAAAAGGAATCAATATTTCTTCTTATTCCTCATTGTGGTGGTGCACGCCCTTCATCCCAGCACTCGGGAGGCAGAAGCAGGTAGACCAACGTGAATTTGAGGGCCTGGTTTATATAACTAGTTCTAAGCCAGGCAAGGATACATAGTAAGTCTATCTCAGAAAGGAAAGAAGGAAGGAAGGAAAAAAGGATTCCTTTAATTCTTTGCTACCAAAACAATGGTTTATATCTAATGAGAGAATCCATAGTTGCAAGAACTATTTTTCTTTTAAGCATCTGTTTAAAGTAGCCACACACACACACACACACACACACACACACATATATGTGTGTGTGTGTGTGTGTGTGTGTGTGTGTGTGTGTGAATGTATATATATGAATGTAAAACTGTTCAGTAGATAAGGAATTGCATTTTTCAATAAGTGGAATTCATCTTAATCTCTTTGTCTTGCTATAACAAAATACCTTATGCTAGGTAGCTTACAAGCAGCCTGAAGGTTTTACTAATAGTTTTAGAGGGTGAGAAGGAAGTCCAAGGGCATGATGCTTGCAGTGTAAATGTCTGCAGAGGGCTGTGTTGCTAACTCCTCATTTGGAAGATAGAGAAAAGCACAAGTAGGAATGTGTGAAAGCTTCCCAGGGCTTCAGTCACCACAGTGGCTGAGCTCTCACAACCTAACCACAGCATAAAAGCCTTAACCCTTAAACAATGCCATCTAGGGCTGCAGAGCAGGCTGGCTCTCTCTACCAGTTAAAGAATAGAAATCTGAGAAAGAACCATTGCTGGGAATCTCAGGGAGTCCCCCTGCAGAGCCTTAGTATGAAACCTGGGAAATCAGGGCTCCTTTTGGGGTGCTTAGTTCTATTAATAATATATTAGGGTCTAAAAGGACAGTCCAAGGACAGGCAACTTTTCCAGATGATGGGAGGAGAAGAATGAAAAGATGAAATGGAAGCCTTGAAATGCTTGAGACTAGGTGATGTCTGGGCAGCCTCACAGTGGGTTGAGTTTTTAAAAAACCAGAAGCCCAATGCATTAGTTGGGAAGTATAAATGTCTAGTTAGACTATGGCCAGCATCTGAAATAAGAAAAAGAGAAGAAAAAGATAGTTGTGCCTTCATGAGGCCAAGACTTAAAAAGTTGGGCAGACACAGCTGATCCTCAGGTAGCTCTTAGGGAGTATGCAAGAGGGTGAAAATCATGGGAAGACAAACAGGTTGTCTTTGGGGTGAACTCATCTTCCTAGGCTAGGTTCCTAAGCCAGGACCCTGAACTAGCACGTAGGATTAAGAGTTAAGAGACAGGAGTATGTCTTCAGTGGGAGACAGATACCACTCTTTACAAATACTAACACTGGGTTTCAGCCTGTGAACGGCAGGCAGTACACAAGGCTCTTTTCCAACACTGTGCCTTTGTATCCTAGAAGGACAAACCTCACACCTAACAGACCCTAACAAACCGTATCAGAGATCTGAGGTCAAAACAAGAAATAAGCATTTAATAAAAACACAGGACGTGGAGTTAGCCAGCGTTCTTAAGCATGGCACCAAAATAATTCAAAAGAGAAAAACTAATCAACTGGACTTTGTCAAACTTCTCTGAGAAAGAAAAAAAAAAAACAGTGAATATTTAAGCTACTCACCAAGAAAGTGTTTGCAATTCACACACCCAGTAAGGGGTTCAGAATCTATAAAGAACACACAGCCCAAGATAAGTGAACATCTAAGAAAATTCAGTGAACAAAAGACTCAGGCAGACACATCACCAAAGACGAAATATGGTGGCGAGCCCACAAGAAGATATTGCACAGCATTAGCCGTCTCAGGAATTGGAGATAAAGCCACATCGAGCTCCACGATGCTGACAGTGGACATCGGGGGCCACCAGAGAGTCCAGATTCATGCACTTTGAAATGGTGCAGATTTCTCAGAAAGCCGCATAAAGAGACACACTGCTGCAGGAAAACATCCCTGGGCACTTAACTGAGAAAGACAAAACCTTATTGTCAAATCAAAACTGTCTTGCATTAGGTATAAGTGTTTATAGCAGCTCCCATCATAATTAGCCCGACACAGCATGCGCATCACCTGCTGTTGGGTAAGCACACTGCAAGCCAGCAACACGAGGATCAAAAATGGGGTGCACAGTGGTCTGGACATGTTCTGGAGGCATGGTGCCGAAGGAAGAGAATTTCTCAAGCTTGTTTCACGCATGATTTTATTTATCAACATTCTCTAAAAGCTACTGCTTTATTGAAGAGCAGCCAGTCTGTGGTAGGTACCAGCACTTAGTAGGTTCAGGGGTAGGCAGGGAGCTGTGATTGAAAGGTTGGGTGAAGATGGGGCTGTGGGTTTCCATTGTATGGGTGGTCACACAATGCATGTGCTGAAGTTCAGAGAATTGCACACCAGAAATGGGTTTTACTGTGTGACATTTAAATTAGAAGAGACTATTTTCTTTTTGAGATAGAAACTCATGTAACCCAGGTTGACCCCCAAATCACTATGAAGCTGAGAAATAACCTTGAAATTCGGTCCTCCTGCCTCAACTCTGAAGTGCTAGGATCACGGGCCTGTGCGGTCACACCTGATTTTGTGTAACTTTTGGAGATATATTGTGCACCAAGCAGATCTCTATAGATCTCTATCGTTTTCTCATTCACCCCTAACAGTGAATCAGGGGCCTCCCATGAACTAGGCAAGAGCTCAACTCAAGGCTACACTGAAATATTTTAATGACAGCACATTCATTGCTGTGACACCATAACAGTCCTACAAACAGCATGGCTTAAAGTAACAAGGATCAGGACCCAGCCAGGCTTGGGACTTTTTCAAGACCCCTCTGCTGTCTCCCATGACCCTTCCTCCACTGTCACCTCCGTGTCTTTCCCTCACTTTGAAATGGACGCTCTCATTGGTTGAGAGCATGTGGTAATTCTGGACCTAGTTCAGATCATTCTCTGGGGTCCCAGCTAGGTCTGAATGGGGAACAGGGTTATGAACCAGCTGTGAGCACTGTGACCATCTGTTAATGTGGTGTAGGCCTTGACCTTTTAAAGCTAATTAGCAATTCACATTTTTCCCACTTTATTAATGATGCCTAGCAGCCAGTGGTCTTTTGATAATTCTGAGCACTGGGGTCCTTTAACTGAACATCATTCTCCAGTGGTGTATAATGAATGGATCCATTTCATCCAACCAGTTCTTGTTGGTTACCTTGAAATGTTTCAATATTCAGCAAGAGCCATCTGTTGAAGAAGATGGGAGATAGACCCCCTCAGGAATGAAGTATGCTGGCAGCTCTCCCTTTCAAATGGAGAAGTTCTGGAACATTCCTCAGGGCAGATTACTGGTAATGGTTACTGCTCGTATGAAATATCTGTTTTCTCTAATGTGTTTTAAAATATTTTTTCTTTTAGAAAGAATTCTGGAACAAATATAAAGGTGAGATGTCCCCTATTTCAATCTTAAGTGAGAAAGACTCCTTAGCATATTTAAAGCAGAAATAATGATTGGCTTTTAAAAATATTTTGAACTACATTCCTATTCAAATCTTATTTATCCACACTTTCCTGTATGGCTTCCCATAATACTGTAAGTGTTTTATACTAATTTTATACTGAGTCCAGTTTTATTTACTAAAATTCACATCTTTTTAAATGGGATCTTGTCCTGTTGCCGCAAGCCCCCAGGCTCAAGTCACCCGTATAGCACAGCCTCTGGAGTAACTGGGGCCTCAAATTTTTCCCACTGTGACTGGCACAGATACAGATTTATGTCGGTTCTTTCTCATCTGAGAATACCAACTCCCGTGATATTTTTACTAAGTATAGCAAGATAGGTCAAACAGTGGAGATCAAAATACCGGACTCTAAGCAGTGGTCACCCTGACGACTGCTCAAAACATCAGAGACGGTACTGATCATAATTACCTGGAAGTTATTTCAAAATGGTAACTAGACCTATCCCTGGGTAAGTGACTCCCAGGAGAGGTGGAGCCTGGGCTAGGGCTGGCTCATCTTTGGATTTTCATTCCATACCCAAAGGCCTTGGGAAGAAAGTTCTCTGTGTTCTCTGTTCAGCAGGCACCAGAAACGAGTGTCCCACTGGTCTCTTGTTCTTGTCCATTCCAGAGAGGGCAAAGCACCCTGCCCTGGTCACAAACACACTGTAATACTTTCCAGCAGAAATCGGGGACCCAGCCAGTGATGGAAAGACAGGCACATGCACAGCCACCGAAGTGGGAAGTAAACAAAATCTAGATATAACAAATTTTTCTCAAGAAGTGTGCTTATGTTCTCTGCAAAGTGGGGGCAGGGAACGAGGTCTACACACTGTGGGGGTGTCTGCGATGAGGCCTGCAACCTCAGTTTCCCAATTCTCGCATTGCAGACGGCGACCAGTGTGAGAGCAGCCCCTGCCAGAATCAAGGCGAATGTCAAGATGGCCTTGGGGGTTACACCTGCACCTGCCCAGAGGGATTTGAAGGCAAAAACTGCGAACTCTGTAAGTCCCTCTGCTTGACGACCATCTGATCACAGAGCAGGGAGAGGGAAGGTACTGAAATGCCTGAGAACTTAAGGCATCGCGGACGCGCTGAGCCGCCAGAGCTGTCCCCCAGCTGCTCGGTGGGGCATTGTGTGAGACACAGAACTCTGTGGGCCAGAGCTGGTGAAGGAAACCACGAAGCAGGTGACAGGAACAGGGAGTGGACTGTTCACTCTGCTCTGGTCAAATGGTCTCAGGCCATTTGTCACCACAGACATCAGTGAGGAATGTTCTAGATTGCCCAGTTTCAGATAAGTGGTGCTTTTAACCGGTTCTACAGGGAGACTTGCTGAGCCGTTTTTTCCACGTTGATTAGATTTTTTTTAATGAAGTTTAGGTTACTATCAGACCAGTTTTCCCTTACAGGAAAGAATGACATTTCTTCTACCTCTTTATTTATTGCTTTTTGAGATGGGGTCTCACTCGCTGCCCAAGACTGGCCTAGAACTTACTGCATAGGACACTCTAGATTTGAACTCCTGCCTTGGCCTCCCAACTGTCAGGGTAACAGATCTATGTCACCATGTCCAGGGTTAAGTGACTTCCAGTATGGAATGAGATTTTTATGTGGGTACTCTCAGGACTTGCCCCAGTGAAGCTGCTGATTATGAACCCCAGACATCTGCACACCACAGACCAACAGGTCTAGTGAGGGGCACAACCAGGTAAAAGTCCATTAAGGTAGATTTTACCCCATAATTGTTTTTTGACCCAAGCCCACACATAGGGCTGTAATGAAGATTACCACAGACATGGTTATTAGCATGAGTTGGATCAACCTATGCAAAAGCAGGTGGGTGCCTCTGGTCTAAGATGCAGGACTCAGTCCTGAGATACAATGGGCAGGTCAGATGTTACCAAGAAGGTGCTATGTCACAATCTTGTGTACCCAAGGCCTTCACTTCCATGACTTAATGTCACAGATACAGAGCAGAGGGACTTAAATGACACCCTACCCTACCCCCACTTCTATATGCTCCGGATCTGGTTCCTGGCTTCCTGCCATATGCTTCTTATAGAGGACTATTTCTTCCGGGTCTCACAGGAGCCCAATCTAAAAACACAACATGGCCACAGCAGCAGCCAGGACAGGGCTCACATACTGGTGGTTTTTATTGGGTAAGGGAAGAGTTTCAGCCAGGATGCAACTCTCCCTCATGCCAAGGGCAGCGCCCCAGAGGAGCAGGATGTACAGAGCCCTCAACACAGAAAGTGCACCTGCCATCCCTTACAAAGCTTTTCAAAAGGCAGAGAGCCCTGCCGGGATGCTGAGTGCTCCTCCCATGCCCTGTAAGGATACCAGGCACTCCTTCCATAGCCTGTGCATATGTTAAATGCTCCTCCCATGGTCTGGGGGTGCAGCAGTGGGAGAAAGGCTTGTAAGGTGCTGCCATCTCACTTCGTTGACTGTCCTGTTACCGTGTATGTGTTCCTTGGGACTCTGGTCCCTTGTACACCCCAGCCTGGGCACGGCTGAGATGAGGCAGATGTAGCTGGCATGTCTGAGTTTATCACATGTCTATGAGAAGGTCTCATCTGTCCTCTGGTTTGTAGTTGTTCGGAAACTCTGCAGCTTAGACAATGGAGACTGCGACCAGTTCTGCAGCGAAGAGCAGAACACAGTGGTGTGCTCCTGTGCCAGCGGCTACTTCCTGGGCAATGATGGCAAGTCCTGCATCTCCACAGGTAAGGCTCATCCATCCATGGAGACAGTGTGCCACTGCTGTGTAGGGCTCATCCATCCATGAACACAGAGTGTCACTGCTGCGTAGGGGTCATCAGTCCACGAAGACAGAGTGTCACTGCTGTGGGCAGTGTTGCAGTATGTTCTGGTTGGTCTTGAAGATGACTGTGACAGAAGATGGAGGATGAGAGGTGGGGCTCTGGACCTACGGTTCAAGCATGGAAGCTTTAGGTTTGAGAGAAGATGTTAGATCTAGGGGCAAACAGCTGCTGACCTCAGAACCTCACCTGAAGCGGCTGCTACTGTTGTCTTGTTCCTGCAAAGGTGGCCGAAAGGAGATGGTTCCAGGCATCACTGTGTGCCTACCCACAGCTCTGACAATGTCTTCTGTACAGGGTGTCCCATGCTCCCCTGGCCTGAGGGCCTGGAAACCACAGTTGTCACACTATCTCAGGGGTAGGACAAGATCAGGGCCCTCCTGGGTCAAGAAGGAGGCATGGGCAGGAAGGGCATCTAGCAACCATTTCATTTGTCCAGTTCCATGCTGATTGGTTTATACCTGATAAGAGTTGGATGCGCCAGGTCTGAAGAGCACCAGAGCCACTACAAACAAGACTCTTGGATAGCAGTGAGTACCAGATGGGCTGAGGAGTGTGGCAAGGAGCCCCTTGTAAGATCTAGAGAAGGGTTCATCTGAACGATACAGACATGATGATCTGGGGAGAGCAACTCTGAAAAGACAGCCTGTTGGTTCACAGATGATCCCTAACTCCCACCATAGCAGCCCCCTGGGAGTGCAGAGTCTCGGGCCCACATGGATCCCAGACAAGCAAACACACAGAGGAGAAGAGATGTGATTCTCCATCCTGAGCCATTTCTCCATCTTCCCATCTCATCTGTTTACTCACTAAAGACAAATTATCTCAGAAACTAAGTTATCAGAAAAGAGCCACTCTGAATACACCCTTCAAGGATGAATCCAATTACATAACAAGAAATCTCTCAACAACCAAAAGACAGGAAGTTTTGGGGGTTTGTTTTGTTTTGTTTTGTTTTTACTAACATTTTTAAAGCTTGAGGTAGTTAAGAAAATGTTAACTGGAGCTGTTTCTTGATATATGTTCAAATTATTTTATCTCCGGGGATGATCACAAATCAATTCAAAATGGAGTTTAATATCTGAAAACATGACAAGAAGCTGAGGTGTGTTCAGTCATAGAGGGCTTGCCTAGAATACATCAAAAAGTCGTAACTACAGATTTCAGCCCAAAGATAAGACACTCCAGGGTGCTAGGCACTATATCTGCAGGCAAGAGTCCCCAGTTCCTTCTCACTTGCTAAGGTTACAGTCACAATCCTTGAGAACACAAGCAAAGGCTACATTGTAATTACTTGACCTTAAACAGGTGCCCAGTCTCTAGTTACAGGAACCTTTTCTTGTTGTTGGTTTCTGCTCCTTTTCTTGAAAAAAAAATGTAAAGGCTGTTAAATTTTATAACTCTGCTTTTTATTTCTAGCTCTGACTGTAAACTTGGTTAGAAGCAAGCAGCAGCAACCATGTCACAGCCTGAATGCTGGGCAGTCAAGAAATTTCTTCTGCCAATTTAATTTGCCTATCATCTTTAAAATATGGATTCTACAGTTTAAGGGCATGGACAAAATGTAAACAGGGTCTTTATAGCCAGTGGTCTCCAATCTGAGTCCCACAGAGCTTCTGGTACCTTCTAAAAGTTCATGATCATAATGTTTGCTACCAACAATTCTATCAGCATTCTGGTCTTCTGAAATCCCATTGGAACCACCCATCAGCTCTGCCAGCAGCATCTACAAACTGGCCCCAAACCTTTTGAACCACATGACCAATTAGCCATAGCAGTAACCCCACTCTTGGTACCAAATATTTATATTAGTCAGAATTTCAGCACTGCAACAAAATATCTGACAAAATTTAAAGGATGAGGGGCTAATTTTAGCATTTATTTATTTATCTTAACTGTGTTTTTACTAATCTCTCACCTGCCTCTTAATAAGTTTAACTATCTCACCCCTGGCTAGGAAGCCTCATGAGGCTAATGGAGCTTCTGGCTTTGCTGAGGCCTCTGTGGTTCTATTCTTTCAGATCCTTTCCCCTGTGGAAAAGTCACTATAGGACGCAGGAAGAGGTCTGTGGCCCTAAACACCAGCAACAGTGAGCTTGACCTTGAAGACCCCCTGCTTGATTTTGATATCCTGTCCCCTACTGAGAATCCTTCTGAACTGCTCAATCTCAATGAGACACAGCCTGAGACAAGCAGCAGTGATGTTGTTCGGATTGTGGGTGGCCGAGAATGCAAGGATGGAGAATGTCCCTGGCAGGTAACTGGCCTAAGCTAGTCTTGGCTGCAAGTAGAAAAAACCCTCTCTGGGTCAGCGAAGGCTGGTGGGACAACCCTCTCTGGGTCAGCGAAGGCTGGTGGGACAACCCTCTCTGGGTCAGCGAAGGCTGGTGGGACAACCCTCTCTGGGTCAGCGAAGGCTGGTGGGACAACCCTCTCTGGGTCAACAACTCAAACCTGCAAGGGTTCTTCTCAGTGGCCATTATTCCATTTCTAATTTAAAAAAAAAATTAAACAAAAGCATCTAAATGCTAATGGGTAAGATATGTTAAAGAAAGAGCCATCTACTTACATTCAAAATGGTTTTTTTTAACTATTGTGGTTATTGATGTGATCTAGGGTTGCCATACTTAGGAAAGGAAGCCCAAGCCCCTCGGTGAGACTGGAGTCTCTCATGGTGCTCAGTAAGGTAAATGTGTCCTGAGCGCTGTAGGAAAGTGCCCGGCCACTAGTTCTAATCCCAGCTTGATTTCTGGCCCAAGCCCCTCGATGAGACTGGAGTCTCCCGTGGTGCTCAGTAAGGTAAATGTGTCCTGAACGCTGTAGAAAAGTGCCCGGCCACTAGTTCTAATCCCAGCTTGATTTCTGATCCAGTGCTCCGAACCTCTTCTATCATCTCAGCTGGCACTTGAGATCTGCAAAATCCAAAACCTAAATGCCTCTCCTGGAAGCAGAAAAAAAACAAAAACCAAACCAAACCAAACCAAACCAAACCAAACCAAACAAAAACAAAAACAAAAACAAAAAAACAAAAACAAAAACAAAAAAACCCAGAGCAGTGGTTCTCAACCTGTGGGTCACAGGCCCTTTGGGGGCAATGTATCAAATATCTTGCATATCAGATATTTACCTTATGGTCCATAACATAGCAAAGTCACAGTCATGAAGTAATATCAAAATAACTATGGTTGGAGGTCACTGTAACATGAGGAACTGTATTAAAGGGTCACAGGTTAAGAACCACTGACCTAGGGCCACCAGTAATCCCCAGAGATCATCTAAACACCCTTCACCTGAAGTAACCAGAGGCAGGAATTCCAGCCTACGAGCAACACTCTTCAGACACATGTACTGAGAACTCACTGAGCTGAACCCAGAGTAGCTGCTCTGTGTAGGCTATGAGATCTCTGATCCTCAAGGAGGCTGGGGAATACTCATTACAGCCCCTGGTGGAGTCTGGGTAAGAGAAACCTGCTCCTGGGTCAAGATTGGCTCCTCCTTAGGGAAAAAAAGCATGTGCTGTTGGGTCTTATCCAGCCTCCTCTTTCCCTCGCCACTCAAGCAAGGTTTGAGTTTATATAGTTACCAAAGGTAAACAGGGTCTGGAAAGATGGCTCAGTGTTTAAGAGGGTATGCTCCTTTTCCAGAGGACCAGAGTTCAATTCCTGGCACCTATATTAGGCAGCTCAAAATCTCCTGTAACTTCAACTTCAGGGGAGCTGACATCTTTGGCCTTCACAGCTGCCTCCACTTACCTGTGTGCATCCATACACACAAACACACCGACTTTTTAGCAATGAATAACCTCAAGAATTCCTTTTAGACTTAATACTAGGGATTAATACTTGGGGATTTAGTTCAGCGGTGGTAGAGCACTTGACTAGCAAGTGTAAGGCTCTGGGTTCAATCCTCAGCTCCAACCACAAAACAAAAAAACAAACAAACAAAAATAACCAGAACTCACAGTCCAACAAATAGAATAAACAATAAACACACAGAAGTCTTAATCTTAATAATAAAGAGTGCCTGGTTTTGTTGTTTGTTTTTCGAGATTTTGAGATAGGGCCTCAGTGTATTGTCCTGGCTGGTCTTAAATTCACAGAGATCTGCCCACCTCTGTCTCCCTAGTCCTGGGATTAAAGTTGAATGTCATGTGCATCCTGCCCATTGACTCTGAGTACAGCCCCTAACTCCCACTAGCAGGTAGAGAATTCCCTAAAGAAAGGCAACCCAGCCAATGTTTGGCTTCTAGCACTGGAGGCCGGTGCTCTAGGATGGCGTGGCTTCTCTCCTGGCCATCAATACTTACCCTTAGGCAACATCTCAGTAGCAGCCACATGTACCCTGAGTAAATCATCCCAGAAGTGGCATCTCGTGAGCAGGTAGGGCAGGTCTGAAGGTTGCATGATCTGGGCTATGGGGAGTAAGGTGTTTCTACAAAGCAGGGCTGGCTGGTCTGGGTCATGAGACACAGCCATGTAAACCTACAGGCTCTTACTACAGAGGAATGTCTTCTGTGTGTAACAGGAGGAAGTGCCAGGAATGACTGGGAAGAGAACAAAAAGAAGAGGCCTAGTAGAGGGACCTTGTCACTTGGGTGGGAAGGAGACAGGCAGAGATGTCCTCCGGGGTAGTTCTTGTTCTAGCATAGACCCTCACCAAACATCTGTGGACCATCTGCTGGTCAATCTATAAGGCAGACCAAACCTGACCTGAGGTAACAAGGCTGGGTATTTCCAGGGAGTGGGCACAAGGTGGCTGTTGGAGAATATGTTGAGTGTCATGCAGGAAGGAGGGCTGGGCCTCTTGAGTGGATGCCACAAGATGTGCAGGGTCCAGAGGAGTTGCAGGATAGGCTAGTGGAGGCAGAGCAGAACCTTGTTGTGGAGTTGTCAAAATGGGGGCTCTGCCAGTATCTGGAACTGAGAGAAAGGTACTGTGCACTCTCTGGACAGCAGATAGGCAGAGGGCAGGGTCTCTGGGTGGCCTAGTGGATGGAAGAAAGCAGTGGTCAAAGAAACAGGTATAAGACTCCTAGAAAAGGCTCTTTGGGAGTCCTCGGAGAGCTGCAGTAGCCAAGTCAGCGTGGCATGGCCTCATACAGACCATAGGCGGTTTACAGACGTTCTGTTCTGGTCACAGGCTCTGCTCATTAATGAAGACAACGATGGGTTCTGTGGGGGCACCATCCTGAATGAGTTCTACATCCTCACCGCTGCCCACTGTCTCTATCAAGCCAGGAGATTCAAGGTGAGGGTAGGTAAGTGATAATCCAGCCCTGGGGGCCTCACCATCTCAAACCCTACAAACACTATTGCTCTCCCCAGGATCTCTAGACACATGGGATCTGTTAGCAACACTCCCCCAAAGGCAGAAGTCCTGCTTGGAGACTGAGAGATCATCTCATGGGAAGAGGGTCCAGAACCTCAGAGGGAAGAGATAGAGAGGAGACCGTGGGGGGCGGGCATCTAACCAGACCAGGCCATTCCCCCAAGAGACTTCTCTCTTCAGAGTCTCTAGTGCGTCTTTCACAACACTCCTCTTAGTGTCCGTTTCTCAGAAGCCTTCCCAGTCTTTCTCCCTCTACCACGCTCTCAGGGTTTCTTACTTTCACTGTGAGTCATCTAGATTTTCTTGTCTCCACAAGCCCCAGGATCTGTCCAGTAACAATCTAGCACAAGCCTTAAATGCAGTTTGAAAAAAAGTCTGACCTTTCTCTGCTACAATGTAACGAGTACAAATTGTTGAGGCTGTCTCAGTGTCTCTCCTTCCCGGCTGCGAACCCAGGGCCTTACTTTCCATGCATAGGTAGAGCGATAAATAAACTTCTGTTGTGAATGAGACGTTACCTACCACGTTCTCCCTCCACAGCCAGCAGCTCTGTTCTGTCAGTCTATCTCAACTCAGACTGGGTGAGTCCAAGTGTACAAGCACCCGTGATAATGGGTGTACCACCCAGGTCTGGAATAGGAGACCTGGGCAAATCCACAGACCCAGCTTCTAGAAAATACTCAGGGACCATCTGCCAAAGCACAGGGAATCAGAAAGAGCTAGAGTCTTACGCCTGAACAGAAATCTGATTGGGGGAGGTCTTGGTGTGACAGAATTTACCACTTTTCCACAGGACCTCAGTTCAGTTCCCAGAACCCATATGGTGGCCCACAACTGTCTGTGACTCGGGTTCAAGGGGATCTGACGCCCTTTTCTGGCCTCCACAGGCACTAAGCATGCCCACTGTGCACATACATACATGTGCAGGCAAACACTCAGACACATAAAATACACATTTATTTTAAAAAGGATTGTTTTTAATGTGATGAAAAGGTGAGGTGGAAGAAAGAGCGCCTCTTAAGTACCTTTATTTTTATTTTTTGAGATGGGCTACTTACTCTACAGAGAACCGAATTCACAAAGGACCAGCCTCGTAGTTCTGACTGCTAGATTACAAGCATACGCTTCTAGGCTTGGGTCTGGTTTCCTATAAGGAAAAGAAAACTTATTTGTGGAAAATCGTTTATTCAGCTTACACTTCAACATCACAGGTCACCATCAAAGAAAGTCGGGACAGGAACTTAAGCAAGGCAGGAACCTGGAGGCAGGAGCTGATGCAGAGGCCATGGAAGGGTGCTGCTTACTGACTTGCATAACATGACTTACTCAGCCTGCTTTGTTATAGAACCCAGGACCACCCGCTCAAGGATGCCACCATCCATAACGGGCTGTACCCTCCCCCATCAATCACTAAGAAAATGCCTGCAGGCTTGCTACAACCTGATCTTATAAGGGGCATGTTCTCAACTAAGGTTCTCTCCTCTCAGCTTGTGTCAAGTTGACATAAAACCAGGCGCACATTGCCTGTCTTTCTCCCTCCCTTCCTACCTTGCTTTCTTGTTGAGACTGGATCTGGTTCACGTAGTGCGGATGGCCTCAAACTCAGATCCACCTGCCTCTACTTCTGTGACGGGACTGGACGTGTGCTTCTTTAAATAGCAGATACACAAACACATAGCCCTCTTGGAACTCAGCACCATCTTCTCTCTCTTTCTCTGGCCCCAGGGGATCGGAACACAGAGAAGGAGGAAGGCAATGAGATGGTGCATGAGGTAGACGTGGTCATTAAGCACAACAAGTTTGAGAGGGACACCTATGACTTCGATATCGCCGTGCTGAGGCTGAAGACCCCCATCACATTCCGAATGAATGTGGCCCCTGCCTGCCTGCCTCAGAAAGACTGGGCCGAGGCCACACTGATGACACAAAAGACAGGCATTGTAAGTGGGTTTGGACGCACGCACGAGAAGGGCCGCCAGTCAAGCATCCTGAAGATGCTGGAGGTGCCCTATGTGGATCGCAACACCTGCAAGCTCTCCACCAGCTTCAGCATTACGCAGAATATGTTCTGTGCAGGCTACAAGGCCAAGCTAGAGGATGCCTGCCAGGGGGACAGTGGTGGCCCCCACGTCACACGGTTCAAAGACACCTACTTTGTGACCGGCATCGTCAGCTGGGGAGAGGGATGTGCGAGGAAAGGGAAGTACGGCATCTACACAAAGGTCACGACCTTCCTCAAGTGGATTGAGAGGTCCATGAAAGCCAGGGTGGGACCCACAACTGAGGCCCCAAAGGTAACAAATTCACCCCATTAAAGCAGCCCTTCTTCAGACCTGCCCGGTCATGTTTGGTGTTGTTTAATGTTGCCACCAGAGCAGGAATATCCTTGGGGAAGCTGCCCACCTGTGGTGGTGGCATCTTTTCCCCAATCTTCCCTTGACTTCATGATGGAAGAAACAGGCTGCACCCTAGCAAAGGTCTTTCTTCCTGAACCGGACTGAAGGACACTCGGGGAGTCGCTGGTTCTAGGGGGTTAGGTGTCTGCTCACACTTGGGTGGAGCCCAACTCCACCCATAATCTCAGCATATGATTCTGATTTTGCATGGTCAAGCTGACCCTCTCGACTGATGCTTAACTGCTTTGAGAACAAATGTTCATAGCCGTGTGTGTGTGTGTGTGTGTGTGTGTGTGTGTGTGTGTGTATGTATGTGTGTGTATGTATGTGTGTCTGTGTGTGGTGTGTGTGTGTGTGTGTGTGTATGATGTATGTGTGTGTATATGTGTGTATGTGTGTGTGTCTGTGTGTGTGTGGTGTGTGTGTGTGTGTGTGTGATGTATGTGTGTGTGTATGTATGTGTATGTATGTGTGTCTGTGTGTGTGTGTGTGGTGTGTGTAATGTATGTGTGTGTGTGTGTGATGTATGTGTGTGTGTGTGTGTGTGTGTGTGTGTGTATGATGTATGTGTGTGTATGTGTGTGTCTGTGTGTGTGTCTGTGTGTGTGTGGTGTGTGTGTGTGTGATGTATGTGTGTGTGTATGTGTGTGTATGTATGTGTGTCTGTGTGTGTGTGTGTGTGTGTGTGTGTGTGTGTGCATGTGAACGGGATGGCCTGGGCTGTATTGCAAGAGTGCACAAGATGTTTCAGAGATGAGCTGCCTGGTGAGTGTGCACTGAGTTCCCCTGGGCTAAACTGGGTGTTAAATGTGCACTGGTCCTTCTTCCTGAGTACGTTATCAGCTCACCGGTTGCTAATAGAGACCGCATCCCCACCAACACATGAGTCTCATCCCTGGCTTTGATTAGGAGACCCCTGGGGATAATGCCTTATCCCAGACATTCAATTCTAAGTCACTAGAGTTAACCTAACCCAGAAGTTTCTGGAACTCCTCCATACACGATCATGCAGATGTGCATACACATTAAAGCAGGTGTCTATTGAGTGGCATGACGTGGCTGGACAGGGCATGTGTCTCCACGCTGGCCTTCTATTGCTTCCAAGCCCAAGTTAAATGTTTGTGGAAACCAAGCCTACAATCTGTAAATAGGGTAACTTTTCCCCCACAGTACCTACTGCTTTACACAACTTTCCTAAAGCAAAGTTTAAAGGTTCCAGGACAAAACTTCCCCCAAATCAAGAGCTGGACAGAGTCCTTTGTAAACAGTCCTTTGCAACATTTGGAAAAGTCAACAAAAACAACACTTGACTTCCTAGAACCACAGCGGCCGGGAGTGTGGCTGGGGTCTGAGAGCAGAGCTGACCTCAGCAGCTGCAGCTGGTACAGTGATGTGACACCGGAGAACACCTTCTCTGTAGCCTGGTCCCCTGGCCCTGCCTTCAGGTCAGCAGTGGGGGAACCACAGTTTCCCTTGCCTCTGGGGATGGACTTTGTGGTTGTTCTTAAGGACAAGAACTCCTGAGCTCCAAACATCCCAGGACACGGTCAGCATCACACAGCATGAATCAGTAGAAAAGCAAGCAGGGCATTCTGTGTGGGTGGGGGACAGCCCATGGGGTACCTGAGCAGACATTAAAATGTGAGTTTTCAGGCTGGAGAGATGGCTCAGTGGGGAAAGGCACAGACTGTTCTGCCAGAGGACCTGGGTCCCCGGCACTCGCAGCACACAAGTGTCTGTAAGAATCCTGGGAATCCAACTCTTTATCAGACACACATGCAAGAAAAACACTGATTCACATAAAATACAAAATAAATCATTTTAGAAGTCTATTTACTCAAAGGCACTTTCATGCTATACATTATGAAAAACTCTCCAATAATTTCAAAACAAGCAGAAAATCCATCACCCAGATACTGAGTGTCAGTGCTGAGAGGATTAATCCTGGATTTAGTGAGGCATCTCTCCTTGTGGCTCTGGCAGTTGGGACCCAGGATCTCTGTGGTGGTGGCAAGGTGGACATAAGCTCGGGGGTGCTGGTGATGGAGACCAGGCTCCCCGGGGTGCTAGCAATGGGGACCCAGGCTCCTCAGGGTGCTCAAGATTGAGGCTCCCCAGGATGTGCTAGTGATACCATTACCAGGGAAGATGGTGGCGGTTTCTTGAACTGATGCAGAAAAGATCAGAATTCTCACTTGGCTCTGCTCCTAAGAACACTTTTGAACCCAGATGTAAGACCTAGTATAGTGCTAGTGAAGGGTTGAACCCAAAAAAACAGACAGGAGCCAATCTGATACAACTCACAGCAGGGTTTTATTGAACTAGCTTGGGTTGCCCCAGCACACCACTGTCACACAGGATGGTTTTAGTGGTGGGTGAGCCCTGAATATCTATCAGGGCAAGGCTTTATGGTAAAAAGCAAGCGGGGGGGGGGATGAGTGTGCAAGCATCTAATTGGGAAGTTACTCTGTCTTTAACATAATTGGCTGTGCTAGGAGGTATATCATAAACTTAATTTCTGCTCCCTTCTGCAATGGTGGTCATTAAGCAGGGCGTGAGCTTGTAACCTTGGGGTGCAGGTTTGTTGGGGGGCATAAACTTGGAGACACTTGTTGAGGTCTTGCTGAAGGTGTAACCTGGAGATTCAGGTCTTTTTGGGGATTAGCCTAGAGATCAGAGTTAGGTTCCATTTTTGTTCTGGGGCAACTTAAAAACAGATGCTTGGTACCAGCCTGTTATTAGTTTACCTGAGTTCATACTTTAAAAAATTGGCTTCTCACTAGCAAATGGCAAAAGGAGAAAAGACTTTGTTCCTAGAGAGTGGCTTTCACAGAAGCCACACTCCTCCCAGCACTGAAGAGCCCGAGCCCCAGACGTCTTCATTATTTTTATTTAGGGAAGCTGATCCTAGGGAGGACATGCTGTCTATCAGCCCATGCCTAGACAGTGGGTGAGCCAGAAGGTCAGAAACAGAGCGGGGGCTTAGCATCCTGCCTCAGCTCCGAGCTAGGAAGGCAACGACCTCTAGGAATTTGCTCCCCTTGCCTGGGCCTCAATTTCATCCAAAGAATTTATTTAAAGTGGTCCTAGATGGCAGGAGAAGACAAAAGACAAAATCCTTGGGGGGGGGGGGGGGATATGATCCAGGCGACATTAGCGCAGAACTGTCAGAAATAGCTGAAGCCAGAGACGCTGGGTCTGAAAGCTCAGGGCCTGCGATGGCTCTTCTTGGCATCAGTGACTCTGTCCAAAATAGACTGAAGCCTAAGTGGCTGGGCATACCTGTGAGGGACTTTAGTCCTGGCCATGTGTTCTGCCGGCAGCCTGTATAAAGGACACAGAAGATGGAAGCTCACTCACTTTGCTGCTCGCCCTCACTCTGGCCGGCAAGTCAATCCCTCCCCTAGAAGGTCTACTTCTTCGGGATTCTGGTGTATATTGAACAGCAGTTGAGACACCCAGCCCTTGTATACTGAGTGACCACTGGACTAAAGACAGCCATTATTGGACTAGAAGGCTCTCAGTCTGTAAGCTACTCTAACAAATTCCATATATACAATAAGACTAAAAGGAACGTTTTTAAAAAGCCAAAGAAAACGCACAAGCATACACAGATGGGGGGGCACACACAGAGGGACCCTAAAAACAAAATCTGAAGCCATAATGTATAAACGAAAGACCTGTAAGGTAAGGAAGAAATGCCCAGATGAAGCATTATGTGACAAAAAAAAAAAAAAATTTATTTAAATCAACAAACAAACCCTCCAAAAATACCACTGGGTTCATTTTGTGTTGGCCACCTGCTGGATGTAGAAATTCTTTTAAGTGTGGTTTGTAACCTCCATTGGGGAAAACTCACTTTTCCTTTGAAAGCGATTGCCACCCAGAGATAAGCCTGGGTTCCTGGTGTGGCTCGTGTCTACCTCCTCTCCTGGCACTGGGAGCCATCTAGACCTATGCATACTGCCACGTCTCTGAGTCCACACGTGTGTCTGTCCGGTTGTACCGAGAAGGCCCAGTTTCTTTGTTGTCTTGTGTCCCCTCGGGCTCTTACAAGTTCCCCGCCTCCTCTCCCTCAGAGCTCCCTGAGTGCTGACGGGAAGATTTGGATCCCTGCTCTCAAGCTGCTGTTCCTGGTTTTAACAGTTTTTAATGGCATGTAAACGTCCAAGTGGGGGTGGATCCCCACAGACAGATCTCTCTGGCCTTTTCCTATGAGGCAGCACAGAGATCTCCAGAATGCCTGAACGTCACCTGCTCGATCCTAGAAAATTCATTTCCAGCTTAGGCCACTAAATATACGGTTGAATTTGTTTCTCATCCAACTTTTTAAAAACAACGATGCGGTATTGAAGATAGGTGGCTGCCCTCTCTGTCTCCTTCGGTCTCTACCTCAATACATAATTGTGTTTATAGGTGTCACAGGACTCATGCCCCTGTGAGTGGCGTGAGCCACACTGATAGAAGGACCATTTGCTTGAGATACTTTCATCTCCTATTCCCATGTCCCATGTCCCTGTGAATCTGGCTCCAGACACGCCACCTGGCTTCTTCCCACGTGCCTCAGACCACGCTGCGTACTCTCACCTGCCCATCGTCATCCTGGAGCAAATCCCTCCTCCGTTAATTCTATGTGCCCCTCCTTTGTAAGACTACACATCCCTGCAGTAACATCCTTCCTACTCAATGCTGTGTCCAGACCCAGGAAGGTGCCTTGCAGGGAAAGGAGCCCCACCTGTGCAGAGGCCCCTCTGCGTCTACCTCTCCCTAACATGCAGGGAGTGTGGTGAAAGTGAGCCTCCCCCTCAAGCCATCAACGTAGGGTCCGTGGGTCACCTACACTAGCCCCTGTGTGTTCTAAGGCACATATTGACCACAGTGCTTCCTGGGGCCCTGGACTTTGGCTGTTTGCAGACTTTGCCCTGCCTGGGCCAGCCAGGCTCTGGGTCAGCATGGCTGGCTGCATCTTGCTGCTCCGGGGCTTCATTCTTGCCTTCATCCTAACCCTCGTCCTGCGCCAGGTGGAACTTTCAGGTAGGCATTTGCTGTTTCATTCTTTTAAAAAACTTTTTCTCTTTTTTCCCCATAAATAAATTAATTTATTTATTCCCTTTACAACCCGATTGCAGCCTCCCTTCCTCCCAGTCCCCTTTCACACGGTCCCTCCCCCACTCTTCTTCCCCTTCTCCTCTGAAAAGGGGGAGCACCCCCCCCCGTACCAACCCACTCTGGCACATCAAGTAAATGCAGGGCAAAACATTTTCTTAAGGCAGAGTCTTATTCTGTAGCCCAAGTTGTTCTGGAACTTACTATGTAGTTCAGGTTCTCTTCGGCTCTTGGCAATCCTCCTGCCTCAGTTTCCCACATGCTAGAACTACAGGAGTGAATCGCCAGACCTATCCATCTCATCCTTGGGACACTCAGGGTTTCTACAGATGAACCTGTCTCTAGGGACCTGAAAGGACGAGCCGTGTTCTCACTCTCTCTCCTGAAAGTCAGTGTGGTAACAGCTGCTGAGGGAACAGAGGCCCTATCAAGCCAAGTACAGCCTACGCTGTACAGGACGAGGCCAGGCTGGGTACCCTTAGCCAAAGCTAGGCCGCAGCCTGTCCACATACGTGCCAGAGGGCTGCAGGCCAGCCTGAGCCCAGAGCTCTTCCCACCCTGGAGAGTTTATGTCTTCTGTAGCACTCCCAGCCTCTCCGAGTCTCTTCAGGGCCTTCTGTGTGTGGTTCCAGGCCACTGACCTCCACTCTCTGACTTCCGCACTCCCTCCATCCATGCCTGACATTCTTCCTCATCAGTCACTTCTTGTGGAATGGTTGCTCAATGCCAACTCCCTGTGAGGGTGGAGCCCGCATGGGCAGATTGTGTCTGCCGGCTCTCCACACTCACCGGAGCCTGAGCACGAGGGTGCTCAGAAAATCACTGTTGTTGGGTTGGGCCTGCCGAGCCTTGTGATCCCCATGAACCCAGCCTTAGCCAAATGGGTCACTTGGAACCTTCCACAGCGATATGGGGGTGGGGAGCAGACAGCTTGCATACCTGCCCTCATCCTGCTGATGGTGACCGTGAGCAGGACCCTATCTCTAAGTCCTGTGATGGCATGACTGTCCCTCGGGTGGACAAAGCCTTGTTGTCACATCAGCATGAAGCTGTGTGCATCTTCCCGGCAGCTTTTCCTCTCCTCAGACCACTGCCCTAAGTGTCCAAGGTGGCAACAAGCATAGAAGGAGCTCAGAGCCAAATTCTACCCTGTGAATGTGCAGGAAGGAAAAGTGTGGGTCTGAGCTGTGCCTGAGGGAGTGACTTAGCCTCCCCTACTGGACCCTGCCCTCAAAGCTGTCTGTCAGCCTGTCCAGGACTCCTTCCTACCATGGAGAAGCCAGCAAATCCCTGCATTCCTGTATTTCTTTCTTTTTTAAAGATTTGTTTATTTATTTTATGAGTACACTGTAGCTGTCTTCAGACACACCAGAAGAGGGCATCAGATCCCATTACGATAGATGTGAGCCACCATGTGGTTGCTGGGATTTGAACTCAGGACCTCCGGAAGAGCAGTCAGTGTATTCCTGTATCTCTTGTTCACATGTGGACACCCTCCCTCTCCATGAAGCACTCACCTGCTGTGTGTCTGTCCTCAGGTGTTGCACTTTTGCAACACCAAGATTGAAAAATACCAGGGTAGATTATACTGAAGCAAACAATGGTGTGCCTGTCCGTGTCCTCACGCTTCTGTGAGGATGGACACTCACCTGGACGGAGTGTGGCTTTTCTGAGCCTGTATCCTCTATCCATAAAAATGCCAATGTGCCTGCCTGAAACTCACAATGGCCATCCACTCATTCTACCAAGAGAAAGTCCATGCCCAGCGGAGGCGCAAGCAGCTGGTCCTGAGGGTGCACAGAGCAGGCCCTGCTGACCAGTGGCAAGCAGCCTGCCTGCGCTGGCTGAGGCCCCGTGTGAGAGAGATGGCTTCTGCTCACACTCCTGCCTCTCTGTAGTGTTTCTTCCAGCCTCAAAGGCGAGCAACGTTCTGCTGAGATGGAGGCGGTCCAGTTCTTACCTCCTGGAAGAATTCTTCCAGGGAAACTTGGAAAGGGAGTGTTATGAGGAAATCTGCAACTATGAAGAGGCAAGAGAAGTGTTTGAAAATGACATCAGCACGGTACGAAAGCCCTCGGTGCCCGAGTGCACAGCTGCCTTGGGCTCAGTTAGTCCGTTTTCTTACGGTGGGGTGGGCAAGAGCCTGACCTCACCGATGAGAAGCCAGACCTAGAGATGGCAGCAAACTGGCCTCAGCAGCAACTGAGGACCCCACTCT
Source organism: Micromys minutus (assembly GCF_963924665.1). Classification (NCBI taxonomy): domain Eukaryota; kingdom Metazoa; phylum Chordata; class Mammalia; order Rodentia; family Muridae; genus Micromys; species Micromys minutus. The sequence continues at coordinate 51,955,903 of NC_137983.1, read as the reverse complement.
ACACCCCTTTCTGGTCAGCTGGGGAGATCTGCCCATCACACCACAACCAAAGCACCACTGTGGTGGTTGCACATGCCAGAATTTTAGAAAGGCAAAGCTTTTCCCTTACAGACACACAGCAAGAATATTCCCCATGATCCGTAAGTAACTTCCTTCTTCACACAGGCACATACACTGAGCAATCAGATAAGAATTCGACATTTTTGATTATTCATAACTTCTGCCACAGGCCCAAACTTAAGGAACAGGGCTACTTCATGTAAATACTTCAGAATATGGTTGTAAAATATTTAATAACAATTCCCCAGGCTGGGGTGTGGTGCTGGTGAAGTACTTGTCCTGCATGAGGTCCTGGTTCAATCCTCAGCACTGGAATTGTTTCACACGTAAATGTAGCAATATTTTAAATTGGCTGTGAATAAAACATTAACCACTTGTCTATAGAGTGTTTAAATATTTTTAATTATAGTTCCCCAACGTTGCATGGGTTATAGAGGATCCTTCTGAAACAGCTCATCTGTCATTTAGAGGAAACAAGGAAAAGTTTTAAAGCAGCCCACCCTAAATTTCTATCTGTGAGGGGAATAGCAATTGTGACATCACCCACACGTCATTGGGAGGTATGGTTTAGGGACAGACCACAAGTCTGAATAGCTCATTTGGATGAAGCCTTCACTCCAGCCTCCCCCACAAGCCTTTGCAATTATAACAGATTATTAAAAAACAACAACAACAAAAAGTCAAGATTTCAGACAGTTGTCATGCAGTTATCTCTGTCGAGTGAGGTGGGAGGCGTCTGGGAAAGAGGCACAGTATAACTTCATGAGCTCACACACACTGCCCTCTCCCTGAGAGGCATGGTCAGTTACCTGGCATAGAGTACTCCATCCCTGTCCCGTGTACATAGAAACGACACACAAAATCTCCACATCATCTGAATGAGTGAGTAGAATCTCCATGTGTTCTCAACCCTGAGTCCATCCACGGTAGGCTGGATACAGAAAGACCTGTTAACATTCTTACCTTCTGCCTCCACAGGATGTGTTCTGGAGACAGTACCAGGGTGAGTGCCTTCCCAGCTCTCTCTGGCCTGTGTTCCTTCCTCTTCTGCTCTGAGATGGGTCTCCACTGGGGCCCATGGATTCATATTCTAAGCCTCTGGCTCCTGAGAGGGACAGAGTGTCTGCCAGGGAAAGGCATTGGCCCCAAGGCTCTGCCCAGCAGGACCACAAAGAGGCCTCTGTTTCAGTGTACTGATATCTGAGGGTTCCCAGGCAGCAGACAGGACCCCTATCCCCACCTCATAGCTTGTCTGACTTCTGGGAAGGAGCAGGCTGTAGGCCGGAAGTTGTTGGATCAGACCTTGGCTGTGCACCATATGAGACCTGTGGCTGTAACCCAGATGTTTGCCTTGGGGTCTGTTCTGCAGGCTATCCTCAGGAGGAGCATGGGGTGGGTGTCAGCAGAAAGGGGTTCAAAGCTGAATACAGAATGCAGGGTGGGGGACTCAAGGACACATTGAAATGAGTAGGAGATGGGGTATGTGATAGTAATGTCAGGGATGCATAGGGGTCATATGGCACCCAGGGGACAGGAAGCACCTGGACCATGGCCTCCTCTGCCCTGGTGGAGCAAGCTCAGGGTCCACAGTGCAGGCTCAGAGGACCTTCTTCCATAGGTGGCTCTCCATGCATCTCCCAGCCCTGCCTCAACAACGGGACATGCGAGGACTACATCCGAAGTTACAGCTGCACATGCACACCCGGCTATGAGGGCAAGACCTGTGCAATGGGTGAGGTGCCATCCACCCCCAATCCACAGGGGGCCTTGCTGGAAGTCACAGCAGTGAGGGTGTCCGGGAATTGTGATAAACTCATCTCAGGGGGATCCTTGGTTCCCCTATTCTGCCCCACCCTGGGAATCATGTCACAGGTGCTGACTGCATCCTGTGACCCACTGTCTGGTCCCAGCTCTGTTGAAAATTTCACAGCATAGGGGTCTCCTCTCTTTCTCTTTCCTGACCATTCCCCCTAATCCATGACTGACATCCAAGTTGGAAGGGCAGTGTACAAATGTGTCTGACGGGCATACCAATCAGGCACACTCCAGACAGCGAGAAATCAAAGCAAAGCTTCGTAAGTAAATAATCTTCTGTTGTTGTTCTAGGAATTGATTCTAGGGTCCCATATGTGCAGGCATACACTCCCCCACTGAGAAATATCTCCAGGCCTTTTCACTTTCTATTTTGATCAGGGTCTGAGTAAATTCCCCAGACTGGCCTTGAACTTGCTATACATGGGGCTAGAAAGACAGGCCACAGGTTAAGAAGGTTGCCCCTTCTGACCTCCTTCTAGGGCACTGCAGACATATGGTATGTACACACACACACACACACACACACACACACACACACACACACACACACACATACTCACTCACTCACACATATGCAAAACACCCATATACATAAAAAAATAAATAAAGGAACTTGCTATGTAGTTCAGGCAGGCTTTGAACTAATGATTCTCCTCCCTCAGACTTTAAAGTAGCCATGATGGACAGACCTGTAGCACCAGGCCTGACTAAGAACAGTCCCCAAATACCCATGCAATTGACCTCATGGGGCCAAGGGAATAGATCCCTGATCATTGGCAACTATGGAATAAACAGTGTCTCTGGTGGCTCAGCGTCAGCTCCGTGGAGAAAAGGTTCTTGGCCCAGCTCTTTGCTCTCAACTTCAGACTCCCAGGACATCACCTCCCTGCTGAAACTTGGGTATGCTCCACCTAGACTGTGCCAAGGAACCGCAGGCCCACCCCTGCTGCTCAGCCGTCTATCCTGAGCTCTGAACTCCTCTCAGCCCCATCCCTGTTCTTTAGGAACAATCCAGAGACAGCAGCTGCTGCACTGGGAAAGGAAACAGCTGGGAACATGGATGCTAGCCCATTGGAAGACATCCATGTGTGACTCCTCCTGAGGCCAAACATAGGTGCCACCTCATCTCCACAATCTCTCCTGGGACACTTGAGCGTGGGAAGCTTTCTACAAGGACAGGAGAGCATCAGAACTGTACATGTTTTACCATGTTGATATTTCCCCTGTACATGTAACATACAAGCAACAACAGGGCCGGCGAGCCAGACCCACGCACGGGTAAACAATGACACAGACTGTCCCACACCAGCATGGGTGGTTCTAGCTTTTCCTTCCCTTTCAGCTAAAAATGAATGTCACCTAGAGAGGACGGACGGATGCCAGCATTTCTGTCACCCAGGGCAGTCATCCTACATGTGCAGCTGTGCCAAGGGCTACAAGCTGGACAAGGACCACAAATCGTGCAGTCCGAGCGGTAAGTTCTCACGGAGGAGGGTAAGTCACCCTCCGCTTCGCCTTCTTCTGCCTTCGTGCTAGGGGGCTGGAGTGCTGTGTACAGCAACCACAGGCCAGAAGTGCTCTGTGTCAGAAGGCCCATTACTCTATTATCCACAACTGCCCCCTAAGTAACCCTGGGAGCAGGCAGTTCAGCCTTGCTCCCCGTGGGCGCCCCATGACCTCAAGTTGGCCAGCATTCAGGTGATGCGCTTTAGGCTGTAGTGCTGCTGTGGACCCCCTGCCTGCTCAGAAGGTACCGATTTTCTCCCCCATGTCGCCACCACAAACGAAGACAAATGTGCATGCGGGGCCCTGACTTCCGAACACATTGAGACAACAGAGAGTGGCTGCCAGAGTCTGCCCAGCTTCCCATGGCAGGTAATAACATTGGGTAACGCCTCTGGTTCGTCACAAACTCCTTTCTCTTGTTTCTACTTCCTCGCCCCGCAGAGGTAATGAGGAAAAGCTCTTTCCTGGGCGCCACCAGCTCTTGGGGAGCACACACTCTCTGCATCCCTTGCTCCCCATTCAAAGTGCCTCTTGGTTCCGTCCACCATGTGTGTCTGACCAATGGCTTTCTACTTGTGCTGTGTGCCACAGTCGAGCACCGGGGAGGCAGCTACCTGAGCTCAGCACCTGGTGCACCCCCTGCCTGGACTCCACGCTATGACATTTCTCTCCTGTTTCTCTTTGTTCCCCTTTTCCATTGACTGACTTCGAATGTAAGCATTGGAGGACTGCTCACCTGACAGTTTCTCTTGACTCAACTTGGCAACAATGTTTAGGATCCCCCCCCCTGCTCCCCAGTTCCATGCCCCTCACTGTAAGTCCCAGCTACCTCTTGGCTCAATTACTGAGTCCTTGCTGGCTCTGTTTTGTAACTCTGCAACATGGGCCTCGCTTGGTCCTTGTGGTTCTATGCCACCATCTTGGCTTTGATTTCACTGTTTTTCACTCTCTTCACATCTCTCTATGGCAAACTTGGTCCTCTACTTCGTTTCATCCCATAGATGAAACACATCCCATCTCACAGGGAGTGTAGTACTCACCACAGAGACAGTGAAGAAGTTTTCAGTAGTCACACTAATGTAAGTAAGAACAGATGAAAATAGCTTTAGCATTTTTATTTTATTATTAAATTATTATTGTACAAAATTATTAATAATTTTAATTCAATCTAAATATATGTTAAATATATGTAAATATAAAAAAAATCAGATTTTTATTTTATTCATATATATATATATATATATATATATATATACAAGCAACATCAAATGGACCCAGTAGTGTGTGTGTGTGTGTGTGTGTGTGTGTGTATGTGTGTGCGTGTGTGCGCGTGTGTTGCAATAATAATTAAAGAGGAAGAGGTCGTGAATTTGAGAGGGAGTTGGAGAAACACACACCTACTAAATCTATTTAGTGTTGCTCGTGTGTTTAGGGCTGACCATTTGGGATGGAGTAACCTATTAGCTGGTCCCTGAAGAAAACGGATTCTTTCTCTCTCAGTACTCACTGACTGGCTTTAAGAGTAGGTGACTTGTGAAATTTCTCTACCCATGTAGGCATTTAGCTATGCAGTATTGCTTAGATAGCTACATTGTTGCTATTTCATAGACATAGTTTCCCTGTCATGTCTAGAACGTGTTACCTCACAACAGACATCCTGGTCCTCTGGATTTTATAGTTCCTTTTACTACCTGTCCTAAAATTCCCCCAAGTCTAAAGTATGGGGTCAGGGATTGTACTGAAGATGTACCAAGTAGGTATGTGGACCCCATGTCCACCCACTTGCTGTATTTGACCAGTTATAGACTTCAGTAACAGCCTCTATCTGCTATAAAATGATCCAGAATTATGTTTATCAGACTGGGAATGACCCAACCAGGCCTGAGGTGCGGGCAAGATGTGGGTGTACAGACGTTGAGGGTAGGTGTAGACACAGTGTGTGTAGGTACAGACAGTGTGGGTGTGTGGGGACACAATGTGGGTGTGTGCGGACACAGGGTAGGTAGGTGCCAACATAACGTTGTGTGTGCAGACGGTGTGGGTGGGTGAGCTTCCAGGCTCCTCTCTGTCTTAATCTGAATCATGTAGACTGCCATCTTCAGGGTCAGTGGTCTTTCCATTTGCAGCATCTAAGGATGCTAACATCTAATTAACATCTAATCCGATGTTTATCCACAATCTACACTCTATTATCCATCACCTACTTTTAACCTGGTTTTTGTTCCCTCTACTCAGTTATTTGAGTCTCTGGAATAGTAATGGCTGCTTTACAGTCCCTACATTGTGCCCACACCTAGCAGTTCATCCTGAGTCAGCTTGGCTGGCTTTTCTCCTCCGGATGGATCATGGATCGTGGTTTTCTGTTTGTTTTTCTGCCTGGTGACAACTAATGGGTTGCAGAGCTTGTGAACTAGAACTGATTATCTACAGAAAGCTTTGTGCTCTATAAATACTTTCAGCACTGCTCTGCAACATGGTAAGATGCCTGGAAACAGCTTAATGAAATTGTCCCTTGCTTTTAGGTTTTGCTGAGGAAGGCCAGTGCAGTAGTTGGGGCTCGTTGCTTCCCCTACAGAGAAAAGACCCTGCTGTGTATACCAAATGCTTGGCCACATTTTCAGCTGGCTGGTATCACATTACTTTCAGCATTCATGAGCCCAGAACTGTCGCCACTGACCCTTTAGAGTAAGCTTCCCTGGCCTTAAGCAGTTTCTCTCTGTAAACACGCGCCTCCTGACTGGCAGGGCCTGCAGTTCCTCAGAATCCTCTCCTTCAGGATCCAGCCCACAGCTGTTGCCACTGTGTCTCCTGTGTCTCCCCGCCCTGCCTGACTCACCCATCCTGCCCTGCACCACACAAACTCAGAAGCCACTAAAGCTCTGGCCCTTGAAAGATCAATGTCCCTGGTGACCAGCCCTTTAGTTCCATCCGTTTCCTTGTTCCAGGGGAGGGAAAGTCTAACAGCCATTACTCTCCTTTGTCAGGAAGGGCCTCTGACCTGGGCAGCACTGATAGCCATAGAAGAGGCAGTGGGATGTGGACACTGACTGACTGTCCCTGGTGCCCAGGACACCCACTCAGCCTTACTGCTCCCTGATGTCACACCAGCTCCTAACAGCCATTTTCTTTGTTTTTTTTTTTTTGTTGTTGTTGTTGTTTTTTTTTTTTTTTTTTTTTGAAAGGTCAGATTAGCAAATTCCAAAGGAGAGGACTTCTGTGCGGGTGTGTTAGTGCAGGAAGACTTCGTGCTGACAACAGCCAAGTGTTCATTATTGCACAGCAACATTAGTGTAAAATCCAGTAAGTATCTCTTCCATGAGCTTTATAAGCCCTCACAGATAAAGCAGCCCAACAGAGGAAAGAAATGAATGTTTTTCCACTGGAAAACTTGTTTCTAAAGCAAGACACGAAACAGCATCACTAATACTGAGATAGCTGCAAACCGCAAGCATAGACAATCAAGACATGCCTAGTAGAATGTGGACACAGCAGGCCAGTGCTAAGTAGCATTTAGCACAGGATGAGTCCCAGCAGTAGAACTACCACCTGAACATGGAAGGCTGGCTGAGGGCCAGAGAAGCTGGGTTCAAATCCCTCCTCCCTGTCATCTTGGGCTATAATCCTGTCTCACCTCAAGACTTACCTGTAGCTTCATTCTCCAATCCCTAAAATGCAGACAATCCTTTCTCCCCATTGCAAAGTCCCTCTAATCGGCTATGGACAATGCTTCACAGAAAATGCAATCCTTGAAGCAAACACGTCTCACTTTAAATACTTCTGTGAACAAGCTGAGACCCTGCCTGAATGGGCCAAACGCACATGTGCCGAATGTGCCGAGAAGCGCTGAGCAGTGTGTTCAGATTGGCCTGGAGCCATTTCTTTGCAGTGCCTCCGGTTTTTAACCACTCCCTGTGCTGTCCTGTATTCCAGAATAAACATTTGACTTTTTGTAGAGGACAGTGTGGAGAGGCCCAAGAAACAAGTCAGCTTGGCCCACTGTGATCTACACTCAAGTCCCAGAAGAACACTGCTGCCACCCCGCCAGGGTTTCACTGAGCGATCAGTTCCCGGTGGCTATCTCACCCTTGAAAACAAAACGTAAGCTGGCTGGTTGCTCATGATTTCAGATGCTGGCCAGAGGATCGGGGTCAAGAGCACTCACGTGCATATGCGTTTTGACGAGGAGTCGGGGGACAACGACATCTCACTGCTGAAGCTGGAGAAGCCCCTGCAGTGTCCCAGCTCAGGGCTCCCTGTCTGTGTCCCCGAGAGAGACTTTGCGGAACACGTCCTCATCCCTGGAACAAAGGGTCTCCTCAGCGGCTGGGTGCTTAACGGCACAGACCTGGCTCCCACACCGATGATGCTTTCGGTCGCACAAGCAGATGGGGAGGAATGTGGACAGATCCTCAATGTAACCGTCACTACGAGGACAAGCTGTGAGAAGGGCCGTGAAGTGATGGGACCGTGGGTGGAAGGAAGTGTGGTGACTCGAGAACACAAGGGCACCTGGTTCCTCACAGGGATCCTGAGCGCGCAGCCACCACCAGGGCAATCACACATGTTCCTTCTCACCGCAGTCCAGAGATACTCCATGTGGTTTAAACAGATCATGAAGTAGCTGAAATCCAACAACACAGCTGCCAGGTCATCAATCCTGTCACAGTTGTGACTGGACGGTGACCTCTCCTTTTTTGGAACTTTACATTTTTCTTTATTCTTTATTTCATACAAACATCCAATGAACTGTGACCACACCCACACCTCGTTTCCCTTCTGCAACTCCATTTATGTTTCCCTAAATGTCCTTTTTTTCCCTCCTACATGTCTTTTTGCTGTTGTTCTGAGAACCCACTAAGTCTAGTCAGTGCTACCTTTGTGTGTGTGAGGAGGGGCCGTCACTGGAGCATACATACTTCTCCTCCCCCCAGCAGCTTTCAACTGCCAACAGCTCCCCAGTGAGGATTGTGTCAGGGAGTCCACCCCCATCTGTCACAATCTCATCTGGCTTGATCTTGTTCAGTCTTGAACAGGTCACCACAGCTGCTGTGAGTCTGTCTGATCAGGAGGCAGCATTTCAGGCCATTCCTCGGCTGTATGCTCTTCCTGATTCTCCTCAATCACTTTCCCTAAGCCTTGGTGGAGGAGAGGTGAGGGTGGAGGAGAATGGGAGAGTTGGGACCCGCTGATTAAGATGTCCCACTTAGCACTGACCACTGGGCCCCTTGCTCTCAACGCTTTGACTAATTCCACACCTCTGCATTAGCTGTGGCCCATCATAAAACGAAGCGTCTCAGACCGAAGCTGTCAACAGTCCAGCTCTACGGGCATGAACATTATCGGAAAGGTCATTTTTAACATGATTGTTGAGCAAAATAACACAGCAGCATCTTTCTACCCTAGGCCTATGACCTCCCCAGTCACAAGCTTTTGACCAAGATTGTAGCGTCAAGCATGGAATCCCTGTGAAAGAGGCCTCAAAAATCAACCAGAAAGCAGTTATTTACCCCACAATAGTTATGCACAATTGCGCCAGTGTGCACATCCGGCCTGGCACGTCAGCACTGTGGATCAGGGTCCAGCACTGGGTAAGAACATTGTTGTCTTTGCCATCCCTGCAGCTAGCACAGGCCTTCTGGCCTGATGGAAGCTAGCCAGCAGGGAGTCCCCTTGGTAATTTTTATCCAAGAGGCCCTAAGGGGGGAAGGGGAAATCGGATCGTGAGGTAAAATCAGTGTCAGCCATAAAACAGCGGAGTTACTGAGAGGAAGCTGAGTGGAGAGAGGCTGTGGACACACATGGTTGTGTCACGGTTGGTCTGTCACATGCTGTAAGACATCGCTGGAACTGAGGCTTCTCAGAGTTACCAGTGAGACAAAAGGGTAGCTCCATTCTGATTCTGAGTGGCTCAGTGACTGCTAGGGAGAAGAGAGCAGGCTTAATACTGGAAGAGGACCGTGGACCTCCTGGCAAGGGTGCACCTAGACACGCTGGGTGAAGAAGCCCCTCGGCACATTCCAGGAGCTCTGGAGCCTCCCAGCTCAGCCCCGTGGCTAGTGAGGCTGTGCTTACGAAGATCTTAGTTTCCGGTGCCTTGGTACCCTCATCTCTAAGAGGAGGCTGAAGTGTGGCTATGATGACATTTTAAAAGGGGAGGGAAAGGCCTGGTGAAGTGAGGCAGAGGTAGGGAGCCCCAAGTCTGAAGACAGACTGGGCTGCAGAGGAAGACACTGTCTCAAAAGAACAAAGAATAAGAGGCCAAACCAGTGTTACCCTTAGACATGGTCAAGTGTGAGAATTTGATGTTGATGCAAACTAGACACAAGGATGTATGGGTCTGTGTGTCCAAAAGTAGGAGTCCACAGACAGCACACAAGCACACACTGTGAAGACAGCACACAAACACACACTGTGGAGACAGCACACACTGGAGACAGCACACAAGCACACACTGTGGAGACAGCACACAAGCACACACTGTGGAGACAGCACACAGCACACACTGTGGAGACAGCACACACTGTGGAGACAGCACACACTGTGGAGACAGCACACAAGCACACACTGTGGAGACAGCACACAAGCACACACTGTGGAGACAGCACACACTGTGGAGACAGCACACAGCACACACTGTGGAGACAGCACACAAGCACACACTGTGAAGACAGCACACAAGCACACACTGTGGAGACAGCACACAAGCACACACTGTGGAGACAGCACACAAGCACACACTGTGGAAACAGCAAACACACACTGTGAAGACAGCATACACTGTGGAGACAGCACACAAACACACACTGTGGAGACAGCACACACTGTGGAGACAGCACACACTGTGGAGACAGCACACACTGTGGAGACAGCACACAGCACACACTGTGGAGACAGCACACACTGTGGAGACAGCACACAAGCACACACTGTGGAGACAGCACACACTGTGGAGACAGCACACAGCACACACTGTGGAAAGGCTGCTTCTTTACTGCCAAGTTCAACTATTCCTCACCTCACTCAGGTTCTGACTTGGGGTGTCACTGTTTAATAAGTTACCTAGAGCAGCCTGAACAGTTGGTTCTGTTGCTTCTAAACTCAGAAAGATGGGATCCAGGATGCTTGTAGCAACCCCAATATTTTAATAGTTGCAAGGACACCACTTTATCGGGTCAGCCTCTCAAGGTAGCTCTGCAGGTGGTGACACCATAGATGTGTGCACAGACGACACGGGAGGGCAGGCTCAGCCTTGGTAGAGGGCATCAGCTCTGCCAGCTAGGGACCCTACTCAATGCCAGGTGGCTACTGGTTCAGAGAACAGGTCTTGGGGTCATGTGGCATGACCAGGAACATGGCACTGGAAATGTTCTCGTCTGGAAAGTGGAACAATTCCTAACACAAGGCACTACTTTTGTCCTGCTCTGGAGCCTAGCTTCAGCTTCTGGAGATGAGCACACGGGAATACAGGCTGCCCCTGTACACCTCACTGAGCCCAGTGTGTCCAAGTCCACCCCAACCATAGGAGTGAGCCACCTTCTAACCCCCAGGACATATTTCCCATCACATGGAGCAGATGCCAAAAGCCACAAAGTCCTGACCAGGCAAAGATTTGAGCAAAGTCAGAATGTTGGTGCCTAATCTTGCAAGAGGATGCTAATGAAGCAGCCACAGAAGGGGAAGCCCTGCACCATGCCCTGTGTGAACACATAAGTTCCACCATAGCTCATCAGCACAAGGGGCGGCTTCTGACTCCAGCTCTGCAGAGACTAGCAAACAGTTACCTCTCCTTCCTTAGTGCATGTCTCATAAACAGGGGGACACAAGCCTCACACGGTAGCATACACCTGTAATCCCAAGCACTTGGTCTGGAGACACAGAAGAGACACATCATGAGAAAGCATGGTCTACACTGAGTTCCAGACCAGCCAGGCTATATAAAAAGATCCCACCTCAGATAGATAGGATAGATAGATAGATAGATAGATAGATAGATAGACAGACAGACAGACAGACAAATACATAGATGATGGATGGATGGACAAATGAACAAAATAAACAATACACAGAGGAAATGTACACTCCTAAGAAGTTGTAGTATTGGGGCTGCAGTGATGGCTCAGTGATTAAGAGCACTGGCTGCTCTTCCAGAGAACCTGGGTTCAATTCCCAGCGACCACATGGCTGTTTATAACTATAACTCCAGGATCTGACCCCTCAAACAGACATACATACAGACAAAACACCAATGCACATAAAATAAATAAACTATTTATTTAAAAAAAGAAGAGGAAGAAGAAAAGGAAGCAGCAGCGGTGGCGGCGTCTCCAGTGCTGCATGATGCACTGTGCCCAGAACCTTCTGCTGAAGCCCTGCCCAAGCTGACTGTCTAGAGGAAGGGTTTGATGCAGCTGCAAAGTGGGGGCCTGACAGCAGAGTGGCTGTGGGACAGGAAGAGAGGCCAGGGGCCATTCCCAGAGCCCAGCAGCCAAGCCTCGTCTTAGTCTCCCAGCCTTCAGGACTGTCAGAAAATAAGCCGAGAGTGGAAAATTTACATCAGACTAAATTCTGCTTTTCTTAGAAAAGAGATTTATTCATGTATGTATGCCTGTTTGCCTGAGTGAGCTTATGCACACACGTGTGCAAGAGCCCATGGAGGCTGAAGAAGGCCATGGACCCTTCAGCTATTCCTGACTGAACCATCTCCCCACCCCCTAAATTTTACTTTTAAGTTAATCAAGCATTTTGAGCTCACAAAATGCTGACATTCTGCATATGAAAATAGATGCATCATTTAACATACAATAACAAATGTGCCAATTGAATAAAGTTGGATTACCTTTTTTAAAAAGAAAGAAAACTTTACAAAAATGTTACAAAGACAGCCTCCACAAACAACATAAAACTGAAGGATAGCTGTTTCCTTCCCAGAAGCTCACAAGCACCACAGGCCAGCAGCAGGATATTTGTCCATCTTGAAAAAGAATCCCAGATCTTGGCGAGGCTGGCATGAGTTAGGACAATGGAGAACACGGTTAGCCCCTCAGGTGCTGGCCACTGCCTCTGGCTGGGGAAGAGCCGGAAGACTTGAGCTACAGAGGACAGCTGTAGCAGGACCACATCCCATCTGCAGGGCCTGGGCATCAGCACACCGTGGACAGTGGAGGGAAAGGGTTTTGCTTGCTGACAACCAGTTTCTGATGCTGATGGGAGATGTAGCCTTTAATGTGGCCCTGAAACAGAAAAGATATGGGCTCACACTTCAGAGTCTCAGTCACATCAACCATGTCATGATGATGTAAACCCCTTCCCTGGGGACACATGTGGCAGAGAACATGCTAATACGGGTTATATTCCTCAACACTGACCCACACAATGCCTTCTGAATAGTATTTAGGGGGAAAAAAATCAGTTCTACTAGAAAATGCCCTCCTAATAGAAAAGGTCTTCTGGTGACACTGTCACATTATCACAGCCCCGCTGAGAGCAAGCAAAGACTCACGCACCATATGTATCAAGTTGGCCAGAATGCACTGGACCTCATCAATGTCCACATCTTCCACATGCATGAACTTTAAAGCAACCAAAAAGGCATCTAGAGATAGCTGATGTGTTTTGAGTAACAAATATCTACAAAGAAAAGAAACGCAGTAGGTAACAACAGGATTCAGTACTTCAGGGACAAGAGGAAGAGCCGGAGGACAGGAAATGACATCATCTGGTGAGCAAATGGTCACACATATTTTAAGTTCTTACTGATTAGATACACCTAAAACACAGTTTCACAAAACAATAGCTACTAAACAGAATAGTATATAAGCTTCATATTATAAGCAGCCACTGTATGAATAGAACATTTTAGATATTTCCTGAGTATTTATTAAATCTTCAATGCATACTTTGTCATAAGTCAATAAGCTGAGATGTCCTGAGATTTCAGCTTCTTCTTACTATCTCTGATAGACTGCCTTCAGCTGTAAAAAAGGACTCTGAGAGCGGCTGGGATAAGGCCTCAGAAGAGCTACCGTTCAGCATCACACACAGGAAAAGGAACTATCACATTTAACTCCCTGACACACACAGTGGTGTCAGGATAAGACAGCTGCCACAGTAGAAAAGGAAAGAGGACAACAGTTCCATAGTGAAGACAGGTGGGCGTCTGGCACCCCAAGCTCATGTTGAGTCTGTTGTCAAGCTACGTCATTAGACAGCCTTAGGGACTGCCTCTGTCCCAAGAGGATCAGGATGTTGTCCCCATAGGCCACAATAGGCTGTATCATCTTTGCAAGGCAGCCCCCTTTCTTTTCTGCACTGATGTGTGTGTGGGTGTGTCTGTGTGTATGAAGGGTGTATATTTGTGAGAATGCAGGTGTGTATGTAGAGTTCAGAGAACAACCTCAGGGTCAGTTCTTGCCTTCCACCTTGCTGCAAGAGGCTCTCCTTGTCTCTGCTGTTTTTACACCTAAGACGCCCAATCTGGCCTGCAAGCTTCCAGCTTTGACATGGATTCTGGGCTCCAAGCCCCGGCCCACATGCTTGCACAATAGCATTTTGCTCACTGTGGTCCCCAGGCACTCACACTTTCTTGAAGAGGTTCCTGTAAGTGATGATCTTCAGCTTCTCCAGGATGAGGAAGATGCCACAGCGGATGAAGAAAGTCTCATGCTTTGCCAGCGCCTCATTGAGCAGCAGCAAATTGCCCTCACTGGGCAAGGAAAAACACCAGTGGATGACAGAGCAAAATCGCAGAAGGAAAGGTCAACATGGTTTCCAGGACAACATGTGTGCAATATCTATTAGCCTCTTGTTCTTACCACAGTGTGAAAGCATGGTCCTACCTGACGGCTTTGGTCACTTCTGAAAACTGCATCAGGTGGTATTTCCTCAGGAGCTCGATGGTTGGCATGTGACCCTAAGACAGAAAGGTATCTTTCTGTAACAGGAACACTTTCACTTTTAAAGAATATATATATATCTATAGTGTATGCTACATATGTGCAGGTGCCCAGAGGCCAGAGAGAGCATTTCATCCTCCAGAGTTGGAGTTCCAGTCAGCTACCAGACAGATGCTGGGCACCCAATTCCAAATGTCTGCAAACACTCTTAATCCCTGAGCCATCTCTCCAGTCCCAACATTCCTACTAAGAATTTTATCAAGAAATTACCTTTAAACAAAGAAACAAGCAAAAGCATAGCAAACCAAATGTAAGAAGCTGAACAAGGCTTTAACAGCCCAGGCTGTACTAGATAGAAGGCTGAGCAGGTCAAGACACCTGTCACCACACCTGATGACCGGAGTCCACAAAGCAGAAGGAGGGACAGTCACCTCTGAGCTCTGTGAGCACTGCTGTCTGCACAGCCACACAGAGAAACATAAAACGCCAATAAACAGTAAGCAGAGAACAGCAACTCTGGCCAAGAAATAAGGAAGCCTGGGTACCAGTTTTTCCACTTGGTGGGTATGACCTCAATCGTGACCTTCCCATGTACTCTGTCACTTAAGAGATGCCAGAGCAAGCACGGGGCTGGGGATGAGGACGTCTAGCAGGGGAGTTAGCGGACAATGGTTAGCTCACCTTCAGCGGGACTGAAGGTGGGAGAGGAGCGGCCTCACTGCTGTCCTGTCTTTACAGGACACTCTGGACTGTTGTCTTAGCCACAAGCAGCACTGTTTGCCCCCCAGCTATGTGTCAGCCTCAGCTATGAAAAAGAGGCACTTTGCTTTGACACTATACCAACTGACTGGTGCATCTGCCTATGTGGCTCTCCTGCTCCAGTACCACTGGCCTTCGAGGGGACGTGCACCTGCAACCCCATCAACTGGGAAGTGGAGGCAGAGGACCAGAGTTCAAGGACAGTCTAGGTTACATTAAGTTTGAAGCTAACCTGGATTCTCACAGGCAGACTAGAACGGAGATTTTTCCTTTCTAGTGAACTCACTGAAATGAATTTAGCCTCTAAGAAGAAACATACGTAGCCCACGCTGCTTCACTTGTTACGTGACTACAGTACAGTTTCTGTCAAGAGAAGTAAACACAACAAAGCTCGCCTGGAAGGACTCGGAGCTGTGTGGGTACAGTGCAGACACGTGCAAGCTCTGCTCTGGCTGTAGTCAGGGCCAGCACACCCCTCAGCACAAGCACCTACAGTGAGCTACAGACTGCCCCACTCACCAGCAGCATCTTCACTGGCAGCAGGTAGATCAGAATCATCCTCTTGTTCTTCTGGCTGGAGCGATGGCAGTGCTCAAAGGCAAACGACAGGTACTCCTCAGCTGCAGAGAGCAGGCCCCCATCAGATCCGAGCACGCAGCCCAGCACGCTTACCCCTCTCCCCATTCTTCCTCTGCAACAGGCAGGGACGCTTCCCTTTCCCACAGTGACAGCAGTCCTGCTTCATTTCTGTACCAGTGACTTTTCTTACATAAAAACAACAGCCCAAAATTCAACAAGAATTTGCCAGGGTGTTAGAGATGGCACAGTTAACAGGAAACTATGTACACTAACTTCTGCTGAGATTCTATTTGCTATGGTCATCTGCAAGTCAGTAGATTACTGTTCAGGCTGGGAAACACAAATGCAGCACCTGTAAAGCACTGCTCAGGACTCAGAGGTGAGAAAGCCCACTGTGGGCAGCACAGAGTGCCTTCCACTTAAAACCACTGTGCTTAAATGCCATCTAGTAACCTGGAATCTAAGCCTGTCCTGCCCACAACTTTTAAAGGGGCTCTCATTTCAGGTAAAGAGTCTGAATCTAATAGATTGAAGAATACAGAAAGTAAATATTCAGTTTGCCAAGAGACCCTACCCTCATGCAGACTATCCAGTAGCAGCCAGCATAGATCTCAGAGGGTTGACCTACTAATGAGATCTGCTAAGATGGTGAGCAGGAACAAGTCTTTCCTCAGGTGCATAGCCTCAAGGGTCAGAGGAGGGCAGTGTTGGGAGACAGACTTCCCTGCACAGGTAAGAACTGCATGGACGATGAAGTCTCTCCTGCATTGTTAGGCCACTGAGTACAAAACAACAAATATGTTTGGAAGCACAGGTCACCACACAGACTGCAGTCTGGAGCTAAAGAAGTCTGCATTGAGAGCCAACTCTGCTCCCAAATAGTGTGGCTATGCCAAAGTGAAGCGCTAATCTCACACCTGGAGGTAACTGTCACTGGGGCAGGCCTGTGTCATCTACCCCAAGCTGTGTCACTAAGAAGCCCGCAGAGGCATGGCCATCGGCAAAGACAACCACAGCTAGCGCATCACTCCAGTCAGCATGTCCCTAGTGTGGTCCTTTAGGTGAAAATGTAGTGGAGAGCCCATAGCCAAGAATACATACATGGGCAGCATTCACTGACTTGTTATGTTTCTGTGTGCGTTCTGTTTTGTTAAGAGCTCTCTCAGAGAACTCAGGTTTGGTTCTAAAACCTACACTGGGGGGCTCACAAATATTTGTAACTTCTGTTCCAAAAAATCAGACACCGTTTCTGGCCTGGATGGACCCTACATGAACATGGTGCACTCCTACATACATGCAGGCAACACTCAATTAAAAAAAAAAAATCTTAAAGAAAAGAAAAAGCTGATGGAAGGAAGGGAGGGAAGGGAATGAACCAGACAGTGGGTGTGAAGGTCCTGTGACCTCAGGACCCAGGAACTAAAACAGGAAGACAAATGATAAGGAGGTTCTGAGACAAACATTATTTTATAAACGAACAAAGAGATAAGGCCAGGGACGTACTTGGGAGGAATGAACATACTCAAAACACACTGTATGGAATTCTCAAGAAATTAATTTTTTAAGAGAAAGGAAGGAAGGAAATAAGGGAAGATGGATGAGATGGATGGATGGATGGTTTCCAAGCAAAGCTTAAGACAGAATATTCAGGAACATGGCTAGTCTTTTTCAGAACACAAAATAGTTCAGCAACCCCAAAGGTTTACGACCATTCAGGTTTAAAGTAAATTGGAAGAACTGGGAAAGAAAGTGCTGGGTGGCAGTGTGGATACACCAATCCTGGCTGTATTAGGGTTCCCAAAATATCATTGGCCTTTCTCAGGAACACCACATACGATGTCATCTCTAATGCTCCTAACTGAGGCTTTCTGTTTAAGAGGGAGAAATAGGCAATAATCAAGGAAACCCCTTCTGTAAAAATCTGATTGTCTACTAAGAATACAGGGGAAAAGGAAGAAGACACTGCCAGCCCGAAGTGAGAACTCAAGCAAAGCAGTCCCCACCGAGGGTGCGGTCCTTTGCTGTCACAGAACCTCAGGCCCGACAGCTAAGGAAGCTAAGCAACCACCCCTCCGATGCTAACGTCCTGCTATTTCCTGGAGGAGTACACTGCCATCTTAGAAACAGGGCATTGGATGATGCACACTAAACTAATTTTGACGTTGCAACTCACCACAGTCAGAACGGCTGCCATTGCAAAGTCTGTCATCTGTCTTGGAGAGATGGCTAAGAGGTATGAGCCCATACTATTCTCCCAAAGAACCCGAGTTCGGTTCCCAGGCTCTAGCACCTACATCTGGCAGCTCCTAAATACCTATAACTGCAGCTCCAGATCTGAAGCTTCTGCCTATGAACAAGGCATGCAAATACCTCCCCTCACCCAATACACATACATGTAATTAACTCAAAAATAAAATGAATCTTAAAAAGTATTTTTTAAAAAAGAAATTTGTCAGCAAATATGAGAGATGATGTGGGAAAAGAAAAACCCTTATTTACTACTGGTGGAAATGCAAATCAATATAGTCATTATGTAAATCAGTCTTAAAAAGAGAACTACCCAAGTAGTGCTTACTGGTAGGAACTTGATATGGACGCCTCCTCAGAGGCTCTGCCAGAGCCAGACTGATACTGAAGGATCTGACAGGAGCTGCAACCCCATGGGAAGAACAAAGTGATCAACTAACCACACCCACCACAGCTCCCAGGGACTAAAACACCAACCAATGAGTTCACGTGGAGAGACCCATGACCACAGCGGCACATGTAACAGAGAATAGTATTGTCTGGCATCAATGGGAGGAGAGGCCTTTGGTCCATCGAAGGCTCATTTTCCCCGAGTAGGGGAACACCAAGGTGTTGAGGTGGGAGAGGGAGCACCTTCATGAAGGCAATGGGAGGGGAGGAGGGATGGAAGTGGGGGAAAAGGGGATAACATCTGAAATGTAAATGCAGAGAATATCCAATAATAATAATAATAAAAGTAGGAGCATCTTCATGGAAGCAAGGGAAGGGGAAAGAATGGGAGAGGGAAAGGGGATAACATTTGAAATGTAAATACATAAAATATTCAATAAAAAGGTTTTAAAAGAAGAAAAACAAACAAACAAACAAACAAACAAATAAAAACCAAACAGATAGTAGACAGCAAGGTGGCTGAACACAGACAGGGCTTGTTATGAAGCCTGGGAAGCTGAGTTAAGTCCTGAAAAGCTGAGGTAAGTCCTGAGACCCATGGAAATGTGAGGGAGAGTCAACCCCACAATTGTCATCTGCCTCCCATGCACAAGCCACGGCACAGACCAAAAATCACTCCACACACATGCACACACAAAATAATAAATTTCAAAAGTACAATAAATCTAGGTGTGGTACCTCATCCCTGTAATCCCAGGACACTCCTGCCTGAGGCAGGAGGATAACCATGAATTTGAGGCTAGTCTTGGTCACACAGAGAATTCCAGGACAGCCTGTGAATAAGACCCTGTCTCAAAAAACAAAGCAAAGACAGGACTGGACAGATGAATAAGTCGTCAAAAGTGCTTCCTGCTTTTCCAAAGGACCCAAGTTCAGTTCCCAGACCCACATGGCAGCTCACAACCACCTGTAACTCTAGCCCCAGGGAACTGAACGCCTGCTTGGGCTTGTTCTCTGTCTGTGACTCTGTCTCTCTCTCCCCATTGGGACATGGATTAACACACATCTCACCTTAATGAACAGTCACTATACTCTCTGAGACCATCAGAGTCAGTCCAGGATGACAGAACGCATCCCCAGAGCGCTGACAGAGCTACCAGCATACCTTGCTTGAAGTCGCTGTCGAACATGGCCTTGCGCCCCACGTAGTACTTATATGTGGTCCTCTGCGCTGTGCTGTAGTCATCTTTGAGATTCGAGCTATCGATGGCTCTGATAAGAGGTTTACACAGATGGAGTTTGTTGATCTATGATGAAGAAGAAGCCATTTAAAACATCCATAGGCAATATCAACAGAACTGGCAGATGGAAAGACAGACATGACCTTCTGTTTTACTTTTTTTAACATGAATTTCAAAGTCATCAACATTTCTGTAAAAAAACAGAAACTATTTGGTACAGACAATATACAACCTCAAAACTTGGACCCCGTGAGGGTAGCAAGAGCCAATGCCCGAGGAAGAAGTCGCACACTGGCAAAGTCAAACTAAATGTCTCATGAAATGAAAGACAGATTCTAAGTGAAGTGGGACAGGCTGCCCTTTGCCCACTTGTCTTTATGAAGCAAAACTTAATTCCTTTGTCCATCCATATGTCTCCATATCCCCCTAATCCTATAAAGTTGTTATTACAACCCAGAACGAATACACCCAGAGCCCAGCTCCATCCCAAGGACCAGTTACTAAATGCACAGCACTTCCATCTCCACAGGGCTGCTCACTCAGTGCTCAGGGCCTATGTCTGAAGTAGCTGCATTTCCATGAGCTATCCTAAATCTGATCTTCAGGATCCTTCAGGTCTTACTTGCTTTTGTGGCACAGGATAGATCCTGTAATGAAGAATGCTGTGGGGGCTCTCAACATTGAGCTCTGGTCCTTGCATTTAAAACAGAGCCATGCTCTTGGAGGCATAGAATGACTACCAGCAATTAGGATTATTAATGTGGATGTGCTTAGTATCTCTTCCTCATACATGTCAGAAGGCAAACTAAACCAATAATTTATCTAGGCAGATAGGAAACAAGACTTTACAAAAATTCATGCAAAGCAAACCTTAAAGTAGATTTTAAATAGCTGGTTCACCAGGAACAGCATTCCCCACTTCTTAGAGTCCTCTATGCCAGCACGACTGCAGAAAAAGCAAACAAACAGGATCAATTACAAACAAACTGCAGGACACGTTACTACTGTGAGATAAAGCCCTATCAGTGAAGTTCATTATATCTGCCAAGCAAAGGAAAAACAACCCAAGAATCCTAATCCCAGTTAAACAGCTGGAGCTCCTCTGCAGCACCAGCAGAACTGTGGAGATGGAAATTGTTAGAAGGCATTTTCAGGAGAACATTTTCCTTCCTAGCAACACAGCCACCACAACAATCCTCCTTAAATATAAGGAGGAGCTCAGGGCGGGAGCCACTGCAGAAGCTCCGGCGGGTGACATTACGATAAGTAACAGCTGAGTGGCCCTGGTGAGGAAACACCAGGACACTGCTGGCCAGGCCCTAGCAAAGGTGCCAATGTCAAACTCAGCACAGAACCACTGACAGTCCAAAGGTCAAGGAGGTCCTGCTGTGCAGAACCACAGGCCATGCAGACTTCCAACTGCCCATTCAATAAACAGGTATCAAGCAAGCTACTGATAGGAATGGGATGGTGATAGACAGGAGCCCTCCTCAGGTCTTCTTTATCTCTAGTCATAAGCAACCAAACGTGACAGTGCTAAGTGCAATGCACTGTGGGAGCTTACGGGTGGAAATTCCATCCACTGTGGGCTGGGTGCTGAGAGCCTGGAGATGGCTGAGACCATTACCTACAGGACAGTCAGGTAAGACTGGTACTGAGAGGTGAGAAAACAGCAGAGACCTCTAATCACAGAAGGACACAAAGAAGGGTGGGGGGCAGAGAGCTAAAAGACAGCCAAGGTCTCCAATCATAAAGCACAAACCAGCTAAGTAGAGAAAGAGAAGCCTGGAGACAGCTCAGACCTTCAGCCATGGGAGGGCAGCGAGGGTAATATAGCATAAACATACTCAACTCAGTGCATGCACACGCACACTTCCTGTAAACTCATAATGGAATAACACGGTTATATGATGGTGGAGATGGAGTTTTAAGGAAAGATGGAAACTCTTTTTGACAGAGGTTAAGAAAAAAAGTTAAACCATCTATGTTTCGAATCAGCTAAGACAAATTACACAAAATTAAAGACGGGGGTGAGCAAAAGAATATAAAAAATTAAATACTAAAAAATATAACAAGCCATGCAACACCTAGGACGCAGAGTCAAGAGGATCTCTGAGTTTGAGACAGCCTGGGCTCCAGGACAGCCAGGGATACACAGAGAGAAACCCTGTCTTGCAAACACAGAAAATAAAAGAACAAGAGAATCCAACAAACCAATCACTAATGAACTGTCTACAGGAGATTAAAGCCTCCCTAGACAGAGCAATGCTCATGTCAGTGACAGGAGAGAAGCTCAGTGTACCCCAGGGAGCAAGAGTGGGGGCCTGGCTGAAAAAACCGTGAGCCAGACAGGGTGCTGCTCAGAACACTGACAAAGAGAAAAGGCCAAGCTGCGAGCCCCTGCAGAGACCTCAAAGCTTCAGCAGGAAGGTGTGGACAGATGCTCTAACAGCACGGGAGCCTTCCCCTTCCTTCACAGAGCCAGCCGCAGACCTCACTTACGTGTCACTGGCACAGACTCGGAAGCAGCTCATCAGCAGCTCAGCGGCTTTCTCCAGCATGTCTCCAACTTTGCTCTTCCCTTTCTTTACCAACTGCTGATCTGCCTAACGATACAAAAGGGATTTACTTTTTAAAGCAAACAGAGGTAAATTAATGGTGCAAGTCTCCAATGGTGTAAGCACTGAGGAATAGCCAGTGTAAACCAGCCCTTCTCAGACACACAATTTTTAAAAACTGAGAAGTATATATATTTTCCCATATCTGTTCTTAAGTCAAGCTGACACCAGCCCCAGTTGGCCTGGTTGGTTTTTGTCTGGGAAGAGGAAATCTTTATTAAGACAATGTTTCCATGTGTACCTATAGTCCAGTCTCTGAGGTATTTTCCGAATTAGTGGCAGATGGAGGAGGGCCTGCCTCACTGTAGACAGTGCCATCACTGGGCTAGTGGTCCTGGGTTCTATGGGAAGGCAGGCTGAGCAAGCCATGGGAGCAAACCAGTAAGCAGCACCCCTCTGTGGCTGCTGCTTCAGCTCCTGCCCCAACTTGCTTTAATGATGGCCTATGATGCAGGGTGCTTCTGGCAATGGTGTTATCATAGCAATAAACAGCAAACTGGAACTCCAGCCTTGATCTAAAGAACAGGACTGAGCAACTTTCTCTTGCATTGGTCTCTGACCTTCCCTTCTGTGCATAGCAGTCCAGCCCTGAACAAAACCTGCTAAACGAGGAAGAGAACCAGACTCTCCCCACTTCTGAAGCTGGTTCAGAAGCTGAAAGCTTTTAAGGAATAAGGGATTTAGGAGGGTGATCTGGTCTGGAGGAGGCTCTGGTGAATGGGCTCATGCCTTTATGCACGAGGCCCCAGAAGGACTAGAGCACTGGCTCTCAACCTTTAACACAGCTCCTCATGCTGTGTGACCACCAACAATAACATTATTTTCATTGCTACTTCATAACTGTAATTATGCTACTATTATAATGTAAATGGCTGATATGCAGAATATCTGATAAGTGACCCACAGATGGTGTCTTGACCCAGAGGTTGAGAACTGGGCTAAAGAGATGCCTCAGTGGTTAGGAGTACATTCTGCTCTAACAAAGCACCCAAGGTGGGTTCCCAGCACCCCTGTTAGCTCACAACTCCCATGACTCTAGCTCCAGGAGATCTAACACCCTTCACAGGCAACCACACTCACAGACACACATACCTACATATAATTAAAAAATACAAGTAAGTCTTTAAATGGAGGTGGGGCAGGGAGCCTCCAACCACGAGGACTAAGCAAAAGGACACCATCAGTGAAACAGAAACAGCAGTTTCACTCGACACACAAACTGCCTGTGATTGGCGTTGGAGTGTTAGTCTCCTTATCAGAGATATGAACATGCTGTCTATACCCAGCCAGTCCATGGCACATACACTGTTACCACAGTCGGAATAGACCGAAACAGAACATAACAAAACCACATATCATGCAGTTTGGTGGAAGATCAGTACCACATGCAGGATGAAGAGGGCTTGAGGCGATGGCAAGATGCCCACTGAGGTCTCTCCTAAGCAGTGATTGATGTGGGAGGGCCCAGCTCAGTGTAGGCAGTGCCATGCCCAGACATGGTCCTGGGCTCTATGAGAAGGCAGGCTAAGCAACCATGGGGGAGCCACAATGTGCTACCCTTCAAGACACGCTTCAGGGCCTAAGGGGCAGCTCAGACAGTGAAACGGCTGCCTTATAAGTACGGGTCCTGGGTTAGATTCCCAGAACATGGTTTAAACACCAACAACACAACACAACACAACACAAAACATGGTGCATATGCTTGTATATCCCAGCCAGCCAACCTAGCCTACCTAGTAAGCAAGTTCCAGGCTGATAAGACCCCGTCACAAAACCATGACATCTGTGGCTGCCTCTTCCTCCTTAAGCATGTGAGTGCGAACACACACACACACACACACACACACACACACACACATATATGTTTCTGGGGGCTTTGGTCATGTCTAGAACAAGTAGTCTGTAGCGATCTGAAAGGCTATAGAAGTACGCCTCCCTTTCCATTCTCAAATGCCTCTACAGTACAGCGCATTACAATGGAGTGACTCAGATGCAGCAGGACCCAGAGTCTGAGACACAAGGCAATGCCATTTTCTTGTCTGTTTAAATTAACCACCAAAAGATTCATTATTGCTATTGTTTTATGTGTGTGAGTGTTTTGCCTACATGTATGTCTATGCACCGTGTGTGCATCTGGAACCCATGGAGGCAGAAGAAGGCATTAGATGCCCCAGGACTAGAGTAAGACTGTTGTGAGGGGCCATATGGGTGCTGGACATCAAGCCCAGTTCCTCTGTAAGGGAAGCCAGTATCCATAACCACTGAGCCACCCCTCTAGCCCCTACTGCTCCTCAGTTGCCCCAGTCTGAGAGTCCCACTTGGTTCTTTGCATCTTGCAGCTCTTTGCTGGGAACTTCAGTGTCACACTTGTCTGCTCCTCCTTGCTACTGAAGCACTGCTGTGACAGTCACCTTAAAGCTGGGCCAGCTCAGCCAACAACTGTTGCGAAGTCTGCTGGAAGTCTCTTCAGGATCAGTGGCTTCTGGGGTGCTGTGTATGAAGCTGTAGGCCATATGCACACGCCAATTTAGTAGCTCTGTGCTGGCCTCGTGTTAGTGGGAGAGCAGAGACACCACCTCTTTGCTGGCAAGTAGGTTGGGGCTAAGGCCCCACTATTGGCTGCTGCAGACTTGTCTGTGGAGTACTGGAGCAGACAGTCTGACAAATGCTGCTGCATGGGGCAGTCACGCTGTTTCACAGGCCTCATCACTGCCTGTAGCGTTTGGGTTGTCCTTCCAGGCCCTCACAGAACAGACAGGAAGGTTGGTTCTTGTCACAGAGCCGTGAGCCTTAACATCCCCAGGCCTGCAACCGGCTCTGTGAGAACAGAGCGCTGGTCTGGACCAGAAATCACAGTTTTTAAAACCATAAAGGGTCTAAGCCCCAAAAGATGCTTCTGTGGCTCCAAAGCCGATGTATGCTGCTCCCCATGGGAGGCCAACTGTAAACTCCAGGATCAGCACCCCTCAGCCACCACCTGAGTCCTTAGTGCAGGCCACTGCTCAGAAGTCAAGGAGGGTGCAAAACTGCTCCACATCAGTCCACTCAGCACCTCAGAGGGCCGCCATCTCTACAGAGAGGGTCTGTTGGCATGGACAGCCAAGCAGCCGCCTGGTCTTCCCCTCCTTACACCAGATATATCCCACTTCCTCTTCATCCCTCAAAACTGGAAATTAGGCAGTAGATAGTCACCCAACATTATTTAACTTAAAGCAAAAGGAATGGGAAACTGAACTTACGTTATTGGCAAATATCCGAAGGTCAAGTGCTACTGCATACATGACAGGCAGAGCCCTGGGGATGAGAAGCAAACATGTCTCAAGAGCTCAAAGGCCAACATCCTACCACCAACACCCATGGCTATGACCCAGAACCAGGTCCACAACCTCCCTAACTCTGATGGCTGCTCCGCGTCCTGCATCTGTTATAGATACACTGCAACCCCAGTCTTCCTGGCCAAATACTTAACTCTTACTCCACACCACTGTGCCAACCCTGCTTAGAGAACTAGACCTGAGTCTATCTGGGAGCTTCCAGAACCTTATCCTTCCCTAACTCCCCACCACCAGCAAAGAGCTCCATTTAAAAGACACTGAGGCTCTGAGCAGAAGCCAGAATGTGTAAAACACAGTCACCAAACAGGCCTGTGCACATCTAGCTGATAGCACTGAGCTTTCAGTCGTGTATAAACTAAGTTTTCACTTGGAAAAGGAAGGTAGAGCTGGTTGCTGATAGAGCATGCCTTTAATCCCAGTACTCAGGAAGCAGAGGAAGGTGGATCTCTGAGTTTGAGGCTAGCCTAGCCTGGTCTACAGAACAAATTCCAAGACAGCCAGGGCTACAGACAAAAAGCCTATCAGAAGAAAGAGAGGGAGAGGGAGTATCAGACATGAAAAAAATACTTCTGTCTATAATCACAGAATTTGGGAAGTTGGAGCAGGACGATAAAAATCAGGCTAGTCTAAACTACAAAGAATCTGCCTCAAACTTCTCCCATAATTGCCCCTTAAAAATTGTAGGCTAGGGCTAGAGAGATGGCTAAGCGGTTAAGAGCACTGACAGCTCTTCCAGAGGCCCTGAGTTCAATTCCCAGCAACCACATGGTGGCTCACAACTATCTCTAATGGAATCCCATGCCCTCTTCTGGTATCTGAAAACAGCTACAGAGTACTCACATGCATAAAATAAATGGAGGTTAAGGATGTAGCTCAGTCAGTAGAGGACTTGCTCAGCATGCACAAGGCCCTGGGTTTGGTCCCCAGCATGGCATGAACTAGGTGTGGTGGCACATGCCTGCAGTTACAGCACTTAAGCAATGGAAGCAAGTTCAAGGTCATCTTCTGCTATATTAAGTTTGAGGCTAATCAGGGCATGAGAGCCTGTCTCAGAAAACCCGTTAGGTCTAGGAGCTAAGTGCAGAGTGCTTGCCTGGCACATAAAAGGACCTGGGTAGTACTGTAACTCAAGGAAAAACCGCTTAAGATAATACAAAAGACCTACAGTGGGCTTCATCTTTCTCTAAGTCCAAAGAGTAAAAGCTGACAAGGGGAAAGCATGGTATTTATAAATATTTCCCCAACAGAAACCTTTTCTATGCACTGTGTAAAGGTTGTCTTTGTATTTCTCAAGTGCTGATTTCTGTACCAGCAGAGTTGAGTACAGGACTCTGGTATTGTTATTTTTATGAAGCACCACTTGTCAGTGTTTTGCAAACATCCTCTTCACCACCTTCTGGATGGTTCAATAAAGAGCTGCACGGCCTATAGCAAGGCAGGAAAGGACAGGCTGGACTTCCCAGAGTTTGGAACTCTGGGACAGAGTCAGAGGTGAGGTGCAGAGGAAGAAACAGGTGCTGGTACTGAGAACAGGTAAGTAACAGGCCACAGATTAGAAAACGGGTTAATTAAGTTTTATAAGCGAGTTGGGAAATAGCTTAAGCTAAGGCCTGAGCTTTCATAAATAAGTGTAAGTCTGTCGTTATTTGGGAGCTGGCGGGTTGAGACAGTCTGGTAATAAGAAACTGAAGTAGCTCTTACTACAGACTTGGCCATGTCGGTCTAACCCATGCCCACACGGACACCGCCTAATCTCCAGCTGTCTCTGCTTGTGCTTACCAGTTTTCTTCTTTATGAGCCTGGAATGCCCGAAGGAATGATGTGCTGTGTTAAGGAAGGCACGACACACAAAATTTAAGAAATACTACTCTTAGTAAAAGTAGACTAAGGGGCAAAGTGTGCTTTTTTGATGACTGTAAAATCTTGAGGGTAGAAAACACAAGATATCCATGTGTCGGCGGCCAAGTAGACTCAACGCTTTCCCTTCATACAGATGGGCATGGGGCACGCCTTTAATCCTAGCGCTTGGGAGAGAAAAGTTCCAGGCCAGCCCCCATAGTGAGACCCTGTCTCCCGATTAAAAAAAAAAAGATATATGTACATGCCTGTAAGTGTGTGTGCTCGTGCTGTGTGCATATGTGGTGGCTAGAGGTCAACCGTGGGTGTCATTCCTCAGGCCATCACCTCCTTTACTGAGATATGGTCTCTCACCGGGATCTGAAGCTCATCGATTAGACTAGCCAAGGAGCCCAAGAGACCTGCCTGTCTCCACTTACCCAGTGATGGGATTATAAGCACTCACCACACCTGCCTTTTTTGTGGGTGCCAATGATCCAATTCAAGTCCTTATATTTATGGGGCAAGCTCATTACCAACTGAGCTATCTCCCCATCCCATCGTGAGATTTTTCTCTTTTACATCTGTACTTGGTTTCTCAGAGTCCATTGGTTGTGAGCTACATTTAAGTGGTGGTCAAGAATCTGTACTATAAGGCTTATTTTACCAATGGTAGAATTCTAAGTTCTAGGGAGACTTGGATAGTTGCATTCTCTTCTTAGTGTATTTAAACACAGTCATTTTCAAAATTAAGTAAAATTTTGAGCTTCACAAATATTTAGCATGCTGTCATCATGGACTGAGGGTGACGTGAGTATGTGAGTCCACTCTTCTCTATCTAGTCTGGGTTACGGGCACTAAGACTTAACCAGTTCCCGAAAGCATACTTCCAATACTTTTCTTAATTAAGTCTTTAGGTTAGTATGCAAAAGAATGGGCTTCACTATGGTATCTTCTTATACAACAGTATTATCAGAACATTATTTTGGCTGGGCATGGTAGTGCAGGCCTTTAATCTCACAACTTGAGAGGCAGAAGCCAGTGGAGCTCTGTGAGTTCAAAGGCCATTTACAGCTAGTCTATAAACAAAACAAACAAACCATTATTCTTAGAGCTAGGGATGACTGTGGTAAGAATGCTTCTGGGGCTCAGTACTAAAAGCATCTGGAAATGACTGTAAGTGTCCAACCCCTAGTGTGGGAGGCTGAGACAAGTAGATCCTACAAGCTTGCTGGCCAGGCCGCCTAGCCAAATAGTAAACTTGCAGTTTAGTGAGAGATCCTGCCTCAAGACAATAAGGCAGAGGCAAGACATCCTCTTTTGGTTTCTGATCTCTGTGTGTACGCAGAGGCTCAGGTACCTGCATGTTCATGTACACACACTACACACAAACACAAACTTTGTTCTTCTCAACCAAATTAAATAAAACCACCCTCCATGTATAAACTAATGACATTAAGGAAAAGGGAACTGTCTGCAGAATTAAGGGGACTAATGGAAGGGATGGGAGGGACTGTCCCCAAAGTAAATACACTGGCATGAAAACAGCCTCATGTAACACTGTACAGCATGAATAAATAAAATTCATTATGGTGAACAGTGCTCTTCCTTACTGTATAAGTAACTGGGTGAGTCTTGAGAGTCAGGCTAAACTTAGGAATCCTAGAGATTGTAGTTCTTTTTTAGCTGAAGGCTTCAACAACTGGTCCAGTGTTTCCTCACTGTGAGCCTCAGTAACATGAGTGGTAAAGGATATTGGACTATCACCGTCTGGCACTTGTACGCCTCTATGAAGTCGTGATTCCCCACAGCATAGGTACACCTGGAGAAGACATCAAAGAGCATCTCACACATGGCACCCGGATGCCACATCAGCCCAGAGTGCAGCTCTCTCACACCTGCCCAACCTGCTCCTGCTGTTGCTTGGCAGAGACCCACAGAAGGAAGCACCAGGGACCACTGACTGAAAGCAGCTGACAGACAGTGAGGCCCACAGGGTTTAGACACTGCACTTGGAAGGAATGGGAAATCCTTCCGCAGCTCTGAGCAAAGGGACTGCAGACAAGCATGGCCCTCCACTGTCAGTGAGCCTCCAAAGACCTCACTCTCTCTACGTTCCTGTTGGCAGCCAGAGCTGGCTCATCACCAAATCTGGAACCTCACTGCAGAGAGCATACAGCTAGGAAAACAGGGGGAGCCTCTTGCTGCAAGAAACAATAGTGGTCATCCCCAACTCTTTCAAGGCCTGGCCCAGCTTACTCTGAAGTAAGCAGGATGCAGGCAGGCAGAGTCCTGTGCACATGGCTTTAGGATGCACAGCTGTGTCTGAACTGTCTGACACTCTGGAGTAAACAACGAGAAGCTCTGGTTTATTTGCTTAACTCAGATTCTTTTCTTTTTCCCTATAAGGCAAAGATACTAAAACCATATTATGTCACGAGAAAAGCAAGACCTGAGTTAGTTACTGCAAATACAAAGACAGCAGGAATACCAAGTGAGACAAGAGGCACATGACACATTTGTCTGCTTTCCCAAGTTAATTATTCACTGCTGCAAGCAAACAGTGGTTCATGATAAAAATCAGAGGGAACACGTGGTGTGTTACATGCATGCAGCTTGTGTTACAGGCATGCAGCTGTTGTGTGTTTGTCTTCCTGTCAAAAGATTACCTTAAATGAGCCGCAAACATTTCATCATAAGGGGGCTCCAGAACTTGCTGGCATTTCTCTTCTGGAGAGGCCATCTAGTGCACAGGGAGAAATGAACAGAGTAAAGTTAGAGGCATGAAAGACATCCATGAGCTCTCAGAACTTCACAGTCTGGCACTTCTAAGGTGAAGCTCATTGCTCCATATCTGTATTTCAAGAAGCCCAAGAATCTAATTCAGTTGTTTGCTGCAGGCCAGAAAAGATCCTATGCACTTTCATACATATTTTATTTGGGGTGTATGTGTGTAGGTGTAAGTGTATAATATGTGTCTGTAAGTGTTGACCCACATATGCCATGGCATACACAGAAGTCCAGGCTTGCTCAGCCAAGACTTCTACTCAACTGTCCATATCATGGACTCTCACACATATTCTAGTACTTAAAGCTAGTCAGTCAAGAGACACATAAACAACTCCTATGGCTTTAATAAACAAGGTGTAGAGCTCTTTCTATAACTAAGATCAACAAGTTAGCAACCATGTCATGTGAAGAGTCACTGCACAGTTTCCCATAATAATAACTGTGCTGGGCTAAGGGCCAACAGTAATTTCTAACTTTCCCTTCCTTACACTGTTGAAGACTAGATGAGCTGAGCACACCTCCGAGGGTGAATTTTTATATGTCGTCACCTGACTGGCCTTAAAGCACCTAGGATGAGTATTGATTTCTGGATGTCTGGAACTGGTGACCATGTTGACAGAGATGTCCTTACCCAGCAGAATGGATACCCACCAACCTGTTGAGGGGCTCAACAGAAAAAGAGAGAACACAGCTTTGTGGCTCGTGACAGTGATCTGAGCTGAGACACTATCACATCTCAGGCAGGCCTGGGTTTATACTCAGGCCTAGGGCTCAGTGGCAGCACTGGCTTCTCTGGGTCTCCAGCTAAAGATGGCAAGTCACACAAGGGCCGTCTCAGCCTCCATAACCACACAACCCACAGCAATCCATCTCAGTGTATGTATGAATTAGGCATATACATGCATTCCTACTATTGTTTTTCTAATAGTAAATTAGTGCAAAGTGAATTAGCAGGGAAAAAAAAGTCAATGAGAACTCACCAGTGTTAGACAGACCACACACCTACACACAGAGGTGGGAAGGGAGAATGCTAAGACCAGAAAATCACTCTTCTAAGCCAGGAAGAAGGCTCAGCAGGTAAAAGGGGCTTGCTGCCAAGCCTGATGGCCTTAGTTCAATCCCCAGAACCCACACAGGGGAAGAAGAGAACCAACTCCCATAAGTTGTCCCCTGACCTAAACACACACACACCATGGCACATGCATGCCCAAATACATGCACACATAAACAAACAAATAAGTGTAATTTTAAATTTAAACTAAAACAAAAAACAAAAAAAAAAATCATCATTTTGTAGCTCCTCCTGCAAAAGCTGTCTCAGATGGTGACCACCAGCATGAGCCTATCAGATGAAAGGTCAGTGGAGTACTGTCCTGACAAATGGACCTACTTGCTCACACATACAAGACCCTGTCATCCCAGCATAGCCCTCTCACATAGGGGTGCCAATGGCCAAGTGAGCTAGGCTCTCTTCAAGAAACTTACAAATTTTCAAATGAGTGAAAATGCTAGTTTACTTTTATTCAAACTGTAAACATGCGCAGAAAACTGACTGTGTCACAGTTCTCCCTGGACGCCTGTGAATCTGAGAGCCAGCATTTCCTCACCTCTCTCCATTTTCTTTAGACACCATGGGTATATCTATCACCTACCTGGAGCCGTGGGTTCGCAACATGAGGGTGCTTGAAGGACACGAGCTCTGCACAGGATGCTCCATCTCTGGTGTCAATGGCTTCATATACCTGAAAAAAGTGAAGGGGAAACTTGAGCAGGTAGACAAAATCTCTTCTCACAGGACCTGAACAATGAACTGCATTCCATAAGATCAGTTTCCTCCTCTGTGAAAGAGGCCAGAATAATCAAAATGTAAAGTTACACGGGAAACAACTTTATTTCAAAATGTGATTTTCCAAGGATAAGAGAACAGGTAAGCCAGAATCCCACAAGGCAGGGAGCAGCCCCCAGGACTGTTCACTCCCAAGTGACTTTCTTTGCCAGTGATCTTCGAGATGGTGGGGTAAGTAAGCCTAACACCAGTAGCTCTGTACATCCATAATCACTTAACTGTGCCTAAAGCCTATAAAATACAACTTAGCTAGCAACTGGCACAACTCCACAGGACACTGCACACAAGCCTGGACCCTCTAACAAAGCCCTATCTGAGTCCTGCCTCAATAATAACATAAGGAATTTAGGAGTGGGGAAGAAAATAAGGGTGGTAACAGGCCTTAATAAGCCGATCTTAAAAAAACAAACAAACAAACAGAAAAAAAATCTTAAAACAGTAGTGGGGGGCTGAGGATGAAGCCCCATGGTCCTAGCATGTGCAAGTCCCTGAGATTAGTCCCCAGTACTCCTTAAGTGTCTGCTCACTCCATAGATACCTCATCCCTGGCACCCAGCCACCTGCCATAGGTGCTTTACCATTTGAGCCATGAATTTATACTCCAGGCAGCACCTGTGCACAGTATCCTGGGCTGGCACATCTGAGGAGAGTGTGCTCCAGATCTCTCCCAGTTACACGAGGTCTTCTCAGGTCCTAGTCAGTCCACAGGGTACCATCTGCTCTTACACCTCACAGTTCCTTAAAACTGAAAACATTCTTTCTATTAAAATTCCACAGCAAGCATACCTGGTACCAGGTTTGCATTATAAGTTCCATTCCTCAAGGCTTATGCCAGAACTGTGTCAGGAGAGGCTTGGATGAGCTTAAAAAACATGGCCCCAAAAAGGCTCAAGGAAGGACGGGGCCAGACTCAAAAGCCATAGAAACCGATCCAGACAGCTTTCAGAAAATGTGAGCTTCCGAAGGAGTAACAATGGTGATAAAGCATAACTGGATATTAAAATAATCCATAATTGTATGGCAGCCTATGCCTTTAATCCCAGCACTTGAGAAACAGAGGCAGGCAGATCTATATCTATGTATTCTCAAGGAGGCTGGGTCTACATAGTGAGTTCCAGAACAGTCAGGACTATGTACAGACACCCTGTCTCAAATACATACATACATCTATGTATACATATCCATAATGGTTCTTAAAGCAAGAGGATAAGGGAAATTATATTTTGATATTTACTTTTTATTACTTACTATTTTTATTACTTATTATTATTTATTTTTTATTTTTTATTTTCGCTGGGTGTTGGTGGTACATGCTATTAATCCAGCACCTGGGAATCAGAGGCAGGCAGATCCCTGAGTTCAAGGCCAGCCCAATCTACTGAGTTCCAGGAGAGCCAGGTCTACTAGAGAGCCCATCTTAAAAGGCAAACAAACACAAAAATTGACTAATTTATTTTATTTTATGACCTGCCATGTGAGTGCTGGGAACTAAACTCAGGTACTCAGCAAAATCGCCAAGTGTCACGACCTCTGAGTCATCTCTACAGCCCAGAAATTATTCCTTAACCTAAAAAACAAATAGCAGATACATATAGAAAGATGGCTAGGATGTGACTCAATGAATGATAGAGCACTTGCCCACACGCAGAAGACCCTTAGCTTCAGCCCCTTGAACCACATAAAAAGAAAACCAATATAGAAAGGAAAACAGAAAATCATATCCTGGCCAACTGATACAGTACCTGGTTAGGGAAAGGGCTTTCATGAGGGCAAGCCACCTCCACAAAAGGGACTGGAGGACAGGAAGCTCACAGCCCCACGTGATCTACAGCAAGAATATATGCAATGTGCAACATGATTGCACCCTGGATTCAAAAAACAAATCCTAAGAAGTAATCTGCAGTGGAGAATTAAGAGTTACATGCATCAGTGTCAAAGTTCTGAGGCTTCTACATGTATTGTGGTTACAGGGAATGTCCTCGTGCTTAGGGCTATGATGTCTATGATCTTCTTTGGCTGTGGGTTCTGAATTAGAGGTGTTTTATAGCTGTTAACCTTGGGAAACAGTAAAATTTCCTTCTGGGTTGACCTTGGAAAAAAGTAGACATCTCTCCTTGCTGTAAGGGGTAGATTACTCAAGCTCCATGCTTCTCTCTGAAACATACGCAGGATCCCCTTGCAGGCCATCACATCACCACTACAAAAGTGGGATCCCCAGGAACCAGCACAAGCATACAGTTCCCTATGACAGGAAAGAACGACCTTTATTCCTGCTCAAGCAACCACAAAAGAGTAACAGGCTACCTTATATATCTGCAAGAATGGCAAGATTCAACCGACCCTATTCCAACAGCTACTGGGAAATTAACACAGGAATCATGGGTAAAGAGAGATAATTTCCCAGCTATTCCACTTCTGGGCATATACCCCAGAGACACTTTAATACACAACAAAGATATATGCACCACAATGTTCATAGCGGCTCTATTTATAATAGCCAGAAGCTGGAAGGAACCCAGATGTCCTTCAGAAGATGAATGGATACAAAAATTGTGGTACATATACACAATGGAATACTACTCTGCCACCAGAAACAATGACTTAACCAAATTCTTAAGAAAATGGCTGCATCTAGAGAATATCATACTGAGTGAGATAACCCAGTCACAAAAGAACAGACATAATATGCAGTCACTGATAGTGAGATGCTAACCCCAGAGGCTTGCACTCCCCCAGAAACAACTCACAGACTGTATGAAGTCCAAGAAATAAAGAAAACAAAACAAAAAAAAATATTTACAAAACAAGAAAACTTTAACTATTTCCATGTTACATTTTGTTTTACATGTACTTTAGCTCATTGTAACTATTAAGTTTTCAAGGCATACAATCAAACCTTGAAAAAAATCAAGTACTGACTAAAAAAATATATTCATACAGTTTTATGTAAAAATTATGTTAAAATCTGAAAAAAGTACTGACAAAAAATGTATAATTTTAAGCAAAAATGTTTAAAATCTGTACATTTATCTTTGTTTTGTAAAATATAGTTGTTTTATATAAAAAAAAAACAAAAAAAAAGAGAGATAATTTGTCAACGGGCATGCTGCTGCCAACAACAACATCACTGAAGTTCAAGCATGATCTCCAGAAACAGCATCTTGCTAAGCATTAAATATGTGCACAGTAGAACCAGAATCTGAGTTTCAACTGATGCTTCTGAGCTGAGAAGACTTGGGTTAGCCACCTACTGAGCTCTTCAAGGAGGGCCTTGTGATGGAATCAAAGTGAATATTTATATGCACACGCAACACCAACAACAGTGCCACTACTTATAGTACTATAGTACCCAAACTGAGGTGTTTGGGACAGAAAAGGAGGGTCTTGATAATAGTGCTGAGTGCAAATCCAAGATTCATACATGTACAGCCATGAGCAGCAGTATAGCCAGTTAAAACGTTCATCAGACTTTACCATCTGGCTACCCCTTGCACCAGGTGTGTTGCCTAGTGCGACTCACCCCTTCAACACCCTAACAGTCCCTCTGTTCTAGGTTTGTGGAGAAAACAAAAACACAACCCTCCACCCAGATGCGACACTGTCTGCCTGTGCCATTCGCAGGCTTTGGGCAAAGCTTTGATAGACACCGCTGCCAAGAGACACAAAGTGCTTAGTGCAGACAGTGCTACACAGACAACCGCTTCTACAAGTGACCCCGATCTTGCTACCTCCACCTCTGATCCTCCTCTGGCGCACCGAGACGCACCTGAAACTTTTGAGCAAGGCAGGCTGCCCGTTGCATGTAGCCTCGATGCCAGCTGCAGGACCCCAGGCACCGCCCGACTTTGCCCCAAGACTCAACCCGGGGCCAGTAGGCAAAGATACCAAGCGAAACCCACCTGCTGTAGGTACTGGTTAATGGTGATGTGCGCCATACCAGCGGCCGCGGGCGTTAAGTGCCTCACTTCCGGCGCAGGTCCGTCTACCTTCCTTGTCCCCACACTGTAGCCTCCGCAAGTTGGTTCCGGAGCGGGTGGCGCAAGCCGAGCCCAGCAGGCGCGAGCACTTCTTTTTGATAGCTGTCAGTGAAGTCACTGGGACGCCTCAGGTCCGGCGGGGGGGGGGGGGGGGGGCGCTCGCGAGGACGGAGGACTGACGTGGGGGAGTCCCAACAGACTTGGGAACGTGTCCTCGCGTCCCTGGTCACGTCTGTGTGCTAGTGACCGTATTCCTCGTACCCCTCACCCACTCCCCGACCCTCAGTATGCAGAGGTGCTCCTGGCTCTTACAACGTCAAGCAAACAGAACAAAAGTCCAGATTCCACTGGGAACGCGTCCCGTGCACTCCTAGCCCCTGCTGGATGTGTTCCTGAGTCTTTCCACACCCCTTTATAGGGCATCCCAAATCAATCAGTATAGAATATTCCGCCCCCGACCCCTCGACGTGTCACTGCACGGAGCGCTCCTGGTCCCTGAGTGTGGAATGGCCCCAGAGGCAAGGTTGTGGGGTGCTTTTATCCACTCAAATCTTCGCCGGGCTGTCCCAGCCCTCGATGTGACGTTGGGCCTCAAGCTCCCGAGCACTCGGCGCGGGTGTCCCGGCGCCCTCTCGCGAGCATTCGCTGTAGAACGCCCGCGAGTCCCCGAGCCCTCCTTGGGCGGAGTCCGCGCACCGGACCCGGATCATTCCGGTGCGCGCCGCGGCGGTTGGACCTAGGGCGCGGGGACCCAGCCGCGAGCAGGAGGAGGAGGAGCCGAGCGCTCACGGGCGGAGCCCGACAGGAGGAGGAGGAGCCAGGCGCGCACGGACAGGGCGCAGGGCAGGAGGAGGAGCCGGGCGGCGCGGGGCGGGGCGGCGTCCGGCCCAGCCATGGCGGACGAGGGCCCTCGGAAGGGCAGCGTCTCGGCTCTGATGGGCCGCACCAACGGCCTCACCAAGCCCGCGGCGTTGGCCAGTGGCCCCGCCAAGCCGGGGGGCACGGGCGGCTCCAGGAAGCTGGTCATCAAGAACTTCCGAGGTGGGTGCGCTCCGGTGAGGAGCGAACGGGGCGGCCGGCAGGTCGCGCGCTCGGACAGGGCCTCCTGGGGCTGCCCGGTCGGCCCTGTCCCCGCGCCCCAGCCCGCCTTGTTCCCGCACTGTCCCGTCTTGGCGTTGCACCCTGACTTGTCCCTGCACCTCATGCTCCGCCACGTCCCCGCGCCCCAGCTGGCCCTAATCCCGCACCTCCTGGCTGGCCCGGCCGGGCCCTGCCTCGGTGCCCCGGCCTGTCCTGTCCCCGCGCGGCCGTTGACCCTCTTTCCCCACAGACAGGCCGCGGCTGCCTGACAACTACACTCAGGACACGTGGCGGAAGCTTCACGAAGCGGTCAAGGCCATCCAGAGCAGCACATCCATCAGGTACAACCTGGAGGAGCTGTACCAGGTGAGCGGCGGCGAGGGCCTGCGAGCACTTGGCTGTTTCCCTCCTCCCGCAGCCACGGGGGCCGACGCTAGGGAGGCCTGCCCCGGGAAAAGCTGCGGCCCGAGCCTTCCCTAGCGGAAGCCGCGAACCCCTGGGTCAGCAGGTGTTTCTGTGGATCGCCGCCCTGGATTAGTGCTGTGTATTGAGGCTTAGACCAGGCTGCTTAGGAGGTGTTAAGTTTTCCCACCACCAGAAGAAAGGAGGTGTTTGGAGCTAAGAGAGGCACAGGGCTCCAGCAGTCTTCAATGCTATCAGAACACCAGTTTGTTATACATAAAACTCATTACAATTCCACTTGCTTGTAAGGTCCCTGTGTTGTAACGCGCCTCCCTCCCCAACACACATTGTTTTGTGGTTTAATTGTTGCAAATGAGGTTGCAGACAGATTCGGGTAGTTTTAATTTAAAGATGGGTTGTGTCTGCAGCAGGAAAAAAAAAAGAACGTCAGAAGTACATTTTGCTGTTTCAAGCACACTTTTCTGTCATGGTTTTATACAATAGTGTTTGCTAAATATTCTGTTTTAGTTAATGATAGAGTATATAATTACTTACACGTTACTTAAAAGTTACCTAGGAGGCTTGTTTTATCCTGGTTACAAACTGAGTATGTTGTAAGTTACAGGAAACACAAGAAGAAAAGTAAGCAGTAGTACCCAAAGGAAACTGGCCGATCACTTCCAACCCCAAACTCCCAAATCCAAAACTTGTAGTGCAGTCATGAAAAAAGATCCATACCTGACTTCCTCTGCCTGGTTTCAGACAGAGCACAGTGTACACTAGAACTACTGA
Source organism: Micromys minutus (assembly GCF_963924665.1). Lineage (NCBI taxonomy): Eukaryota > Metazoa > Chordata > Mammalia > Rodentia > Muridae > Micromys > Micromys minutus. The sequence goes on along the minus strand of NC_137983.1, from coordinate 51,917,738 downwards.
ATAAGACGACCATTGAGCCAGGGCCAGCCAGATGACTCAGTAAGTAAAGCGCTGGCAAAGCAAGCTTGGCAACCTGTGTTCAAACCTCAGAACCTTCAAAAAGGTGGAAGAACTGACCTCCAGACTCTTGACGTGACACAAGCACTCACACATACACATCATGTCCACATATGATAACAAGAACCTTCAAATTATGTTCAAGGTATATGGGATATAAACTAGCTTTGTGTTTAGACCTGATTCTCATTCCCCAAATGCATCCTTGTGCATATGCAAGTATTAAATTTGGAAGAAAAACATCAGAAATCCAAAACAACTGGCCCTGAGCATTCTCAGTAAGGGACCACTGGCCTGTAGTGACTCACTGGTGTAATGTGTCTACTCACTGTGTAGCCTTGGCTGTTCTAGAACTCGCTATGAACATTAAGTGGCCTCAGTCTGACTCACAGATCCTCCTGCCTTTGTCTCTTGGTGCTGGGGTTTACGTTATACACTGCTACATCTGCCTAAAGATTTACTTTTTAAAATCATTTTAAGTGTGTACCTATGTGCAGGTGGGTTTGTGCATATGAATAGTGCTGGGGGCATATAACATGTGCTCCAATAGGTTTATTTATTTTATTTTTTAGTTGGTTGGTTTTGTTTGTTAAGAGATTCACTGTGGGGCTGGAGAAGTGTCTCAGCAGTGAAAAGCACTTGCTGCGCTTCCAGAAGTCCTGAGTTCAATTCCCAGCAACCACTTGGTGGCTCATAACCATCTGTAATGGGATCTGATACCCTCTTCTGGTGTGTCTGAGAATAGCTACAGTGCACTCACATATACATGAAGAAAAGTCTCTCTGGGTAGTTAGCCCTTCCTGTATGTGTTGGGTTATAGGCTTACACTAACATGCCTATTGTTCCAGTAGATTCTAATAGCCTAGAATAAGTTGCTTGCTGGCCCCTCAATGAAGGTTTAGACCATTTCCATTCCCAGTAAAGGAGAGCAAACCTTGCAGTCATTCCTTCCTATTCCTCACCCATGTCAGCTGCTGCTGTGTTTTTATCTACTCCTCCACCTCTGTCTAAAAGGAGCTGTGCCTTTGCCGTCCTCTGTCATCTGTCTGTTACCTAGAATGGAGTTTGCCATTTACTTGGGTGCTAACAGTTTGGTATTTTGGATTCTTTTGTTTTTGTTTTCTTAATGTTCTTATTTCTTGAAAAAGAATTCCATACCTTTCCTCCTTTCCTGTCTTCATGGCCCCAGACGCCCTCTTTCAGATCCCTCCTGTGTGCCCCCAAGTGCATATTAACAAGTAGAGTGGATATAGTACAGTTGGCTTATCCAGCAGGTAATGGACATTTGTGTGTCCAGTGGGAACACTGCCAGCAGGGCTGCTGTGAACATGGAATACATCTGTATGGGACCGTGTTCCCATTCTTCTCAGGGAAGTATCTCAGAGACATATAGAAAGTGTGTGCTTTGTTTCGTAAGAAGCGGCTGCTCTTCAAAGTGACTGTGCCATTTTCCACTCTGCTGGTAGAATGTGGCAGGGTCCTTTGCTCCACACTCTGACCAGACTTGGTACCGTGGAGTTTGACAGACTGGGTACTCCACCAGCCCTGGCTGTTCTGTGCCTCTTGTTTGGTACTTTGTGATGCAGTTTACTGCTCAGACCTGCTGGCTTCCTGCCTTCTTGAGTCATCCCCTCTCCTGCTTCTCTCTTATCTCACTGCGGAGCTTGCTCTGGCTGCAAACTTACAATCCTCCTGCCTAAACCTCCCAAGTGCTGGGATTCTAGATAAGAATCAGGGTGCCCAGCTTCATTTGCTTAGGTTATTTTCCCATTATTGAATGTGTGAGTTTAGTATGTATTCCAGATACAAGTTCTGTATAGATGGATGTTACAGGTACTTTCTTCTAGTCTGTAACTTATCCCTTAACTAATCTATGTCCTTTGAAAAACAGTGATTTAAATTTTGAAGTTAAGTGTATTGGCTGTTCTTTTAGGTTATGTTTTTAGTATCTACCTAAAAAATAAACTTTTACCATAACTGGTAATAGTAGCACACTCCTGTAATCTAGTACTCAGCAGGCAAAGGAGAGTCAGGAATTCAAGGCCACCTTTTCTACTGGCCAGCTCAAGGCCAGCTGCATGAAACCCTGTCTCAAAAACAAAACAAAACCAAAGCCACAGATCTTTGTCCTAATCTAAGACCTTGTATTTCCCATTAGACATTTAGAATAGAAAGTTCTACATTTAGATCTGTGATCTATATTGTGTGGACATCTATGTGTATTGTGAGATATAAATCTAGATGCAGTGTTTTCCCTATAAGTGTCCAGGTGTTTAAAACATTGTTGCCCAACTGCCTTTCTCAGACAAGGCCAGTTGTCTGTCTAGGAGGGGTAGCCTTAAGTCAGGAAGGGTTGGCCTTCAGCTTTGTTTTTTTCCATATTTGTCTCAGCAGTTCTTGGTCCTTTGCATTTCTTTATGAATCTGAGAATGTGTTTTCTGGCTTCTTCAAGGAACCAGCTTGTTTGACGTTATAGTGACTGTCTTAGATTGTCTAGAGAGAACTGACTCAGCCTTAGAGATAAACTGCATCTCTTTGGGGCTAATATTCTCAGCAGTGATTTCTTGTTTCAGTTGTAAAGATGTTACAAACCTTTTATGGAATTTTCATTTTCACTTGAAACTGTCCCTCTAACTTGCTGGCCTTTTCTGTTTTCTGTGGCTCCCATTGTATCCTCTGCCCTGACAATTACATGTGACTAGAAAGCTTTTCCTTTCTAAGTTTTGTGCCTCTTATTTCTTGGCTTTGTCTTACCGAACTGGCAGGAGCCTTTGGGACAGTGGTTAGAAGTGAGAGCCGGCGCTGTCTTGCTCTGTGTCTCAGAGACCTTTTGTTTTGCCACTGTTGAGTGTGACGATGCTGCCGTGTAGGAGAAGGGTCTTTCCTGCTCCTCGTTAATTTAATGAAAGCACATTTCTGCATTTATTGCAGGATTGCATAAGTTTTGTTTCTTAGTTTGTAGATTAAGTTCATTATTTTTTTTTCCTCTTTTGAATATAAGGACAGTCTTGCATTCTTGGGCTATATCTTATTTTATTTTTTTAGATATGGACTCACTATGTGTCCTTGACTGGCTTGGAACTCACAATCAACCTGTAGATCAGGTTGGCTTCAAACTCACTGAGGTCTACTTGCCTCTGCCTCCTGAGTGCTGCTGGAATTAGAGGACTGACACTGTGGCCCGTTCTATTACCTTTTCTTTCTTTTTCTTTTTCTTCTGAATTAATTAATTTATTTATTATATATATATAAGTACATTGTCACTGTCTTCAGACACACCAGAAGAGGGCGTCAGATCTCATTACAGATGGTTGTGAGCCACCATGTGGTTGCTGGGAATTGAACTCAGGACCTTTGGGAGAGCAGTCAGTGCTCTTAACCACTGAGCCATCTCTCCAGCCCTTTATTACCTTTTCTATGTGGATTTGAGTTGTTAATGTTTTGTTTTCTTATTATGTCTTTGATCAGTTTGCATGTCAAAGTAATGTTGGCTTTTTGAGTTTAGAATGATTCTCTCTTCCTTGTATAGAAGAGGTATTTTTTTCTTAAATGTTTGAAGGGATTCCCTGGTGGAGCCATTTTGGTTTTCATCATCATTTTGCTATTTTATATGTATGGATGTTTCTTCTCTATGTGTACCTGTGTACCATATCCAATCCTAGTATGCATAGGACAGAACCTGGAGTTAAGTGACTTGTTGAGTGGGTGCTGGATATCAAACATGCATCCTCTGGAAGAGCAGCTTTTAGCTGATGAGCCATCTCTCCACCCTCATCTTGATTTTCTTCACGAGAAGATTTTAAGTGCACAATGATTGTTTTGAGTGCCCCTGAGGACACCAGCCCTCTTGTTTTCAGTCTCTCACACTCAGCTGTGTCCCAGGTACTATTGCTGCCACAGGTGTGAGTCACTCTCACACCTCAACTTGCTCCCAAGAGTGTAGTTTGGTCATTCTGAAGGCTTCTGAAGTTTTGCCTAACCTTAGGACACATGGGATCTTGGTTATGGCTCTTGTTTTGTCCTGGCCAATTATCTCTGTTCTTGATTTTTTTCTCCTGTCCCCAATTAAGGAGAATCTGATAATCTTTGATTGGATGTTCAACATTCTAAATTCTAACTGGTGTGCCAGATATTTTTGTATTATTGTAAATTCCTGCTCTTCATTCTGGCCATAGTTAAGTGATTTGAACACCGTCTGGTTGTAAGTCTTGCTTTTAGGATTTGTTAGGCCAAGGCAGGTCATTGCTGCATCTAGGGCTAAATGACCCACCACTGAAGCAGACCTTCCTAGGTGCCTTGACTATGGTTTCTAACTGGATATAGAGAAAACTGTTCTAGGCCCCGTGAGAACTCCAGGACTGCCAGATGGTTCTTTCCTTGACATTTGTAGTTTCCGAACCCCAGAATAGGTACACTTTGTTGTATATTGGGGGTTTCTTCATCTGTCCTGAAGATCCTTGTCTCCTGACTCGGTCCTGTATGCAGCCTGAAACTGGGTAGGAAGCTGGAACAGGTGAAACTTCTCAAAGATCAACAACTTCAAGACATGTTCAAGACCCCAACATGCTTCCTGTGCTTTGTCTGGTTTTTGTTTGTTTGTTTGTTTGGTTGGTTGGTTGGTGGTTGGTTTGGGTTTTAGTGCCCAGGGTCTCTAAATTACTCTTATGTTCTTTGTCTGTTTTTTGAGGTTGTTTTGAGCAAGAACTGCACCAAAATACATGAATATTTGGATTTTGGCTTGATAAAATACATCTGGCTACTAAAGCTACTCTGTTGCCCAGAGAGTGTAGTGTCTAGAGTCAATTGTCCCAGCAGTGGAAGTCCTTTTCCATACCACACATGCAGCAGTGTGACCTAGGGTGAGATCTCATACCTCCCAGGCTACTCCAGCCCACTAGGCACCCATGAGGATTCAGCTCCAGGCTCTGTAAAGGGAAGAGGATGGTTCTGGTCTCAGACAAGCAGTGTGCTCACCTGGGCCTCTCTTGTTTCCAGCTGTGCTTCATGCCCTAGCACAGAATCTTAGCTGAAAGCGCCACTTCTTACCAGAGTCTGGAAATGCTAGTTTTGAAGTCTAGTGTAAACACAGGAGCCCATTGGTCATGGCTCTCTGCTCAGCAGCTTGTTTACTGGGTATCACTTGGGTTTTATCTGTTGTTCATGGCGAGAAGGTCTCCTAGCTCCCAACCTCTGTATCTTCCTCTGAGCAGGGTTGTTTTGAGGGTGCAGATCTCTTTGCTTCTGAAGACCCGAGTCTGAACCATTCAGAAGGACTCCTGTGACTTATGTATCTGATTTTGTTCTTGGGTCACCCTAGTGCACATCAGAGGAAGACCCAGTGTAGAGCCCTACCTGAGAGTAAACTCCTCAGAGAGGCCTATCTTACAGGGAGAGGTCAACTCTGGGCTGGAGTACACAACAGGGCTGAAGGTTCATCCCTGTCAGGCATGTTAGGGAAGGAGGGAGTAGTGGGTCTGTGTAGAGCTAAGTGACAGGATTGGCTAAAACTGATATGGGAAAGCCCAGGGAGTGGTGGGCAGGTCAGTATTGCTGGGATCACTTTAAGAAAGTTACATGTTAGTAGAGCATAAATTCCATACAAAAGCAGAGAATATGCACTCTCTGACTTGTCTGTCCTACCAGAACCTGCCCTACGCCTGAGCCTCCTGCTCAGCTCTCACAGGTGTGTTTAGCTCTTGCCTCAGCCTTGAGTGCCAAGGTTGGATTTGGAAAGTAGTGACACATGCAGGTCTACTGAGAAGTTTCTAAGTTTCCTGTTGCCTGGATTTGAGTCCTGATTTCATTTTGTATTCTTACTTATTCCTTTCAGGTAGGCATCTAGAGGGGTCCAGTATCTGGACCTACTCTGGGTGGGGGTATTAGGGGGAGATTGGGGAGGCAGCAAGTCTATATGGAAATGGTGACCCCAGGCCATCCTTACCGCAGAAAGTGCCACCAACCCTGGACTGCTGGGCCTGGGCATCGTGCCTTACTGCTCTTGTGATGTGAGTCCAGGGTCATCTCAGGTCCCACCCTGTCATAACATGTCTCTGTAGTGGCTGAGTTCAGTTGTAACTAGTATATAAGGTAGTTTTCTGAGTCTTCTCTGGGGTTTGTTGTTTTGTTTTGTTGTCAATGAATCCAGTGACACAGTCCATGTTTTCTCGTTCCTGTTTTCTGTGACTTCAACTCTCACAGAGGATCTTTGCATGAATTTGCCACCTGCAGTCCCTCCTTTCATTCATTCCTTGTTCTTCTCCAGAGAGGTGTGACTGTTGGCGTCCACAGGACGAATTTTTGTTTTGAGTGGCAGTAAATCCTCTCCGGTGACACTTTGCAGCACACAGACAGCCTTGCTTGTCAGAGCTCAGCATTATGGACCTGGCGCAGTCTGTTGTCAGCCGCGAGGCATGGCCTCGGAGAGATATGAGCAGTGTGGTTTTAGGAATGAGTTGATAAGAGAACAGATATGAACAGGTACAAGCGGGACCCAAAAGCTGCCACATCCCACCTTTGCTTCTCTAAGGTGACTTTTTTTCTTCCTAAAGATTTATTTATTATATTTGAGTGCACTGTAGCTGTTTTCAGACACACCAGAAGAGGGCGTCAGATCCCATTACAGATGGTTGTGAGCCACCATGTGGTTGCTGGGAATTGAACTCAGGACCTCTGGAAGAGCAGTCAGTGCTCTTAACTGCTGAACCATCTCTCCAGCCCAGGTGACTCCTTTTTAAATGCCCATGGCACACTGTCTTAGCCTGACTGGACCCTTCCTTTTTATATCAAGAGAGAACATTTAGAAACAGTCTCCAGGACCGGGTATGACGGTAGACAATTGTACTAGGGGCCACAGTAAGTCTGTGCTACCTGTGGGCTGCCGCCTGCCTTGAGGAGTCTCAAATATTAAGCAAGTCTTTGTGTGTTTCATGTTAGTAGGTATGACAGTGATAGTATATCACAGCTAGGAAAAGTGGGTTAGGACTATTGACTCCAACTCAAGAAGCAGCGCTCAGAAAACTCTCATGTGGTGACTGGTGGTCCACGTCCTTAATCCCGGGACTCGGGAAGCAGAGGACAGAGGATCTCTGAGTTTGAGGCCAGACTAGTCTATAGCAAGTTCCATGACAGCCACAGTTAGATAGTGAAACTCTGTCTCACGAAGAAGAAAAGAAAATGTTCCTTACAAATTGCTGTTTTATGAAGGATGGTAAACTATACATACAAACTGGAGTTTTACAAAAAAAGAAGTACACAGGCTTGTGCATGTATACAAAAATTACTTTTTTAAAAACTGTACTTGTAAGTGTGAACTGACTTATGACAAGCTTCTGGGGCACAACTGACATATAAGACAAGAAGGTGCTTTAAGGAAAAAGAGCTGAGGAAGTTTCTCTGTTCTCTATATTGTTAGAGAACATTTCTTTTTACATTTCACACTTGAATGAGATTCTGACGTGTTTACACGATTTGAGAGGGGTTCAGTTTGACTGATGAGACTATATTCTTTCAGTGGGCAGAAGTATTTTAATTTTTTCCTGTAGGCTGTTTAAAGTTGCTGTTTTGCTGGATGGTGGCAGTGCTCACCTTTAAAAACAGCACCTATGAAGCAGAAGTAGGCAGATCTTTGAGTTTGAGGCCACATGGTGTACAGAGTTTTCCAGGACAGCCAGGGCTACATAGAAACCCTGTCTCAAAAACAAACAGAAGTTGCCTTTTCTTCATCAAGACAAAATACATGAATTCTACATCAACAATCAGTAAATAAAGAGGGATCAGCATGGCCTAGTGTGTCTCACTCAGGAATCACAGGTCTTTTGCTCACACAGCTGGAGCCTCTGCTGTGCCTGAGCACGGGCTCTCCCCTCCTGTCACTGTCCAGGTTCACATGGTCATTTTTAGGATAAATGTGCTCCTGTCTCAACCTAGAGAATCAGAAAATGGCCACATGTCCAAACCTACTTTAGAGTCCTGGTACTGCCCCCGATAGGAAAACAGCTGAATGAGGGCAAAACTGGAGACTTGAGGTGCCAGCCCCAGGAATAGTGGGTACAGCGCACCGTCAATCGGAGCCCCTCACCGTTGGCCATTGCCATCCATGTGGGCAGCATAAGCGCCCCGAGGTGTAAGGGCTGGACTGTAGGTAAATGTGGGGCTTCCTACAGTGCTGATGCTCATGCTGAACACCACCTTTTCCCTTTGTTGTAGGCTGTTGAGAATCTTTGTTCTCACAAAGTCTCCCCAACGCTCTACAAGCAGCTGCGCCAGGTCTGTGAAGACCACGTCCAAGCCCAGATTCTCCCGTTCAGAGAATATCCTTTCTTTGCTTTTTGTCTCATGATGTTTCTGTTTATTACACAAATCTTTTTTAAATGGGATAAAGAACTAATGAATATTCTTAATATAAAAGAATGGGTTTTAGCTCTTTTTTAAATAGAGCAAAGGGCCTTTTGTTTTATAATTCATTATAATGGGTTTTTAGTGAGATTGGTAACATCTTGCTGATATGACTGAGGGTAAAAACCTCCAGGAACTGTCAGGTTGGAACATTTAGGGGAGTTTTTGAAAATGTCTTAAAGTTTGGTCCTTTAATAAAAATCATCTTATTTTTTATGATGTGACAAATCCCCACAAATATGGCTGTCACACCAGCTTATTTTTGTGGGTTGTGTCTGTCAGGAATCAGAGTTCAGCCTAGTAGTTTCTCTGCTCAGGGTCTCGGGGGCCCAGGTCAGTATGTCAGGGAGGCCGTCTTCTAAGGGTGGGTCTTTGGCTCCCACAGGTGGGCAGCTGTAGGAACCAGGTCTCTACTCACCATCTGGCCATAGCGTATTCGCCTAGCCCTGAGAACTGTGCTCAGGTCCTTGCTGCATCCAGTTTCTTCTGGTGAATTGTGCAGTACTCTGGGCAGGCAGGACTGTACCTCCAGGGAAAGAAGCAAACAAAGGGCTGGCTACAGTGTTCCATTAAGAAGGGAATTAGTGAGGCCTGTACTGTATGTAACACAGGGCTGGGAAGAGGCCATCATAGGTTTACTGCCATGTCATCTGTGACTCATGCCCACAAGGACATCTGTCTGACCTGACCTCATGCCAGTTTTAGGCACCAACGTTGTTGTGTGTAAAGCCCATGTTGACTTCTTTGGCTCCATGCATTCATGTCTAAAACAAACAAGAACCTTCATATTCAAAAGTTTCTCCTGATTCAGGAAATCTTTTTTCCCTCCTGTGGTCACTTGGTCCTGCCAGCTGTGCAGACCCTGTTAGCTGAGAGCAGCAAGCAGTGTGGCTGGACACCAAGCCTCGTGGGCATGGTGTAGGTGAGCGTGGGCGTGGCACAGCAGGTTTGTGAGGCCTTCTTACCCCTCCCTGCTCCAGTAAGCGTGTGAAGATTATGCAAGATCATGGAGAACTCGCTCGTGCGCATCTTCTCTCAGGAGATGGCTGTGAGGCACGTGGAGCTTCTGCCCCATTCCGAGCCCTGGAGGAGCCTGACCCTAGGCTAATAGTGGCACTGTGCTCAGCAGCCATGGCCTAGGACATGGCACCCGGCTTTGTTTTTCTCTAACCCCACTTTGCTGCAGATGACTTTTTGATTACCTGCCTTAATTATCCTACTGCTAATTAATCCCACTCTGGGGGTTGACCTAAGCATTCTCACATTCAGCAAGTCTTTGTTTCCTACCCACTGTCTGATCCCTGGGTTATAGAAAAATAGCTGTGTGCCTGATTTCCATCCTCCAAGCAATCATAGCCCTAGAACAGAGCCATGAGATTACTATTTCTTGATAAGAAAGCAGGATTGTGAAAATTATGACCTGTTTTACAGGATGAGAAAAGCACTAATGCATTACATGTTCTTAGTGCCAGTATCATTGAGAATGTGACACAATGCAGCTCATAGCAGCAGAACAGAAATCAGGTAGAGGCCCACAGTGGCAGGGTAAGGGGAAGTCGGGGACACCACGGGACTGTGCCTTAAAGAACAATGGGATGTAACCAGACTGTGGACATGCCGAATGCCCAGTGTGTTCTTAAGAACTGCAGTCTGGAATGCATTCTGGGTCCCAGACGGCACTGGATTGTGGACATGCCATCAAAAAGCTGCACTTCAGCTGTACAAGCCTCTGTGATAATTACAGTTTCTAAGCTAGAGCTCAGTAACATTGTCATGTGAAGATCACAGCATGATAGGACAACCTGGCCGGTATGCAGCCTAGAACCTTCACCAGCCAACACACTTCCAAAAGAGCTGTTCTGTGCTGCCTGGCATCATACTAGGTCCTGAGAAACAGCACAGTGAGCAACTCAGACTGCAACGGAGAACGTCCTCTAACGGAGAGAACTAAGACAGGAGTTTGTATAACAAAGGCCTTCGCCACCTCAGGGCTTAAGGAAGGAGGGAAGTGTGAGGGGACAGGGACCTAAAAAGGAGATGCTGCTTTCGGACAGGCCTCCCCCTCCATCCCCCACAGGTGCATGGCAGCTGCAGGCTTCCAGAAAAGGAAAGCTCACCTTTGACCTGAAGTGTGACTGACCCATGCTGTGCTGAGGGCCAGGCAGTGCAGTTTGGCCCAGTGGAATGTACTGACTGATGGGGAGAATGGTCATTAAATAGTGATAAAAAGAACAGTGTTGTGTAAAATGGGTTTTTCAGCTACAACATAGCAAGAGTATTGAGATGCTGAAGCCGAGCAAGCCGCGATTCAGAGTGAGTGCAGTACCTGGGCTTGCGGGAGGCCATTGGCCTTGCCGTCTTCTGGCCCACTATAAGTCATAAGCGTTTGTTTTCCTTTAAATGGGCTTTGTGGTTGGGAATTTTTTTCATGTCTGTCATAAGCATTCTTGCTATTGGGTGTTAATTGTATCATGAAAAGTGTACCTCACTTCATGGATGGTGTGAGACCTTTGCAGGGATAAACCCTTCTCCAAAATGAGACAAGAATGGCTACCAGGAAGCTGCCTCAGCAGAAGCCACAACAGACCCTTTTGACACGTGTGTATCTCACTGCCTAGAATTACTCACCTCTGGCACCATGGTGATACCTTAAGCCTTGCATCCTAGAATTGACTACATTGTAGCAGGCTGAGCAGGATCTTAGTCAGCGCGTGCTCTGTGGGGATTGCTTTACTCTTCTGTACTGTTGTCCATGGGAAACAGCAGAAAATGGCTGGCATGCGTCACTTAACAGAATTTTCTGTTACAGAACTTTGACATTGGACCCTTGCTTTTTAGAGATACTGGGCCAGGTACAAGTCCCCTGTGGTTACTGATGACACCTGAGCTGCCTGCATCAGGTGGACTAGTGTCAGCTGAACTCCATCTTAAGCTCAAAGGCTCAGGCAGGCTCACTGCCACACAGCACACTGGCCAATGTGAGCTTATTAGGAACTTCATCATCAAGCCAGTGCCATCTCTCCCACTGCTGGATCAGACATCCTGAAGCTAAGCTGTGTCTTGCTTTGCCCAGCTTTCTGGTACAGCTTACCATCATAGACATATTCTCCAAGAATAATGTGCTAATGTGTGAGTATGCTTCCTGTGACATAGGAGGGGAGAGCCTAGACCTCTTTGACCCACTGTGGCTATGTCCACCTGCACAGATGTGCCTGTGCCCCTACAATCTCCCTGAGCGTTGTCTTCCCTTCCTGAGGCTGGGCCAGTGCCTGTGTCCTACCAGCTGTCCTTGGCTCACTGAAGATCTGGTGCTTCTCTGACCTGGCTGTGGCACATCAGCAAGCTTCTCCCCCATCTGGGTGTGAGCTGAGTGTGGTGGCCTTCTGAATTTTCATTCATCAACACGAATGGGGCATGTGCTGCTGAGTGGCAGACAGGGCATCTGGTACTTCCCACATACATGGACTGCTTTTTCTGTTAGAAAGTTTAACAATCAAATGAAAAATGGACAAAAAAAAACCTTTGTCTAAAAACACACATTCTGGCATCTTTGTTTTAAAACTGTGCACAAGTAATGCTGGAGCTGGGAGAGAGAGAGAGAGAGAGAGAGAGAGAGAGAGAGAGAGAGAGAGAGAGAGAGAGAGAGAGGTGGGAACTGGAGAGAGAGAGGTGGGAGCTGGAGAGAGAGAGGTGGGAACTGGAGAGAGAGAGGTGGGAGCTGGAGAGAGAGAGGTGGGAACTGGAGAGAGAGAGGTGGGAGCTGGAGAGAGAGAGAGAGAGAGAGGGTGGGAACTGGAGAGAGAGAGGTGGGAACTGGAGAGAGAGAGGTGGGAGCTGGAGAGGTGGGAACTGGGGAGAGAGAGGTGGGAGCTGGAGAGAGAGAGGTGGGAGCTGGAGAGAGAGAGGTGGGAGCTGGAGAGAGAGAGGTGGGAACTGGGGAGAGAGAGGTGGGAGCTGGAGAGAGAGAGGTGGGAGCTGGAGAGGTGGGAACTGGAGAGAGAGAGGTGGGAGCTGGAGAGAGAGAGGTGGGAACTGGGGAGAGAGAGGTGGGAGCTGGAGAGGTGGGAACTGGAGAGAGAGAGGTGGGAGCTGGAGAGAGAGAGGTGGGAGCTGGAGAGAGAGAGGTGGGAGCTGGAGAGGTGGGAACTGGAGAGAGAGAGGTGGGAGCTGGAGAGGTGGCTCCCTGGTGAAAGCACAAGCTGCTCCTGCCAAGAACCCAAGGTCAAGTCCTAGGACCTGTGTCAGCCACTGACGTAATCTCCACGTGTGATGGGACACCTCTGGTTTCCATGGGTCCTGCACCAGCTTACACATTCATACGAGTAAAATTTAAGCCATTTGAAAGAATTATGAGACTAGAGAGATGGCTCAGCAGTTACGAGCACTTGCTGTTCTTGCAGAGGACTGGGCTTTGGTCCCATAACCCACATGGCAGCTCACCACCATCCATTATTTCAGTTCCAGGGGGTCCGATGTGCCTTTCTGCTCTCCTTGGGTACGTACATACATACATACATACAATAAATTATAGAATGTCTTAATAGCAAGGTTCAAGCCTTGCTAGAGTAAGATTCTAGCTCAAAAAACATTTTTTTAAGTCTTTCCTAAGCCACATATACTGACTGACACATGCCTTTAATCTCATCTCTGGAGATACTGAGGCAGAAAGATCTCAAGTTCAGTGCCAGCATAGACTGTATGTTAAGATCTTGACTCAAAAAAAAAGCCCAGTGTTGTGGCTGACACCTAAAATCCCAGCATGCGGGACACTGGGGAAGGAGGAAAGCTGTGTTTAAGGCCAGTCTTGGGTGGTAACACTGTCCCAAAAGCACACACACAAAATCCCTAACACAGAGAGGCACACTTAGAGTCTAGCTGGTACATGATTTGGTCATAGATGCAACCTTGTGTTTGGTGTTCTAAGGTTTTACTAGGCAGACATCTGCCAGTCAGAGGTTAGCCTCTACCACTGGAGCTGCCGGCCTCCTGCTGTTATTACTCAATGCACACTTTTTTGACTGTGAGACATCCTGGTTCCCCCAGATACCAGCTGTAGGTCTTTTGTAGAGTTATCTTCAGTCCTGGCCTTCAGTGGGGTAAAGTCCTTCGCACCGATGAGGCAGTTGTACCTGGTTATGTGTGTCAGCTGGCAGGAGCGGAAAGCAACCCTGCAGGGGAGAGAACGGAAGTCAAAGCAAGACACAGTCCCCAGGGGCAGCATGAGTCAGGTGGGTTACTACAGACAGGAAATGAAGTGACAGTGGACAGAGACTAGGAATTCACACTTGTGATTTGGGAGCTGCAGGTCTCTGTTGGTGTATTTGTAAAAAATTAGCCATGGGTGTTTACTCTTTAAACTGGGAGGTGAAGTCCCAAGACCCAAGTACTAGTTGTTTCCATCTGGTAAGAGCTTCCCCGCCTCATGGATAAGGTGAGGCCACTCTCTAAAGGTGTCTTTATGCCTCCTGGCACTATTGCCTCAGGATTAGGTTTCCACTGTGGATTTAGGATCCATACATGTTGAAAGTGTAGTATGGCCTTTCAGTGGTCATATTTTCAGTCTGTAGAGGGACACCAAGCAGAGAAGGCAGGGAGAGTTGGAAACTGGGATGGACTGTTGTGTTTGAAGCTTCCTTAGCAGGTCTGCACAGACTCACTAGACAGCGTTTTATTTCTAAAGAAGATTAACACATGCTGGCAAGATCACTGCAGACAAATGGTAAGTTTGCAACCTTCATCAGCCTTGAAGCTCTGTCAGTCCTACTGTGTGTGAGTGCCTGCATTTGCTCCCTCATACTTGCTCATCATACTTCAGCCTTGCAGGCCTCTGCTCTAGACAGAAGGAAGGTGAGCTCTTCACCTTTCCACCAACTTAAGGCCTGAGCTCAGGGACCTTTTACCACATTAAGCAGTAGAATGAAGTGGGGAGCCTCTTCTAGAAAGAGGTGCTGCCCAGCTCTGCCTTCAGGTCAGCAGCTACTGTGTGCTCATCGAAGACTTCCCCAGGTTCTCAAAGGAGGCTCCCGGTGTCTAATTTAAGTTGGCCAGAGTTCTGGCTCCTTGGTGTAGCTGGATGGCCAAGCCTTGGGCTGTAACTATGTCTAATTTGACTTAACACGTGGATTTTTGTGTGACCCGGCTGTCAATGACCTGTGAGAGAAGATAGTCTGTGTGGCTTCCTCAAGTAAAGATGCTTGTTTTCTAAAGAGCCACATGGATATGAAAAGCAAGAATGTGCACTAGGGAAGTATTCCGAGTGTCTGCAAGTCTCACCAGTACTGGCTGGTGAGCACTTGGCTTCAGCAGCAAAGGAGAGGACAATTCACTGCCTGGACTGGAGCCCAAAAGCCTCAAGACAGTGCAGCAACTTAAGCCAGGACTAGAGGTTGTATACCTGCCTGTAATCACTACATTAAGGAAGTAGAAATAGGAAAATAAAAAGTTTAAGCCTATGAGGCCCACATCAAAGAGCCAAGAAAGAAGGATTAGACAGCCATCCACACGCTTCATTGTGTCATCAGTTGGGTGATAATTAAGTTTCAGATTTCCTTGTGGCTGAGTGCTCCTTGCAGTCTGGACTGTTGTGTTAAATGGAAAATACCAGAAGAAAAAGTTAAGTTTATGAAAATGAAGGTTTTGGTATGTGAGGGTTTTCATCAAGAAATGATTGTCATTTTTAAGGCAAGCTAATGTAAGATGGTCCAAAAGTCTGTCTCATGTGCTCTGTGTGTGGATGTGTTGAGTGCTGCTCCTCTCTGCTCTTCAGATCATGATCAGAAGCATCTTCCTGTTTCTGGATCGCACCTATGTCCTACAGAACTCCATGTTGCCTTCTATCTGGTGAGTCTGAACCCTGGGCCTGCTGCAGACCTGCAGAGTCCTCTTGTTAGAGCACAGTGTCTTCACTGCACCAACTCCCACGGCTCCTGGGCCACAGGCTGAGGGAGCAGGGTTAACTTGCACTCATTTCATACCTGCTTTCTGTGGATACAGAAACAGCAACAGTGATTGCTAGAGACAGTATGAAGAGGGGGAGGAAGGGATGAGGAGAGAGCAGATGCATTGGTGATTCCCATGATTTTTATACCTTTGTGGCTCACCCAAGAATAGTGAGCCATAAGTCAAAGACAGTAGATCCAACAATAGCAATTTGATAATTAAGTGCCTGTGTGGGACAAGATATCTCGTTATCTCCTTGGGGTAGTCAGCTTGACCTATCTAAGAACTAACCTCATTCATGGTAGATGCTTAGACATCCAGGACTGTCAAACAAACATTTGTAAGACTTTTCAAGCTCTGGATATAATTAGAAAACAGCAGTTTTGGGCTGGTGCATGTAACACACATGAAGCTCTAGCATGTCAAAGGCTGAGCCAAAGCCTTGTTCTGTTTCTCAATTAGGGACATGGGCCTAGAGCTGTTTAGGAACCACATCGTCAGTGACAGGATGGTGCAGAGTAAGACCATTGATGGGATCCTGCTGCTGATTGCGCGTGAGCGGAACGGTGAGGCTGTGGACAGGAGCCTGCTTCGGAGTTTGTTAAGCATGCTCTCAGATCTCCAGGTGAGGCCTTGGTCTTGAGCATGTGAGGGCCTTCTGCAGGTGTGAGTGGGAAATAGTGCCACACAAGTATGAGTTAAAAACACGATTGTCTAGTCCTTAAGGAGAGTGATACGCTATGGGCAGTGGTACACTATGCAACAATCCACAAGGAAAGACTGATAGGAGTTAGTGCTCAGGAAGGAAGGCTTCTGTGTTCAAGCTCATGAGTAACTCTCATTCCTTAGGTGTATAAAGACTCATTTGAAATGAAGTTCTTGGAAGAGACTAACTGTCTGTACGCTGCTGAAGGCCAGAGGCTGATGCAAGACAGGGAGGTGAGATGTGTGACTAACTGCATTTGGCTGTGAGCCATTCCTTGGGCCTGCTGCTCTTTCACATGCACACATTTGCCAGAGTCTCTGAAGTCCTTGGGAAAGAACTGCTTGTTGTAGAAAGAAGTTAATCTCTTTCCCTCAAGGGCTTTCTTTCCTTATTCCCCCTCCCCCTAAGTAGTTTCTGAAATAACAAAGGAACACATGTGTACACAAGAAGATAGATTGAATCTTAAAAATCAAAATTTCCATCTGTGTAAAGCATTGGCAAAGAATGGTTCCCAAAGATGTATGTGAGGAAGCATGTGCAGTAGCAGTGTCACCTCAGACACGCTGAGCAGCTTCTGAGGCACTAGAGTCCAGGCCTGCTCCTAAGGTGGACCCAGCCTGTAAGATTGTAGTTTAGCTGAAGCCATGCTGGCAGGTAGCACTGAGGACCGTTCACCCTGGACAAGTGATGTCTCTGCAGTTGCTGTGAGCTGCAGGGAAGGGAGGTGTCCCAGTGATAGATCCACGTGATCCGTGTGTGGGTGCAGGCTGCTAGTAAGCTTTGGGCTTTCTACCCAGGTCTACTACTAACTCACCCATTATGGGCCCCGCTGGTATGTATTTTGTCCCCCAACACTTTGTAGTAAGCAGCAAGTGCAACCTGGTCCTGATTTTAGAGGTGATTCTGAATGGTATTCTAGTAATGATTCATTTGAGTGTGTTCTCTCTTTTTTTCTCCAATTTTTTGAAGAAATTTTATGTATATTGTGAGAAATCTTTCTGTCATTGATGTGTCAAATATTTTTTGGAAGGTTCCAGAATACCTTAACCATGTGAGTAAACGTCTAGAAGAGGAAGCAGACCGAGTGATCACTTACCTAGACCACAGCACACAGTAAGCTCTGCCACTGAATACCTCAGTTCCCACAAGCCACACGCCTGGACTCACACGGAGGTAGCTCGTGCCTCTGGTGTGCACCCAGCAACTACAAACTGTTACCACGAGCTATCATGAGAGTCCTCACCAAGGAGAGCGACACCCTTAGCATCTGAGCACTTTGTTTGTCTGATAGAACTTCACTGAGTACAAGGCTCTTGTCTTTCTAGCCTCTCGTTCTTTAAGGTTTATGTTAGCACTTCTCATGTGCAGTGTGCGGTGATGCCTGGGTGACAGTGTGAGATCAAGAGCTGGGGACTAGGTGCTGATGAGCAGCCGCCTGATGTGGGTGCTGGGCACTGAGCTCTGGGCCTCTGCAATAGCAGTGCGCACTCTAACTATTAGGTCATTTCCACCCCCAGCTAGCAAGATTTCTTAAATGTCTTATGTGGCCATAATTCTTATGAAACAGTACATATTTTTCTCTTTTCATTTGTCTTTTTCCTCTAGACTCTAGGTGGATGAGCAGTGTTTGTGCAAGATGTGTTATATACTGCTGTGAGGTGATGGAAACATGGAGGGGACACAGAGGAGACGTGACATTCCAGTCCTTTGGGGTTTGGGGACAAGAGGAAAGAAAGGGTTAGATCCCAGGAGATATAGCTTGCAAGTTCAGGCAGCACCTGTAAGAGAACTGTGCTCCCCTTCTAGTGAGGGATGCCATGGGTCCGAGTCCAGACCTGAGTTGAGCTGGGGAGGCTGGATTGCTTAGGGATATTGAAGTGTTCATCACACTCCCACTTGAGAGAGACTCTTATAAACATCACCAGTCAATAAAATGCTTATGGTCAATGAGCTGAGGCAGGACATAGGAGCTGACATACCTGGCAGGGATAGAGAGAATTCTGGGAAATAAAGAAATGGGAGACTCGCCCTGGAACGCTGAGGAGACAGATGTCAGAAGAGGACAGAAAACCAGCCACATAGCTGAGCTCGGCTAGAATAAAAGAGATAATAAGTTAGGAGCAAGTCAAAGCTTTTTTGGCCTAAGAATTTATTAATAATTAGTCTAAAAGTCATTATTGTTGGGAATTACATGATTGGTAGGAAAAGCTAGATTTTATACATGGTGCCCAACGTGGTAGCCTTAGGCCACTCAGATTTCTGAACTCTGTTTTCATAGAGGGTGGGATAAAATCCTTCCTTTTGCCATAGGTGCTATAAGATTTAAATTTTGTGCAAAGTTCCTTGTAGAAAGTTGGTGTACACCTTTAATCCTAATGCTCAAGAGGCAGAGATGCAGGTGAATTTGACTACAAAGCTACACCTGTCTACATTGTGAGTTTCAGGCTAACCAGGTGTACACAGGGAGACCCACATAGTAGAACAGAGCTGTCTCCTAAAGGCTCCTCTGGCATCTACACACATGCTGTAGTGTATGCACAATGCATAATTTAAAACACGGGTACTGGGTACTAAACCTCAGTAGTGTTCCTTATAAACTCTAAGGTGGAGGCTTGGAAAATGTCTAAAGTTAACCATTCTCTGTGCTCTTCTGAAAAGAGAAAGTAAGTTATGAACAAGAGCAGAAAGTCGGGAGACTGGTATGGTGGAAGCCAAGGGAGGTATTCGTGTCTGTGAGTTCAGGACTCACTTGTCTCCATGGTGAGTTATGTATAGATCCTGTCTCAGATAGAAGAATAGGTGGGCTGGGATGAACCAGGAAGGCCATTTCTGTACCTGTGATTGCAGTGGACTCTGTTCTGTGTGGTACTCATGAGCCCAGACATGTTAGCAGTCTGTTTGCATGAGCTGCTCAGGGTGAGGAGGGGAGCTGTCTGAGTGTCTCAGACCTAGAATAGCAGATGAGACAATTGCCAGTTCCTTCTGTGGCATAGAGGTGAGGAGCAGAGCTGACAGCGCAGTGGAAGACAGTGTGTGGGAAGACTGTGGGCCATCATGAAGGCGGAGAGGGATCGGAGTTTGGATCCCCAGGGAGTTGGTAGTTTGCCACAGAAAATACATGAGCCCATAGATCCTAGGCTTGCTGGTGCCTTAGCGTCATGACGACATCCTGCCCAGCCAGCATGAGGGTGAACGAGGAGCAGAGAGCCTCAGGAGGCCTGGAGACTGCACGGCAGTGCCCTGCTGGCTCCCTCGAAGGACTGCTTCAGAGTATATGTGTATGGTTCAGGAAGCTTTAGCAAATGACATCAGGGACCAAACCATAAAGGGCAGAGGAAAAAGTCGGAACCCAGGGTGCTGTACCCATGTACCTACGCCAACAGGCAGGCAGGCACCTCAGGTGCTCGCTGCCAACTGCTTCTGGACCTTCCTGTAGACCAATTGTGTTATTCAGCGAGTTATATATATTTACAAACGCTGCTGCAAGAACTAGGTATGGTACTGAATCTCTATAATCCCAGTACTGGGTAGTAGAGGAAGAAAAAAAAAACATGCTTTCAAGACAGCTTGGCCTATGTATTGAGATCTTGTCTCACAAAAAGATAATAGTAAGTAAACTGAATTAAAATCTGGTTTAGAATTATCCAAAAAAGCCATAAGTAGCAATGAGTTTAATGAGAATCATATACGTTAGCCCCCTGTCTGAGTGGCTGTAAGCTGTTAGCTAACCAGCTTCTGCTACTGACATCTTCTGTTTTGCTTTTACAGAAAACCGTTGATTGCCTGTGTGGAGAAACAGCTGTTAGGAGAACATTTGACAGCAATTCTGCAAAAAGGTAGGTTTTCTCAGTCATGTATGATTTTACACTGAATTATAATTTTTAATTTGTGAAACTCTGGGAGCATTGTATATAACTTCACAAATTGTTATTTTTATAGGACAAACTATTGTGACACTTGTTTAGTAAGTGTGTCAACCCTCAAAGGAGATCAGAGTTAAATGATGCAGCTGGGGTCAAAGGTGTACACCACCACATTTGCTTTGTACCTTGGTGAACGACACCTACAGATATGTGCACACACACGAGCACACGCATACACAATTATACAGACACAGATATGCACACAAACAAACGAGTAGATACATACACAGTTATATTTGAAAAGTTCCAAAAAGTAAAAGGCCCTTAAAATTTTTAAGACATTATTTAGGTCTTCTGGGAGATACTATTTTACAAAAGTTAACCGTATTTGCATGTTTGGCTCAGAAGTAATTCTGACATGCCAAGCATCTAGACCTCTAGCTTAGCACCTGTGTGTGCAGACATTGCCACGTGGGAAGACTGGTGGCTTAAGTGGCTTGAGAACCCAGGTCTACAGCTGGCCTCTCTGATGCCCTCTTCTGGCCTCTATAGGCACTGCACAAACATCTTGCATGTACTTAAAGGCAAAACGCTTATATAACATGAAATAATAAAATTATAAAATGTAAATAAAAATTCTAAAATGCCATGTTGGATACATGAAATATTAGATAAATTTGCCTTACAATTTATTATGTGAATCAAATTAGTCAACTAAGAACTTAAAATTGGATCAATTTCGATTTAGATTTATTTTCTGCATATGAATGTTTAGCCTACGTGTATGTATATGCACCACATGTATGCAGTGCCCACAGTGGTCAGAAGAGAGCATCTTATCTCCTACAACTAGAGTTAGAGATGGTGTGAGCCACCATGTGGGTGCTGGAGACCAGGCCTGGGTCCACAAGAATAGCAAGTGCTTTTAACTGCTGAACCAGCCAGCCTCTGAAACAGTCTTTTAACAAATGTTTTTCTGACTGATAGACAAAACCTTAAATAATTTGCACCACAACTCTCTCATAGTAAAATGCTCTTCTAAATATTTTGACTCATTACTCTTGTGAAATGAGATGTAAATCATGCACTTAGAAAAGTGAGGCTCATCAAACAAACATGCCTCTGTAACAGGTGCATGCTCCAAGTCTGCAAGCCATGTCCTTACTGCGTGGTGTGGACTATCCTGTTGTCACTTGTGACGGCTGTCTTCCTGCTGTGACTTGTCTTGTGCACCCCACTAGGGCTGGAGCACCTGCTGGATGAGAACAGGGTGCCCGACCTCACACAGATGTACCAGCTCTTCAGCCGAGTGAAGGGAGGGCAGCACGCGCTGCTGCAGCACTGGAGCGAGTACATCAAGGTACACACTGGTCCTTGGTGGCTCCCACTGGGGACACTTCAACCCAGCCGAGGGCAGCCAGCCACTGTGAGGAGTCATCTGTTGTCCCATCTTCAGATCACCCCGCGAGTGCTTTCCTGGATGACAGGAACAGTCATGGTGGCCATGAAGGTGACCTGCAGTGCAGTGATGACAGTTTCCTGTCATACGTGCTCACTTGGTCACAATTCACTGGCACACCTCCCTGTAAACTGATACACACTTTGGTGTAGCAGTTTGATCCACCTCCTGTTGTGTTTCTAAGTCCAGTTTAAGATTCATTGCCCCAGTTCCTACCTGTGTGACCCAGGCATTGTGCCCTCACTTTCAGTGTAGTGCCATTCACCATCTTTTAGGACGTTTCCTGGGGCTGATCTAGGGCCTCAGAATGCCAGGCATCACGTGCTCAGGGGATGTTAGAGATATCCACAGTCATAGCCACATACAGATATTAGGGAAAACCAGGCCTGACACATGGTGTGAAACACCAAAAGACATACTTTGCTTTTTAAGCCTGGTGCTGACTTGGTTGTTTCTTGTATCTGTAGACCTTTGGGACAACCATTGTCATCAATCCTGAGAAAGACAAAGACATGGTCCAAGACCTGCTGGACTTTAAGGACAAAGTGGACCACGTGGTGGAGGTGTGCTTCCAGAGGAATGAGCGCTTCATCAACCTGATGAAGGAGTCCTTCGAGACTTTCATCAACAAGAGACCAAACAAGCCTGCCGAGCTCATTGGTATTGGAACAGCCCCAGACACTTCTCCTGTTTCCCTTTAAGCAAATGTACTCACACTGTGAGTTCTGTGTTCCTGCTCAAGTGGGAGTCGGAGGGCTTGCAGGAGTTCTTGCACCATGAAGTCATATGGCCTGAACTCAGCTTGGTAGCAGGTGCCTTTACCCACTGGCCATTGTACTGGCCTCTTAAGTGCTTTGTAAATAGAAGAGAAGAGCGCCAGGCTTGGGCATGCATCTTTATTGAGCACTCTGTGGGAAGAGGGCAGGTGGATCTCTGCCAGCTCAAGGTCCAGACCATATATAATAAAACCTTGTCTTTAAAAAAAAAGGAAAAGGAAAGCTGGAAATGGTGGCACTTACTACTTTGGTTCTCACAGAGGCAGGTGGATATCTATGAGTTTGAGTCCAGCCAAGGCATATAATGAAACCCTATTAAAACAAAAACTCAAAAACAAAAACTCAAAAACAAAAACAAAAAAAAGGTGGGGAGTGGAGAAGAAGAAAGAAAAAGAACCTCAAATGTTCTTCCCAACTAGATTAAGTGCTTCAGGAGAATCCAAGCCTTTTTAGAATATACAGGATGCTTGGCATCTCAGATACAGGATCAGGAGGGAGGGTTGGTAAGCCAAGTTGATGAAGGGCTCTGAAACTGCCGTTCACGGTCGGTGTCTGGAGCAGAACCCCAAGCAGGTATATTCAGGGAGGCCTTTGCCCCAGCTGGCATGCATACTTATTTCTTGTCATACTTAAAACCCATTCTCCCACTAGTCAGTAAAAGTATTTTGCATTCCTAGAAAGAGAGAGGGAGGGGGGGAGAAAGAGAAAGAGAGAGAGAGAAAGAGAGAGAGAGAGAGAGAGAGAGAGAGCAGACAGATCCCAGAAACTCACTGGCCGGCTGACCTCCCAAGTCGTTGAGCTTCAGGCTTCAGGTTCAGTGGCAGAACATGTCTCAAAAAATAAGGGAGGAGATTCCCAAAACCTACTCTGGCCTCTACGCCCACTCAAGCAAGTATAAAACACAAAACCATATAGATACATGGAGTGCATACAATACACATACATGTATATATAGATACATCTTAAAAAAAAAAAAAAAAAAGACTAATCAAAAGCCAGAGAAACCCACTGGCAACTTAACCAGACTTCTGTGCTTCTGTGGAGGCTAAGCCCGGGGAGCATGACTTGTCAGAGTGCTCGTGCTGTCCCATCTGTGACATACACCACTGCCAAGACGGACTCTGTCACCTCCAAAGCAAGGAGCCCTGAGTAGATGTTCTCACCCCGAATGCTCACCTTGCCCATGGTACCTGAAATCTAAGGAGAATTCCTTTTTTAAAGGTGCATTTTGGTGCCTGTGGTGATAAGTATGAAATCTAGGGTTAGAAAATTACAAATCCTGCTTTTTAACACACTCAGTTAGGATGGGGGAGCTGGAGAGAGATCTCACTTTACCTCAGTTTACCTCACTGCTGCTCTTCCCATAGACCTGATTCAGTTCCCACACTACATGCGGATCAGTCAGCTGTCACTGTAGTTCTGAGGTCTGAGGCCCTCTTCTAGCCTCCAGTGGCACCAAGCACATGTACATGGTACATAGACATACATGACATGAAGCACACCCACATAAAAAATGGATATTTTTATAAAAAGTTAAGTGTGGGGCTGGCAGGATGGGTTGGGAGCATCTGTTGCTCTTCCAGGGCTCAAATTCCTACCGGCAGCTGTTTGTAACTGAAGCTTCAGAAGACCCAGTGCCCTTTCCTGGTTCCTGCTGATACTGGCAGAGACATAAACCCATACACATGAATAAAGTTAATCTTTTAAAATAAAATAAAAAATAACTATTTTTTTAAAAGAATTATGTTAATCTATGAACTAGTTAAAGTTCTAGAAAGATATATTCTCATTAACTTGAGACAACTTGTTTTTAAAAGACTGTCTGTTTCCTGGAGAATTGAAAGGGGCTGATTTAAGGGTTTCTTGTGTTTTCTTTGCTGCTGTGTGCTTCCCACAGCCCTTTCTGATTGGAACTCTTGTTCTTGCAGCCAAGCACGTAGATTCAAAGTTACGAGCAGGCAACAAAGAAGCCACAGACGAGGAGCTGGAGAGGATCCTGGACAAGATCATGATTCTCTTCCGTTTCATTCATGGTGAGAAAGGGGGTGCTATGCAGCCAGATGAATGTGCAGACCTGCATTCAGAGGGAAAGATGTTCCCCCAACCCAGAAACAATACTGAGGAGCTCTTGGCAATGGAGGATAGCATGCCGGAAGTAGTACCGAGGAACTTTTTGGCCATGGAGTACATGTAAAGCGGGTTTCTCAGGTCTTGGTTTTCCTGTTTGCACAGGTAAAGATGTCTTTGAAGCATTTTATAAGAAAGACTTGGCAAAAAGGCTGCTGGTGGGGAAGAGCGCATCGGTGGATGCAGAGAAGTCCATGCTGTCCAAGCTCAAGCACGGTGAGCTCAGGGCGGGCCGGTCCCCGGGCGGGCGTCGTGCCAGCTCTGTCTCACCCTCCCTTCACGTACGCAGAGTGTGGAGCTGCGTTTACCAGCAAGCTGGAGGGCATGTTCAAGGACATGGAGCTTTCTAAAGACATCATGGTTCACTTCAAGCAGGTGAGTTGTTCTTCAGTCAAACGGGCTCAGTGGGCCTAAGAGCTTGTCACATAAACTTATCATAAACTGAGAGTCATTACAGTAACACTGGGCCACACTGGAGCATGTTCAAAAGACTGGAGTAGACGCACATGGGAAACTGGGTTATAAAAACTGCATAATTCCAGGCCGGGCATGGTGGTGCACACATTTAATCGCAGTGCTTGAGCGGTCTTAGTCTAAAGCCAGCCTGTTTTCTACATAGAAAGTTCCAGAGCAGCCAGAGATATATAGAGAGACCTTGTCTCAAAAATATATAGAGATAATATAGATATATGTGTCCACACACACATTATATACATGCATGCATTTTGAATTTGTTTACTTATTTGTCTTGGCTATTTTTGTTCGTAGCATATGCAGAACCAAAGTGCACCAGGCCCCATTGACCTCACAGTGAACATACTCACCATGGGCTACTGGCCCACATACACACCCATGGAAGTGCACCTCCCTCCAGAGGTGAGTATCAGCTGCAGGACAAGCCCACATAGACCAGACCTCTTCTTACCTTAGTGATAGGAGAAAGAGTTTTTCAAGGCACCTTCTCCATGTTCAGTCCCTGGAAAGTGGTGTTTGAA
Source organism: Micromys minutus (assembly GCF_963924665.1). Lineage (NCBI taxonomy): Eukaryota > Metazoa > Chordata > Mammalia > Rodentia > Muridae > Micromys > Micromys minutus. The sequence goes on along the minus strand of NC_137983.1, from coordinate 51,892,422 downwards.
AGTGACCTCTTGAGTCATAGTCAGAAGCCTCTTCCCCACGGAAATGGCAGCTTGCCTGGCTGTTCCTTGCTTCCCAGCATACAATGATGATGAGTCTTGGTCATGGTGTGTGTAGGGACTTGTGAATTGACTGATTGAAGTGTTGTGGAGAACCTGAGGTGAGACGTGGAGCTGCGGGCTCAGTGAAGCTAAAAGCCATATGCCCGAACCATCAGTGATACCAGGAGATGGAGGCAGGATAGGCTTTATCCTATCACAGAGGAGTCTCAGGAACTGCAGGTGCCAGGGCAACAGGAGTAAGACTGGACCCTGCAGGTCTGGTGGGACTTGGTCACCACTCCCTGCTGAAACTCTTCTCAATCCCAAGACTGTTTTCTCAGTTTTCTTGTTTGGTCCTCACTGTTCTCTGTGGCCTTCTCTGTTTGTCTCCATCTCTGTCCTCACAGAGACGGGTCTGTAGCTCAGCGGTCAGCTTGTATATCTGCTTTTCCCTTTGCTAGACATGGTGCCCTGTGCTTCTGCCTTCCACTCACTGAACCTTCTAAACAGGTTCCTCCCATTCCCTGAGGCATCCCTGATACAAGTCCTTCATCCAAGCTTTGCCAGCTGTCTGAAGTACATCTTGATGGCTGCCATAGTTAGTCTGCGTTGTCAGCACGACTGGATTGAGGACCAACATAGGTTAGCAAAGCGTGCCTCAACGTTGTCTGTGAGGATTCTAGAGTGGATTGTATCAGAAGAAGATTCTGACCTCCTTCAGTTGGTTGTTGATTGACTATCAGAAGGTTGTGGAAGTGCAGTGTAGTTGGAGGTAACCTGTGTACCCTGGCTCTGCTCCCTTTGCTTCACTTCTTCCGTTTCCTGGCCACTGAGAAGGAAGTGACATAGCCTTCCTCTGCCACACTCTCCCTCCAGGGCCCTTCTACCTTGCCACGGATCTCAAAGTGATAATAGCACCCAGCCCTAGACTGAAACTGACCCAAAGTATACACTTGCAGTTGTTGTTCTCGGGTATTTGTCACAGTGGTGACCCCTGACTCCCTGTTGTGGTACCTACTGCCCAGGCCACACAGGCAGGGCTCATCTCAGCGTCTGGGTCTGTGTCCGCAGGGGCTGTTCAGGACTGTGCCCATCTGTTGCCTGTGCAGTGATCCCAGTCTGAGTGGCCTCACTGTGGTGGTGGGGCTGATTGTCTGGTTCCATGTGTTCAGAAGCTAACATTCTGCTCTGGGGAAGAAGTCTCTTCTCCACTTGCATCTGTCACTGAACTCGTGGGTTCTTAGTTACTTATTTGATGTCCACACCATTCAGAATTTGCGGCTCGCTCCCTGGGCCTTTTTTCATAGGCCCATTGTCTGTGAGGACATTATTGGTTTGTAGTAGTTTTTCAACTGTGACAAAATACACCTTCGCATAGAACTTTCCATCTTATAGATGTAAGTCCTATCTCCTTCGGTGACCTAATCCTGTCTCTTCCACTTGGGCAGCAGCCGCTGTCTGCTTTCTGTATGACTTGCCCTTGATGTCCCGTGTTACGGGGCTCATCGATGATGTGCACATTGATGGGTTCCCCATTCCAGGATTGCTCGTGCTACAGTGTGTGTTGCTGTTTTGTTCCTCTTTTGGCTCTGTGTACAGACAATTTGCTCAACCATTCACCGTATGATGGGCCTTCAGGTTCTTTCTGCCGTGGACTGTCATGATGTGTCTAAAGATGGGTGTGTACACATGGTCACTTCTGGACAGATAGCTGAAACAGATCTTCCTGGCCTGAGTTGTGTTTTTAACTGAGCTGCATTTTCAGCTCAGCTGTGCTGGCCTGTAAGAGTTCTGTCAGGCGCCAGGTCATGGTGGTGCATGCCTTTAATCCCAGTACTCTGGATCTCTGTGAGTTGGAGGCCAGACTGGTCTACAGAGTCCTAGAACAGCCAAGGCTACATAAGGAAACCCTGCACTGAAAAGGAAACAAACAAAGAGCTCTGTCACTGTCGGGGCGCACTAAGTGTCTTCCATGTGTCTCTTGCTTGGCAGATGGTCAGACTTCAGGAAGTATTCAAGACATTCTACCTGGGCAAGCACAGTGGCCGGAAGCTGCAATGGCAGACAACGCTGGGACATGCCGTGTTGAAGGCGGACTTTAAGGAGGTCAGGTCTTGGTCCAGTGCTCCTGTTTCTTCTTTTCTGGCAGGATGTTAGGAGATTTTCAGATTGTCATTGAACTTCCATAGCAATGAAAGGCAAGATTTTTTTCAGTATGATTCAGCAGTAATTTTAATTGTCGATTAAAATAACAACTAAAGGGCTAATGTTCTACTTAACAACAAAGATCAATAGTACATTAATCAATAGCAAATTATTTATCAGGGTTGGGGGAATGAATCAGTAGATCGAGTGTCCTTGCTGCACAACCATGAAGGCCTGAGTTCAGATCCTCAGCACCCATGTAAAAAGCCAGGTGTGGGTGTCAGCAAGATGCCTCAGCTGATAAATGCACATGATAGGCACACCTGCACATACAGATGAACAAATAAATACTATTACTTCAAACTTCTGGGGCTGCAGAGATGGCTCAGCAGTTAAGAGCACTGACTGTTCTTCCAGAGGTCCTGAGTTCAAATCCCAGCAACCACGTGGTGGCTCACAACCATCTGTAATGGGATCTGATGCCCTCTTCTAGTGTGTCTGAGGACAGCTACAATATACTTATATATAATGAATAGATTGATCTGGTGGGGGGACTTCTGTAATAGTCAGGCATGGCTGTGTTCACATCTAACCTAAGCAGTCGGGGTACAAAGTCATGGGGGAATCACAGGGCTTTCCCCAGCCTCACTGAAAAACAGAGAGAAAAAGAAAGCAACAGAGCAGGCTGCTGAGCGTCCTCCCCTGTCTTCTGTGCATACACAGCAGCACAGTTACACACGCAGGCAATGGCTAAGAGAGCAGTGGGTCTGAAAGGAATTATAAAAGCAAGCCTGAAGCCCGGTGTGATAAAAGTGTGCTCCACGTCTTTGCTGAACAAAACACAATGAAGTGTGGCTGTGACCAAGATGCTGATGGGTACTGGAGAGGACCAGCAAGTGCATCCCCCAGAGGGAGTTGAGCTGTACAGTGTCATCGAGAGTGGCTTATGAAGTTATTTGACTGTGCAGACAAAACCAGGTTACCTACTGTTTACTGCCTTAGTTCCAGTTCTAGGAAGCACCCTCTTTCAGGTGTGTGTACATGTGTTGGGGTGTGCACACATGGTGTGTGTATGTGTGTGTGCGAGAGTGCCTGCCTGTGTCTCTGTGTGTGTGGAAAGGAACACACATGTATGTCCAAGGAGTCCAGAAGCAGGCTAAATACCCTGAAACTAACTGCAGACAGTATGAACCACCTGATGCAGGTATTGGTCCCTACAAGAGCAGGAAGCTCCTCTGCTGAGCTGTTCCATCTGCTCCCCCCCTCCTTCTGTTAGCTGTTTTATCTTTCTGTTGTAAAGTGCCAAGTCAAAGAACAAGTTTTGTCATGTGCCAAGAAACTGAGAGGAGAATCTTTTTAAGATTTCCACATACCTCTTTTAAAGAGATGACTAGGAGTCCTTACTAAGACATTTTCTTAGATTCTTGATCAGAATGCTCAGCACAGAGCTATTGGAGCAATTACATAAGGGGTAGACACACAGGCTGCACAAGGACATGAAAAAAGCATGTCACCAAGCAATGTGTGGGAAAAGCCTCATGTTCACATCTATGTTTAATATATAAAAATCACGTATGTCAAGGAGCATCCTCAGAGTTCCTAGGTGGTAGAGCCAAAATAATACACTCACCCATACATTGTATTGCTCTATAGGTACTATATCCATTCTTCTGCAAGTATTAGCAAAGTTGAGTTGTGCCACTTGTGTGTGTCGAGCTATAGTTAGGAGTGGACCTCTACAGACAGCAGACAGCCCCTGAAATATGTGAAACAGGCCTGGGGTCCAACAAGAGGCACCTGACACTGCTACTCTCCAAATCCCCTTCCTATCCTTTGTCTTCATACAGAACTGCTAGGTCTCATGGTACTGATTGCGCACTGGGACATTCTAGATAAGAAAAAGGACCGTGGAACATCCGTGGCAGCGTCTGCCCTCACAGCAGCTGAGCTCACTGTGGACTTGCTCTTTGTGTGAACAAAGTGTTGGGAGCACTACAGACCTTTCTTCCTTTCCCATGCTCTCACCCAAACTCCCTGTGCTCCTCTAAGCCTCTGGGGTTTCCATTGCCACCCAGAGCCTCAGAAAGCCACGTGTGATGGTGCATGTCCATGGGCCCAGCACTCCAGAGACAGGCAGAAGGATAGAAAATTCAAGGCCACCCTAGGATTATACAGCAAGCTATTGTCTTGAAAACAGTAACTGCAACAAACAAATAGGTCTGACATCTAATATGAAGGAGCAGTGGGGACTCAGCAGACTGGATCCTCTGCCCCAGCCTCCCACTGCTGGCTTACAGGCTATGTTGCCATGTCCAGCTCTAAGACAGGAATTTACGTGGAATAGCCAATAATCATTTCATTCTTTTATAGTCAATAGCATTACTTGGTGGCTGTTAGTTCTGAATCCCCTACAAAACAGTGCATAAAAAAGCATTCTGTTGTGACTTGTAAAAAGTATCCATCCACGCTCAGCTTCTATGACAGCTCCATTCTCTTAAAGGGGAAGAAGGAGTTCCAGGTGTCCCTCTTCCAGACGCTGGTGCTGCTCATGTTCAACGAGGGGGATGGATTCAGCTTTGAAGACATAAAAATGGCCACCGGCATAGGTAGGAAGACTCCTTATGACATATGTACGTTTGTTTGTTTGTTTTGGAAATTATGTCACCTTGCCTATCCTGGAACTCAGATCTACCTACTTCTGCCTTCAAATTTCTGGGATTAAGGTATGCATCCCCACACCTGGCATTGATACTACCGAGTTGATTTAAAAGAGAGCGTATAAGCTGGAAGTGTGGCTCACTAGCAAATTGCTTGCCTGGCATGCACAGGACCTAGGTTTCATCCACAACACGAGGGAAAAAGAGGTTAAGAGAAGACGTAGCCTCTGCAGTATATCCATGGTTTCTCTCCTGGCTGAGTCTCTTATGTGTTCTGTAACAATGTCTGTCTCCTTTGCCGCCCTCAGAGGACAGTGAGTTACGAAGAACACTGCAATCTCTAGCCTGTGGTAAAGCCCGGGTCCTGATTAAAAGTCCCAAAGGAAAGGAGGTGGAAGATGGAGATAAGTTCATCTTCAATGCAGACTTCAAACACAAGTTGTTCAGAATAAAGATCAATCAAATCCAGATGAAGGAAACCGTAAGTGCTAGCCTCTTCTCTTACTCCTGTGGTCTCACCAAGGAGTCTTTGGCTTTTCTAGAAATGCTGTGACCATTAGAGGTCAGATCATATGTCTGAATCTAGTACAAATGTAGAGTTTTGGAGTCGTGTATCATTTTGTGTATCTTTAATTGATTTTATGTTATCAGTAGAAATAAAAGTTGAAAAACCTGTTTGAAATCATACCTTCCTGTATCAAATGCCAGAACAGAAGCAGCACATGGGATTTCCAGAAGTAGTACCTGCCCTCTGTTGTGCCTTGGAAGAAGCAGGAGCTCTACTACAGACCCTACAGACCTCAGAAGCAACAATTCCAGCAGGGAACAGGCTCTCAGTTTACCAAAGCTAGACTAGCTTATGACCACAACTGTCAACCCTTCTGAACTGAAGCTGACATACACATGGGGTTCTAGTGCCTTCTCAGTCCTGGAAATGCTTACTCTAGTATATGTAAGGGGGTTGTTCTTACAAACTGTAAATGGGAGCACAAATTTGCAGAACAGGTTTAATTACCTGAATGATGTTACAGGTTACCCATCCCACAGCCAATGGTTGTATCACTCGTTTTGAGGCTTTCAGTTTGCCACATAGAAAATATACTGAAAATACTCAATAATGTGGTATAAGGTGGCCAGTGGAAGATCTCCACAGTTAATAACAATGGGTGCTTTTTTAGAAGACTTGGTTTTAATTCCCAGTATCCACATGGTGGCTCACAACCATCCTATGCTTCTAGGAAGCCCTTGATAGAAGCATTCTTATAACAAAAATACAACTTTTAAAATCAGTCTTCCAAATGTTAGTTTTAGAGTTATACACTTGTGAAAAGTTAAAGGCTTTCATGGAACAAGTTACAATGTAACAGAGCAGAACAAAGCCTGTCTATGCACCAAACCAAGTGTGTCAATACAAAGCAATACTAAAGCATCTGTATACTTCTTCCATTTTCTCTGTTGTCCAGGTTGAAGAACAGGTTAGCACCACAGAGAGAGTATTCCAGGACAGACAGTACCAGATCGACGCTGCTATAGTCAGAATAATGAAAATGAGGAAGACACTTGGTCATAATCTTCTAGTTTCTGAATTATACAATCAGCTGAAATTCCCAGTAAAGGTGAGTACTGTTGGCACAGCTGAATGTTTGGTGCTGTGTTCAGCCCCAGCATGCTGGAGCCGCAGTGTCCGAGCATTTGACTGAGAACACAGGGCCTGTGTGAGCGGAAGCCAGCACACATGATGGCTCCAGAGAGTCACGCAGAGTCCCTGGCCACAGGATGTCAGAACAGATGTTCTTCTCTCACTGTAGCACTCAAGGCCACGCCCCAGGCCCTGTGGTGGGCAGTGGTGTTGGTAAGCAGTCACAGACTACGGAGCATTTCCTACTTGGAAGATGTACGTCAGCTTCAGGCTTGTCCCTCTTTCTTTTAGCTCCAGAACTAAGTGCTGAGGTTCTTTATCACGTGAAATACAAGATGAGATAGGGGAGAGTTGCAAAAATACATACAATGCAGTCTAAAATGCATTATCAAAGGAATTGAACTCTCAGGACCTGCAGCCTTCAGTAACTGGAAGTCCCCTGGCTGCATGACACCTGAGTTGTTCTCCTTTTTCAGGAGCCACAGTGAGACAGGCTGATCAGTCAGTACCTCAAACATAGGTGAGGCCAGTGCCTATCCCTGCCACTCGTGCTGTGTTGTTTCCTGCTCCAAGTAAGGGCATCTGTCTGTCGGCTTGCAAATGTAGTAACCTAGTAATTAGTGTGGAGTGGAGTGTACAGGTGGGCAAAGCTCTAGCTCACATGCTTTTATAGCTAATTGTATGATCAGCCATATCTTGTAAAATGCATGGCCTGCCACTGAAGAGAAGAGTTTGCTGTTTGGAAAATGATGCTCCCCTCAGCAAAAGACAGTTGCTCTCAAGTGCTGCCTCCTGCAGCAGAAGTGGAGGCAGCTGCCTTTTGGGCAGAGACATTCCAAGGCTGTGGACTTAGCCCTGGTTTTAGTCATTCACTGAGACTGAGGTCTTTGACTGGGCATAGTGGTACACACCTTTAATTCCAGCACTTGGAGATAGAGACAGGCAGATCTCTGTGAGTTTGAGTCCAGCCTGGTCTACATATCAAGTTCCAAGATAGCTAGGGCTACAAATATAGACCCTGTCTCACAAAAGAAAACAACAAAGTCAGGGCCAGTGTGTGTGTATTGCTGGTCACCTGCTTTAGGGCCAGTTGTGTATAGGTGGCCACCTGCTTTAGGGCCAGGTGTGTGTGGTTGGTCACCTGCTTTCATTCCACATGGCAAGTTAAAGCAGTAAGAACAGGCTTTGTAGTGAGGCCTGCATAATGACAATGACAGATACACTTTTGCAGTAACTTAGAAGAATACTCAAAATTTGTGGTTATACTCTGTAGATGTACCATATCTGGTAAGTATGGAATGAATAGGGTTGAGCACATAGAAAAAGTGTTTCACAAAGGATGAAGATGGTTAGAGACGGTATTTATCTATAACCTTTACCTTGAGGGGACTGAGACAGGAGAATTGCTTCAAATTTGAATGCAACCTGGGCTACATAGTGAGTTCAAAGTGAGCCTGGACAATAGACCAAAACCCTGTGTCAGAGCCTCAGCAGGAGCAGCGTGAAGGTTCAGAGGGTAATGCAGGTGAGTCACTAGTTGCAAAGCCTGATAACTGAGTTCAGTCACTGAGACCCAGAAGGTGGAAGGAGAAAACCAAGTCCCACCAGCTGTCCTCTGGTCTCCATATGATGCATGTCATGTGCCTACACTCTTATACACAACAGAAAAAGTACAAATATGTTTTTTTAATAATAGCAACAAAGTAAGAATACCCCACCAAAACATGATCAGATTTTCTTTCCAAACATGAGAGCATGCTACATATAGGGTCTGTTTACATGTTCATGTGAAAAGAGGAAGCCGGTGTAGTCATCCCTGTGCCAACATTTGTTCAGAATATGCTAACATGATCGTTTTGTAATCATCATTGGTGTGTGTGTATAAGTACATCTGTTGTAGCAGTGCATATTTTTGTTACATGTTCCATGTAGGCTGTTGGGTCTGTGTTTCTAGGTTCGGTGCCCTGTCCTAAAATGGCTGATTTCTCTTTTTTAGCCTGGAGATTTGAAAAAGAGGATTGAGTCACTTATAGACAGAGACTATATGGAACGAGACAAAGACAGTCCAAATCAGTACCACTACGTGGCGTGACGCACCAGCAGACTGCCATCTCCCAGTGAGATGCACAGAAGCATCCGAGAGAAGCTGCTGTGCTGTTTCCAGGTCCTGCAGCTGCCCCAACTCTGGACGCTTGGACTCGAGGCAGAGGATGTGGTTCTTGGCTCATCCTTCCCAGGGTGCAAGGACTTTGAGATGACACACATCTTTCCTCTCTGCTTCTTCCCCTACTTCTTTATTGTTTCTGTTACCCTCTGACTTTGTGTTGAGAAGTTCCCTCACAAGCTCTTGTTCCTCTGGCAGAAAGCCACGGGCTTGGTTTGTTGTGTGTGTGATTGTGGGACACAGTGGAAATACCCTCATGCTGTGTTCTTCCGCAGATGGACTCAGAGCACGCCCTGGGCTGGTGGGCACTGGGAAGAGACTGTCCAGGCTCCCACTCAGCTCTCTGCACCCTGAGCATTGGCCTCTCTTCTGTGTATTTTCAGAAAGTTGGAAATTTCAGCTTCTGTAAATCAGGTTTCTAAGTGAGGTCCCTGATGTGCCAAGAGGACATCTTGTCTGTCATGAGATACAGCTCACCCAGAGGGCTGGCTGCTCGTCGTTTATTTAGGGGCTTCGGGGTTTCATGTTTGTTTTCATGCTGGTTGAGTGTGGAGGTCCTGGTTTTGACTTTGGGGTGACTGCTGTTTGACTGTTGAAGTTGCAGTTTGTGTGATTACTATAATAAAATTGGGCCTGGTTTTATAGTCTTGCACGGAGACCGCCTTGGATCTCTGCCCTGGCACTATGTGGAGCTTAGTTATGTTTGTCAAAAGACAAAGGACTTGTTGGTTCCTGGTGACATACTGTGTGCACACGTGAGGTTGAGCAGTGAGAACGAGGCTTCATAGTGGTGTTGGCATGGGGATGATGACAGACACTTTTGCAACATTTAAAAGTACTTTATATTTTACAAAGTAGCATGTTTCATTTTGATTAAAAGCTACCAAAGGAATTTTGATCATGTATAAGTGTTTAAAGCAATATTTTCTGGAATATACCAAGTTTATATAACTCAATTTTATGCTAAATTATTAAAGGATTCTCCCTTTTTGAAACATGCATGTTTAAGATATGACATCTTTTTGGGTCCCCTTACTCTTACTCTTTAAGTATCATTTCTATATTTGTAAATTTTCATTTATGAGTTCTATGATGTGGTCTCTGAAAGACCAAATAGATTTCTATTTCTACTTCTTATAAGTTCATTGTGTCTACAGATTGTTCATATTGTAATTTAATGTAGACTTACTTTGAATAAAACTAGTTTAATTGGCCTTTAAATTACTTTAATAAAATGTTGGGTGTGCAGGCTACACTTTCCTCCTGACTGCTCAGCAGCTGTAGCAGTGAGCAGATCAGACAAAAGGAATGAGCCTGTCACCCTCACGTGACCGCCTGTCCCTCTCCTCACTACAAGCAAGGTAAGCAAGACATGACCAACTCAAAGAGCAGGGATAGGACCTTTCACTGTCCTCATTTCTGCCCAGCCTCTTACTTACCAACATTGTTGAGTGTCTTCTCGTTGTTAAAAGTTAATGTGTGGGGGTGGGAGTGGGGGTCTGGAGAGATGGCTCAGTGGTTAAGAGCACTGACTGCTCTTCCAGAGGTCTTGAGTTCAATTCCTAGCAACCACATCTGTAATGGGATCTGATGCTCTCTTCTGGTGTGTCTGAAAACAACTACAGCATACTCACATAAATCTTTTTTTTTTTTTTTAAGAAGTTAATGTGGAACAACACCACCAAGAAAATAATGGCAAACAGACACCTAGACTAAAAAGCTTGAAGGTTGGAAATTGCATTTCAGGGAACCTTTGCCTAGAAAACCTAAGAGAAACAAATGAAAAGCTGTGGCAAAAAATTAGCAGAAGTCTGGTGGCCTTCTCACAACACTGACTGTAACAAAAGGCTGTGTTTCAGAAGCAGCATAGGAAAAGATGAAAGATTTAGTGATGAGCAGTTCCTAGGAGGATTACCCTGAATATGTGGATTATGTAGCCAGGCCCCTTGATTAAACTCTCTTAAGGGGGTGGTGGTGCTGAGGATGTAACTCAATGGTAGAGCTATTGCCCAGCATGCTTTTAGCAAGGCCATAGTTATGTCCAGCCCTCAAAAAAGAAAAAAAAAAAGATACAAATTGTCTCTCACTTTAAAATGCAGATAGGGTGCCAGCAAGATGACTCAGTAGGTCAAGGCACTTGGAACCAACTCTGATAATCTGAATTCAGTCCCAGAAAGTCACATGGTGGAAGATGAGAATCAACTCCAGCAGGCTGTCCTCTGATGTAAGGCTTAGCTACTTTTTTGCTCGTGTGACGGTTATTGGTTGTCACCTGGAGTTAAACCCAACCAGCTGGACATCTGTAAGGGACTTTTAGCTAATTGGATATTTGAGGTAGGAAGACGCATCTTTAATCCAGATCATTTGAAGTGGAAGGACCCATCCTAAATCTGGGCAGCACGCTCTTGCAACAACCTTTATAAAGAACATGAGCTGGGCTAGAGAGATGGCTCAGTGGTTAGAGCACCAACTGCTTTCCCAGAGGTCCTGAGTTCAAATTTCAGCAACCACATGGTGGCTCACAACCATCTCTAATGAGATCTGATGCCTTCTTCTGGTGTGTCTGAAGGCAGCTACAGTGTACTCATATATAATAAATACATAAATAAACCTTTTTTAAAAAAAAAAAAAAAAAGGACATGCACTATCATGGATAGAACCTAGTCTTCTGGAAGAGCAGCCAGTTTTATTAACTACTGAGCCATCTACCCCAGATTTATGTGTGTGACTTTCCCCACATATACGAATCTGCATCCTGTGCATTCAGTGCCCACAGCAGCCAGAAGAGGGCATTAGATCCTTTGGAATTGGAGTTAAAGGTGCTTCTGTGCCACTGTGTAGACACTGGGAACCAAACCTGGGTCCTCTTGAGCCCTCCGTCACTGGGTCACCTCTGCAATCTCTTAAGTTCTCAATGTTTTATTCTACTGATGTAGTTAGATAAAATTTGCTTTTGTAGAACAATGATGAGTGGTATTTTGTTTGTTTTGTTGTGTGTGTGAAAGAATGAAGGGGAAAGGATCTTGTGTAGCCCAGGCTAGCTTTAACTCATCTTGTAGCTGAGGATAACCTGAAGGTCCTGATGTGAAGTTTTAGACCTGTGCTGCTACATCCTGGGTCTGTTGGCTGTTTCATTTTATGGTGTTGAGATAGAACACAGGGTACGTGCTCTACCATGGAGCCCATCCTAGGCCACAGTAGCTTTCCACTTGTATGTTCTTTTTATGTATGTGTAATGTGTTTACCGTACAAATGAAGCGAATTTAGGAAAGGAAGAGACAAAATCTGGAAGGGCCAGAGACATGGCTCAGTGGCTAAGAGCTCTTCCTCAGTTCACAGTACCCATGTCAAGTGGGTCACAACCTACAGCTCCAGTCAGAAGATCCAACACCCTTTCCTGGTCTTAGCACCTGCACACGTGCACATGAACTCCCGCAGGCACGCACATATAAATCTTATATATACTTTAATTTAAAAAATGATGGGTGCTGGGGAGGTCGCTCAGTGGCCAAGAGCAGCAGTTCTTGCAAAGGACCTGGATTCATTCCCAGCACCACAGTTCTAACCATCCACAAGTCTAGTTACAGGAGAACCAATGCCCTCTTCTGAACTTTGGGGGCGCCATGCACACACTTGGTGCCTATACATGCAAGCAGGCAAAAGACACAAATTTCTAAAAATTTGAACAAATTTGTTTCAAGGATTAAAATCCCTATCCACTAGGAAAACAGACCAGCAGCACACTAGGTGAGTGAGATTGGCACTCAAAAGAGAGGTAAGCAGAATGATCATCCTGACTGAAGCTCATACAGAGGTGGTGCCAGTGGTGGGGCGTGGGAGGGAAGTCCAGGTCGGCATGGAGAGGGGTCAGGTTGAGGTGGGAAGGAAGACACTGGTCACACTAGTGACTGTGGACTCATACTGCTGTGAGTGGGAAAGACACAATGCTGGACTATGGCTACTGGCAGCCACACCGTCCAGGGGACAGGACCCACGTGAGATCAGAGAGCTGAGAGAATAGGGCGCGCTGGCACTCAAGCAGCTACAGCAAAGCGCCTGTAATAATGGGCTGTGATTCCTGGGTGAGAGGCAATGGATGGCCAGAGGTCTGGAGGTGCTCACAACGTGGTGAAAAGACATCCATTGATACATGCCTAACTAAGACAGGGACTCAACAGAAGGTAGGAAGGGCCTAGGGAAGCAATGGCTGAAAGGAAGGCCCCATCCATTTCCAGAATCAGGATGGAGAGGATCCCAAGAAATTAAGGGACAGGCAGTCCCCCTAAATGCTTATGGGTGGGGGAAGGGCAATATTAAGTCAGGAGCTGTGTTCCAAGCAAGCAACCTAGTTCTTTCCCTAATTGTTGCATTCCAGAGAAAAGAATCTGGTTCCAGGTGGGGTGCTTGGAAAGAAATGAGTCCTGTGGCCCTGGCTTCTGTGGAACAGGCCAGGAAAGCTCAACTGTAACAGAAGAGTGATATATTGGGAACATCTGACATTAGAGGTGTGAACATGGGTTAGTGGGAGAGCTGGGCTGAGGAGAGGCTGGTACTGGAGGGCGAGTTAAAAGCTTGGTGTGCTGAACTCAAGACGCAATCTGCTAACACTGCCCTTAAATTTACCAGTTGATCCTTCATCAAAGTCACCTACAAGGTGCCCTGTAGTTCCTGGGTTCCTGTTTGCTTTTCTGCAAGGAAGGCACGTTGGCTCCTTGTGGAGATGGGAGAAGGCTATGGTATGTGTGGAGTTCAGAAGACAACTTGGGAGAATCGTTTTCTCCTTTCTCCATGTGGGACCCAAAAAGTAAATCAGCTTTGCCACTCCTTAGCTGCCTTCTGTTCAGAGTTGACCTTAGGTTCTGGCTTTGGGTGGGCACCCTCTGGCATGTGTACCACTTCAGATGGAGGTCTTCAAGCAGTGTCCACTTTTTTAGGAAGGAAGCAAGGAGGGGGTCAGGATCTCGTTGGCCTGGAGCAAGTACACTAGTTCCAAGGATTTGCCCTTCCCCCCAGAGCAGTAATAGTGAGCCATGTGATGTCCCACTGGCTTTTCTTTCTTTTTTTCTATTTTTTTAGTTCTGGGGCTCAGACTCAAGTTTCTGTACTTGCAGGGCAAGCCCTTGATTGACTGAACAATCTTACAACTGCCTTAAATACCGTTAAATAATAAAATGTGATATACAACAATCAACCACCTCTGCTCCAGAGCCTGGAGCTTTGCCTAGAACTTCTGCCCAGCACTAACCATAGGGGGCCTCACTTCTAGCTCTTCCTTGAGCAGTCCAAGGTCATCTTAGAGATAACTCTCTCCACCTGTCTGCCTCACCTCACAGATCTTCCTGGTGTGTGGGCCTTCACTGATTGTAGCCCTGGGCCACCTGTGCTAGTGTTACCAGAAAATTGGATTCAGGAAAAATGCCCTTTTCTGTTAGGACTCAGAAAGGTACGTGGGCCCCAAGTGCTACCGAGATGTAGGTTCTGGTAGTGCTGCTCCAGAGAGGGCTTATCTGAGAAGTAAAAGACATTATCACTTTAAGGGGATAATTATTCCTTCCATCACTACAGCACGCCCTCTGGTGAATCAGCTTTTGTTGCAGGAAGGGGAAGTTAGGTTCCTGGCCCGAAGATCTGCAGGCCCTCCTGAATTCATGCTTAAGGGAAGAGACAATAGTTTCTAATGTTTTGAGTAGCTTAGGTCTCTTCCCAAAACCAATCCCTAAAACCTTGTAGGAAATAGATGAAATTAGGGACTGAATATAATCCATTTCCACCATGAAAAACCAGAGATGTAGTTCAGAGGGGTAGGTGTCAGGAGTGGAGCCAGCTACATCCTCATACATACCTTGGTGGAAAAAACTGAAGATATTCCCAACTTCTGGCTAAGGACTAGGATGAGATTGTTTGCTTTCAGGATCCTAGTCCCTCAAACCTACCCGAGCACTTAATATCTCATGTTGCAACCTGGGGCTCCACTTTCAAAAGTCATTCTTTTTAAAGATGTATTTAGTTCATGTATGTGGGTACACTGTCACTGTCTTCAGACACAGCAGAAGAGGGCATCAGATCCCATTAAACATGGTTGTGAGCCGCCACGTGGTTGTTGGAAATAGAACTCAGGACCTCTGGAAGAGCAGTCAGTGCTCTTAACCACCGAGCCAAGTCTCCAGCCCCCAAAAGTCATTCTTAATGCAGATTGTTACCCAAATGTATATGTGTGGTGTCCGTCCAGTGGAACAAATGGTGTCTGTAGAGAAATAATACGGAAATATATGGAAGAGCAGAAACCCATGGAGCCGGAAGTTTTAAGGAAGGAATGGGAGGTGTGATGAGCTAGGAAGAGCCCGGACACCAGCTTGGGCTAGGTCTGTAATCTGGAAAAGGGCAGGTCAACAAGTGGCAGCACAGATCTATGACCAAGACCAGGAGTGTCTCCGGAATGGGGAAGCAGGGCTGCAGATAGCCTAGTCCACAGACAGGAAGGACCATGACCAGGACATGGGGACGGAAGAACAGTGGGTAGTCACATTCCTAGAGAAAATTGGAGTGAAAGATTGCTCATGGTGGTGTGCAGGTGTGGTAGTCTGGGTGTGATATGTGCCTTAGGTGGCAGCTAGGTTCAGCACAGCCAGGTATACAGGAAGAGACACTCTGGAGACTCTCAGGTGTTGGCGAGTGGTACAGTAATGAAAGCTAACTGCTGAGTTCCTCGGGACAGCACTGGGCTGAGACTCTCAGGAGCCAGTGAAAACAAGTGTCCACAATGGCCAAGCACTGGGGTTGTGACGTCAAGAGACACAGGGAAGTTCTGGCTCAGCTGGGCTGGCATTCTTAGTCAAATTGCCTAAGTTCTCATAGCTTTGATTTTCTTATCTTCCAGGAGGAGATACTAGTCTTAAAAGCTATTTCCAGCACATACCACACACCAATTGAGTAGGTCACCATAGAAATATAAATCCTTCGTTTAAAAACACGGTTGAGGTTAATTATCAACCTAGAACTCTATCCCATGAAAACCCATAACTAAATGAAAACAAGTTGGAATGGGATCTGCAAGAATTCAGAAGGCTGGAGACCAAGACGGCCAATGCCTGAACACAGAAAATTAATATTGACTTCTTTAAGAACAAGGAGTTGGGGGCTCAGGCAAGAGCTCCGTGGGTAAGTGCTTGTTGTGAAAGCATGAGGACCCAAGGTTAGATCCCAACCCTCACATAAAAGCCATGGGGAAACCTCTAAGTCCAGCGCCAGAGACCAGAGGCAGGCAGATCCCTCGACACTGGCACAGCTGAAAGTGCTGGTTCCAGCACCAGTAAGACACTCTGTCTGAAAATGAGTTGAAGAGGCAGACCCCAGGTATCAACCTCTTATACATACATGAGCAAGCACATTTGTGCACACGTGTGTGGGGATATTCTCCTCCTTTTCCGTAACATCCATAAAATAGGACAAAGGACAAGCTGTTTGAACTTCACTGTTTTGATGTCCTATGTAGAAAACACCATGTGTCACTCTACATCAGAATTTGCTTAGTCAGCTCTGGGTGGTCATGGCAGATTGGTGGGAGTTGCTGCCTGCATACAGGCATCCACTTTTATGGGGTCTCTGTAAGGAAATTGTTACACCAGTTCCTTGGTCTGTGTCTAGTTTCCCCAATAAGACTTTAGGGTGCCTCTAAAATTGTAACTTAATACCCATGAATTTATAGGGTGAGACCCTTTCAAACCCAGGAATAAGGTCAGAAGAGGACATCGGGTGTCCTGATCCATCACTTTGTACCTTAATCCCTGAGACAGGATCTGTCACTTAGCCTAGACATGGGCTGGTAACCAGCAAGCTCCCCAGCACCAGGGCAATCCCCCTGGCTCTGTTCCCCTGGGGTTAGAGGAGCTTTTGCCACTCTGCCGGCTTTTACGTGTGAGTGCTCAAGGTTTGGTCTTCATGCTGCACAAGCACTCTTACTCGCCAAACCATCCTCTCAGCCCAATTTTGTTTGATGGGTCCCGAGGTTCAAGGAACCCAGAGTTCCAAACATTCCAGGCAAATGTCCTACCCCTGAGCCACATCTCTGTCCCTTTTCAGTACATTTATTCAGTTAAAAGAATTAAGGAGACATTTTCCCCATTCCACCCCAACTGCTGAGTCAGGAAGGCCCTGTCAGTTCACTGAAGGGTTGGTTTCCTTTTTGTATGACACAGGAACACAAGGGCCAAGCTGAAACCACTGGACAGCCTTCATAACAAATCCAGAGATTACAAGATCCTGACTGAAAAGTGTGTTGCCTCCTCATGCCCTGGGCTTCCTTTCTAGGCCTGATGTGAGCAAGGCTCCTACCAGGCAGCTTTGTTCTTCAGTGCCTGGAAACCAAGCACCCTTCGAAATCCCCCTCACTGCTCCTTCTGGTAAAAATCCTGAATATAAATGGAGAAGTGGCTTCTTTCGAATTTCACTTCCCATTCTGTGTCTCCCATCATGAGGAATGGACGTCAAACGACACACTAGCAAGAACTGACCCTACTGTCTATTTATTGATTTATTTATTTATTGGTTTGTTTGTTCTGAAACAGGCTCTCACTATGTAGCTTGGGCTATCCCGGAACTCAACAATGTAGATCAGATTGACCTCAAACTCAGAGGTCCTCCTGCCTCTGCCTCTGTTGGGATTTAAGGTGTGTGTCACTACACCTAGCAGAACTGCTCCTAGTAAGTGCCACCTGTGACCCTCTCTCAGCCAGCCTGCCCAGGAGTCTATCCAAAGGTCACAGGGTGTGAGGCTGTGTAACTTTTCAGCCTGAATATGCCTCCAAGTGGTGCCTTTTGAATCTGCTTTCTAAGAAGGGAAGTTTTGGATCTTCCTTGTGATAAAATGCCTTTCTATTTCACTTTTGTAATTAAAAGATTTTTAAAATGTGCATCCGTGTCTGGCCTGCATGTATGTCTGTGTGCAGAAGTCAGACAGTTGTGAGCTAGGATTTGAACTCGGGTCCTTTAGAAGAGCAGCCAATCCTCTTAACTGCTGAGCCATCTTTCCAGCCCAAAATTCCTTTCTTATAACCTTAGAAAACAAACTAATAAGGTATAACTACAAAGGACATCACTAAAACCTGACCACTGTCAGAGACTAAATAACAGCATTTGACACTTGGAGCAATCAGCGGGTGAGCAACCTCATGACCTCCTGGAGAGAGACTTAGAAACACATTAGGACATGTGAGAAGGGTCTGCAGACAGGCTCAGCATCTAAGAGGGAAAACTGCTTCAGCAAAGGACTTGGGTTACGTTCCTAGCACCACATTGTATGGCTCACAAACTCCAGATCTGGGGGAAGGAGGTTCTGATGCCTCTGGCCCTGTGGGTGCATACAAGTGGTGCCCAGACATACCGGCAAGTAAGACACCATACATATAAAATATTAAAGCTTCACAAATAAAAGCAATAGAAACTCACTGTAGTGCTTTAACATTCTCTATAAAAGCACGTTTGCTAAGCCTCTCACTTCTATGCCCTGTTCTCTGTCAGTCACTGAAGTCAGTATTTTATTAGGTGAGGACTCCACTTGTGCACACTAGACTGTCCACACATGCTCTAAACAGAAAAATGATAAACTGGAGGGCGTCAGAGCAACTTACATGATCTCCAAAAAGGATACAGAAGAATGCAGGCCAAGCACCAAACATGGAACAGCCAGGAATAAAACTGGAGACACACAGATCCCACCAGGAAAGGCCAGCTCCTCCTCCCATGTTTACCTGTGCTTGACGCTTGTACTGGAGCAGTAGCCCTACCCTCATGGGGCCGCGTTCTACCTCAGATGGACTCTGGCCAATATCTACATCTTAGCTGCAGGAGTACTGGAGATGCTTCAGGGGTTCTGTCCACTGCCAATTCTAACAAAATTAAAAAGGACCTTGGTGCTGGAAAGCACAACTCAGCAGAAGGCTTTTGTTTCCCTTCAAAGAATTAATCTATAGGTTTTCAATATCAGAATGTCTGAAAGAGAAAGGAACATCCTAGAATTCCTCAGATTGTGCTTGAAGTTGGTTCTCTACTTCAAAGAGCAATCCAAAGGCAGAAGCCATTTTCATTTACTGGACAACAGTGCTATAGAACTGTGACAGACCTCTTCACAAGAAAGGCATCCCAGGATGCTTGCTGCTTCCTGTTATGGATCAAAACCTCTCAGCTGCTGCTCGAGGGCCACCCCTACTTACCTACCACCATGCTCGCCACAGGGATGATAACGGACTCTTGACTCTCTGGCCCTAAGTAAGTCTTCTCTAAGCTGCCCTGCTCATAGTTTTATCCCAGCAACAGCAAAGTAGCCAAAGTCTTGGGGTCACAAGCTTGTGCCCCCATCCCTCATCCTAGTTTTCTATTATGCTGCAGTCCTCTTCTCGACAGTCTGTAACCAGGCTAGATTAGAACTTGGAGATCCACCTGCCTCTGCCTTTCAAGCCCAGGATTAAAGGGATGCATGCCCACCCCATATCTTGATCTTTAAAAGGACCTCGCTCCTCCTTTAGGTTAGAAACTGACCTTTGGCCCATTTCTCCCAGTTTCTTTTTAAATTTTCGTTTTATTTTGTGTATGAGAGTTTAGCTTGAATGCATGACTGTGCAATGTGGGCATGTGAGGTGCCCTCAGAAGTCAGAAGAGAGCATCAGGGTCCCCAGAACTGGAGTTATAGATGGTTGTGAACCATGTGGGTGATGGGACTGGAACCAAGGTCCTACACAAACAAGCCATCTCTCCACCTGCTCTACTTTTTCTTATTCTCTGGTGATAGAACAAACTTCTCCATTACAGAATCAGCTTTTAAGTTGTTACTGGGTCTACAGTTCTGAAGAGGAAGAACTCAGCCTGAATGAAAAATCTGTCAACAGAGGAATGCTCAAGCTAAAACGCAGGGACTTCAAGGGAGGTATGCTGATGCTGGCCTTAAGTCCCAGCACTCTGAAGGCTGAGCTGAGTTTGAGGCCAACCTGTCTCCATGTGAGTTCCAGGATAGCCAGGGTTACATAGAGACCCTGTCTCCGGAAAAAAATAGTAACATAAAAGCTCAGATCCTTCATGTCATGGTGGCACACACTCAGAATCTCTGCACTGACAGGATGAATGACCAGAGTATGGGGCCAACCTGGTCCATACAACGAGATCCAGGTCAACCTGGGCTTTAGGATGTCATGATCCCAAACAACAAACCCTTGAGTGTTTGTTGAGTGGGAGTTTAAAAGTGTTACATTCACAAAAGAGAAAGATATTTTAGTACTGAATCCTTCATGGAAATACTCAGTCATATCAGGTAAGATGAAGATCCATCAACATGATCTTCAACAATCAGGAATGCTCAAAATCACGGAGCCCACACGTGATCCAAACACTCAGGTAGCAGAGGCAGGCAGATCTCTGAGTCTGAGTCCAGCTAGAGATATCTACTGAAATCCTATCTTTTAAAAAGGTGCCTTTCCCACATTCCCACCATCTACATGTCCAAAAGGACTGTCCTCTGCCTGGACCACTGAATGTGACTTGGGACACACTTGGGACTCACCCTAGTCGCTAGTCTGGGCCTAGAGGTAGCCTTCGAACCTGAAATTAGAGGCCAGCCTGAGACTAGGACACGGGTCTTGATGTGAATACCCACCTGGAAATGGATATGCACACTGTCCTTGGATGTAAACACTTGGATGTAAACCTACACTGGGTTGCAGGCCTTTAGGGGATTGGACCTGAACAGTGGCTTGCAGTTGGCCTTATGGGACCCGGTCCAGCTTTCATGGCTTCCTGTTTCCATCCTCACTTTCTCCGCCACTGTTTCTGCTTTCCTTCCGGAGAGGCACAACCTACTTTCCATTTCAGGACACCAAAAAAGGGCCCGAAGGCTAAGCATCACGTGGCACGGAGATCACGTGACACTGATAGGCACATGACCGCGTCACGTGCGTCGTGGAGCCTCCCGAAGAAACGAGGAGTAAGTGGCAGCCCGGCGGGCTCTCGCGAGACCCCCGGCTCACGTGACGGGCGGGCGCGGCACTGTTCACGTGACAGGCGCTGCCGGCCACAGGGTCCTCTCGGTGCCGGCGCCGCAGCTGCTGGGCCTCTCGAGTCGGTGGACGCGCCCTCCCGCCGGCCTCGCCGCCCGCGCAACCGCCGTCCTCCGGCCTCGGCTGCGTCGCGCCATGGCGGCCACCGGCGCCCCGCGGCCGCTGCTCCTGTTGCTGCTGGGTGAGCTGGGGAGGGAGGGAGAGCCGGGCGGGGTCGGCGTCTCGGGACGGACGGGAACGGGGCGCCAGGCCGGGCGGGAATGGGACGCCCGGGCCGCAGGCGTGGAGTGGGCCTCGAGCCCGCCGGCCCGCTCCGCAGTGGCGCTCGCCGCCTCGGACCCCGTGCGGGCCTAAAGGACGCGGGTGCGGGTTGCGAGCCCAATCTGCGACGCTCTGGAAGAAGCTGGGATGCAGTTTGTGCTAGGCAGCGCTGCTCGCTCTGAACTACCTTGTGAGAGGAATGGGTGCTGCCTCTGACCCTGCCTGGGGTGCCCTTCCTCGCCGCTGTATCCCAGCATCGCGGAGGGTTTCGCTGCAGTGCCAGCATCTGCAGGACCGGTGAGAGGTGGCTGGCCAGATCACCTGGGCACACAGGCTCACGAATTCCCAAGCATCTGTCAAAACCCATCCGACCCCAAAATTCGGTGACCGTCACTTTAGGGAATTTGGGTTTTCTTTTTTATTTTGATACTTATATAGAACGAACTCTTTGGGATGTGAGCGAAGAGAGGTGCGCTTTTCTCGGCGCTTTCAAACCTTGTTAAGGGACCTGTGACCCTTCACGGTTCGGTAGTTGTAACTAAAATGCGATTTACTGAAACAAGTTTTGTTGTGTCAGAGTGCCGTAATTAGAAGAGTTCACGGGGCTTGGTAACTAGCTGGAATTAAATCTCTAGCATAGCCAAAACTACTTAAACCCTTAGAATGTTTATACTTTGGGGGGGGGGGCGTCTCAGCCATGTAGAACATACTGGCCTGAAACTCACAGGTTTACACTGCCTTTGCTTCCTAAATGCTGGTTCGAATAAAAGCCGTAGGACACCAGGTTGGCCTCTTCATGTTTTTAAAACTACCCTCTGGGTTGCGTGGCGGTTTACACCTTTAATGCAACCCTAGAGAGGCAGGATCTCTTTCACAGGCCATTCTGGTCCACATAATGAGTTCTAAGACGGCCAGGACTGGAGACTCTGTTGCAAAAATAAGATAAATGAGTGAGTGAATGAATAAAACTAAACGGTGGTGGCTCACACTGTTAGACCTTAGAGGCTGAGGCAGGGGAATTTTAAGTTTGGGTCAGCCTCCGTTAAGAGATTGAAATCCTTTTTTAAAAAAAGAAAAGTGGACTTGGTGTCTTATGCTTGTAATCTAGGCACTTAGCAGGCTAATGTGGGAGAATTTGTGTGGATTGGAGACTAACCTGAGCTACAGAGTAAAACACTGTTTTCAAATCAAAAAACAAAGTGGGGAGGGAAAATCTGTGATCCTGTTGAGTGCTGTATGCCATAAATTATGTCCCAGATTTCACAAAGGTACTTTAACAACTTTAAGAGATCTTAGTTGTGTGACTTCAAAAATAATTTTATTTTTAAAAAGTTATATAGCTTTGGAAGTGTTAAATTCTATAACGTTGGAATTGTTAATTGTTCCAACATTAATTGCTAGTTCTCCAAGCTGTTTAAGTGCTTACTAGAAAACTGACTAGTGTGAACTGAAACTAGTATTATGATTGCTTAATGGGACTGTTCAGTTGTTGAGGCTAACCCCATGACCTTCCCCTTTTTGGATGAGCCTTGTCAGTTTAGAAGTACAAAAAGTCTAACTAGTGTTATCCTGGATTGTGGGCCTTGAATTCTTTACTGGATTGGTGGTCAAGCTGTTCAGTGGACTTGTAATTTTGAATTTATATTCTGTTAGACATAACTCAGACATTGTTATCTTGACCTGGCCTTTAAAAAAAAAGTTTTGTTTATTTTATGTATATGAGTACACTGTAGCTGTCTTCAGACACACCTCTGGACATTGGATCCCATTACGTACAGATGGTTGTGAGCCACCATGTCAAGCTAGGAATTGAACTCAGGACCTCTGGAAGAGCAGTCAGTGCTCCTAAACTCTGAGCCATTCTGCAGCCTGACCTGGCCTTTTAACTGTGGATCCACCTGTACTGGGAATGGCCTGTCTCCTTTGCTTTATTAAGAGCTCCAGTCTTGACACATGTGATTGCATGGTGCTTTCATGAAGTGCCAGGTTTGCAGCGGTAGTCCTGAACTGAAGAAAGAATACTTGTCACTTTTCTCCCACAACACGTTGTGTAGCGTGCCCCATCCTTACGGAACTAGCCAGAAAGGAGGGAGTCAGCCCTCTAGAGGTGCTAACTAGTTCAGTGTGTGGAGTAGAACTTTGGCCATTTGTTTAAATGTTCAAAGGTGTGTAAGTGTCACCAGATAAGAAGAAAGAGGATTTAAATCAATAAAGAGAATTCAGGTGTGCTTGGCTGGAGACAGGATCTCACTATTTAAGTAACCCAGACTGGCTTACTCAACCATTCCTTTACCAAGTGCTGGAAAAGCAGCATGGTCAGTGGGCCACTCACTCTGAGCCCCTGAAGCAAGTTAGTATCTGTGGGTCTCTCCATCTCAGCAGGAGGACATTATAGTGATAACCTTTTCACATTGTCATAGGAATTTAACTGAACAGTGCTTTGAGCAGTATTTATCACAAAGTAAATGTGTCACAAATACTTGTTAAGCAGGACTTCCTGGGCAAGGAAGAGAACCCCACAAAGGTGGTTAGGTGGCGAGGTGTTCTGGGGGAATGGTGAGCTGCTGCTGGGTTCCTGCAGTGCTCTGACAGCCAGCCTCTTAGGCTCTAGGTTCTTCCTGGTGCCAGTTGTGCAATCTCAAGGCGCTTAGGTGGCTGCTGCTGGCCCCAAGGTCATGCACGGAGCTTGGTCATGAGCTTCTGGCTTGAGTATGTATGGGCCCGCTGTCTTACTAGTTGCAGGGAAGGAAATTTCCACAAGTGTAGTGTTTTGAAAGAGTTAGCCAGCATTGCCCTTTGACCCCCGGAGAAATGAGAATTGAGCAGGTCATCATTAGCAGGCAGGTGGGGGCTCCTGGCAGCTGCTCTTGTCTCAGGCCCAGGATTGCTTAACTGATTGGGGGACCAAAAAAAGCTCTTTGTTAAACTATTTAAATGTTGCATGCCTTTTAAACAGTTTCTTTAAAGATAATGTTTTGGGTGGATGAGTACTTTGCCTTCGTGTATATGTCAGTGCTTGCAGGGGTAGGAAAAGGGCACTGGATCCCCTGGAACTGGAGTTACAGATGGTTCGAGTGGTTGTGAGCGTCATGTAGATGCTGAGAATTGAACCTAGGGCTCTGCGGCAAGTGTTCAGCAAGTGTTCTGAAGCACTAAGCCTTCTTTCTCCTCATCCCATTCTACTTTAAAACATTGGCTTTGTCATCTTATTTTATGCATATGAATGTTTTGCCTGCATATGTATCTGTGCACTGTGTGCATACAGTGCCCACTGAGGCCAGCAGAGAGCATCACATCTTGTGAAACTAGATTCTTGTGAGTTGGACCATAATAGATTCTGAATATATAGATTCTTGTAACCTGCCATGTTGTTGCTAGGTAAAGAACCTGGGTCTCCTGAAAGAGCAGCCAGTGCTCTTACTGCTGAGCTCTCTCTACCCGACCCCTTTCATTTTATTTCATTTTATTTTATTTTAAAGATTTATTTATTTTATGTATGTGAGTACACTGTCACTGTCTTCAGACACACCAAACGAGGGCATCGGATCCCATTACAGTCAGTCCCACATGGTATTGAGATACCATGCAGTTGCTGGGAATTGAACTCAGGACCTCTGGAAGAACAGTTAGTGTTCTTAACTGCTGAGCCATCTCTCTATCCCATTTTATTTTTTTAAGGTAGTAGAACTAAAGGCGGGTTATTAAGAAAGAGAAAGACAAACACCAGAGTATGGGAGCAACTAGTGAGCTGAGAAAAAGGCACGTTCTCAAAAGTCATATGTTTATTTCAATTTTTAGTAACACTTTGTTTTCCTTTGTGCATGTTTACTAGATTGGGGGAAAGTATGTTTAACAAATTACTAGGATAACAAAAACACTGATGAGAATATACCCTAGTCAGCTGGACTGTGCTCCCATGGGTGTTGTGTTGGCTAGTGTGACCTCTGATCTTTCTGCTTAGGACGTCTCTGGCCAAGGAAACCTTAGGCCTGCAATAGTGACCTTCCCTGCCTTTGGTCTTTTTTTTTTTTTTTTTTTTTTTGGTAAGATGTTTTGTATGAGGGGTGTTCACAGAGGCCAGAAGAGGGTGTTGTATCCCCTGGAACTGGAGTTACAGGTTGGTGTGAGCTACCTAATGTGGCTGCTGGAATTCAAACTGGATCTGTGGAAGAACAGCAAATACTCTTGAGCATGAGCCGTCTCTGACCTCTATTTTCAGTTGTTTTCTCTGAATCAGGACTTGGGATGTAGCCATGGGCTGCTGGCCTAGAACTTGACAGGTAGATCAGGTTGGCCAAATACTTACATGGTCCTTCTGTCTTTGCTTATCTAGTTCTGGGATTACATGTGTATGCCACCACACTTAACTATCATGCTTGGTAGTCTTATGTCAGCCTGACACAGGCGAGTTAACTGAGCCTCACCTGAGAAACTACCTTCAAAAGATGAAGCCTGTAGGACAATTTTTAAATCCATGATTGATGGTATTGTGGGTGGTGTGGTTCCTTGGCTAGTAGTCCTGGATTCTATAAAAAAGCACAGGGAGCAAGCCAGTAAGTAGCACCCTTCCATGGCCTCTGCATTATCTCTTGCCTCTAGGTTCCTGCCCTGTCTGAGTTTCTGCCCTGACTTCTTCAGTGATGTACAGTGATGTGGAAGTGTAAGCTGAATAAACCCAGAGCTGCTTTTGGTCATAGTGTTTCATCACAGCAGTAGTAACACTCAATTTGAATAGCCATGCTCTGTTTGCAGATTTTTATTTTTATGTGTATGCTTGGGAGAGTTTGTGTACCATTTGCCCTTGGAAGTCAGAAGAAAGCATTGGATCCCCTGGAAGTGGAGTTACAGAAGGTTGTGGACTACAGGGTCAGTGCTGGAGACTAAACCTATGTCCTCTACAAGAACTGACACATTGCTTCAGCCCCCACTCTGCTTCTAAAAGTCTTTGTCCACTGTTGAGGATAAGCTGTGATGGGCTCTTGGGAAATTTTATAAGTTACATGTTGTTTTATTTGTGTGTGCATGTATGTGTTGGGCACATATGTGCCAGGCCTTGTGTGTGGAGGCCAAAGCATCTCAGTTCTCTCCTCCCAACAACTGAGTCTCAGGGCTTGAACTTAGTCATCAAGCCTGGTGGTGAGTGCCTTTTGAGCCATCTTGCCAGCCCTTCTCTGTTTTCAGGGTATACTAGTCATCCACTGGAAATGCTTTTAATAGAACTGCTCAGTTATGAAGTGCACAGGACTGGAAGTGAGCTGCAGTTTGCTTCCTTCTTCTGTAGCAGCTTTTTGAACATGAGTTTAAATGTTTGCTTTGCTGTGAGCACAAGGGAAAGGATATATGGTTTCTAGTTAGGCTCTTAGGAGTGAATAGTAATTTTTAAGACAGTCTTACTATGTATTCCCTTTGATTTTACTGTGTAGAACATCATAGCCTAGAACTTGTGATCCTCCTGCCTCACACTCCCAAGTAGACACCTCAGACTTGTCTCAGTATCCTTGCTTGTAGCAGCAGAGACAGGTGACAGCGTGTCACCTATCACTGAACAGTGTGGTTGTTGCTGTGTAGTTGTTGGCTTTGGAATGAGCAAAGGTACCTGTCTTTGTTCATCAGTAAACTGTAATGAAACTTGATAATTGTCAAAGAACTATGCCACCCTTGCTGTTTTTCTGGAGACATCGTCTCACGGTGTGGCCATAGCTGTCCAAGAACTCACTATATGTAAACAAGGCTGGCCTCAAATTCACTGAGACCTGCCTTCCTCCTGAGTGCTTGAAATAAAGGTGTGTACCGCCACGCCCAGCTAAAAGCACTGCTGTTCTAACTTGTTGCTGGGCATCTTGACTAGGATAGTGGGATTGTTCACTAGTTTATAAATAAGTCTTCTCTGTACTTCAGGTTGGTAGACTGCTGATCCTCTTGCCTCAGTCTCCCCATTGTTAGGATTACAGGTGTGAGCTTTATTAGATGTGTATTTAACAAGCCAGAAAGGAAATGCCCTGAAAAGATTATTATTCACTAAAAAAAATCTTTAAAACTTCCATGTCTTTGAACTTCCAAAAATAGGACAGCCCACACATGTGTGGGTTGAGACTGTGTCCAGTACTGTGTCTACTTGTCTAACTAAGCTCATGGCTTAGCCACACTCCTGGCCTGAGAAGTAAGAACAAACCAGACTGTAACTATTTAGGGCCACAGTGAGTACACTCACTGCAGACTGGCCCTGAGTTTCTGAGTAGGCTGATGCTTGCCTTGAGGTATACCTTTCAGGCCCTGTCACATCTTACAGAGAAATTGTCTAAGGGACATGTGCCTAGGGTAAGTACTCACTCTGGTAGCAGTCGGGAGTTGTGGGTGAGATTGTCAAGTGGATGTAAGGGCCTTGAAGGTGGTGGCAGTTTCCTATGGAATTAGAGTCAGCACCTTCAGGTTTGGGGGAGGGGGGTCAGGAGTAGGATACAGCCTGTGATAGACGATGCAGAAAACAGATAGCAGATGTATGATTGTCTCTTTCTCCTGCAAGCAGCAGGCCTTGCACACAGCGCCCCAGCACTGTTTGAGGTGAAAGACAACACTGGCACAACTTGTATAATGGCCAGCTTCTCCGCTTCCTTTGTGACCACCTACGAGACTGCATATGGTCCTAAGGTAGGAGACACCAGCATTGTGGATTCTGAAAACTTAACCCACCTTAGTCTGGCCATGTCACTTGTGCAGATTGCTTCTAGGCCTGTCGGTAATCTCTGTAGTCTGCTGGTAGTTGCAGCCACAGCAAACCACTGTTGAGTGATAACATTTTCTAGATGCTTTCATGAGTGTTTTATAGCCACCTTGAAGAACCTTACAGAAAGAAGTCGGCAAGTTTGCTAAATGCTTTCCTGGTGCTGCTTGGTCAGCTTTCTTATATTTTTCATGTTAAACCCCTATAGATTTTTATGATCTGCTTCATTTGCTTCAGAGTTATCACTGTATTCCAAGAGGTGTGTTTTAAGTGATGGCTTGCTGAGTGGTGCTGTAGACTGTTCTTTAAGAAAGATGTTCTTATTGTGCTGGACCTAATGGCACACATCTTTAATCCCAGCACTCAGGAGGCAGAGGCAGGCACATTTTGAATTGAAGGCCAGCCTGGTCTACAAGCTTAGAGCTCTGGGCCAGTCAGGACTACACAATGAGACCGGTCTCAACAAATAAGCAAACAAAAAATATGATCTTAGTGGTTACATTAAAGTACTAAATGTGTTTTATAGTTCTTAGATTATTAGCAGATGAGTACCATGCATTTTAAATGACCTGTTAGTAGACATTTCACACACTCATTATGTGTAATGACCCTTTTAAATGCATCCTTGGATCATGTGATACACCATACCCAAAATCCTACTACTTAAAAGGGCCAGAGGTTCAAGCCTAACCTGGGCTATATGAAACCCTGTATCAGTAATTCAACCCTGAATTACATTTTGTTTTCAGTTTTTGGTTGGAATTGTCCTGTATCTCCCATAGCCCCATTCAGCAACACTCAGTTTTGTAATAATAAATACTTGCCCAAACTCTTAGTAGCTTGTAATTTACTTTTTATTCATTATTTTTGTAGTTGAGTGTTTGCCTGCATATCTGTGAAGTGCACGTGTGCAATGCCCACAAAGGCTAGAAAAAGGCATCAGATCCCCCAAAACTAGAGTTTAAAATAGTTGTGAGCCATTGTGTGGGTGGTGGGAATTTAATCCATGTCCTCTGGAAGAGATTTTAACCACTGAACAATCACTCCAGGTTCTCCAGTTTACTTTTTTTTAACTTGGGGGTGGGGTGGGGGGCAGTGTGCCACAGTACACAGATAAAAGCCAGAGGAACAACTTGGGAATTGATCTTTGTACCATGTGGGTCCTAGGATTGAACTCAGGTTGTTGGGCCTGATGACAGTTACCCACTGAGCAATTTTGCCCACCTCGGCCTTTTACTCCTCTGATGTGATTCTGGGGCCTGGGGTTGCTGTGGGTTGGTTTGTTTTGACAGGGTTTCTCATTATCCCAGTGTGACCTGATCCCTGACCCTCCAGCTTCCAGTACCCACGTGCTTGGATTACAGGCTTTCCCCATCACACTTGGGTTATGCAGTGCTTGAGGAAAAGGCTAGGGCTTCATGTGTGTGTGACAGAGCTCTGTCGGCTGAGCTCAGTCTCTCACCCTTGTAAACACTCTTTAAAGAGACTTTCGTATTCCAAAAAAGTGCACACAATGAATGGGAAACATGTTTAACCCTTACTCTGCCAGGTCTCTCACACTGGATTCACTTGTCAGCCTGGTTCTGTCAGCAGTGAGTGTAGTGAGCTTGTTAGTGGTTCATTAAAGATGAGTACTTTATAGAACACTGTGTCCATATCTCCCACAGTCCATTAGGTATTTCAGAACAAACTCAAATGTTTGAAGGAGATGGAATTGCTGACTGCCCCGATTTAAGTCAAAAACATTGTTTGCATGTATTGAGTTATATTCCACTTATTTTGTACAAATGCTGCACCAAGTAAATGTCTCTGTGAGTGAAGAAAATTCAGTCTCTCCCAGTGTACATGTAGGTGATTCTTTGGCAATTGTCTCCTTAGCATGCATTCTCATGGAGTTGCATTGGGATTGTATTTGTTCTAGACCTCGAACATTACCCTGCCAGCCTCTGCAGAAGTACTGAAAAATAGCAGTTCCTGTGGTAAAGAAAATGCTTCTGAACCCACCCTTACAATTACCTTTGGAAGTGGATATTTACTGAAATTCAACTTCACAAAAAATGGAACAAGTTACAGTGTCGAGCATGTATCTTTTACTTATAACTTGTCAGACACAGAAACTTTTCCCAATGCCAGCACCAAAGGTAAGACTTCTGTAATAAAATGCAAATTGGAAGGAAAGGGTAGAGAACTTGCATTTCCAAGAGCCACACGAGAGTCCATTGTGTCTACCTGCCTTTCCCAGGCATGGCTTTCTTTCTCATCTGTTCTTTTCTTTTAGATGCTTGCCAGAGCCTGAATGTGCTTCTCTGGTGCTCAGGCGTCTGCCGCTGTGTGGCTGACTGCGTGCTGGCATGTGCACAAGGCATGCAATTCCCTCTTCCGCTTCTCCACCTTCCTCTCAGCCCCTGAGACTTACGGCTCACCTGTCATGACATGACTTTTTTTTTTTTATAAACTCCAATAAAACTATTCTTAAGCTTCACAACAAACAAAAGAGTACAAGATGATGGTATCAGTCACTCTTAACTTAAGTGCTGTCAACACACTGTGTTTTGCTTTGTTTTGTTTGCTGACTGGGATCCAGGGGTCTACACCATGGAGTCCACAACCGACATCAAGGCAGGCATCAACAAAACCTACCGGTGTGTCAGTGGCACCCGGGTCTACATGCGGAATGTGACCATGGTGCTCCAGGATGCCACTATCCAGGCCTACCTGTCGAGTAGCAACTTCAGCAAGGAAGGTAAGGTGCTGGGTGACATGGCTGCAAGTGACACTCCACAGTAAATTGAGTTTGTACCTCCATCTGGCAGCCCCTCTACTTTTAAAAGCCTTTGAAAAAGAGTGAGCACATCCTCATTAGGAGCGTAGAGATTTGGTTAGTCCAAACCGGTGTTAGTCATGCAAGAAGACAGAAGAGTGGTCCTGTGGGTGAGCAAAACACTCCGCCTGTAAGCCCATTTCCTCAGACCAGCTCAGGCTTCTCAAGAGGAGTGTGGCTCCTGGTCTGCACCAATTCATCAAGCTAGTGGGCCCAGTTACCACTTCAGTCTGAAACTGTTCATTGGAAATTGAGGTAATGAACACTGTGGTGTGACTGTGGAGAGAGCTAGCTCAGGTGCTATTTCTTAGTTCTAAGTCAGTTGCAGGCCAGGAAATATAGTATTTACTAAGCAGATGATTGTAGTCTGCCACCTAAGATGAAAAAAGAAAGTATTTTATTACATATAATGCTAATTGTTAGAGTCAGTGCCTAGATGCATGGATTTGCTGCCACATAAGTTACCCCCCTTTGTTTTGTTGAGACAGGGTCTATTATATAGCTCTTATTGTCCAGAACTCACTCTGTAGATCAATCTGGCTTTGAACTTACAGTGTTCACCTGCCTCTGCCTCCCAAATGCTGAGCTTAAAGGCTTGTGCCACCATGCCTGTCAACATGGCCATTTACACTAGTTACAGATGTTCATGCACTGACCTAATTAAAGCCCAGTTGTTGGGATGGTCATAGTCTGAAATATGCACTGTTGTGATACAAATAGAACTGGGTTTTTTTTTTTTTTTGGTGTTTTTTTTTTTTTTTTTTTTTTGCTTGTTTTTTGTTGTTTTTCCCCCGTATTTAAAAAATGAAGGTTTTTGTTTTATGTGTACGTGTTTGCCTATATGTGCACTGCGTACTTGCTTGGTGTTTATGATGGCCAAAAAAGGACATTAGTTTATCTGGAACTGGAGTTAATGACACTTGTGAAGTACCAAGTGGGTGCCGGAATTAAACCTACACTTTCTGAAAAAGTAACAAGAACTCTTAACCTACTGAGCCATCTCTTTGCTTTACAAACATGCTTTTCCGTTCCCTGATCTAGTGACAAAGGTGTTGTTGACAGAACAAAGGGTAAAAGACACACAAACCAGAAATAATTAGAAGAAATGGGTGGTCCTGAAAGATGCTGACTGAGTCCTTTACCAACCTCCCCACATCAGATTTTCCAAACTAACATCGATGTTCTAGCAGTGTCCCCTTCTCTATAGGTAGATGTTTGGATTTGCCTGTCATCACATGTTTAGTAGACAGAGAGAAGCTGTGGAGATGGCTCAGTGGTTAGAGCACTGACTGCTCTTCCAGAGGTCCTGAGTTCAATTCCCAGCAACCACATGGTGGTTCACAACCATCTGTAATGAGATCTGACGCCCTCTTCTGGTGTGTCTGAAGACAGCAGCAGTAAACTCACATAAAATAAATAAATCTTTTAAAAAAAAAAAAAAGTAGACAGAGGGCAGAGCCAAAAATTGGGAGCAGCAAGTAAACAGCCAAACCTCCAGGTTATCCAGGCACTGGCCAGCATCCTGTCATAAGAAGTAACTGGTGTGTTTGTGCACACGAGTATGTGAATGCATGTAGTGGGGAGGTCAGCGCTCACCCCTTGGGAGTCAGTTCTGTCCTGTGTGAAAATTATGTAAGATGCTAAGGCTGCAACACCTTCTGCATGCTACACCTGAGTAACATATCTCATAGCTTCCTAGTAATTGTTATGTAATGCAGTTTTATTAAATCTGAGAGTGCATGTACATGTGTGTTCATAGGTAGCACAGGGGTGGCCTTGACCAGGAAGGAACCCTCCTGTTATCCTCCTGTTAACTGTAAATGGTCAGACTAAAGAAAACTTGGGCACTTGACAAATCTTTATTTAAGAGGAAATAAAATGGAGCTGAAAGAGATGGCTCAGCAATTAAAGAACATTGGCTGCTCTTCCAGAGGACTTGGGTTTGAACCACCAGCATCCAGGATGTGGTTGCTCTCTCTAACTCCAGTTCTGGGTTGACCTCTTCTGGCCTCCCTGAGCACTAGGCACACATTAAACACGTAAATAAGGCACATAAATATACATGCAGGCAAAACTTTTTTGGTTTTTTTAAGTTAGGGTTTCTCTGTGTATCCCTGGCTGTCCTGGAACGCTATAGGTCCACTTGCCTCTGCCTCCCAAGTGCTTTGATTAAAGATGTGTGCCACCATGCCCAGTTTCAGACAAAACACTTAAAAACATAAAGTGAATTTTTAAAAAGAGGAAGTAAAGCACTAGCTGGGCCTGGCTTTTGTGTAAAGAACAGTAGTTTGCTAAAGATAGGCAGAAGGTTCTCAGCCTGGAGGTAGAGCTGTAGGTAATGCTGCTGCAGGCCCAAGAATAGCCACACCAAGGTCCCACCAGGTTTATGGTGCAGGACATGTGTTGGGCACTGAGCTTCCCAGATCATCATCGGACTGATGCTCATTCCCTTTTCCTTTGCAGGGGAGGGAGGCTTGTGAGTGTGCGTGAGTACAGTGTTATAGAGGATGGAGGCCAGCGTTGGCTCTGCTTCGTTCAGGCAGTACTCAAACATCGTTTGTGTTAATCACAGAGGCTCGCTCGCTCACCTTGTTTGTCCACACCTCCTTTGTTGTCACTGTTCCTGTTGTGGTTCTTAATTGTGTGTGTCTGTGAGGGTGTACACACACCTGAGGGAGCCAGAAGTGTTGGATCTCCCTTAGATCTGTAAGAGAGGGTGAGCTGCCCACATGGTGCTGAGAATTGAGCACAGGTCTGCAGTGTGTGCTCTTAGCCATCAAGCCTATCTCTGAAGCCCAGTTATCCAGGTTTTAATCTTGAAGGTTTGCTATGTGAAACTTAAGCATATGAGAGATTCTTCCATGACTTTGAACGTTAGTAATAACAGCCTGTAAAAATAGACTCTCTCCTCTCCCCTCACCTCCTCAGCAGACTCCTGCACATCCTTGCTAATAATATACAACTTTAGTTAATTCTTGTGTTTTAATAAATGGCAGGCCTGGTAAGGGCCTGACTATCAAGAGTCCCTGTCTTGTTTCTAACTCGGTGTCTCCTATGTGACAGTTCAATATAAATACTTGAATTCATGCTACATTCATATATATGATATGACCTAGACATCACTCCCTTGTGGCAGGGTGAAGCTTTCTCTTGGTCTCAGTATTATTTGCTTGCTCCCTGAGAAGGAAGGTGAAGATGGGGAAATGCTGGGCTGGAGGTGACAAGTGGGCTAGTGGGTCCTCTCTCTACTTTCCGGAACCTGCTGTCCAGGGAGAGGAAGTGGGTGTCTCCAGTTCTAACATACACTCCAGCCAGCATCTGGAGTAGTTACAAGCAAGCTGGATTTTGAACTGTCCTTCCAACTTTCTTTACTGTCGCTGCAGAGACACACTGTACAGAGGATGAGCCTTCCCCAACCACTGGACCACCCAGCCCCTCACCACCACTTGTGCCCACAAACCCCACTGTGTCCAAGTATAATGTGACTGGTGACAACGGAACCTGCCTGCTGGCCTCAATGGCATTGCAGCTGAACATCACCTATGTGAAGAAGGACAGTAAGGTAGGGGAGGATGGCAGTTTACTTTTATTCATCAAAGAAATGTGGTGCTGCAGGCTGTTACTTAGTAGATACTGCCATCAATTTGCAGGCCAAGAGGCAGGCAGTGCAGGTCTGTGCCCCACATTCCCTTCTGTTCACATTCTGAGTCTTGGGCTGCATTTGTCTGAGTGGGCTGTGGCACGCCTCCTGCCCATGAAAGCCCAAGATGTAGGGATGGGAGACACTGTGTGTGTAATTCCAGCTTATTCAAAAACACAGAGGTTGTACAGTCACAAGGCTGGATATCTTCACTGGTCTTCCTGATACACCAGAATCCCAAAGAAGTAGCTCTAATGATAATGAAGGAAATGGATTTGCCAGCAAGAGCGAGGAGGCAGAACACAAGCTTCCTTCCTCCGTGTCCCTTACACAGGCAGCCGCAAGAGTGTGGCCCATGGCCCAGATTAAAGGTGGATCTTGCCACCTCAAAAAAGAAAAAAAGGAAGACAAGAGATGGATCTTCCCACTTCAAATGATTTAATTAAGAAAAAAAAAATCTCTCATGAATGTACCCAGTCACTTGGGTTTTAGTTAATTCCAGATATAGTCAAGTTGACACCAAAAAAAAAAAAGCCATCACAGGGACCAGTCTAAGCCATTTGTGCAGGCACAGCATTCTGAATAGTAGGCATTATTTGGGAACTCAGAAACCTGCCAGGTGTGGCCAATGATTCCTCCTAACTTGCTAGAGTGGGTGTGTCTAACTCTGTTAGGCTATGATTTGAGTCACTAGAGCCCAAATGATAATTCATTTGCTTTTCTTGTCAGACTGTGACCAGAGCATTCAACGTCAACCCAAATGACACATCTAGTGGCAGCTGTGGTGTCCAAATGGTAACCCTGAAAGTGGAGAACAAGAACAGTGTCCTGGAATTGCAATTTGGGATGGTGAGGCTGAGTTATCTTTCGTCACTTAGGGCATATTCACTGGGCTCCTCTTATGCCACCTTTTTCACACCAACAAATACACATGATGTCTTTTATTCTGCTTATATTTGGGGAGACCTTCCATGGACGGGCTAGGTAATTGAGGTAGCTTCGAAGAGCAGAATGTGAAGCCAGGCTGTGCCACCTGCTTCTCATGGCCTGCTTTCTCTTGTTGGCACTGTCTCCTGGGAAAAGCCACATGTATACTTAGCAAAGGAGAGTACATAAACGGCACTGGGAAGGCTCTTTGTAGTGCTGGCTGATGCATGTACCCAGGGCTCCTACGGCTCCCAATCGTACTCTAGCCAGTATAATTTTTTGGTGCTTTGGTTTTTTGTTTTTTTTTTTTTTTTTTCAAGACAGGTTTCTCTGCATAGCCCTGGCTTTCCTGGAACTCAATTTGTAGATTAGGCTGGCTTCAAACTCAGCTTCCTCCTGCCTGTGCCTCCAGAGCACTAGGATTAAAGATGAGTGCCACCACACCCAGCTCAGGGCGAATAAAAGCTTATCAATGATTTCCTATCGTGGATTGTAAACTTCTGTACCATTCTAAAGATATTTTTTAAATAGCATGGTTCATGTTGTCTCAGTTTTAGTGGTACTAACAATAGAGGTCTCAAGCATTGCAAGGCATGCTGGTGCATGTTTTAGTCTAAATACTGAGATGTGCAAACAGGAACATGAGTTTAAGTCAGTACTGGGCTACATAGTGACAACTTGTATTAAAAAAAAAAAAAAAAGTCTGGGGACTGGAGTGGTGGCTCAGTGATTGGGAGCGCTGGCTGCTCTTTCAGAGAACCCAGCAGCCACATGGCTGCTCAAGGCTGGCTATAGTTCCAGCTCCAGGGACTTCAGCGCTTCACACAGACATACATGCAGGCAAGACACCAGTGCGCTTAAGGTAAATAAACCTTCAAAACAAGGCTCTGAAAGTAGCTAACCAAAATGTTTGCTTTTGTTTTTGTGCTACAAATGTACAAGTCCTGTTGGCCAGGTGATGTCCACTCGTGCTGGCTGACGATTGTCTTTTCTTTCAGAATGCCAGTGCTAGCCTGTTTTTCCTGCAAGGAGTCCAGTTGAACATGACTCTTCCTGATGCTAAAGGTGAGGCCGGCTCCCTCCTTCCTTTGATTCATGTGCTCCACACCCAGTGTAGCCTGTGCTGAACAGACTCTGTCTCACACCCCAGAGCCCACATTCAGCGCCTCCAATCGTTCACTGAGAGCTCTGCAGGCCACTATGGGGAACTCGTACAAGTGCAGCACTGAGGAGCACATCTATGTCACCAAGGCGCTCTCCCTCAATGTCTTCAGTGTGCAGGTCCAGGCTTTCAAGGTGGAAAGTGACAGGTTTGGGTCTGGTAAGTAGTAAAGGCAGCATCCAGAATCGTGGAGACAGCAGGAGCATCTTAGAACTTCTTGAGGGACCAGGATATGGGCAGGGAGTGAGCACCCTTTTCCCTCTGCAAAGACTTCTCTTTGTAAGGAAGGAACTGCAGGAATGGGCCTTGAGGTAAGGATGTCCTGGCTGAGGAAAGAGATTGCAGAAAATGACAGTGGCTCTTTCTGAAAGCTGAACAAGTGGGCCAGTAGTCGGCACCACATGGGTGGAACGTGCCTATGATTGCCCAGCTGCATAGAAAAACTCTATAGACTTCCCAAAGGTGCTAAACGTTTTGTCCCTAGCCTGGACTCATCGGTTCCCCTTAGGCTGGGGAGGGAGGGAGGGAGGGCAGGCCAGGCCACCCTGGAGTGAATGCCCTGGGTTGTCTTTCTTGCAGTGGAAGAGTGTGTACAGGATGGTAACAACATGCTGATCCCCATTGCTGTGGGCGGTGCCTTGGCAGGGCTGGTCCTCATTGTCCTCATCGCCTACCTCATCGGCAGGAAGAGGAGTCACGCCGGCTATCAGACCATCTAGCCTGGTGGGCAGGTGCGCCACAGACGCACTGGGGCCTGTTCTCACATCCCCAAGCTTAGATAGGTGTGGAAGGGAGGCACACTTTCTGGCAAACTGTTTTCAAATCTGCTTTATCAAATGTGAAGTTCATCTTGCAACATTTACTATGCACAAAGGAATAACTATTGAAATGACGGTGTTAATTTTGCTAACTGGGTTAAATATTTTGCTAACTGGTTAAATGTTAATATGTTACCAAAGTAGAGCTCTAAAGAGGACAAGAAGGCTCCGCTCCTTTGACTTTTAAGACTTGGTGTTTGGTTCTTCATTCTTTTACTCAGATTTAAGCCTTACAAAGGGAATCTCTGGTCCAGACACTTGGGCCTGGCAAGGGTGGCTGATGGTTAGGCTGCACACTTAAAAAGCAAACGGGAGCAGGGAAGTCCTGCCACACAGGCACACACAGGGTCAACCTCTGGACACTTGACTTGGGCTGCCTGGCCTGGGGGCCGGACTCTGGCATCTGGCTGGGCACGCCTACCTGTGTTCTGTGCTCTGCCACCCGTGAGCTGCCACTTTCCTAAATAGAAAATGGCATTATTTTTATTTACTTTTGTAAAGTGATTTCCAGTCTTCTGTTGGCGTTCAGGGTGGCCCTGTCTCTGCACTGTGTACAATAATAGATTCACACTGCTGACCTGTCCTGCAGCATAGGTGGGTTGTACACTGAGCATCAGTTCCAGTAATGCATTGCCTGTAACGATGCTAATAAAAAAGTCTCCTTCTTTGTCTGTGTTGATGTGTGCTTCTGTGACCCACCCAGAGAGGAGCCCTAGGTGTGATGCTGATGGAATTTTTGGCAATCTGGGGAAAGGTAGGGTGTTGCTCTTGTGCTTAAGGTTTGGGACAATGTCGGGATATCCAGGCTTCTGGTCAGCCTGTGAGAAAACTAAATGTTGTTTTGTTAAGGAAATGGTACTTGTCACGGTCTAGATGCTAGGAGTCTCTTAACGTGGTTTGTTGGTGTTTTGAGACAGGATTTCACGTAGCACAGGCTCGTCTTCTGTGTAGCTTATTCTACCTCTGCCTCAGTGCTGTGGTACGAAGCATGTGATATGGATCTGGTTTTTAGATGCGTCTTGTGATGATAATATGGCCATATGATTAGTCTCCAGAAGCAATGCACCCATGTCACAAAACGCACACATTAAACATGAGAAGTTGAAGAGTCCTTGACGCTGTGATCTGTCCACCCTCCTTTCTGCGCATAGCAGACTGGGACATGCCAGGCTCTGGCAGCTGTACCCATCTATAGTATCTCCTCTGTAAAGACTCCTCCAGTGACCACAGTAGCTGAATCCATGGTGTGACAGGTCAGTAGCTTCACTTGCCCTGCCCCCACCTTGTAGACCAGCTCCCTCCTCTAGGGTCAGGAGACAGAACAGGAGCCCTGCCTTAGAAGCATCATGTACCTCTCACAGCAGAGAACCCAAACTGGCAGGCAAGGCCAAGGTCTGCTTGTGGGTCTGGGAACTTACTTCCCTGTCCTGTCCTGCCTTGTTTCCAGGCGTGCTCTGTTGGGGTTACTGGCAGGGTTGCTGATTCTACCTTCCTGCTCTGGAAGCAGGAGCAGCTTGACTAGCCCTTTGAAAGGGGCTGAGCTGAAGAGATCTTTGTGCACTAACCACATGAGATCTCACCATGTGACTGAATTCCATCTCCCTGGGGCCCCAGCATTCTCTTTGGCAGGTGATGACAGGTAGTACTGAGAAAAGTCACCTGGTTTACCTTTAAGGCTCAAACTACCTTGGGAAATACCTGGATTTTAATGTTAGGCAAGGAAGGAAGCC
Source organism: Micromys minutus (assembly GCF_963924665.1). Classification (NCBI taxonomy): domain Eukaryota; kingdom Metazoa; phylum Chordata; class Mammalia; order Rodentia; family Muridae; genus Micromys; species Micromys minutus. Next base: position 51,853,657 of record NC_137983.1, on the reverse strand, counting down.
CATTCTTCTGTCCATATCTCCTGCAAGATAAGGGGCTCAAGGTTTATTTGCAACTGATAGCAGCTGCCATTGAACAAGACCTGATATCCAGCTTCATGAATAGCCTTCACCAGGGAATGGATAGCCAGAGAACAGGGTCCAGACCAACCCAACATGTAATTTCCATTCCAAAAAAGTCAGGGACCATCACAAGTGACTGCTCTGAGTGGGCTACTGTCCCACTTACCCCCATAGGGCACAGGGCTGCATAGGACCACATAGTGAAACTTACGACAACAAGGGTAGAGAAAAATGTAGAACACTAATTTTAAATCACTCTTTTAAAAGTTCACATTGAGTGTCATGATTTCAAGTATTTACAGTTGGAACAGAGTGGTAGGAATTGGTGAAGTGTGTGCTCTGGAAAAGGCCTGTAGCAGCGGATGGTGGGCGCCTGTGCACTCAGCTCTGGGCCTGCAGCGCAGCTCGGCAGCTCTCCCGGAGCCTGGTGATGGTCGTCATGGGCAGGCTTCCTGGTTCTGAAAATATTTTCTGGAAGAAAAACAAAATGTTTTCCCAAACAACCCCTCATTGACACTTTGACTTTAGCTGTCTCCTGAAAGGCCCCATTGCTGGATGTGGTGTTACAAGCCTCTAATCCCAGAGGGAAGGGACAGGCAAACTATTGTTCAGGCTCACCAAGGCAAGACCATTTCTCAACAATGACAAGCTGGGCAGTGATACCTTTAATCTCAACACTCAGGAGGCAGAGGCAGGCATCTCTGGTTTGAGGCCAGTGTAGTCCAGAGTGCTACACAGGTACACAGAGAAACCCTGTCTAGAAAAGGGAAAAAGACAAAACAAAAAACAAAAAGTTTGGCACTGTCAGGCAAACCAACCTGCCAGAGGTGCTAAGGCTTTGACAGGGATGGACGTGGTGGGGGTGCAGATTCCAGACTTGCAGATACACGGCAGTTGTGTCCTACTTGAGGGCTTAGCCCTGAGGCTGCCATGTGCTGAATAGACTTGGGCTTTGGTTTCTACAGATTCCAAGCAGGAACCTTTGACTGTCACAGTCTTGGGGTACAGAGATCAAGCCTGGCATGAGCTGATAAAGCAAGTGACAGGAGTACCACAGGTTAGACGATGGAGACCAGACACTTCTCTCCTTAAGTGTGCCTGGGCATTCCTGATAGCACACCTTTAGGCTAAACTCAATACACAACAGCATGCCTGAGTTTGTTTTGACTGGGCATCTGCCTGGAGGTGCACAGCACAGATGACAGGCCTGTGAGGGCAGAACATGGGCTCTTACGTTTTAGGATACACAGCCAAAGAGGAATCACTCCAACTACATGATCTACCATATAAATGTGGAAATGTGTCTTTGTGGAAAGACAAGAGGCTGTGCTCATTCTAGAAACCAATCACTTGGCACAGGGACAACAGAAGACAGCTCAGTGAGCCTCAGTTCCATAGCAGTCAGTGCCTGGCCAGGCACAGTGATGGATAGGCCTGCCTGTAGATACAGAGGAAGGACTCTAGGGCTCTCCCTCTGGTGTCCCCCAGCAGCCTCAATCCAGATTTCAATGTCTATGCAAGGATGCGCTCTACAGCCTGCGAACTTGTGGTTCTAGGAAGCCTGGGTCCTTGTCTGGTTATGTTATTCCATGAAGCCCCAACTCCAAGAAGCTTACAAAAGAGCCCTGTTTATATCCCAGAATTCCCTGGCTTGACTTCAGTGTACAACATGAAGAGTGGGACACAGCTGTGAGATCTTTCCCAGGGTTCCTCTACTGGGCCTTATCACAGGTTCCCATCCTTTTACCCACTCAGGAAACTGCCTGCACTTCATCTGGTCTACACAAGTCAGAACCAACCCGTGTGTGCAGAGGTACCACCTACACTCTTGTACGTGCCCAATGACAGTTTTCTTTTTTTTTTTTGTTTGTTTGTTTGTTTGTTTGGGTGGTTGGTTTTGAGATAGTCTCTGGTCCTAGCTATCCCAAAAGGCTGGCCTTGAACTCACGGAGATCCTCCTGAGTGGTGGCATTAAAAGGCATGAGCCACCATGCCCAGCCTCAAATGGTGCTTCTTACCAACAAGAGGCTTCAGGCTACAGCTTGGTGGACTAGAGTTTACAAGGGACCTCTGCCACATCATCTGACTTTTATTATTTCAAAAGTATTTTTTTAAGTGCTGGATGTGATAGTACCCTTTTAACCTAAGATTCAGCAGGCAAAACCAGCCTGATTCTCAGTTTGAGTCCCCTGGGGTCTATGCAGGAAGATCCAGGCCTGCCAGGGCTACACAGTAAGATTTCTGACCAAAACAAAAAAAAAAAAACAAAAAAAACAAAAAAAAAACAAAAAAAAAACTGTTAAAAGGAACCCCAAGTTCTGCTTTGCACCAGATCCTGCCAGGGTTACTTAGCTCTGGGCTCGGAGGGCCTCAGTCCTCCAGCCTTAGCCAGCCCAGCCTCATCCCACCTCATGTTCAGCAGTTTCTGAGCCAGTCAGGACAGGACAAAGCAGCCACTCTTAGCCTCATGATTGACCCTCATAGGTGCCATGGATGATTATGTCATAGCAGGACAGTAGGGAGGCCATGGCCTTTGTTATCAACAGAGCCTGTGTGATTAGGCTTGAAGCCAGCTGAGGGCAGAGGCCTCCCTGACATGCCTCCCCCTTTCCCAGACTCCAGGGAAACCAGAGCATTTCCAATCAGTGTGAACCAGAACAGACTAGTTGTAGACAAGAAGAAGGGAAGTGGGGAACCAGCCACTGGACTGCAACGATAACTCAAGGAGAGAGGGACTCAGCATGGGCACCAGGACACTTGGCACAGTTGCTGGGTGGGACAGAACCTAGTGCACAGGCCAAGCAGCCCAGAACTTACCTGCATGAATGTGTGACACTCTGTCACAAAGTCCCCTTTGGTGATCTGCTTGAACTTGTCACAGATGTCTGGAACACTGCTGGCTTCCAATATAAATTCCTGATGTTGCTTAATTAAGGTCAGAGCAACCCGGAATATGATTTTGGAGCCTTCGTTGAACAAACAGTCCCAGATTCGTAGCACCGTCTGTAGAGACACAGAAATGCCCCATCATTTCACTGCAGCCCACTCAGCTCCTGGGCTGATCAAGGTACTCACCTCCACAGGTAGAATGTCCACAAACAGGCAGATGAACCAGCGGGACACCAGCAGGGTCCACAACACACCATGGCCATCCATCAGGGCTGCCACCGCTGGTAGTTTCATCCTCACCAGCTCTGCCAGGACCTCTTGATCAGTCTTCAGCCCCAGCATTGCTGGGCTATAGTAATCTGCCACACAGAGACGAGGGACTGAGACTCAAATCAGCAGGGCCTGGGGGCAGAGGCCTGTACTCCCAGCTACTTGGGAGGTTAAGGCAGGATAAATTGATGCCTGCTTGACCCACAGAGTGGGTTCAGATAACTCCATAAGCCCATTTCAAAATGAAAGTTAAGAAGAGGGCTAAGGGAGGAGCTCAGTGGTAAGGCATTTGCATAGCATGTACAAAGTCCCTGGGTTTCATCTCCTACACACACACACACACAAAGATTCATCACCTGTGTAAAGAAAGGTTGACACAGCCCCTCCACAGAGGACCCGTGAAGGCAGCCAGGTAAGTGGGCTAAGCCAGCAGAGACAAGGGTTTTGAGTGATTCGACTTCCTCAGTCCTCAGAGCATCAGATTCCAGCCACCACTGAATGGTGAGGAATGGGAGTTATGGGTTAATGGGACAGAGTTTCAGGTTGGGCCTCAGGGCTGGGATTCAGCTCAGCTGGACAACCTGCAAGGCCCTGGCTTTGATCCAGCACTGGATAAACTAGGTATGATGGCACACATCCAAAATCCAAGACTTGGGAGATGTAACGTTTAGCTACATAGTGTTTCTGAGACTAGCCTGTGCTACATGATGGGGTGGGGAGGAAGCAAAAAGAATAGGAAAGGAAGCATTAGGGTGGTAAATTTTATCTTAGAATAAAAATCAAATTCATACAAGTTCCTCCAACACCATTACATTTGAAGACAAATCTTACCAAAATAGTTTTGAGTTTCCTACTCGATTTTTTTTCTTTAAATTACAATTTTTTATTCAGTGGGCAAGGAGGAGCATGTGGGCCATTAATGGCCATACCTGTGGAGAGCAGAGGGCAACTTCACAGTCTTGGTTTTCTCTGCTCAACAAAATGGGTCCTGGTTATCAAACGGCGGTTAGCCTAGGAGACGAGGACTCCACCCACTGAGCCATCCCACTGGGGCCGGACTACAGTTTTTAAGTCGTTGGTGCAATTGATGTTATAAATTTTAATGCTTGATTTACACTACAAATAAATCACTAAGTGTGATTAAACGGAAAACCATGGTACACTAATTATACACCAACAGTGTCTTGTCTATGAAGTGAATGCAAAACAGGCACTGTGCCACAGGATGAGCAGTCCACACGCATTCAGTGTGCGTGAGAGAATCAGTCTACCGCCATGCAGTTCCAAGGCAGCCTATCTCAAAACCAGAAACAAAAGTAAGAAAGGAAGGAAAGAAGGAAAGGAAAATAAAAAGAGCTGTCCTCTTGCACTCTTTGGGTCTGCCTCTTGGAGGGATCCTTTTTACCGCTTGTTCTTGTTTTAGCTGTTTGCTTATTCGGGTTGTTTTTGGGGGAAGGGGGGTGCTGGCAATTCTCTGAGATCCCAGGATGGCCTAACATTGCGACTCTCTTGTCTTAACCTCCTAAATGCAGAGATTCCACACTAGGATCACAGCCTGGCTCTCCTTCCTAACTCTGCACATCTTGTTTAGCTGGGAGAGACTCGTGCAGAGACAGCCAGGGCCATCCCCAGCTCAGCAGAGGGACAAGAGCCGAGCGGGGACAGAGGAGATTTGCAGAGGAGCATTTTGTGACCTTGGCCCTGCTTGGAAGCTTAGACCAGCTTCCAAAAATAGGGCTGTTAAACTCACGCTCTGAACTCCACAGCCCTGAGACGGTCTCCAGGGGGAGGACTGCATTAACCCACTACACCTCCACTTTCCTCCCAGTGTCCTGTGGAAGCCGCACCATTGTGTGCCGCCCTTGGGCATTACGTATGGCCTATGTGCATAGACTGGGTTGGAGACGTCTATGCCTCTGCTCACAGCTGCACACCCAGGCTCAACCCCAGGACAAGGCAGATGTTTCCAAGTTCTAATCTTGATACTTTTCACTCTTCGTGGTCTCCACAGTAAGGATGTACGCACTCTGTGGCAGGCATTCTGAGACTCCACCTATTGGCTTCTCATTACAGATAAAGAACATGTCAAAAGTACTTATTAGCACCAGTATGCTGGAGCCCAGATTTGCTGGCAGACAGGTTCTGCTTGGAGTGAGTGAGCCCTTCACCTTTTGTTATAAACCCCTGAGGAGGCCAGCTCAGCTGCCCTCCCTGCAACCAGCCTAAATGAAAACAAAGAACTGGGTGGTGGTGGCACAGGCCTTTAATCCCAGTACTCAAGAGGCAGAGGCAGCTGGGGTTCCGTGAGTCTGAGGTCAGCCTAGTGTAGGCAGTAGTTCCAGGATAGCCAGGGCTGCACAGAGAAACCCTGTCTTTAAAAAAAAAAAAAAAAAAAAAAAAAAAAAAAAAAAAAAAAAAAAAAAAAAGGGTGGGGGGAGAAGGAGGAAGAAGGTGATGGTGGCAGTGACGGTGATGATGAACAGTTTGGGGAAAGTGATGTATGGAGACAGCAACTCCTGGGATAAGAACGAATGCTTAGGCCCCAGAGCTATGACACAGTAGGAGCCAATGAACAGCACCTTACCCTGCACACCCAGGCCTTGCAGGTGGCTCTCAAGAGCCAGAGGCCCAGCCTTGGATACCAGTGCCTCTCTTGCTGTGACCTAGGGATACCACTCAGCTATGCCTACCAGGATGCAGTCACATCCCAAGTTCAAGAATATCCTAAGGCTCCCAGATCTGAGGCTGAAGGGCAGAGAGTCCCAGGATATGTGCCACCTAGGAGAAAACAGCATCGAGGCCTGGTCCAGGACTTTTGGGGTGCACCCTGCAGTTTGAGGTGGCATCTGTCTCGGTTGGTCTCTCTCTCTCTCAGCTTTTTGAGACAGGAATTCTATCCTGATGTAGCTCAGGCTGTTCTTGAACTGGTGACTTTTCCTGCCTTAATCTTCCAAGTGCTGGAAGTATGGCATACACTGGTTTGTTCTTTTGTTTGGGGTTTTTTTTGTTTGTTTGTTTTTGGTTTGGTTTGATTTGGTGTTTCAAGACAGAGTTTCTCTCTGTGTAGCCTTGGCCATCCTAGAACTCCCAGACTGGCTTCTGACTCCGAGATCTGCCTGCCTCTGCCTCCCAAGTACTCCCATGCACCACCATAGCTTGAGGGTACACTGGTCTTTTTAGTGGATAAGGAGAGAGTGTGTCTGTGGGTTGAGGATCTGTATCTTCTCCTCCCCCAGCGAGAAACTTGAAAGAGGAACTGGTGATCAGGAGCGACAGAAGTAAACAGACTTTAAAAGAAACCTAGCTGGGACTAGGGTAGGGGGAGGTGTCCATGTAGCCCCTGCTTGGGGAAGCTGGAAATGGGGAGGGGCTATGAAGGGTGTCCTCAAGAGCCCAGAAGGTCCAGTCCTGCTGGAATGTATAGCGGGCGCCTACCTAGCAGGTTCTGCTCTCTGTGTTATTCACTATACTCCCAGCACCGGGCATGAGAGCAGGGTCAGTCAAGGATCTTCCCTGGGTTGCAGTTCCATTGTGTTCTATGTATCAGCAAGTTCAAAGCCAAACTGGGCACCTTGATGAATAAGTTGGATGTTGTGGGACACACCTTTAAGCCTAGCACTTTGTAGGCAGAGGCAGGTGGATTTCTATAATCTCTGTGATTTTGAGCCAGCCTGGTCTACACAGAGAGTTCTGGGACAACAAGGCTACATCTCTGTCTCAAAAAGGTAAGTAAGTGCTGGAGAGATTGCTCTTAAGAGCACTGACTGCTCTTCCAGAGGATATGATGGGTTCAATTCCCAACACCCTCATGATGGCTTATAACTAGCTCTGGTCTCAGGGGTCCCATACTCTCTCCTGGTCTCTGATGGCACAAGGCATGCATGTGACACAATATGCAGGCAAAAACCCCACACACATAAGAAAATCTTTTTATTTTCATATTTAAATATATGAAAATTTCTAATTCCTAAACCCATTAATTATAAAAGACTGAAAGGCAAAATAGGTACTGAAAATTAACTGGAAAATGAAAAACAAGTTCTAGGTTGGGAGATTAGACCCCAAGTCCTACTTTCAGAATGAGGGTGCCCCAATATGTGGGCACAACACAGTACTGGGATCCCCTTTCTGAGCTCCATGGCCGGAAGAGGGAGACTGGGATGATCTTACTCAGATTATTTTTTGCTGCCTGGCTTCAGAGGAAGAGCCAGACTCACAGGTCTAATTCCCAAAGGACACTCCTGACCCCAGAATGAACCTACGTGGCACATGATCCAACCCACAACCAAGGCAGGTGGCCTTCGGAAAGCCACCAGGAAAGTGAGCATCTGCTTAGACTCAGCCGAGACCAGCAGACAAGGGATCCTGCACTCCAGCCCTCCTTCACCAGGACCTGTGGCCTGCAGAGACCTGGAGCCCCTAGCATCACGGTTATGCCTGGCTTGGGCAGAGGTGTTTCTGTGACCTGCAGTTAGCAGCCTGTTTCCCTTCCTTTCAGGGGAAACCGGTCAGACTTTTCCTGGGCATGCAGGAACCCATTCACTAGGAGATGGGAGAGTGCCAACATGAAGAGGGCTGTAGCCAAAGGTGGGCAGAGCCTCTAGGCAGACTCAGGAATTCTCCACCCCAGACAGGCCATTAGCCTGGTATCAGCGTCCTTCCACTTGATGACGTCAAGCCCATCTGAGCAGCCATCATGACAGACGGATGGAGCAGCAGCATGGGGACAAGGCTGACTCAGGACCTGCAAGCCTACCATGACATAAGAGCCCACTTTCGGGGACACTGTGGTTAGAAGAGGTACAAGCAGAGTGCTCAGTCTGCAGGGCACCACCAGCCCGGGACCTAACCACCCACGATGGTGCCATCAACCAAGAAAACATACCACAGGCTTACCTACAGGGCATTTTCTCAGGTGAGGTTCCCTCTACCCCAAATGACTCTAGCTGTGTCAAACTGACATAAAACCAGCCTCACAGACTAGCGGCAGCAACAAGGTGAGCTTACTTCTGTCTGGTGGGTCCCGGTCCACCAGCATCTCCTACCGCAGGTCTCAGCAAGTGCACCTCGTGCACATCACCATCCTATCATGGTACAGGACCCAGACTTGGAAAAGACAGCAGACATCAGCCTTGAGCTGACCCGCTCCCTAGACCTCCAGTCTCCTTAAATGGGAAGTGGGCTTGACCAATGTGAACATACAACTTAGGCTGAAGTGAGGCTATATTTGAAGTTTAGCAGGAACCAGGCAAACAGCCCAGGCTCGTGGCCACAACCCCACCCATGTTCTCAACACCCTTCTGAGGGGCCACACATAGGACTGGCCAGACAGAACAATCCTCTTTCCCAGGTAACCATAGCGATAGCACTGGCTCTTCCCAGGGACCCTCACTGCAGCTCAGGGTCTACAATGGCTTTACTACAACTGGTGACTATTCTCTGTTAGTGAACAGAGAAGGCACACAGGTTCGTCCTTTCCCACTTATAAAGCAGCCTTCTGTGGAAATAATGTAATGTACTGACTTCTAACAAGCTCAGTAGTATGTTTGGACTGTGTGGTTCATATGTGATCCAGTACAGTAAAGGAACCATCCAGACACATGGCCAAAGGCAAGACCACGCCCTAAGCAGAGAGCAAAGAAACCCAATTCTTTAGCTTCCACAAAGGCATGGTTTTCGCTACATTCTTTCTCTTTCCCATGCTGGATTAAACCCCAAACCTTTCTTAATAAAAGCCTGCGTTGCACCCCAACCATTTCACTCCATCCTAACCTGGCTCGGCTAGCCAGACCTTTTCAAAGACACCAGAATCAGGGCAGGGTAGGGCAGGGTGAATAAAGAGGACTTTAAACCTACCAGGCAGTATTCTTCCAACAAGAGCATCCAAGAGCCAGAAAGACTCTTCTTCATTTTTCGTGATAAGGATCAGATACCCAGCTATGAAGTTCATTCCCTGAAATCAGAATGAAAAATAAACTTCACAGATCTACACAAACAGAACACAGTGTTTCAGCTCACAGCAGGTTCCAGTCTTTTGCCCTTCCTGGAAACTTGTGAGACTCTAGGCCATCTGTTTTCAGCCCTCCTAATTCCCTACTCTTTAATACTGTTCCTTGTGATCTGCTGACCCCAGCCATAAAACTGTCTCGTTGCCACTTGAGAACTGTATTTTGCTACTGTTGTAGATCACAACATAAATACATGCTACACAGGATATCTGATATGCAACCCACAGGCTGCCAACTGCTGCTCTCAACCCACCTTTGCTTACCACGGTGGAGAACCAAAGCTAGCTGTCTACACTGTTCAGCCAGCCAAAGTGAGGGCATTCAGCCTGAAGAACACCGCTGCCACTCACAATATGAAACCAAAGGCGCTCTCCTCCTATCGCTGGCCTGTGGTACAGTCAGTGAACGCTGCCTGACGCCTAGGTGGTCAGCCTGAACCGACGGACCAGTACCGAGGCCTTGCAGAGGGGAAACTGTTTGCGACTGTGTCTGTAACTGCAGCAAACATCACCCAGGCCCGAGTGACACAGTCCTGTAACCCCCTCCCCCTCCAAGGTTTTTCAGAAGCTGAGGTAGGAGGACCATGAGTTCAAGGCCAGCCTGGGCAACTTACTAAGACTCTGACTCAAAAAAACTTTTTTAAAAGTGAGAAGAGGACTATGGGATAGCTCAAAGGGGAGGCACACGCTCTGCATGTTCAATCCTCAGTCTCCCAAAAGGACAAATGATAAAAATCAGTGGGGATCATGGTCCTGCCTGAAGAAGTGGGGTGCCAAGAAGATTCTCTCCCTAACAGGCAGATGCCATCAAGGTGCTAAGTGCTGGCACAAAGCTAGGCAGAGGTCATGGCCCTTGGAGCTTATGGGGACCTAGGAGTGTAATTTTCTGTCACTTCTGGAAGGATAAGGCTTTGCAGAACTCCAACAACAGTTTAGGTTCAAATACCAAATGGGCACCACATTGGGGTCTGCACAAAGATACAAGTATCAGCAAGAGGCAACGCCCACTGCCAGGCAGGGCCTCCACACCTCTTCTACACCCAGTGTCCATGACACTCAGTGCACAAGTTAGATGCACAGGGGCTCCGGAGATGGCCCTAGCAAAGTGTCTGTTCCACAACTGGATTTGAATCCTCAGTGCCCATATTCGGAAGTCAGCATCTCCATACTAGGGAGGTGGAGACAGGCAGATTACTCCAGGACCTACTGGCTCAGATCCCCCTAAGTTAGCAGGCAGCAGATTCAGTGAGCTCAGAGGCCAGTGTTTTTAAAATGAGGTAGGAAGCACACATGACAGGGCAGAGGCCGAGGACAGCTCTATGCTCCTGCATTCTGAGCTCACGAGGGAGGCAGATCCCGGGAAGATGTCAATGTAGGAATGGAGGTGACAGAGGTGCTTCACCTGTGTGAAGTCCATCCTCATCAAAAGACTGCAAGACTTGGACTTCCCCATGTTACGGGCAGGAATTTGTCCCCAAAGCCAGAAGTCTTCTGCCTCAATGTGGCTTCATTTGGAAACAGGTCTGTGCAGATGTCACTAGCTAAAACAAGTTCCCTTTGGAACAGGGACCTCTACTTAGCTGATGTGTGCCCTTATGAACTGGGAGCGCCTAGACACAGACAGCACGCAGGGCAAACCTGGAGATGACAATCTCAGGAATGTCACATTCTGGGGTGAGGCCTGGACAGGAAGTAGGAAGTATCATCCTTAACAGCTGCAGAGGAGGTGGCCCTGAGGGTAGACCCAACCACACCCAGGTCTCACATTTCCAGAATCTTTCTAGGTTAAGCCATGCAGTTTGCAAGTTCACTGGCCCTAGCATACTCCCAAACATAGCCAGGAAACTGTTCCCCAACTGGCCATCCAAACAAGACCAAAATCTGCAGGTGAGACCCATTACGGCAGACATCCAGCAACTGGAGAGGACAGCGTTGCGATGCTCTCCACGGCCACAGGAAGCCTGCACGGCGCACTTCAGGCCCCAATCTCCTTCTGTTCTGGGCCCACTCAACATCATCCCCACTCTTCCTAATTCCCACCCTCACCAAAGTTGCCCAACAGGCACCCTGTGCATTTCCAGCAAGGACAAGCTGCAAGCCTACTGTGAGAAGGAATCCCTACCCAGATCTCGTGAGTCCGAAATAAAGCTTGTACCTGCAAAACGTTTGCTCTAGACCTATGGGGTGCCAAATGTCCCCCCTAAAGCATACCAGTCCTAAGGCTCTGGGGGCTCACCTGGCAGTACCCCACGTCTCGGTTATGTAGCCCATACGCCAGGAGCACGTTGTACAGGGTCTTCTGGAGACAAGGATCCGCAGTCTTCCGGAACATTACGTTGTCAGGGAATGTCCGGTTCAAGTCTACACAGAAATTCACCAGCATCATGAAGCCTCTCCAAATCTGCCAAGGTGGCCAGATTCTGGGTTGGGTCTGGAATGGCACCATCTGGCTGCACCCGAGTCACCCCAGAGAAGCCTAGCTACCACCTCAAGTGTGCTACACACCTGAGCCTGGGCAGCGCAGGAGACGGCACGCTGCACCAGGAAGGGGAACAGTGATGGGCCCAGGGTTCTTTCAGAATTGGGAATAGCTCGTGGCTTCCCTGAGCTATGGTCTCTCCACTGGACACTTCCAATCACCCTGTCAGCATGGGTGAAAGCTTCCAGATTCCAAAGATCAAATATATAGGACTAGGGCTGGCATGGAGCACCCCCTCGGATCTTTAACCCAGCACCGTAGAAAGAGAAGCCGTCAGATTTCCATGTGTTCAAGGCCAGCCAAGGCTACATAACGAAAATCGGTCTCAACAAACAACAAAGCACTAGGCTTGGTGGCCCACAACTGTAACAACAACACACTCAAGGGTAAGGCAGAGCTAGCCTGGGCTACAGTGTGCACCACAGCTTCAAGAGAACTGAAACAAAAACCACCCAGAACATAGAAAGAATGGGCCGAGATCCCCTTCAGAGATAAACCAATACCAAGAATTGAGTAAACTCATGCTGCCGGGTTTTGTGCCAATGCTTCCTTACCCCGCCCCCTTCCTGCTCTCTTAGCCCTTCACCTTCCATAACCTCCCAGACCCAAAACATCTCCCCTGGAACTATAAACATCCGCTGATGCAGAGCAGTCAGGAACAGCAGCGCATGGCTACTTCAGACTAGAGGGCAGGGCCGCGTTCACCCCACATGGGGAATCCACCCTTGACCATGACACTGTCTTTCTATGGCCTAGGTAAAGCTGAGATGTGGATGAAGCTTGTGGGCCTGTTTGTGCAGCACAGAGTGGTTCTGTGGAAATGACAGGTCCACCGTGTGGTTCTCTACGATGGTTCATCCAGATACTCAAAGCAGAAGCCGGGGATATGGCTCAGGCGACAGTGCTTGACTGAGCGTAGAAAGCCCTGGGTTTGCTCTCCAACACCACAAACCCCAGGCATGGCGGTATGCACTGGAATCCCAGCTCTCGGGAGGTAGAGACAGGTCAGCTATGGTTACAGAGGGAGGTCCAGACCAGTCTGGAAAGCCTTTTTAAGAAAAAAACCAAGGTACATGCCACCAAGCCTGGTGGCCCGCGCGTGCCCGCACGCTCTCCTTGGTACCTACACAATGGAAGGAGAAGCAGTTCCCACAAGCTGTCCTTGCCTCTCTGTCCTCTAAATGTACACACAAGCACAAGACCAATCAATACAGTGAAACCTCGAAAACAAGCGCGGTCCGGGCCTTGTACCTCTTCAGTCCTGCACTTGGGAGGTAGAGACTGGCAGACTGTGAGCTGAGGCCAGCCTGGTCTACATAGCAAGTTCTAGGCTAGCTACGTGACGGAGCTTACACATGTCCATTAGTGTGAGCCGAATGGAGAATGCCATACACCAGGGTTGGAATATAAACTGACGTTAGTGTTTAACGGGACAGTTTCGGTTTGGGAAATAAAAGGTAAATTATAATATGCATATTTTCCCACAATACTTTTTTTTCCAAAAAGGCCCTGAACAGAACCTTTAAAATCATTTTCCCAAACAAACAGCTATAGTCAATTGTATGTAAGACACTCAAGGCTACCTGAAGCCCTCACTGGGTTTCACGCCCCCACAAAGTGCCTCAGCTCACGTGAACTAAAACTCGGGAGGGCAGTGGAGGCCCTGCCCAAGACAGGGACAAGCTCTTCCCTCAGCCTCTGTTCTTTGCTAGGTAACTCTGGCGCACTGTGCTCACACTGGTGTGGCTGACCACTGGTGTGGCTGTCCAAAGTTTTCATTTGCTCATTTCCTCACGAGATGGCAGTCATAAAAATTTCTGCTGTCCTCCTTGTGAACACTTTAGTCTTGACTTCCCCCCAAAACTTAGCATCTGTAGGCCCATCTTTAGTAAGGTAGACTTCCTTATTGCCTAAGACTTGAGCAAGGGTGAGTCTCTGCTCCTGGAAGGACCCTACTCCACCCTCCCCACCCAAGTTGCATGGCACGGGGCTCTGAGCTCAGGCCTCCCACCTGTCCTGATGGCTTCCTCCAGGCTGGAAATGCTCTCTCCCTCGAGCAGACGATGATAGTATCCAGGGTTCTGGTCCATCTGGGCCTGGGCTCCACTCACGGCCATCCACACACGGGCCCGGTGCTCCAGTGGGATTCCCTTCCGGACATAGCGCTTCACTGAAACCCAGAGAGACTGAGGTTGAGCCCAGGGGATAAGGATGATGCCTGTCTTCCTAAACCAATCCAGAGAGAAACAAAAGCTTCCTAACTCCGCCCAGATAGAGTCCACAAGGCTTCTGAAATGGAACACAACCAGTGCCTATCCAAACCACTCTCTTCGACTATACTGTCTACCCAGCTTGGGGGCAGACTTGGGCTGCAGGGTCACCTTCATCCTCTCTACCACCAGCTCGAAAGCTTCTTACCCTCGATGCCGAGGACCGAAGGACTCTGTCCAGGATGATTCGTGGCCCTAGAAGGCCACTCTGCCCACCATGCTGGTTAGACCCAGCAAAGGACCAAAGAACGTTTGCCCAACCGGGGTATGGCCCAGTAGAATAGAACGTGCTTGGTGTATACAGGGCCCTAGATCCTATGCTCAGAACCAGAAGAGACAGAAACAAAAGTTAAAAAGAGACAAACTAAAATTTAAAAATGCCTCGGTTGGGAAGTAGGCAGAGATGTGGAGTCTCCGCTGCCCATGGGACTTCAGGTAGGGAGGAAGGGCCAAGGGACTTCGGGGAGGCAGTTCTCGGGGACCTTAAACACCAACCAGGCACTGGTCCTAACCTGGAGGAACAGACACAGGAGATCCAGGCCAGGTCGGACAGTCACACAGCACATAGTGACAGGGACAGAAGCCTGAGGGAGGCCAAAGATGCCTGCCGACTCGGCAGACCCCAGGAGCCCAGAGGGACCATGGCTTCAGCATCTGTATCTCTGTCTCAGTTTCTCTCTCCCACTGATCAGCACTTTACCTGACAGGGATATTTTTGTTTGTAATTAAAGGCTGATGACTTTAACATGATTGAGCCTGAAGGAGGGAAGAGACACAAAGTATCTACTCAATTTCACACCTTGTCTCTTCTCCCCAGCTGCTCCTTGGCCCAGAGCTGCTGCTGTCTTAATAACATCTTCAATATTTGCTTCTTCAAAGTAAACAGTCAAAGCTTTGCTGTTCCCCCTTGACATTATATTATTTAAGAACTCATTATTTTGGGTTGCAGAGATGGATCAGTGGTTAACAGCACTTGCTGCTCTGGCAGGGACAGAAGCTGTGTCCAACTCACAGCAGCCAAGTGGCAGCTTGCAACCATCTACAACTCCAGTCCCAGGGGATCTGATACCCTCTTCTGATGTCCCTGGGCACCAGGCACGCATGTGGTACATACACACATGCAGGAAAAACACCCACATATACATTTTTTTAAAAAATTAAAAATTACTTTAAAAAGAAACTAACTTTAGGGCGTGCTATAATTTGGATGTTAACTATGTCCCGGGCCCTTTTATCTAAGGTATGGTTCCCCAGAATAGTGCTACAAGGGGGCAGCAACTTTTAAAGGTGGTGCCAATGTGGTCTTCTAGTAACTGGAGGTTCTGCCCTTGAAGGACCTCGAAATGTTCTTTCTCCTCTTTCCTGGCCACGAGGTGAACTGGTAAATCCAAGTCCAGTTGATGAAAAGGGAAAAAACAAAAACAGAGCCCAACAGAACATCATTTGCTTCCCATGCATGGGGTCCTTTCTATCAGCTTTATGAGAGAGGGGCAGGGAGAGAGGGAAGGAGGGAGGGAGGGAAAGAGGGAGGGAACCTGAACCTGAGGCATCAATTATGTTCAACAGACAAATCATAAAAAGTAACTCCACATGGGCTGGAAAGATGGTCAGCAGGTAAAGGCACTGGCATTGAAAGCTCATCAGCCTGAGTCGGGTCCCCAGAACTCATAAATTGAAGGTGGAAGGAGAGAATGACTCCACAGTGTTGTCCTCTGACCTACGGACACGCAGCATGCTGACTATAAACCCACAGTAACAAAAACAATTCATGGTACACAGTATAGATCGGAGAAACCGCTGGCTACAGAGTTGGCTCTGTGCTTAAAAGAACTGGTTGTTTTTCCAGAGGATCTGGGTTCAATTACCAGCACCCACACGCATGCAGGCAAAATACCCACGTGTATTTTTTTTTTTAATCTTTTTTAAAGCAATGCAGAAAAACAGACTCATACAAAGAAAGCCAATTGCTTTTTGACAAAAGTGGCAAAGAAAATTCAACACAGTAAGAATAGTTTGTCCAAAGAAAGAATGGTTTAAAATTAAAAAAACAACAACAACAATGTAAAAGCTGCAGCCCTCAGGTGTGGTGGGAATGCAAAAATGCACAGCAGTCACTTGGGAAACGCTTGGAGGTTCTTTTCTGGCTCCTCTCCCCCTCCCCTTGGATTCTGGGGATCAGATTCTAGGCCTTACACAGGCCAGACAATGCAATGTCTTACCAGTTAAGCCTTTAATATAATCTATCAATCTCACTAAGAAAACCTGAAAGCCTGGCATACACTAACGCCTGTGATAAGCAGAGAGGTTGAGAACCGCCTCAGCAGCAGAAGGAATGAGCAACCAGGGCACAGGAGATCTCAGCCGAGCCTCTAGTGCAGTGTGGAAACCAAACTCAACTGCTACAGCCCAGCCAAGCAGGGACATGGCACCCTGGGAAGATGGACTGGCAGGGAGTGAGCGGTCCATAGAACTCTGAAGGGGTCAAACTGTTTTCATGTTTCGTGTGTACGGGATGGGCACACCCACCAGAGTGCTGGATTTCCTGGTGCTGGAGTTTTATAGTCTCCTATACAGCCTGACATAGGTACTGGGAACCACATTTTGTAAGCACGACAGATTCTAATTATGGGGCCATCTTGCCAGCCTCCCCTCCCCCCAGTGTTTTTCAGGACCTCACTACGTAGCCCTAGCTACATAAAAAGAATACAAAACAAGATAATCAAAAAGACTAATCTGTCCAAATAAAGAGTGGTTAAAGAAAACAACACCAACGATGTAAAATCTGTAGCCACTGGAGCCCCATGTGTGGCGGAAATGCTAAAACCACACAGCTGATTCAGAAAATGCCTGCTATGTCTTTTCTGGCTCCCCACACCAGAATTGATTCTGGGAATTAGCTTCTAGGCCTAGAATGTGATCCCTATGAAGACCAGGGTGACTTCTAAACTTATAGCAATCCTCCTGTCTCTGCTTCCTAAGAACTGCGGTGAACGTCACACTGGTTCTGGTTTAAATTTTAACTCTTTGGCTGTTTGTCTAAAATCCTAAACCTGAGCAGTCAGAACACTGGGTTTCACTGTAAATTTCAAAATAATTTAGTGTACAAGGTTATTGTTGTGTTTAAGCAAAGGACAAAACAGTCCCACAAACCAGTTCCTGAGTCTGATACCTGCTCTGCTATGGCTTCCTAGCCCCACACCCAAGCATGCCTCAGTTTCCTTATTCAGCCCAGGCACTGCAGTGGCCAAGCTGGGACTCCCTGCTGTCCCAGAAGCCAGACTCCAGGACGCCTTTATCTTCTCTAAACTTTCTTTGTTTCTCCAAGGGGAATGAAGACAGCTTTCTTGCCCTCACAGAAGAACTGGGCTCCTTCTGAGGGCAGGGTTCACCCAGAGACAGTCATTAAACCCTGTAGAAAGCTATCTCCCATCTGTCTACCCAACCAAGTCAAGGAAAAGCCAGGTGTGGGGCATCTGACTCTGACCATGCTTCTACAAAGTACTTGGAGTACAGGAGTGTGCAACGTGTCCTCAGCACCAAGGACAGTAAACAGAGAAAGGCAGAACAGAGGGCTGAGTTCAGACTCCCCCTGCTACAGAAAAAGCATGCTCTATTCTTGGGGCCTCCAGGTAGAGCTGGGACACGGGACAGGAAACAGTATTCACCTTACCCGCCTCCATCAGAAGAGTGACTTACAGCCGTCATCTGGGATCTCAGATAACAAGATTTGCAGGTAACTGGAGACATCCAGATGAGAGGGGAGATGCAGAGAGCCTGTGTGGTGGCTTCTTCCCGCCTGGCCGTTTGAGACAGCATGTCAGTCTCCTCCGATACCAGGGGCATAAGCCATGACCTAAAACATTCTCTCCCGTGTAGACAAAGGGGAAACCCTCAATTAGAAACCTCTTTGGGACAGACAGAATACCATCATGTTGATGTCCCCGGGCAAGATCGGTGGTCCCTTATGGTTGGGTAACTCCTTTTTGATACAGAAGATGCTTACCTCACACTGACAAGGCCAAGAAGACCAGCTTAAAGCCAGAAGATGAGAGGAGGCACCAAGAGGGAAAGAGAAAGAAAGGCGTGGCAGCCCTTAATAGGATGTGTCCTTACAGTCCCTTAACCCACCCCCACCCCAATCCAGATGCTTGCAGACTCCTGGCTTCTCCTCTTCCTCTCTTTGATCTCCTGGCAGCTGGTGCACCCTGCAGCTTGCCTGCTCTACAGTCTCCCTGAGTTCCCTTCTGAATCTGTTGAAAGCTCTTTACTAACCCCAAGGCATTGCAATGCACGACTTTAATCCCAGCACTAGGGAGGCAGGGGTGGGTGGATGTCTGTGAGTTTGAGGCCAGCCCGGTTTATACAGCAAGTTCTAGTTCAGCCAGGGCTAGAAAGATCATATCTTAAACAAACAAACAGGGAAATTCACCAGTGAGATTCAGAACGTGGATAAGTGGCCCAGTGCCCACTACTGACTCCGACAGGCAGAACACCACCCAAACCAGAAAGCTATGGATGGTGGTAGACAGACAGAATGCCTGCATCCGGGGGCTGACACACAAGGACCTCATGTTGAAGGTTCGTCTGGATTACAAGACACTGCCTCAAAAACCAAGTGAGATACAGACAGACACATATATGTGCATGCATGCTCGTGCTCACACTGGTACACACACACACACACACACACACACACACACACACACACACAGGATTTAACACACTGAGGCCCTGGCTCCTAACCCTCCCCCCATATGTGGAGGCATCTCTCTGGATCATGTGATCTCTCCTGGGACTAGTCACCTGCTGATTCCAGTCCAGCCAACCCAGAATATCTGTCAGGAAATTCCCATTTCTGGAACAACTTGTCTACACCTGTTTTACGCTCGATCGATCGAACTTTGCCAGCACTATAGGTCCCTACCCAGAAACACTTTCCTCTCAACACCCCATACCTCTTACTGATTAAGCTTTGATTCCTGCCGACTTCAGGACAACTCTGCCCTGCCTCTGAGGCTGCGTCCCTCAGGCCAATGGTCTGCCAGGAGCCGGACACCTCTGCTTACACTGTTTATGCCTAATCACGGCCTAATGGATATCACATAGCCAGAGGAATAGTAAGACGATGGTTAAAACAGGTTAAACTTTTTGGGGGGAGGGAGATTTATTTCTAGCCAGGCCTGGTGTGGCACTATGCATACTTAATTTCAGTCAGAAGATGGAGGCAGGTGGGTCTCTGTGAGTTTGAACTCAGTCTGGTCTACACAGAGAGTTCTATTCTAAGCCAGCTCTGGCTGCACAGTGAGGCACTGTCAAAAAAAAAAAAAAAAAAAAGGAAAGAGACAGGCCCTCTATGTAGCCCTGACTGTCCTTCCTATGTAGACCAGGCTGGCCTCAAACTACTCACATAGACCCACCCAAGTGGTGGGATTAAAGGCATGTGACGTGTGTGTGTGTGTGCATTTGTGCACACATGTTTACATGTGACTATGTGTGTCCACAAAGGCCAGAGCCATTGGATTCCCTGGAAGCTGTGACCCACCCTATGCAGTGCTGGAAACTGACCTCAGGTCCTCTGGAAGAGGAGGAAGCACTGTGCCTCTTCATGTCTGAGCTCTCTCTCCAGCCCAGCAAGTTAAACTTTCAGAGAGTTGAGACAACAATTCAGATGCAAAGCAAACCTGAAGCTGGTACTACACTACTTCAAACCAGGCCTAGAGGCTGAGGCCTGCAGAGGTCACAGGTTCAAGGCCTCTCTGGGCTGCACTCATGCTGGCATGTGTAAGGGACCTGCACAGACCTACATATTCCAGGGATAATCAGTCTGACTTATCCTTCTAGCCACAGGAGTCACTTCTTCTACGGACGTGCTCCTGAGGGACACACGAAGGCAGTCCCCAGTGGTTACTTCTATGGTAGACTAGAGCCTGGGGTGGGAGAGAAGAGGCTTCATTATGCATCTTTCCTTATAACTAAAATGTTCACCATGGGCATGAATTATGTATGAAGTGTAAATAAAACTCTCCAACCTTAAAAGACAAGAAAGTTGTGCTTGTTGAAATTACTCTTGAACACAGAAAGAGTAGAAGCGGAGAGGGAAGATGTAGGTGCTCGCTGGGAACACACAGAAACCACCGGCCCCTCTCCGCCTTTACACCTGTCCCTACCCCTACGCTTGGGTCACCATGACTCTTGAACAGCCAATCCCCCCCACGGTCATACTGCAGGTCTGTCTACCTGGTCACCTGGCAAACACCTTTACTAACTCCTTTAGCAAATATTAAATCATTATTATTGCAATGAAACAATGTTCCCTGTACCCAGGGGTCTACAGTGAAATAAACAAAATGCCCCACAATCAGGGAGGGGCCTTTGATCCTACTAAGAAAACAAATGTATCAAATACGGTGTAGGGGGAAGGGAAGAAATGCTTTGATAGGCATGGTAGTTCCTGTTCAGAGAAACAGCAAAGTTTGTCTCCAAACTGGACTACCAGGAGCCCAGCCTGTCTGATTTGGAAGCGTGAAATCCATCTGGTGCCCAGCCCCCCACTGCAGCTCCTGTTAGGAAAGGACATACTCAGAGCCCCACCCTGAGTGCCCCACCCTTACCCATCTCTGAGGACTAGGTGCTGTTCTAAACCCCCTCAGAACTCGAGGCTTCTGAGCAAGTATGGACTTTGCCCATCTTCGGTTAAGAGGGTGTGGTGACCATGGAGAAAACTCAGCCTGGTGTGGAGCACCCAGGCCTGCTCTGTGGCACATACACATCCCTCAAGTCAGTGCGTGGGCAGGGGTGTCCCAGGAGTCGCGTTTGGGGGGGGGGATGGGGCTCAACTAAAGAGGGGTCCAGTGCCTATGGAAATGCTTGTGTATGCTCGTGCACAGGGTAGTGATGATGTTTGTAGGTCTAGCTTTAGGAGCGATGCGGATCCTGCTGCTGAGGAGTCCCATTATAGAAGGATCCCGCGATTGGAGTGCGGGGGAGTCATGCTCGCGGGGTTTCGCTATTCTGGGTCTACTGTTGGGCAGTCATGCCATGCCATAGGGACTGTAACTATTGCAGGGTAGTAGCTACTGCAGGGAAGTCCTGCAATCCAGAGGTCGCGCTGGGGGTCGCGCCACAGGGGTTCTGGCTGTTGCGATAAAGTCCTGTTTGTTTGAATGGCTGCTATGCCAGCCAGCATCAGGCCTCTCACCTGTCACGCTTTTCCGGACACCACCGCTTCCCTTTAGAAGTTTGGACCATTTGATCGCCCTCTTGGTGAGTATCACCAGGTACGTGGAAAAGAATTCTTCATAAGCCGCATAATCAAAGTCTTCGGGCCTTTCAAATCCATATGGATCGATCCTACAAACGAAAAAGAACCTGTTTCCCGAACCAAGTTTCCGCGCCTGCGGGGATGCGGCTGGGGTCCAGGAGCTCCGACACCCGACACCCCTCAGTCTGCCCCTCCGTCCATCCTTGGTTCACCTTCCTTTCCTCTCTTCCTTCCCCCTCCTCCATCCCCTCCACTCCTCCACCCCCCTCATTCCCCTCGCTCTCCGTGGACCAGAGCGCGTCCCCCCGCGCAGCATCGACCCAGTCCGGGGAGGGCGCCCAGCACCCCGCGCGCGCGGCCCCCGCACCCACCTGGGCACCCGAGCTCGTGCCGCCTGCGCGCGCTCTGCGGGATCCATGCGGAGAAGGGCCAGGGACCGCGGGCTCTGAGCCAGCACAGCCGCGAGCGCTGGACCCCGGTGCGCCGCTGGCCCCCGGGGCGCCCGAGTGCTTCCGGCGGGGGCGTGGCCGAGACGGGGGCGGGCCGGAGCTGCGGGGCGGAGCCAGTGGGGGCGGGGCGGGGTAGAGTGGACCGAGTGGGGATGGGGCGGGGTCGGTGTGGGGTAGGGGAGGGCCGAGGGGCCGGAACCCAGTGCACCTGCTGCAGCCTGGCACTAGGGCTTTGAAAATCCATCGAGATGGAAACCTACGCCGAGGTTAGAAGACCTGGATCCACTTTGCGGGGTTTAAATATTCTTCAAGCCTCAGTGCCTGGCAGATTGGACTTCGGACTTCCAGCTCCGATGCTGAAAAAGGAGGGTATTTTTTGTTTTTGTTTTTGTTTTTTTTTCCCCCACTTTGCTCCCCTGCATTTCAAGGCTGAGAACTTACAGTTTTGAGGGCCACTATCTAGGGGTACTCGCTTCTTCAAACCTTGGAACCCGAGGTCTAGCCGTGGAAAGAATCGTTGCATCACCGATTCTCCTCACCCGGAGAAGCCCCAGCTGTGTGCCCTACTATAGGGGACAGTGCCACGGTGCCGAGCTTCTTTCGTGGTACCAGTCGACGTCAGCTAGGAAACCAGTTGACTAGCTTTCTTAGCGAGGTGCCATTGGAAACCTGTGGGAAAAGTTTGGAATTCTGAATGCTCAACGTGCCGAGGTAAAGCATAAGGCTTTGGCGCCTTCAGCCTTTGGGGTCAGCGATGGGGCAGGCAGATCGGGCGTTGCAGACACACTTTTCTGTGGTGTTTAGAAGGTTCTGCCCACTTTCTAAAAGTCTCTTCTGAAAAAGTCCGTGAGCTTTGCTGGCTGTGGTTGGAATGACCCTCAGATGGACTTTGGGAACTCACTTGGACTAGTTAGGAGCCTCCAAACACCTAACAGGAAGTAGGGGTGGAGAGGAGGTAGTGATTAGAATTTAGCCTGGTCCATTGGGACAGGTGTAAATGATCCTGACTCCCCAAGCCCTCTCCCTCTCCCTCTCTGTCTCTCTCCCTCTCCCTCTCCCTCTCTCTCTCCCTCTCCCTCTCCCTCTCCCTCTTCTCCCTCTCCCTCTCCCTCTCCCTCTCCCTCTCCCTCTCCCTCTCCCTCTCCCTCTCCCTCTCCTCCCTCTCCCTCTCCCTCTCCCTCTCCCTCTCCCTCTCCTCCCTCTCCCTCTCCTCCCTCTCCCTCTCCTCCCTCTCCCTCTCCTCCCTCTCCCTCTCCTCCCTCTCTCTCTCCCTCTCCCACATAGGCATCTCTGGCCATTGAGACTATTGTAAAACGGATGAGAAAACCCGAGGTTGGTTTGTTTCTTTCCCTCCTCTTTGCTTTGATCAAACTATAATGAACAAGGATTCTCTACTAAGTTTCAGTGCCCCACCTTTCTTTTATTTTTATTCTTTTTACTTTCTTTAAATTTTGTTTTGAAACAGTGTCTCATATGTAGTTCTGGTTGATCTGAAACTCACTATGTAGACCAGGCTGGTATTGAACTCAGAGAGATCTACTTATGTCTGTCTGTCTGTCTGTCTCTCTCTCTCTCTCTCTCTCTCTCTCTCTCTCTCTCTCTCTCACACACACACACACACACACACACACACACACACACACACACACCTGAGTGCTGGGATTCAAGGCATGTGCCACCATATCTAGCCCCATCTTTCTCTTAGAACACAAAAAATGATTCTGGAAATCCAGTTCGAGCTGCACACTAGAGCTTCCCTCTGACACTGGATGAAATGTAGTGGTAGAACCCAAACTCCAGTTCCCACAGTCACCCGGAGTGCTTGTCACCTCTGGGAAAGACTTGGAGAGATCAGCTCAGCCCAACAGTGGATGGTTTTTTAACTCCAAATGTCCTTTCTCTCAGGATGGACAGCCCAGTCCTGCCAGTGCTCTGGCCTTGGCCTTTTCCCCATGGGGACTAAGACCACAGACAGGACTGCGTTCTTTCTATACATGACTTTCCCCTTGGTCTGGCCACACGGAGCTGGGGTGCTGTTTAGCAGGGGGCCTCCTCCATACTTGCCCCTCCTTTTCCTTCTTATTTATTTATTTGTTTGTTTGTTTGTTTGGCTTTTTGAGACCAGGTCTCTCTATGTAGTTTTCTATCTTGGAATTCACTATGTAGACCAGGCTGGCCTTGAAATCACAGAGATCCTCCCTCCTCTACCTCTCAAGCCTGTTTTCTGTTCCTTCTTTCCCTAAGACAGGCAACCAAAACTAGTAAAAGAGACATTTGCAAGGTCAGCGTCACCCACCTCTTGCCCCTTTCCCATGCCCAGCTCCCACCTCTGTCTGGCACCCTAGCCCCAAACGGCATCTCCAACATCCCTCTCTCTGTGACTCCTGCCCTTCTGTTGGTGGAGCTTGGGAATCCCACGTGGTCCTGGCCTGTGGCTCTCATGCAGACTGGGAAACATCCATGGGCCTACACTTAAACTTGAGAATGAAGGCATGCTCTCCACTGTGAGAGTTTTGTGGTCAGACATGATCATAGGGTGGGACATTGGCGCTAGCCAGAGTTAGCTCGATAAGAACAGCTTCCCTGTAGGAAGAGTGGAGAGTGGAGATAGAAGGTTCCAGCAGAAGTTCAAGTATGGTCATCTTATCTCACCAAGCTCCCCGATGGGACTAAGAAACCTAAAGGCTGAGTGCCTCTGGGTAAGCAGCCTTTCTCTCTGCATACCTGCCTCACCACGTACTTTAACATAGCCTGACCCACAGTGGCCCACAATGCGTCATCCATACCCTTACAGTCCTAAGCTACCTTCTGAGGAAGCCACTCTAAAGTCTTGGGCAGGCATCACTAGACAGTGCAAACTCAGCACAAGGACCCAGGGTCTGAGAAAAATCTAGCCTTACTTCAGGAGTTAAGCATTTCTGAGGCTACTCCCTCAGACCTAGCCAAGAAGAGCAGATGGGGCATTGATGTGGATGAATAAAGATAGCAACAGCTGAATCCACTGACATGTCATCGGTACCAACTACCTAGGTGGCCAGCCAGACATCATCAGCTCCGTGGTGCCTGATCCCTTCCCCCACACCCCCATCTTAATTGCATTTCTATTGTTGTGAAGAGACACCATGGTCAAGGCGACTTATATAAGAAAGAGTGTATTGGTGCTTATAAGTTCAGAGGACTAGAGTCCATGACCATCATGGTGGGGAGCATGTTTGAAGGCAGGCAGGCATGGCACTGGAGCAGTAGCTGGGTCTTCACATTTCATCCACAAATGGGAGCAGAAAACTAACTAGAAATGGCCTTGGCTTCTGAAACCTCAGAACCCACCAGAACATCTCCTCCAACAAGGACACACATCCTAATCCTTCCTAAACAGTTCCACCAACTGGGGACCAAGCATTCAAATACATGAGCCTCTGGAGGTGGCATCAGCATTCAAACCACCACACACTCTCCTTAGCAGATGGGAGCTGGGGGTAGAGTTCCTGGGGCTGCTTGAAGCTTATGCACCATTCTTTTCAGAACTTTCAGATCAGGTAAGTGGGGGTGGGCTGTCTACATTTTCCTCACAGAAATTACGGAGCAAAGTGTCTGAAACTCTGTCAGGCTGCAGGTGCCCCTGTAGGCCAGAAGACAGGCCTGCATCCCCTAGAAGTGACATTACAAATAGTTGTGAGCCACCATGTGGATCTGGCAACAGAACCCAGGTCCTTTGCAATAGCAGCAAGAGCTTTCTACTGCTGATCCATTGCTCCTGCCTTCACCCTTTTTTTTTTTGTGCCCCCTGAGACTATTTTGTCCTGCCCACTCATGGGTGTGGGCCATGATCAGAGTATGACTAACCTAAGGGCCACACCCATAAAGAGACTGACTCTCCCTCCTCCCTAAGCCAGCAGCTGGCTCTTCAGCTGTGGGTGGGGACACGATTCCTTCTTCCCTCATCATCTAATTATTTTTATTAAAACATGATTTGTTGGACTTTATCTACCCCCTTTAGCTTGGGAAGCAGATGGATAATGAATACCTCTGATTTGTGCTATAGGAAACAGCTCCTTGCCTATGTACTATGGATTCAACTAACCATGGCTCCTGTGACAGGCCAGATGTAGGTCCTCCAGCCCCACCCTCTGCTTCATAAAGCTTACACAGGTGTCTTTGCTGATCCTCTTGTCTCTGTCTCTCACCTTTACCCTGCCCTGAGCAGGGCCCCTCCAGGGAGTAAGTACTCTCCCCAGCCCTTCACCCAATGCCACACTCGTTCTTCTGATTCTAACAGGAAAGCTCTCTGTCCCTCCCCTCTCTGTCCCTCCCGTGACCTGTGACCTTACAGCCAGGATGACTAGAGCTCCGACACACTGCTCTTTTCTTGTGTAAGTTTACCTCTTACCACCCCAGCTCCGTCAGTCAGTTCTCGGCATCGGTGCATTTGGCAGGCTCTTGAGCAATCTGACAAGAACATAGAGTCTGCACGTGGCCTTAAAGATATTCCAACCAAGCGGGGGCTGAGGCTGGCAGTGGGGCTGAGCCCAGTGGTAGAACATTTACCTATGACTCCCAGCACTAGGACAGACAGACAGACAAAACCACAAAACCCTTCAGCTAAATAAAAAGGAGAATTATAACACCCTCTGTGGCTGGGCAAGCCTCTAGGGAGACTTTTGTCTGTATTTGAAATTTTCCATCCCTCCTCTTGGAACAAACCCCTGGCTTTCATCCCAGCCCTGTGCCCTGGACAGCTTCCTAATGTAGAAGTGAGGCAGAACCCCTCCTGGCACATGCTGCCGTCCTGAGGACCTAGGGGCACAGTGCACACTTTTCTCTGCGAAGAGCTCAGAGAGTTATGGCTGTGTCCAGGGCAGTGAGGCAGCATAGAGCCATGAATAAGGGATGAATGGATCTACATAGAGGAGGACCCCAGTGACCCCAGAAAATGTCCAAATTGTGTATGACTTTAATACTGGCTTTTATGAGTCCCGAGGTAAGTCTGTGAGTTCTGGGCCATTTTGGTCTATTGATCTACATACTGAGTTCCAGCAAGTGCTGCAGAGTAAGACCTTGTCTCAAAAACAAAAGAAAACAAACGAGCAAAACCCTGAATCTTCAGATCCTGGCAGAACTTGGGGCCTCACCTCAACTACTTCTTAGTTTGGGTGAGGACTAAATAGGACCTAAGTAGGGGTCTAAATAGGGCCCTTCTAGGCAACCACTTTATGCTAGCCACTGGGTCCTAGGATAGGCTGGCTTAGCTCAGCCACATCTGTGAGTGTGACTTCAGCAGGTCACTTGGATCACGGGAGTAAAAGGAGGGTGGCAGTGTGGCTAGCCTCGGGTCCCCAGGCCTTTGAGCTGGTGACTTCATCCCTGTGAGATCCTGAACTCTCCAAACTTAGAGGATTCCTCACCTGACCAGATGCAGAAGGCACTTCCGGAGCCCGGCAGCCCTTCCCCTGAGATTGTATCCTGGAGAACTTTACAGAAAGAGAATAGTTTTAGGGTCGTGAATGGGTGGGGTTTGGGGAAGGTGGGTGGATCCAGACCTGCCTGTTCCCTGGATGGACCCTGAAAGGGTCATCATAAAGCAGGGAACTGGCTCCAAATGCAGCTTGTAAAGCAGAGTAAGTGTGTGTGAGTCACATAAAATAATAGGTTCCAATCTGACATTACCACGCATGTGCAGAATGTGCCTGATAACCTACTGGCCCAAAGTTTATCCCAATCATGTAGCCAGAGTCTACTCCCATCAGCCTCATGTGGCCTGATTATCTCCGTGTAGGGGGTAGGGGGACAAGCATCTGTCCCTTTTAAAGACACCACACTGTTTTTTTACAGTATTCTTCCCCTGAGCTAAATGCCTTGAGAGCATCTTGAGAGCCCTTGAGAGGGACTGGAGAAAAACGTCCCTGAAGCTGCTAATCTCATGACTTGGGAGCCAGAGGCAGGGGAACTGCTAGTTTGAGAGGAGTCTGAGTAAGACCTTGTCTCAAGAGGAGGAGAAGGAAAAGAAAGGAGGGAGAGGAGGGGGAGGGGAGAATGAGGGAGAGGAGGAGGGGGAGGAAAAGAAAAAGAGAGTTCTTCCTGTTAATGAGGCAGACAACCTATTGAAATTCCTTAGGGGAAGGAAGACCCTGGTCCACTCTTGGATCACTGGGGTTCTCTACCTCTGGACAGCATGACCAGACAGACCACAGCCCTGCCACCCAAGCCAAAGGAAAAACACATTGCCCTGGTGGCCAAGTGGAAGGACTATCATCCAAATATTTCCACCACAAACCTTGTATCTCCTCCTGTGGCTTCAGGATAACTGGACGTTATTGTTTCTTTTTTTTCCCCTACAATTTGTGTAAATTAATGTCTGTCTCATTTAGGTTCTGACAGTTCTTGGGGATTACCTGCTTTTTAAAAATGTATTTATTCATTTTACATCCTGATCACAGAACCCCCCCCCCATATCATGTGTGTTTTTTTTTTTTAAGTTGCAAAATACCCTTGTGATCATATGATTCTGATGTTTCTTCCTCTCGTTTGTACTGAGTTCATGCTGGTAGAGAATATGTATAAAACAACACCCCTAAATACGTTTACCCGTGAAATGGGTACTGAGTTGGTAGTCCGGACATCACATTCATTCATCATGAGACACTCAAGAGTCTGGAGCAGATGAATGTTAGCCCACGTACCCTCTCTCTAGGATGTATTTCTCTCTCCTTTCAAAGACCAGACAGAATCTGCATGTGGAAGGTGGAAGCAGGAGGGTTCGGTCTTGCAGACGGCCCCAGCTACGTAGTGAATATGGATGAAATTTCACAGGAGGAAGCTGCTTTTTCAAACGGAACCTTCTGCAAGGCCGATTAACAGATGGGAACAGTCGGTGGATACAGAGAAGTTGGAATGTCACAAGTTCAGAGCCAACTTATCTCAGGCTGCCTTTAATCCCCCCTAACAGATCTGGAAGCCACCTGACAGAGATGGAGGACCCGGAGGTCACCAAGAACCAGTCCAAACCTGAAGTTCTCCATTTTCCTGTAACCAGCCTCTCTGATGCTCCCCCCAATGTATTTGGAAAGTACCTTGATTTATTTTTATGATTTTATTTATTTGTTCTGTTACTAGAGAAACTTTATAAAACTGCTAACACACTGTAACTCAGAATGTAGGGTAAATTAACTCTCTGTCCCATGGCCATGGTCACTCACATTTGTCTCCGAAATAAACATCCCTTATCTTGTTAGACAGGGAGAGAAAGAAAGTGTTTTGGTTTTGATTTGGTATGAGTTTGAGGCCAGCCTGGGTCTTAGATAGGAGGTCCTGTCTCAAAATTAAATAAAACAATAGAAATTAAAATGGAGCCAGGAAGTAGGCTCAGGACGTTTAAAAAAAAAAAAAAGAAAAAGAAAAAGAAAAGAAAGGAAACATGTTCGCATACAACCGCATGAGCTGAGTTCCATCCCCAAAGCCTGTAATAAGCCAGATAAAATGGCTGACATCTGCAACATCAGCACCTCTATGTCAAGGTGAAAGATGAAGACATGAGCTCTTGGGCCAGCTTACCTGGAGCGCACTCCATGCTAGAATCTGCTTGAAAAACAGTGGAGGAAGAAAATCAACTCTTGAAAATGGTCCTCCGACCTTCACACACACACAGTGACACAAGTATACCCATACTCACATGAGCACACACATGTGCACACACAGTAATAATGAAATGTTAAAACAGATTAGGTGTAGCTGGCCATGGTAGTTTATGTGTGGACTAGGGATGCAGAGGCAGGAGGATTATGAATTTGAGGCCAGCCTGAGCTCTATGGGAGTTCATGACCACATTGTGTGTCTATATCTCTAAAAGTGAAAAAGAATTAGAGGAGGGACTGGAGAGATGGCTCAGCGGTTAAGAGCACTGACTGCTCTTCCAGAGGTCCTGAGTTCAATTCCCAGCAACCACATGGTGGCTCACAACTATCTGATGTCCTCTTCTGGTGTGTCTGAAGAAAGCAACGGTGTACTCATATACATAAAATAAATAATTCTTAAAAAGATAATTTAAGGAGCAGGCTTTGACTGCCACCTTCTGGGTGTGAGCAGCCAGCCTTGGCAATTCCTGTTTGGACAACAGTGCCTCAGGCTTTCTTGCCCTGCGGCTGAACAGTGACTAAGCACTTTTGGAGATGGAAGGAAATACTACTTGTGAGATACTTAGATATGAAACCAAATAGGCTGCGGTATTTAGCAGCCTTGAAAATGCCCTAAGGAGGCATTGAGAAAGGTTTTGGGTTTCTCCCAGGGTTGGGTCTATGTCCTAGTGGGTTTAACAGAATCCTGGGTGGTCTCAAGCCTCCAGAAAATGCGGAAGCATTGGCCTCACCCTGTTCCTTGAAGAAGTCACCTGCTCTTCAAGAGGCTCCTCCCCAACAGAGAATGCAGCTCCCCCTGCCACACCCCGGTCTCCTTGCCAGAGCAGCCAGCTGCATGCCTGCCCTTTTTTCTCTACTTAGCTTCTGTTTAATTTAATAGTTTTTGACTTGCAGAGAAAATACCAGGTGTTCTTGTGGCATTTCAAACATGCTTATTTTTGGTTAACCAGTATTTACACCTACTCCTGCCCATTTACCTGATTTGGTTTTGTTTGTTTGTTTTATATTCATTTGTTACTTATTGTGCAAGAGTGTGAACATACACATGCACAGGTGCACGTGCACACACACATGGAAGTCAGAGGGCAGCTCCTAGGAGACAGCTCTCTGAACTCAGGTAGTCAGACTTGACTGCAGGGGCTTCTCATGAACCATCTCACCTGCCCATACCGTCTGTTGAGTTTGGAAGCAGGACCTCGCTACGTAGCCCTGGCTGGCCTCAAACTTTTGGAGAGTCTTCTGCTCCAGACTCTTGGTTGCTGGGATCACAAGCATGCACCCATAGCCAGCCATGTCCTGTGCATTAGTGTCTGGAACATAATCTTGGGACTGGTGTGTCCTAAAAATACAATGCAGCGTGGCTGTTTGTTGAGTAGCAGCCTGTTGTTTGTTTGTGGTTTTGTTTTGCTTCTTTTTTCTTTTTTTTACTTAAGCAGTCTTTAATGAAAGCTGTGCAAGAGATCAAGAGATGTCTCTGCTCCTGCATCTTCTCCATCGTTTCTTCCTTGTATTTGCTCTTCTCCCTCCCTACTTGTCTGGACTTGGCTTTCCTCTGCAGGATCTTCTTGTGGTCCTTGTCCAGCTTTAGCCTGGTGACCTTGCTGGGGTGGACGCCCACATGGACAGTTGTGCCATTAGCCTTCTTTCGCTGAACGTTCAATGTAGATGACGTATTTCTTCCTGCACACTAGGACCGCTTCACCAATCTGCTGGCCTTTGTAGTGTCTTCGAACAACTGAACCTCATTATCCTTTCAAATGGTCACAGACTGAACGTCATACTTCTATTTCAGTTCTTTGGAAAGAGGGAAAGACATGATCTTCCTCCGAATGTGAGAAGGTGCACTGAAAGGCCGTTTGTGGTTCTTGCTTCTGTCAGAAGTCACGAAGGGATTGAACTTCATCTTGGCGGCTTGCGATCAAGCGATGGCCGCAAAAGGAAACGACTGACTTCTTGATATAGGTCAAAGCAAGCAGCTCGCTGCCCTTAAGGGGCAGCCTGCACTCCAGTGGAGAGTACATGAGTTCTGAGCACCTGGACTCTGGCCTGTTTATTTTTAGAAGCTGTTGACATTTATCAACAGCCAGTTCCACCCCTGCCACTCCTGAAGCCAAAGCCTTACAGCTGTCCCCAAGCATAGGGAAAAAACAGCATCTGCTCCCAGCCTCTCCCACCCCTACTGAACTCTGTCCACCAGTGTCAGGGCTGCACCCCTGTATGTTTGTTTTATTTTATTATTTTTTTTAAAAACAAGATTTATTTATTATATATAAGTACACTGTCGTTGTCTTCAGACACACCAGAAGAGGGCATCAGATCCCATTACAGATGGTTGTGAGCCACCATATGGTTGCTGAGATTTGAACTCAGTACCTCTGGAAGAGCAGTTGGTGCTCTTAACCACTGAGCTATCTCTCCAGCCCCTTGTTTTATTTTTAAAAACAGATTTATTTGCGCATGTGTGTGAGATAATGTGACGTAGATCTCTGAGGAGAACAGAAAAAGGCATCAGATTGCTTGGAGCTCAAGTTATGAGCCCCTCCACATGGGTGCTGGGTTCCGACCTCCAGTCCCCACCACTGAGCAGTACTCTAGCTGGTGAGCCTCCTCCCAGCCCACACCGTTTGGAGCTGACAGAGTAGAAACACAGCCCGGATCCTCCGAATCTGGACTCAAGGCTCCATAGCTGAGCATCCTTCTTCCCACACAGCAGCTCTGCCTCTGGCTCCACCGTCCTCTGCAGCCAGCTCTGCCACTCCTGTGTGCTGTCCATCTGTCCATCCAGGTGCCTCCTGTGACAGAACCCTGCTCACTCTCCTCTGTGTCCTTTTATTTCCCTCATCATTTGTTGCCAAGGGTGATGGGAGTGGTAGGTCCCAGAGTGTGAACGCGGTTTTGTTACTTTTGCCTCAAAGTGAACAGTTTTGTTACTTTTGTCTCAGGAGCTTCACCAGATGCAGGCCGGCTGACCCTTTTCTTCTGAGTTATTGGACAAGCTCGGGTTTGGTAGGTCAGGGTCTGCGGAAGAAACCTCCACCAGAGGACACTGTGAGGAGTGTCCCCAAGGGGCTCAGTGACTCAGAAGAGCTCTGACTATGCAAATAAAATACTTTGATTTTCTTCTATCAGAGTCATTGAAGACAAGCATACTTTTATATTTAATATTTAAATTATATTTATTTTTTGTTTATTTGTTGGGGGTCACCATGTACAATGTGTGAGAGGTCAAGGAACAACTTTTGGGGGTCAGTTCTCTCCTTTTGAGGGAGCAGAAGCTAAAAATCACCACACGGATGGGAAAGGATCACAGAGGGACAATCAAGATGGTAAACTTCCTGCCTCTTTCCTGCTCTCCTGACCTGAGACAAAAAGGCCTGGGGGTGCTGTGTGGGCTGGGGAGGCAGGGATTCTTTAGCAGACTGGTCCAGCCTGGTCTGATATGTACAAGGCCTGTCCTAAACATGTTTACCCAAAGCTGTGGGCCTATCTGCCCCCTTTCTTTGTTTAAACTGACCAGGGGAGGGGAATTTGCCCTGTGCTACTAAAACAACAGAACAATGTAAAAGACCCAGATCACCCCAGGAGTATCATTGTCCTCTCTGATTTGCAGGGAGTCTTTCTCCCTGGACTTTGCTCTCTGCCTCTCTGTGTGTGTCTCTGTGTGTCTCTCTGTGTGTGTGTCTCTCTGTGCTGTTTGTGTTTCTGTGTATGTTTATGTTTGCATTTTTCACTTGTAATCCATTTTGTTACTTATTGCTGCCTACTGTGTCTGAGACTTTTATTTTTCTTTTATGAATGTTTTGATGTACGTATATGTGCACAAATGAAGTTAGAGACAGTTGTGAGGCACCATGTGGGTGCTGGGAACTGAACCCAGGTCCTCTGCAAGAGCAGCAAATGTTCTTAACCGCTGAATCATGTCTTACATAGTCTGCCTTTAAGATATTTTTTAACGTATGTGAGCACACTGTAGCTGTCTTCAGACACACCAGAAGAGGGCATCAGATCCCATTAAAGATGGTTGTGAGCCACCATGTGGTTGCTGGGAATTGAACTCAGGACCTCTGGAAGAGCAGTCAATGCTCTTAACCGCTGAGCCATCTCTCCAGCCCAAGAACACTGCCTTTTAATTCTGGTAAATTCTCACAGTCTCCTAACAGTATAGAAATATGACCCCTATATACAAAAATTCACCCACTTGATGTTTCCAGTTTGCAGTGGCTTTGCTGTGTGAGCCTCAGAGCAATGGACCTTTCCAATGCCCAGCTGTCTGCCACCACCCCAGAATTCCTCATGGGTGGTAGTCACACGGAGATTTTTCAAGGGCAGCTGTGAACATCAACGTCCTATCCACTGGGTGCTGTTGTTCCTGCCATCACTGAGGCTGTGCCGGGCATCACTGTTGAAGTCCCAGAGACATTCTTCAGCCTTACCAGAACCTACTTGGTTTACTTTCCCATCCCTTTATCCTCAGATCCCCACATGACTTTGAGGAGTGTGTGTGTGTGTGTGTGTGTGTGTGTGTGTGTGTGTGTGTGCATTTCTTGTAACTTTTTGCTCCCAATGTATCTATATCTTCCTTACACACAGGAATGTTGGTCCCAGGAGGCAAACTCTTCCTCCTCTCTTCCCTTCCCTTCCCTTCTCTTTTTCTTTACTTTTCTTTTCTGGGCTTGTTTTTATTGAGGGGGGCTATGTTTGGGCTTCAAGCACTGCGGGCTAGAGTCCAGGAGGCCAACATCGTCACCTAAAGAGCAAAGGCTTGTGACCCTGCCGGTGCTGGTAAGGAGATCCACCATGATCACAGCCGTCACCACCAGGAACCCTCAGGGCTCCCCACTTACAAACCTCCACTCAGGTGAATCTGGGTCTAGACTCGGCTGCTCCAGAGGAGTTCAAGAGCAAAGACGCTCACAAATCGCCTTTCCCCAGTTTTCTCCCAGTCAGAACCTCTGGTGGCAAAGACTCCAGAGAAGGAGTAAGAGGCTGTGTTGGGGGTGGGGGGATGGGGAGGGTCACACGGTGGACTGGATGTTTGCTGTTACTTCCCAGCACACATACAGGAGCCCTCTGACCATTGAGGAGGGGTCACCGTGACCTAGCATATCTGAGCTTGGCTGTTCTTCTCCTCGTTCCTCCAGCTGCCTCGTGATACCTGCTCACTGGGGGCTCAGTGGTTTCTGACCACAGAAGGACCGCAGACAACTATTTTCTGCCACCTGCTTCATCTGTGGTAGGTTCACCTCATCCTGTGGTTTTCCACCGAACTCTTAGGGGCACTGAGGAGCCCTGACTGAGAACAGGAAGAAGTGACTAAAAGAGAGTGCTTCTCCATCCTCTCATGGCCAAACAAAATCACAATGCTCCCATCTTCTCCAGGGGCCATGTGGGGGGGGGGGCTGGGGACAGGAAGTACCTTCTTCCTAAAAGACAACATCAGGCCAGGGCGTGGAAGGCCCAATGCCTGCCACAGCTACACCAGTAGGCGCTGTGCCCAGCACTGTTTAGTGCTAAATGCACAGTGTCTCGTTTAGAGTTCTAGGTCTCACACCATCTCCCTAGAAACCCAGGCAATGACCTTCCAGTGCATAGGGAAGGGGCCAGAGACCCGGACAGCACTGTCATCAGAAAAGGAGTCGGCCTGCTTTCAGGGACCTGCACTGAAAAATACTGACCGTAGACATACTGTGAATGTGTGTGCCCTGCCCCTCCCCCCATTGATCTCAGCTGTAGTCTGGTAAAGCCACCAGGCCCCGACAGCGGTAGCAGCTGTTTGCACAATTGCAGCTGTACTCTGTAGCCCAGCCAATGCTGCCATCTGGAGGTTAGCAGTGCCCTCTGGTGGCATCTGTGAATCAAGAGTCACTGAAAGAATCACAGAAAACTGGACAGGCACTCTCATCCATCAAGGCCTCCTGGGCCTCACAACGTCCAGTCTCCAGCTCAGAGAAGAGAATCCAGATGTGGAGAGCCTGGGGACTTGGGGGAAAGTCGCAGGGGTAGGCAGAGGGGAGGGGACTTCCCACTCCCTTAGTGTCACTGGGACTGAACCATCGAAATAGCCCTCAGCAAAATGGTGCCAAACACCCTCTGCACAAAGGCACACTGCAGTCCTCTGTGCTGGTAGGGGAAGTGTCTCAACACTTTCTTAGCAGGAGTCCACACGTGGATGTTATGGTAAGTTATATTCCTTCTAGCGATGGGCTTTTGGATACATTGAGTAAGGTCCATGCCTAACAGTGGTGGTACATGCGCATGCCTTTAATCCTAGCACTAAGGAGGCAAAGGCAGAGGAAGGAAGATATCTGTGAGTTCAAGGTCAGTCTGGTCCACAGTGTGAGTTCCAGAACAGCCAGGGCTACAAAGAGAAGTCCTGTCTCAACAAAGAAAAAAAAAAAAGCTCTATCAGAAACTGATTACTGATTGTTATCATGGAATTAGCTAAATCATAACAAATGACCATATAATTCAGTAGACTGACACATGAACATTCCGCGGCGTGTCTTCATAATGTTTAGAAAAGTATAAAGACTTCCAATAAGAGTTTTCAAAACTAAGGCTGGAGAGTCAGTTTAGTGGTTAAGAGCACTGGCTACTCTTCCAAAGGATGCAGGAGTTCAACTCCCAGCACCCACATGGCTGTCTCAACTGTCTGTAATTCCAGTTACAGGGGTGAGGGGCTGACATCCTCACACAGACATACATGCAGGCAGAACACCAATATTAATTTAAAAAAAACAAGAAGGTGAAAAAAACTTTCAAAATGAAAACATATAGAAAGTTTGGGTCAAGGCTCAGTGATGGGACTTTCCTCTGGACTAGCAGTTCCCAAATTATCCCAAGCTCTGGCCTCAGCTGGGTCCTCTGCTCCCTGGGTGCTGCCAAGCTCTTCACTAAAGGGAAGGGCTCCCCATCCCTGGGACAGACTCCCTTCTCTTTCCGAGTGAAGGGTCCTCCCCTTTGTACTTTATCATAGGCAGAGACTGACTGCCGACTGTCTTGGAGGGAAGGAGGGAAGGAGGAAGGGAGGGAGGGAGGGAGGGAGGGAGGAGTTCAGTAGGCTGTGCCTACTGTGATTCTCTCACTCCTTTTCTGTCCTGTCTGCTAGAGTATCCTAGGCTACTTAGACGTCTTGCCACATTGTATCGCCAGTGAAGCAGCAATCCTCCTAGGTGCGGCCTTGACACATACTAGAAGAACCTGTCCCTCTCTGGCTAGGAGCTAACCCGGACAGAAAGAGTTGTTAGATGATGTACAATGTTGCTGATAAAACTGTTGATGATACATCTTCATTGTAGGTTCTCCCTTTGATGTTGAGTGGTCCTGCCCCCTAGTTGTCAGACTTTCCCCTGGTGTCCTGGCTATGTTTAGGGAAATAGTGCCTGCTGCATACTCAGCTGGGCTTCTCTTATGCAGCACCAGCTGCTTTGAGTACTCCAAAGGAGGCCGGAGGACGCCATATTATAGTCACAGGAGAAGGCATCATAGATCAGCAGGAGGCCCCTCACTCTCTGGCTGGTGCCTGCTTGTCTCAGAACCCTATAATTCCCTGGGGTACCAGCACATGTAGAAGTACAGGGGAAAGGGGACAGGAAATTATCATGATCAGGGACTTAAAAAAAAACCAACAGTCTTGTGCGGATACATGCCTGTCATTTTTTTTTTTTTTTTTTTTTGCCTTTTCTGTATGTCTGTGTCCTTTTCTACAGAGCTTAATTCACTTCCTCTAGTCTCAAATTTCTTAGAATGAAGATCTTGTTCCCCACAGACATAAGAGATTTGTAATGGGAAATATATTTTATTTCCTTTTACAAAATTCCAGCTATTCAAAGTTAGTGCACATTCAAAGGAAACAATATAGCAAAAAAATTTTTTTGACTAATCCATTTTAGAGTTTTTATATACAAAGAAACAGAGAAACAGAACCCAACAGGTAACCATAACATAACTAAAACAGAAGTGAGATCTTTGATTAAAAGAGTAAGTGCTATTGTCCCTGCACAATTCTGAAAGTGACAGTCCCAAGGGCGTGTCTTACAGTGCTGGCAGACACACAGGACTCAGGAATGGCTTACTCACAGGCTGTCTGTGGGCGGTGCCTAGAAAGCCTGCAGCAGCAAGACCCAAGTGAGTGAGTGGGTAGCAGAGTCTTAACTGGTCCGATGAGTTCGGAGCTGCAATAAATGGTTTATGTGGATCTTGGGGGGTGGTCTGCACACCACCTTGGGCATTAATTGTTTCTACCTGGGAGTGCTGAGGGTCTCTGCCCACAGGACACTGGTCTGCCTGACAGACACTGGTGAGCTCTCTGGGACTGAGTTTAGACATTACAGTAGGGACTTGCTCTCATTTCAATTAAAGCTGTGTTTAATTGCTTACAGCCTTCCTGAACACTGGGCTGAACTGTGCCTCCCTCAGCCTCGAGGCACAGGCGACTTCACAGTGGTTGTGCATGTGTACAGGGACAGGCTGACCTTATGTTCTACCTGCAAAGGTCCTACTGTGTGACCAGGCAGGAGCAGCAGGTGGTCCTCACTTGCTGGCTCCTTACAATGTTTAGGTCTGTTTAAAAGTTGTTTGCAGAAGTACTCCATCTTAGAAAACAAAACGGCAAAACTTCAGCAGGGTCCTCCTACTGGCGCCCCTTTAAAGGGGTTTCCAATGAGCATTTTAATAATTTTTATAATCTCCTCTGTGTGTGTCTTCATGCTTCTGATCAAACGTCATCTCGCATCCTTTGTGGATAAAAGTATGTAAAGAAAGAAAACAAGTAGATTGGTTTTGCACCTGCCTGGGGGGAGTTAGCCATACCTGGGTGTCTCAGTGGTTAGAGCGGCTTTCCCACGCTGCTGGTATGAGGCGATGTTGCTGATAATGCCTGAGAGGCCTAAGGAGGTCTGTGGCCTCTGCTGGGATGGCCCTCCCGTCTCATAGTCCCTAGAAGCTGGCTTTATAGCAACTCTGGGTAGGGTAGAAAATCATTGCATCCCATAGCTCCATGTCCCCCAATATTGGCTGAGTTTGAAAAACAAACACCTTCGGTGTCTGTCTCCATAGAACCCCAGGATACAGGGAATGGCCCCACGGGTACAACATGGGAAACAAGGAAACATTGCCGTGTTCAGGAGATTCGTACACCCTCTGTGACTTCAGCAAAGGCTCTTGTAAAGGGTGAGAAGCACTGCCCCCTACAGAGGGAGCACCTAGTTCACCTGTGCTGAACACACAAAGGCCTTGTGCTTCCTGCTTTATCGGGGCCTCAGGTTCCTGAGAAGTGGCCTATTTGACCACTCAGTTGTCCCTGAGCCGGAGTGAGACCACCCATAGTCAGCTTCATCTGGGATAGGACAGGACTCATTTTTTCTTCTTGCCATGCCCCGTTTTTTTTTTTTTGTTGTTGTTGTTGTTTTGTTTTGTTTTGTTTAAGATTTATTTATTTTATGTATATATGAGTACACTGTCACCTTCTTCACACACACCAGAAGAAGGCATCAGACCCCATTACAGATGGTTGTGAGCCACCATGTGGTTGCTGGGAATTGAACTCAGGACCTCTGGAAGAGTAGTAGGTGCTCTTAACCTCTGAGCCATCTCTCCAGCCCTCGGGACAGGACATTCTTGTTATGAATATTTGAGTTGAAAAACAAAGGAAGTCCCAGAGAATAAAGAGCCAGTCTCTAGAGCAGGCAGGGTGTTTGGGGGGGGGGGATTCCAAACATAACCAAACAGCAAGTCTCCAAAGGGCAGATTGCCATTTTTTCTGAGAGGGAATCACCCAAAGGGGAGCGTGCTGGGTTGTTAATCACCACCTCAGCTCTTCTGTGGTCTGTGGAGCTTCCTCACAGGTCAGGTGCCATGATGGCCAGGGCTTGAAGAGGTGTAGTCTTCCCAGAGGGGTCCAGCTTGGTCTAGATTATAGGAGACAGTGTGAGTCGTTAATGGAGACTGTCCTGAGCCGAGGTACAGTGGCCGACTATCACCGTCCTTGTGTGTCCCAGGACAGCAAATGCCCCAGACAGAAATGCAGCCAGCAGCTGGAAACAACTGGAACCCTATGCAACTTGACCAACAGCAGGATGGGAGAGCTGCCTCGTGAATCCACTGGGGTGGGGGTGGGGGACTGGCAGTCACAGAGACAGTAGAAATGACTGTTTTAACCATTTAACCATCACCCAGTGCTAAACAAAAGCATGCATGGAGTTCTGTGCCCCAGCTCAGTGTTGGGAAAGCCTCCTGTGGCTCCTTGTGGTTCTTTCCTGATGTCTGCTGAGGAGACAAGCCAGTCTGTGACCCCACGGCTTGCTGTGATCAGCAAGACTCTGATACCAGCGTATGGGGTGGGACATGTCTTAGGCAAACATTGCACATATGCAAGGTTCAGGTCATAGGTCACAGGCACTGACTTTGGGGAGTAGTCCAGGACATGGTTGGGAAGCTCTGGGGGGCAGAGGGCCAGAGGACATAGAAAGGGCAGCCCATGACTCTGATCTCTCTTCTGCCAAGACAGGAGTGAGTGCTCCGTGTCCTCCAAGTCACAGTGCTGGGCTGACATCACAAGGGCCTGGGAAAGCAATGGGCTGCAGCCAGCAGCCTTGGATAGCTAACATCTTCCTCATCTACAGAGGTCTCACAGATGCCTCTAACATGTGTAAGCACCACCTGTATGCATCCCCAGGACCAGTTCTTGTGAAGAGAGAAGAAATGAGAGACACTAGTGTCTACATTCTCTTGGGGCAGGGGATGCTTAAAGTCATGTTCCGTTAGGGACAGACATGTTGGCTTGAGGTGAGCTCTCACTTTGGAGGCTCAAAGGTGTCAGTAGCCCTGAGGACTGTGGGCCGGAAGGACAGATCGAAGGCCTTCTGGTCCCGAAAGCTTTGGGCACGATACTTGGCGAAGTGCACCGACCTGGGAAGCTTACAGTCTGATAGGCTCTCCTCTTCCCTAGGGGAGCTTGGAGGCCCAACCTGGGCAAAGGAGTGGAAGAGTGGGTGGCCCCCAGAGTTAGATGTGAGCCAGGAAGTGTCATGTGTGTTCTCCAGGGAGCCAACTGTGGTCCTGCTACTAGCCAGAGTCTGGCTCTCTTGGGGCAGCTTCTGGGTACCTAGGCTTTGCTGACCGCCAAATGTGGGGCCCGGTCTGGGAGGCACCCAACTTGTACTGGTAGTCAGCACTCCTTCGGCCGTGCTGTTGGGCTGTCCCCAGGCCTGAGGTACTGGGTGGCTGACCTGACCCTGACTCTGGGTCTGTTTCTGCATGGCCAAGCCACAAGGCTTCGTAGGGTATTCGGGGGTAGCTAGATTCTTGCCAGACTGGAGGCTGTCTTCTTGAGTTGGGTTCCTTCCCAGCCTCTCCAGTGGTCTTGAGGGTTGCTCCTGAGCCCTGTCCCTGTGCTGACAGGGAGTCTCTTCCACTGGTGTCTTTTCATTCACTACTAGGTCCTGAGACGCCCACGCCTGAGGACCTGCCACACACAGCACATCTGACTGTCCAGTCTGGTGTAACTGTACATGTCCTGTTCCAGTTTCCTCTAATCCGAGGTGTCTTGGTGGTCCGCCCATGTCCACCTGTATTGGCAGACTCTCTTTGGCTTTACCTCCCAAGGTTTTCACCTGGGGGACAGACCTAGGCTCTGCCTTCTGGGTGGGGACAGGAGGCTCTGGACCGTGGGCTATCTCTACCTGCCTGGTCTCTCCCTTTGTGGCTGGCCTTATAGGGGAGTTTGCTGCACCAGAGAGGTGTTCTTTCTCAGGATGCTTTCTGCCCAGTGCCTGTGGGCCCACAGAGGGCAGTGGTGAGTGGTCCAGATACTCTGCTGGCTTCCTTTGTGGCTCTGGGGATGCTGTGCTTTTGCAGGGATGTTCTCTTTCCACTGTTGCAATTTTGTTCCCTGGCTCACTTGAAACACACTTAATAGGCACCAGGCAGGAATCCACAGCTTCTTGTGGCCAAATGGCTGGGGCAGCCGACATTAGGAGATGGCTCTGCACCAGGTTGTCTGAGACGATGCTTCCTTCAGTGGCTGTCCTCTCATGCTTTGAGGACCTACTTGATACCAAAGAAGGATGGTTGTGGGGTCCTTGTGTTATCTTGTCTTTATAGTCCTGGACACTTCCTGACCATGGGGCTGTCTTCTTTTCAGGGCTTTCTTCTCCACCCTGGGCATCACTAACCTGTGCAGTCACCTTGTGCTCAGTGTCTGGGGTACCACTTGCTTGCGTCATTATCTTGTATTTAGTGTCCCGGACACTACCTGGCTGTGATGCCTCCTGTCTTGTGTTTTGGGTACCACCTGCCCGTGCGGTTGTTTTGTGTCCAGCATCTTCAGTGTCACTTGCCTGTGACACTGTCTTGTGTTCAGAGTCCTGGGCACCACCTGGCTGCAGTGTCGTTAGTTTAGTGTCTTGGGTCCTATCTTGCTGTGTTGTCTTGTGGTCAATATTCTGGTCACTGCTTGGCCACAGTGTTATCTTGTGTTTAGGGTCCTGGGAACCACTAACGTGTGGTGTTATGTTGGGTTCCCCATCCTGGGAAACATGTGGCTGTAGTGTGATCCTGTGTGCATTGTTCTTGGTACCACTTGCCCGTGACATTTGCTTGTGTCCAACATCTTGGGCACTTGTCTGTGGCACTGTCTTGTATTCAGGCTCCCTGGCATCACCTGTATGTGGCGTTACCTTGAGTTCAGTGTCCTGAGTACCAGTTGGCAATGCTGTTATCTTGAGTTCAGGGTGCTGAGTACTCCTCAGCTGTGATATTGTGAGATCAGTGACAGTCCCTGTCACCTTCCCAGAGGCTTTGATACTTGCAGTAGGCTGATTGTTTAATGTGGATTGGCTGTTGTCCAAATCATGGCTGATGTTTTCCTGAACGATGCTTGGTGGTTGAGCTGACTTGTTCAGAGACCCTTGGAACTCTTCTTGTCCAAACTGGATGTTCTTCCCCAGTGGTATAGAACCACCAGGCCTTATGCAGTCCTGGATTGGCACTGGCACCATGTTGGATGTCCCTTTCTGGAGGTCAGTGGCCAAGCGGGTGCCCACTCCATAGCTTCTCCCAGCAGTGGGGTGCGTCAAGGGGCTATCACCACTACCATTCCTGGGGTCATGTGACTCC
The DNA here is from genome assembly GCF_963924665.1 of Micromys minutus. Taxonomy (NCBI): domain Eukaryota; kingdom Metazoa; phylum Chordata; class Mammalia; order Rodentia; family Muridae; genus Micromys; species Micromys minutus. The sequence goes on along the minus strand of NC_137983.1, from coordinate 51,811,228 downwards.
TCAGAGCTCTTGTTTTCCTCTGTTCCATCAGAAAACATCTTGGAAGGACTTGGTGTTAGGAACCTCTGTGAGGCATCACTGCCCACATGGGCGCCATCTCTTAGATCTTCCTGGATTCCATGCTGAGCTGCAGTCTGGTGACTCACGGGCAACTCACAGGGTTGACTCTGCATTGTCGAGTCTCGGGGACCCCTCCTGTCTTCAGCCACAGTGGAAGATGCCGCCTGTTCATTTTCAGCCACGACCTCTCTTCTCACAACTGGAGAACCTTTGCCTTTGAGACAAGGAGAGGCTGGCATCTCGTGGACAATGGGAAGCTGCACTGTTATTTGTGGAGGTCTGATGGCTGGCTGTGTTCTCCGCTCAGCCTGGACTGCTGGGGGAGCCAGGAGGGGGAGCTGAGTCATGGCCTCCTGTTCCGGCACGTGCCTCTGGATGGCAAAGAAGGGCTCTCTTTCCACGCCCGAGGGTGTCCTTTCATCTTCATCCTCAGAGGTGCACAGAGTCATGGTGATTTCAGGGGCCCCTCTTAAATTATCCATCACTTCCTGGGCATCAGCTGCTGCCTCTTGTGTATTGGGCTCCTCTGTTCTGTCCCTTCCGACTGGCCCAGTAATTCCAGGGCTGTCCAGACCAAGTGGGGACAACACTGGTACATGGCCAGGTAGAACATGGCTTTTGGTAGACGTGCCGGAGAAACCCATGTTCAAAGCCATGTGACTGTCCACATCAGCCACCGCCTGGGGCACTGAGGACATGGGATGTTCCTTGTGTTCCTCACTCACAAGGCCTTGTGCTTTGTTTCCAACAGGCTCCAGGTTTTCTGAGTCTGAGAACATGATGGTCCCCTCAGTGGGCCGGCGCCGGCACTCCGAGTGACTGAGTTTTGCACAATGGGACAACCAGCTCTGGGGGCCGCAGACGATGGTGGCGATGCTGAGGGCTGGCAGGGGTTCAGCTGTGCAGGCCAGAAACTGGGCCGGGGGAATTCTGGTACAGCTGGTAGCCATGGTGGCCACGTGGAGTACCCGCACTTGTGGCCTGTGCACTTTCCTCTTCTGCAGGCTCTTGCTCTTCAGCCCCTCCCTGTGCAGGGGTAGCACACCAGCCTCAGAGTACAGGCAGCTGTTCTGTTCGAATCTTTCCCTCAGCTTGGAGAGGATGGAGCTCCGGCCCACGATTCTTGGCAGGAGGCCCCTGGCAGCTCCAGGCCGCTGGGCAGGGGACTTCTCGCCTGCTTCCTTCTCCTTAGCCTTCTCTTCAGCAACCAGGAACTTCTTCAGGATGTTTTTCACAGTGCTCTTCCCACTGGAGGGGCTCCACCGGGGTTTCTCATTGACTGGGGTCCTCTGACTGGCACTTCTGCCCCCTTCCTTGGTCTTTTCCAGGAGTTTGTTGATTGTGGCATTTACAAAACTCCTACCAGGTCCTTGCTTATCTTTAGAGATCAGCCGGCCCACGTCCCGGGTCTTCTTGAGGTGGGGCTCCCGGCCACTGCCCATGAACTTAGCCTGTAGAAGCTGGAACCGTGTGGGTCTTTGGCCTACCTCCTGCAGTGGGGAGGGGCGGTTGGCCCTGTGTGTCCTGTCTTCCGCCTTCTGGGGCCCATCTGCACGGTCCAAGACATAAAGCAGGAGGCTGTTGAGGATGATGCGGACTGCCTCGTCGCACGTCTTGCCGATCCTCTTCTTCAGCATCTGTGCATCCATCATGGCTGTCTTCTCGAAGCCAACCCTGCTGCTCTCAGAACTGCAGGAAAACAAAAATCAAAGCCCACGGCAGTCATGGGTTTCATTCATTTACATAAGCTCACTATTATCCTGATTTAATGTCGACTTGACACAGGTTAAAGTCATCTGATAGGAAGGAACCTCAAGAGAAAAACCTCTATAAGATGACAGGCAAACCAGTGGGGCATTTTCTTAACTACCAATTGATGGGAGAGGGTCCAATCCATTGTGGGTGGTGCTGTCCCTGGGCTGTGGTCCTGGGTTCTACAGAAAAGCAGACAGAGCAAGCCACAAGGAGCAAGCCAGTATGAAGCACCCCTCCATGGCCTCTACATCAGCTCCTGCCTCCAGGTTTCTGTTCTGTTTGAGCTGCTGTCCTTAATTCCTCCAATGATGGACTATGATGTGGAAGTGTAAGCCAGTTAAACCCTTTCCCTCCCAAGTTGCTGTGGTCATGGTGTTTCGTTGCAGCAATGGTGACCCTGACTAGGACCCCTGCGGCTCATTCTCAGGAGTCAGGACCTATCTGTCCTTCGGACTGGTGCTGGTCCTGAGCACTCTGAGGGAGGCTCTGCAAGCCTGGGGCATGTGCGTTCAAAGAGCTGACATATTAAGTAGGAGTATTAAAGGACAGCCACGTCCAAAAGCCTTGGCAGGGTGTAAGCACAGCGCACTGGGTAAAAATAACTAAGTCACAGTAGCAGCTGTGGGGCCGCCACCAAGAGCTCCATTGTTCTGTCAGGGTATAAAGGCCAATCCCCGCTGTGATTACTCTGTCTCTGCAGGAATAAACCAATCCTGGGGCCTGGAGTGGAAAGCCACACCACTGGTCTGTTTCAGAGTTTAGGAGCCAGCAGTCTCAGGGCCCAGGCTTGCCCCCGTGGCACTTGGTTGCCACCGGCTTACTGCCTGACCTGTCTCCTGCGGACCATCTCTGCACACTGATCTGGAAGCTGCGCTGGGTGGACAGCGGCTTCCTTTCACCTAAGGGGGCTCACCATCCTGGAACAGCATCAGCAGAGTGATTCGGAAGGTTTTGTGCGTCCTGCAAAGCCACCTGCAACTTAACAGCTGCTGCGGGCAGAGGACATGGGGTGGGTGTGGGGTGGGTGCGTGCCACTGCTTGGCTTGAGAAAATCTGAGCATGGATGCATTGGATTTGAGTGGTCCCAGATTTCCAGCCCCTCAGGTAAGTAAGATGGTGCCATCCTGGGAGCGGGTTGGCTTTGACTGTGGGTAGCAATTTTTCCCTCTGCCAAGGTATCTTCTAACTGGTGGCCATTAAGTTCCACATCTTGGGGTTGACCTAGATACAAGCTTCTATCTGGATCGCTGGGGTCTCAGAGGCACACTGCATGCCTATGAACTAAGCCCTTACACCCTAAATTCCTTCTCCGATTAACTGTGCCCCTTAGGCACACAGGAGCTTTCTTGGCCTCCATCCACCACAGCCACCAGGACCTACAGCTTTAAGATGTGTCAGATTGTTGCTGGCCCCAGGAAGCATTCCCTATCCCTCTTCCATGCTTGCCTGCCCCACATGCATACAGCCAACAGCGTTCGTGTGTTCTTGATGGCCACAGGTCACATGACCACAGTCTTCTGCCTGCCACATCTAGCCTCCACTCTCCTTGAATGATCTTTGTACAGAAGACAACAGCATCTCTGACCCACCCTAGGCTGGACACAGCCACACCCTTCCTATGTTGCCAACATCTTCTGCAGGTCTGGCTTCATCTGCCCACTGTTCCATCACAAATATCCGCACATAGGATCTCAAGCAGGGCTTGGGACCCAGAGCGAGCTGAAGTCACACATCTGCAACCACCAAGCCGATACCCTCCAGCGTGGCCCGGACTGATCTACGCACATTCCACTCAACAGCCTCTATGAAGAGAAGCTCAACAGTTGTCACTCCTAGCTCTCAACTAGGTGCCCCAGGCGGTGTCACCGGAGCCACGGAGCCTGTGGAGACTAAGGGTCTTGTTCCCCAGGCCTAGGGTGCGGACGGACTCACCTGGCTCAGGTGGTAGAGGAGCCTGTGAACCTCTTGGAGCCTTGTGGTCACACAGTATGTGAGCCGGCCAGGCTATTTCAACTGCCTTAACTTTCTCATGTGAGTCAATGGCGTGACTCAGATAACCACACTGACGACATCCAGGCGATATTCCGACCAAATGACTAAAGGCCACGGGGCCCAACCACGCAGGACACTGAGTGTCATTCCCAAGTTCGTCTCTGAGGGCTCCTGAGCCCCTGGTCTAGAGGGAGAAATAAGAAACTCGTCTGGCATTAACTGTTCAGCTTCTCCCGCTACAGAGGGGACAGACCAGTGACTCCACATGCCCCCGTGCCATGGTTCCACGGTGCCTTCCACCCTGGGTAGTGACAACTCGGTGCTGGTGTGTAAGCAGGACATTTTTAGGGAGACTGGCTAAGTGTCCTTAGATCAAGAGTGTTAGTGTGTCTAAACCCAGCTTGGCCAGTTGGGCCGAAGTCATGCTAGGCCACGTGTCGGCTCCCAACCAGTTAGAAGCTGCGTATTGCCAAAGTACCGCCCAGCAGCTCACCGCCTGCCCATCACCAGGGACCAACACTTGAGGCCACGTGGGGCCTTCATTCTAATTTCTTCAGCAGACATGAATAGGGGATTTATCTAACAGCCCCAGATGGAGTTTTGGGACGCTCCCCAGAGCTCTCCCGGCCATCTCCGATGTTTTCAGTGAGGGCAGGGCGGATGCTTTCCTAAGATTTATGAGCCAGCATTAACAGATTAGAGCAGAGACTTAAGTTCTTTTCTGGTGAGCCACACCTGGCCCTGCCACACCGAGGCCCTCCACCGAGGGGCATCTGCACTGTAAGTGAGGAGCACACTGGGATTTCCGGGCTCACTCCAATGAGTCAAAACTGTGTTTAACAATCATTATAATAAAAAGTTCCTCCTTCTTGTGGATCTTTGCTTATCATCCCTCAGGCCACCCACCTCTGTGAGGGAGCTTCTGTCCTCCCTCAGAATGCCTCCTCTGATCTGCAGCCCCAGCCTTTTGTGTTTTCCCAACTCCTGGTGGCTCCAGGTGGAGTAAACCTGGGGAAATGGAATTCTAGCATGTCTCTCCTTTGAGATCTTTGCTCTAGCTCATCTGCCCAAGACTCTGTCCTCAGAACAGCTGGTGCCAGGCCCAGGGGACACAGACTCATTCATTGTTCTCGCTCCAGAGCAATCTCAAGCTCCTAGCCCAGGGCTGCTCCCCAGCACACCACAGGAGTAGCTCCTAGCCCAGGGCTTTTTCCCAGCGTACCAATGGTTACCATGGTACATAGCCGGTTACCATGTGACCACTTAAAGTTCCCAGTACAATTTCAAGAGCCATTCTGCTTCTGCCCACGGCCCTCTCCTGCAACAAAGGCTTCGTGTGAGTAGGAAGTTTGTTTGGTTTCTGTTCCACTTCATTCCAGTTGGCCCACAGAGTTCTCAACATGAGAGTCAGGCCCCTGTGGATACCTGCAGGCCTGCCCCGCCCACCCCTCTGCCCTCCTGGCTCTAGCCTCAGTTTTACAATCTGTCTCCTCCCCCAGCAGGCAGATTCTTTCCTCTGGCACGTTTCTGCTCACCCTCTGCATTCCTTCCAAGGGGCCTTTCCCTATGGAAAACCCATGGAAACCCTGTGGAAAACCCTATGGAAACCCTATGGAAACCTCCCTGTGCTCTCTGATACCCAAGCTCTCTCATAGGATCTCCTCCCGCCCCATCTCAGTTCCTCTGAGCCGCAGGTGCCTCTGGTCTACTCTAGGCCAGAGTACTCCATAGTCTTTGCTGCAGGACACCACCTCACACTGGGGCACCAGGATGGCTCGTGGGGCCTTATGCTGCCTGCAAGGGGCACTCTTTGTCCGGCTGCAGTGTGCAGACATGACTAAGCCCATTTTCCATGTCCCTCAGGTACTTGGATGAGCTCTAGAGCCTGGCCCAGGACAGAACAGAATCTTCCCTTCCATGGCCAACACAAACAGGGGGCCCATAAACCTTCCTAATTTAGGCATCAGTGGCAGGCAGGCAAGGTCATTTAGGACAGGAGACTGGACAATCATCTCAGGACACACCCAGGCTGTTCAGCACTTAGGAATGCCTAACGCATCATGACTTCTACAAAGAACAGCAGACCTCAAGCTCTGCCTACCTCTATTTGAGCACATGCAGCCTTGGGTCAACCCAGCTCCTCATCAGCTATGGCCAGTAGGGCCTTGTTGGACTGCCCCATGGTCAGGGGGTAGAGCAGTGTTGCTGGGTACCTGATCTGCTCTGAACATCCTCTGGCAGAGAGCACTCCTCTGCCTCAGTTTCCTTGTAGGAGAAGTGGAGGTCTCAAACCCACTCCAGTGAGCATGGTTCCTGCCTTGAGTTCCTCCTGCCCTGACTTCCCCCTGAACAGTAAGTGTAAGCTGAAATAAGCCCCTTTCTCCCCAATTTTGTCTTTGATGATGGTGTTTATGATAGCAACAGAAAAGCAACCTAAAACGGTATTATACGGTATTATTATACTCATGTTCCTCACTCTGAAACTGAGGCCTGAGGGCCTCATTCTTCCTGCTCATTCTGCACAGCACATGGTGGAAAATCACTAAGCATGCTGACTGACCACCATGTTCTATTTTTATGGCGGTCTCTTCTGGGAACCTTTCCTCAAAAGCCATATAAATATCAGGGACTCAGGCCTCCCTGGCTCGGGGCCAGGGGCCTTTGCCTGCCACCCCTCAACACACTTAGCTCATAGAAAGATTCCCAGCTGCTTCATCAGCTTCTACTCATAGGGCCTCATGGCCACTCTGGAAGGATAAGGTGCCCCCAGGGACAGGGACCCTTGGAGGCCACCCTCATAATTGGAGGGACCCATCTGTATCTCATCCAGCCACCCAGTGTCCAAGTGGGGCACTGACATGGGGACTTTGGACAGCATGCACAGCCTGGTCACTTCCCCAGAGCAGTAACCGTCTGTCTCAAGGGCTGGTTGCTCAGCCAGTGACCTGCCCAAGGGCTTCATATATGCACTTGCCAAGTTGGTATCATGAAGAGAGATGCAATCTAAGTTCCTTTTTACTTTTATAAGTAAGATGGCACCTTGCTTTCTGGTTTTCCCTGGGATAGAGACTACCCAGGTCCTCAGGTATACCTGGCACACACTCCACCACTGAGCTACATCCAGTTCACAGAGTCTGCTTTTAAGTAACGGGGCCTATTAAATGAGGCTCGGAATATGTTCCTAGTAGGTCTAATGTTAGGCTATGAGTATATATTCCTAAGAGAAATTTGCAGAAGGCTCAGCTAGGGATGCAGTGAGAGTACCTCTAAGGTCCATAGCAACATTGTTTCAGGAGGAGCCACGGAGCAGTGTTAGTGTCCCGTGGTTTGTAAGTTTGTTCTCATGGTGATTCCTGTCTGGGAGAGCTCTGTAGCAGATGCTTCCTAATACTTCCCTGCTATTTCTGAAGCTGAGGACGGAATCCTGAATCTGAATGTCAGTCAGTGCTGTCCTGGAAACATTTGTTTCAAGATGGATACTTGGTTGCCTTGGCCGTGGTACCCCTGGGATTGCAGCTGGATACAACACGTGTGGCTGTAGGTGTGACTGAGAGATATTTGGTCATTTGAGCTGTGAGCAATATACAACAGCATCACCTGGGCTGACCCAGGCCTACCAAGAGTTGGGTACTCTTCAATGCCTCAAAATCTAAGAAAAAGGGGTTCTTGGAATATCGCTCTGGTGACAGCTACCACCTTATGCTGCTATTCAGTACCTGTGGGGGTGAAGGGCTGAGAGCAGACATGAGAGGGCAGGTGTCTGATTTGTGCGTGAACGTGGCACAGACAAACAGATTAAAGGGGGCCATGGTGAGGCAACTGGCAAGCTGTGTCACATAAAATAGCAGTATTTCAGAGTAGGGTGCTAGTACCCAGACTGCAGAACTCTAACCCAGCCAACCCTCTGACTTCCAACCGTGAGAGATGAGTGTGTTTGTTCAAAAAATTCATGGCAAAAATCATGGCAAGAAAACACAAGGTCATAAGTTTTATGGTTTGTCCATGATTCAGGAAAAAAAAAATATGTGTGTCTCTCTCTGTGTGTTTCTATGTGTTTCTGCAACCGTGTCTCTGTTTCTGTGGCTGTGTGTGCATGTTTGCATATGCATGTAGTAAGAGGGACAGAGAAAATGATATGCTAAATGTGGCCCAGCATCAGCTGTTGTAAAATTGCGTGGAAAGAACACTGGCGCTGTCTACTGTTTTGACTGTTTGTTTTCTTTCTTTTCTTTTTTTTTTTTCCCATTTAGACAGGCATCCCTTCATAGCCGAAAGCTAGCTAGCTTGGAGCTCACAGTGAAGCCCAGGCTGGCCTCTCATGTGTGGCGATCCTCCTGGCTTAGACTCCCAAGTCTGGAAATTATAGGTGTGAGCCACCACACTTGGCTTTTTATCCTCGAAGTTATCCGAGGCCAAGCGTGACAGTGCACAACAGTAAGCCTCGGGATCAGGAGGTGTGGGAAGGGAGATTGCAAACTTGAGGTCTGTTTGGGTTTTGAGAATTTATCTCAAAACAAAAAAAAGAGAGAAAGAAGAGAGGAAGGGAAATGGATGGATGGATGGATGGATGGATGGATGGATGAATGGAGAAAGAAAGGAGGGAGGGAAGGAAGAAGGGAAGGAGGGAAGAAAGGAGGGAGACAAGTAAGGATGGAGGGAGGGAGGAGAGAAGGAAGGAAGGAAAGAAGGAAGGATTGGTTTAAGAACAATCACAGTAGGAAAGGAGAAACAGCACCGTGAAGCCGGGGTGTGAAGAGTGGGCTTCAGGGACGCTGACAGGGATGGGGCCATGCAGAGGGTGTCAGAGCCTCCCAGGACTTGAGGGTGAGCACTGGAGTGATTGTGGAAGAAGATGCTAGTCATGCGCCCGCGGAAGAGGGGCCTGAGTGATGCCCTCTGCGGGCCATGGAAGGGTAAGTAGGTCACAAGTCTGTGATGAGCTTAGCAAGGGACTGAGGTCAGTGCTGGCACTCTGTACAGCACCGGTGTGTTATTCACACGGAGTCACCTTGGGGTGCAGGCCCTCACCCTCACACTCACTCGGATTCTTTAGTTACAACATCCTGGGTGTGCTCTCGATTTATTTCTACTTAATAGGGAGAAGTAAATCAACCCAGCGGCAGTTTTCCACATCAGAGCGATGCTGGCTCAGTGTCCCAAAAGGCACTTCCAACTTAACAGAAATGTTAGAATTGGGTTGTTGTTGTTATTTTGGTTTTGATTATTCAAGACAGGGTTTCTCTTTGTAGCCCTGGCTGTCCTGGAACTCACTCTGTGGACTAGGCTGGCCCTAAACTAGAGATCCACCTGCCTCTGCATCCTGAGTGCTGGGATTAAAAGTGTCACCATCACTGCCTAGCAAAGATGGATATTTCAATCAGGCAATTGAGTTGAACATCAATTTGGGCATTTTCCATATGAGCACTTGCCCTCGGGCTGGTTTTCCATCTACCTTCAGGACAGGTGCACCGACACCCCCAGCCACGGTCGGCGTGCACTTCAGGGAGGAGAGGCTATGGAGGGTGCAGAGGCTTGGGGGGGGCAAGGGAGCAGAGTGAAAGGTGGGGGTTGTCAGACAGTTAAACTCCTCTTACTGCTCTGTCCCAAGTGAGGTGCTCCAGCCTCCAGATCCCAGCTTTCCACCCACAGCACAAGCTCTTCAACACTACCCACGTCACAGCAAACCTAGACTAATGCAGACACCCGCTGGACAGTACTGGCTGTTATTACCATGGTCACAGCAGAGACGAGGGAAGCCCAGCACCAAAACAGCTCTGCGACTTAACTGCCACGCGGCTGAACTCCCGGCTCAGACTGGCAGAGGGGGGTGTGTCTGTTATTACATAAGCATCTCATAAGTGTTTGTTGGTTTTCCTTCCGAGGTGGGGTCTCGCCACACAGCTCTGGCTTTGCGCCATCAGCATAGCTTGTGATCTCCCTGCCTCTGCCTCCAAAGTGCTGATCTTATTTATAGCTAGATCACTGAGACCTGCTTAATTTGTCGACCTCTCTGAGGAATCTATCATCTTGTCTAGCCGACTTTCACCCTCCAATGCTCAGAGAGGGATGTCATCCATAACTCCCACCTCGTATCTGGCTTTCAGATAGAAGGCCTTGGAAAAGTGATTTCAAATATACAGGAAAGACATTGGTCTAGGTTTGTGGCTCAGTAATGGAGCGTCTGTCTGGCACATGTAAGGGCCTGGCTTTGGGCTCCATCTCCACCAAGTTTTCTCTCTGTGTGTGTCTCTCTGTCTCTGTGCCTCTATGTCTCTCTCTTCCTCTCTTTCTTGAATTTAGGTAACTTCATCTAAATTAGCCAGAATTCCAAAACCTTGTGTCTCCTGATCAGCCTTTTCCACATAATTCGTATTCCTTTTCTGGGAACATGACTCTTTGCTGGAGATGGAGGCATAAGCTCATACATGTTCTAGAGAACACGCTGGAGTATGGATCTTTCCTGAGATCACCTTCTCCAGAAACCAAGACTTCTCAGTATACACCCTAGATTCAACCTACATGCCTGTGCCCCTAGACCAACAGCGGATGCTCGCCAGTTGCTTTAGGCAGAAAATAGGTACAGACGCTTGCATCTCTGACCCACACATTTCCATAAGTCACCCTCATTTGCCACCTAGGAATAAGAAGCACTCGTCCCTTCTAAATCAGCACAGATGTACTGACCTGTGTTGAAGCAGGGCACAGGACAGTCCCTTGGTCTCAGGTATTAGCTCTTTACACTCATAAGATGTAGCTGGTTCCTCATCACTGATTAAACTAGGGAGCAACAAAGCATTGCCTGCTCCACAGTATCAGAACTAGGAGAGCAAAGCAGCTGTCCCAGAGTGGGGCATGGCTTATTGTGCTACTGGTAGTGACTGATTTGTTTGAATGAGAGATGGGGAAGTCAGCTGGGTGTGGTGGCACAAGCCTGTGGCCAGTGCTGAGGAGGGTGAGCACATCAGAAGGACCATGAGTCTGATGCCACCCCAGGCCACACAGCGAAATCCTATCCCAAAGAAACAAAATGAAAAAAACAACAATTTAACTGGGCATGGTGGTTCCTGCCTTTAATCCCAGTAGCAGGGAGACAGGCAGACAAACCTCTAAGAGTATGAGGCCAGACTGGTTTAGATTGTGATTTAGGCCAGGACTATATAGAGACCTTTTCTCAAATTAAAAAAAAAATTAGTAAACACACATACACACACACACACACACACACACACACACCTGCTCAGTGTCAAGCACAGACCTGTCCACCATATGACTCTACTCTTGTCCACAAAATGGAAACTAAGTACCCTCAAAAAACAACTGCTATGTCCCAAAGACATACTTGCTTCACCATAAATACAGGATAGTCCCCTAGGTTACCTGGGACAGGGCGACTTCAGGAAGTCCCAAAACGTCCCCCAGCCTGTGTTGGCGGCCCTGGCTAATAAAATCTGCAGCGTTTGCCCAGCTGTCTCCTTAGCTACATACAGCAAGGGGGAAGGAAAGCATCCCCACACCTCGTGTAACCATCCCTCGGAAGCAGGTGAGGCCCAGGGAGCGTTTGCATCCTATAGGTTGTGCAGATCCAACAAGTGGATGCTTTCTGCCCCAGTCCCCACCCATCAGAGCCTCAAAGGGACACCTCCAGCCTCTCACTGCAGACAGTGCTGGCTCTCTTCAGAGACAAGTCTTCATGTGAAAAGGACACAGGACCAGTAGGACAGACCCAGCTGTGCTGGCCAGGCAGAGCACCAGCAACCTGTCATCACTGGTGGCTGACTTCATACGCGTCACTAGCCGAGGAAAACCCGTGTCGAAAACCACGGCTGGATGTCTGTCTGTCCGCCTTCTCCACACTCTCAGCCAACCCGTACTGGGGAAACACCACGGAACAGGACACCGTGGCTAAAGACTTCCCCTGACATGGATCTAATCTACCAAGGCACCGCATGCAACATGGAAGACCATCTACTGCCTGGCTTTGTCAGTGTTCATAAAGATTCCAAAAAAGGGTTAGTGACCGAAACATGGCGAGGCGGTTAAATGGCTGCCTTGGGTACATCTTGAAGCCACCAACCATCTCTACTATGAGACTTGAATGAGTCTGACTGCAGAAGAGAGATGGCCCACCCTACCGTGTGCCCGCAGGGTCGCAGGTAGATGTGGCTAGGAGTTGGAAAGACTGAAGAAGGTTCTCCAATGGAGAGCCACGGCTGTTAGCGTTGTTCAAGTGAGTGGACGAGGGACAGAATGAAATACACCTGCTGCCCAGGAGATAGCTTGTCACCCACTTTGTATACAGCAAGCACAAGAGACAAGGTGAGGGGCGCAGAGCATCAGGCTTCAGAGGGCGAGGGAAATATTCTCTTAGGACGATGTATTTTAGATAGCAAGGGGGGGCGTTGATATTGGAGGGGAAAGTTACAATTGAGTTACGGCCTGTGAGGCGAGTGCTCCTCGGGTGGTGACTGCACATGTACACCCTATCCTAGGGGAGGCTCTAAGCCTGAGTGCACGGAGTTACGGGGTGCCCTCTGGGAGGGAAGATGTCAGAAACACTTTACTTTTCTTCTGTGGACAGGCGGTGCAGGGCTGTGCCCAAATCCTCTAGTCTGCCTTTGTGCTCCAGCTCCTGGTACAAGCCCCGTGGAACAGTGGCCAGGCCGTGCAGCAACCCGAACAGGCAGCCGGCGATCGTCCCTGTCGCTCCGCTCTCTCCTGAAACAGCAAACACAAGTGCATCCTAAGGGGCTCCCCACTGACTAAACCTGCTCCCCCACATCTCTGAGACCGTCCGGAGAAGGCATGCAGAGCAGTAGACGGGTTGAACTGACATGAGTTCAAGTCCTGCCTGGACTAGAAAGTGAGTATCAGGCCAGTCAGGGGCACAGCACAGTCTGCCTCTCTCAGGCCCTTCGCTGCTCTACAGGGTCCCCTTCTCTTCCCCTATTCAGGCGGCATCATGTTACCACAAGCCATCCCAGTGTGGCTGGGGAAATGAGTCTTAAGAGACAGCCTGGGCCCCCGTGTTTGTACAGCCTGAAAAATCTGAGAAGGCCTGGTTTCAGCTTTTATAACAAAGCCTCGAGTTTCTCAACTGAGAGGCGGCCATGGGATCCATCTTTGGCAATGTCGTAAATGTGTGAGGTAACCAAGAAAATGCATCTGCCTGTGGTACCTCCTGATGGTCAGAACCCCTTTGTGGTCAAGCAAGCTCGATGTGGCTGTGAGGCTGATCTTCTAGATAACAAATTCCAGTCCCAGGGTACTTTCCTCATTGTCATGAGTGTGTGTTTGGCTTTATTACACTGTGCTTTTCATCCATCTGTTTTAGCCTAGTGGATTATGGGAAGAAATATCCTATAAGGGAGATCTGTCCCATCATGACTGTGAGGAGAAAAGAGTTACATGTAATGATTTGTAGATGCTCCGCCCCGGGAGTAGCACTATTAGAAGGTGTGGCGCTGTTAGAGAAGGTGTGTCACTGTGGTGTGGGCTTTAAGATCCTCATTCTAGCTTCCTGGAAGCCAGTATTCTGCTAGCAGTCTTCAGATGAAGATGTAGGACTCTCAGCTCCTCCTGCCCCAGGTCTGCCTGGATGCTGCCATGCTCCCGCCTTGATGATAATGGACTGATCCTCTGACCTGTAAGTCGGCCCCTCTGTTCACAGCAGTAAAACCCTAACTAAGACACTCCATAAATATGCTACCCTCTCATGACAATTAATGAAATTGTCCTTGGACTTGAATACGCTGGGCTGCTGTTTGTGACAGCTGTGTGCTCACCGCCTTTTCTTCTTTGGCTTGCATAAAGTTGGCTGCTACCTACTTTTCTTTGTTTCTTTAATACTTAAAAAAAGATTTATTCATTTATTTTATGTATATGAGTACACTGCCGCTGTTTTTGGACACACCAGGAGAGAGCATCAAGTCCCATTACAAATAGTTGTGAGCCACCATGTGGTTGCTGGGAATTGAACTCAGGACCTCTGGAAGAGCAGTCAGTGCTCTAACCACTGAGCATCTCTCTGGCCCCTAATATTCATTCTTATTTTTATGGATATAGGAGCTTTGCCTGCATGGATGCATGTGTGCCCTATGTGTTCCTGTTGCTGATGGAGGTCCGGAGTGAGCATCAAAGCCCCTGGCATTAGGGTTCATGGTTGCTGTGACGCTGTGACATGGAACTCAAGTCTTTTTGGAGAGCCACAAGTACACATAAGAGTTGTCCCATCTCTCCAGCCCATAGTTTGTTTTGAGTCAGGGTTTTTTTATGCTGCCCAGGGTGGCCTTGAATTCCTGAACATCTTCACTTTATGTTCCTAGTGCTGGGACTATGGCACCTGACATAATCACAGCCAGTTTCTGAGGTGCTGGGGATTGAACCTCGTGCTCGGCGCCTGCTAGGCAAGTACCCTACCAACTGAGATACACTGATCACCCCCCCCAAAAGATTTTAGTACATTTATTTATTATGTGCACGTGAGTGTGCACATGTGCTGCAGTGCCTGTATGAAGGAGTTGTTGGTTCTTTCCCTCTACCTTGACCTGGAATTAAACTCAGGTTATCAGGCTTGGCTACAATTGTTTTTATTGCCGAGCCACACACCTTTTTTTAAAGATGGAGTCCAAAAGTGACCCAGGCTGCTTTCAAACTTATTATGTAGCCAAGTGTGACCTTGAACTTATGACTCTCTTGCTTCCATTTCCCAAGTGCTTGGATTACAAGGATGCAACACCATGTCTGGTGTGTGTGTATGTGTGTGTGTGTGTGTGTGTGTGTGTGTGTGTGTGTACGTGTGTGTCGCTGGTGATCAAGCTCACTGTCCTTACTCATACTAAACAAGCCATTTCCCTGCTGAGCTGCCTCCCCAGCTCCACAGCCTGCTTTGCAGAATCCCTTTTCAGAGTCACCTGCTTCCTGCAGTCTCCAGCAGTTTTTAAAAGCATGGTGAACCACCAGCAAAGAGGGAGCATGGCTGGACCTAGTCCCCTCCCCCACCACACATACATAGCAGATGTGCAACTTGGTCTTCATGTGGTTCCCACAACAACTGGAGTGGGGGCTGTCCTGTGGATCCTGTTCCCTTAACTGGGCTGTCTTGTCTGGCCTCAGTGGGAGAGGATGTGCCTAGTTCTGTAGGTGTGATACCCAGTGGGAAGGGTAAGGGGGGATGGAGGAAGGAAGGGTGGGGTGGGAGGAGAGGGGTGTGCTGATATTGGGATATAAAGTAGATACACAAAATAATTAATGAGAAAAAATATTTTGAGGAACCATCCAAAGTGTTATACACTAAGATATGTTCATTGAAATATATACAAGAAGTGATCCAAAATAATTCCAATAAAATATACCTGTGTATATTAATATTAAAGTCAGCATAAGGAGGACAACGGAGTGTACTTATGCTTCAAGAATTTGCCAGTTCTAAAAGAAAAAACTCTGGGCTGTGGCATCTAAGTCATGTGGCCCTGTCTCTTGGGCTGGAAACCTTGGCACTGCCTGTGATTCCTCCTCCCATGAGTTCTGACTCCAGGCTGCTTCTGAGTCCTGGAGAAGTTCCAGACACACTCTCAGGCACGAGCACAGGCAAACTTGTACACACATAGTGGGAACAGCAACTGGCTTGAATGAAGCTGGGGCCATAAGGGCCGATGGGGTGGGGGTGGGGAGCCAGGGGCCTGGTTCTTGGAGTAGTTACACCTAGAGACCTGGGAGCTGGGAGAGGCCTGGACACAGACACCAGGAACAGCAAAGACCCACGCTAGCCAGGCCTGACTTCCCACAGCATTTCTGTCTTTCCTTCTGCTACAGCCTGCCTCCAGGATGACGTAGATTGTGGGACAAAGTTATGGTAGCTTAGGGCTCACACGGCCACACGCTCAACTGACCAAGATGCACTTTGTCCTGGTCAGAGGCAACTGCAAGGCCATGACTTCCTTGTTGGACGAAGTCTCTTAGCCACCCAGGTCCATCCTGCCTCTCTTGGCCATGTCAGGCACCCCGCAGCCCTCCTGTCTCCTAAGCTAGCCTCTCGAGGCTCACGTTCTAGATCCTCTGAGCTCCTTCCATCTCTGTTTGAAGGGATTAGGGGACACAAGTGTGGACATTTTTGCCTTCCAATCTATACAAGACGCTCCCACCTACACGGACTCTGTGAGGTGACTCCACTAACTTTGGCCCAGCTCTTTCTGCCCTCCTCACAGCCTGGCTCCTCCAGAAGCTCCCGGCCGGCTTCAGCAGTGTGGACACGGGTCGCCTTAGCTGAAGTACTGTGTGCCAGCAAACATTAATGAGCCTAGTGTTTGTGGAGTTCTGTAAGGCAGGAAGGTAGGCATTTGTCTTCACACTTGGTAAGCCCATGGAGTCGGGGCCCCTGGAGGACAACAGGCCTCAGGAAGAGACGCATTTCACCCAGACCCAGGAACCTGGCTATTAATTGCTATGGCTTTGCTTGGGCCACCGAACGGCAGGAGGGAGAAACCTGTATAGTCAGGTCCAGGGAGACCTGCCGGCTCTAAAGGGGTGGCTGGAAAGAGAAGTGTCCCTGCACCTGGTCACTGTCCTGACAGTGGCCACCTGTGAGACTCTGATGTGGGCCACACCAAAGTAGGTTATTTTGTCTGTGGCCACATACCACAGTTGTGTGGGTACTGCACTCAGAGACTGCAGAGTGTGTCCAGCAATGGAGGTGAGTGTGGATTCTGGCTCTGTGGCTGAACCCCATGTCTGTGGACCCTCAAGACCAAGAAGTGCTTTAGATTACAGATTAGTACCGTCCAGAAGTATCCATACCAAAGGAGGACATCTTACCTCCGTGAAACATGGCTCGCTGACACACTTCAGTCCAGTTGCTCCCCGCAGCAAGAAGGGCATCATAGGCTATCATGGGGGCATCATGGCCGCGCCGTCCCCCTCGGCCTTCTGAGCTCCATTTCCTGTATGTCTGAGGAGAAGCACGGGTCACTGTACGTCCGGGAAAAGATCTGTGTCCGTGTCTGTGGCGGCTGCCCACCCAGCATTCTTGCTCACTCTCTCGCTCTGTCCTGGCCGAGTTCCACAGGGCACAGGCGTATCCCAGGTCTGGGGCTGGACTCACCTTATCTCTCTCCTCGGCGTTATAGTTGTCGGGGAAGGTGGCTTTGTCTTCTGTGTCTTCTCTGATTTTCCTTTCCTCCAAATAAAACTGCCATTTTGCCTCGAAGTAAAACCAGTGCTCTTGGTACTCTAGATGCAAGCACAGGGCAGGTGGGCTGATGGCGTCTTAGGGGTGAGTTCGGGGGTGGGGGCGGTGGGCAGTGCCCTCCCCGGGCTGCAGCTGTGGGGATGGTGGATCTGTGCCAAAAACAAGCACTGGGGAGTGCAAGACAACACTGGGGCTACTCAACTGCTCTCTAAAGCAGAAGGCTGGATGATGGTGGGCCCAGAATTTAATTAATTAGGGGATGGAGCTCAGGGTTCAGAGGGCTATCCTAGCATGCATAAGTTACTGAAAAGAGACCCCTCTCACACAAAAAACCTAAGGAACCCAGAAACACAAAACAAAACCAATAGGGAAGTCTGTATTTTGAATAACTTAAACAGTAAGAGGAGCAGTTTCTGTGTTGCTGGGCCTGAAACACAAGCCCCAGGAAAGCTGAAGTCCTGGCTGTACATCTGATGAAGAGGGTAGCAGTTGGGCAGTGGCCAGCAGCCTCTCATCTTACAGAGGACCGGGACCTCCAGAGACACGGCAGCAGGAAATGGGGGTGCCTGTCCTGGGAGGCTCCCAGTGTTTCCTCCCCTAGAGGTGCCAAAGGGTGGGGGATGCCTTGAACTTTAGTGGCTGGTAAGGGCTGGGTGGACACAGCTGAAGGTAGAGATCCAGAACCTGTTTTTTCTCTATGGCTGGACAGAAGAGGACGGAGCAGAAAGGGCTCTGGGGTGGTGGGCAGAGGCTGCAGAGAAGCCAGGGGCACTGGGACAGCCTCTTGGACTAGCACACTGGGATTCTGGACCTGCTGGGTCTCACGAAGTTAAAACATTGCCTCCTCGGGGAGGCGGTAGCCTGAGTCTGGGAAGGGAGATTTCCAGACCCAGAGCCCAGGACTGTCTGATTCTTTTAGCTGCCTCTCAGACCTAGAGCAGCTTCACCAGACATTCTCCCAAAGGGGCTTGACAGAGCCACTGGTGGGTGAGTTTAGCCTCTATTCAAAGTGCTGTGTTGAAGGAGCTCCTAAAGTTCTGGGTTAAGCAAACTTAAAGTTACACAGACATGACACGACTGCTGCTCTGGGGTCACCTTCCAGAAACAGTTACGTCTCCAAATGGCCTGGCAGTGAACTCTGTTCTCAGCTTCATGCCCCCATGAATGGCACACTTCCAAAACAGCCACCCGGGTTCTGGAGTCCTGGTGTCCCTTAGCAATGTGAACATTGTATGGTAAGGTTCTACTCTATTACAGCAAGTGCCCTCCAGTCTTGGAGGCATCTGGCGACCCTGATCTGGTGAAAAAAAACAGCCCACCTATTATGGGTAGCATTGGGGGAACTTCAGGGGACATTTGAGATAGAGGAACGAGGAAATTCTGGATTAAAATAAGCAAAAATGAATGCCTTAAATATTCGTTGGAGGTGAAGTAAGTGAAGGTCGGACAGTTCAGAGAAGACTAGCTAGAATGCCTGGCACTGTCCTTTAGGCCCAATTTCCCCCAGGGCTGAGGCCAAGTATGTGTCCTCTGTGTGTTCTGTGTCCTTATAAAGTTGTTCTGGAACCCTCTAGAATATACCCCCCCCCCCCTTCTTGTGGTGACTCTTGGGACTGCTCAGGGGCCACTCAGCTTTGTGCTCTCTTGGAGAAGCTGTAACCCTGGCCCTGTGCTCACCGCCTTCCTTCTTCCAGGATGCCCTGGGTGGCTTATTTTAGAACGTTTGCTCCTACTTAGGTGCATGGCAGGACACATGGCCACCTACCCTCCCCACTCACACATCCCTCATAGCGCTGGGGTGACAGCGTGTTCCGTATACTCACTCAGTGCCCTAAGGAGTGAACACTGAGTTTTCTAGTCCTGCCTTCGGCCTCCTGTGTCTGTCTACTGTACAGCACCCCTGAGCCAAGCGGGGAGCGGGGGTATACTTTGTGTGTCAGATTCTGGAAGCCACGGTGCTCCCAAGATGTCTGACTAATAGGATAACTATATCCAAAAGGTCGACAGCTCTTCTGGGTTAATGAGGACAGATAGAAACCTCCAGAGCATGTGCCTTTCGTGGTCTCTGGGGACTCATGGCATGGGAACCCATGTTGGTACACAGGTAAAAGTGTGTGATATGGGATACATCTCTTCGGTCAAGAACAGGTTAGGATGGGGTTGTGTAAAATGTAGGCGTCAATCATTCCTCTTCTGCACTAGACACTTGGTGTCTACTTGGAGAAGCAGAGGGTGTGGGTGTCGAGCCACTCCCTCACAAAGCTGTGGTCCTCCTTGAGGTCCTGGTGCTACTTGGAACAGTGTCTGCCCTCTGTCAGGTGAGGACCTGTGTGAAGTCAGGACTTCCCGAGGTTTCTCTGGGCATTGCCTTTTGGGGGAACACAGCAAGAGTGGCTGGGCGGCTGGTGCCGGACTTGGGTCTGAGTGTGAGCACGTGTGCTGTGGACGCGCGGCAGGCACTGGAGCAGGAAGAAGCCAGGCTCACCTGCCATGTGCCGAATGGTTTTCCTACAGTACTCCTCGGCCAGAGGAAGTGCCTTCAGCATGTCTCTTCCCCACTGTACAAGTGGTTTCCCCTGTATTGCGTAAGAGGCAAACAGTGCGGTGCACAGGGACCCAAGGAAACCTAGAGGGGAACAGGATACAGTTCTGTTAACCTGGGCCGGTGGCTTTCTGAGTCCAAAGAGACTCACCTCTAGAGCTGTGGGTTCTGCCTCTCTCTGTGTGTAATAGGCAAGACACCTTTGCAAGGTTGCTACAGGGCCCAGAGACTAAGCTGGAAAGCATGTGGCACAGGGCAGGCCGGAAGGGCATCAGCCCACAGAACTGACTGGAACCCCATCATTAGCTTGGAGATTGAGGGTACCTCTTCCTCTCAAGACCTGTGCCCTTTTCTTTTATTCTGGCATGGGTGGTATAGGAACCATGCTAGAAGCAATGTTTTCCCCTGCATGGCTTCTCCAACATAACCACACGTGATGTCACTTCTGTCCTCGGGTGGATCATCAGACTCGCACCCATTCAGGGGAGTTCTTTACCTGTGGGATGGTTGTGGGTCATCCTGCCACACTCAATACTGACTTCAATGAGGGTCTCCAGCCGTTCCGGCTTCCAGTACCGCATTCCAATGCACATTGCTTTGGTGGCGGCTCCGAATCCTGAACCTACGTGGATGACAGACACCTGAGCTCAGCTTTGTCTCCATGACCTGTGGGAATCCCCATTCATCATTTCCGAAGTGTGAGGTCTATGGAACACTGGAGAATCCTTAAGTGAGCGAGTAAAGACATGGGGATCCTGAGCAAGAGAAACTCGATCTGGGGCCAGGTCACAAGAAAGTGAACTTACTTAGCCCCTGAAAATGGACTTTTTCTTGGCTCAGGGCAATGTGCTTCGACTCTAGGGACAACCGAAGCAGTATCAAACCAGATATGCCCGCTTCCTTCATCTCTCTCTCTCTCTCTCTCTCTCTCTCTCTCTCCTTCCTTCCTTCTGTCCATCCCTCTTTTGTTTTGAAACATTTCTGGGATATTTTCTCTAAAAGTTGTCATTAAGTTACAGTTGACATTGAGTCCTCTTCTGGCCGGGCGCCTCCTCCTCAGGAACTTTGTGTGTGCTGTACTTCCATACATCAAAATTCGGATAGTCTTTATTTCTACTATGAAGGCTCTCTGTTGTCTGTGGGTTCACTATTATAAAGGGGTACCACAAGACAGGCACAAGAGGAGGAGAGGCTCTGAGAGGCAGCCGTAGGGCTGCCTATATACTGTGTCCCACGAACATGGCATAGAACATGGGAGACATGAACACAGACCACCCTTCTCCTCACCAAAACGCAAGCTTCAAGGAAAGGCAGCAGAAAATAGTCCTTAAAGGAAAGTGGAGTTGGGTATTGAAAATTGCTCTGGGGAAGCGCAGTGTCGCACGGACAGCATCTTTAGGAGATGCTCTAGCAATCTGGGATCGCTCGCAGGGGATGCCCTGCCTGCTGTAGGATCTGACCCAGGAACTACCACAAGTATCAGGGTGGGCTGCCAGCATCCACCTGCCCAGGCTCCCTAACTGCAGCTCCGTGAACGGAAAGGCTCCTGACCCTTTTCACTGAAGGGCGTATGCCATGCGAGGAGGTAGTTATCCGGCTTCAGCTGGGAGCAGCCCTCAATAGTGGAAGGGTCTGGCCGATGATCTGAGAGCTTCTCCACTGTCTCCACGTAGCGCTTTACCATCTCTCGGTACAGGTCGTCCAGGCACCAGTAGTCTGTGGAGGAAGGGGTGGGGGACAGAGCTCAGTGAGGATGGCAAGTATGTGAGGGTGTGGCAAGGACACATGAGCATGCTTAGAAAAGGGGAAGATTTGGTGACTCCCCTGCTGCCTGGATGAATTTTAGACTTCCAGTTACCCCTATTCTGGTGTCCCGAGAGCCTAGGAAACACCTACCACCTTCATTCCTACCAACAGTACCTGCTTGGAATAATGTTTATGCTTGGCCCATGGAGGAGCACTATTGGGAGGTGTGGCCTTGTTGCAGTGGGTGTGGCATTGTGGGTGTGGGCTTTGATACATTGTCCTAACTGCCTAGGAGCCAGTCTTCCACTAGCAGCCTTCAGATGAAGATGTAGAACTCTCAGCTCTGCCTGCACCATGCCTGCCTGGATGTTGCCATGTTCCTGCCTTGAGGATAAAGGACTGAACCTCAGAACCTGTTTGCCAGCCCTAATTAAATATTGTCCTTTATAAGACTTGCTTCGGTCATGGTGTCTGTTCACAGCAGTAAAGCCCTAATTAAGACAAAAAAAAAAAAAAAAAAAAACCACATCAAACTACATCTTGCAGAGCAGTGGTCATGCTGTTACAAAGGGACACTGGGAGACTGATTTCACTGAGCCTTAGCTCCCACTTACCCACCCCCTGGGAAACGCAGGCTCTGCGTGGCTGCTCTTGCCAAACGTACCCTGGTTCCTTGAAGTGCATTTGGGGAATGTGTCAACCCCCTGAAGCTCACGTGGGGCACAGGGATGGAAAGAGCTGGTCTGTACTGAAGCCCCGCCTTTGGCCAGCATGGTGCCTGGCTCACTCCGACCTCATATGCTCCAGAGCAACCACCATTTTCTCCAGGAAGAGAACTGATGGGTTTTGACTGCAAGGCCGGAATTTTAGGTCACTATGTTGTGGACAGAAGGTTGCACATGCGTGGTCAGTGGAGTCCAGTGTGCTGGCACCCGGTGAGGCTGAGCTGTGCTCTTCCATGCGCTCTTGCATAGCCACCGCAGGGTTTTTGTTCTATGGCAAAGCTGCAGCGCTAGGACACAACCACTGGGTCTTTCACTGGCCATGGTGACCTGTGTTTGCTGAGAGCTGGGTGGTTAGAGAAGGGCTTGGTGAGGGGCTGGTGACAACCCGTGACCTGCTTTTAGTGAGCCTGGAACAGAGGCAAACCCGACATTCCTTTTCCCTTCAGTTCAGGGCTCATGCCTAGCTGGGAACCGAGGCGGAGAAAGGATGGGCTGAACTTTGTTTTGGAGGAGGGAGTGCCTTAAGTCCTAGCCTTGCTTTGTGTGGCAACCCTGCAGGAATAAAATTAGCTGCGTGCAAACCCCTGCTGTGAGACACTGGTTTCCAGGGCTATCTGCTTACAAATGGCAGCTTCTGCTTCTGATCTGGCGGCCCGGCTCCCCCAAGCCCTCGTAGACAATTATTATAAGATCAGATAGCACGGAATCTCTGCCTTCGACCGAAACGCAGCTTTCTCGGAGTAAAATGAGGTCCATAAAAAAAGCCAGCGGCTGCAGACGCTTGTCCTTTTACGTTGGAATATAGATGAGAAACAGGCTGGCCAATCTGTTGACCCTCTGGGCGCTCTGCCTTGACTTCCTGCCCTCCCTCCCGTCCTACTAAAGGATAAGTCACTTTAGAAGACTAGCCAGCAGCTCTTAACTAATGTGATTAAAATAATGATGATAATCATCACCATCAAAATACTATGACTGAGTCTGAAGTAAAATACCAAAGAATTTGCATCCTCTCTCATTCATTTTGGCTCCAACCTGCGCATCTGTTAGAGAGCCTTTGAGGGGAAGAAAAGGCATAGTAGGTCTGGTGCACCCTTACTCTGTGGGGTCTCAAGCTTCCGGCAGGCTGTGCATTGAGGCCCCGCCCCCCTGTCAACCCCCCCCCCCCCACACTGATTGGCCCTGGCAGGTACAGCCTGGTGGTCCTACACCACTGCCGAATTCCCCATATTCTTCCTGTGGCTTCGCTTGACTCCCACAGTCCCAAGGGTTTTAAGGCACAGGGATGTGAGCACCTCACCCAGTCCTCAGCAGCAGCCTGGGCCCCAGAGCAAACGGCTGAATGTGGACATGAGCCCCATTCAAAGCTCATGGTCGCTCACTAGGTGCTGGTTCCACTCTGGGGAGCAGGCTATAGGGCACCCAAATGCCACAATAAATAGTTCTGTGACCGTAGGCGGCAGACAGGGTAGGTAAGAGTGGAGCTTGTGGCCAGGTTGCCTGGGTGAGCTGTCAGTTGGCTGCACAGCACTGGGAGAGTTACTCAGCTACTCTGGGTGTCCGTCTCTCCCCTGTGGAAACACTGAAGCCACCTTTCCCAGTGTGACGATGATGTGGCCTTGGGATAGGGAGTGTAAGGCGGGTGGGGCAGCTCCTCATGCACATTTTCTGCAAGGAGGAGTGCCCACTATTACTGACATGCCTCCAAGGCCTCCTAAAGTGGACTACGGTGGTTAAAAAAACAAAACAAAACAAAACTGGTTGTTTAAAGAGAAAACCTTGAGTCTCAGTGAGTGGAAAGAAAATGCTGTGTAGAGCGGTAGGTCCCAGCCTTCCTAAGGCCGTGACCTTGAATCCAGTTCCTCAAGCTGTGAGGACCCCAACCATAAAATTATTTCGTTGCCACCTCAAAACTGAACTTTTGCTACTGTTATGGATTGTAGTGTAAATATCTGTGTTTTCCGATGGTTTTAAATGACCACTGTGAGTCGTTTGACTCCAAAGGGGTCTTGGCCATAGGTTGAGAACCTCTGGTCTCGAAGCTCAACTAAAGGGGTGTCCGTGAACTACAATAAGAGCCTTTGACAGGGCACAATGCAGCAACATATACTTGGTAAACCTGGTGACTGGCAGAGAACCCACTTTTCCCCCAAACAAACAAACCCCAAACCAAAAACTCCAATGCTGCAAATGGGCCCAAAGTTTCTAAATATACATACTTCATCTTGAGTGGGCTGTGACATTATACAGGACCTATCTGAGCCAGGGGCTCTCCAGGGAAAGGACAGTCACACACCAGGCACTCTGAACTCTCAGAACACCCATCAGCAATGAGCACTCTACAGGCCTTGGCTGTGCACTGGCTTGTATACGGCGATATGAAACAAGCATCAAGAGTAAGTACTGACTGACGTTCTAAGTCCTGTTCTCCAGAGGTTGTGAGCTGTGGTGGGCTCTGAGCTGCACTACTGACCATAAAAGCAGATAAGTATGCCCCAAACTATGAGCGGAAATAAAGATCTGGAATTCATAATGGTTTTGATGCATCTCGCTTCCCATGGCGTGATGACATGGTGCCTTAGCAACGTGCTTTACTCCCCCCTCGTTATTCGGGTCAAGTCGCTGATATTCCCATGCAGTGACGGCAGAATCCATAAATACTGGGGTTTCATCATGATGTATGCTCAGGAAGATGCTTCACCATTTTCAACGAGCTGTGACACCGTATCTTATCAATGTGCTTCAGCCCTATTTAGAGACACCACATTGGTGGCATTCCTGCACAGTGACCTCAGAACTAAGCTGAGCACGTTCACCACAGAGGGACAGAACGAAGAATGCCTAAGTGAGGTCTGTTGGTTCAACTGCTGCCCTCAGGTCTCAATGTTGCAATGACAGCACGTCAGACCTGCAGG
Organism: Micromys minutus; assembly: GCF_963924665.1. Classification (NCBI taxonomy): domain Eukaryota; kingdom Metazoa; phylum Chordata; class Mammalia; order Rodentia; family Muridae; genus Micromys; species Micromys minutus. The sequence continues at coordinate 51,786,313 of NC_137983.1, read as the reverse complement.
ATGTTACCGTACCCTGCCGAGAAAAGGCGCATGGTGCTGTATATATGCACGTCTCTGAGATGCAGGTCACACTTTGTTGATCATAGCGCTGCTCTGCTCCTCAGGGAACAAACTTCGTTCGCCCATGTCCAAAACTCTTCCTTAGAACATTAACTCATAAACAATGCCCAAACTGAGCCCAAGTGGACAGATGGTCCAACCTTAATTATTTGGATTTCAGACGCCATCCCCAAACAATGGTATCTCAGTGGGCCCAAATATCAAGCTCTTCTGTAGTAGACTTAGAGCAAGATGCTCACCCTCTGTATGAGCACCCACGTCTGTGCCTAATCCCACCAGAGCAGCTCCCGGAGGCTCGCTCATACAACACAGAAACAAGCAAACGCCTTAGAATCTGGAGCTTAATTATCTGAGAAGCGCTGCTGTCCCCCAAAGATACTCAGGAGAAACATGACCTGCTGCCTTTCAGGCTCCAGGTCTTGGGTGAGTATTAAATCACCACCTTCAGCAACAGTGTCAGGTAACGCAGCGCACTAATGCACCTCCCTCGGGGTTCTCAGTACTGGTTTGCCACCAACACAGGCAGTTGGTTTTTCTACCCCAACGCACTTGGAGCATATGCCAGCCAGTCCTACCTGTGGTAAGGGCCTCAGCCGTTGCCATGTGCATGATGGTGTTGTCACTCACTGGCCACTTTCCGGGTGAGAGCACAAGGCTGTCCAGTCCCCCAGTCTTTTGCAGCTCCTCCTGGATTGAGCCTAAAACACTGTTCTCCCTGCAAACGTTTCCATAGCCGAGTGCATCTCCAACACTCCCCAACAGCATCGCAGCCTTGAACTTCTCCATCTCGGAAGGTGACACCTCTTACTCCGCAGTTGCCTTTGTCCTTCCCTGGCCACCCTCAGCCAGCCCCGCTGACATTTATACTGGTCATTGTATTACTATCCAGCACTCTCCAAATGGTCAGGCGTCCCTTTCCTGCCTTGGCAGGTGCCACCAATGAGATAAAGGCTGGGAGCTCACCACGTGGGAGCTGTTTGGACGGTACAGGCTCTCTGGCGCCAGGGGACACTCAGCCAGCTTGGAGCCCTTGAGCTGTGCGGCATCAGCTCCTTGGTGGATTGTGCCCCCTGCTGGTAGATCGAGTCACAGTGTGAACAATGTGCTCCTTCCCCTTCGCTCTACGCTACCTTCAAATAAACACACTCCTCTTGCTGCTTCTCCTCTGCTCTCCTTCACTCAGAGTAGGGCTGAGATCTATCCGTTGTAGTTTATGCTTTTAGAACGCTTTTCTGGCTGGGCAGTGTGGTACAGGCCTTTGATTTCAGCTCAGGAGGCAGAGGCAGTTAGATACCCGAGTTGGAGGACTGCAGGACTAGCTCCAACACGGTAATACATGCACATGAAGCTCTTAGTCTGATTCTCAGCTCCGTTTAAAAAAAAAATGTCGTGAGAGAAAACTTTAAAAGATACAGCAGCCCTGGCTCCTGTGAAGAGTATTATGACACAACATGGTGTCCATTAAGGGGCTCCGCTAAACTTTCGAGTGTGTCTACACAAACTCAGTCAAATGTGGTTATGCCACCTCAAGCTTCTTGTGTCGTAAACATCTCTGCCTGCTCGGGGAATTACTAAATAATAGGAGGATGGATAGGTACACTTTATAAAGCCAGGGCTCTGTGAAATGAACCAGGATGATGACCACCCTGTTCCCTGTCTCAAGCACAAGCCCTGCAGGCTCAGACACTGCTGGCCCTCCTGCGATGGAAGTCTGTCACACCCAGAATTGGCAGGTGATCACTTGGACTTAAAATACAGTTGGAGAGAACGTTCGTGTGTAGCAAGATGCCCTTCCTGCTGGCCCAATTCTCAGTCTGAGGCAGTCCCGCAAAGCAAGAAGGTACATGGCTCCCATCCAGATAGACAAACAGCAGAAGCCAGCTCCCACTGAAGGTGGACCAGCTTATGGACAGAAGTGTGTCCACACTATTTGGCCAAAATCACACGAGATAAAGCTGCCTCACTAGTCTGTCTACCTGGCATCCACAGAGCCCCTTCTGTTACAGGATGCTGGGCACAGCAAGAGAAGCTGGGGGCAGTTTACTTCTGTGCCCACAGAGCATCAAGTTTGAAACGGACACTTAAACTACCACAACTCTGCAGCTATGTCACGTAGACAAGGACTATGCTGTCTCCTCTGGGAACTCCTGGCGGGTCTGAATGGGACAGACCTGTCATGCTTGGTAAATATGTTGTACACAGAACTGTAGCTTATTAGTATATTATGATACATGGCCACCCCATCCCAGCAGATCATGCTGAGAAAGGGACTTGGGGAAATGGAGTTGTCTGTCTCCAGCATGGCACTTGCCAGGTGGGAGGCAATGTGGCAAGGGCTTACCTGCTGTCACTACAAGGGGTCCTTCTGGTGCTCCATGACAAAGACCAGGGCCCTGATGTGCACAGGTGGGTATCTGTGCAACCAAAAATAAAGGACATCACAACACCAGGGAAAATAGTTTATTTACTATTTCTGTAGTTTTCTGCATTTCTGTAACATGCACAAATCAAGTGTAAATGATGGAACCGAAAGCACAATTCTTTGAAAAGCCTTCATCAATTACTAGTGTGTCATGGAGTACTGACAATCCCACAGACCTTGACGTTTTAGTTATTTATGCTTGTTTCATTGTGTGAGTACATGTGTGTCTGTGGGGGGTACATGCATTCCACCGTACATGTGTGGAGGTCAGAGGACAACGAGAAGTGGGTTCTCCCCTCCACCGTGTGGTTCCAGGGACTGAACTCTGCCAGGCTGGGCAGCATGTGCCTTAACCTGCTGAATCCTATCACTGGTCCTTTCCCTGAAGAATGTTAAATCTTAAAAATTAGAACGTATTGCAGACCTTTCAGTTTTAGTGATTTGTATCTATAAACTTCTCTGAACGGAAGTTAACTACAAGTCAGGAACCCACCAAGCTTGGAAGGAGGCTGTTCTCCAGGTTTTCACTGAGTCAGGTTGGTTGCGTATGCTCTCAAAGATGTTCCGGTTGTCCCTTTACAGACCTATGTTGACAGGCCACTAGTGATGTCATCTCACACACTGAGGGGTTGACTTTGTGGAGACTGGCTTCCAATTCCAATCCTCCACCTCCTCCGTGAGATTCCTGTTCACTAGCAACAATCCATCTCTCTGTAGGGCACGCATGCCTTGGAGCTTTCCTACACCAGGAGCTGCCCAACAGCACATTTGGGACATGCTTTCTGTGTACAGACATTGACCAGTCCCCTGTCCTGAAGTGGGCCCAGCACATCTGCTTCATAGCCATGTTGGAGGCTGGGCAGCAAGGCACGCTTGTGACACCAAGTCTTGGCAAGTGTGAGGTAGGGTCAGCACAGTGATGTTCGAAGCTTGACACCAGAAGATAAGGTAGTATCCAGACCCCCCACGCCTGTGTGCATGATGACCAGATAAACACCGGAAAAGCGGATGGTGACACAGCACAGTGACACGGTACAGTTCCAGGTGCAGACAAGCAAGACAGGACTTTGGGTGTGGATTCTTTCTGGATGATGTATGTTTGCTTCCAAATGCATTATATGGCTTTTGAAGGACTGGACACTGGGCACTGAAGACATCATAGACAGGTGACGGGAACTGGTGCATATGATTTGTAAATCTAATTCATCACTCAAAAAGAAGTGTTTCTCATGGAAAACGTCCTTTTAAATATAAAATATATTAAAAAAATAAGAAACTTCTCAGGAGGCAGCATCCAGGCCTAGTAGCAATAATCTCGTTGGAAGTGGAACAGGCCTACCAGCTTGTAAACAGTCTGGTATGAACCTGCTGGATCACATCCTGGGCCACCCTGTGCAAACTGCAACAGTATCTTCTAGAGAAGAATAGAAGCAGAACGGCTAGTAAATCTAGAGATTTGATAATTCAAAACTATCCATCTTGAATACCAAGATTAAAAGCAGTGGGCTCTCTGACAAGGCCATCTTCATGAGGCTCCTGTTTAACAGCTTGGAGTCGTATAAGAGATACATCATTCTGAGGACAAGGACGCTACTTTGAAACATAATTATAACATGATTCCAGTTTGGGAATGGCTGGTGCTCACCTTAGCTGAACTCAACAGCATGCTTTCAGCCCTGTAAACAGGGTCTCTGTCACTTTCTGTAAAGACAAGTCATGCAGGCGTCTCCTAAGCAATAGCTCTGCCCATGTCCCTGACATCCCGAGGAGCTTCTGCGCGTCAGCCACTGCAGCCTTTAAGCAGAATAAGGATTTGCTTCATGAATGGACGAGGAAGACTCTGAGGTCAGCGACAAATGCACACAGCAACCCATGCGGCTGTCTCCTCCAGGACACGCCCATCCTACCCTCCATCTGGCTTTTCCACCTAGAAGGGGCCACGTCTCCCACCTGTGAGTACGGGCCGTGCATATTCTACAAAGTCATCTATCAGGACAGGCCACGCTCCTAAAGGAAAACAAACAGATTTTTACAGTAAGTCTCATGCCCACGTTTTTATGTTAAAAATATTCTTTCCCCAATTCTAACATCTAAAGAAACAAAGAACTCTGAGGCTTATGCAACTTGCGCCTGATCACACGACTCGCTGGAGTCCCTTCTGCTCCCGAAGTGGGGTGAGTGGGATAAATGTGGGATAAATGTCCTTGAGACCACATTCACTGACCAAGCCTACATGGTGGCTCCTCGGGCCTCACCAGTTTATAGGCCGTTAGCTAGAATATGCTGACTGGGAATGGAAATAAATGGGCCGAGGAGCATAAACACCTAGTCACGGGCATCCTTTCTCTGACTCCTTACCAGAGATTCCCCAGTCTGTCCAGTACCGGCGCTCACTGCCTCTCATGATAGCTGTCTTCTGCAGACCGGTTAGTTTTACCGGCAGTTATGGCTCCTGAAAACCAAGCTGTCTGTATTCAACTATCTCTTCCTTCAAGCTCACACATGCTTTCATTAGCATTGGTTATGAGCTGGATGCTGTCGAGCGGAGGGACACAGAGATGAGGGACAGGATATGAGCCCAATGCTGTCAGTGACAGGCACTGCCCACAGGCATGAGTAATGAGGATGTCCTACACGGAGTCCAGGCAGCTACGTCTGGAGGGAGACCAGCCATCTAGACCAGGCCCCTCGGGGAGCAGCGCTACTGCACCGGAGGATCTTAAATGTCTCTGATGTGAGGCTCTTTGGCATCAGGGGGAAAATACATCCAGACTTAATGATAGCATCTGCAAGCCATGCTACCCAGGTCTTATGTGGCTATAGGGGCTGACAAGGCAGTAAGCAGGTACACTGCTCTTACTCCTGTGGGTGGACAGCCCTTCTTGGTCAGTGACTGCCACCTCACTCTGGGGCTAGTCAGGAAGCATCCATAGGGCATGTGAGCATCTCTGGTAACCCTGTGAAATCCTACAACTTCTAGTACCTTCTTCATCGTAGTTAGACAAATCATCTGCAATCATGTTTCCAAAATCTAGGAGAAGGTTCCAAGTATCTCTTGGAATTGATCTTTTGTGATGTTCCTAATACATAAGAGAAAAACATCCACCAGGTTAAGGTTCAGATCTTGACTCTCAGATATTATAGTGGCTGGGGCACAGCGTTAGTAAGTGGCTCTCCTGAGCATGATGAGAGGTACAAACACAAAGCTGTCATAAGTAAAGGTGACTGCCCGCTCATCAGCTGTATGTGCTAGGTGCTGCACGTCCAAATGACGGATGCTGGTGTATTTCAATGACAACTGTCCATTCTTGTTTTGGTCACACAGAAAGCCAGTCTCTAAACGTCTTCACCCTCCCTCCCCACTTCCTGAACAGAACACTGTCAGGAAATGACACGGGACAATATGGAGTCCTGTTTCTCTCTGTCTTACTTCCTCCCTTGTTCTTCCATATGTCAAGTGTTTCTTAAGTGGGATAACTGTCAAAAATAGTCTTTGTTACTTAATATTCTAGTTGTATCAAAAACATGGAGACTAATCCAATGCCTGTACCACAGAGAGGCAAGTTCTGAGGTGAAGATGGGCCTCCCCTTCTTGCCTGCAGAGCCCCCATCAACTCAAAACTTAGCCCTGTCATGCCAGCCTTTACATGCCAATACACATATGTAACATGAACTAAGCCTGCTACCTGTGGGCATGCTACCTCAACATTCTTTTCACATTTATTTTTCTGTGCACGTATGTAAGTCAGGGGACAACCTGCTGTGGGGTCAGTTCTCTCCTTCCACTGTATGGGGCTTGGGATCTAACTACAGTCATGGGACTTGGTGGCAGACACCCTTATCTGCTGAGCCATTTTGGAAGCCCTTGTCTTAAGTCTTCCTTTCTTCTTTTAGGAAGCCTGCTTATTTGATTTGTTCTTGGGGAACTTCATGTGGTACATGAAACATCAACCGCTAGATTGTCAGCCGTCTGTAGTCTGTCCTCCCGCCAACATTTGGTCTGAGAAGTACCCAGCTGACGGAGGTCAGACCCTGCTCTGGCCTCCTGGGTAAACAGTCTCACTGTTCTCAGTCCTCCAGTCAGTGGGCGCTGGCTCTGCTCCAGCACTCTGCTGGCTCTGTGACATGGTGACGTGACAGGTCATACCTTCTGATTTCTAGACATGTGGCTGTGGTGCTCTCTGGGGAATGTCTCTAGTTTGGTGTTAACCGAGATGAGAACCTGGTGAAATAGGCCAGTAATCCCAGCTACTTACTAGGCGAGATGGGAAGAACCCAGTTCAAGACCTGTCTAAACTCAGCAAGTCAAACCAAAAGTGAGCTGGGATGTGGCCCAGCCGTAGAACACTCGTCTGGTGTCACAGAATGAGTAAAGGAGGAACTGGGCACCGAGTTATCGGCCACTGAACATCCGACAAGTAACAGCACATGACGAGATGAGCCCCTGGACACTAATCCTTTCCCTAGGCCACCAAGACAGTGGATAATGTTATCACTCGATCAAACACCTAGGGGAATAAAGTGCTCAAAGCCACCAATCTTGCCCATGGCAGGGCTGAGTGTATGCTGACCGGGGACACAGCCGGAGATGGGAAGGGGGTACCCAGCAGGGCACGGGATGTGCTGTGGCCTTCTTTCATTGTTGAGACAGTGTGAAGGTCACCAGGACTGTTGTTTGTGGATCCAAGACATGTTCTTGCACACTCCACTCACTGCAGAGAGCTCACAGCTAAACTGGCTGTCCCTACAACACAGGACCTAGCACAGCCACAGTGCCTGCCTCAAGGCACCACGCAAAAGCATCCTGTCCATCGGTAAGTGGCAGGAGACACATGCTGGCAGGGTTACGACATCCTGTCCACATTCGCGAGTCCGGAGCAACATGCTACAAGTGTGGTTCTGGAACTTTACGGATCTGAAGTTCCTTGGTATAAATGAAGAACTGCTGAGATTCACAGCTGATCGACAAACGGCATTGTGGGAAAAGTGGCTCCCACCTGTGCTGCGGCACTCTGGAAGTGCCAGCTGTGTGGTCCTTGCCTGATGCCTGATGCCCCTGTGCTCACACTTCAGTCAGGTGGCTGTGTTCGGTCTAAGCTATGTATTTACTTATTTACTTATTTAGGCTTTTGAGACAGAGTCTCACTCACTATGTCACCCCGGCTGGACTTGAACTCATAGAGATCTGCCTGCCTTGCCCTCCTGAGTGCTGAGATTAAACGTGTGTACCCCCATGCAGAGCCTAAATCTTAGCATTTCAAATAAGAAAAACGTCCTCTTGGTTGGGCACAAAAGGTAAGAAAGAGTCACTTACCAGCAAAAATGTGTTCCAAAGATCTAAAAATTTAAACCTTCCAGACAATACTAACTTCCAATATGCAACAGCCATTTCTAAATCTGGCAGAGAGAAATGGGAGGTGAGGGGAGAAGGGGGAGGGGAGAGGGTAGAGAGAGAGAAAGGGAGGGTGATTAATAAACCCCAGTCTTTTTCTGTTGGGATAGAGATAATTGCGTAGCGATTCTCCCCAGCAGTCTCTGGTTTCTGGAAGTGGCATGGAATCCAAATCTACAAGTAAGCCCAAGCCCAGTCTTCTGTTAAGTTTCTAGAAAACTCTAGCAATGTGCTCATTAAAATTCTGATAACATTCAAGGGGTGACAAGGGTCTGAGTTAAAATAGACTTCAAGTGTAACAGCTATTTTCTCTCAGTCTCTTCGGAAAGGGGAGAGGTGAGAGAAAGATTTAAAAGCCAACAGTTTTAGTTCCCAAAGTCATAGAGTAAGGATGTTGCAGAGCTGGAGCACACCCTCAATCCCAGCGGCTAGGAGGCAGAGGCAAGCACATCTTGAGTTTGAGGACAGCCAGAGCTACATAGTAAGACTCTGTCTTAAAAAAACATCTAAACATGTAGGTTTAGTACAACCAAATTTGGCCAATTCTCGACTAGCTTATGAATAAATGAGAGTCAGACTACAATTATTTTATGTGGCTTTGACACTTACTGGGGGTCACCCCTAATCTATTCTTCTAACTGCAGGGCTGGCTCCCTCCCCAGTGGTGCACCCCAGATACTTGCTGTTTCTCCTGACCACATGCTCATGGTTCCTCTCCCCTCGTGGTGGGTTCCTTCTCCTCTCTCAGTCTTCCTTTCCCCCCCCTATCTTCTCCTCTTCCAACAAGGTCTCTTCAAACCCACCTACCTCTAATCTTTCCAGTAACTGGCTGTCGCCAATTTTATTTAACCAACAGTTTTAAATCAAGGAACAAGGTTTGAACAAGAACTTGTAACTGTGAGAATTCACTCATGGGCCTTGGGCATAGAATTCAGCATTACAATACACAGCAATATAGCAAACCTAACACGTAGGAGAGTGGTGAAACACATTTGGTGTGAGAGGTCCCGTGTTCAGTCCCTTAAGCACTGTGAATCACAGTGAATCCAAGCACTGATCCCTCACTATCAATAAATGTCACATGCATGGCCAGAGTGGGTCAAAGTATAACTTTCAGCTTCAAAGGAGGGAAAAGAACATTGACAAATAAAACACCATAAACCACAACTTGAAAATCAGGTTAAGGAACCTGTTTGCTTTTTATTAAATGACAGCTTGACACAAGCTAGAGTCATTTGGACACTTTCCTGATTGGTGTGGAACAGCCCTGCTCACTGGTGGTGGTGCTAACCCTAGGTAAATAAACTGAACAAGCCGGAGAAGCAAGCCAGTAAGCTGCACTCCTCCACAACCTCTGGATGAGTTCCTGCCTCCAGGTTCCTGCCTTGAGTTCCTACACTGACTTCCCTGCATGTTGGGCTACAAGCTGTAAACTGAAATAAACTGTGTTTTATCACAGCATCAGAAGCCCTAGCTAAGATAGAAACAAAACCTAAGAATAGAACAAGGGGAACCCATCCCAGAGATCTCAGGAGAAAGAGTTCCTGAGAAATACATTCTAAGAGATCCAAGCTCAGATACAAAGGACTTAGAGGAAGGACACGCTGGATTAGTCCTTGTGGAGACACAAATTAAAGGAGCAGGGTAGTTAATAAAAACTATTAATTTAATGCTATTTCCCCATCCCATCCTGGGGTGCATGAGGGGTGAGATCCCAAGGTGACAAACGTGTACTTTACTGTTACCTTACACCCTTGCCACCAAGAACAAGAAAGGACATTAATTTACAGTATAGAGCTTAGCTATAAACTGAAGCCATAATCTGCAACCCAAGCTCAGCATCACGAGTGTTAGAGCACGACCACTGAGGCAGCCCAGCACCGGAGGTCACTGCTGCCAGCTCAGAGCCTGGAGGTTGGTCTCTGGAATCCATGGAAGGGTGGAAGAGAAAACTGATGCCACAAAGTTGTCTTCTGACCTCCATGTGGAAGTCAGACCACATGCCACATGCCCATATACACATAATAAATTTAAATTGCTAAAAAATAAAGATATTAACATAAAATAGTGTAGTTGCTATGGAAAACAATATAGAGGTTCCTTAAAGAATAAAAAATAGAACTACCATATGGCCCAGCTATACCTCTTCTGTGCTAGGTAAAGCCAAAGGAATCAAAAGCAGCGTACAGTAGAGAGACTGCCAGCCCACGCTTAGGACTGCACGGTTCACAAAAGCAGAGTGACAGTCTCAGCCTACATATGTCAACAGATGAAGGAATGCAGAGAATGTGGTGCACACAGTGTCAGGAAGTCATTCCATGTACGTCACACACGGTGTCAGTAAGTCACATAATGATAGTCATTCCATGTAAGTGTACGTCACACACAGTGTAAGTCACACACAGTGACAGTAAGTCACATAGTGACAGTCATTCCATGTAAGTGTAAGTCACACACAGTGTAAGTCACACACAGTGTCAGTAAGTCACATGATAGTCATTCCATGTAAGTGTAAGTCACATACAGTGTAAGTCACACACAGTGACAGTAAGTCACATAGTGACAGTCATTCCATGTAAGTGTAAGTCACACACAGTGTAAGTCACACACAGTGTCAGTAAGTCACATAATGATAGTCATTCCATGTAAGTGTACGTCACACACAGTGTAAGTCACACACAGTGACAGTAAGTCACATAGTGACAGTCATTCCATGTAAGTGTAAGTCACACACAGTGTAAGTCACACACAGTGTAAGTCACACAGTGACAGTCATTCCATGTAAGTGTAAGTCACACACAGTGTAAGTTACACACAGTGTCAGTAAGTCACATAGTGACAGTCATTCCATGTAAGTGTAAGTCACACACAGTGTAAGTTACACACAGTGTCAGTAAGTCACATAATGATAGTCATTCCATGTAAGTGTACGTCACACACAGTGTAAGTCACACACAGTGACAGTAAGTCACATAGTGACAGTCATTCCATGTAAGTGTAAGTCACACACAGTAATGTCGATAAGGGAACAGAAATAACACTAGTGAAGCCAGCATGACATAGAGAGAGATTATCACAGTTTCACTCATGCAAACATCTACTGTTTTTTAAGAGCTGGGCTGGGCATGGTAGCATTTGCCTTTAATCCCAGCACTCAGGGGTACAGGGTGATCTCTGTGAGTTTGAGGTCAGCCTGGTCTACACAGAAAGTTCCAGGCTAGCCAGAGTGACATAGAGAAACACTGAGTGAAAATAAAGTACATCAAATTAAAATGAGGAGATGGGCCAGGGACTAAAGTGTTAGGGGAAAAGGCCATTTCATAGGCAGATCAGCCAGGAGGTAAAGGAAGCCAAGCCATGGCCCAGTATACCAGCATTAAAATATCAACACCAGAGAAAACAAAGAAGCCACAGAAAGCAAACCTGCAACCCCAAGGGACTGCTTCGGCAAGCATGGGAAGAGAAGCCTGCTTGGCTGCACTGACTCTTTGGACCTGAACCGTGCCAGAGGAGAAGGAGGGGGAGAATGACAAAGACGACAGGAGGACATGTAGTTGATCGTATGCAAACCCGAGAGCTGAAATTTTCTCAGATGTGTACGTATGTAGTGAAGTGGAATTGTACAAGCCCACAAGGAGTTGTGATGCAGCTTGGGGTACAGGAGAGCTGTTCCAAGGCGTGGCTGGAGAAATCACCATGCAGAGAACAAGTCCCAAACATTCACACCGGCAACTTAAAGTACTTAAATTTTGAAGTCAAAAGACATTATTGATTGGTATTTCCAGTCACGTGGAGAATAAGTAGAAGAAGGAAACCAAAACAGAGACCACGTCAGCACAGCTGTGTGTGCTGGAACCAAGCTGATTTTGTCCTCGTGCAACATGACTCAGATCTGGCACCCCAAAACCAAAACCCGGAGGTCACACTCACCTAAGCCCTTCTGACCAGGGTTCTTAGCAAAGGTGAAGGTAAACTGGTAAAAGTCCTTGAACTTCGCTGGGTCCTTAAGCTCTTGTTCCAGTTTAGGGAGAAGAGCTTTCAGCCTCTCTGTGCTGTCACACCTGCAACAAGAGGGGCTTGTTACCTGTGATCTCCTTCCCACCATCCCCTCTTCATTCACACAAGCCTCATCTCCCAGGTTCCCCTGCAAATTCTAGAAAGATCTTGTAGCTATGGAGCTGTGAAAGCACACAAGCCACTGGCTGTTTTGCTGCTTGAGCACTTAGGGGCCTCCTCAGTGTTTCCAGTGCAGTTTGAAGTAGCCACGTGTTATAAAACCTGTTCTTTTTACTTTGGTTTTTAGATCTGGAGTCTATGTACTTGTGGCTGTTCCAGAACTGTGTGGACCCTGGCTTTGAACTCAGAGAGGTCCACCTGCCTGTGCATTCCAAGTGCTGGAGTTAAAAGTATGTCAGGTTGTATTGTTTTAAAAATAGATTTTCCTTCAAAAAGGCATTTACCTTTAAAAACAGCACTCAGCCTGGGCTGGGTGTGGCTCATAGTAGAGTGTTTACCTACCGTATGTAGGCCCTGGATCCATCCCTAACTCTGTAAACCAAGACAAAAAGCTGCCCTGCCATAAAAACCCAACACCTCAGTAAAAATATTAGCTGTTCTTTAGGATGAAAATGTGAGAGAGTGAAAACAAATCAGTCTCCTCTACTTCAACTGTTCAACAGGGAACAGAGAAGAACAGTTCACAAGCACTGCCCAAGGGAAGTCAAACTGAGAACACCAGAGCGACTGCAGACAGTCGGAGACTTCCAGACTGTCGGCACTCCTATCTGTAGGGACTATGGCTAGGTAGTGGCACAGTTGAAGCCAACCATTGGTGAACCAGGTACCACACCAGGTCCATGGAGGCCCAGAGAGGCAGAGCCAGCTCTCTCTCTCTCTATCTCTCTCCCACCCAGATGGCATGCCTGCATCTGAGCTTGGTGTAAATGTGAGAGCATGCTATTTCCTGCCTGGTCTTTGGACCTCCACTGTGTGAGGTTCACCCCGTGGTGTGTGCACACAGAGCTCAGTCAGTATCCACTGTGTGAGGTTCACCCCGTGGTGTGTGCAGACACAGCTCAGTCAGTATCCACTGTGTGAGGTTCACCCCGTGGTGTGTGCACACAGAGCTCAGTCTGTATTTTTGTCACAGGGACCTTTCACACCGTGTGGACGTGTGAGCTGAACAAACCCTTTCCTCCCCAAGCTGCTTCCTGGTTATGATGTTTGTACAGGAGTAGACACCCTGACTAGGGCAGTGTTGAAGCTAGCTTTTATGTTGTTGTTTTGTTTCTTTTTCTTTTGCACAAACACTCTAAAAAAGTCCTTCCTTTATCATATTGATTTGGTGACATTTTAAAACTTACCCCTTCACATGTTTATAAAGTTATTTTCCGCATTATTTACCAGAGATTAAATGCTTTTAGCATTGAGAACTATGGTCCTCTTGAAACTGATTTTCCTAGGTTGTAATGGGAATCAAAATTAAACTGACTTGGTAATCACCTTCCCTCTATGATGCTCTCTGGCAGAGGCTGTTTAAAACTTAGGATTTTCTTTCATTAAAAGTGTGCTAAGTGAAGAGACATCCCCAAGTTTTCTCTTTGAAAATGTAAAAGACAGCCTCTGGTGACACGAATGAGAATGCTGGGCTCATGAGTTTGAATACTTGGTCTCCAGTCAGTGGAACTACTTGGGAAGGATTAGGGGATGACCATTCAGGGTGGAGCCTCTGGCTACTCCCTCTTTCTGCCTCCAACTTGCTGATTAAAATATGAGCTCCCAGCAGTTCCTGCCACCACACCTTTGTCCTGCTCTTGTGGACACTGACCCTGATTCTAAGTCCCTAATTAAATACTTCCTTTTGTAAGTTGCTTTGATCATGGTGTGTCTTGTGCAGTGATTAAAAAAAATTAAGACACAGGTTGAAATGCTTTAGTGTCACAAAACCACTAGTTTCCCATTACCTTTCATGTCAATTCTCAACAAGCTGTATATTAAAAACCATTTGTCTATTCGAACAGGCTGTCAAGTTTACTGGCATGAATTTGTACATAATAAATCACTGTAGAGTTCTGCAGTTGATGTCTGCCACTCCTGATGTTATTTGATTTTATGTCTCTAAAGCAACAAGCACTTGCTTTTGCTGACTCTGCCAGTTTTTCCTTTTATTGGGGTTTGTTTGGTTGTTGTTTATTTATTTATTTTTGAGACAGAGTTTGACTGTGCAGCTCTGGCTGGCCTGGAACCCACTTGCATAGACCAGACTGTCCACAAACTCAGAGATCTACTTGCCTCTGCCTCGCTCGTGTGGAATTAAAGGTGTGTGCTCGTACGCCTGGCTTAAATTACTGTTCACCCCTTACCCTTTTAAATTCCTTCTGTATACACTGCTGAGTTACCCTCCTGTTCTCTGTATTCTCCTTGCTGGTCCTTCTCATTTTCAGGGGCTGCAGATTAAAGCTGGAGCTTAGAGAAGGTAAAATTCTGTCATTGCTACCCAGCCCTATTCTGTTAGGGATGGGTGGATATTGTGCTGGCTAGTTTCATGTCAACTTGACAAATGCTACTGTCATTTGGAAAGAGCGATTCTCAATTGAGGAAAAAACCTTCATAAGACTTGCCTGTGGGCAAGTCTGTGGGGTAAGGTCTTGATGAGTGATGGATGTGGGATTCCCAGCTTACTAAGGGTGGTGCCATCCCCAGAAAGGTGATCCTAGATGGTAAAACAAAACCAAACCAAACAAACAAGTAAGCCAAGGGCAGTGAGGCAGAAAGTAGCTTCCTCCACGGGCAGCATCCCCCGTGGCTTCTGTCTCCACGCTCCTGCCCTGCTTGAGTTGCTGTCCCAACTTTCCTGCTCCTTGGAAGTAAACGGTGAAATAAGCCCTCCCCAAGCTGCTTTTAGTCAGGGTGCTGTATCACGGCAACAGAGGTCCTAAGACAAATGACTTTACTACTCCATCACCTTCTCTTCTTTCTTTAGCCTTTAATAAGCAGAATTCTATAAGTGTTTAATGCCAGCCCTTTCTTCACCAGTGCGCTGGCTCATTTTTATGTCAACTCAACACAAGCTAAAGTCATCTGAGAGGAGGGACTTCAACTGAGCAAATGGCTCCACAAGGTCGGGTTGTAGCAAGCCTGCAGGGAGTTTTTCTTAATTAGTGATGGAAGTGTGTGCTGTAGAGACAACTTCAGCGGTTTTCGGTTTTCCAGTAACTCAAACAATTGACTCCAGAGCATCCACAGTGAGAGAGAGTGCTAGGAATATCAGCATGTGGAGCAAGGTGGCCTTTATAGCACCTCACAGAACAGGCCAGCAAGTTTAGCAATTAAAAGATATTTTTGTTGGGGGTTTTCATTTACTTCTCTGTACGGCTATTAAGTGAGCAACATCTTAAGTCATTAATCCTAACTCTGTAGGTAAAGGAGGAAAACAAAAACAAAAATAGTATTTTACTGGTATTTAATGCATCAACACGACAGATTATACACTTGGCATAAAATAGCAAGTGTTTAAAAACTTTACCCTGCTATCCACTGCTAATTCACACTTGAAAGAAATCTGCTTACAAATTGAAAGCTTTGTTTTTGCTAGGTTAGGTTCTATGTATGCATGTGTGTGCACACATACACGTGTGTATGTGCACATGTATGCAGACGCCTGAGAGAGCCAGAGGGGTGAGACCCCGTGCAGCTGCAGTTACAAGAGCAGCAGCCGGGAGCAGCCATGGGCGCTGAGGACTGACCCGTGACCTCTGCAAGAGCACTGCAGGTTCCCGACCACTGAACTTCCTCAGCCCCACTGGAAGCATTTTTTATTTATAGACTGAGAAGAATTAATGTAAATAAAGGTGTAGATAAAACACTGAGTATCAAAGGAAGACAAAGCATTTAACACACAAAGAAATACATGAATATGAAATTACTATTTATAAGTCACTGGAAAAATGCTCCAACTATTTTTCCTTCTGAAGAGTTTAGTTGAGAATAATCCACTTACCCCAGCTCTGTCATGCCATCCACAAACTCCTTTTTGCTAAATTCACACTGAGTGGCGGCTCTGAACTTCCATGCTATGACCAGCACACTGATACTGGCGGGGTCCAGACTGAGGTCATCACAGAATTGCTGAATCCCATCGACTCCGATTTTGTTTTCGTCCTGTGGGTCTGTTGTTAAAATTTGGGGGGGGGGCGTCATACTACATTGAAAAACAATCCTAAAACACCTTGTCAGAGTCATACTACTCTTATACAGGCCTATCAAGTATTTCAGCCTTGCCAGCCAATGAACAACCATGTTCTATCACGTATGAAACAGACAGAGCATTAAGAACCTATTAAATCTAGGTTTCTGGGTTTTAGGGAAAGAAAAAACATGGAGACTCTAGTGAAGGGATGTCGTCATTAAGAGTTAATTTAAGGGCCAAGCACACAAGTCCAGCAGAGGAGGGTGTCGTGGTGTGCTCGAGGCCTTGGGTTCTAGCATCAACACCAAAAGTAAACCAAAGCCAAGATTGCGGTTTAATTTATGGCAGAGGATGAGGCTTGGTAGCAGAAGGCTTGCTTCACGTGCACAAGATGTGGGTTTGTCTCCAGCTCTGACGCAGGGCAGCAGTGCAAAGGAAAGAAAGCGTTCTTACAGTTCTGCCAGAGCAGAAGCGACTAGCTGCTTTCTTTTGAAGTAACTTTACTTGCCATCTCTAATATTGTGGGACAATATTTTTCAAATTCAGTTAGCTTATGCACACACATCCAACAGCTTAGAGGTTCATACTTTCTACATCATATTGTCTAGTTTAGAAATAAAAAAATCCTGTCTATCAAAAAAGAAATAATAAAGTATATTAAAGACACTTCTGCGAAATTTCAAAAAAAAAATAGATCTTGTCATGATGTCAATACTTCTCCATGGTATGTGTATGAATTCCACTGGCTCAAAGATACAATTGAAAAAAAAACCTGTAACTCTGTTGCTCAAATAGCAATGCCCTACAAAAAGTACTTAACTTTGGTTACTCAAGTATTATACACAACGTTATTTTCATAGATGATGGTAGAATTGTGTGCTATCTATGTGGTGCATGTGTGTCGACACACGTGCCAGCATGTGCATGCACAGAGGCTAGAGGTCAACCCGAAGGATTTCCCCCATTTCTCTCCATGTTATTTCCAAATGTTTTTTATTTGCCTATATGTATTAAACCACAAGCATGCCTGTTGCTAGTAGGAGCCAAAGGACTGTGAGCCACCCTTAGATGCTGGGAAGCAAACCTTGGTCTTCCGTCAGAGCAGCAAGTGCTCTTAATGTGCTAGGCCACCTTTTCTGACCTCATCATCTTAGGATCCCTCACTGAACCTGGAGCTGGATGCTTTGGCTATGCAAGCTGGCCAGTGACCCCCCCTGGAATCCATCTGTGTCTGCTCCCCTAGGCGCAAAGTTGCTGGTGTGTGTCCACCGTTGGTTTTTAGGTGGGTGCTGGGGATTTGAACTCAGGTCCCCATGCTTGTGTAGCAAGCACTTTACTCGCCGAGCCACCTCTTCAGCTCTACTGTGCGAGTTGTCTAGGGTTTTGTTGGGTATTCCAGGTTGGCCTTGAGTTTGTAGCAATTCTCCTGCCTCAGATCCCGAAGAGCTGGGACTGTAGGTATGTGCCACAGTGCCCAGCAAAGAAACACTGATGACACAAATGAAGGAGGGAAAGCAGACATCTAACTGTATTGTACCAGAGACCCCACCATGCCTGTGGGACAAAGGCTCTGTTAACCACATGGCTCAAACAGTAGCCTGTGAAGCAGTTCCCTCTTCATCGGACTCAAGGTAGAGGGAGACAGGGATTGAGGGGTCAGGTGACAGCTTTCTGCTAGTTCTCCAACTGAACACACTGAAAAAGTGCAGTCTGAACCTCTTGGCCCCGCCCCCCGCCAGCGTCAGTACCGCCCTCCCGCCATTCCATCCCTTACCTTTGTACCTGGCATACAGCAGCTCCAGCTTCTTCGGGTCCACACTGCTCTTCATAGACTCTCGGTGGAACGCCTCCGGGTTTTGGAAGAAACTGTCTGTGGCCTCGTCTAGCTTCCATTCATTCTGTGTCAGGTAGTAGATGGCAGTCCTCTCGCTAGCCTGAGTGCATGCCATGAACTGGCGGACCTTGTCCTTCTGAGCTGATTTAAGTTTATGCTGTGGGATGGAAAGACAAAAGTGGGAAAGCCAATGGAGCCGTGTTTGCTTGTCATGTTCCCAACACCTATGTTTTTACTCCATTTACTTTTCTGGTTGGGTGACTCAACTTTCGGAACAACAGCAAGCAAAACCCTGCTCTTCATCGGTTCAAAAGACTGCATAGTCTTCTGAAAACGGCAATGACGTTGGATAGAAAACATACGGAGGCCGGGAGGGGTGCTGCCAGAGTCAGCCTCTACACAATGAATTCCAAGTTAGCCAGGGATGTACTGGGAGACCTTGTTTATAAATAAGTAAACCAACAAGCCAGCCACATACAGTGGTGTATACCTTAATCCTAGCACATGGAGGCAGAGATGTGGAGCTTCAGAAGCCAGCCTTATCTACAAAGAAAGTTCTAGGCCAGCCAGGGCTACATAGTGGGCCCGTCATAAAAAAAAAAAAAAAGACATTTTTATATCTACTCAGTCCCCTCTGCATGGTTTCCCCCTCTAACGCGTTGGCACAATGTCTCAGTGATATACATCTAATCTTCTGTCAACCCTGATGCTGTCATAGGGGCCCAGCTCCAGAGCTATGAAACTTCCACTAAGTTCAGGCTCTAAAAAATAAGGGGAAATGAACAGTTTGGAAGCAAGCTTGTTTTAAAGGCTTTCCTAGCTTAAAAGCGGAATCTTGCTGATAGAAATACAAAGTAACTGAGAATTACACTGGGTAGTTACTAAAGTGTCAAGAGCAAGCCTGACAAAAGGTGCTTATGAGGAAATGAAAGTAGTAAGGCTGTGTTTGAGAGGAGAGGCAGGACAGAGGCTATGGGTTGGCTATACAATCCGCCAAGCAATGGTGCTATAGACCGTGTACGGTGACGCAGGATAGCTCTGCAGACTTCCACACTAGCGTGGCTGCTTCTCTAAGTAACTTGGCGAAAGTAACAGCACAAGTGACTGGCTCCATTCTAGGGGTCAAAACGGAGTGGCCACACACAGGTCTCTTTATTTATTTGGTAGCACTGGGGTCACCACCGGGTCCTGTGCACACTGGAGGAGTGCCATACTGTGGTGCTGTACCATGAGCCCTGACTGAAGTTTCATACAATAATAGGGGGCGATTTTTACATAAGAGCATGAGAATTACAGCAGTGCTGAGTAAGTTTTACAGAAATGTATGAGTAGCAAGACGCAGATGAAGAATAAAGGGGAAAAGGAGGTAAGAACAGGGTTAGAGTCAAAGACATGCATACAGTGAGCTGCCAATGGACGAAAAGCAGGCGCCAAGCCTCCTAGCTGCCACAGCAAAGGAAGAAACGTGATGAGGTTAGGAAAAGCTCCTTATAACATGTAAACGCCTGTCAATGGACAGATGCAGTCCTACGCTCCTGGCCTCAACCCTGAGAAAATGGTCCTCATAGCCCCTTATGAAATAAAACATGTGTAATGTTCCCTGTAAATACGCAATTTCGTAAGGCAAGCCTTATATGTCAAAACACCACTGCTGACCCAGCAGGAGTAAGACGGTGCAGTTCAAAATACATCACGCTTCAGTAGGCATGGCAGATCCCGGGTGCTGAGGCCTTTGTGGGGGCTCCCAATGAGGAAACAGATGTCCTAAGATTCCAGGTATGCGGCAGAAGCCTCATGCTCTCCTCCTCATGAGTATGCAGGAACAGCCTCCAGGACTGCCATGGTTTGTGGTACAATCAGAGGATGAACACGGAAAGACTGAGGCCTTCTTTAAAAAATGCGGAACAGTCCATGAATTTGCATGCTGTCTTTGCACAGGAGCCAAGCTAATCTCTGCGTCCCTCTAATTTTAGTCTGCGCTGCTGGAGCGAGGAGAGGAACGTAACTTTTATAATATCTTGGACAGCAAGATAGCTTCAGATACATGGGGGGGGGGAAGGATTCACTGCTGTAAATTTTTAAAAGATCTTTGACATTTTTATTTATTATTCTCACGTGTTTGAGTGTTTTGCTGCTATAAATTGATGCCCCGTGTGTGCAGTACCCCTGAAGGCCAGCAGAGGGTGCTGGATGCGCCAAGACTGGACTGGATGGCTGTGAGCTGCCTTGAGAGTGCTGGCAATCAGTCCCAGGTCTTCTAGGATAGCAGCCAGGTGCTCCTGATGGCTGGTCCCACTGCTACAAATTCCAAAATATGTTTACTCTACTACATATGTAATTCTTTCCATGGTAAATTCTGAGGCCCACGATTATAAGTAATTATATAAACAAAAGCACTCGGTAATCCCAATTACTAAGAATACACAAGGTTCCTGAGACAAAGACCTAGACAGTGAACACCACAGGCTACAGCCATACAGTTCCTTACACATGCTCAATGTTGCAGAGTAAACCCAACAGTTCACACACTATGTACATGCAAGTAAAATACCATGCAGCCGCTGCTGGCTTATTGGTTTGAATCTGCTGCACCGATATAGGTGCTGAAGGAATATCTTCTAGATACTGACTTTAAAACTAAACTTTAAAAAAAGGATAGGCAAAGAATTCAATGCGCATTCTTAGCTAAGATCAAATTTACTTAAATTAGGACAGATCTTATACACACTCACAATCATCTAATCGATAGGTTTTCTTTTGTTTGTTTGTTTGTTTTTATGAATCTGACAATCTCCCCAAGGGTAGACTGGTATAGCTAGAAATATGTAAAAAGCCTTAAGAGAAAAACAAATTTACCATCCCTAAATAGCCCTCTATTAAGAATAGATAAGGTATCTTTACAGTGAAATAGCTGATAGTGCTAGATTTAAAAGTTCTGTTATTGGGTTGGAGACATGGCTCAGTGGTTAAGAGCACTGACTGCTCTATCAGAGGTCCTGAGTCCAATTCCCAGCAACTTCATGGTGGCTCACAAACATCTGTAATAGGATCTGATGCCCTTTTTTAGTGTGTCTGAAGACAGCTACAGTGTATTAATATATACATAAAATAAATCATTCTTTAAAAATTTTTTCTATTATGGTTATAAAACTAATTTCATTATATTCAGAGTATCATTCAATCATAAAAAGGAATGGAGCAGTGACAAATGTGAATCTCAAAAACACTGTGCTCAGTGAAATAAGCCAGACACAAAGGGCCATACAGCATAGAAATGCTTATGCTATGTGCAGAATATGCAAATTCATAGGTTGGTGGATACCAGAGACTGAGGGGAAGAAGGAACTTGGAAGCACTTATGGACACATGGTTTTCTTTGAGGTGGTGAAAATGTTTTGGAACTAGATGTCCTCTCTGAAAGTTCTCTTAACCACTGAGCCACTTGAGTAGCTCCAGTAATGAATGTTTTTCAAAACCAATAATCAAAAAATAAATCCAAGGAGTGTCTGCTCTGCATCAAAGAAACAGCTAAGAGAACTAGGGTTCAATGGGAAGAAATGGAAACTGGTAATAACATTATGAAAATGGCTCATAAACCCAAAACGTACAGGAAAATGGTGCCAAGTCCATTCATGTGGACACTCCAGTGTGAAATCCACCAAGGTCTGCTCGGGCAAGCGGCTTCCATTAGAGCTTACCTTGTCATGGAAGCCAAAGTACTGGGGTGAGGGCATTTTTTTGCTCCATTATTCTACTATTTAAAATACACAGGGTTTTTTGTTTTTTTTTTCAGAACTTATGTAAGTTGTGTGCATGTGCCCCAACATGTGTGCATATGTAGAAGTCAGAAAACTACTTCTACTGGTGGTCCTCTTTATCCACCATTTGGATGACAGGGATTGAACTTGATGGTAGATACTCTTAACTGGCCCCCAAAATGTAAAAATTTCCTCAAATAAACACTAGACACAGTCCTGTTGACTTCAAGGATTAGTATAGCCTTGCCTGACCTGGAACTTGTGATGTAGACCAGGCTGGACCGTAAATCTACAGAACTACTTGACCTGACCCTAATTTCCAAGTGCTGGGATTAAAAGCATGTGCCATCATGACCCACTGTGTATGTGTGCGTGTCTGTGCACAAGCGCAACACAGATGCCAGGAGAGGCCCTGATTCACCTTCATCTGAAGTTACAGGCAACTAAGCTACTGATATGGATGCCAGGAACTCAGATCTTCTGGAAAACAAGCAAGTGCTTTTCAGTACTGAGCCAACACTTCAAAGTGGTAGATTTTATTTTACCCTTTTGGTCAGTTAAATTGCAGTAAAACATTACATTTAGAGGGGGAAAGACCATCAAGAAGAGACTAGCAAAGCTCCTTCAGGGACAATCTTTTATGGGGGCAGGCTCTGCCTAACATTTCCAATGGCTTATCTGCATCGATTTCAGATGTTACAAAACTAAATTTACAGTAGATCACTGCTAGAAGTGCCTGCTGCCATTGATTTACGTTTTCATAACATCTCTCACAGAGCTCAACGCAGTCCCTCACATACAACAGTAGCTGTTTAGAATTGTTTCAGCGAGAGAATAAGACATACAGAAAACAGGACAAGTAGACCTTCTGGACAGCAGAAGCTGGTATGAGAGAGTTCCATACACTTTCTGCTATCTTGTGAAGAGTAACACACAATCTGGGCACAAGGGCGCTCCTATATAAGAAAGCATCTATAAAATGTCCTTCCAGAGACACTTAGCAAAATGCCTCCTCTTATGGTCAATTTACAAAGGGCTCAGAGGACAAACATTTGATCAAACAGATTTGTGACCCACTTTAGGTTGACTGTGCTTTTGCATGTGCAAGCCTGGAACTTGAAGCATAAAATGCTCCCAAACCTTCAGCCTCCCAACATTTCCTTCCCAACGGACGTTCCCGTCCACGTGCATCGGTGAATGGCTTGGCCAATGGGTCCGCTAGCAGCTGGTCAGAGGAGTCTGGCTGCTGCTCTTCTCCATTATTTCTTGGTTTCTAGGTTCACACCTTTTAGTTTTCGCCCTTGACGATATCTGTTCCATCCTCCCTTCCCTCCCTGCGGTTCAGTCCTCAGCCCTGTTTCCACTACGAAAACTCCAAGCCAAGCAGACGTCTCTCCCAGGACAGAGACAAAACTTGTCTTCCTCTGCTCCCATTCGCTCGCATCCTCTCGGAGCGAAGCTACCTCGAGATCCAAGGAATGGCACTGTCAGGCGTCCTCCAGGCCTTTGTACGACTCTACTAGGCAAACCCTCCTCTACTTCGGCGTCCAGTCGATCCCTCCCCGTCTCCGGGATTCCCAGCCTGATCCCAGAGAGCCGGCAACTAGGACTATCCTCAGCGAGAGCTGAACGGATTGCAAACCATCCTAACCCCGCAGAGCCTTGCGCACCACCTTCCTTCCACCTCTTCCAGAAACCTCCCCGGACTGACGGCTTCCAAGCTCCTCCAGCTCCGCCCCAGTCGGCGTCACTGTCCACTCAGACGCGGGTCGGCTCCGCCCAGCAAGCAGGTGTCACCCGTCGCACAGCCCCGTCCCGCCCTCCGGTCCGGGTCAGCACCCGGCTGACCCGGCGCCACTGCCCTCCCGGAGATCCAAGTGGGCTCCTCACACCCCTCTTCATACCATGCTTCTCCAAGTCAACAGTGCCCTCCCTCCACACCCCGACGGGCACACCCGGTCCCTCCGTTCCGTTATCCTGAAGCCGCCGCGGAGCGGTGACCTCCGCGCCCGGCTCTGGCCCGCACCTGCAAAGCGCAAAGCCAGTCACCTACCATGCTCCCCAGTGCTGCCGAAGCGACTTCAATTTTCTGCGCAAGCGCACGCCACTCTTCCTCTGCGCAGGCGATCGCAGCCGCTGGAAGCCGCAAGCGCTTTGCGCAGGCGCAGTCTCCGGATGCTCCTCCAGCGGTCTGGGAAGCTCGCTCAGTCTTCGTCTGTCTGCGTGCCGTGCGGACAGGCGCCCGTCAGCTCCGAGGCACGGCGTTTGGGGCACATCGTAATCTCTCTCGGAGGCTGTTGCTGTTCTTTGGCTCTTAGGGTACGCACCCTTTGGAAGGAGGCTGGCCGGCCGGCTCTCAAAACTCCAGTTCCCGGCGTGCATCGCGCCGCGCGAAGGCCGACGGAGCTGTCCACCCGCAGCCTGCTTAAAGGAGCCACAGCTACTTTTCAGCTGCACGTCAGAAGCGCCCGAAGTAAGAAGAGGGCGGTGCCGTCCTCAGTGTCCTGGTCCAGCGGCCGGGAAAAGAGATGAGGGCAAGTGCTCGCTGTCCCTTTGGTTCGCTGCGGCGGGGAGCTCCCGATCGGGGACAGTGATGCCGAGGTCGCAACTCCGGAGAGCGGCCTCCTCCATCGGGGTGAGCTCTGCGGCTGCGGGACTTCTGTCCTGAGACACGCTGCACTGGGGTCTTCATCCGGGTTGCTCAATCCTGGGGACTCCTACCCAGGGCTCTTCTTGGTTTGCCTCTTCCAAAGGGGGGGCGGTCCTTCCTCGGGGGCTACCTTCGTCCACTTTCCTGGGGTGGAATGGGTTCTTTCCCAGAAGTTCTTTCGGGGTCGGTGGAGACTCCTGTTTCCAAGACTTTTCAGCTCCCCCAAGCTTCCCGGTTTTGTTCTTCCCTGTAATTTTATGTAGTCTCTGTCCTGCCCTGTGAGGTACTGAGGCAGACAGCCTCTTTTTAAAGATATACCTAGAGAGATACCCCAAGATTGTCTTTCAATAAGGGCTGTAGATGCCCTGCAACACTTGACTTAGTATGTTCAGCCGGGGAGGGTCAGAGTCAACCAGCAACCAAGATGGTTTACACATTTATTCTTAATTTTGGTGTGGTGTAGTGTGTGTGTGTGTGTGTGTGTGTGTGTGTAAAACCAAACAAGTAGGTTGAAAATGACGTGAAGGTCACTGTAGCACAGTGGGTTTAACCTCTCGCTTATTTTCAGCATCCAGTTCATCTTCTTGGGGTGCAGTGTAGATTTGCTTACTTACCAGAGAAATATTTGCTACTGATGAAAGGGCCTCTTTCTTCACAGATCTTTTTCTCTTAGTTGGCTTCCCTAACTAAAGAAAGAACAAACAAGCAGCTGGCCAGTGAGTAGGCTCTGTGTCTCCTCTCCTTGTGGATTTAAGTTGGCACCTCCTGAACAAATAAAGTAGCTATTTGAACAACCCTTTGGGCACCACCAAGATGCCATGGCTCATCGGTTATAAGTCAAGTCACTGTTTGCTCAGCCTCTGTTTTTCTTTTTTATCTTTTGTTCATGGCATCTTAGTCCTCTTCTGTATTATTATTATTATTATTATTATTATTATTATTATTATTATTATTATTATTATTATTATTATTATTATTATTATTTACTTTTTCCAAGTAAAAAGTAGTTTCAAGCATTGGCCAGATAATAAAATGCTTCATCTTTGACAACTACCTGTTGTGTTTATTTGGATACAAGTGTTCTCTTTAAATGTACTTTAGATTTAAAATAAGCTTTGGTGATTTAATCCCAGCACATGGGAGGCAGAGTCTCAGATTTCTGTGAGTTTGAGGCCAGCTTAGTCTACATAGTTAATTTCAGGACAGCCAGGGCTACATCATAAGACTGTCTCAAAAATAGATAGATAGATACATAGATACATAGAAAGAAGATGAATGGATAGGTACATATATAGATACATACATAGATACACACATAGATAGATACATAGAATGGATAGATGGATAAATAGGTTTAAACCAAGGGCTTTAATTCAGTTATTTTTTTCCATTGAGACTTTTCTTTGCTGTCTCATCCATTTCTTCTTTATATCCTCTCTCAAAGACAGAGCTATACTTTGGAGGCTGAGACAGGAGAATCATATGTTCGAAAGTAGCCTAGCTTATGTAGTAAACACAGTGTCTCAGAAATGATTATTGAGATTTTTCTTTATTCTCAATAAACTCATGGCTGGGATCATAAGACCAAATCACCTTGCCTGGAAAATTATGTGATTCTTATGCTGGAAGTGTTGATGTTTCTGTTCCAAATGAAAAGTAGCCTGGCGTTTGACTTACCTCAAAAAAAGAAAGAAAGGAAGGAAGGAAGGAAGAAGAGAAAGCTAGGCATAGCATTCCACACCTTTAATCCAAGTCCTTGGATCTTGGAGTTTGAGGCCAGCCTGAACTACAGAGTGGGAACAAAGACAGCCGGAATCACACAGACAGACCTTGGATCCTGTCTCAAAAAAAAAAAAAAAAGGGAAGGATAAAAGAAAGCCAAGGGTTTCCTCAGTGTTGCCCTGGTTGTCTTGGAACTCAGAGATCCAAGTTCTCATGTTTGTTTTTGTCAGCCTGTCTCTGTTAGCTTTCCCTTCCTGGTTTTATCAGAACGCTTGCCTCCCTCTGCTGGGTATAGTTAATGTCTTTAGAGATTTCACCTTTTATTTTTTATTTTTGCTGCAGCTAGCCCACGTTGTCTGGAAAATCATTGGGGTTAGCAGAGAAGTGAATGTGTGTGTGTGGTATGTGTGTGTGTTTTGTGTATGTGTGTGTGATGTGTATGTGTGTGTTGTGTGTGTGTTTTGTGTGTGTATGTGTTTTAGGAGGCATATTCCCAGGAAGGTGAAATGCTGGCATGTTTGAGGGTAGAACACACCATACAGGCAGGACAGGAGGCTCTGTTAAGAGACTAGATAGGGTATATCCATGAGCTGCAAATTTTATAAAGAAGGTTTATTTTGTTTTCTTTGTGGGCATAAGTCCTTGTGGCCAGGGGTTCAATGTGCAGCTGATGTCCTGGGTAACTCCTAGAGTTTAACTACCTTTGATTCTTCTTCAGCCTGTTTTCCAGCCCCCAGAGGCATCCTTTCTCAGCGTGTGTTACTGAGCATTTCAGCTTCTCCGACAGTTCTCCCACCTGCCCCGGCCAGCGTCTTCCGGTCATCTCAGCCATAACGGGCACCGAGACCTTCCTCATGCCCCAAACGAGACTTTAGAAACCAGGTTCTCTCTGTTCTTTTGCTGAACACCCGTAGGTTTGTGTTAGGTTTCCCTTCGGAGGGAACGAGAATGGGCCTGAATTTCAGTTATGGAAACAGTTTGGACATTTGATCGAGTCCTAGAGTTGCAGGCGTGGTCAGACTTTTGTGTCTTGCTTCATTAATCACAGCTCATTTTGGAAAATTAGCAATACTCCAAAAGGCTTTGTAAAGCAAGCGGCGCGGCCGAGCTCACCATCAGCATCTCAGAAGGCAGGGGCTTCCGGTGTGGCGGGAAAATTAATTTCTTTCTTCTCCTTTTGACATGTGATTCCTCTTAGGGACAACGAGTCTTTTCTTCCACAAATGGTCAGTTTATGAAGCTATGTGTAATTTAGTTACTGATTTACCTCTTGGGTTCTTTTGAGACAAGACACTAGGTAGCACAGAGGCTGGCCCTGAATTCCTAGTCTAGTCATTCTCTTCCCCTCTCTGAAGTGCTGGGATTCCAGGCATGTGGCATTGGGCCTGGAAGGGCTATGTTTTAAACCTTTATAATTGTCTATGAAGTCAGATGAAACCCTGTTACTCTCCACTTAGGGGACTTAACATTCAGCTTTTGGTTGTAATCTGGATATGGTAAGTTCAGAAGTTGACACAGCGTCCGGGTTTGTTTTCAGCTGAAAATGTGTGTGTAAGATGCAAGCTGGATGCGGCCGACGTCTCTGCTCCCGCCCCTCATCCGTGGACCATGAAGGTGCTGGACCAGAGTCTCCTCTGGCTGCTGCTTCCCTTCTTTCACCTACTAGCCAGTGCCGCAGAGCACGAGGAGGTGGCCAAGCATGCCATCAAGCTGCACCGTGGAAAGGGCGCCACTGCCACTCACAGGAAGCAGTGGGCCCTGGACAGCTGCAGGCGGCTCACCGGGCTCCTGCGGCAGAAGAATGTGGTTCTCAACAAACTGAAGAACGCCATCAGAGCCGTGGAGAAGGACGCCAGCCTTTCGGGCGAGGAGAAGCTCTTCCAGGTGCACACATTTGAGATTTTCCAGAAGGAGCTGAATGAGAGTGAGAACTCGGTTTTCCAGGCCATCTATGGACTGCAGAGAGCCCTGCAGGGCGACTACAGAGATGTGGTCAACATGAAAGAGAGCAGCAAGCAGCGGCTGGAGGCTTTGAGGGAGGCCGCCATTAAGGTCAGCCACCAGTCTGCGGTGGAGGAACCTACCCTCCAGGGATCTGCCGGGATGGGAGTTGGGGTGGGGTGGCTGGAGGGAGCACCTTCTTCGAAGCCTGTTTGCGTCATCATGTGTCTAGGAGGTACCTACGCAGGTCATGTGACTCCTAGTGCTCAACTCACACCGACTAGGATTGGAGTGGATTCTACCTGTAAACTCAGAAAGCAGCCATGCGTCCACCAGTATACGTGTGTCACACATGGAAGTACAGTGCCACGGGTTCCATGTTAGCAGAGGACCTTCGTGGGTGATGAGCAAGCCCGCTTACAGTGGGATGCTTTCTTCTTCCTTGTTTCCTTGTTTCCCTGTACGTTTTGCCAAATTCAGCATATTTGAGCAGTTTAGGATGCTCGACGCCCCCTGCTGGGTAGAGTTAGAGTTGCACCTGTATAAAATGCCCATTGACTCGGAACCTCATAGATCTAATCCAGAGGAGATCCTTTAGTGGACTTGAGTATGTCACATCTCGGTGCAGTCTTACTAAACCTTCACTTTTTACACATCAATAGGAAGAGACAGAGTATGTGGAACTTCTTGCCGCAGAAAAACACCAAGTGGAAGCCCTTAAAAATATGCAACATCAGAACAAGAGTCTATCCATGCTCGACGAGATTCTTGAGGACGTGAGGAAAGCTGCGGACCGTCTTGAGGAGGAGATAGAGGAGCATGCCTTCGACGACAACAAATCAGTAAGCAGAGCTCCAGAGCCCACTGGATAAGCCACTGTGATGACGTGGGCCCTGGCGTGTGCAAGATATTATGTGTGTGTCTCAGTGAAGCTGAGAATGCAGATAGGCTAAAACACGTCTGTGCCACATGCAATTTATATGGTGTGTCTTCAGAAATGAGTAGCCACTCTCTCTCTCTTTCTCTCTCTCTCTCTCTAGTTTTTTGAGACAGAGTTTCTCTGTGTAGCCTTGGCTGTCCTGAAACTTGCTTTGCAGACCAGGGTGGCCTCAAACTCAGAATACCGGCCTGCCCCGCCTCCCTAGTGCTGGGATTAAGGTGCCCACCATCCAGCTCTGCTTTCTCTTATGACAGCTGTAGTTGCTTCTATATGACTGGCTTGTCTTCAGGCCCTGGCTTTGCCACTCAGCTTGGGTCGGGACTCAGGATTCAGGAAGTTTAGATAGTTGGTGTCTTAGTTACAGTTTTACTGCTGTAAACAGACACCAAAGCAACCCTTATAAAGAACAACATTGAATTGGGGCTGGCTTACAGGTTCAGAGGTTCAGTCTATTATCATCAAGGTAGGAGCATGACAGTGTCCAGGCAGGCATGGTGTAGGAGGAGCTGAGAGTTCTACATCTTCACCTGAAGGCTGCTAGGGGAGGACTGACTTCCAGGCAGCTAGGATGACGGTCTTAAGCCCACACCCACCGTGACACACCTACTCTAACAGGGTCACACCTTCTAATAGGGCTACTCCCTGGGCCAAGCATATACAAATCATCACAGTTGTATTTCAGAGCTTGTCTTAAATTTTGCAAAGGACGGGCTTAGAGCAGAACCAGGATTCATGCTTTACCTTTGCTATTTGAGATCATAAGGGGAATCCCTAATGGTTCCAAGAATTTCGGGTGGACTAGAGACGGTCATGGAGTAAAGACGAACAGGCTGAGAGTAAGCGTGCAGAGAGAGTAGGAACAGGACGGAACAGGTAGCTCAAATCATCACTTCTGGATTGGAGAAGGGCTCCTAAAAATATCTGAAAGAATATATCATAAATCAGGTAAAGTAGATGTTTGGGAGTAGCATAGATCCTAATATACTTACTTAGTTGAAAAATTCCCTATTTCTGGCTAATGGACACTATTGGGTTGGTTTGTTTTGTTCGTTGGAACTGGATATTGAACCCAGGGCTGCACACATTGCCAGAAAAGTGCCTGCCACACCACTGACTTACACGCCCACCACCTTCTTTTCACTCCTCTTCTGAGATGGGAGCTTGCCAAGTTGCCCACACTAACCCTGGTTCACTCTGCAGGCCAGGCAGGTCCTAAACGTGGATCCTTGCACCTCACCCTTGGAAGCTGGGATTACAGCCCCTGATAACGGACTTCGCTTTACTGCCTTGCCACAGAATACTAAAACATTTCCGTTATTCCCTCAGTCTTTGCTCCTTAAGGGCTAACGTGAGCGCATTTAATTCTACCTGTAGAATGTCTAACTGTATATTGTTACAGGTCAAAGGCGTGAACTTCGAGGCAGTTCTGAGAGTTGAGGAAGAAGAAGCCAGTTCCAAGCAGAATATCACACAGAGGGAGGTGGAGGGCAGGCTGGGCCTCAGCATGCTCATCGACTCCCAGAACAACCAGTATATTCTGACCAAGCCCAGAGACTCAACTATCCCGCGTGCAGACCACCACTTCATCAAGGCAAGCTGTAGCCGTCAGCCTGGGGCTGGCCAGTGAGACTGAGCTGTGCGTCCTGCCTCACACCGGATGCCAGCCTCCCTGCTGCCAGAGGCTCCCCTGGACCACTCTGTTCTTTCAAAAGCTTTTCTCCTGTTGTTTGGTTTTGTCCGGACAGGCTCTTACTGTGGAGCCTCGGCTGGCCTGGAACCCACTCTGTAGTGCATATTGGCCTTGAGTTCTCAGCAGTCCTCCGGTCTCAGCTCCTGAGTGTCAGGATTATAGGCATGTGGCCCCTCCAGTGGGCAGAGAAGATGGGAGGCCTAAGGGCTCCCCCCAGGTCCTAATTCTTACCGGAGACCAAGCTCATGTCAGGTCCAGGTTTCTACCCTGCCTTTAACCATTTAGTTCCTGGATACAAGACACACTGGACATTTATATTTACAATAAGCTTTAATCAGCACAAGAGCTGAGCAGATGTCTGTCCTCTGCTATTATGTCTGTTTCCCAGCCCCAAATCCCATTATATAATTTGCCATATTTCGTCTGGGCTGCTCTTAACTCCAATTAGCCAGTCCTCATGGCCGTTATTTCATGACTCACCTAACCCATGGCGGCTTCCTCCTCTATTCACCTTCTTCTTACCCCTCGTGATTCTCTTACACCCCAAGCCCGGGAACCCTACCCACCCCATCCGTGACTCTTCTGCCCAGCTACTGGCTGTCAGCATCTTTAGTCACCAATCAGAAATAGCTTAGGGGCAAGGTCACAAAGTATCACTTGGATCTACCTGTGGACTCCCCAGGTCTAGGCGGCCTGCACTTAGCATCACAATACATAGCAACAGACCAAACCTCAGCGAGCTGAAGTCCGTGATTATGACTGGAATGGACCCAGAGAGCTGAGGCTGCAGACTGACGTCATCAGTAGCCTCCATGGATGGGGGGGCTTCTCTCCCCCTATGAAATATTGGAGACTGTGCAAATATCCCATCCCAAGTCTCGCTCGCCTGGGGGGGCTCAGTGCTGTGTTGGATTTTACTGTTAATCAGTGATGTAATCAGTTATTAAGTGGTGAGAAATGCAGCGTGAGGGTGTTGTGAATTAGCATATGAGCTCTCTGGGCCCTGGGACCAGAGCACTCAATGCAGTTCAAATGCTCAAGAGTCGAAGAATGCTTTTAGAGAGCTTGAACAGGCAGACAGGTTCTGTCAGGATTGAACTTCGTCTCTTAGAGCAGTTTAAGGTTCTCAGCTTCTGTGAGAGGCACAGCAGTCGTGAGGCTCTTCCTCTTACTTTCATCATTTCCTTTTGATCCGCATAAGTGGGAACCAGAGACCTCATCCCATTCCACCCACCCAGCCAACCACTCTGTGTGTTGACTTTCTCTCTCTGCGTTAGGACATCGTGACTATCGGAATGCTGTCCTTGCCTTGCGGCTGGCTGTGCACAACAATAGGCCTGCCTACGATGTTTGGGTACATCATCTGTGGCGTGCTTCTGGGGCCTTCAGGACTGAACAGTATTAAGGTAAGGATAACTCTGCATTCGTGTCTAACAGGATGAAAGGAAACAGGGATGAAATGAAAGCTGAGAATGTGTGAGCTCGAGTCTGTAGATACCACTCAAGGGTACCCTAGACAGTCTTTAATCTAGCGAATATTTTATTCCTTGATGCAGGGTGGTTGATTGCAAGTGATTTGTCTAAGTTATATTACTATTTTAAAATGACTGCTGATATAGTGCATTACCCAGACAACCATTCCGACAATAGGTCAATGGGAAATAATGGTCTCAGTGTAATTTTATGCAGTTCCTATGGTTTGGAGAAGCTGACTGAAGTTCAAATCTCAAGAGACAATAGAGATCAAGGTTTCTTTTGCTGAAACCATGTGTGCAACAGCTGGAGCTCCCTGTCCTCAGGAAATAGACACACTCTGGCAGGGAAGAAGGGTCCTGGAGTAGTTTGCATTATGGAGGAAATGACCCAGGAGGGCACGGGAGCAGCCGAAGAATCCTCCTTGTATCACTGAGACACCCTAGGGGAATCAAGCGGTACCCAGGGACCCTGCAGATGTTCCAGTCTGAAGTTCTTAAACCAGGTCTGAGGAGCTTAGTGACGACAAATGATCTTTGGCCAGAAAAAGCTGTCTGCCGAGCCTGTGCAGGCTCAAAGCTCTGAAGAAAGTCATCTGCTGTGGAGGCAGCCGTCCATCCTGTGAGGTGCCCAGAGGCTCCCCAGCACAGCGAGCTGTGCAGATGGTGTTCGGAACAAGTTCTCCCGCTGACCTAGAACAGTGTAGTGAGGTTTAGTGGAGCATCCCTCTCTCTTGCCTAGAGTGTTGTGGTGAGAGCAGACACAAGGGAGTTCTCACAAACACGCCATTCCATCAAAATAACTGGGCCACATGACACCTGCGCACTGAGAGCTGATCAGCTGGACCAGGAGAACATAACGTGCTTGTGAGGAAAGACCCAAGAGCATCCTAGCTCGAGGTAGGATGAGGTCAGGAGAAGCAGAGCAGTAACCGGTTCCTGTTGGAAGTGGAGAGGCTTGCATTGTGAAGTTGACAAATGGAGACGATAGTGTATCATTGGGGCACCATACGGTCTGACCAAGAAAAGGGAAGAAAAATAGCAGGAAAATGGAAGTAACCGTAAGGAAGCATCAAATCAGCATGTCAAGGTAATTGGAATAAATTCCCACACTAAAAGTCAGACTTGAGGATGGGCCGATCACAAGCATCGTAAACAAGAGACGCTGTGGAAATAGAGAAGTAAGGTCAGTGGACAGCGCAAGCAGCAAGGACAAGCATGCTGGAAGCTAGGACACAGGGACCGACCACAGCAACACCGAGAAACATGTGGCCAAACATGACCATTCATCTCAGGAGAAAACCTTACCTACTTAGACATGCTCGTTTCCAAACAAGAGGTGGCTCCTTCTCCCCGGAAGGAAGCTAAAGAAAGGGGTTAATGAGATAGAACAGCCACCATGTTTGTGAAAGTCAGTGAGCCCCAGGGCTGCTGCCTCATAGAAACTATTATGAAAGTGAATATGCCTCTGGCAAATCAAGAAATATTTTGTGTGTATGTGTGTGACACACACACAACTTAAGGAAATCAGAAAGATCTCAGATACAAGAGAAATTCACAAAATTTATTTCCTTTGTGAAAAACATGCTGGTTTTTAGAGGAGGCAGAAGAGGCTAGAGACTGTTTCTCTATATATTAACACATGTCCCTTTGGTGAAACATAGTAACTAAATAATAGGCTTTCTCTTCCCTCAGTCTATTGTACAGGTGGAGACATTAGGAGAATTTGGGGTCTTCTTTACTCTGTTTCTGGTTGGCTTAGAATTTTCTCCAGAGAAGCTGAGAAAGGTAAGGACCCAACCCCTCTGCCATCATCTGGGATAAACTAGGTTTATTTACCTTTTTTTTTTTTTTTAAGACAGAATCTTGCTAGACCAGACTGGCTTTGAACTCAGAGTCCTCTTGGTTGTCAAGTGGGCTTCTTTTCTTTCTTAAACTAGAATATGACATTTTAGTTTGACTGAGTTTTAGAAAATAAATTTGAAAAAAGTCAAAACTTAATAAATGAGATGAATTTTCATACAGTTTTATATGTGTGCTTCCAAAAACTATGCAACTGAGGGTAAAATGTAATAGACATTTAATACTTAGTACATTTCTCTAAAAAAAAGTTTCCCAAGATAGAGAGTGAATTAGAGATTTTCTCAAAAATGAGAGAAATGATTTCTTAAAGGTTAAAGGTCTTAGGGAATAAAATACTCTTGGAATCTGAGCATGGGGTACATACTTCCGCTCTAACATTTGAAAAGTGGAGGTCCTTGGGCTTGCTGCCCATTAGTCTACCCAAATTGGCAACCTCTAAGCACGTGAAAGACTGTCTCCAAAAGTTGGGCAGTACAAAAAATGACACCTGAGTTTGTCCTCTGGCCAGTAGACATATAGTAGGTGCACGAGCTCTCTCGCACACACACACACACACACACAAACACACACTGCCTCCCCTTCCCCATTACACACCCACATACACAGATTTTTACCAACGAAGGAGCTTCAGTTCCTTGTGGTAACAAGTTTCAAAAAGACTGGAGTTAGGTATGGTGGCACACACCTTTATTCCCAGCACGTACTCCTACGTGCAGGAGCCACTTCCTGCTTCTGCAGAGGACCTTTCAGTTCCCAGCACACATCAGGTGGCTCACAGGCTCACCTGTCATTCTCCCTCCAGGAGGCCAGCACTTGTCTCCAAGTGCTTCTGCATTTATGTGCACGAACCTCCCACAAATACAAACAATTAAAAATGAACCTGAACAGAAGGGAGGGAGGGAGAGAGGGAGGGAGGGAGGGAAGGAGGGAGGAAGGGAGGAAGGAAAGAAGGAAGGAAGGAAGGAAGGAAGGAAGGAAGGAAGGAAGGATACTGTGTCCAGTAACTTGTAACCTAGTATCTGTGAGTCTGTGATCAACCTGAGCTGCATACAGTCAGACTGAATATGGGAAAAGAACATTTTACTTGGTAATAACAAGATAAAGAAGCAGGCACACACAGGACATAGGGAATGGCTGTATTTGCACCTTTCTATGTCTTTCCAAAATTTCTACAGTACTTTTAAAAAATATGTATGTATGTATGTATGTATGTATGTATGTATGTATGTATGTGAGTACACTGTCACTGTCTTCAGACACACCAGAAGAGGGCATCAGATTTCATTAGAGATGGTTGTGAGCCACCATGTGTTTGCTGGGAATTGAACTCAGGACTTCTGGAAGAGCAGTCAGGGTTCTTAACTGCTGAACCATCTCTCCATCCCCCAGTACTTCTTTTTTAAAATAGCAGTTTTTTAAATTATTTTTTGAGGATTTTGTATAGTTTACTCTAATCATAGTCACTCCTTCTCCTGACTCCTCCCAGCTCTACCCCCAACTTTGTGTGCTCTCTTCCTCTCCCTCTCCTCTCTCTCTCTCTCTCTCTCTCTCTCTCTCTCTCTCTCCCTCCCTCCCTCCCTCCCTCCCTCCCTCCCTCCCTCCCTCTCCCTCTCCCTCCCTCCCTCCCTCCCTCCCTCCCTCCCTCCCTCCCTCCCTCCCTCTCTCTCTCTCTCTCTCTCTCTCTCTCTCTCTCTCTCTCTCTCTCCCTCCCCCCCTAATTCTTTGAAAGGCTCAAGTTTCAGTCGGTGTGTTTTGATCATATTCAGGTCCCAACTCTTCTCAGATGCACCCTCGCAGCTCTGGCTCCATTTTCTTTTTAACCTGTAAAGACCAATTCGTGCTACTCAAATCTTGGATGTGTGGTCTTCAGTTGGAGCATGGTCAACTCATAGGGGAATAAATACAGTTATACAGAAAACTGTTTCTCCCTCAGCAGCTAACAGTTGCCATCCTCGCCATAGCTAGGGGTTGGAACTATACCCAACCCGACTCCCCTCTCCGTGCTGGGATTCTGTCTGGCTCGGGCTTGCACAGATTTCGTGCCCGCTGTCACAACTGATGTGTGCAGCTCCCCTGCTGTGTCTAGAGGATGTTTCCTTGTAGTTATTCACTGCTGTTGTTTCTTACACTCTTCACTCCTTCTTCTGCAATAACCTTTGGGGGAGGGGTGGAGCATATACATTCCCCTTGGGGGAGGGGTGGAGCATATACATTCCCCTTGGGGGAGGGGTGGGACATATACATTCCCCTTGGGGGAGGAGTGGAGCATATACATTTCCCTTGGGGGAGGGGTGGGGCATATATATTCCCCTTGGGGAGGGGTGGGGCATATACATTCCCCTTGGGGAGGGGTGGGGCATATACATTCCCCTTGGGGAGGGGTGGAGCATATACATTCCCCTTGGGGGAGGGGTGGGACATATACATTCCCCTTGGGGGAGGAGTGGAGCATATACATTTCCCTTGGGGGAGGGGTGGGGCATATATATTCCCCTTGGGGAGGGGTGGGGCATATACATTCCCCTTGGGGTTGAGCATCCTCTAGTCTCTTGTTCTCAGGAGATCAGTGGGCACAGTGATAAGTCATTAGGAGTCAGTTCAATGCTCTGCCTGTTTAACAGATAACAGCGGGTTCTCCTCCAGTGCCTGTGTCCTGTCTAGACATAGGTTCTTGGCTCAGTAATGGTGACAGGTATGGGTTTCATCTCAAGGAATGGGACTTGAATCCAACCAGTAGGTGGTGGTCACCCTGTGACCCCCATGATGTTCATGCCTCTGTTGTACCAGTGGGCATGTCTTGCCAGGCTAGTCGTTGTGGTGCGTGACTCACAGATGGTTGTGATCCGTGGCTGCTTTTCTCCTGCAGTAGCTGGCTTTGCCAAGCCTTCTAGTCAGTGTTTTGGGTTTTTGTTTGAAATTCCCCAGTGACTCCAGGAGAACCTGATATCCACAAAGCCTTGAACGTGTGGTAATCCTTCTGTCTCTGCTTCCCACCACCACACCTAGCTCTCTGATGCTTTTTAACTTTCTTTCTAAAGCTCCATTTGCTTCCAAGAGCGACCACTGGTTTCTGACACAGTCTTCACACTGTCTCATCCTTTGTTGCCCTCCCCGGAGAGAGGCTCCTTGCCTTTAAGTTTCTTTAACCTCTTTTCTGTTTCCAGCTCTGTTAATGTGTCTGCTCTCACTGCCTGGGACTGGTGTGCCAAGGTGTACATCTGAGAACTCTAAACTGTGTCAGCACCATCTTCCAGGGACTTTGGTTTCCGTGTGCACTCGTTACATCACAAGCCACATATGTCCATTTCTAAACTCAAAGCGCAAAGAAACTTAACCATTCTTCTAGATCCTAAATTAAAAAACAGCTCCATCTTTCCTGTGCAACCTCTTGAAGAGTATGGGGTAGGGAGGGAATAAGCTTAGGGAGAAGGGATTTGTGGGGTGTCCTGCTTTGTTAGAGTAAGCTGGGATCAGCCGTTACAAGTGCCATATTGGGCAGGCTTCATGGAAACGTGTGGCCTCTGTTTCCGAGCACAGTGACTCATCTGGGATTTTATAGAGACATTTGATGCAAATTGTGATTCATGGCAAGCAAGGCGGATGAAGCCCTGTTCCTTAGAACGAGCTCTTCAGTAGGGCTCTGAGCCTTCCTGGTCATCAGTTGTGGACGTCATCTGTTGCATTAGGGTTTTATTGCTGTTAAGAGACACATGACCAAGGCAGCTCTTATAAAGGACAACATTTAACTGGGGCTGGCTCACAGCTTCCGAGGATCAGTCTGTATCATCAAGATGGAGCATGGCAGCGTCCAGGCAGGCGTGGTGTAGGAGGAGCTGAGAGTTCTACATCTTGTTCTGAAGGGAAACAGAAGACTGTCTCATGGGCAACAAGGAAGGAGGGTGTTAAAACCCACCCCCACAGTAACACACTTCCTCCGATGAGGCCACACCTCCTAGTAATGCCACTCCCTGGGTTAAGCATACTCAAACCACCACATCTGTATAGTGGAATTTTGTTAAAGTTTCCCCTGGTTTTCACCATTAATTTTTTTGTTTTCTGTATTTTTCAAAGGTTGATGAGAAAAGACATTCTATGAGATTTTGTTAACATTGTAACTGTTCTGATTG
This sequence comes from Micromys minutus, assembly GCF_963924665.1. Classification (NCBI taxonomy): domain Eukaryota; kingdom Metazoa; phylum Chordata; class Mammalia; order Rodentia; family Muridae; genus Micromys; species Micromys minutus. The sequence goes on along the minus strand of NC_137983.1, from coordinate 51,748,254 downwards.
GTGCTGGCTGGGGGCTTCTGCCCTTGTGATCTAGACATGGGGAGAGCCTTTAGGAAGGGTTCTTGCTCTGTCAAGTGAGTGTATTTTGGGTGCTGGGGGTCGGGGTGATACACCTCACCCAGGAGAAGAATGAAGGACTGGAAACCTGTCTTTTCTTGAGGCCTTGCTGGGCCTTCATTTAGTGGCCCTGCAGGGCCTCTCCTGTCGTCTTCTGGGTGGCAGCCCTAGATCTACACATGTACCTTGGATCTACAATTTCATTGCCAAGAATGCAGCTTGTTACTGTTGCAGTCTCTGGTTTGGAATGCAGAATATTGGAGTCAATTTAGCAAACCGCAGTACTCAGTATGTCTTTTCTATTTTGCCATGCAGACATAAATAACTGGGGGCTTCAGGGCAGCCTAGAGTGAGGAGAGAGAACACTTCACATCAGTGGGTCTCTTCCGTGTAGGCAGTTTATGTTTGGTAGAAAAGATCTGATAGTGTCTTCCAAAATAGTGATAGTTTCTGGACTCCCTCTCAGGACTCAGAACCCTCAGAAGGGATGGTTAGAAACAGCCAAAGTTACTGGAGTCTGGGTGAGCTTCCCAGTGTGGTAGAGGATAGTCCTCCTACCCAGAATGCCTCTCCCTGCTGACTGCTTAGTCTGGGTTTTTGGACCTGCCAGGGCCTTCCTCACCATCCTGCTTTGCAAGTGACTTAGATTATCCTCTTTGCTTTGAGCCAAGGTGTAATGGTGTAGTTAAGGCTGGCCTTGGACTTGCTCATCCCCCTGCCTCACCCTCCCTAGTGCTGGGATTGCAGATAGACGCTACTGTGCCTGCCTCTGAACAGTTTGTTTCTTATCTTAATAGTTGATCGGTTTCTACCTCTCTCTGAATAAGTTGTGGATCCTGAGGAGCCAGAGTTATGTGTTCTCGTCTTTCTTCTGGTCTTCTGGAAGGTTCTTGCTGTGGTGTTATGTATGTAGTACGTCAAATGCCGCCCTGTTGTCGGACTTTAGGGTTTCAGAACGATGAGCCTTGAGAAAGAAGGAACAAACTTAAGATAGTCTGTGAGGCAGGTACCCAGTAAGTTTGAGCTTCCTAATTCTTTGCAGGAATCAATTGGGGATAGTGCCCAAGTGGTGTGACCCAGGGTGACCTGTAGGCTGCATTTCAAACCCATCCCGGGTCTCCTGCTGACCCAGAACTTCATACTGAGCACACTTGTTCCGAGTCTTTCTGTTTCTCCCTGGATCCTCCATGCACGGGGACTGCTAAGGATGGCCAGCTCTCCTGTCTCAGAGCTGTCACCTCACTGCTCCTCCTCCAGATGTAGAAACTGAAGCTACAGAGCCAGTTACCTGTCTGAGCACATGGCTGCTGAGTGACAGATGCAGGCTTAAATTCCAGGTCCTTCAAACGAACAAACAACCCGGCACAGTTGTGCACATGAATAACTGCCCCAAACCCATGAGCCTGAACATCCGAGTCAGCCTCCTCAGTGGTTTTGTGAGATGCAGCCCAGGGCACTCCTAAGGTTTGTGGCAGGACTGTTAAGTGAGTTAGCTCCTGAGCACCATGGTGACTGCCAAGCCCAGGAAGGAGGGAAAGGCATCTGAGCGCCTGGAACGAGCTCTGGGGTCTGAACATCCCTGACCGTGAGTCTGTCTGAGCTACACTGCAAAGGGCTCTAAGCTGCTCTCAGACCCAGTCATTTGTCATCAGGCTAACGATGCTCAGGTGGTCTGTATGTTTAGAAATCCTCAGGAACTCCATTCCTAAATCAGCCCAGGAGGCTGGTGCAGGGCATTATGGGAGGTCAGGTGAGTGGTCACTTGACTGCAGTCATAAATCTCAGCCACCAGCTTAGGAGCATCTCTCCATATCCCCAATTCCAGAAAAGTGAAATTGTCATCCCAGGAGTAGAGCATGATGGGAAATGTCCTAGGCCACATGAGGCTAGCTCTGTATAAATCCTCTGCTGGCCTCTAGCTCCACACACCCTCTGCTAGGCTGAGAGCCGAACCTGACTGAAACTCTGACCCCGGAGTTTTCAAACTTTCACGTGTGCTACCATGGTGGCACCGTGCTGCATGTATACTGAGCACCTAATAACGCCTGCCTGCCTGGGGAGTCGCCCTGTCTGGGCTTGCCTCCAGGTTCTGTTGCTTACTGATCATGTGACTTCTCACAGGCTGCATCTGTATCTTCACATCTCCATATAAAGTGGGAAGATGTGGTCTGTACTGACAGGACTTGTACTGAAGATCTGATTTTCAAAAATGTCTATACACAGTCTGATAATGGTGGTATGCACCTTAATCCCAGCACTTGGGAGGCACAGGCGGACGATCTCTGACTTTGAGGCCAGCCTGGTCTACAGAGCAAGTTCCAGGACAGCCAGGGCTTTACAGAGAAAGACTGTCTCAAAAAGCAATAAAACAAAATGTGTCTACACACCTACTACACCTCGGGGCAGAGGAGCGACAGAGAAGTCCTGTGTCTTAATGGCCTGTAGTTACTTTTCCATGTGTGGGTTCTGCATCTGTGGATTGAGCTAACTCAGAATGAACATATCTCTATACTGAACACATACCAGACATTTTTATCCTTGGTTCTCTAATACAGAAGCATTTGGAAAGCATTTATATTGTATTGAGTCTTACAAGACATCTAGAGATGATTCAAAATCTACAGAGGGCATACTAAATACTACACATTCTTAAAAAATAGAAATATTTGAGCAAGGCTGAAGAGAGGGCTCAGTAGTTAAGAGCACTGGCTGCTCTTCCAGAGGGCCCAGGCTCAGTTTTCAGCATCCACGTGGCATCTAACAATCTTATTACTCCTTTGTCAGGGGTCACGCCATGCTTTTCTGGGCTTCACGGGCACCAGGCAGGAATGCACTGACAAACATACAGACAAAACATCCAGACACATAAAAATAAGTAAAGTTTAAAAATAAAAGATTTGTGCACTGGAGGATTTCAGTATCTGGTATTTGGTGGGGGTCTATAAACACCTCCAGGGATACTATGAATTGATTGTACATAGTGTATGTGTCTGTGTCTGAGGGTGTTTCGGCCAGGAATGTGTGTTTATTAGGTGTTTGTGCACAGGCTCTGAGGCCCTTCCTGAAAAGTCAGTTCTCTGCTCTGGAGGGGCAGCTCAGAGATGAGCCATTGCTTTGGAACTCGGATGAATGAAGATGTGTGTTCTTTCTGTACCTTGTGGCTGTTGTTCGGGGGTGGGCTGTTGTCCTGGAATGTGTGTGAATACATGTGTTCTTTTCCAGGTGTGGAGGATATCCTTACAAGGACCCTGCTATATGACACTGCTGATGATTGCCTTTGGCTTATGGTGGGGACACATCCTGCGGATCAGACCCACTCAGAGTGTCTTCATTTCCACCTGTCTGTCCTTATCAAGCACACCCCTGGTGTCCAGGTTCCTGGTGGGCAGTACCCGGGGTGATAAGGAAGGTAGGTAAGCAGCACGTTCTCAGTCTGTGTGTAGTAAATATTCATGTGCACCTTACCTCACTAGAGGCCTATCGGAGAAACTGCAAGTTCTCCTGTGGGATTGCCCAGCGTTAGCAACCACTCAGGTGCATGGCAACACTGCAAGGAGCTTGCTGTCTTGAGCTCAGTGCCTCCACGCATCCAACCTTTTTCTGGGTTAAAAAACAGCAACAACAAAAACAAAACAAAACAAAACAAACAAACAAACAAAAAAAACACCCAGGGGCTAGAGAGATGGCTCAGTGGTTAGAGCACTGACTGCTCTCCCAGAGGTCCTGAGTTCAATTCCCAGCAACCACGTGGTGTCTCACAACCATCTCTAATGAAATCTGATGCCCTCTTCTGGTGTGTCTGAAGTTAGTGACAGTGTACTCACATATATAAAATAAATAAATAAATGAATAAAAGAAAGAAAGAAGAAACACCCGCCGTGTGCTCACGTTCTTAGCATTGTCAGAGAGCTGAGAAGACGTTAGACCAAGATCAGACGCCTGTGCTGTGCAGTGAACAGAGTTTGCAGACATCGTAGCTTTATTGCGGGGCTGTGTTATTGCCGGTTTGTTTCGTTACAGCAGTACTAGGAGCAAACACAACTGGGGAATTTTCCTGTTAAGCCAGAGTGCTTTAGCAGTGAAGAAACTCCCAGCTCTCTTATTTAGCTGGGTCTGTCCTGTGTGTGAGCTGTTGTCGCTCCGAGGCACTGCTTTGTGTGGTGAGGCCAGAGCAGCATGGAACAGTCCCAACTGGCTTTATCTCCCAGATGTGTCTTTGGCTGTGTTAAAATTTCCACATATGAGTTCACCAGGCAGCACTTTTTGCTTCTAACTTTGTGAAAGTAAAATGAAGCCCAAAATGTCATGGCATCTTCACATTGACTCTTGAACACATCAGGAATAGAAGAGAAAATGTAAAAAGAAAACCAAGAAGACGTGGCTGATTCCTCTGGTGACACTAAAACGGGTGTGCCGGGCACAGGAGCTGTGTGGGACAGTGTATGGAGCTGTCCCGAGGCCTCCTGAACTCTGAGCTGGGGCTGGAGCTCTTGAGTCCCACTGGGACTGTCCCATTGTATTCATAGTAAGACCCGAGAGTAAGGAGCTTCTCACTGGCCAAAGAGGCTCCGAAAACTTGTGTTTCTACCAGACCTGTGGGACGCGTGGGATACTGATGTACCAGTTCCTTGGGTGACTCACCTGCTGACACTACCTTGGTGGCCACCTCTGTGGTAATCTAGCAGACAGGTTCGGTATTCCTACGGATAAAACCTGGGACACAGGACGTGGGGGACAGAGGCTGCAAAACGTCAGGCCAGGGGTGAAGTGTGAGGCAGCTTCACACAGCTTCCTGTGGCCTGCACACAAGACATCTGCTTCTGGAAGGGACAGCTGGCAGCCTCGGTGTCTTAAGTCACAGGAGTGTGCACTGGACCACAATGGCATGGTCAGACGGCTGAGAGCAAGTGCAGTTACATCGACGCGATTGGATCAGATGCAAAAAGCTTAGAGCGTCTACACACATGCAGATGAGATGGAAGCTGGACATCTGCGTGGGAGAAGCCATGGAGAATGGCTGGTGATTCTCCAGAACCTGAGAAAGACACGAAGCTAAGATTTAAAGTACCTCTCTAACCCTGAATAGGAAAAATGGAAAGTTTGTCCTACACATGCCAAAACGCACAAGTGTTTCCAGTCCAAGAAAATCTCAGAGCTCAACGGAAGAGACCGGTGGCTTAGAGAAGTAGAGCATACCCTTTCTGTGCCATTGGGTCATCCCGTGGGTAGGGAAGCTGTAGCTGTGGGAGCGAAGGTCACATATACAAAAATCCCACTGGGGGCGGGGCTGGAGGAGCGTTTTCTAACATCCTCTCATCCCAAGCTGCAGGATAGCAACAGCAAAAGGCTGATCGCCGGAGCGAGCATGGCAGGGAAGCAGCAATGGGGTTTACAGGTTGGGCTGCTGAGGACTGCTTAGAAAGGAGGCTGGTTTGGTTTGGTTTTTAAGGTCAACCAAAACTAGAAAAGGTCAAAGGATGTGCTGCTATTGGTGTACGGCAGGAGGCTGATACTCTGAGGGGTGTAGGCTGACGGGGTTTTTTGACTTACTGTGTTAAGGTGGTTCACTTGCCCTGTCAGCAGTTCCAGTTGGGGGGGAGTGGCCAGTGTCTGGGGATATAGCTCAGTTGGTAGAGTGCTTGCCTAGCGTGCCTGAGGCCCTGGGTTCAATCCCCAATACTGCATAAACTATGGAGAGGGCACTGGGCCAGTAATTCCAGCACTTGGGAGGGAGAGGCAGGAAAACCAATCAGAAATTGTTCAAGGTTACTTTCAGCCCCTTAGGCTAAAAATCTTATCTTTTTCTAAAGTCTTAATGTATAATAGTATTAAGTAAGAAGGCATCAGATCCCATTACAGATGGTTGTGAGCCACCATGCGGTTGCTGGGGATTGAACTCAGGACCTCTAGAAGAGCAGTCAGTTTCCTTAACCACTGAGCCATCTCTCTAGCCCCCGTGTGTTACTTTTGAGAGGGAAAAAAAGTCATATTAATGGAATATTACTGAAGATTCAATCAGGGAATTTGTCTGTGTCCATGGACAAAAAGACTTTTTTTCTAAGACTTTTTTTCTCTTTGAATAAGTTCACAGCCATTCTAATAAAGATATCTGCCAGGATTTTTATGAGAATTGGCAAAAGGCACTCAGGGAGCTATTGTGGGTCCAAGGAAGGTAAATCTGGAGATGGCTTAGTGAGAAAGAATATTTACTGCTCTTGCAGAGGGCTGGCATATGGTTCTCAGCACCCAGCAGCTGCTCACAACCTCTTTAACTTCAGTTCCAGGGAGTCCAGTGCCCTCTTCTGGCTTCCTAGGGTACTGCATGCACATGGAATACACACACACACACACACACACACACACACACACAGGCAAACCACTCACACACATAAAATAAACATAAACTTAACAAAATATTGAGCACAGGGCAGTAGTGGTACACGCCTTTAATCCCAGCACCCAGGAGGCAGAACTGATCTCTGAGTTCGAGGCCAGCCGGGTCTACAGAGCAAGCTCCAGGACAGCCAGGGCTACACAGAGAAACCTTGTCTTTAAAAAAAGGGGGGGGGGGTGAAGAGATGGCCCAGAGGTTAAGAGCACTGACTGCTCTTCCAGAGGTCCTGAGTTCAATTCCCAGCAACCATGTGTAATGGGATCTGATGCCTTCTTTTGGTGTGTCCGAAGACAGCGACAGTGTACTCACATATGTACTCACATACATAAAATAAATAAATCTTTTTAAAAAGGGTCTGAGCTTTAAAAAAAAGTAAAAGCAATGAACCTCCAGATAACAGGACTCTGTGGCTGTGACAAGGTGACCTTGCCACACGTGGAACCAAGCACCCTGAGTGCTGCAGTACAGGGAGGAAACGGGGAGTCACTGGTGAGAGCTGCCCTGGTTTGATGGGAAGAAGAGTCGGAGCCCTGGCTCAGTGTAAGTTCTCCATGGAGCAACAGCAGCGTGTGAGAGCCACCGAAGGAGAGATGGGGCTTCCACCGGGGACGCCCGGTGCTTCCTCCATTATGTACAGAGCTTGTCTCCATCACCTTCTCTGTTGCTATGGTAAAATAACCCTGACAAAAGCCACTTAAGGGTGGAGGGGCTTACTTTGGCTCACAGTTCTGGGGAGTCAAGAAGGAAGTCCACGAGTGGTGTCGGCCCTGTAGAGCAGAGAGGGCTTGTGGCAGTGACACCCGCTAGGAAGCCAGGAGCAGATGCACATGGGGTGCTCTGTGCTCTTCCCCACCCACAAGGTTTGCAATTGCTCCTAAGAACAAACAGAAACCGCTAAGGTGGAAATGCAAGCTGTAGTTCCTGTTTTCCTGCAGTGGTTAAGAGGAGCCCCTTCCTGTGCCAGGAGAAGGGGAAGGGTGTGGAGGAATCTGCCACCGGAAAGAGCTGGGCCTGGCTTGTTAGGGAGCTGGGGGTGAGGACAGAGAGATCATGTTTCCATTATCCAAGCATGTCATCTTGTTTGCCAAAGCATCTTTTGATAGTGCCATTTTTCTGTATATCAATAACATTAATAGCAAGCCGTAGGAATAAAGTATTTTGGTGGTTTTCTTTATGAAACGTTTCTCAGGTAATGGTGTGCATTTATAATTCCAGCTAAGAGGCTTCAGCCTAAGAGCCAGGCTGAACAACATAATAGAACCTGTGCACCCCCATCTCAATCAAAAGGAATTAAAGTTATTTCTTTGAGAGCAGACATTGATTCTAAAGATTATAAGCCCTCTAAATCATGCTTTGAGATGGACCTTGTTACACTGCTTAGGATGGCCCCAAACTCTTGCCTAGAGGGGCCTTTCTGCCTCAGCCTTACAGTTGTTAGGGTGCAGGCGTGCCACACCTGTGCTCCAAAGAGATCCTTAAAAATCTATGTTTAAATTACAAAGGTTATTTTGAATTGCTTTGAAAATGTGTCATGCCCTGTGATCTTTTTGTTTTGCCTTAAATTTTACTAATGCGCATGTGTATGAGCACACTCCCTGGCATGCGTGGAGTCGACTCCCCTTCCACCTTGCCGTGGGTCCTGGAAGTCAGATTCCAGGCATGCGCTGCCAATGCCTTTGCCCACGAGCAGTTGTAGCCTCCGGGACCTGGGCTTTACCTGGGCTTTGTTCTGAATGTCTGTGTCACCAGCAGGTGACCTTGACTACAGCACAGTGCTGCTGGGCATGCTGGTGATGCAGGACGTGCAGCTGGGGCTGTTCATCGCCGTCATGCCGACCCTCCTTCAGGCTGGAGCAGGTACCTCCTCCAGGTGAGTGCACCGTCCCCAGAGCGCTGCCTGGGCTCATGTCACATGTGTCTCTGAGCATAGGCCGGAGCAAACCCAACAAGCTGGTTCTGGCTTTGCTGCGTACCAGCTCCTGGGCTGGCATATTACACGTCGTCACTGCTCTTCACCACGACTGTGGCACATGTATGTGCTGAGGATGGTCCGGAGAGTGGCGATGTATGTGTGTCTTTGCACACGTGTGTTGTGACGTGTGACAATGTTTAGAGGTGTTGTGTGGATGTCACCATCGGCACCGCTCTGTCCTCTCATCACAAACTGCCCCAAACCTAGTCCGCTCTTGCTTGGTCCATATGGAAGAAGTGAACTGGGAAAAATTAACTTGTCTGAAAGCCTTTGGTCATAAGTCCAGCGGACCTCCAGGACTGCCAGCCAGGACATAAGCATGTCGGAAAACATAGAGGCTGCAGGCTGAAGAGTAGACTGTGAGAGACTGAAAGCTTGATCTGGACAGACAAGCTACAGCTGACTCACAGAATGCTGAGCTCATCTCCAGTAGAGGGTTAGCCCTCTGACTGTTCATTAGCGTATAGCATCCCTATCGATCAAAAGCTGTGAGTTGAGACTCTGTATATATGTATGTGCATGTGGGCGCCTGTGAGTGTATGCTGTGTGTGTGCACATGTGAGCGTGTCTGTGTCTCTGTATGATATGTGGTGTGCATATTTATATGGTGTATTGTGTGTGTGTGTGTGTGTGTGTGTGTGTGTGTGTGTGCATAGTGTGTTTGTGGTACACGTGAATATATATACGTGGTGCATATATACATGTGCATGTGTGTGTATATGTACATGAGTGTCTGTGTGCATGTATATGGTATATATGAATGAATGGTGTATGTGCATGTATGTGTATGTGCATGTATATGGTGTGTATGATGTGTGATGTATGATGTGTGTGCATGTGTGTATATATGTGCATGAGTGTGTCTGTGTGCATGTACATGGTGTATATGATGTATGATGTGTGTGCATGTGTGTATATATGTGCATGAGTGTGTCTGTGTGCATGTATGTGGTGTATGTATGGTATACATGAATGAATGTATGGTGTGTGTGCACATGTGTGTATATGTGCATCAGTGTGTCTGTGTGCATGTATATGGTGTGTGTATGGTGTACATGAATGAATGTATGGTGTGTGTGCACATGTGTGTATATGTGCATGAGTGTGTCTGTGTGCACGTATATGGTGTGTGGTGTACATGAATGAATGTGTGGTGTGTGTGCAGTGCACTTGCATATGTGGAGGTGTGCTTACAGAGGAAGTCAGTAGGTGTCCTGCTTTATTACTCTGTCTTATTCCTTTGAGACATGCTTTTTCCTTAATCCTGATGACACCAAACCCCGGGTGTCCTCCTACTTCTGACCCCAGCACAGGGCCTGTGAACGTGCATGTGACCACACCCTCCTACTTCTGACCCCAGCACAGGGCCTGTGAACATGCATGTGACCACACCCTCCTCTTTTTGGTTGTTGTTGTTTGAAACAGGTCTTACTAAGTAGCTTTGGCTGGCATGGAGTTCACTGTATAGACCAGGCTGGCCTCAGACTACAGAGTGCTGGGGTCACCACACCTGGCCTTATTTTTCTGTTTTTAGTGGTACTAGTTATTTGAGTTCAGGTCTTCATGCTTGTGAGCAAATGCTCTCAACCACTGAGCCCCTCTCCAGCCCCAGTGGAAACTCTGTATCCTCAAAAACTGATTTACCTCAAAGCATAGATCCCCAAGAAACCCACACTGGAGTCACATGACTTAATTTTTTAAATTAATGTAACTTATAGGTTTTCTTTTAGTGTTTAAGAATAAAAAAACATGTATGATTTGGGTCATTTATTTTGTAACATTTAATACATTAGAGGTGAGGTGACCCTTGTCTCTTTTCTTTCCCAGTGTTGTCATGGAAGTGTTGCGAATACTGTTTCTTATTGGACAAATTCTCTTCTCGCTAGCGGCTGTCTTTCTTTTGTGTCTTGTCATGAAGACGTATCTCATAGGACCGTATTACCGAAAACTGCACGTGGAAAGCAAGGGGAACAAAGAGATCCTTATCCTGGGAGTGTCGGCTTTCACCTTCCTGATGCTGACGGTAACCCTGAGTGTCTGTTGTTTATAAGGCTCCATGTGCAGTCTCGCCAGCTAGTGATCGCTTCTCTAATCTTCACTGAGAGAGCTTACGGCATTAGAGGAGAGTGTTTGTCTCATTCAGTTATCCTGCCGTGGCTGAGCCTCTTTGGTCATCCGGGGACTTGTGAAAATATGATTTGTGAGTGTCGCAGTTTTAAAAACAAGAGTGTTCATGAAAAGGCTCGCGGGCACGCTGCTGTCTTAAGCTTCATAAAGCTTTGCATTCAAAATATCGAATCAAGTTTAACACCACTTTTCATTCCTTTGGTAAGGACGAGCCAGTTAACAGCTTGGCTTCTTCTGCCCTAAAGAAAAGACTTTAAAACAGACCCGTGTATGTATTTGAAAGAGAGCAAGGGGAAGGTATATAAGAAGGTGGGGGGGGATGATATACTATCTTAAAAAATAAATATCAGTTTAAAAAACCAACCAGATTTGCGTTAGAAAGTAGGCTGCCCATGAGAGAGTGGGGGAAGGGCCCTGAGATACGGTAAATAGTCCCGCGGTAACAGTGGAGTCACCACACACTTTGTGCGTGTTCACTCAGAAACTCACGTGTGTTCATAGCACTCCGGATTATAATAGCCAAATCCAGCCCAGTTGCCCTCCAAAGTGAATGGTAAGCTATGGTACACCGGTACTGGGGAGATGGTTCAGTTGTTAAAGGGTTTGCCTTGAGTTTGGATCCCTGGCTAAGGTGTGAGAAGCACGTGTGACGCATGAGCTAAGGTGCTGTGAGGCAGACATGGAAGCAACCCTGGGGCTGCTTGCCGTGCTCTCTGTCTGAACAGGTAAGCTTCAACTTGAGTGACACGCCAGGTCAGCAAAAATAGAATAAATAAATAAGAGAATGTGATTGATCAAGGCACCTGATGTTGCCCTCTGGCCTCCCCCATGCACGTGTGCACACATGAACGTGTATACACTAAATAAATAAATGAGCAGGAACTGCATCCCAGCAATCTGCCCTACAGTGAGACTTTACGTCCACACAAAGCCAAGGCGTTTCTCCAGGGAGTCACGCAGCCTGCAGGCGTTGATCCTCCAAGGCTGTATACAGCAGAGAGAGTTCGTTTGTGTAGTGCTTATAAAGCAGCAGTTTCAGAACCTAAGGCAGGAAGCGAGTGCTAAGAGTTAGGAAAGGTTGGCAGGCAGCCTGGTTGAGCCAGAGTTAGACAGGATGCTGCCCTGAGGAACTGAATGTTCCTCTTTGAACTGTATCTGTCTTGACCCTAAAGGTTTTAGGGTGTTTGCTTGTTGTTGTTGTTGTTGTTGGTGGTGGTGGTGGTAGTTGGTTGGTTGGGTTTGTTTTTTTCCAGACAGGGTTTCTCTGTGTAGTCCTGGCTGTCCTGGAACTTGCTCTGTAGACCAGGCTGGCCTCCAACTCAGAGATCTTCCTGCCTCTGCCTCCCTGTACTGAGATACACAGACGTGCACCACTGTGCCCAGCCCCAAGGTTTCAGTTATTTTAAAAGTCAGTTAAGAAACGATTTCTTTATGTCTGGCATTATTTTTTTTTTATAACCTCGGGGAAGCACAAAACACGCCTCTGCTCGTGATGACTGTGACTTTCAAAACTGTTATTTAAGCATTCTCCCTGCCTTACCCATTCCAGAGCATTGTCTCTTTAAAAGTTGACGTCCAGCGAAGCTGCCTTGTCTGTGTAGGACGGTGCTGCCTTCCCCAGGGATGTGCCAACCAGAGCAGCTCCCCATGGCACTTAGTGTTTGCTGGACAGCTGCTGTCAGGTGCAGCTGTGTCAGGTGCAGCTGTGTCAGGTGCAGCTGTGTCAGGTGCAGCTGTGTCAGGTGCAGCTGTGTCAGGTACAGCTGTGTCAGGTGCAGCTGTGACAGGTGCAGCTGTGACAGGTGCAGCTGTGACAGGAGGTGCCAGGCCTTTACACGTCAGACATATCAGATGTTCGCAGTCGGGCAGTGTGAGAGAGTGCTGTTTGTCTCCGTGGTTTGCCCCAGATTCCATTTCTAAAGAGGTGGAATCCCTGGGCCATGGGGCACACATCTGGTTACCTTCACCACGAGCCGGGTTTGCCCAAAGCCTGATCTGGGATATTAACATTGTCGGGAGCCCAGTTCTCACCCAGTTCTTGCTCCATTCTCAGGGTGGTCTTTAATCTCAGCCCTTCTGTTTAGTGTGTCTGTATACACTACACATATGCAGTGGGCTCAGATTGCTACCTCCTTGGGGCTGCTGGGGTCCGCTACGGGATGTGTCCTAACATAGTCTGTTTCCTTATGGGATTGGTAATCTTCCTACTCATTTGTAGGGCTTAAAAATGTTTTTGGCAAGTTGTCGGTGTCATTTCAAAGGCAGCTGTGAAATTTCTTTATCATAACCTTCACCATTTTACACATCTTACCGTGCTTGCTCCACTGTGCTTACGGCAGCCTTGTTTGTAATAGCCGGAAGCTGATGCTCTCGATGCCGGGTTCTCGCCACTGACGTGCGGCTGCATCCCTTACTCCCATCTGCATCCACGCCTGTGAGCGCTGCCCTGCTTCCCGCTGCTGTGGGCTTGCTGCTTCTCGGCTTTCTTTTCTGAGTGGGGCCAGACGCCATATTGTTATTACTGTCTGGCTTCTTCCAACCTGAGTCCTCGGGGTTCACATGTAGAGTGTACCAGCTCTTCCGGCCAGATGGTTGCTCAGTGTTCTATGTCACACCCATTCTCGCTAATGTCTTCCTGGCCATGACTTGCTCTTAATGGCAATTTTTAATACACTAGTTTTTAATTTCAGTGGAATCCAATAAACAAGTGTTTTCTTTATGGTTAGCTCACACCGTACCCTGTATAGATGGTGGCGACTTTGTTATCTTCTGGAAATATCATTGCTCCTCCTTCCTCATTTTATGCACCTTCTACCTGGGCTATGAGTTCAGTCTCTGTGTGAGGTGAGGGTTCATTTCTCACATGTACTTCTGAATGCCACATGTATAAGAGTCTTTGCCCATTGCTTCATAGTGTAACCTTGTCAGAATCCATATAGCTGTGTTGTATATTTATGTTGTGGTGTTATATATGTGCGCTTGAATTCATTCTTGTTCCTATTGTGTGAGGAATTTGTGCACATGTGCACTTTTGTAAATACATGTGGATAATGTATATATGTATTTGCTATATGTGTGTTTGTACATATATATGTTTTAAATATATATATATATATCTACATTTGTATGCATCTAATGGGTTGGTGTGTGCATGTATCTGTGCTAATGTATGCACGTGGGTTGCCCAAGCATGGTTAAGTTAGGCTATTATTTTGGTTTGCTAGTGCCTTTGACTCTTACTCAGTGCCTGCTCTCCCACTGTTCTGAAGCTAAACACCCAGTAGTCTTCTGGCCCAGTCTTGAGCTCTGTGCTTAACAGAGCGAGAGTTTAAGAACTTGGTCATGGTGACCATTGTTCTGTCTGACATGGCTCAAGTGCTTCTCCTCCTCCCTGGATCTGCGGGGAGCTCTCTCTGGTTCCTTGTCAGCGTGGTTGCCTGTGGTGGTTGTCTGTCTTCTTGGTGTGGCTTGAGGTCAGTGTGAAGAATGGCTTCCGTGCTAGAGCATGTATGATGACAGATAATGAGAACATTCATAGTCCCTCGTGGGGCTTCACAGGAACCCATGTCCCTGAGGTGGTGGCAGTTCTTTGCTGTTGGCAAGCATCTTCTGCCAGGTTTAGGAGTGTCTGTCAGTGAGCACATCTGACTCCCTCACCCTTAGGTCACAGAGCTGCTGGACGTCTCTATGGAGCTTGGCTGCTTCCTGGCTGGAGCGTTGGTGTCTTCACAAGGGCACATGGTCACCGAGGAGATCATGGCTTACATCGAGCCTATCCGTGACTTCCTGGCCATCATCTTCTTCGCGTCCATAGGTACTCCCTGAGGGGCTGTATTCTTTCGATAAGCACGTGAGATCTGTCTGTTATGTCTATGTATAAATATGCTTTCCTAGGGTCTGATGCAAAGACTCAAAAGAGGGAGAATAGGAGGCGAGAAAAAGGACAAGGATTAGCCAGTTGCTTGTCAGGTTTCATCAGTGTGGAGGTGAGAATATATGTATTCATTTAAAGCTTCATCCTCGGGTCCCAGTGCTGGGGTTCCTGAGGATGCCACACCACCATGAGAATTGAGTGGGTTAATATCCCAGACGCTGGAGCAGCGGATAGGAGGGAGAAGCCCTAAAGCACCCTGGCTTCTCCACTCTCTATTATTGGATCCTCATATGTCTTGCTGTGGTCTGCAGATTGAGTGCAGTCCCTGGAAGATGTGGAAACTGAAAGCCAGTCCTTAAGATTTACATAGAAATACAAAAGGCTGTGCATAGCTCTGTCTTGAAGGAGGGGTACACAGTGGGGAGCCCAGCAGCTACAAGGGCTGAGATGGGACTATCTGACCAGCTGCATTAGTGTTCTAGGTAGATCTGGGGCACAAGACATCAGCCAAGTGCATGATGACCCACATAGAACATGACCCACATCTTGCCTCTCATCTGACTCCAGCCTCATCCTATGGTAGCCACTGAACATGCAGACAGCTTGCTGGTTCTGACTCCCTGGCCTTCTGTTCCCACTTGATGGCCCACGCTTATTAAGGCAAGCGTCCAGATTCCCTCAGCTCACCTGGCTAATGTGTGCTCACAGCTTGTCATCTGGGGTCATTGAATATCCATATTTTTGTTTGTTTGTTTATTTGAGACAGGCTCTCTATATAGCCTTGGCTGTCCTGGAACTGAGACCAGACTAGTCTCAAACTCACAGAGATCTGCCTGCCTCTGCCTCCTGAGCACTAGGATTAAAGGTGCATGCACCACCCCCAGCAACTATCTACATTTTGGAGTGGCTTTTGCATTTTGTTTTTTTTTTACAATTTGCTTTGTTTTTCATTATGTGACTGTATCTGTATGGGTGTCTGCACACAGTGCAGATGCTCTGAAACAGAAATGTCACATAGTCCTAGAGCTGGAGTTGGTTGTGAGCCACCCAATGTAGGTGTTAGTGACCAAACCCAGGTCCTCTGCAAGAGCAGTACATGCTCTTAATTGCTGACCCTTCTCTCCAGCCCTAGAATAAGGCTGTTAAACCCAGAACTCTGCTAATGTGTTATTTGAACAGAAGCGCCTGCTTCATGATCTTTGAATCAGGTTAAAAAGTCCATGTGTGCTTGCTTCATTTCTTTATGCTAAGTTCATCAAGGGAATTCAAGTTCATTTCCGAAGGAACTCGCATACAGCTGGCCATTGCACCTCTGGTCACTGGGTCTTTCTGTTCAGGGCTCTGACCACATAAATGGCCTCCACGCTATCAGACAACACTTCAGCCATGAGGTGAGTGAGGCAGAAGTCTAAGGACAGCTGCGAGACAAAAACAGTAGCCATCCCGGGACATTGGCCAGGAAGTGTGCATCTGAAAAGAGATCAGACTTGCAGGGCACGAGGAACAAGGAGCAGTTTATGACCCATGGTGAGGAGGCTTGCTGTGCTGAGGGAAGACATTGAGGCTGATGGGGAGAGTCAAAGCTGTTGTTGAGGTCCGAGGTCTCACGACCCGGGGTTATGTGGGCAGTGAGCATAGTGTAGATGTAGCACCAGATTTTGTGGTCCATCTTGTGACCAGCGACAAGGGCTGGTCCATGTCCCAACCTAGTCTGTCACCTGTTGTATAAATGCAGTTTTACTAGGACACAGCCACACTCACTCATTTCTGTTACGTGAGTGTCTGCTTTGATGCTGATGTTAGCTTGGGTTGTTATTACGTCAGTCCAGGTCCCTCAAACCGTAGATGTTTCTGTCATGCCTCAGATTCTATAATTAAAACAGTGCTCATGGGCTCCCTCTTACTAGACACAGTCCTGTCAGCTGGGGCTCACCCCTGTATTATCACACCTTGGTCACCTCCTACAGACTGACTGACTCCAGATGGTCCCCTCTCAAGAAAGTTTCAGCCTGAAATGGAGAGTTTGTAGGGCATAGTTAAGTCCATAGCGTGCTCAGGAGCAGAGCTGGATCAAGGCCCTGTGGTGGTGCCCGAGTCTCTAGAGAGGAGAAACTACTTTCTGGCAGCTCCCATCCTCATTGGGTCAGATGGCACCGCTTGGTCCAGTATTCCACCCGTCCTGGGTAAAGGAGGGTTCTGACAGAGTAAGACGACTCTGTGAAGCAGAGCCTAGGAGTTGATCTTTACACACCTTGGGATCTGCCTTGGAAGCATCTTATAGACCACACATCTGTGGCCTGGGCAGTGGCATAAGGACCATAAGGCTAACCATGTACTCTGCTCGGCATATTTTATCGACCTGCCTCTCAAACCCATACTTAAAGAAGCAGGTACACTGAGGCCAAGTGCCGGGCCGGGCCAGTGTCAGAGCCTGTAGAGGTTACCTCACACTGTATGGAGCAGGTGAAGTCTGCCGTAAGCAGAAATGACAGTGGCTTACAACGGAAGCTCGATCACTGCCCCTCCCCCGTCACGTCACTGATGCTTGTGGCAAAGTTGTGGAAATGCAGATTTCCCTTAGTGGGTTCTCTTTCTCAGATGTTCCTTCACATTCATCTGGGCAAGACAAAGACTGTCCACAGAGCAGAAGGCTCTGGGGTAGGGACCTGGACAGAGTTCTCAGCTATAGCACAGGTGCCGGAACCTGCCTTGTGGATGGGCTAAACAGACAGCATCATCCCAGGAGAGCCTTCATAACTAGGGTAGGAAGCCTGGGGATAGGAAGGTGAGAGCAATGCCCACCACATGGCATTCCAGGGCAGAGATTCAAGTCAATCAATGGTGAACCGCAGCTCAGCTGGACCTCCTGCCTTTTGTAAAAGACAGGTCTTCCTGAATGGCTTGCAGGCAGGAATCTAGGAAGACGGATTAGGTGCCTAATACCTAGGCTGTACCTGTCCCCGGTGGGCTCAACCTGGGGGAATCTTCATCAGCTGTGGTTGTTGTTGGACGGCATGAATATCACTGACCACACACTGTTCCTGAACATAGGTATCTATGTGGCGGGGCTATGACACCAGAAACATCTGAGCTACTCCATTACCAAGAAAGTCTACATGGGCTGGTGGTACAGGTTTTTAGTGTCCAGGGCTGTGCAGCCTTTAGGACTTATAGCCAGCTGGCAAATGAGACTCCAGAGGCTTGTCATGGCCTTACGGGACATGAGGGACATTCAGGAACATGGTGATAAGAGGTGTGGGGGAGGGGGTTCACTGAAAGTCTAAGGCAGCTGTCTGATCTCTAATGCAAGCTCTGAGGATGGGTCCCTGAAAGGGAAGCTACGCCACATGGAGCCAGGAGTAGAGGAGAGCGCTCAAAGGGGCCAGCCATACAGCTAGAGAGGTTAGAGGACCAGGTAAGTAGATGCATACGGGTCTGAAGCACTTTGGGGAAGCATCTCCATGTCTCAGGAATGAAGGAATTGTCTAGGAGAGAAAAGCATCCTTACATTTGTGATTCTGAGTAAAGCAGAGACATGGTCTGCAAGAGCTGAGGCTGTGGACGGAGTGAATTGAGTGGCTGACTCAGGGCAGAGCCTCTGAAGGGGAAGAAGGCCTCCAGTTGCTCGTGTTTTCCTGAGAAGATGACAAAGTGGGCTTCCCACCTGCAACCACCTGTTCCTCTCTGCAGGAACAGGGGACAAGGAGAAGTACCTAAAGCCAGGTCCCCCCCCCCCCCCCACTGTTTCTTTCTTGTGGGAGCCAAGTGAGAAATGACAAAGACTGTGTAGATGTGGAGCAGTTCCAGACCCTTTCACATACTCGCGCACGCACACACACAGACACACACACACATGCACGCACGCATAAGCTGTGACTGTCCTGGTCAGAGGTCAGGGAGGAGTACTGGATCCTCCCCTTCTTGGAGATTCTGCTGCATTTTCTGCAGGTGTGATCTGATGGAAGAGGGCTTCCATCTTCCCCTTCCCCTGGAAGAGGGACAGCTTGCCAAAGCACTCAGAAGGGCTTGGGCTTTGGTTTAATCCTCTACAAAAATGGGTTTAATTAGAATGACAGACTTGTAGATTCACAGTTGAGAACTATCTGGACCCTGTTCTGAGGTGTCTTGTCTCTGTCTCCCACAGGGCTTCATGTGTTCCCCACCTTTGTGATCTATGAGCTGACTGTGCTGGTGTTCCTCACCTTGTGCGTGGTCATCATGAAGGTATGAGACTTTCTCCTAGAACTTGCAGCTGAAATCTCACCCGTATCACACAGGAGAGCACTTCCCACTAGATCTCATTTCCAGCTAAGCAGACAAAAAAATCCTGCAAAGGCCCAGTGACACCTGTGTCTCCAAGTACAGCTGTGTGGAGACACTGCTGACCCAAGGAGGCAGGTGTGGACCAGTGGTTAGGCTGTTAGGATGATGTGCTGTTCCAGAGCTGAGGTGTCAGAATTGCCTGAAGCCAGGCCAGGGAGCCTCTTTCTGGGTCTGCAGGCTTGTGCTGGACAAGTTTAAGGAGCGGTCCATGCCTCCTTCCTGATGGTGGTGTATGTCAGCACACAGGAAATCTAGCGGACATTTCCTCGTGGCCACAGATTACTGTATCACCTGTACTGGTGCCTAAGTCACAGCGTGACTGCCTACTTAGCAATATCTGGTGAGTTGCTAGTGCTGAGCTGCCTGTCAATTCCTGGCTGCTCACCGGAGAACATCTCATGCAGACTGAATCTTCATCTTGGGTATTTAATATTTAATGCTATCGAGTCAACTTGCTGGGGGAAGGCTTATTTTCTATCAACGAATCCAAGCCTTTTATTTTGCCTTCTTGTCCTAGATGAATTTAATAGGTTATCTGTTTATCTTGTGCCTTCTGGGTGGGTATCTGATGTGCCACCGTGTGGGCCTTTCCTCCTGGTTTGTGACAGAAGCAACGGTAGCCACTGATGTTTTCTATCTCTGCTTCGAATCATGAGACTGATTTTGTCTGGCCTCTGGTCACAAATAGTGATTCGATAAACTATTCTTACAGTTTGTGTTGGCAGTGCTGGTCTTGGCTCTCATCCTGCCAAGGAGCAGCCAGTACATCAAGTGGATTGTGTCCGCTGGGCTGGCACAGGTCAGCGAGTTCTCCTTTGTTCTGGGGAGTCGAGCACGGAGAGCAGGCATCATCTCAAGAGAGGTGAGAGTCTATAATCTGGCCAAGGTGAGAGCCCTGTGGTGCTTCAATGGGAACATCTCTGGCAAAAAGTGAACCTCCCCATCCCACCCCCACCCCCACCCCCAACGGTCTCCACTCCTGACTTGGTAGTTCAAGCACACCAGGCCTCAGGGCAGCAGCAAGCTCTCAGTGAGTACTAAGCTGTCTTTGCTGGGAGTCATGGAAGCTGGGCCTGGCTGCTTCCTTCTCATGTAAGATGTTGAATTTCTTAGGTGAAAATAATTATTTAATCCTGCTGTTGTCTTTTATATTTGATCTTAGTCCAAAGGCCAAGAAGCGATGTCATTCTTGTTTACAGTGATTATAATTAACAGGCTGGTATTTGTTGTGATGGGCTGTTACCTTGATTCTACAACAGAGGCTCCCACTGATACCCAGGGAAGCTGGTAGAGCATCTGCAGTTCTGAGGCTGTCTCTGTGTAAGGAGTGTGAGGAAGCAGCAGTGTCAGGGACACAGTCTGAGCACTGTGGAGGTTTTCTAGTGAATGAATGAGGCATTGCAGAACTGCATCATGGGTAAAGGACGGATCCAGTCTGAGTAGCTCTGACGTGTGTGGGGCCCTGTAGGATTCACCTTCAGGCCAGCAATGAAACCAGGCTACCACCCTGGAACTTATCAGAACTTACCGCAGCTTTCCCTCAGAGGTCGAATCCCAGTTTTTCCCACTGTAAATGTATTTCCCCTCTTTAAAGATGGACAAGCTTCTGGTTGATGGTGTACCTCCCAACACTGTCAACATGTGCTACTCAAAGTTCCCTCTGAAAATGCGGGACTTCCTGATGCTCAGTGAGACGTGTAGACTGCACTCTTTACACCCTGGGTCTCTTGTGACGGTGCCCGTTTGCCTGTTGCAGGTGTACCTCCTTATCCTAAGCGTGACCACACTTAGCCTCTTACTTGCCCCAGTGCTGTGGAAAGCAGCCATTACCAAGTGTGTGCCAAGACCAGAGAGACGGTCAAGTCTCTGACAGCACCAGATGCCGACAGACTGTGGGCGGGGATCCTGAGACTGCTGCGCCTCTCCACTGGCTCCCTACCAGAGACAGCAACACCGACAGAGAGGCAGCCCTCCTCATGCTTGCTTGTATTTTCAAAGACTTTCCTGTCATGTTTAAGAATTTTCCAGAGTAATTTATTTGCAGTTAGTTGATTATGTACAGAGTTTTAACACTGCATTTTACAATCACCCGAACTATTTTGCCTGGATGTGCCTTTTTTAATGAAAATTATTAACTTCTACTTGTCAATTTATCAGTTCCTGATTTTTTGGGAAAGAAGAAAACTTAGAAAGCCATTTTATTTATTGTACAATTATAATCTGTTGGTCAAATATTTGTTATTAAACATAATAGCAATATGAGATTTTAATTTTATTTTTGAGCTTGGAAACTTACTTTTGATCTTTAAAACCTCAATGTCTTCTTGCCTCTTGTAACTATTTTAAATAAAACATTTCATGTTGATTTTTATTAGTTTTACTTTTAAGATATTTGATTTTGAATCACAAGAATATGCATTCTTAAATAAAGATCATTCACGATCAGGGTATAATTATTTGAAACTTACTGAGGATCTCATTTAAAAAAAAAGATTTACTTATTTATGTGGTTCTTTGTGTGTGTGTGTGTGTGTGTGTATGTATATATATATACAAGATCTCCTGATATTGGAGTTACAGTTATCATCTGTCATGTGGGTGCTGGGGACTGAACCTAGGTGCTCTGGAAGAGCAGCCTGTCTCCTAACCCACGAGCCATCTCTCTCCGGACTCCGAGAATCTCATTTTTTAATGAGTTAGGCTTTTGTGTTGAACTAATTGCACAAAATCTAGCAAATTGTTTTAATTTTTGATTTACTTATGTGTATGAGTATTTGCTATGTGTATGGGGGTTGGATGCCTTGGAACTAGAGTTATGTATGATGTGAGATGTTATGAGTGCTGGGAACCAAGCCCTGGTCCTCCCCCAGAGCATCGAGTGCCCTTCAAGGCTGAGCCATCTCTCCAGCCCCAGCCAAGGTTTCTCACGGGGTCATTCAGATGTCATCATGTCACCTCAAGACCAGAGGAGTGTGTTTTAAAGGCGTTGAAGTTCTAACTTTGGAATTTAGCTGGTATATTTTAGTTATCAGGTGCCCTGGAAATGAAGACTGACCCTTGCTAGGGCTTTTCCGAGGGGCTGTAGCTGGATAATCTATTGGGAACTGGAATTTACTCTTAGTTTTGGAAGCTGAGCAGCACAAAGTCAAAGGGAGGAAGGCTCTGTCCTTCCACCTCTGGGATGGCACCCTGAGGCTGCATGCTGTGTAGGGGATTTCAAGTAGTGAGGAGTCGCAGAGAGCCCACTCCCAGAGCTTGTTTATAATTAATGTAATTAACCCACCCATGTTGGCAGGTTCTTGATTGAAAGTTTCCTGAGCCCACCGTCCCAACACTGTTGTATCGGGGATTAAGCTTGTAGCACCTGAACTCTGGGTCTAGAAACATTCACCCATAGTAGGTGTTTTATTTTTCAGTTGTTTATATTTTCTATTTTAGTTGACGGCCACAGATGTGTGCACTGTGTACAACATCACCATTACTGTCAAGAATTTCTCTGTAAATACTTTTATTTTTAGAGCAGGACAAATTGTCCATTGTACTCTGAGGGAGAGGGACAGAGAGAGTAAGTATAAGGTGTGAGTAAGTATTATGTGTGTATATATGGATTACAGTAATGTAAACAAGCCATTGAAGTCAATTGAAATAGGATGTCTTCTCGAGGCAGAGAACAGAGGCACCAGCTTTTAGAAAACGATGCTATTCTCCTAAGTGATGTCAGCTGGCTGGTTCCATCGCCTTTCCCACAGGCTTGGGATATGCTAAAGGAACAAGATGTCCTGGCACGGCTGGCATGGCTGTTGACCAGAAGTGGTTACAGTGCTTTGTGACACCCGAAGGAGGCAAAGATTACTTGGAGAAACTGACCAGGAAGGAATATGGACAGAGAACTCAGGATGTCAGCTTCACTGCCTTCCAAAAGCTTGGCCATCAGCTACAGGGTACCGGATGTCTCAGAGCACAGTGCGTCCATGGAGTTCTTGCTGAGGAAGAATGCAGTTCCAGGTGTGGAGGGAGATGCATCCAAGATGCTATGACCCCAGAAGATGAGGTGGCAGGACGGGGAGGATATCTGGTTTCTCTGGCTTTCACCAGCCCACATCAGCCATGCGCAGTGTCTATGCTGCGCACTGGTCATGGCAGGATGAATGGGCTTAGAGTCAGTGATCTCTTCCTCTACTGCACTTGGGCAGCTCTGCAGTAGCTGAGGAGAGAGAATTGGTAAACAGGCTCACTAACCTAGAAAAGCCAAGGCTCTTGAAGTACCTGAAGACCCCATTAAGAAGGGGACGAGAGATGGATGTGCTCAGAAAGGTCTGGGTGAAGATGACTTCAGAATGGGATGTAGGGAAGGAAGATGGCTGGAGTCACATTCCTATCATGTCCTCGGTGCCCAATGATGATGACACACCCCTCGCAAAGGGCTTCATGTTTCTACAGGGGAAGGGAGGCTAGATGGAGCTGCAGCTAGCATCCCTAGGTAGAGAGGAGACAGTGCCCAGATCAGGAGGCCCCTTGCCTGGAGGGGAAGATGCTGAGACAAAACACAATGTGCAGGGATGTATCCTACCTAGCTAGACTGGACCAGTCCATGTAGTTAGGACGGTAGTTATGATACTGCCTTACATAGGAGGAAGTGGAGAAGCCTTAGGCCATTCATTGGAGGGGAGTTACTGTGTGTACTGTGTGATGATGTCACAGAGAAGCAGACGAAGGGGCACAGATTATCCCAGCTGAACATAAATAGCATCTGATATTAAAATTTACTATCCTTATGGTGTTGAACTTTTATTGGGAATTCTTTTTCCCAAAAAGTTTATTCTTGGAAGGTAGGTTATAAGTAGACTATACGCACCTTACAGAGGTATTTTTATTTTATTGATTGATTGATTTTGAGACAGTGCTTCTCTATGTAACAGTCCTGGCTGTCCCAGAACTCAACCCAGAATCCTTCAGAGACTCTGTGGACGCATCCAGAGCGTGGAACACACGCAGCAGTAAAGAAAGAGTGATTGGGTTGTGAGACTACCTAAAGGGATCTTTAAATGACAGAGTGAAGTAGCCAGTCCGAACATGTCTCATTTTGCATGTGAAATGAGAAAAGGACAACACTGTGGGGACAGAAAAAAATGGCAGTGGTGGTGGAGTCCTGAGAATGGTGTGTGACGGTGGGCAGGGGGTTGACAGAACGCAGAGGACTTTTAGGACAGTGAAGTTTTAATGAAACTATCCAGTAGGAGGTAGAGGTGGTCCCAGTGTGTTTTTCCCAACTCAAAGAGTGTTTAATAAGATTATAACCTACCAGGCTTCAATCCCAGCACTCGGAAAGCAGAGGAGGGGGATCTCCGAGTCTGAGGCCAGCCTGTCCCATGCCTCCAGTGTGCCAGTGCATTGGCAGCACACTGTCTCAGAAAAACAAAACAACAAAGCCAAGACCAAGAGTAGAACCTGCGATAAACTATGAGTTCCCGGGGATAATTATCAATTGGTGTAGACTGTTTCCCTGGGTAGGATGGGTGGCCATGAGAATATAGTTTGGCAGTGTGCTTGGCATGTTCAGGGTAGCAGATCCGATCTCCAGTGCTGCTGTTGAGAAAGCAAACAGGCAGGGCATGGCTACTGTCCTTGAGATAGAGGTCCCACTGTGTTGCCAAAGCTAGGCTTGAATTCACAGTCCTCCCACCTCACATGAGTACCATGGATCAAAGATGTCTAGGGTCACACCTAGCTCATTAAAAAAAAAAAAAAAAAGATTTCTAAGTTTTAGCAAAAAAAAAAAAAAAAAAAAAATGCAGCTATCCTGGAACCTACAGGATAGTTTGAGGATGATGGCCAAATTCCAAACCCGTCAGTGTGGTTTATATTCATATTTTTATTTAAAAATTTAAAAAGATTATTTACTTTATTTATATGAATACACTGTAGCTGTCTTCAGACACACCAGAAGAGGGCATCAGATCCCATTACACATGGTTGTGAGCCACCATGTAGTTCCTGGGAATTGAACTCAGGACCTCTGGAAGGACAGTCTATGTTCTTAACCACTGAGCCATCTCTCCAACCCTATTTAGATTTTCTTAAAGCAGAATTATATGTATATATATATATATATATTAATCTATGGAGCTTTTGCAAATTTGAATTAATTTTAATCAGATTTCTTTTGTGCTATTATAAACTATATATTTCCAGTCGGTTGTTGCTATGAGGAACTGTAAGTTATTTTATTTAATTATTTGCAACATTGGATTAGGAACCCCGAGGCTGTCTGTCCTGAACTGACCTTGTATCACAGAAACTGCCATGTTTACTGATTAACTGCAGTGCCTTCCTTGATTTTTCCCTTGTCCAGTTGCCACCTGAGAATAAATTTGTCTTCCTGGTCAATATTTATGCCTTTCAATTTCGTTTCTTTATCTTTAAGGCTTTTATGGTACTCTTGCCCCTGCCATGCTTGTGTGGGTGTATTACCATGGCAGTGGGCGTGCCCAGGTGCTCACGTGGAGGTGGGAGGACAATTTCAGAGATGTGTTCTCTCCTTCCACCTTTAAGACAGGCCCTTGTTTCTGTTGCCCTCGCTCCCGTGTCCGAGGCTAGCTTGTCGTGAGCTTAAGGGTCATTTTCCTGTCCCACCAACTTACTACAGAGCTAGGACTTCAGATACCAGCTGCTGCGTCTGTCATTTTCCTGTCCCACCAACTTACTACAGAGCTAGGACTTCAGATACCAGCTGCTGCGTCTGTCATTTTCCTGTCCCACCAACTTACTTACTACAGAGCTAGGACTTCAGATACCAGCTGCTGCGTCTGGCTTTTGGGCTTCTGGGGGTTGAACCTCAAACACATTGAGGCAGTTTGTGCAGGTAACATTTTTCACCCACTAAGCCATAGTTTTGAGCCCCCATTTCTCGACTTATTGCACTGTTTGGGATGTCCCCATTAATGCTGTATAGAGGTATTATCTCAGTTATTTTGAAAAATTCTAAGTATATAGAGAGGTTGGATCATAAAGTCCCTACATTCTATGCAATTATTCTGTTCTATCTGAAGCGTATGAAAATAAATCTCCAGTATCATCACCCTGTACCTAATTTTATCACCACTCTCTTGTGAATATGAGAATGATCTTACCCTATGAAAATCCCACTGTTGTACCTAACAGTCTGTCCTTGTTAGCTTTGGAAAAGTCATATTGAGATATAATTAATTAATTATAATTGGTATAATAATTCAAGTCACTCATTTAACATGTGAATTGGGTTTTATTATCTTTTTAATATTTGAAAATTCAGATACATGTGTGTGGGGTGTGTGTGTGTGTGTGTGTGTAAAGCTTATCTTTTGTTTTGAGACAAGTATCTCTGTGTACCTGTGGCTGTCCTGGAACTATGTAGGCCAGGCTGGCCTCAAACTCACAGAGACCTGCCTGCATCTGCCTCCCAGGTGCTGGGACCAAAGGCAGAGCGATCGATCATGCCTAGCCAAAGCTTAGCACTGAAGTGTCCATTACTAGTGCTAATGAACAGTGTGGCATAAACACCACTATCATCTGTTCCTGAAACACACAGACCCTGCAGTGACAAGGAGTGATTGCACGTTGCTTGCTACTATCAGTGCTAGTATAATTCGGAACCCACAGATTCTAGTAGATTCACACACCATCCTTTAGTGTCCGGCTTATTTTATGGTGTGATGCTTTCTGGTCCCATCTATACCGTAGCACGTGTCAGAATGCCATTCCTTTACATGTCTGAGAAATAGCCTGTTGTATGTGCTGTGTTCCAGTTTTTAAAACCCCATTTCTGTCAGTGGCAGGATCTTCCAGCTCTTGGCTACTATAGCTAAAGCCTCAAGGAATATTTTCATAAACTATCAACATCTACCCCGTGTGTGTTCTATGACTCTAAAGTTATATGGGTTATCCTATGGCGGGCTACCTTTGTGTATCTAGGATAAACTCCAGCCATTATTTGATGAAAGACATGAATGAATCTATCTACTTTAAAGGCCCAAAGCTCAAGGAACTTCATATCATGTAACTCAGAGACAAACCCACTAACCCACACCAATACACATAGACTCAAAAGACAAAAGCAAATACATACTATTTAACTCACCAAGAGAAAAGTGATTTCCCCTTACTGGTAACAGTCATAGGACTGACATCTCTTTAAAATATAATGACCAGGAGGCCGTAGGTGGGACACTTTAAGTTCTGTGTATATTTAAGAAATAAAAATAAACCCTGCCAATCAAGAATTCTAAAATTGGCAAAGCTGCTCTTCAGAAGGGAGCTGGAGAGATGGCTCATGGGTGAAGAGCACTTGTTTTTCCAGAGAAATAGATAACCCCCAGGTGGCTCACAGTTGTCTGTAACTGCAGCTCCAGGAAGTGCAGACCCTCTTTTGGTTCCTGTAGGCACCTGCACACATGTACACAGGCACACACATAGAATTTAAAAACAAAATAAGCTACATGATATGGCATTCTCCAGATTAGGATTAAAATGCAGAAGAACTCTATATTTTTGCTGTTGTTGGTGACTGGAACTCTCTCTTTAGACCAGGCTGGCTTGGAAATCAGAGATCAGTTTGCCACCTGCCTCTGCCTCTGAGTGCTGGGATTAAAGGCATGCATCATCACTGCCCAGGGTGGTTTGATCGCTTTTATTAAAAATTAAAAATAAATGTATGTATGTGTACCACGTACCACGTATGCATGCCTGGTGCCCACGATGGTCAGAAGAGGGCATTGAATTCCCTGGAACTGGAGTCACAGACAGTGGTGAGCCACCACATGGGTGCTGGGAATCGAACCCAGGTCCTCTGATAGAGCAGCCAGTGCTCTTCACTCCAGAGCCCTCTCTCCAGCCGCATGCTGATTTTTTTTAACTTTTTTTTTCTTCTTTAGAGATGGAAAGTCTAAAGCCCAGGTTGGTCTGGAAATTACTTTGTAGTCTTGAACTCATGGCAATCCTTCTGCCTCACACTCACAGATGTGAGAATTTCTGATGTGGGCCACCATACCTGGCTTTTACTCTTCTTGTAATAGAATTTAAAAGAGAAATGTGTTGAGATTCTGTAAACCCCACCCCTCAGTTACCTAGCAACAGCCAGGTGTGCCATCCCAGTGACCTGACACTATAAAAGGGGCTATTTGACCCCCTCCTCTCTCTTGCTCCCTTGCTCTTCCCCCTTACCCCTCCTCTTCCCCTTCCCTCCCCCCCCCCATGTGCTCATGGCCGGCCTCTACTTCTCTAATTCTCTATCCCCCACCTCAACTCCCCCATGGCCGAATAAACTCTATTATATACTATACCACTGTGTGGCTAGTCCCCC
The DNA here is from genome assembly GCF_963924665.1 of Micromys minutus. Lineage (NCBI taxonomy): Eukaryota > Metazoa > Chordata > Mammalia > Rodentia > Muridae > Micromys > Micromys minutus. The sequence goes on along the minus strand of NC_137983.1, from coordinate 51,720,170 downwards.
TCAGGGCATCTCCCTTACCCCCAGACCTCACTACACCTCCATGGGCCGCATCCACCCCCCACTTTATTCTTTTCCTAACATTGGTGCAGAAACCAAGGATGTCATCTTTCAACAACATTGGTGCCCATTGTGGGGAGATAAGCTTTCCTCACGACCAGATATCCCTTTTTCCTTTCAAAATGCATGGAGTAAATATGAACTTGTTGGTGTGCAACAACTTATAGATGTGTAAATGACCAAGCTGAACTAAAATACAAATTGGCAGAATCATAAAAAACAGATCCCAATACATACTGTCTGTAAAGACTTAAGGTCCATGAACTCACAGATAGCAGGATGTTAAAGGGTCAGGTGCTGAGAGAGCAATTCGCCTACGAGATGTAACAATTATAAATATACGAGCACCGAACAGCACAGCTCCCCAGTAGAACAGAAGGGAAAGGCACAGAGCTTTAGAATGATGTCCAAAGTCTTCACGGCTTACTCAGTACTGAAAACAGACAGACTGCCTAACGGCTGGACATGGAACTTGAAGAGGCCACCTCCTGCAGCCAGGCAGGAACCCCAGTGGAGGGATAAGGACACCAACCCAGTCACAAAACTTTCCATCCCAAATTTGTCCTGTCTATTTAATAGAGATGCAGGGACAAAGATGGAGCAGAGCCAACCATAACCAGCCCAGAGTGAGACCCATCCCTTGGGCAAGCACCAGTCCCTGACACTATTCATGATACTGTTCTGCTTGCAGGCAGGAGCCCAAGTAACTGTCGTCTGAGAGGATCCATCCAGTACCGGACAGAAACAGAAGCAGGCGCCCACAACCAAACATTGGCCGGAGGTTGAGGATTCTATTAGGAGTTGGGGGAAGGACTGAGGGCCCTGAAGGGATGGGAACACCACAGGAGGACCAACAGAGTCCACTAACCTGGACCTCTGGGAGCTCTCAGAGACTGAATCACCAACCAAAGAACACTCAGAGGCTTGAACGAGGCCCCCGGCACACATATAGCAGATGTGCAGCTCAGACTCCATGTGTGTTCTTCCACAACTGGAGCAGAGGCTCTCCCTGAAGCTGAAGCATTCCCCCCTGAGGCTGCCTTGTTTTGCCTCAGTGACAGAGGATAGGCCTACTCTGGCAGAGACTAGATGTGCACTGGATCCAACCAGCTGCTACAGGTCACGTCTCTTCTAGGCGGTAAGAACAGCTTTGTTCTTAAATCTCAGAGGTGCTCCTCCTAGGCAGGGCAGGGTCCCTGGGAACATTCCCGTTCTTAGTGATGTAAATAGTGCTGATCCGCCAGAGAGTTCCTGGGAGCTTCCTGTCTCTTCCCCATCCTAGCACAGGTTACACCAGAGGGGTGCTAGGGATGTGGACTCTGGCCATCCTGCCTTTACAGCAAGCCCTCGGGCTTCCCATGATGTACATTTTGATTGTCAATATGCCTGGCGTAGGAAATGCATAGGATATTAATGGAGCACACCTCTGCTTGTGTCTAAGGGCATTTCCAGAGACCCGAGGGCTCTGACCTCAGTGGATTAATCCCTCATCTGGGAGGGATTAATGTCATATATGATGGCATTTTTGAGAGAAGGTAAAACATGGATGGTAGGACCTAGTTCTAGGAAGCAGGTCACTGCAAACACGTCCTTTGGGCTAATCTCATTTGACTCCTTCCTGCATCCCCATTGTGTAAAATGTTGTGGAAAAACAAAAACAAAACAACAAAAATCTACCCAACCCATATAAGGAACCAAGCACAGAGCAAAATAAGGTTAGCAGTACCATCCAACAAAGAAGAGAGTGATTATTCCCCAACTGATAAGAAGCTAAGCCATAAAAAGAAAGTCAAGTAACTTGTCCAAACTCAAGTGAAGTAGCTGAGGGCTTTGAATCCAAGATAGGAAGGGCCCGCCACGTTCAATGTCACCTTTCGGGCTGAGCAGGCCAGTCACGATTTCTTTTCTCTCGTGAAGAAAAGCTGCGATGTCAACTTCCTGTTGACACACTCACCTGTGGATTCAGGCAGTTAAATCTTAAATAGGAGAGCCCAGCAAACCTGTGGGTTTTACTGCAGTTACCTCATGAATAATTTGCAAATAAGAGTTACCTAAGGCAGAGGCAATGACACTATAGGGGTAGGGTGGTCTTCAGACTCACAGACCTACAGTAGGGGAACCTGGAATGTTAAACACAAAGGGTTGTTCCCTCCTGGGAAGGAATGTAAAACCTGCTTCACACCCAGAAGGCTGGGATGGACAAGCTTTGTAGCTGGTGACCTGTGTACTGTCTGCGTGCCCAGAGGCTCTCGGCACCAGGTATTCCCCCAGACCCTTCTAAACTAGTTTTTCTCAGATAATCCTTGGATTCCGTCTTACGGAAGGTGTCACATACAGTCAATCTATAGAACCCATCTTTCTGGAAGGCGTCACGTGCACCTTACCAAGTTTCCTTGTAGTTGTGATCTGTATTTAGCTTCCTTTGTTCCTCAGAGATACAGATATGCTCTGTTGTACACGTGAGGTTGAGTTAATCTCCACATGCAAAGTTTTCACCAAACTGTTCTGTGTTTAAATACCCCTAAAATGAACAACTTCGAGTCAGGCTCAACGACAGAGCCATGCTAAGCTGAATACCTGTCTTGTCTCCCGCTGTTCATCTCTCTGTGTCTGTGAGGTTCTCAAAGACAGTGACATCACCAAAACCCACACCAGTTTCCCCTCTTGGAAACTGGCAATCTAGAGCTCATCACACAACTTGCAGAAAGCTCAATGAACTGAAATGTGTTATTTCCCAGGTAGCTCCGTTGATCACGGTCTTTTCTAGATATCTGGGCTGATGGGAGGACATCTCTTAGCCCAGGGAGGGAGGATTCTACTACATCTACTTTCAGGGACTTCCTGAAGCCCCGAGTTGTTTACTTCCTGTTACCTTCCTGTTATTTTAAGTCTTTTTCTTTTTTTAAGTATTGTGTTTGTTTTTGTTTGTTTCATGTATATGGGTGTTTTCCCTGCATGCATGTCTGTGCAGCGTGTGACTGCAGTGCCTACAGTGTCCAGAAAGGGCATCAAATCCCCTGGAACTGGAGTTGCAAACAGTTGTGAGCTGCCATGTGGATGCTGGGAATCAAACCAGGGTCCTATGGAAGAGCAACCAGTGCTCTTAATCACTGAGCCAACTCTCCAGCCCCAAGAAGAGGAGGAAGAGGAAGAAGGGGAGGAGGAGAGGGAGGAGTTGAAGGAGAAGAGAAGGAGGAGTTGAAGGAGAGGAGAAGAGGAGGAGAAGGAGGGAAGGAGGGGAGGAAGAAAAGGAAGAAGAAGATGATGATGAAGAGGAAGAAGATTTAGCTTGCTCAAAGAGATTTAGGTGTGCTCAAGCTAAACACAATCAGACTCAACTACAGGAAGCTCAGTTAAGGTAAATGTGACACCTCCTGTGACCATGGGTTCTATAGATTGACTGTATGTGACACTTTCCCTAAAGGTGGGTTCTATAGATTGACTGTATGTGACACTTTCCCTAAAGATGGGTTCTATAGATTGACTGTAGGAACAAAAGCCCAGGCCTTTGCAAGAACAGCAAGTGTTTTTAACTTCGGAGCTGTCTCTCCAGCCTCCACTTCTGAGTCTCAAGGCATCTCTCCTCAGATTAGGAATCTTCCCTGCAGGATGGAAATGCTATTCAAATACCCCCATTTCTCTCTCTGCTTTCCAGGCATGAAGATAGTTCCCCTCTGCTAAATTCTTCTTCTAGCACGGTATTCCACACACATGGGTGGGACCAAAACCTCTGAAACTATGAGCCAGGGTAGATCTTTCCTCACTTAAGGTGATTCTGTCTGGTATCTTGTCACAGTGAAGGTAACAGTAAGTAACGTACATGTCGGAGAGTATGTCTTGTTTGGAATCTATCTAATTATAGTGCTTCCTGGTCACTCATCATCCGAGAAACAGGTCTGTCTACCGCAAATTATAAGCAAAACCCAGGAAAGCAATCCATTGTAAGACACTGTCCCCAGACAACCCATTCCATCTGTTCTGTGGCTCCAATGTTCACCAGCAGCACCTCACTTTCACTCTCTTCACCAGTTTCTAACTCCGGTCGATTTGGCTTCCAGGATGCTTTGAGGACCTTTCGCCATCTCCAGCGAATGGAGTTAATTGCTCTCTGGAACAACTGCATGTTGAAAACTGTTGGCCTGTAAAGTCATTCCTCATAGTTAAGAAACCTACCCCTGTTAAATAAATACAGGCGAGAGGCAGATGCTACCCCCTACTCCAGAGGCTGGATGGCTTTGTTTCCCTTTTGTTTTCTCTGTTACCAGGGTAGGGGAGGAAGGCTAGAAAATGGGGAGGACTCCTGGTCATTTGAAGGCTTCCATGCATGATTTCAATTCTGACATGCAGAACCAAAGGTAATTAGATGCTTGGCAGCTTAAGAAGGTGGGGCTTAGCTGAAGTGGTAGGAGCTGGTGTAGTCAGCATAAAGGTGGTTAATTGTAAAGCCATGCAGAATAGGGGCGTCCAGTAATAATATGTTGCGTATTACTGAGTGAGGCCTTTGGTCTGTGCTCCTCAAAGGTCTTCATAGATGTTAATTAGCCCAGCACTTGGTACAGCTCTGACCTCTATATTACTAATCAGTTGGCTGGGGTTATTCTGCTTTATCCAAAGAAACATACTCGGGCAAGGAGAAGATTCTCCAGTGCTAGCAATCAGTGCCAGGCCTTACGCACTCAACGTTTATGGAATGGACTAGAAGATCCAGATGCTTACAACTCTATTCCCCGAAAGCCATGGGCCCATTGCTCCAGGCTTTAGAAGCCAGAGACTTACATCTTGAGATACTGAAATTGGAGGCTTAGATTGTTCTGGGCCAACAGCGGTCATAACACTTGGCGGCTATTGAAATCCTTCAGCAGCAGTAGGCAGGGTCTGCTGGTGCCGCAACTCTGCATGGGCATTGGGTGCTGGGAACATATGAGACTGTGGCCTCAGTGTTCAACTTTTCAGAGCTCCCCATGTTTCTGCCACTGTTTTGCTGATGCTCTGTTATTTCTTCGTGTTACCAGTCTAGCTTGTAAAAAAAAATGTTTAGCATCACTTGAGAGAAGTTTCTATTGGACAAAAGACTCCCACCTCACTGAAAAAGTGAGCCAAATATCTTGTTTATAGTCAGAAATGGGGCGTGGCAAAGATGTTTGCACCAATCACAGTCTTTCTGCCCAGCCGGTAGAGATGCTTCCCCCACAACCCTCCACCGATGTCCTGGTGACCAAGGCTTGAGATGACAAAAAGTCTGGTGCAAGCAACTGAAATACTCAGGCCTTGGGTATGGCCTCCTGGAACCGCAGCTCTGCTTTGGCAATAGGCAGCTGTGGTTGCAGCGCTGCTTCCTCAAAGCCGCCGAGGAGCGTTCAAAGCAGGACAGCAGCTTTCGGACAGTTCAGTCAGATGCTAAAGAAGGGTTGTTTGGCTGAGTCATGTGGCTGAGGCAGCTAGGTAACAGAAAAGTTTGGGAGTCAAACTTTTATTCCCCCAGAATAAAATTCAGCCTTTCACATTAAGTTCTCTGATAGTATTTAACAGTGCTCTGCTTGCCAGTCCCATATTCTTGGGAAAAGTTGGGCCATTTTATCTGACCCATTTGGACTGATTTGTGAGCACCAGCCCATTCTCCTCCCAGGTTCTCCAGCTTTAGTCTAAAAGTAGTGGTCTCTAAAATGGACTGAGTCTTCAGGGCTCACGGTCTACCAGACTCCTCTTGGGATGAAGCACATGGTTTCTGAAGTGAAAGGTACACACACACACACACACACACACACACACACACACACACACCTGTCTTTCACGCTGCTTCCTGCCCTGAACTACTGACAGTCCAAGTTCAGGCCATGTGGCCGTTTGTGGAGGTGAATAGTTGAGCAGAGGTCTGAGATCTTGTCTCTGCATTGTCCAGTACGCATCCTAACAGCCTTTGAAGACTCCTCTCCCTGTGGTGCACATGCAGGTACTTGAAAGTACTCTCAGAACTGAGCTTTTTTCCTCGTGTGTACACACATGCCTGTTCTTTTCAGTGTGCAGGCATTAAACATAGGTATCGACATTTACATGCACAGAGGGTTCTTTCCTGTTTATATGTTCAGGAGTGTGCACACATGACTCATACTCCACGAATACACACTTGTATACAGCCAGACTATTCATATACACAGGTGTGCACACATGATCCTTTCCCTACGTGTACAAGAAGGTATGGCACACACCAGATTTTTCACCATTGGCGCGCGTGGCACACACACACATACACACAGAGGCAGACACGTGGCCCTCTACTCCCTGCGCATGCACTCAGACATGCATACAGTTGGCCTTTAGTGTACACACACAGAGGCGCGCACACACGTGGTCTTTCTCTGAGCGCACATGGAGGCGCCCGCAGAGCTTTTCAGTGTCCGCGGTCTCCTGCCGAGTCCCGCCACACGCGCACGCGCGCACAGGCCCCTCCCCAATCCCAGGGCGGGTAGCACCGGCTAGAGGCGCGGGAGATGAGCGGCGGGAGGAGGAGGAGGGCGCCGAAGGCGCGAAAAGGCGCGCAGGCGCGCTGCGCGGAGCGGGCCCGCCGCCGCCCACGTCACCGCGCCGCGCGCACGTCACGCCGGCCCGACGCTCGGCCCAGGGTGAGCCCGCGTCCCGGCGCCGCTGGCTCAGGGCAGGGACCGCCAGGGCCGGACCTCCGGGCCGGCGCCCCCGCGCCCCCGTCGTCCGCCCCGCGCGCCCCGCCGGCCAGCCAGGTGTGGCGGGGCACCGGCCGGTCACGGCGGGAGGGCGCGGGCTGGGCGCGCGGCCCCGTTCCCGCCCCAGCCCGGTTCCCGCGTCCGGTCGCATCCCGCCTGCCGCCCGGCCTCAGCCCAGAGTCGGCCTCGACGCGGCGTGGCGTGGGCGGCGGGCAGGGGTCCTGGCCACCCTCCGGCTCTGTCCGCTCCAGCGCGCGGAGCTGGTGGCCGGGCCTAGTGACAGGTGGGGCGGGCGGGCGGCCGGGAGCCCACCTGTCAGAGTGGTCGGGGGCACCTCGGGGTCTCGGGCAGCCCCGGGGCCTGCTGCAGCCCGGGCAGAGCCACGCTGTGGCGTGTGCCCAAGTGGGGGGCCTTGGGCCTCGGTGGGGCCTGTGGTCAGGCGGGGCGCGTGCCCAGGTGGGGTGAGCCTGCCGGCTGCGCCTCGCTTCGCCCAGGGGCCGGGGTCTGGCCCCGCTGCCGGTGGGAGCTGCTGGTGCCCGCAGGGAGCGTTTCCATTTAGAGAGGTGACTTAAAATCCCCGTGTGGGACCTGCTTGGCTAGCTCTCCTGTCGGGATTGTGCAAGAAAGGCCCCTGCTGCCTGGAGGCCTGCCTCGTGCTGGTGGGGAGATGTTTCCTTTGAAATGCGGTGTGCGTTAAACTTCTTTTTTCATTCTCATTCATTACTCATCCCCTTCCTTTTTACCAGATAAGTCCGGTTTCTTCTGTGGAGGGTACGCAGTTAAAGCTTTGATTTCCTGGATCTGGTAACATGGCAAAAGATGTAAGTATGCGTGCTGCGTGCTGCAGACATGTTAGCATAGCTCCCTGCAGTTTTCTCCTTTTATTTGAGAGTGGCCATACGTGCGTGGCAGTGGTTTGCTCAGACATTTTACAGGCAGGAGCTGGGATGGAGGTGAGGGATGGTGAGGTAGGAGGTGGGTGCCTCCCCTCTGCACAAATGTTCTTTGTCATCTGAAGCCTGACACTTTTTTTTTTTTTTTTTTGTGGTTAGATGATGATGTCTGGATTTTTCCTTAATCTATCTAAACTGCTTAAATAAAATAAAATGTTTTGAATACATCTCTCAGTTAAAATGAATGTGTGAGTGGGTGTTGTTTGTTAGTGGGTTTCCACACAGGAGAGCAGTCAACATGGAACTTAACACTGTACTTGTTTTATGTAGTATGTAAGACTGTAATTCAGCTTTGATGGATTAAATCCCAACTACTTGTTTGGCCACATTTTTTTCTCAGAAAGATGACATTTGGTGATTAATGAAACACCGTGGGAATGCTGGTTGGTTTAGCTTCATATTTACTACAAAGCTACTGAGCGTTTTGATTTTTTTTTTTTTTTTTTTTTTTTAATGAAACAGGTATGGACAGTTAGGCTCCTAGGCTGCAAAATACAGTTTGTATTGTTGGTCACATCCCATTTATTATTTTAACTCCCTCCAACGTTGATTGTGTCTGTTCCAGTGTTCCTCAGTATTCACTGTTCTTTGTTAGATTAATGTGTTTTCTGTGCAGCCCTGAAAATGCAGGCACACAAGCTGTATCAGCTAGAGTTGTGCCCAGGTGTAGTGAAACTGGTACACGTTCTGAGTCTTGTCCTGACTAGAGGCCAAGGATTCATCCATGCTTAGTGGCCCACATGGATCAGACGGTGCTCCTCATCTGCTCACCAAGCACTGGACCTGCTCTGGGGAGAGACTGTGTGTAGGTCACTGTGTGTAGGTCACCTGACGTCACAACTCAATATGGCGTTGGCTTGATCTTGTTATGTCTGTTGTTTATCTACATCCATGTCCCAACTCTTCCTCTATGTGTGACCCATTCCTTGGTTGGACCACATGGCACTGTGTGGTTCCAGCGAGTCTGCACACCCCAAGTCCTGTCATCTTAGTTCTGCACTGATGTGGTCAGGTTCTCCTGTCCAGCTGAGAGTGAGACCACCGGTGTGGGTAACCCAGAGCTACAGCTTAGTCCCCCCACAGGTGCACACAGACCTAGGCAGAGGTGAAGCGGCTCTCCCTGTTTTCTGACTGGAAGCGGAGATTGCAGACAGTCAAGGGTTGGTGTTTTTCAGTAGGATGTGATATTTGGGTTTGGAAAGGGACTTTGTAAACTGTGCTGAAGGGAAAGAAAGAGGCACCATCGAAGCTTTCTAAGCACTAGATGTTTAAGGTGAAACCTGACTGTAAAAGGTTCTGAAGGCCATGACTCTGGTGAGAATAGGGACAAAAGTCATGTTCTAGGTCATAGAAGAGCAGAAAGGGCAGACAGAAGACAGATAGCTTAGGGATTTCCTGCTTCTGCAGACCAGCATGTAAATCAGGCTCCCTGTAAACTGTGGGCTGTGGAGTGGGGCAGGTAGTTGTCAGCAAACAGGATGGGGATGGCAGAAGCTGGCAAAGAAGCACTGGTAGAGGGGTGGTGAGTGCCTGCGCGCACGCCGGGCTGCTCCTGCGATGCTTGCCTGTGGAACTTACTGTCCACATGGAAAGCAGTGTGCAGGATTACCCATGATGACCCAACACTGCTGCGGAAGCTAGAGAGGCCAGGTGTGTGCAGATGTGTCTTCTCTCGATGCCTGGGCTGCTGTGCTAGTCTTACTAGGAAGGTAGTATTCTTGAATTTGTCAGTCATCAGAGAAGTCCATCCCCATAGACCTGCCTAGAGGAGTGTTTCCTAGGTGATTATAAATTCCCTTATTGACAATGAGGATCACCTATCAAGTCCATCCCTTGTCAACCTTAGAACAAACATCATTTTGAATGTTAACATTCCATCCTTGATCCTCGTAGGCTCATCTCCTAAGGAAAGTACTTTTAGTCCATTGGTACAAGCCTCCAAATCTTAACATTTCCAACTTGTTCAACAACTGTAAATTCAGGGCTGTACTTGCCAAACCTCTGTACTTGAGTTTGATCCCTGTGACATACATGGTAGAAGTAGAGAACTGACTCCCATAAGCTTTCCTCTGATTTCCATGTATTCTCTGTGAGCGTGCGCTTGCGCACACACACACAGTCAGTGTAATGAAACAAGATCAAGGGTCTGGAGAGATGGCTCAGTGGTTAAGACACAAATTGTTCTTTCAGAGGATGCGATTCTCAGAATCTTCATCGTGTGGCTCAGAACTGCCCAAAGTTCCAGCTTTTGGGGGATGTGGCACCTCTGGCCTCTGTGGGCACCTGTATTCTCATGTAGATACATATGCACATGAGCACATGCATACATACAGAAATAATAAAAATAAATTTAAAAACATTTTAGAGGCAGAGTTTTTTCAAAACTTAGTAGCAAAGACTGGACCAATGTAGAACCAAAATTTAGTAGGGCAAACACCAACCCTGGCATCTTGGGCCTTCTGTGCTGTAACAGACTTGGACAGGCAGCCTTGCCTTCCTAGTATCATGCCTGTAGCACTTGAGGCCTCTTCAGCCAGCTCCATTTTGTGCTTGTAGCTTTCTTTGGCAAATGTTCCTTGGTCTGGTCCTGAGATATTCTGTATTTTGAGGTTTTTGTTGCAACTTAGGCCTTACCTTCCCAGCTTTATGCAGGGGCCTCTCAGCCTCTGATATTCTGCATGCCTGCAAAGACCATCCTCAGGGCAGTGCCCAGTGCTGCCAGCTTGAGATGCACGGCCCCTTCTATGGCTCTAGCGGCCTTCTGTATCTCATCAGCTAAACTTGGGAAGACACTTCCCTAAGCGCTTGTTGTCTCTTGATGGCATTCTCAATTCAAGCTCTCTTTCAAATGAATTTTCATTTTCTTCAAGGGTGTACAATCTCATGTGAACAGATAGGACAACTTTGTAGAATTGTTTCTCTCCTTGTCTCTGGATTCTAGGGACTGAAGTCAGGTTGCTAGACTTGCTTTTACCTGCCCAGCCATCTTGTCATCTGGAGCTGGCATTTATATCAGTTGGTCCTGCCTGTGAGTGAATCTTTTAAGCATACTGTTCTTTTCTTTTTTTCAGGTTTTTTTTTTTTTTTTTTTTTTTTTTTTGAGACAGGGTTTCTCTGTAGTAGCCCTTGCTGTCCTGGAACTCACTCTGTAGACCAGGCTGACTTTGAACTCAGATCTGCCTGCCTCTGCCTCCCAAGTGCTGGTGCATCTGTCTCCCAAGTGGTGCCCTAAGGATATGGTGCCCTAAGGATGCTTTTCTTGCCTCGGTGCAAAGGGTGAGATTTCCTCGTTGTAGGTGCTTTGCCTGTGTCTTCCTTGTGTGCAGCTTTAAACTCATGCGTGCTCCTTTATCTGTATGCTCCGTTTTACCATCTGAGAGCCATAAGTAGTAACCGTGCCACAGCTTGGATGCTGTGCTGTCTTGAAATCTCCACCAGACAACTTAGCTCATTACTTAAATTTAGCCTCAATTAGGTTTTAAGGGCATGGGCAGAATGCAGCCAGATTGTTTGCCAGAAGGTGACAAGTGGCCTCTAGCCCAGTTCCCCCATAGAACCCTTGTTCTCTCATGAAACTTGTGTGCCTGGCCTTCGGTGTTCACATTTCCTTTGACATTCTGGTCTTTTCGGATGCTTGTCAGAATGGCCTAGAAGTTTTGCTTAGAGCCTTTCAGGATTCCTTTACATCACAGGCCTGCAGATCATTGATCACATTTACCATGGCAGTGCCCCGTGCCTCAGTTTTCCACATTAGTCATGTTTCTCATCACTGACAAGAGGGAGTGACTTCAGCCAGGGTTTGTTTTGGCCGTCACGATGGTGAAGGTATGCTGGAGGCAGTTATGGTGGCTGGTCATGTTGTGTCCACAGTCAGAAAGCAGAGATGAGTGCGGGTGTCAGCTGGCTACCTTCTTTATTCCTTTGTATTTAGTGTGAGACCCCAGTCCATAGGATGGATGGTGCTGCTCACATTAAGGATGGGTCTTTCCAGAAAACACTCCCAGAATCCAGAAGAGTGCTCACCTGGTGTTCCAGATCAAGTCAGCCTCACAGGGAAAGGTGAACCCGTACTGTGGTTTTTGTCTTTTTAGTGGTTGTTTACTTGACATTTTTTAGAATTGTAGATAGTTGCTATTGAACAGATGAATTAATACAGGAAATAAACTGTACTGTGTTGCAGACCGGTGGTGCCTGCCACAGCCTTTGTGTATGAACTGAAGGCTGCTGTTTTGGACACCAAGTATACTTGCTTCGGTTTGCTGTGTGCAGTTCCTAGAATGTCTACCTCTGATGTTGAGGATGGACAGAGAACAAAAAGACTTGGACACTGCAGTCTTCCGGGTTTCCAGTGTTCCAGGATCTTCACAGTTAGGGCAGCGGTGTTGGGCTGCATAGAGCTGTTTCAGCAGCTCAGGCTCAGTACAGTCTGTTCAGGAGGCCTGTTAATGTTAGCGTTCTGGGATGGGGTGGGGCTGGGCTCTAGAGATACAGTAGTGCCTGGCCCTTTGGCCGTGAACATTGCTGAGGTTCTGTGGCTTTCAGGATCGGTCTTCTCAGATGGTTAAAAAGCCATTGTGATCCTAAGGAGGAATCCTAGGGGCAGTGATTGTGATGTACACCTGTATATGTGTGTGCATGCCTGTACACAGGTGGTGTCTTTGAGGTGTCAGGTTTGTTCTACAAAGATGGTGCCAGGTCGCCATGTGTGTGCCATCAGGCAGGTGGAAAGCACCCATTTTAACTTATCCTCCCCAGAAAGATGCTTTAAGAGTCATGAGATGTGCTCAGTCTAATATGTGAAATAGTAAATTGCATCTTGTACATGGAGAGTTCCAGGCTCATTAGACCTACATAGAGGGATTGTTATCTCAAACAAAGAATTTAGGAATGAAAATTTCCTCATTTTTTTCTTGATCTCCCACTTTTGCATTTGTTTATAAATGTAAGAGAACATTCCGGGCTGGAGAGATGGCTCAGTGGTTAAGAGCACTGACTACTCTTCCAGAGGTCCTGAGTTCAGTTCCCAGCAACTACATGGTGGCTCACAACCATCTGTAATGGGATCTGATGCCCTCTTCTGGTGTGTCTGAAGACAGCTACAGTGTACTTATATATAACAAATAAATAAATCTTTAAAAAAAAAGAGAACATTCCTTTAAAACATTTTTTAAAATGTTACCTATGCTTGCCTGTCTGCCTGCGCACATGAGCAAATACCTTGTTATATATGTGGAGATCAGAGGGCAACTTTAAGAAAGTAGTTCTTAACAACCCTGTGGCTTGGTTGCCAGCACCTTCACCCACCAAGGCAACTCACTAGTGCATGCTGAACTTTAACCAAAACCTGGTGGTTTGCAGGTAGGGTTTTTGTTTTCACATACTGGAGGTTGAGCCTGGTGCTCTGCCTCTACTAGGTTCTGTCACTGAGCTACATTGCTGGCCCTCTGTACTTTTGCTTGAGACATGGTCTAAGTAAGTTGCCCTTCCGGTCCTTGAGTTCACTCTACTCTGGCTTTGAGCAGTTTTTATGTTTTGCCCTTTGAGTCCTGGGATCACAGGCCTTTGTTGCTCATGATGCCTGGCTATACTTCTCCATCGTGACCATCATGATTTTCTGAGGCTGGAGCTGCAGAGATGGCTGTGGTTAAGAACATGTGCTGCTTCTCCAGAGGACACAAGTTTGAGTCTCAGCACCCACATGGTGACTCACAACCGCCTGTAACTCCAGTTAGGGATCTGGCACCCTCTTCTGACTTTCAAGAGCACCAAGCATGCATGTGGTACACATTTATACACATTCATACATAAAATTTTACAGTTCTCTAAGGCCCATGTTTATGCTAGTGGCTGCGTATGATACAGGATGGTGGCATATTAAATTATTTCAGCTGCTGGGTCCTTGGAGGTCTTTATAGACTCTTGTTTGTTTTGCCTTTTAAAGATGAGGTTTGAGGCCCTAGGCTTAGCTCTTAGCTTAGTGTAAGGTGTGTATGTTGTGGTGGTGGGGTGTTTGTTTTGTTTTGTTGGTGTTGGACATTGAAACTGCCTTGTGTGCACTGAGTATCTGCTCTAACTGAACAACTAACCGGCTCAGCCTCTGAGATTTAAATTAAGATATCTTAGGCTGCCTCTGATTCTTTAACTCAACAGTACTATGTGTGGAGGAAGGCAGAAGGAGAGAAGCTGGGGGTTAATCTTTAGCCTCTGCATGTATCTTGGTGGCTGAGTAAGTCTCTGGCCTGGTATGCTTTTAGGCTTGTTCATTTATTGAAAATGATTCTTGCTTTAGAACACCTTCCAGCAATCTTGCTATTCCTACTTGATTTGTGGCCTAGAAGAAGTGTGCCTTGACATGACAGAGGTAGCTGATTATTGCTGCTTGTAGCTTGATTAGCCCCTCCATGGTGCTTGGTGTGACCGTGACCCTCCTAGCATATTCACAGCCTGAATAGGAAGAGGGTGAAACTCGAGTTCTGTGTGGATAGGAAGCTGAGGTCAGTGCTGTTAAATTTACTTGCAGGTTGCTGCTTTCAGAGTGTGGTGCATGCCGGGTTTAGGAAAGTGGCAGGGACCAAGGCAGCTGTTGTAGTTGACAAGAAAGTGAAGTTCTGTGCTGTGGGGCAGCCACTTCCTACCAGTGAAGCCTCACCTGCCCTGGCTATTCCCATGGTGATTGCTTTCTGTGTCCTGCCATCCACCGTGTACTTCATTCTGTCCCAGAGCTGCCCTTTGACAGCAGGAAGTGGGGCTTAGAGAACCTGGACAGTCAGCTCCCTGGCAGCTCTCCCAAGTAGCTCTGCATCTGGGTCTGTTGTGTAATGAGAGTTATCATTTGAGTATCTTTGCAGGAGTTAGGTGCCTGTAGGAAATTTGCTAGATTAGAGGCTGTGGCAGACACTGGCCTATCTGCCTTTCTAGGAAGACCAGATCTATAGGAATCACCCTGTATGCACATACCCTTGTGAAGGGCTGAGGCTGGGGGAGAGCCCTGAAGCCAGCTATACACACAGCAGTAGAACTGAAGGTCATTCAGGACTTGGTGGGTCTCTAGAAGGAAGGACATGGCAACACTGTTCTCTAGGTGAGTACTCCCAGGGCTGAAGGGGGTTGTGTCCCCTCAAAGAAGTTGACCAGGTCTGTTGGTCTGGCTTAGGGTTTGTGCCTGGGAGGAAAAGATGGCAGAGACTTGCTTGTGTGGCTGATGCATGAGTATTTCAACAGCCAACCCACTACTCTGTTTTGGTAGTACTGGGAGATGAGTCTAGGGACCCCCCCCTTGTGGGTCACAAGCTCTGACCACTGAGCTATAGCTACAGTCCTCTGATTGTTTTCAAGGGCTCTTCCTTGTAAATTGCACATAATTCCTCCTGTCCCTGATCCTGGCATCTTTTGCATCTTAATTTTGCTCAGAATTCACGTGGGTCTTCTGCTTTGGTGGCTCTTGATATGCTAGCCTATTCCTCTTCTCCAGTTGAGTTTATCTTCTAGCCATCAGCTAGTCTCTGCTTAAAGATTTTAGATTCTCCCTAAGGACATGGATTTCTGCTGGGGTGGCAGCTGCCCTGGTCATCTCTTCAGAGCTCTCTAAGCCTGGACCATGGCTTTCAGACCTGCCCTACTCATTGGACAAGCTAACTTGCTCTCTAAGCCTGTCCCTCATCCTCTGAACATTTCTGCCTGCTCTCTAGGAAGTGAGCCTCTGTTTCTACGCACCCTCTGGTAATCTATGCATGGCTTAGCCTCTTCCTCGTGTATCTATACCCCACCAGATGCTGGGGGCAGTTGCTTCATCCAGTTAATCAGGATTCAAGTGGCACTGAGGGAATCAGAAAGGCCAGTAGTGGATATCTGGGATCATCCTGAGGTTGCTATGGGATACCATGAGCTGCATTGTTGTTGTTTTGTTTATGATTTTCATAAAGATGATAAAATATTTATAAAGGCATTTTGTGTATGTGAGTGTTTTGCACATGTGCATAAGTGCACCGTGTGCATGCCTGGTGCCTGTGTAGACCAGAAGAGGGCATTGGAAGATGGTTGAGATCCACACGAGATCTACTGTGTGGGTGCTGGGAATCAAATGTAGGTCCCCTGCAAGAGCAGTAAATGTTTTTCATCTGAGCCATCTCTCCAGCCCTTCCACAGGCATGGATGTGACAACCCACAGAGGTGTGTTCAGATGTGCCTGTGTGCTGCATGGCCTTATGCTAATGCACTCACTGTTTCTTGCTCTGCTAGTCAGCATTTTGCCCTAAGCCTTTTTGTGGCAACAAATAGGAGCAGGTGGTTGATGCTCTTTATTTAATTTTACTTTTGTTTTTCAGAGCTGAGGACTGAACCCAGGGCCTTACACTAGCTAGGCAAGCACTCTACCACTGAGAGGCTCAACCCCAACCCCTATATTATTGTTTTGTTTTTGAGATAGGGTCTTATTATATAGGCCTTGAGCTCAGGGTTCACCTGCATCAGCCTCCCTGATGCCAAGATTACCAGTGTGTAATGTCACCACTGGCTCTAGTGACTTGTGTGTGTGTGCGTGCGTGCATGCACATGTCTGTGTTATACCTGTGTAGAGGCCAGACAGAATTTCACTATCCAGCCCTGGAACTTGCTGTGTAAACTAGGCTAGCCTTGTCCTCAGAGATCAAACCTGTCTCTGCCCTTGAGTGCTGGGGTTAAAGGCACATATGTCTGTACCTGGCTTACCAGCTTATGAGATAGTCTTTCACCTTACCTGGAGTTTACTCATTAGCTATCGACTTGATTGGCTGTTTCAGGGTCTTCCTGTCTCTGTCCTTTAGTGCTGAGAATACAGGCAGGCACTTCCATGCCTGGCTTTATGTGGGTCTGGGAATTCAGACCCAAGTCATCAGGCTTGGATGGCAGACATTGTGAAAACTTGTGGAAGCTATTAATCACCTGAATTAATTTGGTGTTTTCTCTTTTACTGTGGGTATAATATGAATGATTTTTTCCCCAGTGCCTCACAGAGATGTCTTTTTGATATTTACTTTGGGTGGCCATGGCACATATGGCCGGCCACTCCTGAGCCCTTGTTCCTGGCTCCGGAGGCCTGCCATATTGCCTGGCTTGTTAGCAGGTATATCCACATTGTTGAGTATGTCCATTTTGCGCTGGTTTCACCTTACGTTTCCTGATTGCAGTGTGAGCGAGCACCCATCTTTTGCTGCAGGTCTTCAGATTGGCCTCTTGTTAGGTGCCTAGTCACATGTTTTTTTCGCTGAAGGAGTTGGAGTGGTTAATGTCTGACATAGATCAGAACCCTTTTTCTCCATTTATTTTTTGAGATCTTTCAGGTTGCCCAGGCTGGCCTTGAACTCCTGGCCTCAGTCATCCTACCACTTCTGGCATAGCTAGTACTTTAGGTGTATGCCACTGTGCCTGGCTTCTGTGCTTTTTAATAGTTCTTTTTGTGATTCTGGGGATTAAACTTGGGCTTTTTGAGTTAGTTGGGCAAAATTTACATGCCTGTTTTAATGAGAAATGTTTATTTGACCGATTTTGTGTCATTTTCAAATATTGTTTCTTCCCTCACCCCTTGAATTAGATTGTCTATTGTTAGGCACTTCCCAGTAGCTGGTCAGGGTCCTGATAGCAAAGCCTTTTGTCCTAGGGTCTTGGCTTTTTCATACACTTTTCAGGTGTTGATCTTAGCATTGGGACTCGATGCTTTGTCCTCATTCTGCTCTTGCAGATCGTTGGCCTTGCTCAGTTAGGGAAATACCGCAGTGTGGTTTCAGGAATTATATTGTCCACTACTGTTGGAGGGAGTGTCTTTTAGGTTAACAATGCATAAAGGGTATTTACGGGTCTTTCCCTAAGAGGAATGATGACCACCAGTGTGTTCCCAGTTGCTGGAGTGTAGGTGTCCTGGGTGGAAGCTGCTTTTAACAGCACCCTCTGGCCAAAGCTGGATTTGCAGCTCTGTATACACTTGGGGAGACCACAACAAGATTGCTGGAAGGTGGTGGCCATGTTAACACAAGTGGAGATTAGCATGTGGCAGTAGGCCCAACCTTGGCAGGACTTAGCTCTCCAGCAAGCTCTGAAGTTTTTGTGTGTTTTGTGTCTAATGAGGTCAGTGGCCCACCTTCCCTAGGGTATGAAGTTACTTCAGTCCTTCCTTACCTGCACAGTATAGAAAGATGTCACTCAAGAGAGGTGTGCCCACAAGTCAGGCCATACACATGCACAGTCCTCTGAAAGCTGTGGGACACATGGCCTGGCACCTGTGTGGAAGGGTCTAGTGTTTACTGGTCATCCTGACATCTGAGAGTAGAGTTCGCAGGACAATACAGTTTGCTGTTTTGGGCTGTGGGGTTGACAGGATGGCCAGGTATGCTGCAGACTCCTTGAAAGCTTGTCCAGGAACCTCCTTGCCAGGTGTCTTCAGAACTGGCTTCTTGTCCTCTTAGGCCACCCACACACTTTGTTTTTATGACACAATGTGGTTTTTAACATCTGCTTATTACTTGTCTATTCGTTTATCTTCTGTGTCCCCAAAGATGGCAAAAGGTCTCTGCCTGTCTCAGCACATGTTTCCTGAGATTGCTCTGTTTTCATGGTTATTGTAGGAGGGATTCTTAACTCCTTGTATGTCTTGGCTGATGAAACAGGAAAGTGCTGAGATAATACTTTTCCTCTCGGTTTTCATGAAGGCTTTTCATGTGACTTTAAGTCTCTGTACTTCTATGGTGAACATAAGAAGACACAGGACAAGTGGGAGGCTTAGAAAATGCCAGAACAGGGAAGCCCAGAAGTGATTCTTCAGCCAAGGATTCCAGCAGATAGGTTCCTGGGCAGGTACTTACTACATGGTTGGGATACTGTTTTGTGCCTCTCAACTTTATAGCCAGCATTGCTCCTACCTAGAGGTCAGTGTTTCGGCTTCCAGGCAGTGCCCACACTCACCAGACTGGTGTCTTGCAGAGGAGAGAGACAGCTAGTAGAGAAATAAACCAGTTGTAAACTGGAAGTACTCAGGAAACGGTATTACAGGCAGTCCCCTGGAACTGTGCCTGCATACCGTCTACTTGAATGAGACCTGGGGTGTGGCCGGGGGCAACAGTAGCTTAGGGCATCTTTGCTTTTGGTCTGCATCTGCTATGCACAACTGCGGGGCTGTTATTGTAGTCACTGGTGCATTTTTAAAAGGATGGTGGTGACCACTCTGGGCTGTCATGTTTGTGAAGCTGGCTATTGGCGAGCACCAGCAAGATTTGTTAAATGAACAGCATAGTGTGTAGGTCTCTGGTGCTTGCTGTTGGTGAGTTGACTGCCCATCATTGTTCTCTGGAAGGGGTGGTTGTGGTCAGCATGGACACTGTGGTCATTGTTTATACTACAGGCCTGCCTAGAGCAGGATAGAAGGAAACAGCAGTGTCAGCAGATTGGTGGTGTTGATTTTTAAAGAAAAGTTAATGTTCTCTCCCTGGAAGTTGGCTGGGCTCTCCAGCTTAAAGGTATTACGGGAGGTCAAAGTCTAGTGTAATTGCTTCGATGTCTAATATACTAATAGAAAGTGGGCAGAGGGGTGGAGATGTTGCTGAGGACCTTGTGAGTCATGTTGCCACTGACCAGCTGTGGCTTTATAGCCTTAGGTGTACCTGGTGTGACCCTGGAAATACTGTGACCTCTAGAGTATCTGGTTGGTGCTCACCAGTCTTTGCCACATTCCATCACAGTAGCATCTGGCCTCTACTCGGTGTTCTGCCGTGGTCCTAGTTTTGAAGGGAGGGGAACGGCAGCAGGTCTCCTCTAGCTGCCCTTCCCCTAGAGTCGATGACAAGCAAGGAAGAGTGGCTCACATAGCAGCCACTTCTGCTGCTGTTCCCTGTGGCACTGTCGGCACACCCGATGAGTCGAATCTGCATCAGTGACCTTCTGTCCCAGGGTCAGTCCATCTGGTTCGGTATTCTTTGTAATCACCTCCAGGGTGGCTGCAGCGTGAGTGTTGGTCATAGAATCCCAGAGCAGTGGTGTGCAGTGTCCTCCCTATGTAAACCCAGACCTGTTCATGTCCTTTAAGAATATGCTCAGTGGACATCTGGCTACTTTAGTCTCCTGGTGCTGTGTGACAGACATCCTTAGAACTGAGTGGCTTAAGGTGACAATGCCCATACATCTATGGTCTTGTGGGTCTGTAGGTCATGATTGAGTGTTGACTGAATAGATTCGAAGCTGTCTGGAGTCTTCCCTGCCCTCCACAGGCTGCTCACACATTGTGACCAGGCTGCCTGCTTCTCCAAGAGAACATGCTGATTGCAAAGGTTGTACTAGCGTTTCAGCTGCCTGTGTTATGGAGTTGAGTTCAGTCAGGCTAGGAGGGGGGAGATATATGTCCTAGTCCATTTGTGCTGCTGTAATAAAGATATAATGAAATCTACTTGCAAGCCCAAGATCAAAGTCAGATTTGCTGCTTAGCAATGGCTTATGGCTTCCCCACTCTTTTTTTTTTTTTTTTTTTTTAAGTAGAATGAAGGTAGATTTATTAAGGAAATTTCAGGAAAAGGGAGGGCCCAAGGGAGTAATGTTTTTGTGATTTCTCTGCTGTGTCCCCACATGGTGAAAGGGCAGCAGCTCTCTGGGTGCCTCTTGTAGGGCCCTAATCTCACAACAAAGGCTCTGTCCCTCAGCTTCATGATTTCTAAATGTCCTTTATCTCTACTTGAAGACATTTAGTTTGTACAGATTTTTCTAGTAGGTCGTCTTCCACTGCATACTGTGGTCTGGGGTACTGCCTTAGAGGTAGCCAGCTCTGTGGCGTGGTAGGTCTCTACAAGAAGGCTACTGGCCTCTAGTGTCCGCTAGACAGAGACTGCCGCTGATCTTCAGATCTCTGGAAGGGAGCCCCAGCGGTTCTCTTAGTTTCCTTTATGGACAGGAGAGCTTGCGTTTCCTTTTTTACATTGACACCCATGTGTTACGAAAGAGTGGCCTCGGCATGTGAAGCATTGGGACAAGTTGTGATGGGCCTTGGCTGGCTCTAGGAGTCTTCTTGCTGGGCCTTTTAAGTCAAACTTTATCTATTGATCTCAGGCCCCTACTAGAGAAGGGGCTGAGGATAAAGCTGTGTATTTACTGTGGGCTCTGCAAAGCAGATCTGTTCAAAGCATTGTCATGAAATCATATCCAAAGCCAGTGATTCTGAACTGAGGTCAGTTTTGCCATCTAGAAATACTTTTGTTTGTCATGCTGGGCGGTACAATCAGCAGGTAGTGAGAAGCAGTCAGGTTGCTGTCAAACTTACTGCAGTGAAGGGTAGTCATGGTGTTGTGGAACTCACTGCAGTGAATGTAGCCCCTTCAGGGAGCTATCCAGGGGACCCTGTGGGATACACGTATGCATAGCGGTTTTCTGAGCCAAGTGACAGAAACAGCAGAGCATCATGGGCGCGGGGGGGGGGCTTACTTGGGATTTGGAGGATGCAGTTATGCATGTTTGCAGACATGGCTGGATTGGTGGGGGACAGACTTAAGTTTTGCAGTCCTCTGTGGTTTCGTGGCTCTCTTTCCTGCATCTTGGTCCATTGCTTCATGATTGCTTTTGAGTTTGATGGCACCAAATTGAGACTTGAGAAAGTCTGCCTGTTTGCTACATATCTGACCCTGCACAGTTCCTCCTGGCTGTTTCTGGCCAGTGAGCTCTATAAGGCCTGTTTGAGGAGGCAAAGCTGATTTGCAAGTATCCACAGCTGGGATGTGATGGTGGGTCCATATCAAGGCTGAGTGACCTTAGAGGAAGGAGCAGCATAGCACAGCTGAGGAACTTCCTGGGTAGCTTGTCCACCCCACCTGCGTTTACCTCAGGTCTATATTGTGGTGGATGTCAGATTGGTTTCTCCGAGTGGTAACATAATGACACTTAGAGACACAGACGGCACAGTTCTAAATCCCTGCACTGGATTGTCTCAGCCTCTGTGTTCCTGGGCAGAACTCCTGTGTGGTGGACTTGAGTTCCTCTGAGGTAATGGACAAGGACAGGTGATTTGGTCCATGCTGTCCATATTAGTCTTTTCTGCCAGTGACAGCAAATGCTGCTGCTGTCCCAGGCCCACCCCATTGTGCCGCCCGGGTCGGCAGCTAGTGGTCAGGAAGGATACTTGCAAAGAAGTAGCGTGCTGACTTTGTGAAGCTGTATGTGGGGAAGTTGGGCGGTATAGTCAGTAGGTGACAGAGAATGACAAAGCTGGGTAGGTAATGCCATGCCCCTGTTTGTCCAGCATGGGGGTGAGTCTATCCTACCTGTTCAGATCCAGCCAGTTGTGACTGTACCAGGAGTGCTGAGGAAGCCTGGGAAATGGACACTGCTTTGAGCTGTAATTGCTAAAACTGGGACTCAGGGTCACTAGACCTGTTCCAAATCTCCAGGCTGTATCTACCTGGGCTGACCTGGTATTCAGTATGCTTTACTCACTGGCCCTGGAGCTTGGCCTTTATTCTCTTCCTCCTGGACGGGCCCACATGGTGTTAGCCCCAAGCCTGCCTGTTAGCCTGCCTAATGTGGTTGGCTTTGGCATTCAGCTTCAGAACTTCTTGTTCTTAGCACAGATTTCCCTGCAGCTTCTTGTTGGGCTGTTCTAAGCAGTCTTACCCATCTGTTGGCCTTCTCCGTTCAGCCTTAACATCCTGGTTTACCCATCTGGCTGTGCCCACCTGGCCCTAACCTCTGTGTCCTTAACCTCAATGGCATTTCCTTGGTTTTACTCATTGACTGTAATCATCTTAGCCTGCCTACTGTCTGGGCTAGGGGACCTTACCTGCCTGCTGTGTTTCTAATCTCCTGGATTTACTCTGTTGGCCTTCCCAACCTGGTCCTCCCAATTTGGCCCTTAAAAAAAAGTTGTTTTTAAGCGTTTGCTTTTTCATTTTGATAGTGCTGGAGTTGGAGCTTGGGACCTTGAGCATGGCTGGAAGCGGCTCCTCTATGCAGTGCAGGGCTGTTAGCTTTGGACTGCCAGCCTGCATCGGTTCTTCTCCACCTGGCTTAGGTCCCACAGTTTTACCCACTAGGCTCATGTAGTCACCAAGTCTAAATTCCTCCCTGAGCCCCAAGGCTTTACCAGGCCCTGCCCACTGGTTTTACCCACCCAACCTCAGTATCTTAGGTTTTCCTGGTGTTCTTTTAATTTCTAGCTTTAAACCTGGGTTTACATGTCTGGATTTACTTAGTTCCTAACTTCGATAACCCGCCTTTAACCTCTTGTCCCTACCTGGCCTTAGAGAATCTGCTGTACTTGCTCTTAGTGCCCTGGTGCTCCCATCTGTAACTGTTACCACGTGACTGTTATGGAAGCTCACTTTCCTGTTCTGTAGGAGACTGGAGTTTCTCCTGCAGGGCTTTTCTTGGCCACTGTCCCCACCCTCACTTCGGTCACCAGCTTTTTCTTTTGTGAAGTATTTGGATGAGAATGTAGGTTTCATTGTGACCTCCTGACTCTGGAGGTCAGAGGCCTCCAGTTTACCTTGGTGGCTTCCCCCTGGGAGAGGCCTAACCATGATGTCCTGTCAAGGTTTGGTGGGAATAAACGTTTTTATGGTTTCCTGGAGAGGTGAGAGCGACAGTCTGGTAAGATTCCTTCTTGCTGACTTTATCAGATACGTGCTGTCTCTCATGTATCACCTGGTGACCATTTCCCTCTGCCATCAAAGTCCTGGCTTTTTATGACTGGATTTGCAGGTCATGCTGTTCCTAGCCATGGTGGCCACTGGGAGCAATGTAGCATTGGGGCTCCTCCTGCTGCTAAGCAGTGGCAGCTCTGCCCATATGCTTAAATTAGGCCCAGTGTGTTTAGCAACTGTGGCTGCGTGGCTCTTGTGATGTCGTATTTACTGCTGTTGTTGTTACTCTCTGCAGGGCAGTCTAATTGAAGCCAACGGAGAACTAAAGGTCTTTATAGACCAGAACCTTAGTCCTGGGAAAGGTAAGGGAGCCTGTTCTGGACATGTAAGTCTGCTGATGACTGTGTGCTATGTCGATGCCTTGCTAACCGTAAGGCCCGCTGCAGCGCTCTGAGATGTGAGGACATGACATGCAGGCAAGTGTGAAGAGGGAGCTAGGCATATGTGCTCTGCCCAGTGATGGCTGCCTCGCCTCAAGAGCTCCAGAGTGAGTGCATGTCTTCTCAGGCTTAGGCTTGTGTCTCGGTGACTCGTACAAGGTACAAGGTTTTCTTAGGGAGCCTGATGCGGTAGGAGTTGTGTGTGCCGGATGGAAGGCTGAGGCCCACCTTATCAAGATGCTTGGTGTCTGTAACAGGAAGCAGCTGCCAGTTATCCCGACACTTGGTGGCTTCCTTAGATGACTCCTGGACTGTGCTGTCTGTGTGTCTGTTGCTTTGCCGCTGTGTCCAGTCCCTGTAGCACTACATTCCCATAGTGCTAAGCTGTGTCTTCAAAGCACGGTGGCTTTACAGTGCTGTGGTACTACTAGTGACCGAACTGTGGACAGGTCTTGTTCCCAGAAATATTTGAGGTCAAGCCCTGTGAATATAGACCCTGTGTAGGAGCCAGGACTATGGCATGTTGGAGCTAAGTTCTGTTGAAGAGTACCTTATTTCTGGTTTCTCTTAATTGTTTGCATGTGTAAAATTAGCTATTTTCTTCTTAATAGTGAGACCCAGAAAGTGACTCTTGCCTGCAAAAGAGGCTCTGAGGTCTTAAGGGCAGTGATTGGCCTTTACTTACCTTTCTGTATTTGTCTCTGGTCTATACTCTGCATGTATTAGAGCCCAGGGATTATTTATCTCCAGCTCCCATTGGTTCAGATGCACCTGGGCCACTGCTGAGTTCTCTGTTTCTTCCCTGTCACTTCCCCAGCCATCAGTCCTAACACTCTGAGCCAAGCCTCAGTCTTTGGTTCCTGTGTGGTCCCTGCCCTTCACAGTGGGACACACAAGACCCTCAGTCATGAGGATTGTGCAGGCTGTGTGTCTACCATGGCTGGTTCCTTTTTGTTTGTTTAGTAGGGATGGGGCAGTGTCTGGTGCAGGTATGGGGGCTTCTTATCTTCATGGTTGGCAGCTTTCTCCTATGCTTGCAAGAAATGAGCTTGAGTGTCACCTGAGGAGCAGTAGGATTTCGAAAGTTTCAGCTACAGTGTTTTCCATCCGAGTGATGGAGCTGAAGCAGCAGCCTCTTTTCTTGGGGAATGATGCTCCCTCTCTGGTGTTCTCTGAATTCTGCTGTGGTCTGCCAAGCCCTGCCACCTTTCCCTTGCTTTTCACACACGGGTGACTAGATGACCTTGAGCTAAAGTTGACCTGTAGTGTTAGGACATAAGACATGTGTGTCTGCAGGTGGTAATCTGGCTGTTCACTTCCTTTGCTTCCTTTTACTCCTGCCTTCGTTGTCATCAGTGACGGGCTCTGAACCTGCATGGGCTTTGGGACAGGTTGGTGCTGCTCACTGCATTGGCTAGCACCCTGTGTGGACCAGTACTCTGCCTGGTCCATTGGGGTCATGTCACCTTGAAATCAGTTGCTTGAACCTACTGTTGTGTATGCTGAACACGGACTGGGGCTGTTTAGAGTTCTAATGCTTGGGAAATGCAGTGATAGCTCCCTTCACTCCAGACCTTTTCTCCTTCTCAAAAAGTGTGCACTACTGTTAGTTTCTGGTGACCATTTTAGAGAGTAAGCCTAGATAGAACTGTCTGTCAGATATGCAATCCTCACTCCTGACAGGTGCCCTGGACAGTGAAAATGGAGGTTTCAGAGAGGCCTGGTGGACATACTTGCATAAAGATAGTCCCTGAGGCTTAGGAGTTCAGGCACTTCCTAGTATGTGTGAATTCTTGGTCCTATGTTGTCCAGATACTGCCCCTCATTAGCACATGCTTTCTGAGCCTTCTGTTCCTTTGCTGTTGGAACAGCATTAAGTTTTCCAGAGTTGCCATCTGAGCGAGGGCTAGAAGAGCTGTCTTCCCTGGGAAGTTCCTTTGCCTTTGCTTTTTAGCCTAGGAGTGCGGGTGGTGGGGTAGCATGTTGGTCATTGTGTTTTCTTGGGGTTGAGGTAAAAAGCCTAGAGCATCATTTATGTCATTATGTTGGAAATGCTCTGCACCGCCCACCCTACCCTGTGTGCCTCTCCTCTAGTCTTTCTTCTCTTTCCTTTACTCGTGTGTGTGTGCGAACCCAGGCAATCATTAGTCAGGCATTCTGCTCCGTGTCCTGTCCTTGGAATAGACAGCAATGCCTGTGCATGCAGAGAGCAGGACACCAACCCTCACGTGTACCTTGTGGCCAGCATAATCACAGCATTTTTTACTGGAGGCATCCCTTGAGTCAGATCTTGGGAGTAAAGCGAGCAGGAGCTGGCCAGAAGGCAAGGAGAAGCTGAGGTGTGGGAGAAGCTGAGGTGTGGGAGAAGCTGAGGTGTGGAAAGGCAGGAAAGGCAGGTTCTCTCCACGTTCTTTGCTGTTGTTGTCTTAGCTGGTCCCTGTGGTTAGTTCACAATCTGAATTTACCAGAAGTCACTGTATATAGTGCACAGAAGCTCTGTGCATGAATAACCTGGCAGGCAGTGGTGGGCCTTTCTCAGAGGGCTTCTTCCTTGATCATGAAAACCAGTGAGATGTTGCTTTGGTGCTGTTGAGCCTGGGTAGCTGTAATCTGTTGTTTCCTCATCCTAAACCAGCCATTCACACCCTGGTCTCCTAGCCATGTGGAAGGCTCAGGGCCACCGTGTCATCTTCCCCTTACAAGGGACGTTTTAGTTTTAGTTGTGGGGTGGCAAGTTCAAAGGCTGCACGGCAGGTGTGGGTGCTAATGTCTTAGGGAGAGCTTTATACAGGAAGCCTCTGGCTTTCTTGTAACATAGTCACCTGGTTCAGTGAGACCTGCCAGCATTGAGATTGTCTGTTTTACTTAAAGGTGTAAGTCTCTACAGAGGCTGCTAGGCTGCTATGCCAAAGAGTAATGGGCAAGTTGGCCTCATCAGACAGATCAGTGAACCTGACCTTTACAGTCTGCAACTCAAAATTCCTTTTCCCCAGAAAAGTACATGAAAACTATAATAGTTTGCATTGCCATGCTCAGTTTCAGCAGTAAGGTGGTGCAGCAGGCTTCCTGGCGTCACCATCCTGGCTTCTGACTTACTGCAGCACAGAGCTTGGTAGACTCTGCTGCCATGGTCTTGTGTGGGCTCGTTGCTCCTGGATGTAGTGACTTGGTTTGGAGATGTTGGTTCCTGGGGTGGCCATCTGCTACATCACTACACTTTCTTCCTGTCTGCCAGTGGGTTCCAGCTGCTTGCATCCTTGCCAGCGTGTGGTGGTATTGGGTTTTCAGATTTCTCTGCTGCCCATGACTGTCCTCTCACCTCTGTGACTTTGAATTGCCCACATGGTTCTGTCCCAAGACCACGCTTTACTTTCAGAAGCTCCTTCTGGAACTCTGCACCAGGGTTGCTGCCATTGAACTTCCTAATGTCTGATGCTTCTCGTTTCTCAGTGTCTTTTTCTCCTCAGGGCACCTAGCACATATACATCTTCCCCTGGCCTAGCGACTGAGGGACTGTGCTCCCTGGAGTGCCACCAGTGTGCCCAAGAGCACATGTGAACTTTTCCACGTGTGCTGAGCTTTAGGGCCCTTCCTGGTCCTGGTGTGTGCTGGGAACATCTTTGTGTGTGTGTGTGTGCTGTGATTTCAGTTCCTGAGAATGGCATACTGCCTGTCATTAGTCACTGTTTCTCTAGAGTTCTGCCTCTTGTTTGGACATAGTCTGATCCCATTTCCTGAAGTTCTAAGGTATCCAAACCAGAGTCTTGGTACGAAGGGGTCATTTCCAGCCTGGCTTCTTGTCTGCTCTAGGGTGCTGTGTGTTCCAGATGTGTCCTGTGCCTGCTGCTCCTCAGTCTTACTGCTCCCATAGTGTGTCTGTCTTTCCTTCTGCTTCAGGATTGTGTCTTTGGCCTCCCAATGAGACTTAGAGGTGAGAGAGAATTTTTAATGATGGTGTGTGCAGAAACTAGTGTGGTCTTTGTGTTCTTGGGCATGTGTTAGCTACCATAGTGAATGGTGATCTGCAGCCCAAACATGGATCAGAATATTTGTTTTCCTGCCTTGTGGTTGTTACACTAAGATCTCTTCAGGTCGAGGGGCCTAAGAGATGATGAAACACACACCCCTGTTGCCTTTTTAAAATTTATTTATTATATATACAATACAGTGTTCTGTCTGCACAGCTAGAAGAGGTGTCAGATCTCATAGATGGTTGTGGGCCACCATGTGGTTGCTGGGAATTGAACTCAGGACCTCTGGAAGAGTAGCCAGTGCTCTTAACCTCTGAGCCATCTCTCCAGCGTGATGAGACTCTTTTTATACTAATCCTCTGGGATCAGGAGAGGCCTTGTATATTTTTTTAACTTTAATTTCCATTTTTAGCACCACAGCGACATTTCAGAAGCTGTAAACCTTGTGAGACAAGAG
This sequence comes from Micromys minutus, assembly GCF_963924665.1. Classification (NCBI taxonomy): domain Eukaryota; kingdom Metazoa; phylum Chordata; class Mammalia; order Rodentia; family Muridae; genus Micromys; species Micromys minutus. Next base: position 51,692,034 of record NC_137983.1, on the reverse strand, counting down.
ATGATAGCCTTTGTTGAAGCCAGGTCCTGGGGGGGTGGGGCCCTGTTCTGTGTACCTAATGATATATAGTGTGTGAGCAATGGTGGAGGGTCCAGATGCTGAAGAACAGCTAGGGCCACACCATCCTACCCTAAAGCAGGCATTGGATAAGAGCCCACCTTCTTCAGCCTGACGTGTGTGTGTGTGTGTGTGTGTGTGTGTGAGAGAGAGAGAGAGAGAGAGAGAGAGAGAGAGAGAGAGAGAGAGAGAGAGAGAGAGAGAGAGAGTGAGTGTCCCTGGACACTCAGAAGGAAGCAAGCCATGTTATAGACTTAGACTTTCACATACCCATCATCACAGCATGTAGGTGCATCTCTCAGAGCCTCTCAAACCAGTAGCATTCTGTGTCCTCACAACATCAGTAAGCACTGTTCCTAGCACAGAGGGTGAAATAGTTTGCAGTAGGCTTTGAAGGAGACACCGGTGACCAAGAGGCTCATGAGGCTTTGTTACTGACCGGAACCTCAGAGAACCCTCCACACCCAGTAGGATCCTCTAGAAAAGGTAAGGGCAGGGCTGGAGATGGCTCCACAGTTAGATCACTGTTATTGCGAAGTTTCTAGTCTCTTTAGTACCCACACATTGGCTCCCATCCACCTACTTACATGTCCGGGGACTTGGATGCCCTCTTCTGGCCTTTTTAGACATTGCACACACGGTACACAGACATGCAGGCAAAACTCCTACATACAGGACGTGAAAGACAGACAGTTAAAACGTGTAAAGGTGCTTGTTAGAGATCCCTCACAGTACTACTAAGTGTGCAGTCCGTGCCCTTGTGCATGTTAGGAAGGACATAAACAGTTGCCACAGCATCCATCCATCCACTCCTGGGGGTTCTTCTCAAGGGAGTTACGGTCATTGTTGTGAAGACATCCGCTTACTGGAGCCCTGCTAACAAGGTACAGAAACAACTTGTGTCTGTCAGCAGCTGAATGGGTTAAACAAAACCGGGGAATGAAATGTTCTAAAACAGTTGAGATTTTCCATTTACCTCAGTGGAGGTGAACAGGTGGGATGATGTTACACTAAGATGGTAATCCAGAAACAGGAAATCACTGTGTGGTCCATGTTACATGAGATCATAGCAAAAGTAAAATATGTAGCCATTTACCTGGAGCTGGAGTAGAGAGAGGAAATGAGGGTTGTGGGTAGAGTAGGTGCTGGGGTCCTGTCTGTCCATACTGCACGCAGTATGAGACTTCTAGAGAGCAAACCATCTTGTGTAGAATTTCTGCTGAGATGTGTTAGCTGGTCTTGTCCCTGAAGCAATAACCAACATGGCTGAGAGGTGATGGGTATGTTGACTTGTATCACTGGTAACTTTACCATTTGAGTGTCTATGGGATCATGTGTTTTTAAGGCAATGCGATTAGATATACAACAAACTGGGTGGTAGGACACTTACTTAGTGTGTTCACAGCCTTGGAATATATTCCCGGCATTAACTTTTAAAACTTTTATATGTATGTATGTTTGTGTGCATGTATGTAATGTGCACCAACTATGTGCTTGTTGCCTCTAGAGGCCTGAAGAAGCCTCGGATCACCTGGAGTTCTGTGTGATAGTTGTGAGTCACTCTAGGTGCTGGGGACCAAATCCAGGCCTCTTCAAGAGCAGCAAGTACTCTCAGCCACTGAGCCATCTGTCTAGCCCTCTAGTTGTTGTTGTCTTGTTTTTCTCAGTTTTGTGTGTGTGTGTGTGTGTGCCCGCGCGCTGATTTTCCCTGATGGCTGTCTGTTGCATTCTCACGAGAAGTGCATGAATTTGCTTCCCCTATATCCTCCAGCATTTGTTTCTTGATTTCTTGACAGTAGCTACTCTGATGGGTCGGATGTGATCCCGGTGTAGTTTTGATTTTCACGTTCCTTGGCTAAGGTTGCTGAACAGTTATTATTAGTAGTATTAATTGGTTATTTGAACTTTTGAAAATTGTGGGGCCTGTTTGGTTATTGATTGGTTTGTTTCTTTGTCATTAAGTTTTTTTGGAGGGTTAGTGGGCTTTTTGCCTTTATATAGTGACATTAATCTACTTAGATGAGTAACTGGCAAAGACTCTTCTCCTGTTTCGTAAGCCTTCTCTTCCCTGGTGACTGAAGCTCTGAAGAAGCTTCTAAGTCTCATGTAATCCAATCTCAGTGACTCCTGTGTGCTCAGAGTCCTTCTCAGAAAACCCTTGCCTGCATCTGTAACGTGTATGTTTTCATCTCGCAGCTTCACAGTTTGAGGTCTTACATTAAGGTCGTTAATTCACTTTGAGTTCATTTTTGTGCAGAATTATTTAGCTTTGTTCCTTTGCATACTGAGATGCAGTTTTCACAACACCCTTTGAGGAGGCTGCCTTTTCTATAGTGTATAGTTTTGGCATTTTTTCTAAGAATTAAGTGTCTGTAGCTTCTTGGATTTATCTCTTGGTCTTCTGTTTGTAATTGATTGATCTGCGCGTCTGCCTTTGTTACTGTGTGGCTGTTCCTTTAGTGCTGCTTTCTGCTTAGGGCTACTTTACCTGTTGGTTCCTCGCAGCAGCCGTGTTTCTAGTTCTGTACAGGATGCTGTTGGTTGGGGGTAGGTTGGGGACTGCATTGAACCTGTACTTTTTTTTTTTTTTTTTGGTAATGGGGCCAGGCCATTTACTTACACCTTCTTTATGTCGAGCTTTAGATAGGAGGCTTGCTTGGCATGTGTGAGGCTCTGGGTTCGATTCCTAATGCACACACCAAAAAGAAAATCAAGCAAAAAAAACTAGGAAATCTCACTTGTGGATCCTTTGGCTATGGTCAGGTGAGGCAAACTCCAGGTTTTACAATTTCGTAATTTGCTGCTTTAAATCTGCAGATAGTAAGGATGTGGTTTACAATTGTAAAAATATGAATGCAATGTTTTAGGATTTTTCTCAGGATTTTAGCAATTAACAGTATCTTTACAGCTGCATTTTCTTTTGAAAGATTTTATACTAACACTTTTTAAAGTGAGAGTTTGCTTCAGGTCATGTTCTGATTTTTCTTTGATAGCCTTCCCTGGGGGTTCTGTGTGCCAGTCTTTGTGTTAGGAAAACATGTTAGGTGTTCTACCTTATTCTGCCACACTAAAGCAAAGAAATGGCCATTTTATTTTGTAGACATCCACTGGGGGGTTGCTGTGGCAAGTCCGATGTCTACTGTAGAGTGGACCCTGGTCCCCAGGACCAAGTTTGAGGATGGGACATTTGTGATCGAGCCTTAGGTCTATAAAACAAAGCTAGGGGAGTTGAATTCTTGATAGATGGTGATCTTCCTGGAACTGCCCTTTCTCACCTCAGCTCAGAGAAGCAGTTTGACTCTTAACCGGTGTCGTTGTCCTTGTGTTCCAGGTGTGGTGTCTCTTGTAGCTGTACACCCATCCACAGTGAACACACTTGGAAAGCAGCTTTTGCCAAAAACCTTTGGACAGTCCAATGTCAACATCACACAGCAAGTGGTAAGTGGTAAGAAGTGTGTCAGGTCTGTGGGTGATGCTGGGCACCGAGTAGGAGCAACTTTCAGGGTGCATTTTGATTCTTGAAAGTGTGCACTGCTTTCTGTACAGAGTTCAGTCTTACTGTCTCCAATGTGTTTTCTGTGTCAGGGAGTATCTGAGGCCTTGTACTCATGACAGAAACCTGGTGGATAGGGGTGGACAGACCAAGGCCTGAGCAGCTGTATTGCTCCATGACTTTAGTTTTCAGACTTCTGTGTTGTAGCCACTGTCTCCTGGCTGTGAAGGGTGTGACTGTGTGGCGGCGGCCAGCACTGTGCATCAAAGATGAGAAGCTCCCATGGAGCCTTGCAGTCTCTCTCAGTGTGGCTGAAGGGGGCTCACTGTGGCTGGAGCTTCAGCCAGTGGTGTTTGGTCACAGCTATCTAGTGCTGGACAGATTCTTGTCTTTCTTCCAGGGACTTTCTTCTGGGTTTCCCTCCCCCTAGTCTCTAGGTGTTCGGGCTCCTCCTGGGAAGCCTGAGGCTTAGTGAATGCCTCCTGGCCCACACGCTGCCTTTTCCAGTGTCTCACCAGCCTCATGTCTTCTGAGAATGGCCTGATAACCCTCAAGTAATCTGGGGGCCTTAGGACTCTGTAGCTTAACATTTTTTAAGATAAATTTTATGTTTTGTTCTGTTTATAGACATCAAGTGAACACTTGTGTGGAGGTCAGAGAACAACTTGTAGGAGTTTCTTTTCCTCTGTCATGTGTGTTCTGGGGAATGGACTTGGTGGTTAGTCTTTGTGGCTGGTGGCTTTTATTACCAAACCCTTCTGTAGGATTTCAAATGTGTCCCTAGCTATACCTCCAGTCCCCCTGGGTCTCCACAGGCATCACCAGGTGTTCCATCTCTTGTCCCCAGAGAGAGTTCTAAGCTATGCTTTTATCCCTGTTTTGGGGGCATCTCTGCAGTGAGCCGGGCTTTCTACAGAGAAAGTGGTCATATCATGATGTTCTGATTGTCTGGTGTGCCAGCTTTGGTTGCGGTGTGCAGTGTTCACATTCACCGCCTTCTCTTGTCAGTGGGTTTGTTTTTAATGTTTTAACATTTAAATTTGTCTATGTCTGAGTGCTATGCCTGCATTGAATATGTGTACTGCATGTGTGCCGGGTCCCCATGGAGTTCAGAAGAGGGCATCATATCTGTTTGTTTTGTTTGAGATGAAGTGTCATGTGCTACTTACTGGCTTGGAAATCATTGGGCTGGTCTTGAATTTCTGGAGAATCGTTTCCTGACTCCTCCTCCTGCTGAGTGCCAGGATTAAGGGTGTGTGCCACCATAACCTTTGAGTATTAGGTTTTAAATATCATGGCTGTGGGGAGTGCTCTGGGTTCTAAGGACCCTGCAACTCTGTGGTGTGGCCCTGGGCTCCACTGGGCTAATTGAGAAGTAACTGTTCTTACTATTAGCCCTGCATGGAGAGATTGAACAAGTTGTCTTTGCAAAATCTGTGCCTCACTAGGTGGGGAGAAAGTTGGTAAGAAGTGATTTACACTTTATTGATCTAAAGTCAGCATCTGGAATTGAACTTGGTTGGAGGAGTGGCTGATTACTGTGTGTGCTTTGCACTGTAGTGTGGGTCAGGGTTTCCGTGCTGCTAGTGGTCCTTGTTCATTTTGTGGTGGTGCTAGGATTAAACAAGGCCTCATGTGTTTTAGGTGAGCAGCGCACTCCTAAGCTGTGTCCTCAGCCTGGCATGTTCCAAGTGACCCTTGAACTGTTATATATTTCAAAAGTTTGAGGAGATGGCTGGATTGACCTTAAGATAGGAGATGATAGTTAAACCTTATGTGCATGCGAAGTGTGACTGAGGCAGGTGCTGTGTCCCTGCCACTTGCTCATCAGAGGCTAGAAGCTCTTGGACTAGGTGTGTAATATTGGAAGCTTTGACACGGAGAGGTCTCTCTTAAGCATAGAGGTGTCTGCCTTGTGGTTGGCACTATGTAGGCCCTGCAACTAGAATCATGCAGTGTACAAGATTGGACAGCTTTTATTATTTGAAATTAAGGTGCAAAATGAATCCTTAGGCTGATTTGAGGAGAGTGTTTTGGAAGACCTTTTGGTCTGGGTATTGGGTGTGACTTGTTGGCAGAATGCTTGCCTAGCATGTGGGAGGTTGTGTGTTGTATCCTTAGCAAGGCAAAGACGTATCACCAGGACTCCTAGATTTGCTTGAAAACTAGAGAGGGGCTCTGGAAGAGGTAGGTCTCAGTCCTCTGAGAGCCAGTGCTGGCTTCTCTCGGATTTCCTAGTTGTGTGGTGTTCAGTCCTCAGCATATGCCTATCAGCAGAGTCATAGGGCTTGTTGAAGTGTTGGGTCTAGAAGACTGGATTTGAACCTGTCTCAGTCCCAGCAGTAGTGACCATAGGAAAGACTCTGCTTGTGACTTGGCCTCTTTCTTTCTCCATGTAAGCAGGGATTGTCCTGAGGGATAGCCACCAGAGAACCTTAACAGAAGGAAGTATCTATCTGAAGGGCCAGTGTCCCTGGGAGCTTCTGCATGCTGCATATACATGTATGCAGATGGTGGAACATGGGTACACCAAGGATAATATGGTTCTTTTTCTCAGTGTCAGTGTGCAGATGGGATGGGACCCACTTCTCGCCAGCATGGCTGTGCTCCTAGGACTTTGTCTGCAGTCTTTGTATCTGGCCATGCCAACAGAGTTGCTACTCTGCAACTGGTTTTCCTGTTCCTTGAGGCCTGGGCACCTGGCTCTCCTTGTGCCTTTTCCTCTTATACCCATCCCACTTGCTGATATATCCTTGATCTGTTTCTCATTTTCTTGCCTCCATGGCCTCCCACTGCTGCAATTGAACTTTGTTTCTGCTGAGCCTATTTCCATCAGCGTATGCACACAGAGCTGGAGCTTATTCTAAGCAGTGTGTACACATGGAGGGTGGAGCATGTGTAGAGAGCCATGGGCACACAGGGTTGAACATTTGCCAACCATGCTGTGCCTGAAGGTGGGGCATAAATGTATGGACGCTGGGTCATTTGATGCCAGAGATAGATAGCTCCTAGATGCATAGTTTTTCTTCTTTCTATTGTCAGATCCACAGAGATGTGTGTACCTGCAGGTTGGGGAGCTTACTATGCACTGTCCCTGGGATGTGCAGAGGGTCTCTGTGTGTCCTGATGGGTGTAGGTCTCAGTGAGTAATGAGGCTGTTGTGGGCCACTTAACCCTCTTTGGCATAGCATTTCAGAAGTATCTGTGTGGAAGAATTGAAGCTGGGAGTAAGGTAGTTTTCTTCAGACCTCCTCTGAAGACATTTGGCAACTTCCTTGTTGTCAGTGGGTAAGCCAGCCAGCCACAAGTGCCCTTCTGCACACGCACAGCTGTAGGATGCAGACAGGCATTCCCACTCTGCTCTTGAGTCTTGCTGTGTATCTTCCCAGGGGTGGTTGCTTTCATGCTGCAGAATAGACTGAGGTCTCCTGTGAGCTCCAGAACCTTTGCACTGCCCTCATGTGGTGCGGGATGTGTGAACATGACTGGGAAGCAGTACCAGTGGTGGAACATAAAGCTCTTGTCTGTGGAGATGGGGAGGGGTCCCTGTTCCCACCTGAGAGAGTAAGGCAAGATGCACTGCCCTTCCTGTGTGGCCTAATGCTCCCAAAGTGTATCACTGGGCAGAGGAAGAGGGATGTTCGGATCCAGGCATCTCAGTTCAGTTCCTGTGGGGTTATCTCCATAAGAATTTGATCACTGAAGTACTTTGTTATGTATGTAGCAAGATTTTTGAATTGAGACATTTGTTGTCGGAACAGGACAGTGTCTGTTTCCGGAACAGGTTTGTGTGTTAACTGAGGGAACCACAGCATCAGACCTCTTCTCAGAGGACATCAAAGACATTGCTGTAAGAGTGGTTGCCACATGAGTTGCCACCTCTGGTCAGGTGGGCTGTGGCTGTGTGCTCCCAACGGAGCCTCCTGTCCCTTTCTTGTCCTGATGATCTTTGGGTCCTGGGGTCCCTTATAGACAGTAGAAAAGGGTATTTCCAATAGGACAGTCAAGCACCATTTCTACTTGGACAGAGGGTAGTGCCACTTGCAAGCTGGAAGAGGTACCTGTTGTCTGTCCCAGGGTTACATTTGTTCTGGAAGCTTTTGGGGGGGATAACTTTCATACTTTACTTTAGAGAGGCAGTCATACCCTTGTCTGGCTCACTAAGAGGAAATAATAGAACTATGCTAATGTCCTGTTACTAATCCTAGCTATCAGTAAGTTGTCTGTTTGGTGTGGGTACTACTCATGTTATTTGCTGTGGGAGGCCTACCTTGTCCTTCCCAGCCCCTACACTGTGGCTGCTCTGTCTTCTCACACTTGCCCACCTGGTTGAGACTTTGCTCTTTTAGGTGTACATGTGTCTGAGCTGCATGGAGTAGTGCCACATGCAGAGCAACTGAAGTAACACCACTGCTCTTGATGTTGCTGCGTTGGGGTGCCTGCTTCTCTGCTGTTTTCTCACTGTGGCTGACAAGGTGCCTCAGTGGCTGCAGAAGGAAGCAGTGGCACATGTCAGTACTGTGACTGAGACATGTCTGACTGTTCTGAATTCTTTTTTGACTAGGTGATTGGCACGCCTCAGAGACCTGCAGCATCCAACACTATTGTGGTAGGAAGCCCACACACTCCCAACACTCACTTTGTGTCCCAGAACCAGACGTCTGACTCCTCACCTTGGTCTGCTGGGTGAGCACCCCCACCCTAGGGTGGCAGCTGCTGAGAATGTCCCCTTTTTCCTCTGGCCGTGTGTCACATGGTCTGTAGTGGGGGTACCTGAGCAGAGAGAATTGAAAGCTCCCATCTCGCCTCTGACTGGGCCACAAAGAGAACACTGGCCGCTAATAAACGCTTAGAAAGTGTCAGAAGACCTGACCTCTACCAGGTCTATCAGGGCTCCGTCCTGTGCATAGTCCTTTTCTCCAGGACTGCCCTGCCACTGAGATCGTAGCAGATGTGGCAGTGAGATGACTCTAAAGATCACCAGTGTGCCACTTTTAAAAAACACATTGTTGTGAAACCATGTCTCTTTTGCTTCAATTTAAAATCATCTGTGCCCAAAATTCTCCAGAGGAACTTAGTGGCTGTTCCTGGTGTGATTTAGTGAGGGTGATGCATTTCATGTGCCTCCTGACGTGAAGCTTGCACCATGGTTTCCATCTGACACCTGTCCATCAATCTAAGCATTTGCCTTATGTCATGGTAGCTTGCCAAAATCAGCCCTGACAATTCCCCAGTTTACACTGAATGTGCCGTGCTCTGATGCCGCAGAACAGTGGTGCCTAGGGTGTGGTCCGGATCAGACCCATGCTGATTTCTGCCCTTCGGATGTCTGTCCGTCTTCCCTGACATTTAAAGGCACAGGTGTGTGAACTGGCCTCGTACATGTTCTTTTCTGACCTGAGAAACACTTGATACTTGCCAATGTCCTTGATATATTAGGGCGGAGTCCCTGCTGCCTGTGGTGGGGCTGTGGGAGACATGGGCCTCTGTGGCCTTAGGCCTTTTTTCTGAAAGTGTCTTGATTCACATCTGGCTCCCATGCCTACTAACAGTGTCTGTTTTCTGGTATTGGAAAGGAAGCGAAACAGGAAAGGTGAGAAGAATGGCAAGGGCCTTCGACATTTCTCCATGAAAGTGTGTGAGAAGGTGCAGAGGAAAGGCACCACCTCCTACAATGAGGTGGCTGATGAGCTGGTTGCAGAGTTCAGTGCTGCTGACAACCACATCCTACCAAACGAATCAGCTTATGACCAGAAGAACATCCGGCGGCGTGTCTACGATGCCTTAAATGTGCTAATGGCCATGAACATCATCTCCAAGGAGAAGAAGGAGATCAAATGGATTGGCCTGCCCACCAACTCAGCTCAGGAGTGCCAGAACTTAGAGGTGCACTGCCTAAAGCAGGCTTCCATTGTCCTTGGTCACTTGAGAGAGCTATACCTGGTTGTTGAGTGGATGTGATGAGGATCCCTCTGCATTTAGTAGTCCCCGTTACAAGATGGTGTTTACATCTGGGTCTGTGTGTGTGTGTGCGAAAGAAAGGATCAGTGTGCTGTTGAAGTTACAGGAACACTGACATCTATCCAGAGCTTCTGCTGTGTCAGTGCTTGTCAATTGCAATGTGGCTTTGTTTTTGGTGAGAGTGCCTTTGGGCCTGACAATGTATGCTGATGGGTACCCTCCACTGTTCTGTCTGCAGGTAGAGAGGCAGCGGAGGCTGGAGAGGATCAAACAGAAGCAGTCACAGCTCCAGGAGCTCATCCTGCAGGTACAGCCTTTCTGAGCACCTTCTTTCCCCTAGAAACAGTCTGTTGGCCACACAGGCCTTTTTCTCAGGGAGGCTTGACTCTGAGCATGAGCGCTCCTTGGCATGGCATCCAAGGGAGTTTTAAGCCTGCACTGTGAATGTCAGGAACTCTGTAGATGTTGGTCTTCGCAGTTACTGCACAGGGAGATCGTGATGGTTAAGATTGTTCATGTAAAGTGGTCCTGTTGTAAGAGACCTGGGGATTCAGTGAAGATAGTGTGTGCAGAGCTCATGGCAGAGCAGATTGAGATGTATGTGCCAGAACTTTCCAGAAGACAGCGATGGTACTGGTCATGGAGGTAACTGGCCAGTAGCCTGGGATGGTCATAATATCCAGGGCACCTAGTGGTCAGAGCCAGAGATCCCAACATTATCCTGGTCCCTCACAAGACCTTGTTAACTGCCTCAAAAACGATGTGACTGATGGAGTGGTGTCAGGACCTAGTGCTTCGTAACATATGCTCTTCCCTGTGTGTTCAGCCTAAAGGTGGCATGGCAGGGCCCATTTGGGCCCATTCGGGGTACTAAGATCTGGGAGATGAGGGATCCTGACTCCAGAGAGGATAAGTAGTGGCCCAACCCACTCCCCATTTCCTGCCTTTACTTGCCTTGGTTGAGATTTTTACTGTCATAGGTGGGTAGCCTGTCATGGGAAGGGGATCAGGACTTCCTACTGTGTAAGTTGCATGTCTTTATGACAGCACCTCCACTGCAGGGAGGGAAGAGTGTGGTCAGCAGGGTTAGATCAGAGTCTTGTGTCCATGTGGTCACTTCAGGCACTGGACCATTGGCTCTGGGTTCATGCCTGTAGAAAAGCAGAGAGGTCCTTGGTGCACTACAGGGATTAGCTTAAGACTGAGTGTCCTCTAGCAGGTCATTCGTGTCACTGCTTTCCCTGTGCTCCTGTCCCCTATAGACTGTGAGCAGATGTCACAGGCTGCTACAGGCCAATCTTTCAACACCCAGGTTCCCACTATCTTTAGGAAAGAAGGGATCATGTTACTGATACTGATATCTACCCGGGGGCGGGGCATGTTGATCTTTTTCAGCAAATTGCCTTCAAGAACTTGGTGCAGAGAAATCGCCAAGCTGAGCAGCAGGCCCGCAGGCCACCGCCTCCCAACTCTGTCATCCACTTGCCCTTCATCATTGTCAACACCAGCAGGAAGACAGTCATTGACTGCAGCATCTCCAATGACAAGTTCGTCCTCAGTGGGCCCTCTAAATGTAGCTCCTGGGGGAAGAAACATGTCTGATATCAGGATTTAGTCTTATGGCTGCTTAGTAACAGTAGCTGTGGTCCCTGGTTGTCCTAGAACATATGCTGTGTGTGGGCAGCATTGTGTCCTGGCTCTAGGGCAAGACAGGTTATGGAACTATGCGAAGACATGTCTTGCATTCCCTAGTTTGAACTATTTTAGAGGCATAGGCTCTATGATGGGAGGCATGGAGGAGGGGCCGCAGCCTGGCTCCTGCCCACAGGGCTTAACTGCCTACTCTTGGAAGCCACATAATCCTCACAGTACTTTTCTCCAACAGATTTGAGTATCTGTTTAACTTTGACAACACGTTTGAAATCCACGATGATATCGAGGTGCTCAAGCGCATGGGGATGGCATGTGGGCTGGACTCGGGGAACTGCTCTGCTGAAGACCTCAAGGTGGCAAGGAGTTTGGTACCAAAAGCTCTAGAACCATATGTGACAGGTCAGTTATGCCCTGTCGCTGGCCATGCTTGTGACATAGTACATCCCTGGTGCCTGGGTGTCTGGGGAGGGCGGGCTGCACATCAGTCCCCTTGGATGTTGGGTTCCATGAGTGGCACTTGTGGTTTTCATGGTGAAAGTGTCATGGAAGGAGGATCTGTCTACTGAGTGGGGATAGAAGGTGACAGGCCTGAAGCCTTCCTATGGTCAGCAGTTGGTCCTTATAACCCAGCAGCAAGAACAGCCTATGAGCCCATCAGCAGGCAGTCCGTCAGTCAGGACAGCATGGGGCTAGGCTGTCAGTTTAATGGGTTTCTTCTACTTTGGTGACTTTGCTGAGTCATCAGGTCACACTGGCCTTATGATGAGTCATGAAAGATCCCGTTCAACAGTCAAAAAAAGCATGTGTGCTTGCTCTTTGAGGCTGTCGTAGATTGCATGAACATCTATCCTATCCTGTATATGGCATTGTCTGCACTTGAGCCTTTTTGCAGCAGATGCAGGCCTGGGACTTGGCCTGGGCTCTGCCTTGTAGCTCTGCATGAGTCTGAGGTGGAAGGTGTGTCCTGTGCATTCATGCTCTTAGTCCCTGATTTAGTCTCTGCTGCTTGTATAAGGAGCAGCACGGGGAACCCCCTGAGGGGACACACATGCTCCCTGGGAACCAATCACCCCAGGTTCTTACACAGGGCAGGGAGAGCGGGCTGGCAGGGTATCCGAAGATCTCCCCAAGCTGTGTCTGGTCATGCTTCTTCTTCTCACACGCGCTGGGTCTCAGGAGTTTTGTTTGGTCAGTCTGCCTCACGAGTGATAGTGGCAGGTGCCACCACATTTAACTACTCAGTTTTATTGCTATCTGCTTCTGTCTTGTTTCAGAAATGGCTCAGGGATCCATTGGCGGAGTATTCGTCACGACAACAGGTTCTACATCCAATGGCACAAGGCTTTCTGCCAGGTGACCACAGCTGGGGGTGGGGCAGCCCTACTGTGTTTCAGATAGGCTCAACTGAGTTTCGCCTAGGCAAGGAAACACAGTGCTTGTCCCCCCATAAAATTATCCCATTGTGAGTGCACGTGTGCATGTGCGCGTGCGCGAGCACACACACACACACACACACACACACACACACACACACACACACACACACCCTTACACCCTTTCCCCAATAAAGTAATTCATGGTTTTTACTTTTTTTAAAAAATGTTACATAGAAAGGTGAGGGCAAACCTACCTGTGTTCCACTGTCCTTGACAGGGAAAGTGACAAGGTTTGTTTTTTTTTGTTTTGTTTTGGTTTAGTTAGGGTTTTTTTTTTTTTTTTTTTTTTTTTTTTTTTTGAGACAGGGTTTCTCTGTGTAACCCAGACAGTCCTGGCACTTGCTTTGTAGACCAGCCTGGCCTCACACTCAGAGATCTACCTGCATCTGCATCCCAAGTGCTGGGATTAGATTAAAGGTGTGCACACCGCTGCCTTGACTGTTTGTTTTGTTTTAATAGCTCTTACTCATTTTCCTAATGTGTATCTAATGCTGCAGTGTGCATACAATCTTATCTTCTGCTTCTATATACTTTACATATTTATTATTTTTATAGTTCAGATTTTATTCCCCTCCTGGTCCACCGTCCAAGGGTTCTCTCCACCCTGTCTCCATGCACATATTCTAACCCTACCCACCCCACCAGACCTTTGTACACTTTACTGTTTTTAAAAAATCTTTTATTTATTGTTAATATTTGTGTATGATGTGTATGGGCAAGGGTGGAGGACAGAAGAGGCATGCGTGTGGGTGTGTGTGTGTGTGTGTGTGTGTGTGTGTGTGTGTGTGTGTGTGTGTGTAAAATCTATTATGTATGATGTAAGTGTGGGCTTGCGCGTGTTGTACCTGTGTGGGGTTCAGAGGACAACTTTACTGTCCCTAGAATCGAACTCCGCTCAGCTCATCAGATTAGCCTAACAAGTGTTGTTACTTACTCTCTTTTATTCTTTAGTTAAGACAGCTTCACTCAACAGCCAGTCCAGGCCTTGCCATCCCTTGCCTCAGTCTTCGTTATAGTTTCTCTTTAAAAAGTGTTTTATTCAATATTCACGCACTGTCACCTCCTGACTTTATCTGCATGTGTGCTTGCTTTGCCAGTCTGTCTCTGTCTGTCTGTCTATCTGTGCGCCATTGTTAGTACATGCAGGGTTCTGCTGGAACTTAGGGCGCTCACTCCTGAACAAAACTGATGTCATCCTCTAGCAACTTTCAGTTACCCACAGCTCTTTAACTTTTCTGGTTTTTTGTTTTGCTTTGCTGTTGGTGGTGGTGGTGGTGGTAGTAACAGTGTTCCTCACAGTGGTCTAAACTGGTTGAACAGGCTTCCTCTGGCCTCTTGGTTCTAGGTTACAGGAAGATACTACCAACTGTAACTTTTGAAAATAATTTTTTTATTTTGTACTGTGTATTTGTATTTCTCTACATGTATTTTTGCATACCGTGTGTATATCAGGAACCTGTGGAAGCCATAGAGGGTGTTAGGTCCTTGGAACTGGAGTTACAGACTTTATAGCTGTTACATTAATGCTGAGAACCCAGGTTCTCTGCAAGAACAGCCACTGTTCTTAAGCCGATCGATTCGCCTCCAGCCATTTCTTTAGCATCAGCAAGTCTGACTTGGGTGCTGATGATGTGAATTGGGATCCTCGTGACTGCAGGGCGCTGTGATGATGGGGCTGTCTCCCCACCCAGTGCTCTGTGTTCTATTGCATCTTTTTATTTTCTGTGTTGTTGGAGGAACTTTATTTACTACTTAAAAACAAAACCAGTTAACCTAGCAATTTCAGAAAGTATTGTGCTTCAGAGATAGCCAGAGATGGTCTTTACAATAAATAGAGCAATGAAATAATTGTCAACATACTGGTTCAGTCTAGTTACTGTTAGTCAGGTAGAAATTTAAAATTTAGAGTTGTTTTAAGTTCATAGCTGTAGATGTTGCTGGGATCATTTGAAGCCATAGTGAAGTGAATACCCTCATATGAACACCAAGGGTTGGTGATGACTGAGTGACCCATGTGACCTTGAGGGTTACAGACGACAGCCCGTGAGCCACCCATGCAGTGTGCCAACCTTCTCAAATCAGCTTTTCTCTTGTTCTGAAGTCTGAGTTGAATGTGAGTGTGCTTACGGTTTATTGTTGTTTGCTTTTTGAGTGTATTTTTAAATATTTTTCTCCTTAATTGTTTCTAAATTGTGTGTGTGTGTGTGTGTGTGTGTGTGTGTGTGTGTGTGTGTGTGTACACGCATGTGCATATAATGGATATGTGGAGGTCAGAAAACAACTCATTGAGTTGTTTCTTTCACTTTTATGTGGGTTCTGGGGGTCAAAGACTTAGGTTGCCAGGTTTGTGAGGCAAGTGTCTTTACCCGTTGAGCCACTTGCCTGACCACAATTGGTTCTTTTTATGGAATAAACTTTCCTGGCTTTCTACTTCTCGCAATGAGAAAATGAGGCTGTTGACCTCTTAGGAGGAACAGTAGCATTGACGTTCTGTTTAACACATGGTACGGAGAGGCTAGTGGTCACAGCAACCACCAGAAGAGCAGCTGTAGTCTGGGCCTCAGAGTTTGGCTGTGGTGATTTCCTGGACACAGTTGCTGTTGGAAAGCCCAGTGCTTGGTGCTGGGATGGGGAGCTGGGCTCTACATTAATTGTCAGGCACTGAATGCTAGGAGTACACCAGCAGCCCAGCCTGTGCTAAGTATTTGTTCAAGGATGCCACCTGGTAGTTGTAGGTTCTGACCCATGTTGCTATAGAGTGGGAGTGACGGAGATTAGGACTGGAGAGTGTGTGTGCTGATCCATGGTGCCTAGTGCACATACGTGCATGTGTTGTTTGATGTCCCAACTCGTTCTTTTCCCTTGTCCACTACCTTTGTCTCTCAGGGATCTCATGTGAGTCTTGGTGAGTAGACACTGTGCTGTGCCAGGTTTTTAAAGGATTGATCTCAGAATAACCCAAGCAGAGTGAAGCTCATTACAGGCTATGGTTTTAATATTGCAGATGGTGAACTTTTTTTTTTTAATCCAAACTAACCAACCTCTTAGGGTCATGTCCAGCTGTTCTTGGGCTGGATAGAGAAGGCTTCTCCCACTGACTGGCCTGTCTTTGCAGTGATTTGAGCAATGGTGCAGATGGGATGCTGGCCACAAGTTCCAATGGATCTCAGTACAGCGGCTCCAGGGTCGAGACCCCTGTGTCCTACGTTGGGGAGGATGACGACGACGATGATGACTTTAACGAGAACGACGAGGAGGATTGATTGATTACCCAACCTGTAGATCCCGCTCCCTCCAACTCAGCTTCAGGAAAAACATGTATAGAGAAAAGAAACTTTTAAAGTGGGGTTTTCTGTTCTTTTTGGCCTACTCCCAAGAAGATACCCGCGAGTTGTGAAGTTAGATATGCAGCTCCAAGTAAGGAGTGTGCTCACAGTTTGAGCCGAGCTGCGGATGTGTTGTGGAGCCAGCGAGCTAAAGCAGAGCCTGTGTCTGCTTTTTAGGATTTTATGGTTTTTCTCTCTTTTTTTTCCTTTCTTTTTTAAGTTTGAAGCTTGTTTTGCCCCTCAACAGTTGTTGCTGGATTTGCTGAGGAGACTGCACCCAAACTGGTGACAATGACAAAGTGCTGGCCTGCCTCTACTGTCTAGCACCCAGGTGGTGGACAGCCAGGCTGTAGGATGAATTTTTCCACTTGTTAAATCATGCGGTGTCCAAAGAACCAAGCCAATAGCAAAGCTCTACTCGTTAAACATGAAGCGCCATACGTCTTAGGACTATTTTTCCTTAAATTATAATGACTGTTGTGATTCCATCAAGTCTGTACATCTTTTCTCTATTGCAGCAACAAATTCCGAAGTAGTTTTTCTTGTTTGTTTGTTTTGTTTTTGTTTGGAAGAAGTTTACTGCCACGCTGGTGCAGCTATGGGAATTGTCTAGAAAGTTTGCTTATGGTAAATTTGCCTGATTTCTTACAGGCTATGTTTGGAAACTTTTTATTATATAGTTGTTTACATACTTATAAGTCTATCATTTAAAGACGTGTCCTGAAACAAATGTTGTATTTGTTTCATAAGCATCTTCCTGTAATCTATTATAAAGTTGAAATTAAACATAGAGAATGTTTTAACAGTTTTTTAACTCAAAATTTGTCAATCATTTTTAATAGTTCTTTTTTTATAAAAAGAAAAAGGAATTTAAGGACAGGCAATAGTCTCTTAAAATTTATTCACAAGAACCCGTTAACTGCACAGTTGCCCTTAGCTGCCTGTTCTAAAATGATGGTCTTTTTATTGAAACACAAATAAACTTTTCTGTAATATTTTATGGAATATAAAGAGACTTTAATTGTTTGACTTGTTTAACTAAGCACTGTTAGTTTTTATTAATAAAACGCGCATGGGCATTTTAAACAAGCTCTGTGTTTCTGTAACTCAGGCCTGTACTCCACAATTACTCTGATTGCCCTAAGCTGAAAGGTGGGTATCTGACAGTTCCTACATTGTCAGTCGTGACTGGGCAGGACACGGGGAAGGAGGGCACAGCAGGAGCGCAGTTGTAAGTCTCAAGTACAGAAGCCAGCTCTTTGACTTTTCCCTTTATCCTGAAAGTTGAGGCACACTTTGTAGGTTTGGCTTTTGGGAAAAGCTGTAAGACTGAGCATTCTGGAAAAATGAGGAGTGGGTAGACCAGTAGTCTCTTTGCATCTTGACAGCTGTACTGGTAGAATCTGTCAGACATAACTACGTAGAGACTGTTTGAGATAGGTACAGACGAGAGCTGTGCGGTGACCCCAACATCACTAGATTTAAAGGTTGGCATCTTCTTTCCCACCCTGTCCTTCCATTTTTTTTTTCCGCTTTGGGAATCCAGACACTGAAAATTCAGACATTAAAAAACAGCCTTCTGTTTGAGAAGGTTAATGGGCATGTCCAAGAAAGGGCACAGAACAGACTTGAAACAGCCTTTAGGTGCCATTTCAGGCTGATCCATGCAAATGCAGAGAGAACAAAACTATCAGAGCAGGAACAACAGTAAACCTTAAATAGAATTCACTTTCCTGGCCACTGTGAACAGATTTAAATGTTCTGTCTTCAACATGAAGGACATGAAGAAAACAAAAAGTATGTTCCAGTTACAGGAAGAGGTAAATCAGCAAACACTCCTGAGAATGAGTACTTAAATCCTGCCCAACATTGCAAACAGTGACTGCAGAGATGCTCAAAGAACCGAGGGAAGATGAGTGCCAGGAAAATGGTTCACAAACCATGGGAGCAGCAGGAAAGAGAAAACTTCAGTCAGGAATCGTGGGCAGAAATGGACGGAAAGATGTCAGACCTAACTGGCAAAAGACAACACAGTTCCTGAGTCTGAGGGACAGGAGAAAAAGATCTAGGGGATAAGGCACAAACACCCACATTCACAGAGGAGAAAGAGCAGAGGGTGTGGAGAGATAACAGCTGAAGACTCACCACATGTGAGGAAAGACCACCTGACTACAAATCCAAGAAACAAATTCCAAGTAAATGAGGGTATGTGCTAAGGGCACAATTTTCACAAGGCTTCTGAAAGTTATTGTTGAAAGTACTTAGCATCCAGAGTTGTCATCTGCGGGGCCACAAGACAATAAGCCCAAACCTTCAGAACACTAGAAGTGGGGGGTGGGTTCCCATTAGGAATCCTGTCGGGGAAACTATTGAAAGGGTTAAAACTGATGGGGATTGCAAGGTATAGCTCTTCACAGTTGATGGCTTCTGCTGGGATGGCATGGTGTAGGGAGAAGAAGGTAATTTTCTAAGAACTAGCTACTGGGAATTTGAGCATGCTCCAATGAGTATATGGACAATACGAGTTGGACTTGGTGTATTTTATGGTAAGTATGTGTGTTCAGTGCATTGCACAAAATTCCCAACGAATACCATGTTGGGGGGGAAAGAATCCTGTTAGGTGAGATGCCTCAGACTACAGTGCTCTTGCTGGGTGAACTTGGAGACCTGAGTTCAGTCCCTGAGATCTATGTAGAGAACTGACAGTTGTCCTCTGACCATGTGTGTTCTCCCCCATTACATCTACATGTATAATAAATGTTAAAGACTTTAGAATAATTGATTTTCAATAGGCCATGCTTCCATTTGGACTCACTCTCCTTATTTATTTATTTTTGAGGAGAAATGAAATCATCCCCAAAGATGAGAAGATTCATCTCCTGTATCTGGTTTGGTAGTCAGTGCTCATGACAGTATCAGGTTAAGACTGAGAAGTGGCCAGAAACCAAAATTAAGGGCACAGACCTCTATAAACACAACACAAAATTACTAGTATTCCAGCTTTGCCAACTCCACTGTTGGTTTCCTTCATACTTTAAAAGAAAAAGCGGCTCCAAGCCGTGGGGCATCTCATACCCGAAGACTGACCTCCACCGTATCATCTAACCCGATCATCTCTGATAAGGAAAAGGCAGTTTACAAAATTCAGCACTTTCTGGTAGTCAGCAAATGAGGAATAGGGGAAAAAAACCTAACAAGGTCATATAAATGAACAGCCACTGAGCATGATACCCTGTACTGAGGGGAGCAGGGTGGAGGGGCACTGATGTTAACAGTACTAGACATTCTAGCCAGGAAGTTAAGAAGAGGTGAAAGGCATCCATATTTGATAAGTAAAACTCCATTTGTAGATACAATCTTGCGTATGGGAAATCCAAAGGAGTCCACTAATATACTCGTAGGAATAAGGAAGCAAGGTGTAACGTGCACAGATGAACCAGACGCCATTGAATGAGCATAAGGGGTTGACCAGACAGACAAGGAGAACTGGTAGCCCCACCAGGGGCAGCCTGTGTGCTGGGTTGCTGAAATCCCAGAGACTGCGTAGTTCACAAGGCTAGGTGCCTTGACAGCTCTCCTGGTACTGGATGATTTCTAGAGCCACTGGTCTTCAGTCCCTGTTGAAAGGCTAAAGGGTTGAGTTGTGCTGTCTGGTAAGGACACGGCAGTGCAAATGCACTCACACAAGGAGAGCTCAAGTGCACAGCACTGCTTCTACTGCAGAGGGCGTCGCCTACAGTGGGGAATGGCCTTCCCCATTCAGTTCATCTTAGAAATAGGCTCATAGTTGGGCCAGACATTGGCCATTTCCACCATCTTTGTCCCTACACATCTTGTAGGCAGGACAAATTTGGGGTTGAAAGTTTTGTGGGTGGGTGGGTGCCTTTATCCTTCCACTGGGTGTCCTGCCTGGATCCAAAAGGTGGACACTTCAGGCTTTGTATCACCCCACTGCTAGGAGCCTCAGCTAGAGTCACCCCATCTCAGGTCTCTGGTACATCCTAAAGATGTCCCCCCACCACCTGGCTGACCTACCCCATGGATAAGAACCAATCCTTGACACCGTTAGTATTTTGTTATGTTTGCAGACAGGAGCCTAGCATAACTGTCCTCTAGAGTCTTCACCCAACAGCTGACTGAAACAGATGCGGAGACCCACAGCCGCACATTAGATGGAGCTCCAGGAGTCTTGTGGAAGAGTTGGGGAAAGGATTGAGGGACTCAGAAGACAGGGAGTCCATAAGACCAATAGAGTCAACTAACCTGGACTCTTGGGGGCTCCCAGAGACTGAACTACCAACCAAAGAGCAGTTTGATCTTCATGTGGGTCCCCCAAACAATTGGAGTGGGTTCTGCCCCTGAATCTGTTGCCTGACTGTGGATCCTGTTCTTGTAACTGGGCTGCCTTGTCCTGCCTCTGGACCTGCAGTGACTTAATGTGCCAGGGTGGGTTGGTATGCAGGGAGGGCCTACCCCTTCTCAGAGAAGGGAAGGGATGAAGGAGAAAGGACTGTGGGGGCGGGGGGGCGAGGGAGAAGTTTGATCTGGATGTAAAGTGAACAGAGTAAGGGGAAAAGAAAAGGAAAGAATTAGGCTCACAGACCTGCCCAGAGCTGTCTCTTAGTTGGTCCCCAGATTCATTCAAGTTGATGAGCAAGAGTAACCATCACAAACTGCTATGTGGGAACAGCGCAGGTAGGTTATTTGGGCTTGGCCTAAGAGATTTCAATCCGTAGTCCTTGGCTCCAGGTTCTTGTTCCTGGGACCTTGATTAAGGCAGAGAGTCATGGCAACCATAGTGTACGGGGGAGGTAGGTGCTTACCTCATGGCAGACAGGAAGTTAGCACGTAGGTGGCATAGTGATCAGGTATAACCTTCAAAGCTAGACTCCAGGGATCTGCTCCCTCCAGTTAGACTCCCCCCTCCCAAATTCTGTCACTTCCCCAAATAGTCTTACCAACTGCAGATCAAACATCCAGTCATAGACCTGAGGAGGGCATTTCACATTCAAACAATGAGGCAAAGTGCCAGAAAAGTCTGAAATGGAAATAAAGTTACATTATCAGAGTTCTTCATTACTAATTTAACCAAGGAGATGAAAGACAATGTACTCTACAAAACATTGCTGAGGGAAATTTTAAAAGACAGCAATGAAATCACATTCTATGTGTTCTAGAAGATTATGCTATTAAGAAGGTAATGTTCCCTCAAGGGATTTTTACCCGAACCCTAATAACAATTTTGCTGTGTAAGAGGACTTACCCCAAATCCAAGTCAGGAATTACCAAAAGCAATCTGGAAAGTGAAGAAACCTTTGAGTCCTCATTTTTAGCCTAATTTTAAAGCCTACTGCAAGACTCCGGTGGTCAAACACTGGTATGACCAGGAAGCCAAACAGACTATTAGGCTAGGAAAGCAGAGGCAAACCCCACACTGGAAAGGGTTGATGTCTAGTGGGGAAAGCACACGCTTCTACAAATGCTGTTTGTTGGGAGAATTACATGAAAGTGAATAAAGTTGGATTGATGGGGTGCT
Organism: Micromys minutus; assembly: GCF_963924665.1. Lineage (NCBI taxonomy): Eukaryota > Metazoa > Chordata > Mammalia > Rodentia > Muridae > Micromys > Micromys minutus. The sequence goes on along the minus strand of NC_137983.1, from coordinate 51,670,572 downwards.
GCATAAAGAGCTAAAAGGGGGCCAGAAAGACTCAGCAGATAAGAGCACTGGTTGCTCCTGCAGAGGACCCAGGTTTGATTCCCAGCACCCACATGGTAACTCAACCATCTGTGACTGCACTTCTAAGGGATGTCATACCTTCTGATGTCCACATGGTACACGTGTAGAAAGACAGACATGCAGGCAAAACACACAAAGTCAAAGGATAGTCTGAGACCTAACCATGAATCAAAACAAGAGAAGACCTTATTTGAATTTTATGGTAATTTTTTATGACACCAAAGACATGAAATTAAAAAAAATAACATTGTAAGCCTTGGGGGGGGGGATGAGGGGTGAGCACTTACACTGTGCATTGAAAGTCACTAGCAACAGAAAATTGCTAGCCCATGTGTATTTGTTACTTCTCATCGCTGGGATAAAACACCTGGCAGAGTAACTTGAAGAAAGGGCTAAGTTTTGCCCATAGCTTGTGAGGGCATAGTTCATTATAGGGTGAAGGTATGGCTGCAGGAGCATTTGACAGCTGACTACTTTTCATCTGATCAGGAAGCAGAGGTGACTGTTAGTGCCCAGCCTGGATGCCGGTCCATGGGATGCGCTCACATTTAGGGGGAATCTTTTCTGTTCAATTAAACCTTTCTGGAAACATCCTTATGGATAGCCCAAAGTATATAGGGACTCTTGAGTTTAGTCAAGTTGGCAGAGAAATTATTCATCACGCCATAGAATGAAAGAGACACCTTACAAACTGTGACTGAGAATTAATATGTACAATGGAGAGAACTCTTAAAACAACCACAGCAAGCAACGCGCCTGGTGAAGGGGGGGCAAGGCCGTGATTGGACTTCTGTCTGTGAAGGTTGGCAGTGGTTTGAGAGCATGAGAGTAAGAACCAAGGAATGGGAGTCAGAGCCGCAGAGAGCCCACAGCACTGCCCAGATGATGATTCCTGAGAGCAGAAACTACAGAAGCTGGCAGGTTGCTATGGCCTGGGTCTCTAGTGAATCCTGAAAGTGTTTGTCTGGGTGTTGTGGTTGTCTTTCTGCTTTTTTGTTTTTGTTTTAAGATAGGGTCTCCCATGTCCCAGGTTAGCCTTGAACTTGTTATCTAGTGGAAGATGAGTGTGAATGTCTGTTCATTCTCCCTTTGACTCCCAAGTGCAGGATTTAGCATGTGTCACCACACCTAGTTTATATGTGCTGGGGTTCTAACTTAGGGCTTTTCTAAGATAGGTAGATGCCAAGGCCCACACAGGCTAGTTCTTGGTTTGGCACTTTGGTAAGTTGTGGAATTTTGAGAGGTCAGGCCTAGTGAGAAGTCTTTAAGCTATTTGGAAATCCTGCCATTAATAAGACAGATCATAGAATTTGAGTTGTGTGGGGGTTTTTGTTTTGTTTTTTTGCTTCCTGTCCATGATGTGAGCCAGATTTGTTCACCATGCCCAGCCATGATATTGTGGCCTAGGAGACACCTATTAGGCAATCGGTGAGCCTGGTCAAAGTCCACATTTGTGAATCAAAGTGAACATTTGTTTTTTACTGAATTTCTTATCTCAGGCATATGCTATAGCACCATATAGCTGAATAACACACACTTGCTTGTTAGGATATGAGAAATTAAATTTCTACTGGTAGGGACAGGAAATGGAGTCACCTTAGTGGGAAACAAAGGAGGGCTATTCCTCAAAGAATTAAAAGCAAGAATTTGGTTATGTGCAAAGTCATAAAAGCAGATCTCGAAGGCAGAGCTGTACACCATTGATCACCAATAAAACAAAGGTAAAGCAACCCAAGTGCCCACTGGTTACATAAAGGACAGGCATAGTCTAAACACACAGTAAGACTTTTAAGTCTTGACTGAAAAGGGAATTCTGACACAGGATGAAACCTGAGTCTCAACATCAGTCAATCAGGAAAAAAAAAATACTGTGTGGTTCCACTCACATGAGGCACCCTAATTTAGATTCATAGAAACAGAAGATGCTTGGTGAGCACAGTGTCTCTGGGGAGATGAGCACTGGAGATATAGATGGGGACAATAGGTGTCAGCTGTGAACGAGCATGTCCCCAGATGCCCTAAGAAGTCAATCTGGCAAATTTTGTGTTTGGTGGGAAGGAAGGACTGCCAGGGATGAAAGGGCATGTGCTGGATAGGTCTATGTCTACTTGACACAAGCAAGAATCATCTGAGAGGAGGGAACCCAATTCAGAATCTCCATAAGATTAATTGATGTGGGAGGGCCCTGCCCACATGTGGATGTGGTCCTTGGCGAGTGGTCCTTGGTTCTATAAAAAAGTAGGCTAAAAAAAAACCCATGAGGAATGAGCCAGTAAGCAGCACCCTTTCACAGCCTCTGCATCAGCGCCTGCCTCTAGGTTCCTGTTCTGTTTGATTTCCTGTCCTGACTTCCTTCAGTGATGGACTATGATGTGGAAGTGTAAGCCAGATAAAACCTTTTCTTCCCAAGTTGCTTTTGGTCATGGTGTTTCATCACAGCAATAGCATCCCTAAGACAAGTTGGTATCAGGAGTGGGGCTTTGTTGTGACAGACCGATGATGTTGTTTTGGGGAGGACTATGGAAGGACTTTGGGTAGAAAAGCCATTGAGTGTTGAGAGCTCAGTGAGCTGTTCTGTGGGAGCTTGAAAGATGAGACAGGTGATGGAGGCCGGGTTTGTGAAGCTTCAGAGGAAGGAAAAACTCCACCAGGACTTTTGTTACAGACTTATGGTTCTGGTCAGCTTTGGACTGAAGAATTAGCATGATTAACAAGAGAGCAGAACCAATGAAGTACAATCCATGTTTTACTGGGACAATAGATGCTGGTCAGCTAGAGCTGAGAAAGTAGTGGTGACTAAGAGTTGGGTGGTTTTAATCCTAGCACTTGGGAGGTAGAGGCAGGTAGGTCCCTGAGCTGGAGGCCAGCCTGCTCTATAGAGTGAGTTCCAGGACAGCCAGGGCTACACAGAGAAACCTCATCTTGAAAAACCTAGAGAGAGAGGGAGCACAGAATCATTGAGGTGAAATCTTCTAGGAAGTATTACTTCATAGTCCACACACAGAAGCTGTGTTCCAAGGATGGCCATTGCCGCTTCTGCTGGCAGCTGAAAGTGATCCCGGTTTTGAAGGCATGGAAGGATCGTGAAGAGCAGCTGAGGCTTAGCACTGTGAGAAGCCAGGATGGGCCACTGGAGAAGGCATAGCCTCCATAATAGTTGAAACTCCAGAATTGACGGGGTCTTGGAGAGAAGATGAGGCTTGGCACCATGAAGAGAGACTGTGAGAAGCTATTGGTGAGAGTACCAGTTGCCCCGGAAGACCGCAGTGGTAGTGGAGTGGAGTCAGCCAGAACCTAGAAGAAGAGCTATGTGTGCTGCAGAGGGCGGAGCAAGAGAAGTGACCCCAGCCTTCGAAGGAGCCCAGAAGATTGAGTGGACCCCGACATTGGACAGTTATTTGTACTGTCGGAGTTTCGTTTGCTTTGATCCGACTGCGCCCTTGTTCTTCCCTCTTGAGGTAAGGAATTATTTATTTTGTCTTTTGATTTTGAATTTTTCCAAGAGGTTTTGGATTTTCAAAAAGACTGGCTATGTTAAAGGGACTGAACTTTTAATGTGTTTGAATTTATTAGACCGTTAGACTTTTAAAGTTACTTATGGTTTTTAGTATGAAATCTTGGGAACAATAAGGAAGAAAGGTTGTGGCTTAACAGTGATGTGTTTGTGTGTCAGGCTGACAAGAGGTCAGCTGTGCTGGCTAGTTTTATGTCAATGGGATACAAGCTAGAGTCATCTGAGAGGAGAGAGACTCAACTGAGAAAATGCCTCCATAAGACTGGGCTGTAGGCAAACCCCTAGGGTATCTTTATTAGTGGTTGTTATGGGAGGGCCCAGCCATTGTGGGTGGAGTCATCCATGGGTTCTATAAGAAAGCAAGCTGAGCACGCCATGATATTCAAGTCTGTAAGCAGCCCCACCACACACACACACACACACACACACACACACAGCCTCTGCATCAGCTCCTGCCTCCACGTTCCTGCCTTGTTTGAGTTCTGACTTCTTTCAATAAGGAACGGTGACATGGAAGTGTAAGCCAAATAAACCTGTTCCTTCCCAATTTGGTTAGTGTTTCATCCTAGTAGTAACAACCCTAAGACAGAGGGCTAGATGTTTTATTGGCTTGGTCAGATCAGTGGATTGTGTGCTAGTGGAAGTGAAAAATGACCCTTTCCCCTAACTCTTGTGTTACTTTAAAATATTCAACAGGGTGTGGAACATGAAAAGGATACACAGGGTAGTCTGTGTAGATACATGGATAGGTCTTACACCCCAGGAAGTTCTGTTTACACTGTGTGTGTGTGTCCTTCTGCGCTGTGTTCTGTCTCAGCTGGAAAAAGACAAATGCAGACTCTTTTGCTCTTTGACTGCATGGGAAAGAGGCAACATGGAGTGTGAACATTTTTAGGCAAGGGCCCGAGAGCTTGGAGGCTGAGAGACAGGAGGTGGCAACCGGGTAGGTCTGTGGGCAAAGAGGCAGGCTGTGTGTGTCGCTCTAAACACCCCTGCACCTTACTCCATCTTTGAGATGCCTAACTCCAGTGGCTGAGGTGCCAAAGACACTTGTATTGTGATTGAAATCACAGGAAGGTTTCAAACAAAGGAGTGAGTATCCGGTTCTTAGTAAAAATTTCCCTTGGGTCAAGAAAGACATGTTTTTTTGTTTTTTGTTTTTTGTTTTGTTTTTTGTTTTTTCCCCACACAGAGTAAGAATTACTTTAATATAGTTTGTTTTGATGGCATAGGGACTATGATCTCAGAAGCACAAACTGAAGATGTGTCACGCCGGGGTGACTAGTGTTACACTGATGTGGACCCATACTTCATACTGAAGTGCAGGACAGACAAATGATCGCAGGACAGAAATGCCAACACATGGCTTGTCCCTTAGTGGTAGCCGGACTCTGGGTTCCCATGTTAACCCCACGGGACTGCATACATGTGAGGGTTCAGTTCAAAGCTGGCGATGCTCAGGAAGTGCTGGGCAGGAGCACTTCCTGGTGTCAGCTGAACCATGGTTGAAGTGGCCGTGCACGCTGGCCAGCAGAGGATGTACGGTCAGGAAGAGCAGTGCATCGGTGTCCACTTCTCTGAATACCACTCCTGCTTCTTACTTCTGTATTGTAAGTTTGAACTCCACCTTCCCTTCATAAGGGTCATGGGGATTGTTGAAGGTCACGTGGTCTGCCAGGATCTTGCACATGATGAGGACTTGTGTGTTCTTGGGGACATTGAGGAGCTTTGCTGCCACCAGAGGGTTGCTGTAGTGGGGCTGAAGTGGGAACGTAGGGGGATGAGATGCTTGAAAACCCCGATGTTACTTATGAATAGCAAGGCTAATGGAAGAAGGGGGGCAGTCATAAAGGACTCAGCTGTGGGTCTATTTGGGGGTCAGGCCTGTCTGGCCCAAAGGAGCATCTGGCTTCTGCCCACAGAGCAGCTAGGAGCCATGACTCCCAGGGCCCAGATGGCAAACAGCATGTGAAAACAAAATAGAGAGGAATCACTTTGGAGGATTCTCAGACCCTGCACCCTGAGGCAATCAGGCTGATATCCATGGCTTTTGGTGGGTACATTTTTAAGTTGATACAAGAAGCGTTCAGGACTGTCTAAGCCATGCCTTCCTTTTGTTCATTTTCTTTCTTTGTTTCTCATTTGCTTTTCCCAAGATAGAATCGCATGCGGCCCAGACTGGCCTTGAACTTGCTATGTAGTCAAAATGACCTTGGGCTCATGATCCTCCTGCCTCCACCTCCCAAGTGCTGGGATCACAGCTGTGCACACCACTTCACTCTTTTTTTTTTTTTTTAAATGGAAAATGGCTTCCCTGTTGCTAAGTCTGAGGTAATGACTGAAGCAGACCCACCTGTGCTTTCTTGCCATAGTAGGGGAAGTAGTGGAGACTGAACGTGCCATTGGGGGGATAGTACTCGACCTGCAGGGGTTCAGTGTCCTTCCGGGGCTTTTGGGGATCATCCTGGGGAGGAGAGGCACAGCTGAGTCTGAAGGCACTGGGGTACATGTTAAGTTGTATACAAGTCCACATGTGAGTTGTGTGTGTACTGTGTGGCACACACTGGTAACAATACCAGTGATTGCACCAACACGTGCTTACATGCCAATGCATAGGGTTAGCCTTGCATCTAGTCAGCTTTCCCGGCTGAGAGCCTGGCAAGAACATAATTCCTCAAAATGCCAAGCCTCAGGCACGCCCCACCCAATCCATCCCATCTTAGAGTCCTGGCTGCCCGACAGAGTTGGGGAAGCCAGTATGTGCCCGTAAGCATTCAGGGGGGACGCTCTGGCAAGACCTAGATAGACCTTGTCAGCCAAAAGCAGGTTCTGAGTCTCAGCAGGTTTCTGGATTAGGTGTAAATACATGTTCCTAGGAACTATTTCCTTTTCTTGTTGGCACCAGACCTGCCCAATGAGTAGCTTATGCTCATCAAGAAAAAAATGACCTCTCACATCTCAGGTTAGCTTGTGAGTGGCAAAATAATAATAATAATAATAATAATAATAATAATTAATAATAATAACTGAAAATGAAGATCTGTATGAAGCCCTCAGGACAGAGCTCTGGGGGACAGATGTCCCCTGGCTCAGCCATGGACCAGCCCTTTTGATGTGTCAGCTAGGGTTCAGTACTGAAAACAAGCCTTGGAAACATTTAGTGAAGGCTAAGTGCAGTGTTGGCTACTGCACTTGGGCATTTTCTAAGAGGGTTCTCTGAGACCAATGCCACCTAAGTAGACATGCCAACCCCATTAGACACCTAGATGCTGTTGCTGATCTGGAATGTTTTTATAAATACAAAATAGAGACAATGGTAGAAGGTGGGCCACCCCCATCAATAGCAGGCTTTCTGAAGTACGAGTTAGCTGCCGAGACTGGATGAGGGGGAAGCCATGGCTGTAGCATTGTCCCTCTGTCTGATGAGGTGACAGATGGCATGTTCCCAGGGTTAATTTGGGTCCCATCCCCTTCCCCTCCCTGCCCCCACCGTGCTCACCTGGAAGGCGCAATCCACTCGGGGAGCTGTGCTGTTGCTGGGGAGGAACTTGACAATCTAGAAGAAAGGGTGCCGTGTCCCCCAATACTCACAGAAACTTCTGAGCCATTACCCATGGTACCACAATGGTAGAGCTGAGTGGTAGAGGGTCCCAGTCACTGGCACCAGGCTCATAACTTTCTTGCTTGCAGAACAGGTCTACCTACTGCTCTCAGTGGGGTCCTCACACTCACATCCCTTCCTAGACTGCTCGAGCCTCAGCTGTTGTCTCCTGAGCTCTGTGCAGGACCTGCCTTGGCAGGAGTGTCACCTGGGACACGAGCCTTTGGAGCCCTGATCACAACCTGCTTGCCAGGCAGCTCTGGGGAGACCTCCCAGCCATAGGACTTCATAGTGGGTTCGGTGCATGTGTGTGTGGCTTTGTAATGCTCTGGAAAAGTGGAAGTAGGCAGTGAGGCCAACTGGGTTTTCATCTGCCACTTGGTTTCTTCAACAGTGACCCTGATCCCCTATCACCCGAGTACCACTCAGCTGGACTGTGCTTCTGCCTCTTGCTTGCCGTGTCTGTGTTCTTAGGGCATTGATGGGACTTGTTGCTTGGCCTCTGATTGCACCAGAACCTCAGTGGTTCCTATAGTGACTCCTGTCTCTGCCGCAGAAGGAGACCATGTAGAATACCCCCAGCTTCTCCATTCTGAACCCACAACTCAAGGCCTCCCCACTGGCTAAGATCGCTCATTAACTCTGTGTCTTAGTTAAACAATATTTAAAGCTCTAGGACTGGCAAGACACTGTCTGAGTAGAAAATTCTGGATAAGTATTTAGGAGTGGAACATGATGAATGTGTGTGGAGTCAGGGTGGGTAGGTGAAGGGCCCCGCCCCCATGGTTGAGTGTGAGGAGGGGGCATCTCCAAAGCAAGGGCCCTTATAACTCACCCTGTTCATCTTAATAATGAAGCAGGGCTTTCCCTCCTCAAAGCCAAAGCTGGGGTCCACCAGGCCTGAGCAATTCTGTAGCATGTCTGCAGTGAACTTGCAGGAGAACTTGGTGTGGTTTGGAGCCGAGAAGCTCTCCTGGAAGAAGTACTTTTCGGATGTACAGTTGATGCTGTCCTGCTGGGAGGCTGGGGTGTAACCTGCAGAACACACACCCTCTCAGCAGTCAGCACCCCCACTGTCCGTGGAGGAGGTCCTGGGTCCCCAGAGAGTCTCTTTGGAGGGAATTCTCCCAGACGAGCTGCTACGTTTGTGCTCACTCACCTGCTAAGAAGCTGTGGAGGGTGTGTGTGAGGCCAGCCCAGGAGCTGTTTTCAGAGACATTGTAGGAAATCTGCAACCCTCTTTCCCCATACACGTCAGGTCTCAGAGTTACCCCTGCAAGGAGAGAGCACCTCCTTGATCAGTTTCTCCAGGTGCTCACTTGTATGGAACCCTAGGTGATGGCGTTGTTCAGACTCACACAAGCACCAACCACACAGGCAGCAGGATCTGAGGTGCAGCCGGGTCCTTCTCCTCCTCGGTGGGAACTGTTGAACAGACTCTTTGTAGCTGAAGAAGCTTGGCAAGAGTGCTAAAGAAGGGCCCGAGGCCTCGAGGACACTGGACTTGGGGCCCGTCCTCTGCAGACTGCAGCACAGTGGGAGTAAAGACCTGTCCTGTGCCCAAGACTCTGGATACCCAGGCTCAGCAATAGTGACACTTGGTCCATAGGTGACTCCCATCTTGGGGGTGGGGTTGTGAGCAGGATTGGTACAGCAGCTGTTAACCTCTAGGGAGGGTTTCCTAGCCTGCAGGTGGATCTCTAGGGAAAAGGTATCTGAACACACATCAAGTTTTTCACTTGGGAAACACATGCTGTGGCTCACACCATTAATCCCAGCACTTGGGAGGTGGAGACAGGCAGATTTCTGAGGCCAACCTGATTTACATAGCGTTTCGGGATATCCAGGGCCACATAGAGAGATTCTGACTCAGAGGGAAAAATAAAAGATTTTTCATTTGCTGATTGGGGAAATAGCTTAATGTCTAAGAGCACTGGCTGCTCTTCCGAGGGCCCTGGTTAGATTCCCAGCAACCACATGTCAACTCACAACCATCTGTAACTCAAATTCCAGTGCATCTGATGCCCTCTTCTGGCCTCTGCAGGGACTAGGCACACATACATTGCACAGACAGACATGCAGGCAAAACACCCATGCACATAAAACAAACAAGCAACCATATGTGTATATATATATATATATATATATATATATATATATATATATATATATGTAATATATATACATATATATGTAATATATATATATTTTTTTTATGTGTGCTGCAATAGGGCTTAGCAGGTCAAAGGAGCTTGCCACCAAACCTGATGGTCGTGTGAGCTCACGGTACAATCTCATGCACGGGAGTCACCCTGGCCCTCGGTCTCATTCCCCTGAGTTCACATCAAGTCACACATTCTTTCCACAAATCCACGTGGCCTTTGGCTCAGAGTAAGCTACCGCGTGCTCACCCTTGCCCATTCCTGTTGCTGGCTTTCTGTTTTTGTGAGCCAGAGCTTTGCTGTTTTTTGTTTTTTGTTTTTTTTTTTTTTTTTTTTTTTTAATGGGTGTTCTGAAGGGAGCAGCTGCATGGGGCTTAAAGGACTCGTTCTTTCACGTTTCTCAGCCTCAGACGGCTGAGCTTTGTCTCTTCTCTCTTCCATCCCAGGGACTAAAGAGCTAGGGGGTATTTCCACCCTAGATCCTCCACCTGGGATCATCAGGCCTACTCCCTGCCAGCAACCCCTGTGTACCCTCCTAGACACTTGTCTCTGTGTGCATAAGAACATAGAAAGAATGCAAAGGCGTCCTGTCTCTGTGACCCCTCCTAGTACATAAAAGTAAAGCCAAAGTCAGACTTTGCAATTTGGGGTCACCGTTCCTCTCAGGAATCTGTGGGGAACCCCTGCTCTGGATGTGGGGAGACAGGTACTCTGCTATATCTTGTATGTTGCCCTAAGAGCATTGCTGAACCCCCCCATGCTTACCTGGTGACTTTAACTGGTCCTGGTAGTCTGGGGTGTAGGGGTCAATGGTCTGCATTAGCACATAGATGCACAAGGCAAAGAGCCCAGTCATGACCACATAGAAAGCTGCGTAGTACAGGCTGATCCACACTGCGGAGAGAGTCAAGGGGAGCCACGTGAGCCCAGGTGGGGCTGTGCAACACTCTCATGATGCTGGGCCATCAGCATCTCTTTCTAGTTGAACCCATGAGCTCTTTGGCCCCCGTTGACCCTCACTCTCTAGTGCTGGGACTCACTGACCCACTCCAGAACTGCAGGGCACATGCACATCCTTGCGTGGCTCCTGTCACTGCCCTTGCACGTTAGTGGCAACTCTGTGCGCTTGGTACACTGATCACCGTAGCCACAGTCGGCAAGGCTGGGTCTCAGAGCCTATCCTTCCATATCCTGGAGTCCCTACTGTTCCTCACATCACAGGAAGACAGAGGCAGCTGCTGGCCAAGGAGATTCCAGTGCATGATCTGATTGGGTGTGGCACGGCTGGGTCTGTATCCGGTTGTGCCGAGGACCGGGTCTGAGGTTGGCCATGCTGGGCAGGCACAGCTCCTACCCCTCCCAACACTGTTGCTTCAAACATCAGGTGAGGAGCCATGATTATCAGCAAGTATTCCAACCTGGTTGTGAGCCAGGCTCCATGGGCTCCTGAAGACTTCCCCGGGTGACATTCAAGTCTGAGCCACACTCCTCTGGGGCACGGCCTTGGACTTGGGACACTGTGAAGTGCCCACTGTCATGTTTTAATGATTTCTAGCCATGCTAAGAAGCATGCTGGCAGCAAGTCTTTTGTGCTGCCCTCGACTTTGGCTTCCTGGGAAGATCTCTAAGAACATGGGTGCTCCTTCCAATGACATGGGTGTGGTTTCTCTCAGCAAGTCATTCTCCAGTGACCCCCCAAAGTGACTAGAGAGCAGGCCTAAGTCAGTGGGGATGAGAGATGGTGAAGAGGTTGCAGGCTAGGGGCCATCCCTGGAGGGCCAGAGCAGCAGTGGCTTGTCTCAGAACTGTGGTTCCATGGAGACCCTGTACTCTTCTTGGGTTTGGCTGTTACAGTGTCTGATGGCCTGGCGCTGTGCTTATAGGATTGTCGGGGTTGTACACCCACTTAGCTACAAGGGTGAAAGCGCAAGCATGTTCAGAAAGGGTCAACAGAGGGACATTTCCCATTGTAGGGCTGACATGTTCCCATCTGTGGCTTCTGGCCAGGGCTCAATATCTCTAGACGAAGGATCCACACAGAGAAAGAGTGTGGCACACACACAGGGTGTGCCTCAAGTCACGGAGACTTACGCTGTTCTCAGTCTATGGTCTGTCCCTGTTTCCACTGCCTGCCTCCTCCCCTAAGAGTAACCTGGCTTCTGTCATTTTCCTAGATATTCTTCCTGTCAGTGAGGACTTTCTGCTCCTACGATAGCCCCAGAAGGAGCCGTCGCCCTTCCCCAGGTCACCACAGGGCAGCCATAAGGGAAGGAACTCTGGATATACCCACCTAGCCTACTTGGTCTGTACTTAGGAGTGATAACTACTCAGGGCACTTCAGATACAGCCTGGAAATCAGGGACATCTCCAAATATGCCTGGCATGTTAGAGTCACGGCAATTCTCACGACAGAATAAGATCACTGAAACAAATCTCTGCCTCCCAAACGGCCTGAACAAGAAATTACCATCACTTTCTATAACTTAAAAAAAACAAAACAAAACAAAACAAAAACCCAAATTAGTTTCAGAAACAGCTTTAAAATGCTGTTTCCAAATTATGGATGAAGTTGGGGCCAGTCTCGGACCTACAAGGCAGTCATTCTGGAGTCTGAGCCTCAGGGCCATCTGGGGACCCTGGCTTCCTGCTGAGAGGTGAGGTGTGTAGTGTGTGTCCAGGTGTCCCAGCAGGGCCTGGGTCCTGCTGGCTGCTAGCCCTTGGCCTCACCCCATACCCCCTTCACATGGCCCACACCTACCCCACCGAACTGGGGTGCGGCCCAGCATCTGCCCAGTGTCCGGGTTCCAACAGTAGTGCCGGAATTCAGCCATGCGCTGGCTGCATGACTTCTTCTCCTGCAGGGCTGCCATGTCCTCTCTTGCTTGCCTGGACTGGGCCCGGGTAGCGTCCTCTGGGGCTTATAGTCTCCTCTGTACGAGGCCAAAGGCATCAGAGCCACCTATCAGTTCCCCACTATCGCCTCTACAAACATAAGAGAGGGCTGGGGCTTTCTTGCTATCTGCCCTCCACTGTCTCAGAAGTCAGTTGGTCCTTGGGATGCCCTTGGCTGACGACTTAATCTACCCCTATGGCAGCTGAAGGGAAGCATTTCTGATATGAACAGCCTTCTGGATTGTGTGTGCAGGCAAAACACCCATACGTATAAGAGAAAAACGAATCCTTTTTTTAAGGCGCTGAAATAAAAGAGTGCTCAAGCTAGCACCCTACATCTAGAAAAAGATCTTTTGGGATAAAGGGGAAAATCTAGACATTGTCAGTTGAAAAAAAACATCAGAGAAGGTCATGCCACTGGGCCTGGGGGCAATCTAGACAGGCTCTGGTAACACAGGCCAGGAGGAGGGCTTCCTGAGAAGCCACTCAAGCCATACTTTTCCCTGAGTCATAAGCAAATGGAATCTTTGTTCTCCTTATTCCTCATTTAGCCCCAAATATGGTTTTGCACGAGGCTAGGTTCTCAGGCTCCTGGTTTTTGGCTGTACCAGAGAAGGAGGAAGACTTTAGGGCAGGTCTGGGACCCTCCCAACCTGAAGACAGGAAGAGTTTCCTTGAAGTCAGCTTCCTATGTCATGTTTAGGCCCACGGGAAACAGAAATGGAGAGTGGGACAAAGACCACGCATGACTGTGAAGCCCTGCTTCCATACGAGGCAAACAATGTCAAGATGGTCTGTCACCCAAGCAGTCAGCTGTGCAGGCTACTGGGAAGGGACAGTCATACGAGGAGTGACCTCTAATAACCCCACGGAGTTATTTCCACTGGACTTTGACCGGGAGGGGAAAGACCCAAAAAAACCACCTGCTGCCACTGACTCCTTCCATTAAACAGGAGCAGGAACCACAGAAGACAGGAGATTATAAGGATATTTTAAAGCAGATCTTCCACATGACCCTGCTATACCACTCCTGGCTGTGCATCCAAAGGACTCAGGAACATCCCAGGGACAGCTGCACATCAGCGTTTATCGTAGCTGTGTTCACAATAGCTGAGCTACAGGAGCAGCCTAAGTGTTTGACAAAAGAGGAACGGGTAGAGGATACACACAATGGATTTCTGTCAGCCACACAGTATGTCATTCGCAAGAACAGATGTAACTGGAAATAACCAGATGAATTAATACAGTCTCGAACGTGCACACACACACACACACACACACACACACACACACACACAATCCCTGACAGCACTTCAGTTCCATTAAAAAAGCTGTGGCCCTGGGTCCAGCCATGATGGGATTTGGATCACAGTGTGCTAAAGGCTTTTCCACCTGGAGATCGAATGTAAAACAAAACACGGGCACATTAGGCTTTGGTGGTGCTATTTTGATATTTTCCATTACTACAGTAAACTTGAAGACCATTTGTTTATAAGGTTTATGGTTTCCATGATTTTTGTTTTGTTTTGTTTTTTTCAAGACAGCGTTTCCCTGTGGCCTGGCTGTCCTGTAACTCACTCTGTAGACCAGGCTGGCCTCGAACTCACAGAGCTCGGCCTGCCTCTGCCTCCCACACGCAGAGATCAAAGGTGTGCATCCCATGCCCGGCTTAGTTCTGTGATTTATAAGTTCTGTGTGTTTTGTTACAGGTCCCCTTCTGAACTTCTGCTTGGGGGACACTGCCCTGCCTTGTGCTCCCCTATAGGAGTCTATTTCACTTGTAAATTTAGATACAACTATTTTAAAACCCCAAGAGAAATGGTGTGGTTTTGGTATCGTTAGAGAAAGAGGCAATGTGTCATTTGCAGAGACTAGTGTCCTTTTAAAATCATCGTCCCCGATATATTTTTTAAATGGGCATTGGTTCTTTTATTAATTATTGTTTTATTTACATTCCAAACTTTGTCCCCCTTCCCGGTCCTCCCCCCTTTGTTTCTGAGAGAGGGTGCTCCCTCTTACCACCCTCACCTACCCATGCACCCCTACTCACCCCCTTCCCTGGGGCATCAAGTCTCTACAGGATTAGTCACATCCTTTCCACTGAGGCCAGACAAGGCAGCCCTCTGATACATATGTGCCAGGGGCCACAGATCAGCCCAAATGCTTTTGGACTGGTGGCTTAGTCTCTGGGAGCTCTGAAAGGTTGGGGTTAGTTGATACTTTGTTCTTCCGGGGTTGCCATCCCCTTCAGCTCCTTCAGTCCTTCCCCTAACTCTACCTGACCTCAGTCCAATGTTGGCTGTGAGTATCTGCATCTGTCTCAGTCAGGGGCTGGTAGAGCCTCTCAGAGGACAGCCATGCCGGGCTCCTGTCTGCAAGCACAACATGAAAGTAGTAATGGTGTCAGGGTTTGGGGCCTGCCCATGGGATGGATCTGAAGTTACACTTATCACTGGATGGCCTTTCCTTCAGTCTCTGCTCCGTTTTCGTGCCTGAATTTCTTTTAGACATTCTGAGTCAAAAACTTTGAAGGTGGGTTGGTGACCCCACCCCTCCACTGGCAGCCATGTCTATCTCCTGGAGGAGTCTCTTCAGGCTCCATCTCCTGACTGTTGGGCATTTCAGCTAAGACCGTCCCCATTGAGTCCTGGGAGCCTCTCACATCCCAGGTCTCTGGGACTTTCTAGAGGTTCTTTCTGCTCCCACCCTCTCGCTAATAGTTTTAAACTGATATTCCTATTTTAAAATGTATATCTTTGTTCATTTTTTGGGGAAGGGGGTCCCAAGTGCTAATCAGAAGGCAACTTGAGGGAGTGGGGGCTCTCTTCCCACCATGTGGGTCCCAGGGGTCAGGCTCAGGCTGTCAGGATTGGCAGCAAGCTCCTCTATTTACTGAGCCCTTTCACCAGCCCAAATTACTGTAAACTATGCTTTTTTTAAATTTAAAAGAAATTAAAACTTCAATACTTATTATTAGTGTGAGTATATGAATGTGTGTTTATGGTGTGTGCGTGTGTGTGTGTGTGTGTGTGTGTGTGTGTATAGGTTTGTGGAGTTGGTTCCCTCCTTCTACCTTGACATTTCAACAAAATGGTGCTGAAGCAGTTTGTCTCAGTCAGGGTTTCTATTCCTGCACAAACATCATGACCAAGAAGCAAGTTGGGGAGGAAAGGGTTTATTCAGCTTACACTTTCACATTGCTGTTCATCACCAAAGGAAGTCAGGACTGGAACTCAAGCAGGTCAGGAAGCAGGAGCTGATGCAGACGCCATGGAGGGATGTTACTTACTGGCTTGCTTCCCCTGGCTTGCTCAGCCTGTTTTCTTATAGAACCCAGGTCTACCAGCCCAGGGATGGCTCCACCCACAATGGGCTGGGCCCTCCCCCCTTGATCACTAGTTGAGAAAATGCCTTACAGCTGGATCTCATGGAGGCATTTCCTCAACTGAGGCTCCTTTCTCTGTGATAACTCCAGCTGTGTCAAGTTGACACACAAAACCAATACAGTTAGACCTTCATTTGAAAAAGTGCCTCAGCTAAGTCTCACACCTTTTCCATAAACGAACAAAGTGGATCAGGGCTTGGAGGCAACACTAGAAAGACGTGGGAGGAGCCCTTAGACTTAGTAGCCCACAGCAAAACAAAACAAAAAAAACCCATCACCACCACCACCACCAATAGCGAAAACCGCAGCCAGGGATGCAGGTAAATATGAAAAGACAAGCTGTCATGTGGAGAGGACATTTGAAAAGCACCATCCAACCAAGCCATGCACATAACCAACACTTGAAGGATTCTTCAGATTCAATGACAAAACCCAAGCATTCTCCCAGTTACAATATGGTAGAAAGATGCTAGATACCCCAAAGTGGAGGCGCGGCTGGCTCGCTGGCCTCCAGGAAAGCCCTCTGCGTGGTTCACTCTTGGGGAACCGCAACGTAAAATAATAAAGAGTAAAGAAATCATTTTATGTTTGGGAAAATCGGTGGAGCCGGAGATCAACATTTTAAATGAAGGAAGGCAGAACCAGAAAGACAAGTGCCACTGGTTTTCTCTCTTCCTCAGAGTTGATAAATAGGGGCTGGAACATTCCCATGGATGGGGCGGTAGAAGGGGGACTCTGGAAGGGAAATCAGAGGGAAGAGGAGGGGAGGCCAGAGAGCAATAGGGAGGGAATGTGTCCAGAAAGCATTACACATGGATGAAAATGTCATTGTGAAGTTCATAGTTTTGCACAGTTAATACATGTTAGTAAGTGTTAATGAGAAACATTACCAGGGTAGAATGATCAAACCTGCCCCCAGCCCTGGCGAGGATATGGGTGTCTGGCTCCAAGGGCTGCTGCTGAGAACGGAACTTAGACAAACTAGAAATCAGTTTGTCAGTTTCTTAGAGCAAACACAGAGATACCCAGAATTACACTCTTGGCCATTTATCCCGGAGTAGTAGGAATTTACACAAGCATGTGCACATGTGCACACACACACTCACATGCACACACACATACACACACACATACTCATACACACGTGAACACACACAAACTTTGTAACAATTTAAACCTGGGTGACTAGTTAGAACACAGAGCATCTACACAGAACATGGAGAGACATTCAGCTGCAAGAAGGGAAGAGATATGGGCACCTGCCTCCCATTTCTAGAGAATTCTCCAAGAGGGAAAAGCTCTCCCAAAAGTTGTCCCTGAAAGAGCCCACATTCACACAGCACACAATCAGTGGTACAGTTCCCCACAGACAGCAGGCCTGTGGGTCCCTGGGGGCTGAGGCTGTGCGAAAGGCTTTGTCTACAAAGGGCAGCCCAAGGGTTCTGGTGCCGCAGGAACCCTAAGTCTACTGCTGAGATGCTGCTGAAATGTGGGGAGCTACTACTATTGAGAGATCCCTCTCCTTACTTTCCCCCTTCCTTTCTCCTCCCTCACCCTCACAACTGTATGTGATCTGTCATTATCTTAAGAGCCTAACTGGACAAGCACACTCAGTGTATTCCCTCCCCCACCTGAGTAGTCTGTCCGGGGAACCGAACGCATCCTACTTTGGTGGCAAATTCTCCTCAGCCCCGTCCACAAGGGGCCTGCCTGGTATGAAGGCAGCCTGGAATTTTTCATTCCTAACCCTGTCATGGTCCTGACCCACAGTTCCCATGTAAGTCACCTGGGAACGTGTCAGAGATGGAGGCCTCTGAGGCAGGTGGAGTTTGGATTTCAGTACTCTGGGTGGCTCTCCTGGTAAGGTACCCCATGGTAGAGAACCATGTGCCCTTTGGTTCTGATTGGTGTGAGGGTCAGCTATGGTCTGTTCAAGGTCACCAGCTACTTGAGTGGCAGAGTTGGGACTAGCACAGGTCACCTGAGGAGAATGAGGTAGTGTTTACCTCAAATATTTACTTGCCAATCTTCCTGTCACAAGCCCTTGCTAGGAGGTGGGGTTGTGGGAGGGGTGGGGTTTGTCATTCACCAGAAAGTTCTCTTTTCACTTCCTCGGTCACAACCGGAGATCCTGTCTCCACCTGAAACAGCCCCCTGCCCTTCAGAGAAGGATGGTGGGTGGGACACTCCTTTAGCCGCCTGATTCCGGTTTTCCAGGTTTTCCTTTATTCTCAGCACATCCCTTTCTCCTCTCTGTAGTGAGCACTCCTGTGGCTCCTCCTTAAGCTGCCACCGTGCCCACAGACACGACAAATGTGGTCCCCAGGAGATGGCGACATGCCCATAGATTCTGCCATTCCCAAGTGTGCTCCCAAGGTGACAAGTGCCTGAGTTGGGTCCTGAGTATGCCCAGTGGAGTCTCTGCTGTTCCAAGTCTGTCTCCAGTGTGTCCCCTGCCCCTGAGTCCTAGATGCATCCTGGTCTCATGTCTCATGCCTCTTCTAGCTTGACAGGGGACTCGACATGCTGGTCTGTGGGTCTCCTGCACCCCATCCTTGTCCTCATCTTTGGCAATTCTACAAGGAGAAGACATGTTTCCCCAACAAGATGTGGTCTCATCTACACACAGGGAAACTGGACACTGTGGGCTTTTTTCCTCTGGATTCCTGTCATCAGGAGGCTTCTTGCATGCTACTTTCTTAAGGACAAAAATTAAATAGTGTGTGGAGGGGGGTTGGGGGGTGGAGAGATGGCTCAGTGGTTAAGAGCTCTGACTGCTCTTCCAAAGGTCCTGAGTTCAATTCCTAGCAACCACATGAAGGCTCACGACCATCTGTAATGAGATCTGATGTCTTCTTCTGGTGTGTCTGAAGAGAGTGACAGTGTATTCATATACATAAAACAAGTCTTAAAAAAAAAGATGTAGTGTAGAAAACAATCTGAAGACGCATACAGATGGGGTTTCTCCGGGGGCTAACTGACTACCTTCTATCCCAGACTTATGTCTCAGCAGGACACAGACAAGCCCTGTCCACCTGCCAAGGCCAGGGAAGGACAGAACTATTCCCTAGGGGCTGCTGGGAGCCTTTGCTGTGCCCTTCCCTTGGGAATGTGAAGGCAGCACTAGGGAAAGACAACTGAGCTGAACTCTAATCCGATTAGAACAGCTTAGGGGGCTGTCTTTTTCTGGCACCTGCTGGTCACCCCTAAAGTGTCCTCAGTGACCCCAGGGCTGGGATTTAGCTAGATATTTGTCAGCCCTGGTCTCCTTGGGCTTCTCAGTAGGTCCCTAAGCACCCTGGCCACGGCTGCATGCTTGCCTTGTCCTACAAGGGCAGGGACAGGCCATAGGCCAAGGGCACAGGGTCAAGCCTGCTTTGGCTGCTGGTGCCTTGAGCTTGACTCCAGCTTATGGGTCTTAACACTTGAAGTGGACACAGGGCCTCAGCAGGATGGATTTCGGGTCCTTGGAGACCGTGGTGGCCAACTCTGCCTTCATTGCTGCCCGAGGCAGCTTTGACGGAAGCAGCACTCCGTCTTCCCGAGACAAGAAGTATCTGGCCAAGCTCCGGTTGCCCCCGCTGTCCAAGTGCGAGGGTCTCCGTGACAACATCAGCCTAGAGTTTGAGAGCCTGTGCTCAGAGCAACCCATTGGCAAGAGGCTCTTCCAACAATTCTTGAAGGCAGAGGAGAGGCATGTACCAGCCCTGGAGCTCTGGAAGGACATTGAGGACTACGACACTGCTGATAATGACCTGCGGCCACAGAAGGCTCAGGCCATCCTGGCTGAGTACCTGGACCCACAGGGCAAACTCTTCTGCAACTTTCTGGACCAGGGCATGGTGGCAAAAGTGAAGGAAGGGCCAACCGGGAGCCAGGATGGTCTCTTCCAGCCTCTGCTGCAGGCTACACTGGAGCACCTGAGCCAGGCTCCCTTCCAGGAGTACCTGGAAAGCCTGTATTTCCTGCGGTTTCTTCAGTGGAAGTGGTTGGAAGCCCAGCCCATAGGTGAAGACTGGTTCTTGGACTTCAGGGTCCTAGGGAAGGGGGGCTTTGGGGAAGTGTCTGCCTGCCAAATGAAGGCGACAGGCAAGATGTATGCCTGTAAGAAGCTCAACAAGAAAAGGCTGAAGAAGAGGAAGGGGTACCAGGTAAGGATCCCAGCAAGCAGTAGGATGCCCTAGGCTAGAGGGATGGTAGAATGTGGACTACCCGAGACTCCTGTGGCGGTCTACATGGGCTTAGCTACTGTGCATGTGTGCTGTCTATTGGACTTCCCTGGCTCAGACAGCCACCGGCAGGACTGTGCTCAGGAGCAGTACAGAGGGAAACCTGCAGCGGGGCCTGTATCCGATTACCTAGAAACCTTCCCATAATATGTAGCTCCTGTTGTGATTACATAGAGAGAGAGAGAGAGAGAGAGAGAGAGAGAGAGAGAGAGAGAGAGCGAGGCAGTCCTCTGTGAAGAGGCACTGTTCACAAGAGGCAGAACCCATCTGCAAGGCTGCGGTTGCAGGACCCTTTTCCCCAAACACAGGTTTCCAGGGGATGAAAGTGAGTGGAGGACATAGGCAGGCTGCAGGTATTTCATTGCCTTCTCTGTTGTCGTCAGTGTCTACTTAAGGCAGGATCAGCGAAAGCAGCTTATTGTCCAGGGGACACAGCTCTCCGCAGCCCTGCTGTATGCTACAGATAATGCTGTGAAACTCTTAGGGATGGACACCAGCCCCCCAGCAGGTCCCTGAGACTTTAGGGTTCAAACAGCAGATGCAAATGGAGGCGAATCCAGGTGCCTTTACCAGGGAAGTGGAGATGTACCTCACAGAGGTCTAATGCTAATCTTTAAAGAATAGCTTTATGGGAGAGAGGGAAGCAGGGAGAGACTGGGAGAAAAAACTACACTCAGGATGTATGTAATTCATTACAGAAAAACAAAAGAGGTCATGGTATATGAAAGATGTAGTTTCCTTCCTTCTTTCCTTCTTTCCTTCCTTTCTCCCTTCTTCTCCCCCCACCCCAGGGTTTTTCAAGACAGATTTCTCTGTAGCCCTGGCTGTCCTGTAATTCACTCTATACACCAGGCTGACCTCAAACTCAGAGATCTGCCTGCCTCTGTCTCCCAAGTGCTTGGATTAAAGGTGTGCACCACCGCTGCCCTGCTGAAGGTGTATTTTCCAAAGGGTCTTGGTGATTGATTTTGTTTTGAATTTGGGGCTCTTCATAAAAATTGGAAAATGCTTTAACTTTTTCACTTTTATTTAAAGTATCTCAATTAGGGGCTGGAGAAATGGCTCAGTGGTTAAGAGCACTTACTGACTGCTCTTCCAAAGGTCCTGAGTTCAATTCCCAGTGACTACATGGTGGCTCACATATAGTAATGGGATCCAATGCCCTTTTCTGGTATGTCTGGAGACAGTTACAATGTACTCATATGCATAAGATAAATAATTAAAGTATCTCAATCAAAAGGGACAAAACTACATACTTAAAAAATAGCAGCTTTTTGCTTGTGTACAGTGGTGCAGACCTTTGGTCTCCGTACTCATGAGACAGAGGTGGTGGTGGCTGGGCTTGTGTGCGTTCAGTGGCCCACATGGAGAGTTCTAGGAGAGCCAGGGCTACGTAGTGAGACCATTGTCTCAAAATGACATGCACATAAATAACTGCAGCTTTGTGGAACTGTAATTCAAGTCCTGGGCCACCCACATGGACAGGCAACCCAATACAACACTTTTTAGACTTCAGTATCCAGGGGGACATGACATACGGTTCTCACATAAAGCAGGCTCTCCTGGAAATTCAGGCTGCATTGGGAGCTGGCTGGACACAAGAGAAGACTGGATGGAGTGTGTGTGTGTGTGTGTGTGTGTGTGTGTGTGTGTGGTGTGTGGTGTGGGGGAGGGGTTATGGTGGTGTGAGGGAGGGGCTATGGTGGTGTGGGGGAGGAGCTATGATGGTATGGGGGAGGGGCTATGGTGGTGTAGTAGACAGGGTAGTGATAGAGATATTCCAGTCAACTCCAAGGCTATGTCCCTGAATGTGTGCCAGATTTCAGACACATCACAAGCCTGTCCTGTGCTGTGCCCAGCATGCAAGGTGTTTTCCACAGTGCATTCTTGAACATCACAATTCTGCTTCCAGGGCGCCATTGTTGAGAAGAGGATTCTGACCAAAGTTCACAGCAGGTTCATTGTGTCTCTGGCCTATGCATTCGAGACCAAGACAGACCTCTGTCTGGTGATGACCATCATGAATGGAGGTGACGTGAGGTAAAGGCGTGCAGACTTACTTGGGACTGCTTTTGACTAGGGTTCATGTCTGGTGGGGCCCAGGATGTAGGGTTTACCTGACATTACACACGCTCAAGAGTGTCCATGACAGTTGGGGACAGGCGACAGAGGCCATGTGGTGTTGCTGATAGCTGTGGTGGGGTGTTGTGGGTTGAGAGGGCTGAGAAGTTAAAATTCCATCAGTGCCCAATCCTGTAGGAGGACTGGATAGAGGCCAGCTAGCCTATTGCTTATAGTAGGAGGGTGCCTGCTCTGATGGTGCCCGGGCTAGCCAAGCCTCAGGGTGCTCTGAGGTTGTTCCTGCCATCTTGGGATGTCGGGTTAACGGCTTTCATTGGCCGGGTGACTTCACTCTTTACTTCAGTTTCCTGTTCTGTAAAATGGAGACAAACAGTACTGACCAAGTCGGTGTCAGGAGGATGGGGGGTGAGCCCTGGGGCAGGTGGCACATGCGGTGAGCATGATAACATCCCTGGGTACCTGGTGCAAGAAGCTAACACAGTGAGACCCTGGGGTGCCTTGGGAATGTGGGGTGCCACTAAAGGGAGCTGTAATGTGCAAACCTCTCTGTCCATCTGCTTTTATTTATACTGCCGCCCCAGCAAAACCATCTGCCTTCTCTTCAGATGAGTAACATGGGGTCTAGTAACATGGGTTCTTTGAGAAGAACGTGAGGGCTGTAAGGAATGCTGGGAGATTCTTTTTAGTATCGCATGCTCTGCTCACACGCTCCCTGAGACCTTCTGATTATCATTTAAACCCCTGGTCTGTACCTCCTTTTGCTTCCCCTCCACCCCTGCCACAGCTTAGGCTGTTCACAGCTTCTGGCTATGGGTTTTGCTTCCCTGTAAAGTGCTGAGGTGGCCAGTGTACAGAAGAATGCAAAAATGGACAAACTTCAGGGTTCTGTGGGAAGGGGCTGGGAAGGAAATGCCACTGTCAAGTTCACCCAGGGTTCAAGGTCTGGTGGAGCAGGCCACAGGTATACTTAGAGATTTGGGAAGAGCTCACCTCCCTAGGCCCTGTCTTGGAACTGCTCTGGAGTCGGAAGGAAGGAGGTGTCAGGTAACAGGTTTGTATGTCTGTCTCACAGTTGCCTCTCTAACAGTTATGGGTAAGGTGGCATCTGAGGCCCCCAGCCTTGGGATCTCCAGAGGAACATTGATGCCCGGTCTCAAGGTGACCCTTCTATGCTGATACGTGTGAGCCCTAAGCTCCGAGCTCTCTGTTTCTGCATTTTACTGTCCCTAAGCCTGTGTGCATACCTCCTGTGCCGTTCTGCCCCCAGGTACCACATCTACAATGTAGATGAGGAGAACCCTGGCTTCCCAGAACCTCGAGCGATCTACTACACAGCACAGATCATCAGTGGCCTGGAGCACCTGCATCAGAGACGCATTGTATACCGTGACCTCAAGCCAGAGAATGTGCTTCTGGACAATGATGGTGAGCCCCTGGTATGGATGCAGCCCAAAGGTGCATCTCCAGCCTCTTTGAAAGTCACTGAAGAAGGGCCTACTAGTGTTAGGGTATAACATGGTATAGGCTATGGAGTATGTATGTATGTGTATATGCATATAGATGTACGTGTATGCATGCGTGTGACAGGTGTTACATGTTTGTGTGTAAGGAATATGTGGTATGCCTATTATATGTAAGACACATCTTTGTGGGGAATGGACACGTGTATGTGGCATGTGTGTGTGCATGCATACAGCATGTGTTTTGCTGCTGTGCAGGGGAATACTGCTGAGCCCGGGGCTCACCTGATATCTCTGCTCTACGGAATGCGTGTGACCTCAGCTTGTCTCAACTTTTAGGCAATATCCGAATTTCTGACCTTGGACTGGCCGTGGAGCTGAAGGAAGGGCAGGATAAGACCAAGGGCTATGCAGGGACCCCAGGTAAGATCTGAGCATTGGGGGATGGGAGGCTTGGCATCTGGGAAGAGGCCTTGGGTCATCCTCTCTCCCAGAGCTTGAGGCAGCAGGAGCCCCAAGACCTAAGTGGTGATGGCGGGGGTTGTGGAGCACGGCTCCTTATCCTCTAGAGCAAACAGCGGCAATCAGGTTCTGCCCAGCAGCTCAAGAACTGTTTACTCCCGTCAAGGACAGCCCCTCCCCTGCCTTAGCAGACTCACTAGCTTGTCAAAGCTGCCTCTTTGGTCCCTTGATGGGCGGAGAGAGCACAGGAATTGCACACTCAGTGGTTTCCAGGGCACTGGCACGAGTCTACCTGAGGCATCTTATGGAAGAGCTGGACCCACAGACTCATTTGTAGGTCACGCTACAGAGCACAGGGGCAGGGACATCCTTAGCCAGTTCTTGCTAGGCTTCAGTACAGCTCTGGTAGGTATCCACCAACATACAGTGCAATGTACCTTTCTGTGGGCATGCATACCCGTGTACACACAGCCCTACATATGTGCTTGCTCTCATAGGTGGTGTATACAGGCGTATGTCTTGTAGGCGTGACTGAGTGTGCACATGGAGGTCTTTGTGTGTAAGCACATGTGTGGATGTGCATGAGTCTGTAAGTGCATGTGCATCTGTGCACATATGTGTATCTGCATGTATCTGTTTGTACATGTATGAAGGCACTTAACTCTCTCTGTGTAAAGCACGCATGTTTGTGTATAAAGGCACCTCTCTATATCCTATGACAGTCTGTGCATACATGCAAATACATGTGTGCATCTTTACACATGTGTCTTTGTGCATGTACATGTCTATATACACATTTGTATGTGTGCTATCTCATGCATGAATCTATAGACATATATGTGTACTCATGTGTGAATGTGTACAGGCACCTCTATGAGCATGCTTAGTACATGCATTCACACATGGGCATGCATCTTTGAGTGTATAGGTTTTGTGTAAGATACTTTTGCACATACATGAGTATGTATCTATGTCTAAGTGCACATACATGTAGCCATGTGTGTTCTTCTGCCTTCATGCCCCCTCAGAGGAAAGGAGAGAGGCAGCACAGAAAGCGGAAAGAGGAAACTTGAGTCTGGGTCAGGTGCATGGTCCGGGCCCATGCTTAGTGGCTCTGTGACCTTAGATGGTATGCTTAACCCGTCAGTCTTTGGTTTTAATTCTTACCTCATAGGCGTATGAGGCTGTTTCGTGACCACTACATACCTGGCATTTGTATGCTGCAGATACCTGTATTTAAGCCCCCTTTCTTTATATTCTGATTGTCTTGTATTAGGGCTGACTTCTGGCAGGATTTCTTAGATATGCATTATATTCTCTGGGCTGTCTGGCATCATACTGAACATGAGTCGGGAAGTAAACAGAGTGGGGACAGGATACTACTTTGTGTTGCAGAGTTACCAGGTCTCTGTGCCTTAGGTGCCACCTGAGGCTGTCGCTGAAGTCATGGTGGGTAGAGAGACAGGAACCCTTCCATTCTGGAGTAGGACAGATGCATACTGACCCTCAGGAGGCATGGTGCTTGTCTAACCTTGGCGGGTGCTGAGGGCTCTGTGCAGGCACAGGTGAAGGAGATCCGAGGAAAGGATTCTGGAAATAGCTCAGCTTGAAGCCACCGCCCAGCTTTGTGAAGACACGGCTGTGCTTCCTTGCATGAGCTCAGACTTCATTTGGATCTCCTCAGTTCACTGAAAGTCCCGGGTCTGCTGGAGCAAGATTCAAGACCAGAACTAGTCTTGCTCTGTACTGAGTGCGAGACCCAGATGGCCAGGAGGGGGCGCCATTGCTTGCCTAATCTTGACCTTACAGCGCTTAACGAGATGCAACCGCACCTCTACCCTCCTTGTGAATCTTTTGCCTGGGACCACAGTGTAGGGTCTGGAAATGCTGAGTTAGGGTGCAAACTAGAAGCTGGTATTTCAGGAGCCAGTGAACACTGTTCTAGACAAATCTTCCCCCTCACCATCCCCACACCCTCACAGCTCAGTCCACAACTGTAGGCTGGCATGGGGGATGTTCTTCCTCTGGGACTAGGAAAAGCACACCTCTCTTCTGCTTCCTGCTATGAGGAGATGAGTTCATTACAGAAGAAGCAGAAATACATTTGCTCCTTCATTCAGCAACTCACAGGTGCTGGCAAAAACCCAAAACATGAAGGTAAAGGGTGGCATAACCAGGGCTTAGCCTGGCACAGCCGGAAGTGGTGCTGGGTGAGCACTGGTGATGTTTTCAAGTGAAGTGGCATGCATGGCTCCTGAAAGGGACACTTGACAATTCCCCTTCCAGGAGGGCTAATCACCTAGACGCCCAGGAGCAATTCCATAGGGCTGAGAAGGCAACAGGATGGGTGGGAGGAAATGGTTTATACACCATGTTACAGACGCTGGACATTAATATGTGTGGAGGGCCAGGGAGCCCATGCCTGTGGAGAAAGCCACACCACGGCTGTGCCATCAGGTGCTGTTCTGTGAGTGCATGGGGGAGGGGGTTCAGTTGTAGCTTCACTGTTGCCAATAAAAGAAAGTTCAAGGAACAAAATAATTGAGGATGGCATAGGACTGGGCACCTCCCCACCTGTGTTCCTCAGGCTGTGGCCACAGTCCTGGGTTACTGGACTTGCTCTGGATCACAGGACACAGATCTCACTTTCATATCCTTGTAAAAAGAGAGCGAGAAAGTCCCAGCAGCATCTGTGGCATTCGTCTACCCCATGAGTCACACACAGCACAGTGTCTTGAACGGAGGCTTCACATCCCACAGGAGTCAGACCCCTGACCCTGGCAATTCTGCCCCTGGAAATCGTTGGCTATGTTAGAAGACAGATGGGCATCCAGTGGGCAGTGGGCGGAGTCATGCTTAATGTCCTGCAAGGACAACAAAGAGATCTCTGGCCTCAGAGTCACTGGTCGTGAGACGGCTCATGCCCCTGGGGACCGGGTATCACCAGAGCTTCAGTAGGTCTGTGATTACTGGAGAGACTGTGGGAACAAGTACATTTATGAACCTACGTATGTTCACGGTGGCAGGTTTCATGGCTCCTGAGCTCCTGCGCGGTGAAGATTATGACTTCTCTGTGGACTACTTTGCCCTGGGGGTCACATTGTACGAGATGATCGCAGCCAGAGGACCCTTCCGAGCCCGAGGAGAGAAGGTAGGTGTCGCCTGGGAGGAACCCCTGAAAAGGTTTATTCTTGGGCAGGCCTGGATAAGTGGGTTGTACCAAGGGCCAATTATGGGTGCAGGCTTTCCTGTTCCTGTGTGTTCTTGAGACCTCAAAGTGGAGCTGTTGAGACTCTAAACCTGTCTTTTCCCACCTCAGCCAGCAGGTGGCAGAGCAAACACACACTAGCTGAGACTGGGCACCTCTCCCTGGACAGCGGCTTTCATTAGGTTCTCTTGGTGCAGACTTCATGAGGACACTGGCAGGTCCCTAGCTAACTGCGGGCCACCAGGACAACCACCCCATATACATTTTCTGCTCCTCATTTCTGTTTGCGCAGAGATGGCTGGTCTGGGCCAGAAGCCGGGTACTGTTGCCTAGGTCACAGTAGGGACAGTGTCCATCTACTTGTTGCTAACTTGTTCTCGCCTGAGCTTGCAGCTCTATGCTGTCATGTGATCCTGGACGACTGTGGAGAAGTGTCTGAGTCTCACAGGCCTCCTCAGTGGCAGGCGTTAGGGCAAGCTGTGTGCTCTAACATTCATTCAGTTTCCATAGGCTGCATTTGTTCTGCCTGTGCCTATCAGAGAGATGATGGTGGATCGGTTTTACAGCAGGGGGTGTCTGGGGAATAAGCCACACTGTGTTTGCCATACACTTTGGGTGTGGGGAGCTTTGTTTGGGAGACTCCACCAAAGCTGATGGGAAGTGAGGCAAGCTCTCCCACTTAGGTTACTCTCAGATGGTTTAGTAGCATCATGCCCAGCCAAACTTCAGCAGAATCTTTTGCTTCGGGTCATTTTCCGTGCAGTGGCAGAGCAGCTGTGTAAGCACGTGGATAAGTGAACCAGCACCACCCTTAAAGACAGCCTTGGTGGCTGGGGGCTTCACTTGTCGACTCTGTTTCTTTGTCCTGAGATCGGAGAGCCTTTCAATGCCAAGCCACCCGGGAGGGGCCCACTGAACGCCATCAGCCATCCCCACCCGGGCGAGGGTCAGCACCAAGGCTTGGGGCTTGTCCAGGGTTCAAGTGAAGCGGTGTGTTTGCCCACCACGCAGGTAGAGAACAAGGAGCTTAAGCAACGGATCATCTCAGAGCCGGTGAAATACCCAGAGAAGTTCAGCCAGGCCAGCAAGGACTTCTGTGAGCTGCTGATGGAGAAGGACCCGGAGAAGCGCCTAGGCTTCCGGGATGGAACCTGCGATGCTCTGCGGGCAAACATCCTCTTCAAAGACATCAGCTGGAGGCAGCTCGAAGCCGGTATGGGGGGCGGTGCCATAAGTCTGAGAGGGCACAGGGACCCCTGGTGGCATGTGTCACCCACAGGGTCAGACAGGCAGCAATCAGGTGGGAAATGCATGTGACAAACAGTGAGGAAACTCTGAGCCCACATCATGGTATTTGCCTTACATTCACCCTTGAGAACACACATGCACACATGCACATGCACACACCACACCACGTCACACACAGGACATATAGGCATGCACATGCACAGGTATATGCCTATGCACATGAGCTCACGCACAAGCAGCTATGCATGCATGGAGACACAGAAACGCGTACATGTGATGTGCTGCACACACAGTATCCTGTGGCTGCAGTGACATGACAAACGCTGTGGAGTGAATGAACTTCTCATAGGTGGATAGACTCTGCATCACTTGAATCCTGGGATCCCTGGGATAAAGGGTGTGGAATACAGGATGAGTCAGGAACCATAGGGACGAGAAGATTCTTCCGAGAGAAGTTACTTTTGGGTGGAAGAGCTAAGCACTTCATCTGAAGATGGCTACACTTGGCAGAGCTGTCTTGAGGCCCTGAGGCCAGGAAGAGTCCTGGCTCAGGAGGTCTAAGGATATCTTCTGGGGGGAAAGGGAGTAGTGGGGCACAGGAGACAGGATAGGCGTGTTGGAGAAAGTCAGGAGGTCATGCTTCCATGAGAGCAGCCAGCCTGGACCAACACAAGACTGTTGTGAAGCCAGAATTAATGGTTTATGTACAGCAGGGTTGCAAGGTATGGTCAAAATGCCCCGAGGAAGCCAGGGCAGGAGGTTAGATGAGTTGAGTTCACATCTGTGCTCTACAAGACCAACAACTGCATCCTGTAGCTTCTGTTAAGAAGTGAAGCTGTCTGGGGAGGGAGAATGCGGGGTTCAGTTGACACCTGCCACTCTGATGCCTACCTGGGGCCAGGTAAGATCTCTGAGTCTGGAGCTGCAGAGAAGGTGTGGTTGCCATGGGGGCCCTGGTGTAAGGGGTTTCAAGATGCTTGGCTCATGAGGAGACATTAGGGGCAGGTCACAGGAAGGTCTAGGAGGCAAGAGCTGAGATTTCTTTTAAAAGGCTTCCTAGATGGCATAAAGAATCAGAGGTGCAATGCCAGCATTGGGTAGCTGAGGCAGGAGGATTGAGATTTCAGTCCAGCCTGGGAAACACCCACCTACCCGCACCCACCCACCCACCCATCTACACACCTTTTTAACTAGATCCGCACATCTTTTTACGCTGTCTGTGGTCATCTAGTCTGTGAGTACTGAGCGTGCAGGTCGGGGCTGCTTAAGGATGCTGGCTTTTCCTGTCAGCATTGGGAAGAGCAGCAAGTCTTCTGTATGTCTACGGGACCCTTTGGCTCTGCAGTTTCCTCACCATGAGTCTCTCTGGTCTGTTTCCTGTTTCTTTACAGGGATGCTCATCCCTCCGTTCATTCCAGACTCTAAGACTGTCTATGCCAAGAACATTCAGGACGTGGGTGCCTTTTCCACAGTCAAGGGTGTGGTCTTTGACAAATCGGACACAGAGTTCTTCCAAGAATTCGCCTCTGGCAACTGCTCCATTCCCTGGCAGGAAGAGATGATTGAGACCGGGATCTTTGGGGACCTAAACGTGTGGCGCCCAGACGGTCAAATGCCAGATGACATGAAGGGAATCACCACTGAGGAGGCAGCCCCTACAGCCAAGTCAGGAATGTGTCTCATCTCCTAGCCAAGTGTTTGAGGAAAGCATGGATCTGGTTGTATAAAGAGAGGAAAGTGTACAGAGCTCAGGGGAAGAGAATGACCCTGGTGTCAACCTGTGCCCACCCCATCCAGGTCACCATGCAACCGTGTCTCCATGTGGAGCAAGCAAGACTTTCAGTCCAGACCCTACAGACAGGACAGTCCATTTCTTTTGTCCCATTTCATCCAAAAGAGACAAAAAAGACCGCAGATTGAATAATAAGGTGTAAATGCTCAAAGAACCTCTATGTATAGATGTGCAGCAGGCCAGGAGCTTGATGACCAGAGACTCACATTTAGCATGGATCTCCTGGCACTTGGACCTGTTTGCTCCTGGTCAGCTCAGGGTTGCAGGCACTTGTGCATCCCAAAGAGGGCTGTACTCAGGGTACCCACTCCAGACCACTCCTTGCCTGGTTCCTGCCTCCTAAGCTGCCTTTACTGGTCACTGCCTACTCTCGTGGACCCCAACTTGGGGATATTGATTCTTCAGGGAGTAGAAAGGATGGAAGGGCCTGGTCTTAGCTGAGAGTCACTGCCTACTCTCAAGAAGCAGAGACAGCTACCTCAGGCAGCTACAGTCTCTATCATCAGTCCACACGACATGTGGTATATGTCACAGTCACATCACATGTGGTGGGGGCCCAAGTCCTTACATGCTAATGCCATGCGTGGTGGATGCCGAAGCAAAGACATACCATATGTGGTAATTGCCCGAGTCCTTACACAGCCATCACACCTGTAATGAGTGTCTGTGTTCTCAGGCCATCTTTGTACCCCTATCCTCCCCCTTTTTGGGAGGGAAGGTGACCTACATATACCTAAAATTTGGAAAGATTTCTGGATGAAGCTGACACTGAAACACAACACTGGACCAGTGTCCCCAAAGTATATGGGGTACAAGCCCCTGTCAAGAGTATGTCATCGATAAACCCCAGGACAACTGCATTGTGGAAGATCCCAGATGTTGCTATGGAGATGCCTTGCACACATGGATATCCTGGGACTAATGTTGAATGCTAAAGAAGTCCACACCAGATTTCTGCTCTTCTCAGAGAATCTAACACTGTACAATTTGGGGTGCTCTGGAAGGGCCTTGTGGAGGTGACCATACCTTCTGGACCATGGTCTTTGGGACCCAGTAGTCCTGTAGCTGATTAGTGCTGAGTGCAGTAGATAAGACAAATCATCCCTTTCTCCTCCCCTCCACCCTCTAGTCTAGGGCATCACACTTGTTCCAAATACTTGGATGTATATTTCATTTCACTATGTTCTGGAGCTCAATTTAATGTGCTCTGGGTTGAAGATCCTGGCAATCTCATCCTGGGCTTCACTGGGGTGGGAGAGTGTGTGAAGGTGAATTTCTAGGTGAATTTCTGCAGCCACGGCTGGTTTCAGAGAGTCCTGGTCCTTGTTACACGCTAGCCATCATCCCTGCTTGGCTTGCCTAGAACTCTTGGACTTGGTAGTGGAGCCGGTGTGGCTACATAGGCTCTGAGTCAGGTCCTCTCACCCTGCACTGTAGACACAAGAACAAGACAGTCCAGTTTGAACTTCAGACAAATAGTGAAGACTGTCAGTATAACGTCTCAGTAGTATTTGGGGCAGACGTCTACTAAAACTCCTCATTGTTGGGAACTCAGATTTCACTAGATGATCTGTAGGTCTTTTTAAAATCTGGATCTAGCTGGCCCATTGCAGACTCACCAACAAGCAGGGATGAAACTGTTGGGAGCAATGCTGCTTTGCTTCGACGTCTCTTAGGGTCTAATCAGGAGAGGCCTTTTCTCTCTCTGGTCCACTCATGGACATAAAGCTCGAGTGTCACTCAGAGACTTGCTCTGGACCTCCAGCTGCCCTATGTGTGGTTGTGTGTGCAGGACACTACTAGCTACATCAGAGGCGATGCTGAGAGGAGAAGGATGAGTTGCTTGCTCTGTGTTCTCTGGGTGGAAATTTTAGCCAACTCCTCATCCTAGAGGTTTCTTGGACGTAGGCATTCTTTCAGGAACAGTAACTCTTTGGCCTGAAGAGATGTCCCCATCCCCACTGTTCCTCCTCACACCTAGAGCTTATAGACTCCTATGTCCTAGAGCTCAAGTCTTGCCTGGACACTGACCCCACAGTTGGTGGCCATCTTGGTTATAATCTCCCAGGAAGACAGATAGCAGAAGATCATCACCATGAATGCGGCTCTATGGGTCTGTGCTAGGACTTCTGCAAAAAGGACATGAACATGAGGAGCTGTCCCTAGGACTGGAAACCAACTTGGAAGCCCTGTGAGATGTAGGTTGTCTTGTACTGTGGTCACCAGCATGCCTTAAGTGGTTTCACTTGTGGTGAGCTTCATTTTTGCAACAACTCTAATGATTCTTCACCCACAGGAGGGACCTGGCAGAGGAGGGACCTCAGACTAGATAAAGATGACTCTGGAAGTTGAAGGTCATCTAATGAAAATCATGAGAGGGCCATCAACAGTAGGGCATGTGAGTTTCTGCAGCATATTATTAGACATGGATTTGGAACTTTATTCTAATCAAGGGTGATGAATCTCTCTAGCAGGTCCTGAAGTTCTTCCCAAACCCGAAGCTATGTTACAAGTGGTCTGAGAGACTAAGCACCCAAGTTCCTGGGTGCTGTTTGAGGAAGGTTTAGCATATGCCCGAAAGTCTGTGTTTTGGAAGTTTTACCTCCACTGAGGTAATGTGGGTAGTGGAAGGGACCTTTAAGAGGCAGAGCCCAGGAGCAGAGCCTTGGTCTTTGGGGAAGTACCTTGGAAAGACTTATAACTATGTCTGTAGGGTTGTGTCTTGTCTGAAAGAGAGTATAGGCCTGAGTCTGACCTCTGAGCCCCTTGTCTTCCTGTTGGTCCACCTTCTCTTACACAGCTGTGTGTTCTCAAACAAATAGGGTCACTCATCTTGGCTACCCAGCCTCCAAACTGTGGGGTAAATGAACCTCTTGATAAACTACCCTGCTGTGGTATTTTGTCATAGCAATGGTGACTGTCAACTTCAGAATTTTAAATTGATTCAAAGTAGACTTCTGTTTCCAGACAAGATGACACATACACACATTATGGTGGTTGAATAGGAATGGCCCCCAGAGGCTCATATATTTGAGTGGTCATTAGGGAGTAGAGTTACTTGATGAGGATTAGGAGGCATGGTCTTATTGGAGTAGGTGTGGCCTTGTTAAAGGAAGTGTATTTATGGAGGTGGGCTTTGGGATTTCAAATACTCAAGACAGGCCCAATGGCTCTCTCTTTCTTCTGCCTGTGGATCCAGATGTAGAACTCTGAACTACTTCTCCAGGTTCATGTCTGCATGCATGCTTCCTACCATGATGATAAATGACTGGATCTCTGAAACTACAAGCAAGCTTCAAGGGAATGTTTTCTTGTATTAGAGTTGTCATGGTCTTGTCTTCTCACAGCAATGGGACACTCACTAAGATAGAAAGAAGCTGGCACCAGGGAGCAGGGTATGTTGTAATAGGCTTGACCATGCTGCTTGCTGGAAGAGTGTGAAGTTTGGATTAGGAAAGCAGTTGAATGCTTTTGGGGTTTAATGGGCCATACAAGTAGAAACAGGGAAGACAGTGGTGCTGAGGGCAAGAAACATAGATTATGATGGCTCAGGTTGAGATTTTCCTTGACCTAGAGACTGTTCTTGTGATATTTTGGCAAAGAATGTGGTTGCTTTTTGCCCTTGTCTGAGAAGTCTGCTTGAGGCTAAATATAAGCCTCATTTGGATTAATGGCGTTGGCAGAGGAGATTTTAAAACAGCCTAATATTTATTGACTGTGTTGCCAGCCAGTCTTTTACAGATCTATAATGAAGAGGAGCAAGCTGAGCAAGAAAAAAATTTAAATGTACAGTTAGAGGAGAAAGGGGGCACCAGAAAGTGCAATGGAGTTAAATGGGATAAAGGAGGGGTAACCTCATGGCAGGACTCCACCTAGCTCAGCTTCTTACTTGTAAAAAGGAATTGGAGAAAATCTTAGGCAGCAAGGGAAATGGTCAACAACAGGAAGCAAATGATGCAAATGTTATAGAACGAGGGGCCATGTTCCAGCCCCAGCAAGCAGCAGAACTCGGCAGCTTCTGCCACATGGTTTGGCTTTAGAGTTAAGGATACAAGAAAGGAGTTATGAAATCCTCCTCCAAGATTAAAGGAAGCCTATGAAGCCAGGCATGTGTCAAGGGTGTCCCTGCACAGAGACTCAGAGAGTCCATTGCTGATGCACAGAGACCCATTGCTTGAAACTGTGATGGTGAAGCCTGGATTGCCTTGGAATCCCCAAGAGCTCGAGGATGCCAGAGCCATGGGGTACCTGCCAAGGAAAGCTGCTCACAGGGAGTGGAGCCAACCCACAAGGGAGAAGTGTGCTGCCGTCAACGAAGCTGAAAGGAGTTGGAGATCTGAAGAGTATTTTGACATCAGACATGGAGATACAGAGTTTGGAGTTTGGCCAGCTGGTTTTCTGTTTTGCTTTGGTTCAGTATTTCCTCACCATGCTTCCTTTTCTCCCTTTTGGAATGGTAATGTATATTTTGTGCCATTGTATGTTGCAAGTGTGGTTTTTTTTTTTTTTTTTTTTTTTTTTTTTGGTTTTGATTTTGCAGGGGATTACTGTTAAGAGATTTCCATGACTCTCAGAAGAGACTGAACTTTTAAACAGTGTTGAGACTCTGATAGACTATAGGGACTTTGGAAGTTGGACTGAATGCATTTTTTCACTCTATCTATAGACTTATAGGGGTCAGGGAGTGGAATATGGTGGTTTGAATAGGAATCACCTCCATAGACTTGAATGTTTGAATGTTTGGTCATTAGGGAGTAGCTACTTAAGAGAGATTAGGAGGTATGGGTTTGGAGTGAGTGTGACCTTGTTGGAATAGGCGTGGCCTTGTTGGAGTGGGTGTGTCATTGGTGGGTGGGCTTTGGGAGTTTCAAATGCTCAAGCCAGGCCCCGTGTCTTTCTCTTCCTGATGCCTGTGTATCTGGATGTAGAACTCTTAGCTAACTCTCCAGCATCATGTCTACCTGCATGCCACCCTGCTTCCTGTCATGACAATAATGGACTAAACCTCTGAACTGTAAGCCAGCCCCAATTAAATGCTTTCCTTTATAAAAGTTGCCATGGTCATGGTGTCTCTTTACAGCAAAAAGAACACTAGCTAAGATACACATTTTTCACATTTCTTCAAGTAGGTTTAGCTAATCCCCTGAGTGGTGTGAATGGGGATAGTTGGCAGGACTATGGAGATGGGAAGATGCTGGTACTGCTTCCTATTCCTCGGCCCTGGTGTGGCCTCTGGAGTTCTCAGGTGAGAACTAAGCTGTGGAGCTACAGATGTCAAGTACACACACATGTGAATCTTTCATCCAGCTCCCAAAGTATGGAGATACTTTACAAAGAAGACTAGACAAGAACTTGCTGCTAAGCCAAGACAGGTGGAGTGTAAGGAAGGATGGAGATGTCCCCTGGAATCTAGGAAGGGGACTCTTAGGGTGGGGTGTCCACACAGGCAAGAGATAGAAGCACGAGAAAGATTTGCCGAGCTCACTGCTGGAGTAATTATCCCCTGTTTACCACTACCCTTTATCAGCAGTTCCTACCAAATGTGTCACAAAGCAGCATGTAGCCCAGGCTATGGCCCAGGGTGGATTCAGACAAAGTCCCGCTCAAGTGGCTCATTCTATGGGATATGAAAAGCATCAATGGAACTTGTAAATTCTTTAGAGTGTCAGGTGGTGGGTAACTAGTGCCGTGGAGCAAAAGACAGCAAGCAAGAAAGTTTGTAATGGAGGCAGAGGCCACGACCAGATCTACTAGGTTGTCTTGATAGAAAGCCCGTTGCTCAGGAAAGATCTAAGGGGCATGTCAGGAGGCCTCCAATAGGTGGTACAAGGAAGTCATGGCTGTGTTCTAGAAATACGCATGCTTTTGTTCAACTGACTTGGTTGGTTTCAACACATAGAGTTTGAAAAGCTCCACTGTGGTGCTTTGAATGAGAATGGCCCCCACAGATACATATATTTGAATGCTTGGTTTCCAGTTGGTGGAACTGTTTGAGAAGGATTAGGAGGTGTGGCCTTGTTGTAGGGGGTTTGTCACTGGGGATAGACTTTGAGGTTTCAAAGACCCATACTATTCCCAGTTAGCTCTCTCTCTCCCAAACTTGTGCTTATGTAAGCACTTAGCTACTTCTCCAGTACCATGTCTGTCTGTGATGGCATGGTTTGCTCTGCAATGGTCATAGACCCTAATTCTCTGCAACTGTGAGACCCAAATTAAATGTTTTTTTTTATAATTTTTGTTGGCCATAGCATTTTTTCATGGCAATAGAGGAGTCACCAAGATACCCATGAAGTGAGTCTAAGGTAGACTATGGTTTGGAAAGGACCAGAACAGAGCCGGGTGTCATGTAAGCTGATTGGATAACCATCCCTCAGTGCATACAAGTGAGCTCAGATCTCCAAAGCCTCCATCAACTTCCACTCACTGAAAGCCATCCAGAGAGGAGGGGCTGGCAGCATGGCTCACAGGAAACTGAAGGGGTGAGGGATATCTGGTATTTTAGTGGTTTTTAGTTATTTCTGACCTGTGGCCCTGGCATTGAATTCTCCTGCTTGTTGCAATCTGCATTTGGCTCAGATTGAATCCCTAAAGTGGAAAAGCAAACCACACAGCTTTATGGTCCCTATTCTACGCTACTTTTCCCAATCATCCCATCTACCCATGACACATTGACACATAGGTTCCATCTGTGTACACTGTGAGCTTTTAGTTCATACAAGCTCCTGTTTCATTAATAGAAATAAGGACTACTGTGCCCTCTTCTACTTACCCTCATTAAGCATTTGCCATGTCTTTTATTTCCTTCTTTGGGTTCTAGACGCTACCTGGTGAGAAGATCAGGAAGGCAGGCAGGGTGCTGAGGTGGCAGGTGCCACTGCTTTGGGCTTTGATCACATGGCCACAGGGGTTCCTTCAGCATTTCTTGTAAGGCATATGTCTTAGTCAGGGTGTCTATTCCTGCACAAACATCTTGACCAAGAAGCAAGTTGGGGAGGAAAGGGTTTATTCAGCTTACACTTCCACATTGCTGTTCATCACCAAAGGAAGTCAGGACTGGAACTCAAGCAGGTCAGGAAGCAAGAGCTGATGCAGAGGCCATGGAGGGATGTCACTTACTGGTTTGCTTGCTCTGGCTCAGTCTGCTTTCTTATAGAACCCAGGTCTACCAGCCCAGGGTTGGCACCACCCACAATGGGCTGGGCCAGGGATGGCTCCACCAACAATGGGCTGGGCAGTTTCCCCTTGATCACTAATTGAGAAAATACCTTGTAGCTGGATCTCATGGAGGCATTTCCTCAGCTGAGGCTCCTTTCTCTGTGATAACTCCAGCTGTGCCAAGTTGACACAAAACCAGCCAGTACAGCATATCATCTGAAAACTACCCTTTTCCAACATCATCTTTGGAACTGCTACGTTTGTTCCCATTTGGGCAGGACAGTTTGGTCAGAGGTGTGGCTGTTTGATCGACAGCACTGAAAATGTTCAGCAGTACTAATATGCCACATTTCTGGCACTGTCTGGGAGGTCAATGTTCGTTGTCCCAAACCTAAGACGCTGTAGCTGCAGATGGTGGGGTTTGATTAGAGGATCAGTGGCTGCACTTGTGTGCATATGGCCTTGGAAACTCCGGGACTCACCTTCTACCGCCGTCACCCCATCACCTGGAAGCCGCCATCCCCGACCGGGTAGCACCAGGTGGGGAAGGCTGTTCACAGATCTGCCAGTGTGGGCCTGTGGACAATAGGGTCTACAAAGTGTGCAGCCCATCCTTGTGGCTGGGCTGAGGGATTCTAGCCTTTTCCAGGGAAGGGAAGAGGAGAAAAAGAAAGGGCTAACTGCTCAGTTTGGTGCCCAGTCTGGGTATGGCCAGGAACCCACCTAAAGAAACTGTAGGTATGTTTGGGTTCCTTTCCCACAAGCCAAATATGGGCACATTAGCACTTAGACTCCTCCAGGCTATGTTGTGGCACTCCGCTGGGTTTTCTTCTCTGGGTCTGTCAGACTCACAGTATCCTGGACACAAGCTCTGCTGGGATGAGTCTCTGTGGAATGTTGCGCCATCTTTCTAAGGCACCCCATTTTGTCATGTTAGAGTCTATCTTCTTTGCTCCATCCTGTGCCCCTTGCTTCACCAGGAACCACGTATCACATGGCTGCTGGAAGGAGGGTGGGAAGGAAGGCATCCTTGAAAACAATGTTGAAAATAAATGTGATTACCCAGACGTTCAAGATGAAGTTTGACCTGATGTTTAAAAAAACAACTCTAAAGCCCTAGCCACATAGCAATATTTTTCTAAGGTTACCTGGTCATTTTCAGACTAGTAGGCTAGAGGTCCTAACAAGGATCATGGTGCTGGGTCCATGCAGAACTTGTAGCCGCTGTTCCTCCAATGCCCATCTGTCCTCCTGGGCAGGTCAATATTTGATATGCTCTGGGTACCCGGGTGAGTAGCTGGGTCTTGTTTTCCGGCTGGCCGGTGGTTCTGTTCTCTCCTTTCAGCAATGGGAGAGGCCTGCTGCACACCGTGCACATAGACTTTTTGGTTAAATCAAAATATTGTACAAACCAGTGTTTGCTGGGAGCTACCCCATTCAGTGGGATGGGACGAATGAAGTGTCATTCATCCTGTGGAAATGTGAGCCACAAGAGACTGGCTCCTGACTTTCAGCCAGACTGTGTCACAGCTGCAAAATCCTTTAGCAGAGCTCTAAAATGTTATTAATTTTAAATATTCATGTCTCTGAGGACACCTCACTCCTGCGGTTTACCTCCCACCTGTCCATGCGGGAGGGTGGCCCTTGCTGTCTCCCGCTGCTGGTCTGCATTATTCATCTCCAGATTCATTTCATGGGCTATCTGGTTTCCGGAGGGTTTACGTGTGTGTCAGCACACCCTGTTCCCCATCTCCGAGGCAGCAGATGACACAGGGCTCTGGCTAGTGCCATCCAAATGTCTGGGAGAAGTCAAAATGTGGATGTGGCTCAGGACAGAGAGCAGGTGAAGCCTGAATCTTTGTCACTTGTCTCCTCAGACCAATGGGGGCTGTAGCAATCACACTGACACGAGGCTCACTCGGAGTGTCGGCCTCTAAATGTTTTTACCGGGCAGGTGGCAGAGGCTAACCCAGAGTCTGGAGGAAGTGAAGTGGGTTATCCTCCAGCACCTTGAGAAGAGATGGAGAGGCGGTCCATCCCAGCGGATCTTCTCGGATTATAGGGCTGATGGCCGTCATGTTTTCACACCACCCCACCATCCTTTCTCACTCATGAAAGATAAACATTGAGTCTCAGCACTCAGACCAGCCAGCTTCCCTCCTCCTGAGGTGGCTAGAGGACCTCACTATAAACCAAGATAGCAGGCCACATGGCCAGCGGGACACAATGCACAGTACTTCCTAACTGTGAGGATCATGGCTCCTGGAGGAGGCCTGTGGCAGAGGGGCCGTGGACATTTTCAAAGTCTTTTCTTTTTGATTTTTCCAAAGCCCGAACCCAGAGCGGAAATGAGCAATGGTACAAGTGTCACAGGCAGTGATAGCATTTTGTGAAAAGCAGGAAGGAAAGACTCTCCTGGAGTTGAGGACAGGGATGAGGAGAG
The DNA here is from genome assembly GCF_963924665.1 of Micromys minutus. Taxonomy (NCBI): domain Eukaryota; kingdom Metazoa; phylum Chordata; class Mammalia; order Rodentia; family Muridae; genus Micromys; species Micromys minutus. Next base: position 51,630,879 of record NC_137983.1, on the reverse strand, counting down.
GTTCAGCCTCAGCAGCAGGAGGAGTGGAGGGAGGTCACCCAAGGCTCCTGATCGCAGGGTGGGAATCAGGAAGCAGTGTCTGGATTGTGTCGTGTCCGATGTGCCTCTGCCCAGCTGTCATTACCACCGAGAAACAGCTCTGCATAGACCCGGATCTAAGAGCCAGTCTTAGCGTGTGAGTAGTGTGAGTGTGCATTCTGATGTGCACGTGAGCCTGGGTGTGAGCCAACAGTCAGACTGAAGTTCATGTACTAGGTAGGGCCAAACCCAAAGCTCCTGCCATTTTCACATGCTAGACAGGTCCCAGGTCAGTGAAGGAGTCCTTTCCTGCAGGGTAGGTCCTGCTATGGAGAACAAAGGCAGGAGCACCCCCCAACTCCCCAGCAAGTGTGGCCATGGTCCAGAGCCCGGGGCCAGCATGGTAACCTGATGCAGCTCCGCTATTCACTCCACAGGCCTGATCTTGTGAGTCTCTGCTTCTTGTTCAGTCTTTCTGTCAGAAAAGCAGGCACCACAAGACAGACTGCTTGCTTATGGAACCCAACTCCTGCCTCCATTTATACATTCTACCTAGTACTGGGCACCCGTCCCCATGTAACCCCTCCAAACTAGGTGGTACTTGCTAACCGAGCTGCTTTGCTCACCTGTGCTCAGCCAGGGCAGGCCTGTCTGTGTCTGACTATGTGGTTCCTGGAGTACCCTGAAAGCATGGGTTGCCTTTAATGAAAGATTTAGAGTGGGAAACTTCTAGGAGCCTTGTTCCTGAGGCAACCTGTGAGCCCATGGTTCCAGAAAGGAAGTCAATGCAGGAAACCTGGGGTTGTGGTAAATTCTTTGCTCCAAACAGGAAGGAATCTGGGGCTGGCGAGGAAGTGTGTGTCTCTGTCATAACCGCTTGGTTACTCTCCAGATGTCAAAGCAATTTTCAGGTCTCTCTGATTATCTTCAGACTGGCAGAAGACAGATTTCTTCAGCCCTCATGATTGCTTGTTGGGAAATAAATTAGATTACATTTTAAAAATGCCCAGATTTCAGACTATTGCTCCCAATGGAGCTCAGCCTGCTACAGCCAGTGCTGGGCCTTGGGCATCATGATGGCATGAAAGAGGAGGGCGGGGCGGCCTCTGGCAGCATGGGATGTTTTTCTGCACAGTGAACTTTTTCACATAGGTAGAGGAACATGTCTGAAAACAACAAAAGGTATGATAAACAGATCAAACCAGCACAGTCACTTACCAGCCAGTCTCGGGCACTGACCAGTGGGAAAGGCTTTTCCCCCTTCTACTCACATTTTCCTGAGAACAACCTTCCAGAGCCACCCATAAATGGATCCTTGGAGTTATGGTGGCACCCTTTACTCCAGTCAAGTTGACATCTGAAGCCGCGGCCACCAACATTCTTAATATCATGAAAAGGGTTTTCTTTTGAAACCCCCCCTTCATTTTCTAGCTACATAGCGGTGTGAGGTTAGATAATGTTTACATACCCCACCCAACCAAGTCCACCACTCAGGAGAAGTGAGAGCATGCTCCCAAGAAATGGGAGCCATCCCTGGAAGCTCCGTATGGAACAGCCTGACTTTGCTGAGTGCCCTAGTGTCCCCTGAGTGCACGGGTGCACATACTGCTGCTGAGTGACAAAGTCCACCTCAAGACAGTCACTGTACCTGTGAGTTTCAACCCTTGGAACGGAATGGAAGAAGCCACAGCAAAGAAACATGCTGCAGCCACTTCTGAGGTGCTGTGCTGTGCCAATTACCAGCAGTTATCGGTGGCGCTGAGCCGGCTGTGAAAGGCGCTTCAAAAGAGAGACGGGGGAACCAGAAAGCGACAGTATTGCTAGACGTTTTAGGGTGCAAATTTGGGCTCTGGCAGTCCCAACAAGCTTTGTTTGGCTCCTATTGCTAGTACAGCAATTAAAGAAACATATGTGAGAAAAGTAGGGGAAAAAAAAGGTTTATTCAATGTGACCACCAGCAGTGAGAGGAGCGAACAAATATGTCCAGTGACCTCAAGTCTGTCTTCAGGGTACCACTGTGAGGTTTAGGGTTATCAAGAGAGCACAGGTAAGTCATTTAAGTAGTCCTGGCCCATGTGGGTCTACTCATCGTTGACTGATTGTTCTTTCGGCTCTGGTCTATCTTGAGGATGGTCTCTGAAGTTGACAGAACTGTATGAAGTCTCTTCCTGGGAGAAAGTTCCTTCTCTGGCTGGCATCAGGGCCCCAGTCCTTCCCTCAACACCAGATTTTCAGGGAAATCTTAACTCTTTGGGATCCATTTATTTAATACTCTGATAGCATGAGAAGTTGTTTTTGAAATATCTTCTCTTCTGCCAGCATAACTACAATGGATGTGTGTCAGAACACAGTTGAAGAATGGAATGTGTGAGGAGATTTCGAGTGCTTGTGAGAAAACTCCAAGCAAACAAGGCGTGAATCTTGGGACCTCCATTTCTTTAAAAAAATTATTTATTTGTATTAATATAAGTACACTGTAGCTGTCTTCAGACACACCAGAAGAGGGCATTGGATCCCATTACAGATGGTTGTGAGCTACCATGTGGTTGCTGGGAATTGAACTCAGGACCTCTGGAAGAGCAGTCAGTGCTCTAACCACTGAGCAACCTCTCCAGTCTGGGACCTCCATTTCTTCAGAGAACAGTGCTGAACATAAGCTGTCTGATGCTCGGGATAAAGTCGGCTGGTGCACGAGGCTTTAAATCCACCTCATTTTTAGGCTCCGGTCTCCCAGGTTCACACTGCCAACTAGAGTGGTAAGCAGATGTGCTCCCCATGACTTGGCTGGTGAGTTTTGTGGGTGTTCATGTCTTTTCAATGGGGCCAAGAACATGGCTCAGCAGGTGAAGGTGCTTGCCACCAAACCTGATGATCTGAGTTCAAAGTCCTGAACGGCAGAAGGAGAGGATCAAGCCCCACAAACCATCCTATGACCACCACACTGGTGACATGGCACATGGACGAGCATGCACACACAACTGCATGTATATGTGCATGCATACACACATAAATAAGTATACATTTTAAAGTATTTATGAATTCTCCATTCCAAATGTACAGTTTGGTGTATGCCAACCAGCTTTTGCCAAAGGAAGCTTTAAGGAGTGCTCAAAGACACACAGATACCCCACTGCAGTCTGCAAGGACTCCAATGACACTCCAATGACACACACTCAGCCATTGTCCTGTGCCAGTCATCCCCCGACTTTGTCATACTGAGCTGTGCAGCTAAGGCATATACACGACCCTTTAGACGAAGGACAGCCAGATTGTGGCCAATTTTGTAAAATACCTGGCATCTCTCCCACTTCCTGAAGTTTGGGCCAAAGCAACCAGGCATCTGGTGCCACAGACCCCCTGGGCAAGCTCCTGTTAGCTCCAGCTCCAGGCCTCTGCAGAGCCTGCCTGGTTCCTGCAGCTGCATGTGGCACCTGCCTATTCCCTGTCCTCTGTTCTTGGCCGGGCTGGAAGCACGCCCAGTGTCTCTTCAGCGGCCATCTGCCTCCACATCCGCATCCTTACCAGTGTCTCCGATCTTTCAGGGCCAAGCTGGATCATCTCTCTGTTTGCAGGGAGCAGCTCATAGCCAGGTCTGAACCCTCAGCACTCCGAACAAAGGTACCCACCTTGTTTGTCCGCTGCTGCCTCTATTTCCCCCACAGGTAGGGCTCTTCCCAATCTTCTGGTTGGCTTAGATACCATGAGGCCTTGGAGCATTAGCAAGATTATGGCAGGTCCCTGGGTGCCCATGGGTAGCAGATGAAGGAAGTCTGGGATGCTGGGGTGGGGCTCACATTTACCAGAAAATTGCTCTGTTCCTTCAAATGCCTTGGCTGGCTCTGTGGAAACTGGCACTTAGAATAGCTCCTCTAGATCTGGGAGGGGACAGCACTTAGGGCCAGTTTCCCCAGAGCACAATAAGGTGCCTCCCTTCCCATCCTGCAAATAATTGGTAGCCTGGGAAAAGGATCCGTAGGAGTTCCTGAACTGTTCTTATTTGTGGTTGATAGGACTGGAAATTGCTCTACACTGTACTAGGCCTCAAACAAACAAACAAACAAAAACTTCATTAGAGGAGTGGTGTATGTTAGTGCATAGGTACCATAGGCTTCTTTGTACCTCACACGGATACCAGGCAAGTTTTCTCCCAGTAGCCCAGGCTAGCCTCAAACTCTTAGGAATGTTCCTTCCCCAGTCTTCTGAGTATGTATTACAGGTAGGAGGCACTATTTGCAGCTTAATTCATGACATTTGTATCTTTAGACATACTCAATGACATTTATGTACTGGCCCCAGCAACCAAGGGGCTAATATGGAATCCCTGTTAGTTACGTACTGGCCTCAATGTTTCTGATAGTTATAAACAAGCCTCAGTGCTCAGGTGGTCATTTACCATCTCAATGAAATGTCACATGTGGTCTACAGCATCCCTTGAAGTCAGTTTATCTCTGACCTACCCATGCCTCATCAACTTTATCTATCTATCCTGGTCATGTCAGTGTCAGCGTATTAAATCACGACCTCCTAACACAGATCTTGACTCCCACAGTGGCCCAAACAACCCCCAAAGCCCCCCACATGCCTTAGAAAAGACTCAGAGACCTTTGAGTTTATGAAATGCTGATCTTCTCCAAGCTTCCAATGCCCGAGCCCCTGGAGACACACCTTATCTTGATCCAGCAACATCTTCATCTGCTTTGATGACCGATCTGCCTCCCATCCCCTGGAGCAGTGTCCAGAACAAGGTGTAGTCTCAAGAAGTACCCAGACTAGAAACTGCCCTGCACTCTCCGTGGGTGCATGAAATTTCACCTTCACTATATTCTTTGATACCAATTAGATTGAGTTGTATGGCTCCTTCACTTTAGGCACAATGTGATTTCCCTGGATGGCTTGGCTTCTTTCTTCCCCATTGACATTCAGCACAGCAGTGATTTAAAGAGACTCTGGAGGAATTCTGGCAGCACCAGCTTCATTGAACCACAGTTCTTCCAAAGGATCTCCTAAGGGTCTGTTCTTGGGCTACTCTTAGAGCCTGCTGCCTTGTGGGAATATCCTCAGTGTGGCCTAAATCCTGCTTGCTGAGAGTTTGTCCAGGGGCAATCTACCCCCTTGTTGTGGCTGTGTTGTGCCCATTTTTCGAAACTCTAAAGACCACCAAGGAGCCGGTTTTGATGCGATCTTACTAGGGTCTTTATTCAAGCTCAAGCTTGGGCCACACCATAGTCAGCAGGATGGGAGGGTGAAGCCCCAGCTCAGTTTCAAGCAAGCATGTATAGAGGCAAGCAAACGAGCAAGAGAGTATCTATCTTGGCACACATCTGATTGGGGGCTATTATGGAATTTGTAACCGGTGCTGGGAGCCAACCACAAACTTTTATAAGTAGATATCTTTAGGTACAACTGTGACTTCTGCTTTCCTCCTGATGGGTGGTTGTTAGGGAGTGACCTGGAGATTAGTGTTAGGTTCAGGCTTGTCTGTTAACTCAAGTTCAACCTTAGGTCAGATTCTTTGAGATGGAGCCTGAACCCAAGATGGAGTTGGTCTTGTCTCTCAGATGCAGGTTCTTAAGTTCTCTTCACTGTTAGCAAGCAAGGCTCCTCCATGGTCGCTGCTTCAGCTCCTGTCTCAGCTTCTTCCGAAGGTTAGCTGTGATTGGATGCATAAGCCAAAGAGACTTCTTCCTTCTCAGGCTGCCCTTGGTTGAGGCACGCCTTGTCTGTTCATTTGTTTCCCGAAGCTACCCCACCCCATCCCTTGCAGCCTTCACTCAGTCTGCCAGAAAAAAAATTGTCAGCCGTGTCTTGCTAAGGAAACAGCCTTTGAGTGTTTTCCCTCCATCACTCTCACCTCCCTCCTTCCTCCCCCTCTGCCTCCGTTTTGGGATCAAGCCAGTGCGTGGCCTCATGTGCACCATACACACTACGTAAGCCCGGTGTAAGCCTGGAGTAAGCTCTCTACCACTCAGCTGTATAAGTACTTCACCGCTGAGCGCTATACTCCCGGTTCTCAAAATATTTTAAACAATCCGTTAACAGTCTTTAAAAGACTTCCCCTCCCCTGCTGCTGCTGTGCCTGGTGTTCTGTCTTGGTTAGCTTTTTTTTTTTTTTTTTTTTTTTTTTGTCAACTTGACACAAGCTGGAGGAAATGAGGGAGGGAACATCGCTGAGAGACTGCCTCCACCTCATCACCTGTGGGCAAGACTGCTGAGCATTTTCTGAGTTGATGGTTGGTGTGGGAGGGGCCAACTCATGGGGGAGGTGCGTCCCTGGGCAGGTGGTATTGGGTGGTAGAAGAAAGCAGGCTAAGCCAGCGAGCAGAGTCCCTCCGTGGTTCTTCCAGTGATGGATTGTGGTCAGACATGTAAGCCGAAGTTCTTTCCTCCCTGAGCTGCCTGTTGTCATGGCGTCTTTATCCAAGCGACAGGAACCCAAATAAGAGGTGCCTGGTCTGCTCACCTGTTTTCTTGCGGCCCCTCCTCCATCTTCCTATAGCAGCCTTCACCCAGAACTTTAGCTGGGGTGGGCGGGGTAGGAGGAGAACATCCCTGCCCTTGCCGATAGGTGGGGGCATGCCCAGAACAGAACCCAGGTTTTCATGCTGTACGCACATCCACCAGAATCCCAACTGAGAAAATACCTCCATCCATGTCACCTGTGTGCAAGTCTGTGGGGCGTTTTCTTAATGCTTGACGGGGGAGGGGCTCAGCTCACTGGGGATCTGCAGTAGGCCGGAGCTTGAGACCTTTCCAGCTGTGTGGAGCGTCCCTGTTCTGCACCCCCTGACTTGCTCCATTTCCCTCCACCCGAGCCAGCGGCCCACAATGTTTCTTCAGGTACGTTCCTTCTCACTGGGTCTGTGGGTCTTTTCCTAGACTCTTAATTTTCAAGGACTGGAGACTGGAAGGGGAAGAGGGGGAGGAGAGAAAGGAGGGGGAGAAGGGGAGGAGAGAAAGGAGGGGAAGAGGAGGAGCAGCAGGCACCAGGACCTTGGAGGGAGGAAGGGAGGTGTAGGAGATGGAGGGGGCAGAGGGGTGGTGGACAGAGAAGGGAAAAGACCAAAGGAGAGGTAGAAAGAAGGGCCGGTGGAGTAGAGGAGAGCGGACATAGAGCTGCACTTCTTACAACTGCTCCTGGGCCTCCTGAAACCTAATCACCGGACAGGAGGAGCCTCGGAGCACTGCCCTCCCGGTGGAGGGCACTGCAGGGATGCAGCCGCTCCCACCACCTGTGCCAGGCCCTCTGGCTCTGCTGGATACCACAGGTTAGCTAAGGGCATCACTGGGATTCTTGCTGCTGGCTGGCAGGCAGTTTGGGGGCCCAGGAGCTGAGTTACAAGTCTCTAGCAGATCTAAGAGGGGAAACTACCCACACAGCTCAAGACTCAGCACAGGACTCCTTTGGGGTTTGGGGTTGGGACTTGGGTCTGGTTTCATGTGGCACCGGCCACCTGTCTCATCCTTCTCCCCACCAGTCTACCTACTGTCCCTTTCCGTTTCTGTCCTGAGGTTATCTTTTTGTTAACAGACCCAAATCCTTTTAAACGGTAAGTCCCAGACCCACACTTTTCCAGTTCCACTGCATTTATTTCAGTTTCTAAACTTTTCTGGGAAATGTTTGTTTGAAAGAACCAGGGAGTGTTTCCTGCCTGGGGGTGTGGGTGGGGTGGAAAGGTGCTCAGGGACTTTGGGGTTGTTGGAGCCAGCAGGCTCCAGCACCGGCTTCACACCCCAGCCCCCCATCTCTAATTGTTCCGTTTCCCATGTAGAGCCTGACACAGCCGAAAGCCAGATCTGTGTGTGTGTGTGTGGGGGGGGGGGGGGACAGGAAACCTGGTGCAGGCTCTGGCTCCAGCCACTTAGGCATGGGTGCTCTTCTGGGAGGTATCCTGACCCTGGAGGGATGCCGGGTATTGTTCCTGGAGGGCCAAGGGTGGTGGAGATTTTGCTGTGGAATTAAGGGATTAGACCAGAGTGCAGGAGGCGGGGATCTTTGGGAACCCAGGTGATAGCTTTCATCCTTCACGAAGACACTTTTGGGAAGTCTGATTGGTTAGTGCTGATAAAGAATAACGAGGAGTCTGGCTTCTTCCTGAGCCTGCTCTACCTTCTCTGCAAGGCAAGCAGCCCTGCGGCCAACCAGCCAGTGTTGAAGGCAGCTGTCACGTTACCAGTAACCACTGCTGTTACGTTAGAGTGACTTGGTTTACCCCTTGCTTCTAAATTTTCTTTTGCTAAGGAACTCCAGACTTTGAAATAGTTTGTGGGAGGTGTGTCTGCCTGTCTGTCTGTTTTATCGAGACAAGAGTCTTAAAAGCAACTGAAGGTCTGCGTGGCTCCCGGCAGCAATCATTTTAACCATTTTATATCGATGCTTCTTTGCTTACGGCTTGGGGTGGTGTTAAATATATAAAATCAGAACCTGGCGACTGAGCAGCACCTAGCTTTGCCTCTACTTACTACAGGATATGCCCTCAGGGAGTGTCCCAGGCTGGTCTCCCTCCCCCACCCCAGGCTCAAATGACCATTCTGCCTCAGCATCCTTAGTACCCAAGACTATAGACCCAGACTACCACCCTTGACCTAGAGGATCGACCTCACTCTGGGATTTTGGGTTTTGAAGATATCAAGGTCATGAAGAACCTGCTGGGTCTTGACCTCCAGGCAGGGTCTCTCTTGCCACGGTCCAGCACAGAGGACCATCTGTTGTCCATCAATGGCTGACCAAGTGGAACTATGAGGACCTAGGTCAGCAGTTCCAGCCAAGACAGGCAGAGACCTGGAAAGGACACCATTTGAAAATGAGGAGTTGGAAGTAGGGTGGGCAGAAAGTGGCCAGGTTATGCTGAGGTGTGGGGAGGGCATACCTGGGGATGAGTAGACAGCAGCAGTAAACAGTTGAGAGAGTCCCTATCCGTTCGTTCAAGGGCACCCTCAGAACAGCCTTGTGGGTTTTAAATGAGGACGGCCTTTACAGTCAGTCTCTGGGGACCGTATAATAGACTCAGTCTCTCAGGTTGCTGTCTTTGCTCTCTCTACCCAGGTGAAGTCTTATTACTTACACCACACTAGGTTGCCAGCCCCTCCCAGTGTGAGCCGGACACTGGCATCCTGAGTGAGAGACATGGCCTTGCGTGGGCTTCCTCGTGGGCCTGAGCTTGGTCATCTCCCGAAGTAGCTAACCTGGTAGCAGTGTAATTAGCAGCCAGGAGCTGTCTATGCACAGGACGGTAGCATCTTGTTGATGGGATAAGGGACAGAAGAGACGGTGGAGTAATTGGGTATCTGTCACATGTGAAATGCCTTTTATCTCCAAAAACTTGGTGTGCAAATGCTTGTATCTGGGGATTTCAGACACCCCTGCCTTCTTGTCTTGTTTTTTTTTTTTTTTTTTTTTTTTTTTTTTGTGCCATACTGAATATTCAGATGTATTTATAAAAGGTGCTTTGGGTAGGACTCTCCTTTTCCCTGTATTTCTGGTGGGAGTCTGTTAACTCTGATCCAAGTAGTCAGAAAGGGGTGCTTACCTGCCCTGTCCAGCAACCATGCAACCTTCTAGACCCTAGCTTAACCAGGGAACTGTGAACAGAAATTCTGGCTGACCTCACCCTTGTCTCTGGGGTTTTATTACGGAGTACCCTGGGGGAAAGTTAGACTAAGGAAGGGATATAAATGGGCAGCCATATAATTTCAAGGGCTTGACCTCTGGCCAACTGTTTTTGCAGGTCAGAAACCATAGCTCTTTAACAGTGCTAAGTGCCACCAGCCTAGGATGTCATGCTAATGAACCAACCCAGAGGACATGGTCCAGGGTGCTGTGTGCTAGTGCCACCCAAGGTGAAAGCTGTTTCAGCAGAAAGCTCTACCCAGATCTCAGCCATGCTGGGTCATTATTAGTTGTCTGGGATGCAACTGATGTGTGGTGCACTTAGAATGGAGAAAGCAGAACCCTTTAGGGGAAGAAAGTGCCAACCTGGTTCACTCCAGGGCTGGCAACTACCTGCTAATCCAGGACGCACTCTCTCAGTACCTCTGCAGACACCCACTGTGAGGTACGACCAGGTGGTACCTAGGTCCATCCTACCACAGGTGGTCTTAGCCTCCTTGGCTTGCTCCTGAGGCTGTGTGTGTACTTTTGGTAGGGCTGAGGGCACCATGGAGAAGCAGGGGCCTGCTTCAAGGCCTTCCATGTCCTGTCAAGGGTGTTACCTTTGGCTCGTGCTGGACCATGTCATATCTCACAGGCCTGGACCATCCAGGGCAGATTTCATTCAGCCCGCCTCACTTCCCTTAATTTTACGCAGAGGTTGTGGACACAGGAAAAAGTGGAACTGGGGTATCTCTCTCTGCACACCCCACTGCAGTAGCCTCTCCAGCCTCTCCTAAGGTTCTCCACTTACCACCCACCAACTTCAGGGCCAGCTGGATCCACTCCCCAAACACCTCAGGGCCTCCTTTTCTGGGTGGTGTTCCCGTACCACCCTGGATTCTCCTTGTCCCCTGGCCCTATGAAATGGGGGACTATATAAAGTCTATTTGTACCATGGTTCATCTTTTGTCTGGTGGCCTCTTATCCCAAGTCCGTAAGCTCCCAGTGGGGGTAAGGGATCTGAAGGCATCTGCACACAATGAAAACTCAAGTGGGGGATGGGGAACTTGGGGCATGAATGAGAATGAGGGGGGAAGGGAGAGGGGTGAGTGGTGCTTCTGCAGCTGACATTGATGTAAGCCCATGGGGTGAGCTGAGGCAGGTACAAGGGTCCTGTGGACTCTGGACATGAGCCTTCATCTCAGGCAAAAGAGTGGAGAGTCGGAGAGAGGAGGGGAGCCTGAACCCATATTTGAGGCCAGGACTTGCAAAGCCTAGTCAACAAGCTTTTACTAAACCCCCCCCCCGGGGGGGCCTTGGAAGCAGTGAGGACAGAGGTAGAGAGGGCAGCCCTTGTCAGCTCCTGTCAGCTCCTGTGTGGAGGAATGGGTAGATCTGGCCTCTTGTGGGGTTGGAGGGTGGTTTAGAAGAAGAGTCTCAGGAGAAACCTGTCAGTCGTGCTCTGGAGAAGGGTGAGAAAGTTGAACAGGGATGAGCAGGGGCTCTGGTAATGGGTCTTGCTCTTGGAGATGTGCCCTTGCTGGGTCAAATAAAAATGGTCTTTTCAGGTCAGCTTCATCATGTGAAATGTGAGAAATCATCTGTGGTGCTTTTAAAATGTATGTCTTGCGTTTCTAACTATCCTTTCCGTGGGCGTCACAACCTTGGCTTGTGTTAAGCTTCCCTGGTGGGGTCAAGGATGTGTGAAGTCTTCAGAGCGTGAAGGTCCACGCTCTCAGGTCGCTGGCCATTTTATTTATTTATTTTTGAGACAGGGTTTTTCTGGGTAGCCCTGGTTGTCCTGCCCAGGCTAGCCTTGTCCCTCAGAGACCCACTTGAGTGCTGATGTTAAAAGCATGCTCTACCATGCCCTGCTCCAGTGGCCATTTGAAAGGAGGTATACTTGGGTAGGCAGGCTGCTTCCTGGTGGTGCAGGCACTGTGCTGTGTGGTCATATATGAGTACACATATTTACATATATGTACACACTCACAAACCGTTGAGTTGTGGGACTCTGGAGGAGGACGAGGCCACCAGACTTCTTCCACTCAACTTGTGTTTGCAGCGACATGATCAGATGCTTGGCTGGATCAGAATTGAATATGTCTTCTCACTTGGCTTTGGCCTTAGCCTGTTTCAGGTGTGGGTGTGTAGGGACTAGGGGAGTGTACTGACTGGTTTTGTGTCAACTTGACACAAGCTGGAGTTATCACAGAGAAAGGAGCCTCAGTTGAGAAAATGCCTCCATGAGATCCAGCTGTAAGGCATTTTCTCAACAAGTGATCAAGGGGAAACTGCCCAGCCCATTGTGGGTGGAGCCATCCCTGGGCTGGTAGACCTGGGTTCTATAAGAAAGCAGGCTGAGCAAACCAGGGGAAGCAAGCCAGTAGGTAACATCCCTCCATGGCCTCTGCATCAGCTCCTGCTTCCTGAACTGCTTGAATTCCAGTCCTGACTTCCTTTGGTGATGAACAGCAATGTGGAAGTATAAGCTGAATAAACCCTTTCCTCCCCAACTTGCTTCTTGGTCATGATGATTTGTACAGGAATAGAAACCCTGACTGAGACAGGGAGGCATGTGTCAGTCAATGGAAAAACCTGTTCTATCCTCCCCAGACCATCAGGAAAGAGTCAGACTCAAGGGGGTAGAGTGGAGGGTGGAGCCCTTTCCTGTGAGGGCTGCACAGCTGGAGTTGGGCTGCATAGAGCAGGCTGTCCAGAGGAGCGCCTTATAGTGCTTCGGTTTGTCTGATGAAGGCTGGAGAAGAATGCTCAGTGGTTATTCCCTCTCCTGTTCTCTACCTGCGACATCATTTCAGAGTCTCATATTCCAAAGCTGCTGTAAGGCCTGGCTATTGCATTTGTATCTCCGGCAGGAGGTAGGACAGAGGCCATGTCTCAGCTCCCTGAAGTGTTCCTGAGTCCAACAATCTTTGCTGAGCTGTAGCACGTACAGGACTTAGTCTCACAGCCTCAGGCTGCAGATGCAGCCTTCTGGCCAGGTGGTTAGGTCTACACCCTGAAGCCCCAGCAGCTGACAAAAGAGGCCCAGCATCTGGGGCACAGCTGCCTCTGACACTTGCGGCACCTATGTGCCTCCCCTTTACCCTGCAAAACCCTTCTCTCCTTGGACATGAGCCATTCTCCAGCCCAGGCAGTGACCCCTGGCTATGCTCAGGACTGTCAAGGAGGAAGGAGTAGGCAGGCTGCTCACCTGCCTAGTCCAGCTAGGACCAGGTTTTCCTTGTGCTGGTAGAGGGCAGGCCTGGATTCCAAATGACTGGACCTGGAGCATAATGGGTGGGTAATCAGCCCCCAGCTCACCAATACCCTTCTTTTCCTCATAGAGGGCTTTGCAAGGAGAAAGAAGATCTCTCTGTGGTTTGTGGGCTCCCTGCTGCTGGTGTCTACCCTCATCCTGACCATCGGCCTTGCTGCTACCACCAGGACAGAGAATGTGACTGTGGGTGGCTACTACCCAGGGATTATTGTGAGTCAAAGGCCTATGGGGGACTGGGCAGGATGTTCAGCGAAATATGTGGACAGATGTATCACCTGCTAGTCTATGCTGCTGGAAACCCCTGCTGAGGGGAGGGGGACATAGTCCTAGAAAAAATGACCCCAGCCTGATGCTTGGTCTGAGAGTGTCCAGCAAGGTAAGGAGACTGAGGGCTGCTGGGTAGAAGCCCCTAAGACAGGCTTGCACCATGTTCATAGGCCAGCATTGTCATAGGGCCCCCTGGAGGTTTGTCAGGCAGGAGAAGGGTACGACTTTGGTGACAGTAGGGAGGGTTCAGGGCCACATAAGGTTACATGGTAAAGCTGAGGTGGACCAGAGCTTCTGGAAGTCTGAAGAGATGGTTGGTTGCACATTCTCCCCAGATCTCCGAAGGACCAGCCCAGATGCCCCTGAACATTAACACATACAGCAGCCTCAACATAATTCCTGGCAGATGGGCTAGTCACTTTGAGAGGCCCATAGGGAGGTCATGGGTCAAAGCTGTTGCTCAGGGTGCCGTCATTGAAAACAAGGAGTATAGTTATGTGCTGACTTCCTCCCACAAAGGGGTAAATAACTCTAGGGATGGTGCTAATAACTTCAGCAACGCAGGACCCTCAGCCCTGGGCATCAAAGCACATTACAATTTATATTTGTTTATCTATTTCTCTTGTATACATCATGTGTTATGTTATCTGCCGGGATATAATTCACAGATAACCCCGTGTAAAAAGCATCTATGCAGGAACGGTTTTACTATAACATTGCATGAAGCACATACCAGAGACGCTGACCTTGTACAAGGCTCTTCTCCTATGTTGGAAGGGCAAGGGGGGGATTCTGAAATTCACAGTCTAGACAGTGTAAAGGTCATCTCTGAGTCTCTAAGAAGTATGAAGCTCAGCCTGGAGTGCTAGTCACCGCCTGTTCTCCAGATACACGTGAGATTCTCACCTCAGGGAGCTCTAGTTTCATTTTGTTGCTGTGATAGAACACCCTGATAAAATACAACACAGGGGTGAAAGGGTTTATTTTTAGCTCACATTCAGGTTATGGTCCACTGTTGCTGGAACGGCACAGGAACAGCAGCTTGAAGCAGTTGGTCACATCCCATCCATGGTCAAGAGCAGAGAGAGATAAAAGCATCCATAATGATTGCTTACCATTTGTGTTCAGCTTGATTCCTCCGCTCTTATACAGTATAGGGCCTCCTTCCTAGGGAATGGTGCTGCCCACAGTGGGCAGGGGCTTCTCACATCAATTAGCTTGAGCCAGTCTCCCATGGACACACCCAACATAGACCACCCTTCATTGAGACTCTTTCCCAAAGTGATTTTAGGTTGTAACGGGTTGGTAATCAAAGCTAATTACCACAAGATTATATTCTAACATAGACTATCTCTGAGGGAAATGAGCAAGAACATATTGCCCTGGGGGATGAACTAACACTATATAAGCCAGAACTAGCTTCTTCTCAGACTGTTTCTTCATGGAGGTAATAGTGAAAGTCAGGTAAGTCACTGCATCCAATAGAACTGATGGGTGCTGGTCATCTCAGCAGAGTAGCCTGGGCATGAGTCACTACAACCAACAGAGCTAAGGGATGCCGGCCACCTCAGGAAGAGAGTGGCCCAGGCATGAAAAAAAATCATTTTTGGAAAAAAAGTTTTCACATTCCCCCCCCCCCCCAAATCAAACCTAGTATAACTTTTATATATTTTAACATCTTTATGATGGATGAGTCTGACACTTGTGAACTGTGGGCAAGGAGTATGGCCTTCAAAGCTAGATACTTGGAGAGATACTATTCTTTGGAGTCAATATGGGCAGGGCCTCCTGGACCAGTGCTCGACCCTCAGACTAACACAGGCTCAGAATAGTGTGTTCAGAGCATCTCTGGAACTCAGGTCCAACGCTCAGACTTTGAGACAAGGACATAAGCAAGCATATGACCCTAACAACTGGTCGAACCTCTGCCTGGGAGACCTCCTGGACCCCAAGCCGCCATCTTGGCTTTTTTACATGCCCAAGTTGCCTGCTGTCCTGCTCCAGTCGGGATTCTGGTACAGGCAAGGTCTTGGCATCCCTTCTGTTGAAACATCATAGCTGTTTTACCTGCTAAACATCTCTCCACCTTTCTTGGGCTGGCTTTAGAGGGCATGTCAGAAGGTCAGTGTGAGGGCTCCAGGTCCCTACAAAGGTGTACTGAGGCTTAATACCTGATTTCTGTGATCAAAAGTTAGACTGATATAGAAGCATTAGCTTCTGCCTCTCTAGGGCAGTAACTCCATGCTGGTTGGAGGGTTGACCAACTCTTCTTCTGACAGTATTTAATTTAATTAATTAATTTTTAAAATACAGGGTCTCACTTGGTAGCCCAAGTTGGCCACCCTCCTGCCTCAACTTCCCAAGTGCTTCCACACTCAAATGGACAAAACATTTTAAGGGTGTACTATTAAATATTTAAAACTATATTTACTTATCCTCTGACTTCTACACATGTGGGGTCCTCGGGATTGAACTGAGGTCATGATGCTTGCCAGCAAGTGCCTCTACATACTGAGCTATCTTGCCAACCTAAGGGCCATTATTAACTGTGATGGGTCAGTATGATGCTAACCAAACATCTCTCTCTCTCTCTCTCTTGTTCTTCCTTTCACCTCAGCTGGGCTTTGGGTCCTTCCTGGGAATCATTGGCATTCACCTGGTGGAGAATAGAAGACAAATGGTAAGAAGACACATCTTTCTTGCAAAATGAGTCCCCCAATGTAGCATGCTACAGTCACAGATAGGGTTTCCTCTCCACATTCACCTGAACTCTCTGGACTTATATTCTATAAAACCAAAGACTCAGGGCATTATTGGTGCCATTCATAGAGTGGTCAAAATGAGCATACCACACAGGTGATCAGAGAGAGGTAGAGATAAAAATAGCAGGGGATCCGGGGTCAGATGTTAGAAACATTGTTACTGTTCTATTGCTGAGAAGGGACATAGTAACCAAGGCAACTTTTAACATTGGGGGCTTTTTAATTGGGGGCTTGCTTACAGTTTTAGAGAGTGAGGTCATGATCATCATGGTGGGAACAGAGCAGCAGACCCAGGCAGATGAGAGCTCACATCTGATCCACAAGGCTGGGGGGTGTAGGGGAGGGAGGGAGAGCGCGAGCGCTCTGGAGATCTGAACTTGGGTCGCTTGCACAGCACATATTTTACTGCCTGTGCTGTGGAGTTTTAATGTTTCCATTTTATTTAGGCTTTTGATCCACTTTTGCATGAATGACAAGAAGCTGGGCTTTAGGCAACCTCTTCGTGTTTTTCTCTTCTGAACACCCTTTGTCAGAGTCCATTTTTAAAAGTAATTATAAAGTCTTTATTTTTAAAAAAACTAAAATGAGTTTATATAGTTTTATCTCTTACCTTTCCTCCCTCTATGCTCTCCCATCTACACCTACCTCCTTGCTTCCTCTTAGAATTATGCCTCTTCTTTAATTTATATATCTGTCTCTCTCTATATATATCTATATCTATATGTCTATACATCTATACATCTCCTGCTAAGCCCATTTACTGTTACTTCCATGCATATGGTTTCATTCATGACCATTTGGTAATGGATAATCATTAAGGTGGCTCATCCCTAGGGAAGACTAATGGTCTCTTCCTGCATTCCCTATTGTGCTGGACGGTTCTATGTCAACTTGACATTATCTAGAGTCATCTGTGCTTAGGAACCTCAATTAAGTAAATGCCTCCATAAGATCAGGTTGTAGGCAACCTGAGGCATTTTCTTAATTAGTAATTGATATGAGAGGTCCCAGCCATTTGTAGGTAGTATCACCCTGGGCTGGTGGTTCTGGGTCCTATAAGAAAGCAGGCTAAGAAAGCCAGTAAGCAGCATTCCTCTATAGACTCTGCACTAGTTCCTGCCTCCAGGTTCCTGTCCTATTTGAGTTCCTGTCATGACTTCCTACAATGAAAATGGACCATGATGTGGAAGTGTAACCTATTAGACCCTTTCCTCCTTAACTCGCTTTTTGGTCATAGTGTTTCATCACAGCAATAAAAACCCTAAGACACTTAGTTACTTGTAGTTCTTTGGCTATAAGGCCCAATGAAAATTTCCTCCTCTATCTAAGTGTACTTAAAGCCATATTGTTTTATCATGGGTGAAACCTCCATATCATTTCTGGAGATACAATCTCATGGTAGATTTTCTGGTCCACTGCTCTTAATCTTTTTTTCTTCTTCTTTCATGCTGTCCTCCAAGCCTTAGGTACAGGAGTCATGCTGTACCTGAACAACTGGGGCTGGCGGTCTCATGATCTCTTGTTCTCTGAGCCATTGTTCATCTGTTGCAAAGACAAATTTCTTTGATGAGGGCTGGGGCTAGCTACCTTTCTTGGCTCTTGTGCAAGGTGTCCAGAATCAGTCTGGGCAGAGAGGTTGAATGCGGTACATGAGAGGTTGGAATCTGTTCTTTGTCCACCAAACCAGTCATCTGACCATAAACGTGTGACTGGTTCCTGGGCCCCGAGTTTTGCCCCACTGATCTGTGGGTCTACCCATGAGCCACAGCAGCCTCTTGGTTTCTGCAGCTTTGTCGTAAGTCCCACAATCAGGATCTAGCTTTGTTCTGCATTTGGCTTGAGTGAGATCCCTTGTGATTGCCATGGGTGAACTTCCACACCAGGCTCTCTGGTAGGGACTGTGCTAAGTGAGGTTGAGGTGCTGAGGGCTCAGCTTCAGAAATACACTCAGTCCCCACTCATCTGGCATGTGTTTGTTTTTCTTTTAAAGAGTCTTTCACAAATGGTTTTAGTTTTGAGTGTACGTTTTCTGATTTTGTTGTTAGCCTTATTCCTAGTTATTTTATTCATGCTGAGGCTACTGTGTGGGCGTTGTTTTGGAGGAATCATGACCACCGGCTGTGCCAAGTTCATTCCAAACCCATGAACCATAGAACTCATTTGCTGTTTCTGGTAGAATTTCGGCAGATCTCTTGAGATTGTTACCTTACAGACATCAGCTTTACCTTTCCTGGTGGAGTACAGAAACCCTGGCTGTAACTACTCTGGGCTTGTCAGTTGAAGGATAAAGACTCAGAGATGATTTACTGATGAGGGAAGCATGTCCAGCAGTAGACAAGGAGCCCCTGTGTCCTTGTCCCTGTCAAGCCTCATGTGGATCTTGCATAATCTTTCTTCTCTCCTTTTAGAAAACTCTCCATTTGTGTTAAAGTTGTATTGACAAGCACAAATTTCAGTATAATATTAATTTACTATTGGATAATGCACCTGAATGATCCCTATTGATTAGCTTTCATGGTACTAGAAGGTACTCTCCATGATACAGGAGGAGAAAATTAATAAATGTTGATATCACCAAACTACAAATACTGTGACTCACAATAGTGACCTGCCTGTGGGAGAAAGTGGTGCAAGCTGGCATAAATGGTGTGGAATGACCACTGTTTTAAAATTGGATTTAAGGCACACTGCATGAGATGGAAACTATTCTTGATACTTCCAAACTGGCCAAGAGTCTGAGACTGAATAGGTCACGGGCCTATGGGAAACCTACTAAGGAAAGAAAAGCTGCAGTATTGGGCACTTTACATGTGAGCCCATGGCAAATGCTGTAGCACTGGGGAACTGAGCCACTTTGGACTTCAGGGCTGGCTTTGGCAGTGGCTGGTACCTAAAGGAGTAAGTACCACAGAGCTGTCTACAGTGAGCATTCAGAAATGAAAGCACCATGTTGTGCCTTTCTGGGGGCAATCGAGTTATTCCAGGAGGTGGTATCAAGCTAAGTAACCTCAGTCATGAGAGGATAACTGTGCTTCAGCTATGTGGAGCACTTTTCTTCTGATTTCTCTTTATTTTTACTTTTACTGGAGGAAAACGTAAGCATATGCAAAAATGGACAGAATGTCCTAACACCCCCAATGTGCACCCATCCCCCATCCACCGGTTCAGAGCTAACCTTTTGTCTCCTATTCTTTCCTTCCCATGGGAGGTTGAAGCAAATCCCAGACACTTATTCAATTTGCGCTTGCTCCAAGCTGTTCGCTCTGAGGGTGGAATCTAATTAGGAGTGAGTTCACCATTATCTCTGCCTATTATTGTGACAATATCCTGTGGAAGCCAAAGGACTCAGGGAGAGCGAGGGTCCTTCTACCAGGAGGACAAGTCACATTCCCCGGAGAGGGTTCCTGCTACCTGCCACTGTCTAAGCCTTACCTCTTTCCTTCTCATTTCCCATCCCTCAGGAGTTCTCAGCATCCTGCTGACTGAAAGCGGACACTTCTGTGTTTGGGAGGAACAGCACTATCAAAATCCTGTGGCAATTTGTCACAAGGAGTATACACAGCAACTAGGTCTCACCCTTTCAGTAGAACCCCATTTGAGGCAGGTGTGGCCTGTGTGTTGAATCAGGCCCAAACTCCTGAATCCCAGGAAGTTGGAGAGGCCCCAATTTCTTCCTTTACTGTCACACTGGAGCTGTGGCCTTCTCCTCTTTCTTACAGGGGCCATTTGTCTCTTAATTTATCTCCTTCCCAATCTTTGTTTCTTTCTGTCTCTGTGTCTTCCAATCTTTATCTTTCTCTCTGTCTCTCTATCCCCATATCTCTGTCTGCCTCTCTGTCTGTCTCTCTCTCAGACTGGCATGCTGAGGGGTTTATTTTATACATGTTCATGGGGTCAGGGGATGGGAGAGGACTCTGGCTGACTTTTTCTCTAGTGCACTCAGACCCGGCTCGGTCATTCATCAGCTCTGTGGTCTACTTTGTCTCAGCATGTTGGGGGCCTTGCAGACACCATGATGACCAGAGCAGAAATTGTAGCTTCCTGAATATGGGACACATGGGCCCAGCTGTGGCTCTTGGGAGGATGAGGCTCTCCAGACCTTGATCCAGAGGACAGGCCACATTTGTGTATTTTCAGCACCCGGGACAGCTCCCAGCATAGCCCCAAGGCTGCAGGGTGACAAGTGCCTGTGCAGGGGGACATTGAGGTTAGGGACTCAACCAGAACCTGTTCACTCCTCTGATGATCCTTGTTTATAAAAGTGTTGGGGTAACCCACCTGCTCTCAGCCTCTGTGTGTGGTGCCCATTTACCTTTGTCTTGAACTTAGCCTCTTTGGCCATCGCTACTTCCTCCTGCTGTAATGACATGGCCCTCAGGTTCCGGGTTGAGTGGCAGCCTGGAGAATGAGGAGGGTAGAGTTCTTGTCAGAGTAGTTCCACCCTAGTTGGCCAACAGAACCTGGAGGAGGGTGGCCAGCATTGTCCAAGAATAGCATGGTAACCCCAGAAGCTCTGGGATGAGATTTTCTCATTAGGAAAGGCTCCAAGTTGTCCCTGTGAGGTGTTTTTTGGTGTCTCCAGCTGGGATGGGCTGTGACTAGTGGGTGGCAGTGTGGGGCAAGGGGAAGAGTCTTCATCGGTGTGTGACTGTGTTGGGGGTCATGCACTGAGCATGCGTGTGGCACATGTTGACAGCACCTGATGAGGAGTCTGGTTTCACCTTGGCAGACGTCCAGGTTTGCACCATGTTCTGATGTTGGTCTTTGCACTGAGCACGCGTGGTGCTGAGATCTGTTTGCAAGGCTCTCAGCCTCTGACAACTGCTAATTAGTTAACCTGCTCCTCTGGGGGCAGAGGACAGAGTGACCAGCACTGCAGATGCTGCTGCCATGGTTGTCTGGAAGTCTGGGTGACAGATTCAGGAAACGGGCCACACACACATAGCAGGGCTTGGGGCAAGCTGACAGGAATCTTCTGATTTTGCCTTCCTTACAACACAGTTCTGACGTTGGGGTTCATGGCAAACAAAAAACTGAGATGGGGTGGGGGGAGAGGCAGAGGACACCAGAGAACAGTGACACTGTCATCAGAGAGCAACCACGTTGTCAGCGCATGGACCAGCCGAGGGGCCTGAGAGCTCTGATTCTTCTGACCAAGCTCAGTTAACAGGGTCTCAAGGAAGGGAACGAGGACTGAAAAAGCAGAGAAATGATTAGACAGAATTGTACCATGACTCCAGCCAGTGCTGAGGCTGAGGCGGCTTTATTCTTTCCCAGTCTGCTTTTATATCATTCTAGGTCCACCCAAAAACCATGGTCCGTTCTTAGATAAAAGAGAAAGTAATCCAGCGAAGGAGTAAACAAGGAGATCACACATGATAGCAACCAAGCAAAGTAGTAAGCCAGGAGATCACACAAGGCAGTAATTCAGCAAAACTGGTAAACAAAGTCCCATGGTCACTGTTTCTAATATTCTTACCTGTGCCTGCTTCCTTGTCCGAGCTCAGTGACAAATGACAAAAGCTCTTCACATTGTACACTGGGGCTAAAAAGAGAATTGCTTACTATCCTTGCTATTTCCTTCCTCCCTTTCCTTTCCTTTTTCTTTTTTCTTCCTTCCTTCCTTCCTTTCTTTTCTTCTTTCTCTTTTTCCTTCCTTCTTCCTTTTTCTTTTCTTTTCTTTCTTTCTTCCATTCTTCTTTTTTCCCTTTCTTTTTCTTGCTGCTCTCTTTCCCTTTCCTTTCTTTCTTTCTTCTTTTTTCTTTCCTTCCTTTCTTTTCTTCTTTCTTTCTCTTTTTCCTTCCTTCTTTTCCTTTTCTTTCTTTTTTTCTTCCTTTCTTTTTTCTCTTTTCCCTTTTTCTTGCTGCTCTCTTTCCCTTTCCTCCTTCCTTCCTTTCTTTTTTCTTTCTCTCTTTCTCTCTCTCTTTTCCCTCCTTTCTTCCTTTCACCTTTCCTCCCTCACTCCCATCCTTCCTTCTTCCCTCTCTTCCTTGCCCTCCCTCTCACCCTCCCTCCATCTTTCCCTGTCCCTCTTTCTTCCTTTCTCCTCCTTCCCTCCTTTATTTCTCTCTCTGTCTCTCTTTCTCTATATCATTTCTTTCTGAGACAGGGCCTTACTGTTCAACTCAATCTAGACTTAAACTTACTATGTGGCCCTGAATTCACAGAGATCCACCACCTTCTGCCTCCCCCCCCCCCCTTTTTTTGCTACTTCTTGATGGTCGCCCCTCTCCTTTACTCCCTGTGGCTGGCAATCCTGGTGACTTTATGCATCTCTCAAGACTGAGCACCAAACCCACACACTTGGGGTTTGGGGAGAAATTACAGATAAAAAAAGAGCTCACGCGTGGGTTTTAGGGGATGTGAATGCTTTGGTGGATAATCAGGCAGGAAATGCGGGTTTGTTTTTCTGAGCTAGGATCTTGGTGCATAGCAGAGGCTGCTTTGCGCTCATGCTTTTTGTCCCTTCCTCCTGAGCTCTGGGCTCTACTTCACTAGCCCCCCGCCCCCCGATCCAGGAATCCACTGAATCACTGTGCCTGCCTGCTCGGTCAATCTGGAACTGTGTCGCAAGAAAAACTGAAAATAAACATGGTCAACAACTAAAGAAGGTTTTCAGCCTTATTAGTAGTCAGAGAAATGTAAATATAAATAATAATTAGAAATGTAAATTCAGGAGAAGATTTAAAGTACAAATTTCATGTCATATGGATATGAGGAAGAAGACATTCTATAGCCAGTGGCTAAAGTGTAAAGAAGCTAAATATGCTCTGGAGTTACTGGGTTATAACACATGCTAGAGGAATTTATCCACAGGAACACCCATTTATTAATGAACGTAACATTTCCAATCTCACTAGCAGGCAGTTTAGACATCATGGGCACGTACTGGGTAGGCTGTGGTCAGATGTGACACTGGGCCCTTTCAGGCAGGGATGCTGCAGAATTAATCTAGTTATGTTAGAAGCCTAGGGCAAGTGTTCACATATGTATGAAAATGGGAACGGTGCAGGTTTGCAGAGGTGAGGACATCCAGTGTACCTCTGTGCAGAGGCTGGCGCTTTGTCTCATAGCACACAGGTGAGTATGTGGCTTTACCCCTCGGGCCTGGGTCACTTGGACGGAGGTAAATCAGGAATGGTCTGGCTATCGGCTCCACTTGGGCTCTGTGCTCAGGACTGGGTTCTTTAGGGTTACGAGTCCACACTCCTCTGTCTTCTTCTCCTAGCTGGTGGCAGCCATCGTGTTTCTCAGCTTTGGGGTGGTGGCGGCATTCTGCTGTGCCATAGTTGACGGCGTGTTTGCAGCTCGGCACATTGTGAGTACTGCCTTTGACTGGCACACGGTCTGTCTCTAGGGCTCTGTGTCCATGTAAAAACATCTCAGTCACACAGCTGGGCTCTGACATCTTCACACAGGCTCCAGGTGAGCTGCCATCGCAGTCAACTTGCTGAGTCTGGGCCCAGCAACCCAAACCCTCTGCCTTCCACAGGCCACATATGTACGGCAAGCACAAAAACATACCACACACAGAAGACACAAAAACAACCACACACAGTAGATACAAACACCCACCCTACACGGCAGGCACAAACACACACGCCACATGCCGCAGACACGCACATACCATATACAGCAGATAGAAACATACACAGACACCTGGTAAGTACAAACATACCACACCTAGCAGGTAAACAACACACACCATACACAGCAGACACAAGCACACGGCAGATGCAAGCAACCTTCCATCATTTCAGTAACTGTACCCCAGCACTAGGGGACCCTTGTTACCACTCTCCTCCACCCCAGCACTAGGGAACCCTTGTTACCACCCTCCTCCACCCCAACACTAGGGGACCCTTGTTACCACCCTCCTCCACCCCAACACTAGGGAACCCTTGTTACCACCCTCCTCCACCCCAACACTAGGGGACCCTTGATAACCACCCTCCTCCACCCCAGCACTAGGGGACCCTTGTTACCACCCTCCTCCACCCCAGCACTAGGGAACCCTTGATAACCACCCTCTTCCACCCCAGCACTAGGGGACCCTTGTTACCACCCTCCTCCACCCCAACACTAGGGAACCCTTGTTACCACCCTCCTCCACCCCAGCACTAGGGGATCCTTGTCCCCACTCCTTAGTTCCAGAGCTCTGTTCGGGATGGGGTGCTGTCCTCAGCCTCTTATCTCACCCAATGCGCCATGAAATCCCAACCTCTGCTCTTGTGTATGTTCAGTTTCATGGTCTCTCTTTAAAGATTGTTGTTTAATGTGGGGCTGAATACATAAAAAAGAAACCCCTTTATCTATAAAAGGACTTTCAGAGAATGTAGAGAGCCCTACTAGAGACAATTATAAACAGAGAAGAAGACACTGCTTGTGTCTGAGTTTCATCGCTAGCCAATCTGAACTTTGCCCCCTCGGTGAACAACCATACTTATTCACCTGTTTTACAGCTGCAGGGTCAGGTGGGTTCCCTGGGGACACAGGCAAATGATGATGGAGTCAGGGTTCTGGCCTAATAAAGGAGACTGAAACAAGTACATCTAGTATGTC
Source organism: Micromys minutus (assembly GCF_963924665.1). Taxonomy (NCBI): domain Eukaryota; kingdom Metazoa; phylum Chordata; class Mammalia; order Rodentia; family Muridae; genus Micromys; species Micromys minutus. The sequence goes on along the minus strand of NC_137983.1, from coordinate 51,606,401 downwards.
ATGTGATGTGTGCTGTGACATGAATGATGTGGCACAATTTAAAAGGCACCGTAGGACATGTGTTTGCTGTGATGTGGTGGTGGGAAGATAATTCACAGTGATGTTGGAGGTTGTGATACAGAATGGCGTGATGGGATGCAATATGTTGTGCTGTGCAGCGGGACGTATGTACAATGTGATTTGAATGACATACTATGCCATGATATGTTGTGATATGCTCATATACTGTGACATGAGACAAGGAACACTATTATGACATAGTAGTGACTTTATATGCATTGTTCTAACCTGGTGGAAATTCTCTGTGTGTGTATTTGCATGTATGAACACATGTGTATGAAGGGTATGTAGCTCTCCCAGTACCTGTAGTTGTGTGTTTAGGCATCTGGTCATCTGCATGTAGACTCCCCAGAGAATGTGCTGAACTTGCCTTGTGATTCTGTCTCTGGGTACAGTGTGGTTTTCCCTTGCAGCTTGTCAGCACTTGGCTGAGAGAAATCACCTTCCAGAGACTTCTGTCTTCAGGTACATAGTTGCCTATCTGCAGCCGCAGGTGTGAGAGGACCTCACTCACCCTTTCTGGCTTTATTGATGAGAAAAGTCTGGGAGTCAGATCTGTCTGTGTGACCACCTGCTCCTGTCTGCATGTATCCACCTGAGCATGCCCAACTATTTGTGCTCACCTGTTATACCCATCGCTGCGCACCTGCTAGTGTGGGATGACAGCTCAGTCTTGGACTTCTGAAGAGTGTTCAGTGTAGTTGAGAGTTTAGCACAGGGTCCACATGTGCAGTACCAGCTGGGCCCCTGAAGACGACATCATCTGTGCACCTGAAGGCCTAGACCCCTGGTGTCTATGGTCAGTTCTGTGGGTGGGTGGCCAGAGTGTTGGTGACTCATTGAGGTTCACACTCTGAGGCCACTGATATCATGCAGATACACACCAAGCTGCCACCATGTGAGGAGATGGTGTGAAGACCCCATTCCCACTTTACACCCTCATCTCTCTCTGAGAAGTACACTGGGAAAGAATCTGTGTCTTGCCATTTTGTGATGAAGGCCAAGTTAGCTTGACATCTCTGAAGCATCTTCAGAACTTGTGAGCCAGCTCTCCAGTTAAGAAATGTCACTGATACATAGTAAAGAACCCAAAGGAGCATTTACAGATTCTATGGCTATATGCCACTCTACAAGTTCTAGGACCTGCTGTCTGTCCCCTGTCCTAGCAACTGCTTACTCATTAGTCTGTCCCCTTCACTCACAGCTCTAGCAAACCTTGGCTTCCTCATGGTTCAACACCATGTTGGTTCCATGGGTGTTGGAAACACAGAGGTGGGAACATTGTGAGGTAGATATTGATGTGCTTATCAAGTGGTGGGGCATGAGAAATGGAAGAACATATGGATGATTGATTGATGCATAGGCGATTGAATGATTGGATGCATGGATGATTAAATGGCTGAATATATGAATGGTTGAATGGATGGATACATAGGTGATTGAATGATTGGATGCATGGAGGAATGAATGATTGGATGCATGGATGAATGAGTGATTGGATGCATGGATGAAAGAATTATTGAATGCATGGATAAGTGAATTATTAGATGCATGGATAATTGATTGGATGCATGGATGAATGAATGATTAGATGCATGGATGAATAAATGATTGGATGCATGAATGAATGAATGGTTGGATGCATGGATGAATGAGTGGTTGAATGCATGGATGAATAAATTATTGGATGCATGGATGATTGGTTAGATGCATGAATGATTGAATGATTGGATGCATGGATGAAGGAATGATTGGATGCATGGATGACTGAATGAATGATTAGATGTGTAGATGATTGGATGATAGATGTATGGATGAATGAATGATTGGATGCATGGATGATTGAATGATTGGATGCACGGATGGTTGAATGAATAAATGAATATACGGGACTTTGGATGGATGAGTGAATCAGTCTCAAACCTCCCTTGTCCCTTCCTAGAAGGAATTTGTTTTGCTTTTAGAAAGATGGAGAAGCCTGGTGCCCCTGGCAAGGTGTAGAACACCCCGTGGCCTACTCAGCAGCACAGCCCCTGTCCTTGTGCCGATGTCTGCCCGGCAGATAGATGCAGGGTGTCCATAATCCTTTCCCTGGTGGCTGGTAACAACTCATGTGGCCTCAGTTCTGCACAGTCTATGGAAGGCAAGTCTGAAATGGCCATTCCTGGTTGGGGATGACCAGTCCGACCCAGCTACATTTATTTCTTTAGGAACCAAGGCCTCTCAGTGCGGGCAGATGCCAGTTTTACTCCAGTGGGGCTGGGTACTTGTATGACGTCTATCAGACAGAGGTGAGTCCCTTTGGCAAGCATGCCTTCCACATCCCCCTTTTGTTTCTGGTTGAAATGGCTGTATTCTCACAGATCTTCTGCTCTATGGACATCAAGGCATTGAAAGCTAGGGGCGAGGCTCAAGAGTTCAATGCATAGGGTTCTCTTTGGAATCACAGCTGCGCCCTTTCCTCTTTGGCACAGTGTTAAGATTCATCTCCCCAGTTCTGCGTGGCCAATTAGCATTCTAATTAGCATTTTCACTAACTTAATCACTGCCAGGAAACACTGGGCTAACACATGTGCAGTGTTCAAGGGATCCTCTGGCTCTTCAGGCTGGGGCAGCTGTAGTATGACCTCACTCTCTACTTGAGATGCCAGGAAGCGCAAGTGCACACAGCAGCCGACCCGTGAGACCAGCCCAGGTGGGCACCGGCAGTGTGGTTCAGTGGGGGATGCTCCTCACTGGTGCTGTGGAGATTTGCTCCTGGGCAGGAGAAGGTGTAGGAGGAGGTGTGAACCTGTCATTCTACCCCAGGTCACCTGCTACTCTCTGGACGGGAGGTGTCAGCTGAAGGTGAGGAGCAACACATGCTACTGCTGCGACCTCTATGCCTGTGGGAGGTAAGGCTACGTCAGGAGTCTGTGCGTACACAAGTAAACAAGCCAAGCATGCAAGCACACAAATGCATGTGCATGAGCACATGAAAGACCCTGTACAGGACATCTGTCTGCAAGCGAGTGAGAGAGGCTCCCATTTCTTCCTTCCTGTATCCACTTGTGTTTCCTGCTTCTTCCCTCTGGATCTAGTTTCAGCATCGAAATGGTGGATCCTTGGAGTGATTGGGTTTCCATCCAAGTGCGCACAGTGTGCGGAGGTACCCAAGGGTTCAGGGAGGATCACACACCTTGAGGCAGCTGGCCATCAGGTGGCAACAGTCCAGCTGTGTGATTCTCTGCTCCCTCTCAGCGCTAAGACCCACCTACAACTTTTTGTTGTGATGCACATGGAGGATGAAAACAGAAAGGTGCTTATTACTCTGGCATGGAAGGTAGTTCAGCCATGGTCCCAGTTGGCATTAAGGGCCTAGAGCTAGTAATTTGGGACACTCTGTGTCCATTTTACGCCTCACTGTGAGGCCTGGCCAGCCCCACCAAAGGTAGATGAATGCCCAGAGAAGCAGAGGTCTCTAACTTGTTTGAGATGTTTTCACCTGTGTAAGAGGAGACCAGCAAAAGATCCAGAGGCCTCTGGCACTGGGAGCCCCAGGGTTTGTGGTGCAGCCTGTCACTTGGCCATGATCTAGCAATGGGGGTGGTAACTTTATTCTCCCTCCTACAGCACAGAGCCCTCACCTGCCTACTATGAATTTGTGGGTGTGCGGAGCTGCCAGGATGTGGTCCACCTGTACCGGCTGCTCTGGGTGTCCACGGTGCTGAATGTGTTGGGCCTGTGTCTGGGCATTATCACAGCTGCGGTCCTAGGGGCCTTCAAGGACATGGTGAGTGGTGTCCTCCTATGTTTCCAGCCGGTCAGTCATAGCCTAGAATTCAGGGCTTTCCCCTTCACGAGAGCTCAGCGGCTCCCTCAATAAAGGAGGACCCAAGCTCCCGAGGGATATGCATGTCAGGTAGTAACTACGACTACCAGTCACTGGTTCTGGGAACAGAACCTGACAACCCGCTGTGTAAATCTTCCCCGTCCTCTTAGGCAGGAAGAACGTGTTACCATTTAAGAACTAAACTTCACTCTGTCACTGTGGGATTCATGGATGCCTGGGTGTGATGGTTCTGGGGAGGGCTTGGGCCCCCATTTTAACAAGCTGAATGAGAAATCTGAAATTCACCCCTACCTACTTCTCTCGGAGCGAGTCCTACTGAATCTACCCTTGTGCCCTAGCCCGTTGAACTTAAATCACTGGTAGAACCTCCCTTCTGTCCTCTCAGGGTCCATAGCAAGCCCTTTAGGGTTTCTTACAAGTCCATAGTGCTGTAAAACGCTCCCTGGGTGATTCTTGTTTTGCTCATCCTGTGGTCCTGGGGCGCTCGCCATTGGCTGGGCTCTTCAGTTCCCACCGTCTAGTCTTTGGGCTCTACCAAGCTACCTCTCCAGGTGGTGGCTCCAATCTATAGACCGTGTGTAGAGTGGACCTTTTTGTGAAGTCATGAAGAAAAGGTTGGCTTGTGCTTCATGGCTTGGGTTAGGGTTCCCCAGGCCAGGCTGCAGATCTGAAAACTACCTTGGGTGGCTGCAAGGTTGGGTGGTCATGCCTCTGGCTTTCCTTCAGGTCCCTCTGTCTCAGCTGGCCTATCGCCCATCTCCACCACCTCAGATCCTCTACAACCCTGCCCAGCAGATCCTAGCCTACACCGGCTTGTGCCCCCCGTCTATGAGTGTGCCAACCTGTTCCTCCTACCCTCTGCCGCTACAGGTAGGCATGCTGTGAAGTTGGTGGGTATTTCTGTGGGCTTCCGAGTAGGCAGGGTAGGGCTGGGGGTAGAGATGGATGGAGTTTGATATAGATGATGGGGAAGGAGATCATTGTGGGATGGGTATTGTCATTTTTGAGGCTCATTGCTGTTTATGGCCATGAGAGAGTTATTTCCGTAGCTTTCTACTTGAGCTGTGAACTGGCCTCATGCTGGTAAGGGGGACTTCGGGTGCCAACAGCTGCCTGGGTTCTGAATACTTGTATGCCAGTGGGTGTCCTACGTGGAGCCAGGTGCTTGCTAACATCTGCTGAAGTTTATCTACAAAGGTTCATGCACCCAGTGCTACGGACCCTGAGAACTTCCGGGGAGGTGGTCTGAAGTAAGATCCTGTTTAAACAGGGCTTTGCTTCTCCTGTTTCCACTCTTAGCTTTGGCTTGTTCATGTCCCATGAAGCTCTTCTGGCCATGGGTAAAATGGCCCCAGTTGTCCAATGGTACTGATTGACTTGGACTCGCCATGGTGGACTTGTGGGGCTGTGATCCTCGTGGCTTGCATCTTAGCACTGTGCTACGTCACGTAGAGACCCCTAGTTGTGACAGACAAATCATGTGTAAACATTGCCCAGTGTCTCTGTGGGGAGATTGAGATCCCAGGTCTAGGCAGCCCTTTCTCAGTGGGATGATGCCTCCTCATGCAGTTTGGCTGGTAGGTGGCTTGTCTAAGGACACCAACAGAAGCAGTTATGAGACTCCCAGAGCTGGGCTAAGTAAAGCTCTGCCACTGTCTTATGTCGAATTGAGGCTCTTTGACCTGTGGGCCTGGTGAATGTGGCAGAATCACTCGTGTGATTTGAAGTCACGTGTCCCCAGGTATCCCCCAGAAGACTCCGCCTAATGAACCATGCCAACATGAAATGTGAGGCCTTGCCAAGCAAATGACAGTTTGGGGAGGACGTGAATGTCCAGCTCTGACCATCTTGGATGGAAAGAGCTGTCAGAGCCCTAGGACTGTGACCCAACATTGTGACCAGATGTGAGCAGCACTTGGGAGTCTTCTGACCATCGGGGGCCCACATTTGTGAAGTGAGGGCAGACAACATGCAGAACTGGAAGAAGGCATGAGGACCCCCCTAAAGTATAGCTTCACTCTGTTTTCCAGGCCCACTGGTGCCCTAGATTCAGAGAGTGAGGTCACTGTATTGCTGTTCCACCATGCACGGGCAGGTCCCTTTTCTCTGTACCTTGGTTTCCTCTGATTGCCTACAGATGAAGCTGGGGCTGTAATTCCTGGACTGCTTGGGTCCTTTGGGCTCTGGAGAAGAGATGCTGCAGTGGCTCATTGAAATGTTGGGGAGTGGGTCTGGTTTCTCAGTGTGACATCCCCAGGCTGTGCTAGTGGGACTTCCCAAAAGAGAACTGGACCTTCATCCACCGGAACCACGGGGACCCTTAATCAGAGAACATGAGGTCGTTTAGGATAAAATCTGGGTTGGGACTGAATCTCTCCTCTCTGGAACATTGGGAGCAGCTATGTCTAGTGTCAGGAAATGAGGTGGTTCTGGTGATGACTCCAAGGACATCAGCAGAAGCAGCTGTGGCTCCACAGCCTCTGCCTTTTGATGGAACTTCTATGTTGGCTTCAGGAAGGATCTCTCTGGTCTCCATCCCGGGAAGGATGCTATCACCGCAGGCAGCAGCTCTTTCTAAAACCCTGCTCTGCAATCCTGGTCTTTTGTCAAATCCTCTCCCTTGGTAGCCCTGATAGGGTTCCCTTATCTGCTCTGGATGCCTTTGGACAAAGAGACCCACCAAATCCCATAGTGGCCAAGAACACGATTCCAGAGGACAGCCTGTGCCGGCACTGTGTTCTTTCAGAACACCTGATGCTCCACAGTGGATGGTGATGGACAGGAATGTGTGGTCCCGTTTCCTCTTGCTTGGAGTCTGTCCTGGTGCCTTCCTGCTTCTCAGTCTTGAAGGCCTGGCCTAAGGAAGAATGGACATCTATGGAGGGGCTGCCGGCCTGCTCTCATGGGATGTGAGATTCCCTGAGATACTCTTCCCTGTTCCTCATGGAAAAGGACAAATATTGCCTGTGGTGGCGCATAAGACACTGTAGACACACTTTTGGGAACCTAGAAGATGACCTGCCAAATCCCATGGACATTTGCTGTTCTAGGAACTTTGTGTTTTCAGAACAGAGGCTTCCCTTCCTCCCAGAGGAAGATTGAGACCTCACGCTCTGGGCTGAGCAGCTTTCATGGCAGCATGTGTGAAAGCATAATTGTACATATGTTTAGTAATCAGATTTCTATGGAAACAGGCATGAGCCATGTGTTCCCTCAGAACAATGGAGCGAATGCTGTCTCCACTGGCCAACAGACAGGACGAGATAACTTAACTGTCCTGTTGAAGTCATTAGCAGCCAGCAAACATCCCCGTATAATAGGAGGGGGTAAGATGGCTATTGGAGGTGTTTCACAAGGACAGTAAACAACCCAGAACTTTGAAGGGGCCCGTGCCTGGCCCAGCAGCCTGCCTGACATGACAGCAGAGGTTCGCGCGAATGGTATTTCTGAGGCAATAGTCCTGTCCACCTTGATGCGCTCAGGAACTGCCTTCATGGATCCTTGTTTAGTGAGGTGTTTTCCTCCAAGTTTCCTATGGTTTGCTTTGTGGTTCCTGGTGGTTTATCTTGTGGTTCCTGGTGGTTTATCCTGTGGTTCCTGGTGGTATATCCTGTGGTTCCTGGTGGTTTATCCTGTGGTTCCTGGTGGTTTATCCTGTGGTTCCTGGTGGTTTATCCTGTGGTTCCTGGTGGTCTATCCTGTGGTTTCTGGTGGTTTATCCTGTGGTTCCTGGTGGTTTATCCTGTGGTTCCTGGTAATTTATTCTGAAGTTCCTGGTGGTTTATCCTGTGGTTCCTGGTAATTTATTCTGAAGTTCCTGGTGGTTTCTCCTGTGGTTTCTGGTGGTTTATCCTGTGGTTCCTGGTGGTTTTTATCCTGTGGTTTCTGGTGGTTTTTATCCTTTGGTTTCTATCCTGTGGTTTCTATCCTGTGGTTTCTGGTAGTTTTTATCCTGTGGTTTCTGGTGGTTTTATCCTGTGGTTCCTGGTGGTTTATCCTGTGGTTCCTGTGGTTTATTCTGAGGCTCCTGGGAGCTTGCTCCATGGCTGTGCATCTTCCTACTTTCAGAAAAGAGCAGAGTAGACAGTATGAGAAGCCCACTCTAGTGGACCTAAGAGGAAGGTCTCTCTGCATGCATTGCCTCTGTGCTCATGAGGATACACACACAGACATCAGGGATAAACAGGAAGATTTGAGAGCCAACAGTGGAGCTTTTTGTGACATTCGTTTTCAGTCAGGGAGCCGTTCTTAGGTTCCAGTCTTCCTTCCTTGAGAAGCAGTAGCTTTGGGACAGACAGTGCTGCCAGATCCTGACCCCAGCATCAGGAAGACATGGCTCTCTGGTTGCTCATGAGACCTAGATGCAGACAGGGGAAACATCACAGAGTGCACAGGAATCACTTTAAAAAACTTGCTTCAAAATTCACTTTATTTATTTAAATACTGATTTTAAGTTTTAAACTTCTGGTACTTAAGAAGGGAAGAGGAAAAAGAAAATACCAGAAAAGATTTACTTCAGACCTGTGCTGTTCCCCAAATTTTCCTCATCACATTAACTCATCTTTGATCTTGGGGTTTCTATTGGGGTGTCAGAGATAGCAGACCCAGCAAATGTAGAGAGAGATTTGTTTTTATTGGTTTTAAAGATTTATCATGTATACTTCATCCTGCCTGTATGTACACCTGCCTGCCAGAAGAGGGCGTCAGATCCCATTACAGATGGTTGTGAGCCACCATGTGGTTGCTGGGAATTGAACTCAGGACATCTGGAAGAGCAGTCAGTGCTCTAACCACTGAGCCATCTCTCCAGCCCAATGGTCCACTGTCCTCGGGACCAGGGAAGTACTGTTGCGACTATTACCCATGGTCACGCTTAGGCAAGAGTTTCTCCTTGAGGGTCTCTGCCTTTTTTTCTTAAGGTTTGCAAGACTGGACCAGGCTCCCCAACAGTACTAGCTTACTCAAAGTCACCGATTAAACGTTAATTACATCTGAAAACACCTTCCTTGAATTCTAGACTATGGCTGACCTTGGCTACTGCCACAATGACTACCACACTGTGTTGGGAATGTTGATTTATGGTCTTGCTGTCTTAGTGAGCGTCAAGGTCCTGGCCGTAGGTTGACCCTGGATCTTCTAGTCAGTGCTAGTGAAAGCTGATGGGCCAACCAAGTCTGAAGTTTGGAGACTTCCTGTGTCCCCCGGCAGCTTTAGAAGCTGGGTCTGGGCCAATCAGGTGCCGTCTAGGCTAACATGTGACCTCTCTTGGCTGTTCTAAGGCTTGAGGCTTTCTGAGAGGCCTGATGAGCCCGTGGCTCCTGGTCTGGTAGGGTGTTGAGTCAAGGTGGTGCTGCCGTAGTGTGGCTGATCGAGGACGCCTCTCTGTTTAATTGCAGCCCTCCAGTGCCCCGCCGGCCTTGGCCTCTGCTGACCTCTCTCTGCCCGAGGACGCAGAGTCTCCTTCCCAGTGCCACTCCAGCCATGGGCATTCCCATGCTCCTTCACCCTGCACGCCAGCCTACTTCCTCCCAGGGGAGAAGCCTCCCCCCTACACACCCTGACACGGAGGACGTAGTAGACTAAAAAGTACCGTGCTTTGGGGTTTTCAGAAATAAAACAAACGTGATAAAGCCACATACAGAAATAGAAAGCCCGCTTCTGCAGCCAGCCTCATAGAGAATTCAGGAAGCTCCGCAAAGCTATTGGCCTTCTCTTGGGCACAGCCTCTCCAGCATAGTCCAGGACCACAGGCAGGAGCAGAGCTAGCTAGCTGACTGGCCCCACAACACCTCGGCTGTCCACTGCCTCTTCCTGGGTAAAGACCGGCAACAAACCGTACCAGAACCCAGCATCCTCATCCGGAAGGGCGTCTCTGCACCGGCCATTGCTCACGGCTCCGTTTCCCCCTTACCACAGACATAGTTATCAGTCACTAGTACCCTGCAAAGAGAAGGTAGCCAGGCATTTATTTCAGTGAGGATTGTTCCTTCAGGAAATGAGTTACAGACTTCTGTGACTTTCTTCTTAGAGAAGGGACTGCCCAAACCTGAGCTCTTCTTTCCTGATGTGAAGAAAAAAACAAGCTTTTGAGTTCTGCCTCTATGCAAGCTCTACCTTTTGGAAGACTCCAGATCTCACTCTTACTTCTCTCTGTGGTGAGATATTGATTTGTGACCACTGGTTTAGTTAATTAGCTGCCACGTGGCCATAGTAGCCTGCCTTTCCCTCTCTAAGGTCCAGAACTAGCAAGTTGTGGGGAGGACCTGCGAAGATGTGGCTCCTGCGCCCCCTGCTGGCCAAGGCCACTCTGTCCAACAGAAGATCTTAGCAAAGCAGGTTTGAGATTTTCTAAAGTTTCTCACAAAGGCCCACAGGATAGGTCCAAGCCGGGAGGTGATGAGTCCATCTGTGCAGAAGATGTGCTGCAAATACAAGAGCCACTCACTGTCCCCTGAAGTGCCGAGACAGCCACCGGTCTGAGGATTGCTAACTATGCACAGTCCTTGTTATCGAGTTTGACCTTGCAGCCCGAGAATTGAGAGGGGCTTGGTTTCCATTTGATGCTGACTGACCTTGGATCCAGCACACTCTTGCTTCCCTACATCCTCCAGGAGCCTGACCTCAGCCTCTCTAGGAATCTGGGTCAATATCAATAATAATCTGCCAATTTACATTTATACCACTGTATGTACTCCTAGGACCACAGTTTCAGAGGCAGTTGTGAAAGTCTCCTTGGAGCTGCACTTGGGGCAACAGGCCAAAACCCTCTCTGGACTTTAGAGGGGCGCCTTTGGCAATGCTCCTTGATGGGGTCGGGGTCAATTGGCTCTGTCCCCCTGCCTTGGGTCTGTCCAGAGTGCACAGTTAAGCAGCTCTCACAAGGGACATGCCTCAGTGCTGGCTGAGGAAAAGCCACACAGCAATAGCAAGATTCCTGTTCCTTGTGGGGTGAGGTTCCACAAGAGGAGGGTGGCCAGAGGCATAGAGAAGCATTCTTGATGAAGATGCACACAGTAGGCTGCTTTTCCCCCCCAGGACTGGGACAAAGGTTGCCTCATCTGTGTGGTTGTTGTATAGAGAAGAACCAGGTTCTGGAGGCTGCTGGAAGTGAGAGTCTGTAAGGCACCGGAGTCTCCCTGGTGCAGGGACTCACACCCTCTCCCTACTTTTATGGCACCCTAGGTTTGCATTCAGTAGTCCTGTGTTCTGGGCCCAAGGGCTTCTACTTCTGAGCTTCATAAAGCTGGCCCAGGGCCTTTGTGGTTCCGCATGTCTGGGTATAGATCCCATGCCCACTGGAGCCAAGAGCTATTAAGAAACATTGAACTCCCAAGGTCAACAGTCTTGCTCCTTGCCACAAAAATGTCTGTCTTCCTCATTCCAGCCACAGAGAATGTAAGGCCCTGAACTCCAGTCTTCAGAGCAGCCCCCTCAACTCACACTAATCTGCAGTGTGGTCAGATACGCCGATAGTGTTCTTGCCTGTGTGTGGACGGGGCTGGGAAGCCAGCTAGAGCCTGCATGTTCAGTGGCTCATCCTTCCATGGCTTTGCCTCTTCGAACGCTGCCTGAGAGTCTGCCCTGTGATTGGCTTCTGTTCTGGGCGGTGAGATCTGCTCATTTTGTCACAGTTGCTGCTTTGGGGCTGACGGAAGACAGGGTTGTTTCTGGATCTGTGCTATGGTACCCACTGATTGCTTTTGTGAGAATGTGGGGGACAAGTCCACTGGTGAGAGACACTGAGCTGAGCTCCTTCACCTTCCCAGATCAGCCTGAGTCAGGGTTCCACTTACACCATCTTCCCTGTGGGTCACAGTCATTATGGTTCTGCTAAGACCCAGTAGCAATAGTGTGGTCACGGATGGTTTCAGTCCGTGGGCGTGCCCCTGCGTGTATGTCCCTTGTTGCTCAGCCGAGGCTATCCTACTGGGCCTGCTTGGGTCCTCTACTTCTCTCCTGTAAGTTTTCTATTCCGGACAGGGACCCTGTCATCCTGGGTGTTCCCAGTATCTTTCAGTGAGCTCACTTAGCCTTCTGTTTCGATGTATGATCTGCAGGCTCTGTGAGTTCTGGAAAATACAGTAAAAATGGTCTGCCCTACAGCAGTGGTTCCTAGAAGGTGAGTTTGCCCAGGGTACATTTAGAGAGAGAGAGAAAAAAGCTAGAGACATATTTATGAGAGTGTCTGCGAGAGGGGTGTAATGGAGCCTGGGGGAGGATGGGGTGCTGACAAAGGTCCTGCATGCACTGGAGGGCCTCTGGTCCAAGAAAGCAACCTCAAGGATACAAGGACTACAACTCAAAGGAGATGATAAAAGCCCTTCCCTAGAAAAAGACAACTTTGTAACCAAGTCAGATTTCAAAGACCACATAATCCAGTCTACTCTCTTTTCAAAGTCTGCATCATGGTTCCTCAAAGGTTCCCAATGCTCGCCCCCTGCCCCACCCCCAGCCCAACCCCCACCCCAGGGACTCTGCAGTTTGCCCATCTGGACTTAAGGAAGAGAGATGCCAGTGGTAGACAGCTGTCAGATGTATTAAGGCTTTGTTTTGTATAAGGCTTGGTGCCAGCCAAGGCTGAGGATACACCATCAGAGAAGGGAGGTGTCTGTGCTCTTTCCACGGTGGTGCCTCCCCAAGGCAGATAAGGAATGTCAAGTATGTGCCCTGCTCCCTGCATGTCTGTGTGGTCTAGCTCCAAACCAGCCTACTCTGTTCTTGCCCTCATGACCTGGTGAGAATTGGGGGTGGTTGGAGGACGTTTGTGAGAACATTCCATCAAAACATTCCAGAATTGCCTCCAATGCAAGAAAACACCATTGAAGGTCTAGGGGGATGTGGCCCCACCAGAGGAAGACCGAGCTGACCTCTGGAGGGCTGTAGGCTTCTGAAGCTGCCTGAGGACAAGCAGGTAGGCTCGGGATCTTGGGCAGGACTACTTCTGGGAGCTGTGCTCAACAATGTTGTTCCTGCCCTGTGTTTACCAGAACTTACAGGGTGCTAGGGTTAAAGAAAATCAGTCCCCCCAAACTGCAGCTAGGCTGCACTGAGCAAGCTGCTGTATTCTTGTGTGTCCTGTAGCCTGGGGAGGGTTTAGCTCTCTCGGTTCTGCTCATAGCCTTGAAACAGACTACAGGGAGCAGAGGCAGCCAAGGGGCAAACGGCCGGTATGGGAAAGATGGGGAGAATCTATACAGGTGCCACCCCCACATTCTGGTTGTCATGGGGCATTTTAAGAAGGGTTCTAGGTGTGGGAGTGACAGGAGAACTTGGTCTCTCCATTTGCAGAGTAAATTGAGGGTCTGCAGTTCGCTGGTGAACCCTGGCTTTAAGCTCCTGCTGTCATTCACATTGGGAGAGGCTTCGAGCTAGTCCACAGCTGCCTGGTCTGGGACTCTGGTCCCAGGACAGCCCATCCAGCTGTGGGCCTATGGTACAATGCTCTCAAAGCTTATTCACCCCCAACGCAGACCTTCCAGGACAGATAGTGACCAAACACAGGGTTAAAAAGGTTTCTGTAAATATTTTATTTCCCATATTTTAGAATCAGAAAGAAGCATGTGGTAATAAAAATAATAGAGAATTATTTTCTTCAGGTCCGTTCTACTGCAAACTGCCAGCCCCTCTAGTCCAGCCCCTTCCAGCCAGCTCCCACCGGGCCACGCAGCTCTCTCTGAGCAGCCGCTGACCTGATACCAGTCCCATTATGTACAGATATGTTACATGGCAAAAAAGAAAGATCTCAAGAAAAAAAAAAAGCCATGAATGCCGTAGCCCACCTGCTCCAGTGTTGCAGGACCCATGCGAGAGGGGACAGTTTTGTGCATCCGTAACCCTGCTCCCCTTGTCTTTAGGTGTAGAGAACTCTCAAGGCTTGGTCTAGGGTGTGGCATGCTCCACAGGCGGGCAGGAGTGGGAGGTGATGTCACTGTGCTTGTACGAGGCCGTATCCAGGTCCAGGAGCTTCCCGTTTACCTCCAGAGTCATGCATCCACGGTAGAACGCCGTGACGGGTGCAGAAATCACTGGTACTTCTGAGCAGCGGGGAGCAAACACTGAGCGCACAGCGCTGGAGCTGGGCTGCACACTACTGCCCACCCGCCACGTCACTGAGGGCCAGCCCTACCCACGCTCTCGGCAGGGCATCGGGTCCCCTTCCTGTTGCCATCCCATGGGGATAGAGACCTGTACAGGCGGAAGGCATCATGCTCCTCAACCCCAGCAGGCATGCATGCGGATGGTCTACTGGGTATCTTCCTGATCTCAGTATCTTGTGAGTTAGGGCCCATGCCCTTGATTCTTATTGGTTAAAACTAAATCCTCCCCTGTCAGGGCAGAGACTAAAGTCCTGTGTCTCTGCTACCCCTGTGGCGGGCAGTATTCGGGTACCCTGGGCACTCCGTTCTTGCATCACCTGGTGACCCTCTGTGTTTGGGCTCCTGACTTGGAGCCGTGGCTGCCAGAGGAAGGGCTGAACTGACATGACCCCTCCCCCCAGCCTTAGCCCATTCCTGTGACCAGAACCCTGTCTCACAGTCATTGTCACGGCCAGAGTGCTCCTACCTGGCAGGCCTCCAACGAAGGTGCGCACAGAGCCTTGCAGATGTGTCCTAAGCGTGTCCAGTCGCTCCTGCAGCTGGGCAGCGTTCACTTCGCTCTGGCCCTTAGTACCATCCACTTCCAGGGTGGCCTCACCATCCCGCAGGGAGATGGTGACTGTGTGCTCCTGGCTGTCGCACACCTTGATTTCCATCAGTGCCAGGGCAACATCCTCAACTGCCAGGACCACCAACTGCCGGGGATATGGAAGCAAAGGAGTTATATAGGGGCTGGCCCTGTAGGCTAGCAGTTGTGCCTTACTAACCCCTAGTCTTGGTACCTAGCCCCTTAGGGTGTATGATAATCTGGGCTCTGAGGATGTCTAGGAACCCTTGTGTCTTCTCCTACCCTGGGCATGCAGAGCAGGGAGCAGATACAAGGTGATAGGATAGCTCAGTCATTAGAGTACAAGCTGCTCTTACAGAGGACCCCAGTCTCCATACATGGTGCCCACACAGGCAAAACACTCCCATCTCCCACAAGACCTTTTAAAGTTCCTAGAAAACTGAAGGGTTAGGTCACCCTTCCCCAGCCTGAGCTGAGGTCTCAAAAGGATCTAGCAGAATACATCTGTTAGCTACAGATGTAGCCCTGTGGTCCCAGCACTGGGAAAGATCATACACTCTGTCTGCCCTCTCTGGGGTGGGTCGAGATGCCGGGCAGCATCTGTATGTAGAGTTTGCAGTGAAGTTGGACTCTCCCTGAGGGGTGGCTGAATCCAGGGCCCTACCCACCCTCACCATCTGAAACGCTATTGAAACTTATGGCTATGTTCCTGGGTACCTCTGAAAGAAAGGGGAAGTCGCGACATGCTAGTGACATGACTCGTGCATGTATGGCTCACGGCTCCCTGTGAGAAGCCCCACGCTTACGGTCCAGCAGAAGCTCACTGCCCACAGTATAGTTGTGACTGGATGGCAACCTTGTCCCCAAAGCTAGAGGGGACCACCTAGCTGTGTGCACTCAGACCTGGGTCTGGGAAGGAATCTCCAGGGCAGGGCTCAACAAGTCAATATCCCAGAGAGTGGCTGGGGCCTCAGGACTTTTCGTTGCTGCTTGGTGCCAGGGATGAAGAATGGGCATCTCGGGCTTTCACTGAGATCAGTGGGGGTGGGGGACGCTCTGCGGTCAGCGTGTCCTAGTCAAAGCTGGCCCCATCCAATCCTACCTGCTTCTTGAGCTTCTTTGTAGAGTGATAGTCGACCAGGGCCACAGAAAGGGGGATGACATTCTTGTCCCCCACCAGTGCCAGCAGCACCCCCGTGTCAGTGGCAGGGCGAATCCGAGCCACCACTTCTACTTCCCAGGTGGCATCCGTGCCGACATCCAGCGATGTTCGGGCTGCAATGAAAGCGGCCCATCACAAGACCATCCAAGTGGCAGAGAGGTGAGAGTGAGCAGCAGCTCTGGGAGGAGACCACCAAGACCTACCAATGTCTCAACATGTCTGCTAAATGGTAGTCAACCAGGGCCAGCAGCACCCCGTGTCAGTGGCAGGACGAATCCGAGCCACCACTTCTACATCCTCAGCGTGCAGAACAAAGTCAACAACAAAAAAAAAAAACTCCAGCACTGAATGTAGACCAACCCATGGGCTCTTGAGGATGCCCGAGTATGGTTTCTCCCCACCCCGAAGTGTCCTCTGGATAACAAAAAACCTTATCCAGGGAGTCATAAGCTCAGCACCAAGGGCCACCCACCTCCTCATTTCCATGGCTCCCCAAGCACCTTCCACGGCCTCAGCCAATGTGCTCCCTTCCGCCAGCTCCAGGAGACTCAATATCTTGCAAGTCGGCAGGAGAACTTTAGGTCACGCTCATGTGTGAAACAGATGCTGTGAGATGCACATCTCCAGAGGGCCCTAGGCATGTCTGTGGTCTGGGTGCCTTGGCTTAGCGTCCCAGAGCCTAGTGAACTTATTCCCATATAATCTACATGGGTGTGAACCGTCTCGATATTTAAATCTACACCTCACAAACTTCGTAGAGTAGAGGAAGCCGCTGTGAGTGAACCAAGGCACAGACATGGTTCACCTTGCTGCTCTCCGTAGCAGACCAGAGGGCGCTGAAGCTGACCTGATCTCCCCTCCCACAATCAAGTCCTCTTTCCTGTACTAGATGACATCTACAGGGTTAATTCTCAATAGTTAAGTATTTGAATTGCAACAAGTAAGAATAAAAACACTTTGTCCTGACGGAAGAGGCCAAGTGTATCCCTCCCAACAGGTGCTTGACCAAGACACCGGGCCTGGCCTGTCGGTGCACGGTCTCAGCCTGGCGACTCACCAGGCATTGTAACAACTCCAGTGACCCTTGGTGGTTATTGTACTTTTAAGAAGTATGGGCTCTTGTTTAATGGAGCCTAAGAACTGAGTACCAGGCCTGCGCCTCTCTGGTCATGCCCACTCACGGAAGAGCTGCAGGTCTCATGCACCCCCTTCACCACCACATCCGGACACACTTTGCCAGGCCCTTCCTGCTTCATCTCCCCATGGGCCTAAGCACCTGCTGCCGGCCCCTTCCAAGGGTAATAAAGGCTAACTCCCCTGTCTTCACACTACATCCTCTTTCCACCTCTAAACTTTGACCTCTAAGCCTCACGACATCCCCGGCCAGCGAAGACTGGGCACACTTCTGAGCATGGTCACATGCGTTCAGACATGTCTAAGGTAGACTGCACAGAGTTTCTTCCAGGTTCTCCCCAGGCTTGCCCATCTGCTTCTAACCATTGGACCGCACCTCCATCACCTCTTCCATGGCTAGCTCCATGTGAAGTCCACATAGTTGTCCTGGGATCTGGGCCTTGCTTGCCATGCTGAGTCCTGCCCCAGCCTGAGAAAAACCAGCTCATCCCTGGTACTCACTGAGGTAGGAGCCATTTACTTATACTTGGATGCTCATGCTTCAGTGTATAGGTGCCTAGAAGCCCCATCACAGCTAGCCCTAGGTAGGGCGACACCCACTTACTGTAGTTGAGTCTGTTGAAGAAGGCATATCCATTCCCTGGGAAGAAGGAGCCCCTCTCTGTCACGGAGAAGCACTGCATTTTTGTGTTTGCCTTGACCGTTTCCTGGATGGCGCTGTCTTCCCCGTTTAGCCAGTTCCAGCTCCTCATGCACCCGTCCAGGCGAGGGTTAATCTGGAAAGACAGGTGACTGACTCCTGGTGGCTTCTGGAGCTAGGATGCCATAATGGCAGACTAGAACAGGAGAGGTTTCCAGCCTAGCACTCCAGGATCTGCAGGCAGGGCCCTCTGGCTTATGTGTGTGTTAATCTACAGTGTAAACAAAATTCAGGGAGTTTTCCCCAAAAGAGCTCTTCTATTTTCAAAACATATCAGGACGCCTTTATCCATGCAGGACAGGGAGGCAGCCACCTGTTTGGTCTGTCACTGTAGGTAGAGGGACAAGGTACCTGTCACCTGACTGCACAAGTCGGGGTCATTTTATTGTGATTGTTTCTTACCCCTTACTTGGGCCAATGAAACATAGAAAAGTCAGCTCAGGAGAAGGGACGCCAGTCCCAGCTTGACCACACGCACAGTGTGCGCAAACTATCACATCATCACGTCAGGTCACCCTTATGTGTCACAGCAGATCTGTGATGGTGTGTTTGATGTTACCCCCTTGGAACTCTCCTGAATGGTGACTGAGTCACTGTCAGCTACCAAGCAGGTTTCCATCTGCAGCCGGTATGTGTTGCCATCCCCCAAACCAGGTTCTGACCACTGGGCTCTGAGGCAGATGAAGGCCAGGCATGGCCTAGGACAGAAAGAATCAGGACTTTGAAAAGTGGCAAAGGGGCTGGAGAGATGGCTCAGGGGTTAAGAGCACTGCCTGCTCTTCCAGAGGCCCCGAGTTCAATTCCCAGCAACCACGTAGTGGCTTATAACCATCTGTCATGAGATCTGATGCCCTCTTCTGGTGTGTCTGAAGACAGCAACAGTGTACTCATATACATAAAATAAATAAATCTTAAAAAGGCTCATCATTAGAGCTTCCCTCACTAGAAATCTAGGTATGACTAGCAACCCAAAATGATAGTCCAAATGGTTTATTATTCCTTAAATGAGTATTGGAGGCTAGAGACTGATGCATAATACACCAGCAGTTATTGATGTCCAATGAGTGGCTGTCAGCATGGAGATCCTGTGGCTCCTCACTATTCTAAGACTTGGGCTCAGCTGAAGGGCAACCCCCTGTAGGCACAGCCAAGCCTGAGTTGCATGGTCCTCCATGTTGGGAATAGACTTACTGACTGGACGAGGTCACTCTCCTTGAAGGGAATGCCCCCCACAGTGAGATTCAGGTGATACAGGCCTCTCTCCAGCTGGAACAGCTCCCCGGCCACCGCAATCTTCATCACGGCATCTTTGTTGACCTTGATGACGAGGTTGCGCTCCAGCTCTTCCACAGAGATCTGCAGGGGGTCAAGTGGATGGTCACAGCCATAAGACCCCATAGCATACCACCTATATCAAGTGCACCAGACCTCAGTGCCGGGTGTTTCATGTTACCTGTGTTTAGGAGCCCGACCCATGAGACCGTGCTGGTGTCACTTGGGCCAAGGGCACCTGAACTCAGGGGAAACAATGCCAAGTTAGTTGGTCTAGGAAGTCTGACCTTCTAAGACCACACCACATCCCCTGTGTCCAGGAGGAGCTAAGCCTTGTTCAGACCATGATCTGGGTTCTCCCCACACCCCTTCTTTCCTCAGAGGAAGACTCTACTGTGGCTCTCCCCTTATGAGCTCACAGCTCAGGGATCTGAAAGTGGAGGCAAGGCTATCCTGTAAAGAGGGCCAACCTCCCCAACACATTTGGCATTAAAACCAAAACACACAGTTTTTTCTAGAGGGCAGTCACAGAAAGGTCCTAATGATGCTTATTCTGGTTTGAGAGCTGTGTCTGATGTGGCACAGGCCCCACAAGAGACTGCAGCCTGGCTGTCTATAGTGCCTTCTCTCAGACTTGCGCATGGAGTCTTAGCAGCAGTTCAACTTGTCTTGGGAAAAGTGAGCTAAGACCTGTTTACTCTCTCTCTCCTAAGTAATATGCTCTTTACATCTGAGACCCTGGATACTGTGGACTGGCACGGAGTGTGCCCTCCATGGCTTGTGTGCCTGTGTGAGGGACTTCCAGGCTACAAAAGTAGAACCTGAATCCTGCCAAGTGCTGGGTCAGAGCCAGACTGAACCTAATGCCAGCTCCATGTTTGAACTGTTCTCACCACATCACACATATCACAGTGTCAGATAACAGCCCAGTGAAGCTTTACAGAGCCAACAGCTGTAGCCCAGGCCACACTACACACCACAGACCACACCGTTGAGGGTGTCATGACCCTGGCTTTTGTAGAGGCTTGTCAAGAAGCTAAAATTCCCCGATTAAACAAATTCAGGTGTCTCAGTTCTGACCCCGTTGCTGTGGGCAGAAGGATATCAGCGTGGGTTGGACATAAGCTGTAAGCCCTCTGACATTCTCATAAGCCCTAAGCTGATCTCATTTGATTTAGCAATGCCTATTCTGCTGGCTAGGCTCCAGAGGACAAGGACCAGTACCAGAAAATGAAGCTCCTGGCTGCCCCTCATCCAGTGTCATACAGATGATGAATTTCTGCCCAACAGTGCCACTGACTCTGGGATCCAGGAAATAACCCTACATAGCAGAGAACCCAATCTGGGAGACGTTTATCCTAAAGTCACCACAGTGTGCACTGTAACTAGATGGCAGGCACCGTGCTGGGAAAACCAAATGTCTCTTACTGATGACGGGTTCTCCACTATGTGAGAATTGAATATTTAACTTGCTCACTACTGGGGTGTCAGGTGGTCCGACACTCAGGACAGGGCTCTGCCTATCTGCATACCTAGTCTGGCTAGCACAGGTGACTGTGGCTAGGTGCCCATAATGGGAATGGGATAATTATTGCTGAAGAAGAGCTATCACTCTCTGTACCTGCCCACAGCTGTCACTGGCTTCCAGATTTCTACAGCAGAAACCCCAATATTTCTTCAGTGCAGCTTAGGCCTGAATATGAGGTTCCTCTGGATCTCCCATTGGCATGCCTACCTCCATGGTATACACGACCACTCCACCTCTGTGTTCTATGTTCTCTCCTGACTCAACTCTCTGCTACTTACAAGGTGCTCCATGTCCTGATGCCTCCTGAAACACAGCATCCTTTGCTCATCCTTAGCCCTGAGGTATTCAATCTTAATCACCTCTGGTCTCACCCTCTGTTCAGCTGTGAGCTGTCTATAGCATGGCAATCTCTGCTAGTGCTGTCGTTGGAAGAGCATACATATTTTTAAAATGTCTAACCCCCTAACAGTTTAGTATCTAGGATGGAGCAATGTTGAATAATCAAGCAAATTCCTTAGAAACTTTGTACATAGGAAAGCTTTGAAGTCTGTGAGAACTTACACTAGATATGATATGGCAGAAGCACACTTAGAAGGCAGAGTGGGTTACTTTTGGCTGGTCAGGGAGCACTAGAAGGAGCAGACCTTGGCCTCCTGGACTGTTCTATTACTGAGCCATGAGTTCAGGGTGTATGAGTTGCCACCTAGACAGTACCGTGTCACAGTGACTATTCTCAGACAGCTGTTCTGCCTGGGTCCTATTTCAGGGTTGTCCCCCATGGCTGTGTAGCAGGAACCCCCCCCCCAAGGCTTCTTTTCTTGTGGACCCTTCCCTCTGCTGCTACAAAGACACTGATCGTTCAATGTCAGGAAGAGATGGCAGGGGTCCTTACTTGTCTAAAAAGTAGAACATTTTGTCTTCATTGCTAAGAGGGAAAAATCATGTTTGTTTTTCTTCCAAACATTAATTCCCAAGCCTGTTTTACTGCCTGGAGTATAGGATGTGCTTCCAGATGGGGAGGGGCACTGGGTATCACCCCAGCTCCAGTGGGAACAGCAGTCAGAGTTGAGAGCAGAAGAATCCCCTGTGAGCAGATGAACAGCGGAGTCTGGCCTCAGTGGCTCAGGTGCATGGGTCTTTTGAGTTGGTCGTCTGTGCCCTCTGGTATCCTACAATATTTGGCCATCCGCAAGCAATTAATTGTTCTAATACCTTCCGGGCCAAAGCTGCATGGCTCTCACATGAGGCCCTTTCCGAGTAAGCCACACTCAGCCAGTGAAGCAACAGCTCTGAGCTGGCTAGAGCAGGTATCCTACCCATGGGCCACATTCAGCACCAGATGCTAGGGATAGCCTTGGCCTTCCACTTACTGTTTGCCACATGCCATGGTTGATGGTTGGCCCACTGCTGGTGATGCGCCCGACACCATTGTACCGCAGTTGCAACTCAAGTCGCCCGGCCCTGAGGCCCAGAACAATCCAGGTGCTATCTGAACGCCCTCCAGCGAAGAAGAGGACTCCTTCAGGGTCAAAGGTACGGAAGTCAAATTCAGCCAGCAGCCTGTAAACAGACCCAAGAAACAAATTTAGGCACACAGCAGGTGGTGCAGGGCTGCCTGGGCTGGGGCAGGGGGTAGACTTTGGCCCCTGTGGTGCTGTCCAGGACATGGGAAGCTGGTTCTCTCAGAGGTCTTGGGTGGATGAATTTGGGCTCTTGGATCAGCTCTCTCATCTGGGTTCTGTTGTCCTGTGTGCCTGGCTTCTCACCTGGTAGGCTGAAGCCTCTTGAAGCGCAGTCTAATCACAGGGGTCCCGCTGAACATGCGGCCCAGGTACAGGGACTTCACGCTCTTGGCCATGCTGAAGGGCACACACGGTAAGATGTCCTGCCATGATAGGAAGGTGTTGGGGGGGGGTGTCCCGTGGTCCCATGGGTGCCTTTCAAGTAATTATTGAGGTCCTGGTCACACTGGGTGTTTAGAAGGTCACCTCTGAAATCACCCAGCTCAGGTTGGTGCCTCCAGGCAGGGCCAGGGTTCTAAACTCTTCCTTCATCATTTTTTTCCCCATCTGTTCTTATTTGTAACTGGAACTTAAATTTTTAAACTCGTCAAACTCACAGAAGAGCACAGAGGATAATAAAAATTCATTCTTAGTGTACTATTACAAACAAACAGAACACGAAGACCTTGAAGACTTCCCTGCTTTCTGCTGTGGGCTTTCCCACGGACCAGAGAGGGTGGAATTAAAGCAGGCTGAGCTGGCTTGCAGGGGTCTGAGAGACACAATGGCCCAGCACTGCCACACTGGCTGGCAGGGACCACATAAGTGCTGGTCCCCTGGCCCTTCAGCCTAGGATAGGTGGATACTATCTCATGCAAGGGGAGCTTGACAGAGCTTTGTGATTTGGACTTCAGGCTCATAATTGGAAAATGCTGCTCCAGCTATCTAGGTCTCTGACTTGCGAAGTTATTATAGTATCCAGTCACCCAGAGACCCTGCTGCCATTAGTGAGCAACTGCCCTGCAGCTCTCTTGACACAGAGCCCTGAAGGGTGCGTGCATACACACTGCATATCCTAGTACCAACACCTCACACCTTGGGTCCACACCAGCAGGCCACATGACTGAGAGTGGGGAGTTGCTATGGAGATTTCATCAACACAACAAAAGAGGTTTGACCAGCTGTGTGGTCCTTGGAGCTAGTAGGAGTTTCCACTCAACAAAGTCTCTAACCCATTAAAAACAAAGGGTCCTTTACAAAGCTCAGCACTAGGGCTCTCTGGGCACTGCCAGCCAGTCACCTACCTCACAAGTATCCATGTCTGGGGACAGCTTTAGGCCCCCACGTCCATCACAGAGACAGGTATAGCTACCCGGGGAGTTGACACAGGTCTGCTCACAGCGGCCCTGCTGACATTCATTCACATCTGCCAACAGAGAGACTCTCGGTGGGCACAGGAAAGTGCCAAGCACACAACCCACTTACACCATTGTTCAGCCTGCCATCTTGGTGGCCTGTCTCTTAGGTCCCTGCTTTCTAGAGAGAAATGAAGAACTGGAGGTGTCTGAGGACTGTGCTCAGACTGACCAGCCCAGACATGGACGGGACCAAGGATGTCTGTGTGGGTTGTGGAGAATGGTCCAGAGCTAGGATCCCCTTGAGGTCTTAGCTCCGTGCTTCCTTCGCTGGGGGCTCAGCCCTTCTCCAGGGCTCCCAAAGGGAATCTCTTGCAGCTCCCAGACAGGAATGACTGTGGGGGAGAATCTCTATTCTCAAAACATGGTGACCCTCGAAAGAGAGAGGACAGCTCGGATCCATCCACTGCAGGTGCAATCCAAGTGTACCAAGAACACAGGGTTTTCACTTCCTCTACTGCAGGCTGGGTGCACGCTCATTTGAGCTCACAGGGAAACACACACATGTGAAAGCATGGTCTGCACACATATGTGCATGAACACAATGGGGCTGGGTAAGGGGATGAGGCACAGGGCTCACTTTAGGGGTCCTCTTCAGGGAAGGTACACAGACTCTCTGAGGAGGGGCTCACATTTCCCCAACCCTCCTGTGTACAGTGACTCCCTGGAACACCTGATTAATGATGGCCGCCGATGAAGTAACTCGGTCTACATTCAGACAGTGACCAACATGTATCCTAGGCTAAGAATCAGAGAAGGAAGTAGCCCTGGTGGCTGCGGCATGGGTACCTTGGCAGGTCTTCTCCTGGGAGCTGTACGCATATCCCTTGTCACAGAGGCAGGAGTAGGAGCCCGGCAGGTTCTTGCAGCGCGCGTCCCCACAGGTGTCTGAATCTGTGCATTCGTCTATATCTGCAAACAAAGCCCGCCAGGCCGAGGCCGTACAGGTCGGTCTTGGACAGCTGCAGCAGCCACTGGGGCTGGGGGTTGGTGAGAACAGCCCCAGGACAGGAGGGTAGAGAACAGGAGGTAGGCACAATGCCTTCACTGCGGGTGTCAATTGATGGTGGGCCTAGGGACCACATGCTGGTCACCCCACATTAGGTATACTGTATATGTCATTGCTCAGGATCCACAATGCAACCTGCTACTGAAGCGTGGGAGCTATGTTCCTTAGCCAAGGGACGAGAGCCTCGAGAATACTGCTGTTTCTTGAATGAGGACAGAGGAGGGGAGGGCTATACATTCCCAAATGCATCTCCTGTATCTGACGCATAGTTACGAGGACACAGTGACTGAGAGTTCTTCAACAACCATACCTCCTAAGAGTAATCTTTGGGACTGTCAGAGGTGAACTCTGCAGAAGATAAAAATAAAACCGTTTTTTCTTTTCCAAGTTGGGTGAGGGAAAGAGTCATTTGATGATATTTGTGTTGCCCCCACCCTCTGCGTCCATCTGGACCACCCACAAAGGTTGTTGTGGCCCGGTCCTAGTGAGCCTCAGTGACTCCGATACTCTGGGTCCCTCTGTGTTGGAGTGTCATTTCTCTATGCCCTAAATCAATACAGGGATAAAACATGGACGTCTGAGATGATTTTCTGGGTGTCCTCAGGTCCCATGATCTGGACTGAATGGAAATGGAACCACACAGTGGGGACGTCCCATCCGCTTCTGTGTTCTTGGGGGTAGGGTAGAGGGAGTCTGTGCTGGGAGGAGCTGGGAGGTATGGCAGGTGCACAGGGGTCCTGGGGCCTGTCGCCTTGTGAGTTCCCTGCAGTCACATGCAGGGGCCTAGGCCTTGTGACTACAGAGGCCGTTGAGAGGCTCGTGGTTTGGAAGGTGCCTTGGAAGCACACGTGTGGATGGGCACCTCCAGTTCTTGCCCTTGCTCTCAGGTCTAGGAACCATGTACATGATGACGGACTGTTCTCTCCAAAGGACACTCAGCCCCTCCCCAGGCGAGGAGTAAGTGCATAGCCAGGACCTTACCTTGGCAGCTCTTGTTGTTTGATGCAAGCGAGAAGCCGCTGTGGCAGGCACATTGGAAGCTTCCTGGTTTGTTGTGGCAGACCTGGCTGCAGCCCCCATTCTCCTGGCTGCATTCATTGACATCTGGGCGTGAGGAAAGAGTGAGGGGCTCCTACCCGGGTACTTCCCTGCTGGCCTCATGGTGAATATGGCAGACCATGGGAGGGCCAGAGAGACACAAACTGCTGGCTGGTGGGGAAAGCCATAGACTTGGTTTTAACGGTCCCTAGGTGCACAAGGGCACAGGGTGAAAGGCAAAGGGACCCTCCAATCAGTGCCCAGCAGTCATGAGACCTATATACTAGACTGGCACCCTGAACAGATCAATCCAGATGACCTGAGAACACAGCATAAGCTAGGCAGGCTCTGATATCTTGTTTGCAGCTTTACCTAATGCCTCACACCTGCACCGGAATAAATCAAGGTGGAGCCCATCTGGGGTGCTAAGAGCCATGCAGTATTTCCTTCACTCTAATCCTGGTCCCCCAAATTGCTCTCCGGATGAACCTCAGGGATGCTGTATTCAGGAGGTTTTCAGGCAGAGCCCTCCAACCCTAGACCTGCAAAGGTTTCCCGAGAACAGACCATAGGGATGGCTGAGCTCACAGTCTTGGGTAGGGGGTGAGGAGTGTGTGGACTCACCTTTGTCACAGCGTCGGCCTTCCCAGCCAGCTTTGCACTGGCAGAAGAAGTTGCCCATTAAGTCTTGGCACTTTAGAGTACCCTTCTTATCACAAGGGAATGGGGTGCATTGGTCTGGCAAGTCTGAGTTGGAGGATACAGAAAAGAAAACCAATCAGGATATCTCTGAAAGCCCCACTGCTCCATATAGTTGGGGGTGTTCAGAGCCTCTGGTTGGGGCCCCAGTGGAGCTCCTAGGGGTTCCAAAGCAGGCTAAGTTGTGATGGAGGGTCCCCACCTTGGGACAGAAACAAGTGTGGGAAACTTTAAAGGCCCTGGGACCAGTTCCAGCAATGCCACCCAAGTCCACTGGGAGGGGATGACTACCACTGGGCCATGCAAAATAGAACTGCTCAGGCCTCCCAGGAAACAGGTCGCCAAGATCCCCTAGAAGGACTTGGGCATATCCTTTCCACAGCACTGATGGAGCCCACTGCATGGGCCGGAGGCTCCACTGCCAAACACACAGGATCTCAGCACCGAGGCATCCTGTCAGGTGTGCAGTGGCCAGTCACACAAGACACAGGGGTGACTGAGTCACATAGCTTCAGCCTTTAGCCTGCAGTTAAGACCTTCCAATGCCACTGTCCTCCATAGAATGTTAGGGACATGCCTGAGACCTCCAGGCACAGCCTGAACCATGCCTCACGTGGGGGTGGGGGCAGAAAAGCTCAGTGTGTGCTTCAACCCCAAGGTTGGGAAGTCACAGAGTCATTAGATCCTGTTCTCAAAGAAAGCCTTCCAGAGGTTGAGCAGATGTGGACATGACCCAGGGAATAGGAACCTGGGCCCTTCGCCCTGCTCCTTCAGAAAGATCTAGTCTGCCTGGATGGGTGGGTGGGCGTGGCTCCTGTCTACCAACAGTTAGCTAAGTGTGGAAGCAGCGGACCTCAACCTTCCTCATGCTGCGACTCTCTGTGTTGTGGTGCCCCCTGACCATAACATTATTTTCGTTGCTACCTTTAGGACTGTAATTTTGCTTCTGTTATGAGTCATAAAATAAATCCTAAGTTTTTTCAGTGATCGGAGGTGACCCCTGTAAAAGGGTCATTCACCCTCAAAGGTCATGACCTACAAGTGGAGAACTGCTGTTCTAGAGGGTCTAGGGAAACAAGGGGTGTCAGATCCTGACTCTCTCAAGGGGTGCCCCTGCCTAGCCCCAATCAGGGTCCACACTGGCCTCCCATTTGGGCTGGCATTCCTTCACCCAGAGGTATTCTGACACCTGTTAAACATCGTAATGATCCTCGATTCCTTCTCCTCGATGTATGCATACTCTACTGCCCGACCAAAGACTGGCTCTAAAGTTTCACTAGCAGAAGATATAAAGCAAGGCTGACTCCAGATAGCACATGGAGAGCTGATTGGATGAGGGGTAACCAAGCCCATTTCCCTCCTGACCTGAAGGGCATGGTCAGCATCAGCTGGCCATCCAGGTCCCTGCTGGGTCTGCATCCAGAAGGCAGGAGCCATGTGACCCAGCATAGCTGTACTTGTATTTTCCCCATCAGCTCACGCCTCACACTGGCAGGCGATGCTACACTCTACCTGGTATCTAACAGGGCTGGGTGGACTCTCTGCAGTCCGTGAAAAGATGAGACCTGAGTGCTGAGGAAGCCTGAGCTATATCCCTCTTTGAGGAAGTGGCCTTGAGATGCACACTAGGCCATCCTCTGCTTTCAGTTGGTGAGCAGTCATTTGGAAAGTCAGGACGATTCACATCCCTGACTTTGATTCCTGGTATCGGCTCTTGGGCATCCATGGCCTGTTTGCTGCCAGTGTAGGTCTGAAGCCAGAGTTTGTTCCTTCTTGAGTTACAGGAAACAGTTTTAGGCCAAGCCAGAGGGAACTGGAAACACTGGCCACTGTCTCCTGGAGGTCATCCTAGCAGGTTGCCAAAAGTCTTCCAGGTCACCCACACCAGTGTTTGCTCCAGTCCTGGGGGCCCTCCCCACAGGAGTTCCCTTGCTTCCCACACCTAAACTCTAGACGAAGAAGGCTCTTGTTGCCTAGCAGAGTCAGGGGAGTACCAGGCATAAGATAAGGCAGGGGCCAACCTCTGGATTTCTCAGATGCATGCAGGAGCTCATCCAGGCTTTTCAGGTCAGCATCACTGCTGGCAGCCCTCCCCTGTCCTGGGCCAGCTGGGCTGGGTGCCGAGCCCAGGGCAGGCCTGGGAAGCAAGTCTAGGCTTCTCGGGGAAGCTCTGAGATCTGATTTTCCCTACTGTGGCCCTTCCACGTTTACATCCAAAGTCTGCTGGGTTTGCACAAATTACAGCCAGCAGCGTGCCTGCGAGTCTTCAGCTATTTTTTTTTTTTTAATTTCTTCAGAGTGGTTATTGGAAGATCATTAAAAAATGTCATTTTTCCTTAAGCACGTAAGGGCTGGGTAAAGTCAAGAGTCGCCTGTAAGTGAGGGGCCAGGACTGGAGGGCCTTGCTTGTTCCACAACTGCCGTGGACTTGAGGAGCCCACCTGAAGCCAGGACGCTGTGTCCGGCTCACTTAAGTGTTTGGTTGGAGGCTCAAATTTATTTCTAAAGTTTACACTGGCAAATTTGGCATGAGGGCTGGTTAACTTGGCCAAGAAAGCTACATCTACCCATTGCAAAATCTGTCCTTAGGCTGAGGGATGACACAGTGCCAACTTCCAATGGAGTAATATTTTTAAGAGAGTCCCCCAACACAGAGCCAATGCCAAAACCCTTGTCCCTCTGTCCCTAGAGAAATACCACCCACAACATGTCATTTCTTTTCCTGTTGGAAATTTACCAAGTCCAATGTTTGACCCTTGGCAGGTGCCCAGCACTTCTCCACAGACACATTCCAGAACGGTGAAAGAGTGGACATTGTTTTGCAGGCACTGAGGGAGCCCTCCTAGCTTTCCACAGGCAAGTTGCTATTCTTAGTTAACAGTCTATCCTGGTCCTTTGTGTGGCTGTGGGTGGAGTGTGAAGTGTGAGCTGGCTCACCGGGTGGCAAGTTAGGACCTGGGTAGTCACCCTGCCCAATCCAGGCCCTTTGTTCTGGGCCCAGTAAGGGACCCAGGCCCCTGGAAAACCTGGTGACCTGACTTACCTATCACTGCCTGACGTCTGTCCGAGGATCCCACTGGCCATGGCAGGGAACCAGGAGTGGCTTATGAGAAAGGAATGGAATGGAGGCCAGTGCTCTTCCCGGCATGAGTGGGCAGAGTCCATGCTTAGACTATGGCTTCTCCCTGTCACTCTAGTTGCTGTTGGCATGGTGACCAGCCCAAATGAGGTGAGGAGATGGGTTCCCCAGAAGACCTGCTATGGCCAAGGTTTGCCTAGGGCTAGGTCTAAGCTCTCTAGAAAATGCCAGAACGGCGCCTGCAAAAACGTTTGCTTTAATTTTTTTTTTCTTTTTAACAAAAGATGGGTAACCAGAGAACTCAGGCTATGACACGCCGTGGACAGCAAGGTAAGGGGCCGGGTACAAAGGGTAGCAGCCTGCTGGCGGGGCTTGGCCTTGGCCCTATCTTCCCGTGCCTCAACAGAAGGGATATGCAGGGCATTGGGCATTTTATACAGCCCACAGAGGGGCGTGAACAATGACAGTTCAGGTGGGTGCTCACGGGACCCACCATGAGGAACAGAGCCAGGCAGGAGGCAGTGTTGTGGTAGCCCGCATCTGGCAAATGAATTTAACATATTTGGCACCAGCAGGCATAGGAGGTTTTCTCCTCTATTAAGCTCAAGCTCTGGAAGTATAATTCCATCCTCTTCTTCCAGGCCACCTCCCACCAAAGGAGCAGAATAGCAAGCCCCCACCCACCCACCAGAGGGTGTCATTGCAATCCAAAACATTTTGAGGGTCTGAAACCACAATCCTAGCCACCAACCAAAGCAATAGAATTTGCTCAGAGTGTTGGAGGGCAAGGGTGAACATCTGGGAACAATAATTTCATATGTATCAACAAA
Organism: Micromys minutus; assembly: GCF_963924665.1. NCBI lineage: Eukaryota > Metazoa > Chordata > Mammalia > Rodentia > Muridae > Micromys > Micromys minutus. Next base: position 51,576,476 of record NC_137983.1, on the reverse strand, counting down.
TTAGAAAAGTCTAAGGAAAGAAATAACCATCCTTGGGCGGGGGGAGGATTATGGGAGGGGCTTACTGGGAGGAGGGGGGCAGTGAGTGGGATGTAAGGTGACTAAGTAAATAAATAAATTAATTAAAAATTTTGTCTCTGACCTTTCTTATGAACCAGAACTGGGGACAGATGCACAGGAAATTATTGTAGCTAGTGATAACAGAAACAAACCCCTAAAGCTGGTCAGGCAACTTGCCTTAAGCTGAGCCAAGGCAGCTGACATCTGATGGGGATGTGATTGTATTTGTCCGGGAAGGGACTCCAACTGGAGTAGTTGAAGATGGGGGTGACACAGGTATGCAAAAGCCACTTCTGCATTTCTAGGTGCAGGGAGAGAGCTGAAAGAGGTCTTGCCCGAATGACATGTGGTAGAGATACGCTTTACACCCTATGGACTACGTAAACCCCTATAAGATATACATCTATTGTTCATTAGAAACAAAACCAAGATGTGTTTACTTTCCTAAAACGAAAGTTAAGAGTGAAAGAAGCTGAGTGGGAAAGTCGGGCAGCTTCTCATTGGGCAGCTTTATCCCAACCGTGACTGAGCCCTAGCTGCCCAGGATGTGCTTCGAGTGAGGCAGGAGAGCACACTTACTCTTAACGCACGTGGCGAAATCTGGGTTTTTATCTTCAGGTCTGCCATATTTCCTCATGCACTCTGCAAGAAACAGACAACACAGTCACTCTTTGTCCCTCTGGTGGAGCAGGCGCTCAAATCAGGGTCAGATGACACACTTTCTTTTCACCCTACACCATGGCTCTTCAGTGAGTCTAGCTGTCAGTATAGAGCACCTGGCAGGGCCAGCAGGAAGGTGTACCGGTGTGACAGAACACTGAGCCCAGGACTGGTGAGTGCTGGAACCTACCATCACATAGCCCATCAAGGGCTGCAGCGCAAGTGTGACTGTGGCCAAAGCTGAATTTCAAGATCATGACGGTCTGGGCAGGACTAAGGGTACTGTTCTTACTCTGAAGGCAGAAGCATTCCTAAGGCACCTTAACCCTAGAGGGCACTAAACCTGGCACACACGTGTGTTCTCCAAGAACATTGGAGCATATACCATACGTGGTGGCTATGTGTGCTTGTGTTCAGCCACTCTGTCTGGCCCTTCAAGGCCACTGTTGACTGCCCACGTGTGGGTAGAGAGTGTGGACAACTTAGGATGCAACTAGCTCCCTCTGCTTTGCCACTAGATGGCCCAAGGCTTCGGGCTGCTGCGGGGCCTCAGAGGACACTCTGAGTGAATGTGTATTGGGACATTAGTACAGCTCAATGAGAACTGCAAGGCCAACTGACCCATGGGAAATTGGTAAAGACCAATGGGCCAGGGTCAAGAGGAATGGCAAAGCTTTTGGGGGGTTCTGAAAATGAGTGTTTATGAACGATGGATCAGTAAGTGTAAAGAACTGTGCTTTCTTCCTCCCATGCCTACAGCCTGATATCTATAGAGACTTCCTACTGAGACTAGCCAGCCCCACCCCTGTGTTATATCTAATAAATACACTCAGGTTCTGGGTCGTAGTCTAGGTCTTAGAGAACCCATGCATCCCAGCTTGACTGTATTGTCTGTCCTTTCTTTATTCTCTTGTCTGCCCTAGCCAAGATCCTGGTACCAAACCCGAGGAGTCTCAGCAGGCTAGTCACTGGTCTCCTGTGCTGTTACCAGATAGAGATTATAAGCAGGCACCTGTGGAACAGAAGACCGGAAGAATATACTCTTCTTACAAGCAATATACATCTAAACAAACAGTGCTCAGTGGTGAATTTAGGGCTTCTTAAGAAAGCAAACTGACTGTCCACCAGACTAGAATCCTATTTTTTTCTTTCCTATAAGAGTGTATTGGAGCATGGTAGCGGTAATGCATGCCTTTAATCCCAGCACTCAAGTTTGAAGCCAGCCTGGTCTACAGAATGAGTTCCAGGACAGCCAAGGGCTACTCAGAGGAACCACATAGAAAAACAAACAAAGGGACTCATGACACTTTCCTTGCCTCTGTATGCCTGCTCCTGTGGCCAAGAGTATGCATGAGATCCATTCATCAAACTGTAAAAGCCTCCTGCAAGGTTCTATGTTTTAACCGATAACAGAGCAAATGTCGATGAATACACAACATACAAGCAAAATGACTTCTTGGTGTGTGTGTGTGTGTGTGTGTGTGTGTGTGTGTGTGTGTGTGCTCGCGTGCATGCACGAGGGAGGTACTCAATAATCTCGGAAGTACAGAGTCCTGAAACCAGTAAGTTGGGGGTTCTCAGTTAACCATACTTCCAGATGTGGGCAGGGTTTGGAGTCAACCAAAGAGATCTGCAAATCAGCAGCATTAGTCTGAGGCTCAGGCAACTTGGAATACAATGATGGCATAGGAAACAAGTACTGTTGACAGCTCTAACCTCCTGGTTCCCTTCTCCCGGGAGTGACATGAGTAATGGGATTTCCCCACGGAACAGGTACCTCGAGTATAGCACAACAAAACCACCGTAGTACCTTTAACTTACCTTGATATCTTGGGTAGAAATACTCCTGTGGGAAGAGAAGGAAGACAACCGTTAACCAGTACAGCCTGAGGTCTCTTGGAAAGGACTGTCACTGGTTAATCAAGCCTGGAGACAGGAACCTTGCACTGTGGTTCCCGAAAACTCAGGGTTTAGAAGCCAGTGTTCAGAAAGGATGTTGCGGAAAGAAGCCTAGGAACCAGAGGCCTCTGCTGACTCAGCATCTGCAGGATGACTGCAGAATATGACTGTGATGTTACTGTCAGGAAGAGGCAAATCCGTGTCACCTATACCTAATGAAAGGGACTCTCTGTGAGCCCAGTTTCAGTCCAAGGACAGAGAGTTCTTGTCTCAGTTAGGGTTTCCATTTCTGTGATAAAACACCACGACCAAAAACAAGTTGGGGAGGAGAGGAAGTTTTTGGCTTACATGTCTGTGTTACTGTTCACCATCAAAGGAAGCCAGGACAGGACAGGAAGCTGGAGGTAGGAGCTGATGCAGAGGCTATGGTGGGGTGTTATTTGCTGACTTGCTCAACCTACTTTCTTATAGCACCCAGAACCACCAGCTACCGAAATAGGGTGGCCCCTCCACCATAGATCACTAATTAAGAAAATGCACTAGCCCTGCCTATAGCCCGGTCTTATGGAGGCATTTTCTTAATTGAGGGTCTCTCCTCTCTGACAGCTGTAGCTTGTGTCAAGTTGACATAAAACTACCCAGCACAATTGACCCCTTGTCAATCTGACACACAACACATCACATTAAGCCTCAACCTTTTCTTTCTCCTTTATCCCCAAGATCTCACACTAAAAACATCAGTAGCTTTAAAAGTCCCACAGTACTTACAAATCAAAAGACATTATAAGTTCAGTCCCTTTAAAATAGCCAGACTCTTAAAAATACAAAAATGTTTGACATTTCTCAACTGTGGGCTCCTCCAAAGGGCTTAGGTCACTTCTCTGGCTCTGCCCTTTGCAGCACATTGTCTAAGCTCCTGCTGGCTCCTCTCCACCACTGCTGCTGTTCTTGGTGGTCATCCCGTGGTACCGGCATCTCCCAAATGCTGGGTTTTCCTCTGCAACTCGTCTTCATTGTCTCCATCAGCCTCTCCTGTGCTCGCTTCAGAAACACTAACTCTGCCACACACTGCCCAGCCTCAGCTCCTCTCCATGACCCCTCTGAGCCTTCAAAACCAGTATCACCTGTTGCCTCTTACAATACCAAGGTCAGCTGCCAGCACAGGGCACAAACTTGGCCATATCCGGAACAAAGCTTCTGTGTGCTGACTGAGGAAACGCTTTCCAGAAGATTTCACCTCAACGATGCTGGTTTCTGCTCAATCACTGTTGATTTCTCAGCTCCAGCTGACCAGCATCGAGAGAGGACCCCCAGCAAAGCAATGTTTCACAACAGTGGTTCTGGTATCTTGTTACCACAGCTGATTCCTCAGCCCCAGCTAACCAGAACCGAAGAATCTAATTCAAAAGAAGAAATGGCCCCAGTGGAGCCTTTAAACTTCCCTCTGAAGCGTCACAAGCCAGATCTCTGTTGTCTGCACTGTGCTCAACGTTTTTATCTTCCAAGCTCCCACAGAACAACTCACTGAGCCTCAACACTCAATGGCCTTCCTAGTCCAAAGTTCTTCCACACTCCACCCCAAAACACATGGTCAAGTCTGTCATTGCGATACCCCACAATCCTGGTAACAATTTCTGTCTTAGTCAGGGTTTCTACTGTGGTGATGAAATACCATCACCAAAAGCAACTTGGGAAGGAAAAGGGTTTGTTTGGCTTACACTTCCATATCACTGTTCATCACTGAAGGAAGCCAGGACAGGAACTCAAACAGGACAGGAACCTGGAAGCAGGAGCTGACATAGAGGCCATGGAGGGGTGCTGCTTACTGGCTTGCTCCTCATGGCTTGCTCAGCCTATCTTCTCATAGAACCCAGGGTGACCCACCCTGTGATGGCTCCACCCACAGTGGGCTAGGCCCTTCCACATTAATTGCTAAGTAAGAAAATGCCCTACAAGCCAACCCAATCTTATGGAGGAATTTTCTTAATTAAGGGTCCCTCCTCTCAGATGACTCTAGTTTGGGTCAAGTTGACATAGAACCATCCAGCACAGCTCTCTTCATCCTTAGATGTCCCCTGTCATTGGCTTTAATACAATATCTTGGTAAAACAAATTATCTGATTGAGGCATAAAGCTGTTCACAAGAGCTCTGTATCCCCACGCTGTACAGTGTATACAAGACCTCTGGCTGTTTGGGGCCAGTGAACAGATGACTAGAAGCCTGTTCAGGAATGTTGTAAGCGGCAGGCAGCTGGACAGGCCAATGCCACAGACTCCCAGCAGAGCGCACACCTCACCTGCAATGTGACAGATGTCCCTGTTTGTCTTCTCCCACCTCTCTCACCGATGAGGGGCTATGTGGATGAGAACAGGGGTAATAGGAATGGAGCACGTGGGAAGAAGGTCCCCATGGCTAGGGGGTGATAAGGCACTTTCCTACAGTTTTAGAAAGAATATCCAGAAGGAACTTAGATGAGCAGATGCCCTTCATGTCACAGAGCCAAGTGTGGGGATGCATCCAGCGGGCGTGAGTTTGTGTGCTCACTGTGTACATGAGGAAGAGCCTTTTACAGCCATGCATGCGGAAAGGCCAAAGGTAACAGAGCACTGCCCAGTAGTACTGCTGTAAGTCTGACTCGGGGCCAGCACAGGGTAACTTTTCTCCCGGAAGGATACACACCCAGATCAGAAGGAACCAGTGGCCTCTGCAGCTTCCGAGAGTGACATAACTCAGAACTGATCTCCCTGTCCCCCTGCACAGGACCAGGCAGGATGGTGCCTAGGACTTGCAGCTATTAATCCTTCTTCCTGGCCACCTTGGAGGACCTCCCCAGTCAGGCCGCAGCCTGGTAGCTTCAGTGGCTGAAGGCAGCTCATGCTCCAAAGACAAAACTCAAACGAGGATAATGTGGGACACATGCATTATCAAGATGGAGAAGCATCTGAGCCCAAAGTGGGGTGCCAGGGAGCTGACATCACTCTCTGTAATTGCAGAAAGGATACCCCAACTGCCAGCCCATGCCACACAACCAGGAAGGTTCTAGACTATTCTGCACAGTGGCTGCCACCTGTAGAACACCATCATCACCTGTATCTGTAAGTCCACTCAGAGTCTTAGAGGCCAAGGCCTCTGCCTAGCAGAAGTGAAGCAATGGACTAAAATCTGGGCTTTCAGGCCTACTTCTGGCTTTTTCATAGAGTTGGGGGAACATGTTACACAGCATCCTTGTCAAGGGAGCATGTTGTGTCATTTTTGACTTCTCATCATTACACGGGCCTCACAGATGTAGTCAAGACCACCATAAAACTTGCTTCCACAGGTAGCACCAGGCCCTACAGAATGTTCACACTCATGCCTTGGCCCTATGGATATTAACTCCCATAGGCCATGGGTATACATCTGGGGTACTACTTTTATAGACAGGCTTCATGGGGTGTCCTCTCCCAGTGAGCCCAGCATCAGGTGCTCAGAGTGGAGTCAACGAATGTTCTACCTTACCAGCTCTGCACACAGTGTTACAGCGTGAAGAATGTAAACAGTAGTGCTCACCTGAATTTGGGGAACATTCTAAGCACAGACAGGAAGGCATAGTTGCAGGGGAAAACTTTGAAATTCTGGGGGGATCCCCGCTGAGCCTCTAAAGGTAGAAAAACTAAGCAATTCTGCAACAAGTGGTGTTGGCTCTGAAGTGGTTCCATCAGCCTATGACCATCCATGATGAGCAAAGAGCCCGGAGAGGTGGGAGCCTGCTGGCTAATCCCCCTCAGAACAGAGTCTGTACGTATAGAGCCTGCTCCTAGGCAGGTTGGAGGGTCCTGTGGAAATGTGGGCATCAGCACTAAACTAGAATCCAGGTAGGTCTTAGCACACTTTTTGTTTTCAAATGTATTCTTATGTTCATGCAGCTCACAGGAAGATAATTGGTGTTTCAGTTTCTTCTCTACCATCTTCTAGAAAAACTCCTTGGAAATATAAACAAACAAACAAACAAACAAAAAAAAACAACCCCCCCCCAGAAAACCAAAAATCAAAACAAAACAAAAACCCTCAAACCCCTAAAACCAAACCCAAAACAAACAAACAAACAAACAACAACAACGAAAGCCCAAACTTTATATTCTGTTAAGGTGAAATCCGAAGAAGTGCATGCACTGAAGTGCTAGCTTCACTATGTGACTGCCTGAGGTAAAGCCTAGCAGAGCTGCAGCTGTCATCTGAGCTCGGCTAGTAGCCCCTGCGCATCCAGGAAGCGTGTGCCTAGCCAAGGGTCACTGGGTGCGACCTGGGAGGGGCTGGTTTGCTGAGTGTGGAGCCCTTCACTTTACCTCTTTCCCAAACATCTTTGCCCCTGTAGACACCTGGCAGTATTGTCTACAGCATTGCAGTATCCATAGCTACGATATGTATCCATAAACCCCAGGGCTTGCCTTCTCCCCAAGCTCACCTCCAGGCCCCCAGGTGGCTAGCCCTGTCTCCTGACCCATTAGCTAGGCTCAAGCCTATGCCAGGCAAGCTCTGAAGAGTGACAGGCAGTTTGGCTATGGCTTGGTGACCCTGGATGGCAGTACCGTACCCTCGAGGTCTGTAGTAGCAAAAGCCATAAAGAAATTGGGAAGATGGAAGGGAAAGTGAGGATGAAATGTGTGCTTATGTGTGTATGTGTGGGTACATGTGTGTCTGTGTAGGCACAGGAATATGTATGTACACGTGTTGGAGGCATGTGACTAGGCAGAGTATTTCACCCTTCTCTGCCGTGAATCTAAATTCCAAGTCTCAGAGTGTCTCTTTTCCTGCTAAGACACCCCTTCCTTATTCTTTCCTCCCACACTGGGCCTCTGTCCCTGCAGTCTAGTATCCTAAGAGGAAACAAGGAATAGGAGGGGGTGGGAGATGTTTCGCCTCTCCTGGAACTGGCTTTTTCCAAGATGTTCCTGGAAAGCCCACCATCTCAGGAAAAATGTCCTTAGTGGGTAGACATGGTTTAAACATGGTCACCTAGGTCCCATGTCCTTAGAACTAACAGTGCCCCAAAGTCCCATGAGAGTTCAGCAGCAGCAGCAGCAGCAGCAGCAGAAGCAGCAGCAAAGGGTCTGGGACAGGAAGGGATAATGAATTAGAGCGGAAAGATAGTCAGGGAGGGAGGGGCAGAGGGTTAGTCAGCTCCCTAAGTATTAATCCTCACAGCCAGCCAACCCACTTTGTAAATACTGCACTTTGCATCTTAAATTTTAAAAAGAAGGTGCCAATCAGCAACAGGGCCTGAGGTTTTCCTCCCTGTGGGTAAGGTTCAAAGTATGGGGCAGAAGCTCCAGCTGGGGTTAGTTTCTTGATTACAAGCATCCAGTGGCCTTCAAGGATTAGGAACAGTACTGATGAGATTCTGAGAAGGACCAAACCTGGGGCAGGGCTACAGCCTCAGGGCCTCTCAGAATCAGCAACTGGGACAGGGAACCCAGCCAGTGGGAAGGAAGTGCCCGGAAGGGACAGTAACAATAAAAAGGGAAACCAGATAACAGAGAGGCTGTTGGGGAGAGAAGGGACAGAGAGATTAGAAATGGCCAGGGCTGCCACCACAGGGGAGCCGCCACTAAGGAATGTGGGTGGAGGCACACAGCCACTGTGTGGAGGGATTTCCTCTCTGTAAAAGTCAGTGAGAAGCTACCAGTGTCTGTGAAGAGCCCTCTGCTCACTGGAGGGCCCAGGCCAGGTTCGGACATTTTATTCCCAGTGTCACAAGAAATGCTAACTGAACAGAGCTAGACTCTTCCAGACACAGTGAGAAAACAAAACAAACAACCTCGTGGTTCATCACGTGGAGTCGGCCTGTTTCCAGTTGTCTAGGCCCACCCAGTATGGAAGGCAGATACGCACTCTCATCCCCTCTCTCGGGGCCCTTCAATGAAGAGCAGAGATCAGGAGCCACGGGTGTGCAGGTGTGCGGACTACAGTTGGCTGGGCCGTCACTAGGAGCCACAGGAGGCTGGCCAGCACAGTAGGTCCACAACAGCAGGAAACACAGCAGGATTTTAACAAGTACTGAGAGCTTTCACAAAAGACCACCCACAAGAGGACTTGGATGGAGGCACCTCTATTTTGGGTCCGTGTGTTTTCTTTTAGGCTACCTTTTTTTTTTTTTTTTTTTTTTTTTTTTTTAAACATGTAGGCATGCTAATCCCTAGAGCACTGTCTACATAAAACTGGAGACACATATCCATCTCAACCCTCTGCAAGGTTGACCACACAAAGATAAGCAGATAAGAAGGATCTGTTAACATTTTGTCTTGTGTCCCAGATCCCCAAGGGAAGTTAACGGTCTCAAGGAACAACAGAGTCTTGGAGATCACTGAGAACCCGCACTCCCGAGGACCCCTTCTCCCGAGGACCCCTTCTAGTCACTTTGCAGAACCAGAACTCAGACAGCCTCAGCCAGACCACACTTGACGAGCCTCGTTTAACCGCACATCTCATGCCCACTCCTTCTTCTATTTAAATTTAAAGCTCATCCCAAAGACAACCCCGAAGCCACTGGACCTCTTGTCCCTTTTCTCAGAGTGCACTGACTATACCTCTGCTCTCTGCTTCTCACTATTTCTAGTCTCTATGGATAGAGTTGCCTATGTAGCTAACCCTAGATCTTTGGGATTCCCAGACCTGGCCCTTTTACCCTAAAATTTCACTCACAAGATCAGCCTCTATGTGTGGATTCTTCCTGGCCTGGTTAGGATTCACTATGACCATTGTGAGAATCTGGCCTGGTAAGTGATCTGCAGAGTACTGCTTCCTTGTCATAAACAACAGGGCAGGTGAGCCCAAGCCACACCCCTGTCAAGACCGTCTCGTGAGCCTCCTTCAATACAAGAAATGAGCTAAACTTCAAGGCCAGGAAAACTGAGCTGGTATTTTGGTAGGAACGTAGGCCTCTTCCCACTCTCCCTTCTGAGGCTATGAAGGTGACTGGTGCTTGCATGTCCACTGGCGCAGGTCTTAGGTCTCCCCAGGGGTGTGGAGTAAGAGAGCCTCCAGCCATAGGTCCCTGCAGTGGAATATCAGGACCCTTGGCACTCCCCCTTCCTGAGGCTTGCCCAGTATCCCAGAAGGCTGAAGCAACAGAAGAAAAGCAGCTAGCAGCGAGATCAAGGTGGCAGCAGGTAGGAAAAAGCTCTAATTTGGAATTCTGCAAGGTGAGGTGCAGGCCGGACGCCAGGGTTAACAGTTTCCATACTGCAGGCAAGAGGCACAGGTCAGCATTCAAGCTAGCTCGTGAGAGGAAAGCCCATGTGTCAGGGTATAGGGGTTGCAAAGGAGACAGTTCTAGATAGGTCTAATGGGAACGGGTGTCTGCCAAGTCCTGAAGGAGACAGGCTGTGACAGGACCAGAGGGGGACTGCCCTTTTAAGCTTTAAAGCCTAGAGTTTCACCCAAATGCTGACAGAAAGGGAAAAGCCTTCCATGGCCTGAAGAGAAGTTATTTGAAGGAGGCGGGGGTCCTGATGACATTATTCCTTTTTATGTCTTCATTTCACACCTTTACAGATAAAATTATAATTAAAACACACAAGCAATTAAAAGCAGAGGGACTTGACTCAAAGATCAGCTCCATGTCCAGGCAGCCAGGAGGGGCCAGCTTGGGCCTGTCTGCCCTGGCAGGCAGGCTGCAGAGGGGCGGGACTCCACAGTTGGGTGGTGGCTTTGCTGCTCTCAACTCTTGTCACTACAAGCCCTGTCCACACTGAATGGCAGAGTGCTTCATGGGAGGGTGGAGCTGTAATGAACAGAACCAGTCACCTGAGTCCACAGCCCAGGTGACCAAGGACTGGGACTAGCCCTAAAATGTCAATAGCAGAACTCACCGGGTCGAGAGGCATCATCATCAAAACAGGGAATCAGCAGCAAGAGTATAAAAAGATCAGTGCCATGTTGGGGGGGGGGGGAGTGGAGTAGGATGGGGCAAAGGGGTGGGGAGTGGAGGTTAGGGGCGGGGCACAGCTTGTCACCTGGTTTTGGCTTCCACACTGGGTAACAGTGCCAAAGCAGCTATGGTGACACTCAACAGCTGTAGCACCGGTATCAGAAAAGCAGCTTTGACAGGGATTGTCCCGTCAGCTGATTAGACACAAGTCAAAGCAAAGGCCTGAATGGCTCACACAGATCCATCCTCACATCACGTGATCCTTACTTCATCCCAGAAGAATTCTTTGAAAGTCAAAAGCTAGTGGAATCCAAATTTGTGAAACTATACCGATTGGGCAGGTGATGGGGGTGGGGGTGGGGAGGGGAAGGGGACTCTGCATCGCTATGGAGACCTGTGTGCTAGTCCAGATCTTAACCTCAGGCATTCCCAAAGCTGGTGTGTGTTCCCCTCATGAATCCACTCAACCCTCACACGAACCTTCTGTGGAGAGTCCTGTGCACACATAGGCTGCTGGCCGCAGTTGGCCGTATGCCTGCTCCATTCCCCAAGGACATTATTAATAGAAGTTTGTCCTGAGCCAGCACAGCCCTTGCTGAGGCAGGTGCCGGCCCTTCCTCACGCTGCTCTCCACCCGCCTGCCCGTGTGCATGTTCTTTGCACAATTCCAGCCGTTGTATTTTTGGACCTGCTGCAGCAAGCAATTCCAGTCTTGAGATCTTTCAATTCCTCTTTCAGGAAAACCCTGGGTCCCTCTGGAGGAAGACCAAAGCGGAGCTCCACCCCTCACCTCCAATTCAATTAAGGGACCCGCAACCTTAGGAAGCCTTTGAGTTTCAAATCACTGTGATCCCCCACCCCCCATGGCTTTCTTTTCCGGGGATAGGGGAAGGACTTCTTTCAGAGTCTATTGAAGGGATCTCAGCGGAGCCCCCTTAAAGGCAAGTCTTCTGCTCCTGAAAAGGAGAGGACCTGGGGTCGTCTGAGGAACTGGGGCTCAAGACTGGAGAAGTGCAAGGGGGTGGGGACAAGGCTCAGTGTCTAAGAGTTCTGGGGTGTGCGTGGTAGCACGGTCTACAAGAGAACCCTTAAACCTCCAGAAAGGAGGTTTGGGATTCCACAGTCCCCGGGTCCCTGGACCTGCCACAGGGTGGGAGTCGGAACTTGCGGCACCCAAAAGTATGGGTTCTGGGACTCACAGACCCCACCCCGAGACCTTGGCACCCACTCACCGTCTCGGGGTCGTTCTCGAACACCTCTCTGGCTTCCTCCTTGCTGCACACCTCCTCCACGCACTCCCGTTCCAGGTGGCCCTGCTTGGCCTCCTCGAAGACTTGGTAGGCACGGCGCTGCCTGGGCCGCAGGAACTGCGCCGCCTCGCGCGCCCGCAGCAGCACAGCTGCAGAAAGAAGGGTGTGCAGTCAACCTGTACCCACTCAGGGCTGGAAGGTCTGGGGTCGGGGATTCCGAGGACCATTGATGCCTGTGTGTCTGGGATGCTCCCCGTCCGTGGTGCCTAGAGCCCAGAGGTCCGGGCCAGGATGCCAAGGTGTCTGGGGGTACCCTGCATCAGGGTGCTACTGCGGGGTACAGCCTCCAGCCCCACACCAGTGGGTGGTGGGTTTGAGGGCCCCTGCGGTACTCACTTTGCGAAGACTCGGAGGCCAGCAGGAGCAGCAGAAGCGCAGTGCCCAGGGCAGCGGTGGGCCCGGGCGGTGGCGGCATGGCGAGGCCCGGACCAGGAGCCCGGGAGCCGGGAGCTTGCGGTCAGAGCACCCGGGAGGCTGAAGCGAGCCGCGGACGCCGCGGAACACGGGCTCCGGTCATCCTGGCCAAGCGGCGGTGAAGGTCACATCCCTGCGGCGGCAGCGCCGCACCCGGCGCTCGCTGCAGTTCTGGGCCGTGAAGGAGGCAGCGGGTGAGGGCGGGGCTTGGGGCAGGCGGGGTGGGGCCTAGGCCAAGTGGGGCGGAGCCTTTGGGGTGGGGCCGAGCTGGGTGAGGCAAGGCTGGCTGACTGGTTTGACTCTAGTATCTTCAAAATTTTACTGCCATTATGACCAAGAATGCAGTAAAATGAAAGGAGAACAAGATCTGGCGTCCTGCCTAGATACAATTTGACTGTTTTCTACCCTCCTCTGCAGACGACGATTTTTGGAATCTTCATTCTTGGGCACATTTTTAAAAAGCTGTAATATCCACTAAGGAAACAATAACGGAGGCCACACCCACTGGCATGGAGGTCCACAGTGCAAGATGCTATTCCCTCTGAAATCTGATTTCCAAAACCAGAGGCTGAAAGCAGCATTGTGTGTTTTTCAATACTAAAACTTCCTGGCTCTTGTCTCAGAGCACTTTGCAAGGTCATAGGCAAACACACACACACACACACACACACACACACACACACACACACACACACACACACACCTTGCAGACCAATCTCAGCATGAAGATATGCAGCAGCCAGCCAAACTCCAATAGGGGGAACTATTCCTGAGACATCCTTACCCCAACATTTTGATAGAAAAGGATGGGGAATCACCCCCTTTTCTGGATGAATGCAACCCAGATTCTTGGGAGCAAACAAGGTCATTACTGGTAGAGATCTTTTTTAAGGGCTTTCATTTGAAGGTAAGGCTAACAAATATGTTAATTTCAGAGAAATGAATGTCATGGGAATAGTCTTGAAAGGGAATTAAAAATTGGATAAGCCATCTGTACTTGCTTCCAAACCAGAATCACAGCACCCCCAGGTAACCAAACCAAAGGTTCAGAAGCCAGAGAGCACCCCAAATTTCCTAACGCTGCTCCAGTCCTACAGACACCATGCCCTTGAGCAGAATATTAGTCTATCGATTTCCTGCTCTTTCTTAAGAACAAACACTGGCTTCACAGGCGTTGCTGGTTATTCATGAACACTCACTGCCAAGTAGACGTCCGCCATCTCCCAGGGTTCTAAGGAATGGGCATGGATGGATGGTGGTTTGCCCATCTGCAGCTGCTGCCTGTGCACCTGTGGACGTTTGGAGAAGAGATGCTTGTTTCAGTTACTTGAATGTCCCACTCCTCCCTGTGAGAGAGAGCATCTCTGGCTTTTACAGCGTGGCCATGACTCATGAGCAGAAGCCAGCACTACCTTAACTAGATGGAGTCATCCAGGTCCTTTGCCTCTTTTTTAGCCTGGACCTCAGTCTCCCCCACATTCCCAGTGCATTCTTTCTGCTGAGCATCCCAGTAAAGATGCCTCACATTATATAGACCTTCAGCTTCATACAGTGCATCCTCCTGGGTTTGATTTAGAAAATGGAGCAAGGAGGAAGCAACTGTCGGGGGAAGTGGAAGATGGGATGGAGGGCATTGTAACCAAGTCATCAGCACAAATAATCAACAAACAAACAAACAATCAATCCCTTTCTAAGGCAGACATGGGGGACCAGTGAGAAACAACCCAGGTAAATATTTCACATTTGATGTGCCCTGAGAGGGGAATTGTGAGGCTCAGCCCCACAGGGCAGGAGGTCAGAATTGTCCACAGTGTCATGAACAATATGTCCATGAAAAAGAAAGCTGGTTGCTTCTCTCATCGGGAATAAACTCAGGTGGGTTGTGGAGGTTGGGTGGAAGCTTGGTGTCTGGATAGAACCAGCTCCGCATGGTCCCTGAGGTCACTTCTTTGTTCGATACACTTGAGATAAGAAGCTCTTGTTCTTCTTTAAAGAGTGCTTGTCCCCTTTGCTAATTCTTCCTTCCCAAAGTCCCTCCCATCCCGAGTTCCTGTAGTCTAGAAAACAACTTCTGCTACTACAGACTAACTCACAGTATCTACTGTTACATATAAAATGAACCTATATTAACCACATTTTTTGCTTGGCCTTTCAACCAGCATATTTTCATTTTTTTCTCAGTATATTCCATTACATGAACATTAGAGTTTTTTTTTAAGATTTATTTATATTATATGAGTACATCATAGCTGTCTTCAGACACATCAGAAGAGGGCATCGGATCCCATTACAGATGGCTGTGAGCCACCATGTGGTTGCTGGGAATTGAACTCAGGACCTTTGGAAGAGCAACCAGTGCTCTTAGCTGTTTTTTTTTTTTTTTAATTTTAAATCAGACAATAGACTGTGAATACTTATGGACCATTTGTGCATAAATTATCACATGCCGCTATGCTTTCATTTCTCTTGAACTTTCTTTTTATTTTACTAAAAAAGTTTATTTAAACAATGTTTGACTTGAGGGGAAAACTACCTAGGATCATTTTGCCCAAGAGTAATTTACCCCTACTTAAACACAGATTGCCCTGCATGTGACAACTACGTATAAAAGTTATAAAATTGTCCTTGGTTTCGCAATGGTAGATGGAAGACATTAAAATTTTCCCATCAAATGAGGAATGCAGGAATTTCATGTCGTTGGGTTCTTTCAATAAAATGATGAGAAGAACATAACTTACTGGACTATAAGGAGTAGTGGGGTGACTGTGTCACCGATGACTGTGCCACCGATGACCAGAGACGGGGCAGGCTTCCACAGAACCAGTGCTTTCCCCAGCCTAACCCCATCTGCTGTCGACCAAAACAACACTGTCCACTTAGCTTAAAAAAGAAAAAAATGACCAATATGCTTGTGCACACCCCAGTAACTAAGTACAATAAAGAAATGGGGACAGGAAATAAAGAACAGAGAAAACTACTGTAGTAGCCAAGGATGTGGTGGAACTGAATCTCAGCTTTCAAACTGACAGTGAGGGCTCACGTGACTCACGTGGCATTTGGTCTATAACTAAAGTCTGGGGGAAAGCAGCAGGTTCCCTCTTCAGCAAACACCTCCTGTCTGCTGCTGGAACACAACAATTGTATCTTCCTCTCCATTTCCAACTGCAGGTGTGTCTGTTGCGTTGATTGGTTGCCTGTCAAACTGCGATCTGATTTGCCTCATTGACAAAACCTCATTCCCAATAGGCTTTCATGAGTTTACTAAGTGCTGTCTGCTTCCTAATCTTAAACCGTACCACAGAACCACGCTGTCCTTCCACCTTCAAATCAACATGACCGTTGTTCTCAGTTTTGAATCCTTCCTCGAGTTTCTCATCAGCCACGGTGAGCACCAGTCTCCCCAGCTGCTGCTTCACAGAAAAGGCATCAGGTCCCCACCAAAAGAACACACATGCAGCAGCAGAGGCAGCTCAAGGTTTTAAACATTTTGTTTAGTGTGTGCATGTGTATATGTGTGTGTGTGTGTGTGTGTACAACCTGTAGGAATCTCTCCTTCCACTATGAGGCTCCCAGGAACTGAATTCAGATCCGTAGGCTTAGCTATAAATGTCATTTCAACAGTCTAGGCAGGTTTCTCCTTGGAAAATACCAAAGAGCAGAATATCTGGCTCGTGTGGCTAATGCTCCTTTAACTTTGAAGGTTATGGAAAACATGTTCCCAAAGTGATCGTATTGCTCCACACATCACATGCAGTGCTTGGAGGTTTCACAGTTTTTCAGTGTTAGGCGTCTTTGTAGGTACACAGGGATATCTTATTGTTGAAAATCACATTTCCCTAACAACTAATGATTCTGAGTACAGTTTACTGTGCCTTTTGCTATACAAATAGCTCCTCTGCTGAAGTGTGTGTTTAAATCTCCTCCCTCCCTCTTTCCTTCCTGTTTGAGATGTTTGCTTTTCCAATCATTGTTTCAAGAATTCTTTAAATAGTCCAGTTAAAAGTTCCTTATCAGATGTGTGGTTTGTAAACATTTATTTCCAGCCTGCACCTTGTGTCTTCATTCTATCAAAACTGTCTTTTAAAGAGCAGGCTTCTTGAGTTCGAGGTTATTGCCAGGCTGTCCTGGAACTCAGTTCTATAGACCAGGCTGGCCACCAATTTTGAAATCCACCTGCTTCTGCCTCCTGAGAGCTGGGATTAAAGACATGTACCACAGTTGTCTAATACATTTCTTTATGATAATAATTGAAGTCAGGTAGTATGAATATTTAAATATTCCTCTCTTCCTCAGAACTGATAGTTAGTTCAAGTCTGTTTTCTCAGTTGCATATGAATTTTAAAACAGTTCTCCTACAAAGATATTCTGAATTTTAATTGGGATTACATCGAATCTATAAGTTGTTTTTGGAGAGAAAACACTTTGCAGTCTTCTCTCTCCTGACATGCAGACATGTTCCTCCACATTTCCCAGTGCTCAGTATCATAAGAGACACAGATTTGGCGAGATGTGTTCCTGGGTGTTTCATCCTGTTTCAGTGTTGTAGTAAACAAAACACAGTTCAGGCTGGCCTTAAACATCTTTACCGTGTGTGTGTGTGTGTGTGTGTGTGTGTGTGTGTGTGTGTGTGTGTGTAAGCTAGAAGCCAAACTCTTCAGGAGAGGTCTGACTGGTTGAGACTGGGTCTTTTATTAGCCAGTAACTGGGCTGGCCGCAAGACTCAGAGATCCTCCATCTCTACCTCCACAGAGATGAAATTAAAAGCATTTGACTCCATATCTGGATTAAAATTACAAAACAAACAACCAAAATCAACTTTTTTTATAGGTTCTGGGGATTAAACTCAATTTTTTATGCTTATGCAAACACTTTGCTGAGCTGTTTCTCCAGACCTAAACTCAAACTCCTCATTACCCCAGTTCTGGCATTACCGGTGTGTGCCACCATACCTAGCACGGATTATTTAAAAACCAATTAATGTTTATGTATGTGAATATTTTGCCTGCATGTGTGTCTGCTTGTATGCTTGTTGCCCACAGATGCCAGCTACTGAGATGTCTAGAAGCTGGAGCTAAAGATGCATGTGACCTGCTATGAGACTGTCAGGAATTGAACCGTAGTCCTTTCCTATGACTGTCTATTGTTAATTACTTCAAGACAGCTCTAGACCCTGACATTGTGTCCTGTCTAGAGGTAAAAAATCCCCAGTCAATTTTTCAAAAGACTTGTTTTATGCAAGTGCACTGTCTTCGGACACACTAGAAGAGGGCATTGGATCCCATTACAGATGGTTGTGAGCCATCACATGGTTTCTGGGAATTGAACTCAGGACCTCTAGAAGAGCAGCCAGTGCTCTTAACTCTAGAAAGAGCCATATCTCTAGCCCCCAGTCACATTTTAATGAAAAACATTTCTCAGCCTTGTTTCTCAGCCTACTATAAAAATTAATTTAGTGTTTTACTAATCAGTAGATTTTAAAAGTTAAAAAAAAACAATTTCATTATATGTGTATGGGGTTTTTTTCTGCATGTGTATGTGTATGGGTTTTTTTTCTGCATGTGCACATGTGTTTCTCTGCATCACATGCATGTCTGATGCCCAGGGAGACCAGAAGAGAGCAGTAGATCATTTGGAACTGGAATTACAGTTATTAATCACTATGTGGATATTGGGAATTGAACCTGGGTCCTCAGAAAGAGCAGATCATACTCTTAACTGCTGAGCTATTTCTGCAGGCCCCTAACTATCAGATTTCTTAAGCAAAGCAGAGCTATAGGGCTGTAGGCTTAGATTTTTTAAAACCTACTTTTAATAAGGAAAGGTTCTCAAATGCTTCAATCCCCTTTCTAGCCCACCATCCAAAGGTAGGGGAGAAAAGATGGTAAATAGGACAAGGGGGTATGGACCTGTTTAGAAGTAGTCTTTTGAGAGTCAATCTCTGTTTGTCAGGATACCAGTAGTCCAGTGTCAGGATACCAAACACAATAAGCAATGGTGGCACGATCCAGCAGAAACAGCCAGGCCTCCGCTGAATCAACACAAGGCAATGGGAGCAACCAGAATCAGTTGGGACGCCAGGAGTTCTCTGCTATGCCTCTCTCAATAAAGCAGCGAAGATCAGCAAACATGAGAGACCAACGAAGCATTGCAAAGCTAGCTATGAAAGTGTCACCGTGTCACCATCTGCTGAGTCCTATTTATAATCTCTCCAAACACCATGTGTCCTCCCATGGGTCTTGCCTCAGCAAAACACCACATGAGACTACTGCATCATATGACACAACCAGAAACTTCCACTTTGCAGGGCTTATCCCCAGTGGGTAGGGAATCTCCCCCTTCCCTCTGCTCGTGTGCAAGCAGTGATTAGACTATAATCATGTGTGCCCTTGACTGAGACAGAGGTGGGGGTGTCCTAGCTCTAGTAAGAGCTATCTCCCTCTTCTACCTCTATCTGTTTAGACCTTTGAAAGCCACTTTCTCTATTCATACCCAAATTTCCTTATGTGAAGAAAGCTGTAAGGCATGTCCTTGCTTAGGGTGCAGTCTGATAATTAGAAGAGATGGCAAATATGAACTCCTTGATGTACAGAGGTGGGAAGCATTATGCCCACTCCCCAGAGGACTCCTCACCATCACCACACTTGTGTTCCAACTCTAGACTGACTCCAGGCTGGAAAAGGACATCAGCTCTCTGTTGGGGGAAGGTCTATGATAACCAGGCACTGGTTGGCTCAGGAAAACGCCCTAATTGCGTAGCACAAAAGTAGGGCTACTCAATGAATATGTGTGTACTTCGAATGCTTATATTCAATTCTTACTCAACCTGATGGTGACAATTGGTGGGGTCACCAGGGCCAGGTTGAGGTAAGTGAAGGTCATGAGGATGGCATCTCTGATGGGATCAAGGACTTGGAAGAGGAGACAGGAATCTTGAACCCCCCCCCCATCACATGAGGACATACCAAAACATCCCCACTCTGAACCAGGTAGACCAGATGTTCTGGAAGCTTCTAGACCTGATCTCATGACTTTTTTGATTTTGTTCTTCAAGGCCCCAAGCACCATGTGAAGTGACATTTGAGCCACACACTCTAAGATCATTTCCATCAGTGGTCCAAACATACTAAGAAAGCAGAAACCTCAGGAGCTCCGTGTTGCAGGAAGGGCTGGCACAGCTGGTTGGAGGAGGGTGGATATCCTCCAAGGAGTAGCAAGGTCTGGATCCCTGGGACAGGATGAAGAGATATGTGAAGATGAAATGCTGAGTTGTGTTTTTCTACAGAGTTTGGAAGAGTATGGTCAACGGACATGGATTAATAAATGGTGTCTCCTTTGTCACTTTGTCAAAATATTGTAAATATAGGCCAGAGGCAATCTGGAGAGAGGATTTATAAAAATAATTGTGCCTTAGGTAGACTCAGCGAGGAGCATAATTCAAACACAGATTGGCTGGGGCCAAGGCAGAGCACCAGACAGAGCCATTAGACAAAGACAGATGAGTGGACAGCAATAGGCAAGGGCTCAGTCTATGTGAGACACAGAACACATCTGATAGTTCAGGATGTGTGGTCCACCCTGTTGAAGTTCCTCACAGTCAGAGGTGCCTGCCTAGAGCTGTCTGAGAGACTCACACAGGGTTTTACCTCCAACACAGAAACATTGATTACAGCTTTCTGAGAGCAAGGGGGAGTTCAGTCTTAGCCTCTAGGCAGGGGCCGGGTACAGGAAAAGTAGCTTCTATGAATATGGAAGGAGCTTTGTGTGTGGCTCCACAGGCATGGGGCAGAAACAAGTTGTCCCAGCTGGTCCTTTGGGGAGTAGAGCTCTGACTCCCAGACTTTATGTCACAGGCCCAATAAGACCTCCTGCACCCACATTACCAGGGAGAAGAAACTGGACTTTTATAACATTTCACATGCTTACATCTGAATTTTTTCATAATGACAGAGTACTTCATTCTAATGAGCATGATTTAGAAAGAGCCAGGCAGCTCTGAGAGTAAGCTTTGTTTCCTGTAGAAAGAGATGCTGGTAGAAACAAGGGCATGTTAGTCACAATAGAAGCAGAGGACCTAAGCCCCCAATATCCCTCGGAGATTCAAGGGAGATGCTCACAGCTCTCTAGGGTTGAGGTGTCTGGTCTTGGGCTGAAGAGGCCTAGTGATGATGGAGATGAAGATGTTGGAGACTGCACCTGGAGGAGACTGCACCAGGTGGAGACTGCACCTGGAGGAGACTGTACCTGGAGGAGACTGCACCTGGAGGAGACTGCACCTGGAGGAGACTGCACCAGGTGGAGACTGCACCTGGTGGAGACTGCACCTGGAGGAGACTGCACCTGGTGGAGACTGCACCTGGAGGAGACCACACTATTCTCCTGCTGCAGTGCACCTCAGAGATCTTTGAAGACTTATCATGTAGGAAAGGAGATCATTTGTGGAGAAGACCAAGTGCACTGTGTCACTCCCATGGTGAAATTTGGAGGCTTTTTTTTTTTTTTTTTTTTTTTTTTTTTTTTTTTGGTGAAAGCATTAGGAGGAATTCTGAGCACTAAACTGGTGATCAAGGTGTCACTTGTGGGTCTGTAGACAGGATCTCAGGTGAAGGTGTTCTTGAGCAACCTAATGACCTAAAAGTCAGCTTTTAATCTACAGTTTGCATAACAGGAATACAGGACAGAATTACAAAGAATACATCCAGGCTCTGGCCCGGAGATCTCCCTCTGACCGTGAAGGGGAGGCTGGCAGCTGTGCTCTGCTCTGCCTTGTGATCTAGAAGAAAGGGGTGTCCACAAGCCTTGGCCGTCTCTGCCCATGACCATGGGTTTGTCATGTCATCAGTCCTCTGGGGAAGGACTCAGGGAGGCCAGCACAGGCATCGTGTGGAGCTGTGCTGAGTCTAAAATGCCCTTCATGGCCAGCTGGAGGTCATCCTGGCTTGAACTGAGCCTGCAGTGACTAAGCCACGCTGTCCAGAAAAGCCAGTGCCCTCAGGAATCAAGCCATGGGTTATGAATACTGGGGGGTGTGTGTACACAGAGCAGCCGTAAGGACAACAGTTCGACCGTAATGAACATCTCCTGGTAGAGGCTGTGATTTGCTGATGTCTCATGTTAAACAAACTGATGAGCTTTGCATCCTTTGGTCTAGAAAAAGGAACCTGCCTCCACACAGAGCCGGAAGAGGTCTACCAATACTATTTGGAGAGTATCCAAGGCATTTACAGCAACTGTACACAACTCTGGAACTGACACAGCTACTTTGGTGTAACAGTGCTTTTTTTTGTAACCTTCTAGAATGGGTAGTCAACTCTGGGCTGCTCAAGGACAGCTCTGCACTGCTAGCTACACCTATACCCTTGAAGATACAGGCTCTGGGGATGCCAATGTCCTGGAAGAGCCACATCATCCACTTAGTAGGGATATTTAAACAGTGCAAATATGTTCTACCAATTATGTAGCCCCAAAGTCTAAAGTCAAGAAAAGCCCACATCTCCCAGGAGGTCCCTTCTGTCTCTCCAGCTTCGTCCACCCATGAGTCTCTGTGCTCCTAGTCTCATACTTGGTCTCAGTCTCCTTTTGAATGAGTTCTCTCCAGGTGAGTCTGTCTCTCCCCGTCCTGTTCTACTGGATCAGTGCCCATCTTACCCTAGAACGAGTTCACTTTTTTTTTTTTAAAGAATTATTTATTTTATGTATGTGAGTACATTGTAGCTATCTTCAGACACACCAGAAGAGGGCATCAGATCCCATTACAGATGGTTGTGAGCCACCATGTGGTTGTTGGGAATTGAACTCAGGACCTCTGGAAGAGCAGTTAGTGCTCTTAACTGCTGAGCCATCTCTCCAGCCCCCAAATGAGTTCACTTTAACTACATCTGAAAGGACCCTGCTGTGAGGTCTCAGCCTGAAGTGCTGGGGCTGAGGTTAGTCATGGACTGGCAGAAGTAGGAAAGACTCATGGCTACTGGTTCTCGCCTTGCTTGCTTCAAAGATGAGCTCCATAACTGGGTTTCCCGAGGGTTGTAGGGATGGATCTGGATGGTCCTCCGGGTGCTATTGTCCTGGAATTGCTGTGCTCTCGTCTGCTTTTCTTTCTCGGGGACAAAAGTACAGGTTTATGATCCTCAGCTCGGCTCTCATGCATGTAGCGTGAACAGGCGTGGAAGAATTATCAGCTGACTGACTAATGAGGGAGGCAGAGAGCAGACAGTCCTCGCTCCTGAGGGGATCTAAGGGATGGCTGGCTGTTTCAGGTCCATATAAATATGAGACTCAGATCACTGTCTCAGGCACAAAATGGGTCCTCATCCTTCAATGACCTTGGACGTATAGAGATATGGCCTGTAAGTTTATTCACTCCTGAGCACAAACGTCAATCAACTCCTTACTGGAAAGAGCTGAGGATTAATGTGTAACTTAGAGTTAGCAAGTAGTTACAGCAAGTGTCAAGGTGAGCAAGGGTACCTGCCAAAAGACAAACATCCTGGTGGGGCTGGGGACAGGGCTGTGCCGTGCCTGCTTTCCTAGTCAGACAAAGAGTGTCACTACCCAAGAGGCCATTGTCTCTGTCACACAGACTTTCGGGGAAAACTTTTCGTGTTGGATGTACTCTGTGTTCTTTGTGAAAGAGCTGTTAACTCCTGACATGAAACACTAGTGCATGATAAACTCCTTAACTACAAATTCTGTTTTTAAGTTTTATTTTATGTGTATGGGTGTTTTTTGTTTTGTTTCTGCATGTTTGTCTGTGTTGGTGCCCATGGAGGTCAGAAGAGGGCATCAGATCCCCAGGAATTGGTCATAAGACCCAATGTGGGAGCTGAGAATCAGTGCTGTGAACCACAGAACCATCTCTCCAAACCCAACCTCGAATTCCTGATATACAAATTTCAAAATAAGCTGGTGTGCTTGGTGAATTCAATGCAGGAACGGGTGGAATTAGCATCAAGACCACTCCCATCCCCAAATGGTCCCTGTGCTGCATTTAATCTTCACAGAGAGTTGGGGATTCCTGTTAAAATTGCTAGTGGAAGCTAAGGGCAGGCATGGGAAAGGCTGTGCCCTACTCTAGCTTGACAAGTCAATTTGGTCACGTTCTTAGGGTAAGTCAGCCAAGCCAGCCATCGTCACTCTGCAAAGCACACAGAGCTCTCATTTCCAGGCAGGGTAGAAGGAAAACCTGAGACCATCTCTTCTAAATCTGTTTATCCTCTGCCCCAATGGAGCATGCTCTCTAGGTCTAGCTCCCTTTGTAGAATTTCTTATCCTGAGGCTTCCCTCTAACAGAAAGGTGTCTACAGTATCCTTGTGTCCTTTAGAGGCAGAATGTCTCTCGTCACCTCCTGACTCCTAAAATTTATAAAATGAAGGATACCGGAATGAGATCATGGGTCTCAGTAGAAGCAGATTTGACCAATCATGGAATCAGCCTATAGTAGAACCTGCCCATCAATCTTTTTGGTCCTTGAACAGCCGGTATTTATTATCAGGGAGTGTGGCATGGATATAGTAGTGGTTTGTTCTAGACCTGGCACCTGTCCCTTCTTCCTGCTGCAGGGAGTTATGGGAAATACCTAGTTCTCACAAAATGGAAGGGGCAGGAGCTGTGAGCTGAAGGCCAGCTACAGGCCCACCCAACTCCTTCACAGTGAGCTGGGCACTTATAGCCTTCAGCACTACTGAGCAGTGTCCCCTAAAATCAGTAGGACGGCAAGAAGGACTGGGTCAGGGTGACCGTGTGGGATTAGCAACCTTGCAAAGATGCTGAGAGATGAATTCCATATTCCCCGAAGCTGTTGTGCTTGGCTTTCTCATTGTTACCCACCAAGGTTTGTCACAGTAGCTTTGATATCAGGCACACGCTGGACAGGCTACGGGATGGATCATGGCAACCTTGATGTCCCCAGGACTCCCACTCACACCTTACCTCTGACGGCCAGTGTTCCGGTACTGCCCCACTTGCTGGCTGGCTCAGGAGGCCACCTGCCAGCCCTACACCACGTGCCATCCTGACTCAGCAAGGCTGGCATTAGGCCATCCTGGACAGAGTGTGCGTATGTGAGGTTATATTTGTCTGCCACGACTGCAAAATCAAGAGCTGAATCCTGACTGGGGAGGTCTCAGATTTGGCTTCTCGCTTCTGTCTCTGAACTTGGATAAACTAACAGAGGGGCTGTAAGTTCAAGGGCAGGTGGCGCCTGCGACACTATGGGCTATTGTAGAAGGAGGGTGGCAATGACCAAGGAGGGGGACAATAGTAAAGATTTATGTTTGTTTGATATTGTGGGTTTGGCCTTTATATCTCGAGGAACTGGTCTCTGGGCTCAGATGTGTTTGTGCTGAAAAATTGTGGGAGTCTCTGTAGTGCTGTAGAACCCTGCCAGGCAGGGAGGCTGCTGGGTGCTCTCTTGCTTCCCTGAGAACAAACAGGTCCCTGGCTATAGCAGAACCGGAAGGCTGTGGCAGAAGGTGCTCTTGTTCAGCTTTGATCTGCTTTTCCCACCATGCACTGTGGGGTCTAAGGAGGTGCTTTGTTTGTAAACATGGCAATGGAGCAGGTGTGTGTGTGTGTGTGTGTGTGTGTGTGTGTGTGTGTGTGTGTGTGTGTGTCCCAGGCAATGGCTTCCTCGCTCAGTGCAGCTATGTCCTATTTTGTGATTGAGCATGGCTTGACTCTCGTCTTGGCTCTGGGTCCAGGGTCTTACCTGTCATCAGGCTCATTTGGCAGAAGCCCCATGCTAGAGCATCCTCTACTGTCCCTTTGTGTGCGATTGTGTCACTGCACAGGTGTAAAACAAGGCTGGTTTCTGTCTCAAGGGCTGTAGTGTTCCAGCAGCTGTCCCTCTCCACTCTCCGGTTCTCTTAGCATCCTTAACGGTGACTTGTGTTGTTGAAGGCTTTTTTCCAGAACTGTCATGAACTCATGAAGTTTGCAGAGGAATCTCATGCTGGGAGAAGAGGAGGAAGCCTGTATTTATCTAGAAGAGGAATTTGTCTCTCAGAAGACACTTGGAACAATTCTCAGAGCACCTTGTAGGCACAACAGAGCCCAGACAATGATGTAAATGTTGGGCTGAACCATGCCTTCACCAGGACTTAGTTATGTTTTCCTTTCTATAGACCTGAGCTTCACTACCACTCAAGAGAAACTTGGGAATGGGCTTTGGGGTGCAGAGGGGCACTGAATTCTTCATTTACTCTTCTTCCCAATGTGACCACATTAAACAACTCTTTTCTCAGCACCTTATCATTACTTGTCTGTTCAGTTGGTGTGGTGAGGATTCGTGGCTGAGTTTAGCTTGTTAGGGCTTCCAGGGTCCAGCCTCTGAGGCTAACGATGCTCATAAGAATTTTGTTGAGCCAGCTGGGAGAGGAGACACAAGTTGACCCCAGAAGAGAGGAAAGACTGAAAACTTCCCACAGATGTGGGATCATTTATTTTATTGCTCCAGTCAACGCCTGGTGATGCAGAGATGAGAGCTGGTGCTTGGTCCCAGACTGGAGAGGATCTGACCCTGGTGCATCTCTGTGATGGGGTAGGCTGAGCACCTTTAAGTTCAGGGCTCTGTTGAGCTGCTGTTCACTTTGAGCCATTTTGGCAACTGTCATTTGGTGACTGTCTTTTGTCTTTGGTTTATCCTGAGCCACTGGGGTTCTGTTGAACTCTCTGGGCATTGCAATGTTTATGTGGCTGGCTTTATCAATTTGCAAGATTTTTGAACTTGTTCCGAGTTTTGTCGAACTATTTGGTCACCCTGCATGACAGAGAAAGTTAAATTGTGTTGGTCTTTTGGGGCCTGCGGTTGTGGTGAGCCTTTGCAATAGGAAGACAAGTTGGAGGAATCTCTGTGGTGACTTGTGTAACCATGGGTAACATGAAGTCTGTGATGCTTTGTGCTCCTGGGGAGAGCTAGTTGACGAGGTGTTGATGAATGTGAGGGTTTAGTGTGATTGTTCTTGTGTAGTTTTGTTTCCAAAAGAGCATGGGGGGGGAACCCTCAATCTCTCCCTGGTTCTCCTGAGAGTAACTGAATAACAAACCTCTGATGACACAGCATTTACATTTTCTTTGAACTTATTACATGGCAAAAGCACCTTTCCTGGTAAAAATAGTTTAAAATGAATTGTTTATGTATAAGTGTGAGTGTTTGGAGGACAGTTTGGAGCAACGTAGAATATAGAAGCTCCTGCCTATGCATTATATATAATATGTAATGTTATATATAATTCTATATAAAATATGTTATGTATATTTACCTAGTATATATATGTTATATATTATATAAAAATATATAATGCATATAATTATGTAACATATAAAATATGTATGATATATTTCTAGGTTTAACTTATATAATGTATAATTGTATATATACATAATATTCATATATAAATAAATATCTCTCAGTCAGGCATAATTAAAATGTTCACTAATTGAAATGTTAATATTGAGGTTATTAATAAAATGGTTTATGTCTGGTACTTGAAATATTGGTTTTGGGAACTGAGGATGAGAAAATTGTTACAGAAATTACAAAATAAGTAATTCGTATCTTAGACCTAAAGGGCAAGTACATTGTTAATCCATTTTTTGTTAAGGCTTGGAAAGTTTCTAAAACTGCCTTTTAAAAGCAAATTTAAATTAAAAGGATTCATTTTATGAACAGCTGATTTCAGAAACATTTTTATGGTTGCTGGGCTTTGTCCCATGTGATATATACATTCACTTTATCAGTATTGAAAGAGCTAACGTTGCTGCTGGGATAATAGTTATTGTTTAACATTAGTTCGTTGCAGAGATGGTATATTCTGTTATAAATAATGTTATCAGATTAGATATTTTAGTATGCAGTTTAGTTATCCAGATTTTATGTTTTACTAAGACAATAATTTCTTTCCTGCTGATTGTATCTTAATAGAGTCAAGGTTTCTTTAAGGGTCTACAGTAAAGTTTTCTAAATGACAACTTTATGAACAACTCCTTTTAGATGACTTTAGTTTATTTAATCCTATGAATCTGTGACTAGAAATGCATAGACATTTTCATATGAACTTTATGCACTGTGAAAGTTTGTAGAGCTAATATATTATATGATAACATGTTAACACAATACTTTATCATATTTATTTTATAATATTTTATATTATTTTATAATATAACATTTAAAATGATTACATTTATTGTAATAACAGTTTACTGTATTAAAGTCGAATAGTGGACTTGGGTAGGCCTAACTGAAGAGCCATCCCATCTACAATTCTTAGTTGCTTCAGAGTGGACAGAAAGGCTTTGTTGGTACTAACTCCTTGTCATCTTTCAACACACACACAGCCACACACACACACACACACACCATCAGATAGGATCAGACTGACCTCATCCTGATGACAAGAGACAGATAAGCCACAAGACAGAGAGTCAGCAATGTCTTCAGAGAAAACTGTTCAGAGACAGGGCAGGACATTTCTGAATCAAAGCTGCACTGGGTGTGCCGACGCCTGCTTCTAACTCCAGTAGCCGGGAGTCTGATACAGGAGAACAGTAGGTTTGAGGTCAGCCTGTGCTTCCAAACAAGACTCTATCTCAGATCCAACAACAATACTCAAGCAACCTGTGCCAGTCCTTCCAAAGAAACCTAAGTCCAAGGGGTTACAGAGAAATGGTTCTTACACATGGTCACCCCACCCTGAGTGTCTTCTGATGTTGGTTTCTGCTTCTATTCTGTTTGTGATGTTTCAGACACAGACCTGTTTTAGGAAGTTTCAAACCAAATCCCTCAAGCTTGAGATGTGGGGCTGGTGAGGTGATTCATCAGATAAGGGCACTTGTCACCAAGTCTGACACAAGTTCAATTCCCAGAACCCACTGGCAACAACTCTCAAAAGGTCCTTTCACCTCTACACATACACCTTTGGAAGTGTGCTTGTGTATGCATGCATACACACAGGCGCACACCGCACACACACTCTAAATAAATAGACTGATAAATGTTAAAAAACATTTTTTTTTTTTTAAAAGATGGAGGCGTGAAAGCAAAGAGCCGGAAATTCTCCTGGCTGAACAGAGACATTTCGAAAGCAGACATTTTGTTCTTTTACTCCCAGACAATTGAAACATGGGTTCCCAAGAAGCTGGGATTTCCCCAGGAATCTCCTGCTGGGAGAAGGAAAAGCATGAGGTCAAAGGTCAGCAGGCGGGAAAACTTGTCTTTAGGAAGAGGTTTCTGGGGGGGGGCAGGCTTCTGACAGCTTGTCAGACTACATAGGAGAGACTGGAGCTGAGACGATACTGGAATGACAATGGACAGGACCTCACTGTGACTAAAACTACACACACTGCTTGCCTTCTTTCAGCCAAAGCCTCACATCAGCACCCCAAAGGTAACCTTAGCGGGTACAGAGAGACATCAGGGCTCTCTATATGGTCTTCTTCCCAATGTGGCAAATTTGAATAACTCCCCTTCCCTGATTTTCACTGTCACTGATTCTGGCTGTTTAGTTGGTGTGATGAGGGTGGGGCTGAGTCTGGCTTGATAGGGTTGCCTAGCAGGTTCTTGAACATCCTCTGAGGCTGGACCTCAGGGGAAGACATCTAAGCTTGCTGTCTATCTGTTCAGGGTTGATAGGAAACCCAGGGTCCTGAGTCCCAGGAGTGTTGACAAAGAGCCCAAAGGTCTCTGGAATCTGTGGTTAAACATGGAGTCTCAGGCAGGAACAAGACACCTGTGGAAGAAGGGTCCTTTGGTGAGTCTGACATGTCTTCTCATGGGAACACTCAGGCCCCATCTTTCCAGTGTTTATGAACCATCTGCTCCATGGGAAAAAAAAAGTCACTCTCCACGTGATGCCTGTGTGGTCCCAGAGCCTATGTAGGATGAGGAAATTCCTCTTCACCTGGAGGAAAGGGACGGAGACTGTGCATGCTGCATACAACTGTAAGATGTGTTCATGATTTATACCACAGCCACTTCCTTCTCAGATGCATCCTGGTGCTTGCTGAGTCTGGAACCTGGCCAACATTCAACAAATACTCATTGAATACTTATTGAATGAAAGAAGTACCCACTCCCAAACGGCCCACGTGTATTATCTTCCAATTCTGAAACAAACTGTACTTCCTTTGTGTGATCATGGGGCCCTGTGTCTGATGACCTACTATTCACATAGATGTAGAATATAGAGTCTGGCTACATGTGCCTGTAATCTTTGTATTGGGGGTGAAGGAGGTAGGAGGATCCCTGGGGGGCATGTTGTCTGTCTGTCTGATCCTAGACCACAAACTCCAGTAAGAGAGTCTCAAAACCTAAGGTGGAGGGCAATTGGGGAAGACTCCAAATGTCATCCTCTGGTCCCCACATCTATGTATACACATGATCACCCATGTTCATACATGAGTGTTCACACATGCGTGTACACACCCACACATACACACAAATGCACCCTTCAGTGTTTTAACTAAGCTTAAGGTTTTGTGTTGGATTATATTCAAAGCCATCTTTGGATACATGAAGCCCGTGGGACAAGGCCTGAACACGCCTAATAGAGGCTGGGAGCACGCCTCTAGTGGTTTCCATTTCTCAAGGTGCTGTGTGTCTAACACAGAAGTGGTCTATCTTTGTCTCAGAAGGACCTGTGCTTACTTGGGGCCTACTGAAGTCTCCAGACAACCCACATGTCGGTTCCTCATTCAGCATTCTCTGCCAGGACCCATCTATGCTGTTGTCTGACTACCAGGTTCCAGGGCTAGGAGGGACACTGGGACCGTGCTGTCTGTCAACACTCTGGGACACATCTTTATGAAGTGAGGGGCAGGCACTATTGATTGCTCCCCCAGAGCAGTTTGCTGGGGTTCTGGTGTGTATGTATCAAGTGTTTCAAACCCAAGCTCATCCAAGTTGGCAGCTACTGCCAGCCACAGAAAGCATAAAATGAGAAAACATGAACATGCATGCTCGCATGCAGAACACAAATGTTTGGGTACTGGTTGGCTGGCTTCTGTTTCTGCTCTGGTCTTGGGGAGCTCTAGGTTCAAGGTCACACAGGGCAGTCCCCCTTTTCAAGGATGTGTGGGTAGCGGAAGATGCTGCGAGCTCCAGCATCCAGAGGATCCACTCACTGAGCATCATGCTGGCTTCTTCCTGTGTTTCTAGCCCTGGCAGCACTCCCTCTCCCTTCTGTGTGTGGGTAGGGAAGCAAGGTGAACAGGCTTTAGCTGGATTAAGGGCCTTATTTAATTCTTGTTGTATCCTGATCGGGACACAAGGACAGGATGAGGGAAGGCAGCAGGTGTTTCTTACCTTGTCCCCGTCTTCAGACAACACTAATAACTTATCACGTTAGCTCTAGAGCTGCCAAAATGCCCTTTGTAAAGATTCTCTTTATGAACAAATCCTTTCTCCTTAAATCCTGCAGATCACATGAATGATTTCTTTCTTTTTTTCTTTGAGACAGGCTTTCTCTGTGTAGCCCTGGCCATCCTGGAACCCACGCTGTAGACCAGGCTGACCTTGAACCCAGAGATCCACCTGCCTCTGCCTCCCAAGTGCTGGGATTAAAGGCATGAGCCACCACCACCTGGTATGAATGATTTCTCACAAGACAAACTTGTATTGTGAGCTAAGGCCATCTCTTCAGTACCCGCCCACACTGTCATCTGGAGTGTTATTTTAAAAATTAACAGGTCATTTTGCCTATAGGTCTGCTTCTAGCAATGAGATATATTCATTGTATTTCAGAAAGATATTCAGGTTTTCCTTAGAGTAGCCTTCATTCCAACATTACAGAATGGATATCTTTCTCTGTCTGTCTGTTTGTTTGTCTGTCTCCTCTCCTTTCACTCATATTTTAATCCTGTATTTATTTTGAAATTTTAATAAATGAGATAAAAAATACATGACAGGGGTTTTGTGTTCTCCAATGTGGATAAACTGTGTGTCCTCACATTGATTAACAAGTAGGGTTTTTTTTTCTCAATATTTTTTATTCATTTTATATCCATATTATAGCCTTCTCCCTCTCCTCCCAGACCTACCCCCACAATTCCCTCTCCCCATTTCCCCTTCCCATTTTCCTCCTTCCAGACCTACCCCCACAATTCCCTCTCCCCATTTCCCCTTCCCATTTTCCTCCTTCCAGACCTACCCCCACAATTCCCTCTCCCCATTTCCCCTTCCCATTTTCCTCTTTCCAGACCTACCCCCACAATTCCCTCTCCCCATTTCCCCTTCCCATTTTCCTCCTTCCAGACCTACCCCCACAATTCCCTCTCCCCATTTCCCCTTCCCATTTTCCTCCTTCCAGACCTACCCCCACCAATTCCCTCCCTCCATTATCCCTTACCCCCTCCTCAGAAAAAGGGAAGCCCTCACCCCCAGTTACCCCTGGGATATCCAGTCTCCCCAGGACTAAGCACATCTTCTCCCACTGAGGCCCAACCAGGCAGTCTGGGTAGAGAAAGAGGATTCAGTGGCAGGCAACAGTCGGAGACAGCCCCGGCTTTAACTGTTAGGGAGCAGCATGAAGACCAAGCTGCCCATCTGCTACAAATGTGTAGGGGATCTAGGTCCAGTCCTGCACACTCTTTTGATTACTGAATAGTTTATCATATAATTATTTTGCCTTGAGTCCTCAGTGCTTACTGGTGACACACCTGAGGTCAAGTTAAAACACATTGTTTCAGGTCACACAGCTTAGAGTGACAGAGTTCAGATATCCGGACTTCTCTTCCAGCCCCACTGTAAACCACTCGCATAAGTCAGGGTCACAGAGACTGAGGGGTTCTCAGGCTAAGAGCCTATAACACTGGCTGAAGGAAGCCGTGGTTTCTCTTCCTCGGCCTGTGGTCAGACTTGTGCAGAGAGGTTCTGTTTTCCTTCAAGCAAAGGCAGTGGTTCTGATGCTCCAAGTTGTTGTCAACAAACACAAGGCTGCAGCTCATCAGAGAGGCCTTGGGCTCTTGTTCCAAGCCCTAAAGAACCTAGAGTAAGAACACTTAATTGGATCTAAGCCTCAGCAAAGCAGCAAAGCCTACTTTATCAGAACCACCCAGGCACTGGCTGGAGGAAGATGAAAGCCACTGCAGTAAGATCCGAACCTTGGGCCAAGCACGACTCCCAGGCACTCTTGGCGGCCAGCCCTGGATCAGAACTGACCTGGTAGGAGGAAAGCCACTCACCCACCAGCTGGGTGGCCCCTCCTTGCTCTCCATACACACCCCTTTTTCCTTCCTTGCTGTGCCCCACTGCAGGATGGAGCTCTCCTGTGAGTCATGGCTTCCTGTGATCTCTACCCCAGGACAGATTCCCAGAACCCTCTTCACTCTGGTCAGGATTCCAGGAGGCGATGCAGTATTAACGAGGAGTGGGATCTCTTCCATCTCCATTTTCTCAGACCCCGGGGAATAGGTGCCCTGCAAACCATGGGAGGAGGCACTGGTCTTAACTCACCCTCTTGTTAACCACGTCATAGCATCTTTCCCACTGTTCTCTAAAACACGGAACCCAACTTCTTCCTCAAACACTAACCGAATTAGGATGGCCCTTTATGAATACATTTCATCAACTAGGAGGCCGTGCAGGTATGAGCTCACAGGCTAATAGACCACAGTGTCTGGGAACAGAGCTACAGGAAGGAATTTAAAGAGTGGAAAATATCTCAATGCCCCCAAACACCCACTTCTAACCTTTTTTTTTTTTTAATCACAGTGAAAAATGTTAACAATCTGGATGTTCAGCAGGAGGTAAAGGGGCTACGGGAAATTCTCAGGTTAACACTCAGCTACCCCTGTGCATGGTTACAGGTTCTGTGCGGCAGCTCTGCTCTAAGAAATACTGACTTTTATGCGTCACATGTAATGGTTTTAATGATAATACAAAGCTCTCAACAACAATATGTCATAAATCATGTTCATGATTTTTCCTGGGTGGCAGGGATCTGGTGACCCCCTCCCTCTCCCTCCCCAAATCTCCTACAGTGAGTAAATTATAATGGAAAATTCCAAAGAGCCTCGGCTTTTGCCAGCACATTATTTTCTGCTTTTGTCTGTGTGGTTTCTACCCTCCTGACACCTCGTTGCCTGCGCACTCCCTCTTTGTGCTGAACATTCCTGAACAAATGACTTGCTCTACAGCCCTGGAGCCCACAGGGCCTGACTGGGCTGCAGGACTCTGGCCAGTCAGAGAAGTGAAGCAACTTACCTGTGCATACCCACACCGTTGAAGAAACGGGCAGTGGGGGTGTGCTCACGCCATGGCTGAACCAGGCTGTCGGAACATGGGTAGTCTTTTTGGCCTGTAGATGGTGTTCTTGGAAAAAGTGTAAGTCCTTCCCAAGTACATCCACTGACCCAGTCACACTCCTTCCTAAGACAACTGTGTTGCAAGCAAAGTTTTCAGGATTTCCAAGCATAAGTTGGCACAGTTGGTAAGCTGGGACATGTTCACAATTCAGATACAATTTCCAAGTCCTTACTAGCCACATGAAAATGAATTACCCAACAGTTACTTCCAGAAAGTTCCCTGACCATTAGGGGGTCCTGGCATTCATGTGGCTGGCATGCAGACAGCAGTTCACCCAGAGTAGTTCTGCAGGGAACCGTCCTGTGTAGCCACAGAAACAGGGATAATCATGGTGGTGTTTTTTAATAAGAAATGTTCTGGGCTGGAGAGATGGCTCAGTGGTTAAGAGCACTGACTGCTCTTCCAGAGGTCCTGAGTTCAATTCCCAGCAACCACATGGTGGCTCACAGCCATCTGTAATGAGATATGATGCTGTTTGAGAAATGATCTGTTAGAAGAAGCCTAAGGATTCAGAGACTCTCTTCTTTGACGAGGCAAGACAGAGTGGTGCTCTAAGGAGAGCCATCAGAACAGAGCTCAGAGCAGGGAACAAAGCACATGCTGTGTGTTCAAGTGTGGACCTCTGCAGGGTTTCCCGTGCATTCTTCCTGTGCGCTGCTGTCAAGCTTTTACAGGACGATTGTCTCGCTGTATTTAACTGTGTGATTTATCTCTCCTCAGTACACTGACAGCTCAGATTTAATTGTGCCCGCTGTCACCCATGGAAAGGTACAGAGTGGTTTCACTGTTTCCCTATACATTGACAAGGTGAATTAGGAACTGTTAGGAAGTACATTTATGCTGCCTGGATCATATCTGTGGGCTGCAACTTCTCCAGAT
The DNA here is from genome assembly GCF_963924665.1 of Micromys minutus. Classification (NCBI taxonomy): domain Eukaryota; kingdom Metazoa; phylum Chordata; class Mammalia; order Rodentia; family Muridae; genus Micromys; species Micromys minutus. The sequence goes on along the minus strand of NC_137983.1, from coordinate 51,542,048 downwards.
GACATGTCACAGAGAGGTCACAAATGAGGGAACTGTTGGCCACTGGAGAAAGGGAAGACTGGTGCCTAACTGGGCAGTCCTCAATTTGAAAGTATAAGCAGGCTGCACTTAGAATTCTTGCTAAAATGGATGGAACACATCTGCAGAATTGGGGGGAAGATGCCCCCACTCTTTCTATGGTCTTAGAGCCCACAGTGCCTGATCTGGCTGCAGGACTCTGGCTAGGGACAGGAGAAGTCAGAGACTTTAGATACCCTAAACTGGGAAGGGGAAATTGAAATCTAGATTTACATAGAAAAAGAAAGAGAAAAAAGAAAAAAGAAAAGAAAAGGCAAGAAGAAAAACAAATACTTCAGCAGTGGCCAAACTTGAAATTTTACAATTTTGGTATTGTTCGGATGCTGGGGACCAGAGTAGATCTGGAAAATGCTGGGTTAGCAGTCTAGCCTTGAGCCAGCCCCCGCACAATTCACGAGCATCTCTACCGCCGTCCTGGGCACTCAGCTGGCTGTGCTGAACCTGCTTAGTCTGGCTTCTGGGCACTCAGCTGGCTGTGCTGAACCTGCTTAGTCTGGCTTCTGGGCACTCAGCTGGCTGTGCTGAACCTGCTTAGTCTGGCTTCTGCCTCCCTGTCTGCAGCTAAGCCGAGGGCTCATGCCCCAGCCAGTGCTCCATGTGCTCGCTTCACTTTTCAAATACAACCACTGTGAGAGACACTTGGTAGCACTAAGCTGCCAAAAAAACGTTTCCCAGTGCAGTAAAACTAAAGGTATGCAAGATGACAAAGATGGAAGAAACACTAAGATTCTGAAGGATTTGGCATTTGTGTCATCATAAAAGCATCCAAGGTCTGCTTCGACATAAGGAAAGATAAATCAAACACAAGGGCCAAGTTTCAGAATTTTGCCAGGCAGACAATTCACATCAGAAAAGAATTCACAGAGACAGTCTCCCAAGCATGGCGAGTCGGCCTACATATTCTAAGTTGTAATGAAGTGTTTAGATTCACAGGTTATCCTTGCAGATTCCCTGCCAGACTCCACCTTTCACTTATGTAACTAAATATTCAGTACACACACACACACACACACACACACACACACACACACACACACACACACACACACACGGGACTCCTAAGAATGTAGCAATATGGTTCTCTATATTGTCACAGGGTTTCTCCTGTCCTCAGACCTACCACCTGCAGGTCTCTTCCTTCTGATTTAGGTAACTAGCAATACTAGCTACTTTTTAGAAAATAATGTGTTCAAAGAACTGATAAATCCGAGTACAGAGGTCTAAGTGTTTTGGATGGCCCAGGCACTGGGGCCAGGGTACCTGAGGGTCTTGCAGAGTTTTACCTAAACCCAGGGATCTGTTTTCTTGGGGACTCTGCTATGGCTGCTCTGCCTCAGCCCTTCCTCCTCCCAGCCACCCTGAGGTTCACAGTGCCTAACAGAGACCTTTCCACACTCTTTGTGCCTTGCCCCCACTTATCTTAAAGTTTAAGATAATGTTGCAATGCATTGGGCAAAGCCAGCCAGAGAGATTTCCAGGCAGAACATCTGTCACACACAGGGATTTATGGCTTTTCTCTGGATGTTCTGCCAGAAGAGGTGGATAAAGTTGGAACGTCGGGCACATTTAAGCCGGTTTCCAACCATGTTCCAAGAGCAAAACCAAGGCTCCTTTTATTATTACATAAAGTCACAGGTAAAGTTTTTCAGGGAAAGTCACAAATTTTTGATTTTTGATAACAACAACAACAAACAAAACTCCTTCCAGTTTTTCTCCCTGACCATCTCCTCTGATGTGTTTCTAACATTGATCTGGTTTGGCAATCTTAAGGTAGAAGAGTTTGGTGGACTTCTACTATGTGGCTGAACATGCTTGATATTATTTTGGGTAGAAATTTCTTTTTCAGTTTTAGTTGAGAGGATCTTGATATGTAGATGACGTTGGCTTGAACTTTTGATCCTCCTGCCTCAGCCTTCAGAAATCCATTATTTTGCAGTCCTGGGGGCCAGATGAGAAAAAAAAAAAACGGAGGAATTGGTCCTCTCTGTGGGCTGATGTGCTCTAGGTAGCGCTGGATTTCTCAGCCATTCAAGTTTGTGTTGTAAATGTTAAGGAATGCATCATTTCTCCCATAGCACCTTTCCTACTCTCTCCCATGGTAGGGATGGGGCTCCATGACTCTCATGATAAAGATATTTCCTCGTGGGCTCTCCACTCTCATAGTCTTTTCTAAACAGAGTTTAGTTATTATTGGAAGGCCCTCACCTCTAAATACAATGCAAACAAGAGGCAAGACTTTTGTCTGATAGTGGGGATAGATGGAGGTCAGCAATAGAGGCAAGCATCCAAAATACTTCTCTTTCATTCCTGTTCGACTGTCGGGTCCTGGTACAGTTTAAGTTCATTGCTTCTTACAACTAGATTGACCACAAGGTTCACTCTGAGAGTTCTCTGTTATACAGCCCCCACCCCCACGAGTACCACATGCAGGCGCTGAGCACTCACTGTGGCTGTACAGTGAGCAGAGCAGACAATGTGTCCTGTATTCGTAAAACCTTTGTTGCTGATTATGGCCTCCAATGCCCAGATAATACAGAGGCAGACATTGCGACTTAAATTGTGCCGCCTCTGGCTCTGCCCTGTGTGAACAGATCCATTGTATAAAAGTCTTCCTCACACACACAAACGTCTTAAGCTGGACTTAGGGACTTCCTTGAGGCTCTTACAGGATCGGTATGTAATTTCAGCCTTCTTCTCTAGCGAGGCCTCTGTGTGTTATCTGACTTGCTCTGGCAGTTGGTAACTGGCTTTCTACAAGTAGCTCTTAGCTTTGAGGAACAAAGGTGCTCTTTCATGGTTGCATATGGCTTGCTCTGCCATCCATGGGATGCAGGCTGATGGGGTTCCCATCTTAGGTCCTCTTCTATACTAAGTCCTTCATCAGTGAAACCCAACATCTTTATTTGACCCCTTGATGCTGAGTTCCCTAGGAGGGAGCATGTCACCCAGACTTCTGTGTGCTATGCAGACTTGGGTGTCAGGGCACTGAGACAAGTGACGTGATGCTCTATCTGAACTTTTCACTTGCTTATCCAGCTCTGAGGAGCAAGATGCCAGAGCAATCCACCTGTCCAAGCAATGGCAGTAAGGGGGTTGAGTTCAGAACCCTGTGTGAACAAATGACCCACTTCCTGTCGGCATTCAGTACCCTGCATCCAGAGCAGAGAGCCATGTTACAAAACTGGGTACACCATGGGTTGGCAGCATAGTCTTCTGCCCAGGGGACACTGTGGTGTGCTCAGTACCTGGAAATGCTGGCCTTGGGCTCAGAGGGGAGAGATCTCAGAGCAAGTGCTGGGCTAGGTGTTATTACCTGACCAGACTGCACCAGTGCTCACCCAGACAGTACAGGAGGGTGTGCTGGGAGCAGGGAACTGAGACCTGTGTTCTGGGCAGTCCTTTTCTCCAAAAACAGCTCCTGATTCAATACTTCATTAGTCCTTGGCTTCATGTGGAACTGTTAGGGACCCTAACTTACCAAGCAATATTTTAAAAAAATTAAACAGTAGTTTCACTCATTAGATGTGCCTTAGTCTGGGTAATTTAGAAACAAGGGACATTTATTGCACAGGGTTCTAGAGACAAAAAACCCACAGAATATATCAACATCTAGTATCTGCTGAGACACTTTTCTTTTAGTGCTGCCAGCTGAGTGTCTTCAAGCAGAGGAACAAAGGACTTCCTAGGAATAAGCAGAGCCTTCAAGACCTAGTGACCTCTGAATGTCCACCTCTAAGTCACCATGAGTGTTAGGTTTCAGTATATGAATTTGGGAAGACACAGACTTTCAAAACAGAACAGATAACTCACACATTCCACTTCACGATAACTGTGAAGGGTTCCCAAGGACAGACAGGTAGATAGATACATCTGAACTGGGAACCCAGACAAGGCAAACACCAGGGCTGTGAGGGCACAGAGGCCACACAGTCAGAAGATCGATTAATTCAATAGCTCAGGGACAACTAGATAGCCATTTGCAAAAGGATAGATTAGGAATTCTCTCGTTTCACATATGAAAGTTAACTTAAAATGGATCCAAATATAAAACTCGGTGATCCAAATATAAAAGCCCCCAATTTATAAAACTCTCAGAAGAGAATAAGGATAAATATACACAATGTTGGGTTTGTTGAT